>NW_027672081.1:0-1262000 GCF_964165515.1 Mesoplodon bidens
ATGACTAGGGCATGGAGCAATGTGATGAGAGGGTTCATGGAGCATTGTGATGACAATGGCATGGAGCATTGTGATACCAAGGAACATGGAGATTTGTGATGACCAATGAAATGGAGCATTTTGATGACAAGGTCGTGGTGCAATGTGATGAGAAGGGCATGGAGCATTGTGATGAGAAGGCCATGGAGCATACTGATGACATGCGTCATGGAGCTTTGTGATGACAATGTCATGGAGCATATTGATTACAGGTGTCTTGGAGCATTGTCATGAAAAGGGCATGGATCATTGTGATGAAAAAGGCATGGAGCCTTGTCACGACAGGTTTCAAGGAGCATTCTGACGAAAAGTGGCAGGGAGCATTGTGATGACAAGTGTATGGAGCATTGTGATGACAAAGGTCATGGAGCATGGTGATGAGAAGACCATGGATAATTGTAATGACGAGCGTCATGGGGCGATGTGATAACAAGTGTTATGGAACATTGTGATCACAAGGGTTTGGAGCATTGTGAAGACAGAGGTCATGGAGCCTTTTGATATCATTGTGATGACAATAGCATGAGGCATTATGATGATGGGGATGGTGCATTGTGATGACAGTGTTCATGGTGTTTTGAGATGAAAAGGGGCATGGAGCATTGGTCTGACAACGTTCATGGATTATTGTGATGACAGTGGACATGGTGCATTGTGATGACTAGGGCATGGAACATTGTGATGACAAGGTCACGGAGTACTGTGAAGACAGGTGTCATGGAGCATTGTGATGACATAGGTCATGGTCCATTGTGATGACAATCGCATGAGGCATTGTGATGCCATGAGTCATGGCGGATTGTGATGACAAAGGTAATGGAGCATTGTGATGACAAGGGCTTGGAGCATTGTGATGACAAGGCCCATTGCGAATTTTGGTGACAAGGTCGTGAAGCATTGAGATTACAAGCGCATTGAGCTTGCTATGAGAGGGGTCATGGAGCATTGCGATGACAAGTGCATGGAGAATTGTGATGTCAAGAGCATGAAACATTGTGATGAGTAGTGTCATGGAACATTGTGATGAAAAGGACGTGGGGAATTTTGATGACAAATTACATGTAGCATTGTGAAGACCAGGGCAAGGAGCATTGTGATGGCAAAATCGTTGAACATTGTGATGAGAAGACCATGGATAATTGTAATGACGAGCGTCCTGGAGCACTGTAATGACAAGGGGCATGAAGCATTGTGATGATAGGTGTCATGGAGCATTGTGATGACAGGGGTCATGGAGCATTCTGATGACAAGCCTCATGGAGCATTCTGATGACAAGCTTGTCGAGTATTGTGATGACAATGGCATGGAGCATTGTGATGAAAAGGGCATGGAGCATTGTGATGAAAAAGGCATGGAGACTTTTCATGATAGGTTTCAAGGAGCATTTTGACGACAAGTGTCAGGGAGCATTGTGATGACATGTGTATTGAGCATTGTGATGACAAAGATCATGGAGCATTGTGATGACAAGTGCATGGAGTATTGTGATGAAAGGAATCATGGAGCCTTTGGATGACACGTGTTATGGAAAATTGGGATCACAAGTGTTTGGAGCATTGTGATGACAGAGGTCATGGATCATTTTGATTTCAAGGAGCATGGAGCATTGTGATGACAAGGGCATGAAGAAATGTGATGCCAATGTTCATGGAGGATTGTGAATGACAATGGTAAAGAAGTATTGTGATGACAAGCGCATGGAGCATTGTGATGACAAGTCATGTAGCATTTTGCTGACATAGGCATGGAGCATTGTGATGACAAGGGTCATGGTACACTGCGATGACAATTGTCAGAGAGCATTGTGATTAGAGGGGTTATGGAACATTGTCACGACAAATGTCATGAAGCATTGTGATGAGAAGACCATGGATAATTGTGATGTTGAGCGTCATGGGGCGTTGTGATGACAAGTGATATGGAACATTTTGATCACCAGGGTTTGGAGCATTGTGATGACAGAGGTCATGGAGCATGTTGATTTCATTGTGATGACAATAGCATGAAGCATTATGATGATGGGCATGGTGCATTGTGATGACAATGTTCATGGATCATTGAGATGACAAGGACATGGAGCATTGTGATGAGAAAGCCATGGAGCATTCTGATGACATGTGTCATGGAGCCTTGTGATGACAAGGGCATGGAGCATTGTGAATACATGGGTCTTGGTGCACAGTGATTACAAGGGTCATGGTGAAGTGTCATGACAAGGCCTTGGAAGATTGTGATGCCAGGGGTCATAGAGCCTTTTTATGACAGGGGTCATGGAGCATTGTGATGACAAGGGCATGGATCATTGTAATGAAATAACACGGAGCCTTGTCATGACAGGGTTCAAGGAGCATACTGACCACAAGTGTGAGGTAGCATTGTGACGAAAAGTGGCTTGAGCATTGTGATGACAAAGGCATGGAGCAGAGTGATGAGAAGACCATGGATAATTGTGATGAGGAGCATCATGGGGCGTTGTGATGATAAGTGTTATGGAACAATGTGATCACAAGGGTTTTGAGCATTATGATGACAGAGGTCTTGGTGCATTTTGATTTCATTGTGATGGCAATAGCATGAAGCATTATGATGAAGGGCATGGTGCATTGTGATGACAGGGTTCATGGTGCATTGAGATGAAAAGCGGCATGGAGCTTTGTGATTACAGGGTCTTGAAGCATTGTGATGACAAGGGCATGGAGCATTGTGATGAGAAAGCCATGGAGCATACTGATGACATGCGTCATGGAGCTCTGTGATGAAAAGGGCATGGATCATTGTGATGACAGGGGTCTTGGAGCCTTGTGATGACAAGTGTCATGGAGCCTTGTGATGACAAGACCGTGGAACATTGAGATGGCAGGGATCATGGAGCATTGTGACGACAATGGCATGGATCATTGGTATCTAATGTTTCATGGATTATTTTGATGAGAGTGGGCATTGAGCATCGTGATGGCAAGGGCACAGATCACTGTGATACATGAGTCAGGGAGGATTTTAATGACAAGGGCGTGGAGAATTGTGATGAGAAGTGAATCGAGCATTTTGATGACAAGAGTCATGGAGCATTTTGATGACAACGGCATTGAGCAATGTGATGAGAGGGGTCATGGAGCATTGTGATGACAATAGCATGGATCTTTGTGATGCCAAGGATCAAGGAGCTTTGTGATGACAAAGGTCATGGAGCATTTTGATGACAAGGGCGTGGTGCATTGTGATGAGAAGTGAAACGAGCATTTTGATGACAAGAGTCATGGAGCATTGTGATGACAACGGCATTGAGCAATGTGATGAGAGGGTTCATGGAGCATTGTGATGACAATAGCATGGATCATTGTGATGCCAAGGATCAAGGAGCTTTGTGATGACAAAGGTCATGGAGCATTTTGATGACAAGTGCGTGGTGCATTTTGATGAGAAGGGCATGGAGCTTGCTATGACAGGGGTCATGGAGCAGTGCGATGACAAGTGCATGGAGAATTCTGATGACAAGAGCATGTAACATTGTGATGAGAAATGCCATGTAGCATTGTTATGAGGAGGACGTGGAGAAATGTGATGACAAGGGACTTGGAGCATTGTGATGATCAGGGAATGGATCATTGTGATGGCAAGACCGTGGAGTATAGTGATGAGAAGTCCATGGATTATGTTGATGACGAGTGTCATGGAGCACTCTAATTACAAGAGCCATGGAGCATTGTGATTACAGGTGTCATGGAGCATTGTGATGACAGGGGTCATGGAGCATTGTGATGACAAGTGTCATGGAGCATTGTGATGACAAGCTTGTGGAGTATTGTGATGACATTTGGATGCAGCATTGTGTAGAAAAAGGCATGGAGTCTTTTTATGAGAGTGTTCAAGGAGCATTGAGATGACAAATGTCCCGGAGCATGGTGATGACAAGTGTATTGAGCATTGTGATGACAATGGCCATGGCGCATTGTGATGACAAGGGCACAGGAGTATTGTGATGACAGGCATCATGGAGCATTGTGATGACAAGTGTTATGGAACATTGTGATCACAAGCAATTAGATTGTTGTGATGAAAGTGGTCATGGATCATTTTGATTTCAAGGAGCATGGAGCCCTGTGATGCCAAGATTATGAAGCAATGTGATCCCAAGGTTCATGGAGGATTGTGATGACAAGCGCATGGAGCTTTGTGGTGAAAATGTCTTGTAGCGTTTCGCGGAAAAAGGCATGGAGCATTGTGGTTACAGGAGACTTGGAGCATTGTGATGGAAAGGGCATGGATCATTGGAATGAAAATGGCATGGAGCATTGTCATGACATGGTTCAAGTGCATACTGATGGCAAGTGCCAGGGAGCATTGTGATGACAAGTGTATTGTGCATTGTGATGACAAAGGTCATTGAGCATTGTGATGACAAGGGTATGGAGTATTGTGATGACAAGCATCATAGAGCATTGTGATGACAAGTGTTATGGAACATTGTGATCACAAGGGTTTGGATCATTGTGATGAGAGATTTCATGGATCATTTTGATTTCAAGGAGCATGGAGCATTGTGATCACAAGGGCATGAAGCAATGTGATCCCAAGGTTCATGGACGATTGTGATGACAAGCGCATGGAACATTGTGATGACAAGGTCATGTAGCATTTTTGTGACAAAGGCATGGAGCACTGTGATGACAAGCGTCATGGAGCATTGTGATTACAGGGGACATGGAACATTGGGATGACATGAGCATGGATTATGTGATGACAAGTGTCATGGAGTATTTTGATGAAAAATGTCCAGGATCATTGTGTTGTCAGGGGTCATGGAGCATTGTGATTACTGTGGTCATGGAGCATTGAGATGCCAGGGGTCATGGAGCATTGTGATGAGAAGGTCATGGAGCATTGACCTGAAAATATTCATGGAGTATTGAGATGAAAAGGGAATGGAGCCTTTTGATGACATCGTCCTGGAGCATTGTGAGGAGTGGACCATGGAGCCTTGTGATGACAATTATCATGGAGCATTCTCACTAAAAAAGGCATGGGGCATTGTGATTACAGGGGTCTTGGAGCATTGTGATGACAAGTGCTAATAGCATTGTGATGAGAAGTCCATGGAGCATTCTGATAACATGCATCATGGAGCTTTGTGATGACAAGGGCATGGGACATTGTGATTACAGGGGTCCTGGGTGTATTGTGATGAAAAAGGCATGGATCATTGTGATGAAAAAGGCATGGAGCCTTGTCATGACAGGGTTCAAGGAGCATACTTACAACAAGTGTCAGGCAACATTGTGATGACAAGTGAATTGAGCATTGTGATGACAAAGTTTATGGAGCATTGTGATGAGAAGTCCACTGATAATTGTGATGACGAGCGTCATTGGAAATTGTGATGACAAGTGTTATGGAACACTGTGATCACTAGGGTTTGGAGCATTGTGAAGACAGAGGTCATGGAGCCTTTTGATTTCATTGTGATGACAATAGCATTAAGCATTATGATGATGGGCATGGTGCATTGTGATGACAGGGTTCATGGTGTTTTGAGATGAAAAGGGGCATGGAGCATTGGTCTGACAAGTTTCATGGATTATTGTGATGACAGTGGACATGGTGCATTGTGATGACAAGGGCATGGAACATTGTGATGACAAGGTCACGGAGTACTGTGAAGACAAGTGTCAGGGACCATTGTGATGACATAGGTCAGGGTCCATTGTGATGACACTGGCATGAAGCATTGTGATGCCATGTGTCATGGAGGATTGTGATGACAAAGGTAATGGAGCATTGTTATGACAAGGGCTTGGAGCATTGTGATGACAAGGCCCATTGAGATTTTTGATGACAAGGTCGTGAAGCATTGAGATTACAAGCACATGGAGCTTGCTATGACAGGGGTCATGGAGCATTGCGATGAAAAGTGCATGGAGAATTGTGATGTCAAGAGCATGAAACATTGTGATGAGTAGTGTCATGGAACATTGTGATGAAAAGGACGAGGGGAATTTTGATGACAAAGGACATGTAGCATTGTGATGACCAGGGCATGGAGCATTGTGATGGCAAAATCGTGGAGCATTGTGATGAGAAGACCATGGATAATTGTAATGACGAGCGTCCTGGAGCACTGTAATGACATGGGGCATGAAGCATTGTGATGATAGTTGTCATGGAGCATTGTGATGACAGGGGTCATGGAGCATTCTGATGACAAGGCTCATGGAGCATTCTGATGACAAGCTTGTGGAGTATTGTGATGACAATGGCATGGATCATTGTGATGAAAAGGGCATGGAGCATTGTGATGAAAAAGGCATGGAGACTTTTCATGATAGGTTTCAAGGAGCATTTTGACGACAAGTGTCAGGGAGCATTGTGATGACATGTGTATTGAGCATTGTGATGACAATGTTCATGGAGCATTGTGATGACAAGTGCATGGAGTATTGTGATGAAAGGAATCATGGAGCCTTTGGATGACACGTGTTATGGAAAATCGGGATCACAAGGGTTTGGAGCATTGTGATGACAGAGGTCATGGATCATTTTGATTTCAAGGATCACGGAGCATTGTGATGACAAGGGCATGAAGTAATGTGATGCCAATGTTCATGGAGGATTGTGAATGACAATGGTAAAGAAGTATTGTGATGACAAGCACATGCAGTATTGTGATGACAAGTCATGTAGCATTTTGCTGACATAGGCATGGAGCATTGTGATGACAAGGGTCATGGTACACTGCGATGACAATTGTCAGAGAGCATTGTGATTAGAGGGGTTATGGAACATTGTGACGACAAATGTCATGGAGCATTGTGATGAGAAGACCATGGATAATTGTGATGATGAGCGTCATGGTGCGTTGTGATGACAAGTGATATGGAACATTTTGATCACCAGGGTTTGGATCATTGTGATGACAGAGGTCATGAGCATGTTGATTTCATTGTGATGACAATAGCATGAAGCATTATGATGATGGGCATGGTGCATTGTGATGACAGGGTTCATGGAGCATTGAGATGACAAGGGCATGGAGCATTGTGATGAGAAAGCCATGGAGCATTCTGATTGCATGTGTCATGGAGCTTTGTGATGACAAGGGCATTTAGCATTGTGAATACAGGGGTCTTGGTGCACAGTGATGACAAGGGTCATGGAGAAGTGTTAAGACAAGGCCATGGAAGATTGTGATGCCAGGGTTCATAGAGCGTTTTTATGACAGGGGTAATGGAGCATTGTGATGACAAGGGGGTGGATCATTGTGATGAAATAAAAGGGAGCCTTGTCATGAGAGGGTTCAAGGAGCATACTGACCTCAAGTGTGAGGTAGCATTGTGACGACAAGTGGATTGAGCATTGTGATGACAAAGGCATGGTGCACAGTGATGAGAAGACCATGGATAATTGTGATGAGGAGCATCATGGGGCGTTGTGATGATAAGAGTTATGGAACAATGTGATCACAAGGTTTTGGAGCATTATGATGACAGAGGTCTTGGTGCATTTTGATTTCATTATGATGGCAATAGCATGAAGCATTATGATGAAGGGCATGGTGCATTGTGATGATAGGGTTCATGGAGCATTGAGATGAAAAGCGGCATGGGGCTTTGTGATTACAGGGGTCTTGAAGCATTGTGCTGACAAGGGCAAGGAGCATTGTGATGAGAAAGCCATGGAGCATACTGATGACATGCGTCATGGAGCTTTGTGATGAAAAGGGCATAGATCATTGTGATGACAGGGGTCTTGGAGCCTTGTGATGACAACTGTCATGGAGCCTTGTGATGACAAGACCGTGGAACATTGTGCTGGCATGGATCATGGAGCATTGTTATGACAGGGGTAATGGAGCATTGTGACGACAATGGCATGGATCATTGGTCTCAAATATTTCATGGATTATTTTGATGAGAGTGGGCATTGAGCATTGTGATGACAAGGGCACAGATCACTGTGATACATTAGTCAGGGAGGATTGTAATGACAAGTGCGTGGAGAATTGTAATGAGAAGTGAATCGAGCATTTTGATGACAAGTGTCATGGAGCATTGTGATGACAACGGCATTGAGCAATGTGATGAGAGGGTTCATGGAGCATTGTGATGTCAATAGCGTGGATTATTGAGATGCCAAGGATCAAGGAGATTTGTGATGACAAAGTTCATGGAGCATTTTCATGACAAGGGCGTGGTGCATTGTGATGAAAAGGGCATGGAGCTTGCTATGACAGGGGTCATGGAGCATTGCGATGACAAGTGCATGGAGAATTGTGATGACAAGAGCATGTAACATTGTGATGAGAAATGTCATGTAGCATTGTTATGAGGTGGACGTGGAGAAATGGGATGACAAGGTACTTGCAGCATTGTGATGATCAGGGAATGGATCATTGTGATGGCAAGACCGTGGAGTATACAGATGAGAAGTCCATGGATTATGTTGATGACTAGTGTCATGGAGCACTCTTATTACATGAGCCATGGAACATTGTGATTACAGGTGTCATGGAGCATTGTGATGACAGGGGTCATGGAGCATTGTGATGATAAGTGTCATGGAGCATTGTGATGACAAGCTTGTGGAGTATTGTGATGACATTTGGATGGAGCATTGTGATGAAAAAGGCATGTAGTATTTTTATGAGAATGTTCAAGGAGCATTCTGATGACAAATGTCAAGGAGCATTGTGATGACAATGGCCATGGTGCATTGTGATGACAAGGGCACAGGAGTATTGTGATGACAGGCATCATGGAGCATTGTGATGACAAGTGTTATAGAACATTGTGTTCACAAGCAATTACAGCGTAGTGATGAAAGTGGTCATGGATCATTTTGATTATAAGGAGCAAGGAGCCCTGTGATGGCAAGATCATGAAGAAATGTGATCCCAAGGTTCATGGAGGTTTGGGATGACAAGCGCATGGAACATTGTGATGACAAGGTCATGTAGCATTTTTCTGACAAAGGCATGGAGCACTGTGATGACAAGGGTCATGGATCATTGTGATTACAGTGGACAAGGAACATTGGGATGACATGAGGATGGATTATGTGAAGAAAAGTGTCATGGAGTATTTTGATGAAAAATGTCCAGGATCATTGTGTTGTCAGGGGTCATGGAGCATTGTGATTACTGTGGTCATGGAGCATTGAGATGCCAGGGGTCATGGAGCATTGTGAGGAGAAAGTCATGGAGCATTGAGCTGAAAATATTCATGGAGTATTGAGATGACAAGGGAATGGAGCCTTTTGATGACATCGTCCTGGAGCATTGTGAGGAGTGGACCATGGAGCCTTGTGATGACAATTATCATGGAGTATTCTCACTAAAAGAGGTATGGGGCCTTGTGATTACAGGGGTCTTGGAGCATTGTGATGACAAGTGCTAATAGCATTGTGATGAGAAGGCCATGGAGCATTCTGATAACATGCATCATGGAGCTTTGTGATGACAAGGGCAAGGGACATTGTGATTACAGGGGTCTTGGGAGTATTGTGATGAAAAAGGCATAGATCATTGTGATGAAAAAGGCATGGAGCCTTGTCATGACAGGGTTCAAGGAGCATACTTACAACAAGTGTCAGGCAACATTGTGATGACAAGGGAATTGAGCACTGTGATGACAAAGTTTATGGAGCATTGTGATGAGAAGTCCACTGATAATTGTGATGATGAGCGTCATTGGAAATTGTGATGACAAGTGTTACGGAACACTGTGATCACAAGGGTTTGGAACATTGTGAAGACAGAGGTCATGGAGCCTTTTGATTTCATTGTGATGACAATAGCATGAAGCTTTATGATGATGGGCAAGGTGCATTGTGATGACAGGGTTCATGGAGCATTGAGATGAAAAGCGGCAAGGAGCATTGTGATTATAGGGGTCTTGCAGCATTATGATGAGAAGACCATGGAGCATACTGATGACATGCGTCATGGAGCTTTGTGATGACAAGGGTACAGAGCATTGTGATTACAGGGGTCTTGGAACATTATGATGACAAAGGTCATGGAGCCATGTGATGACAAGGCCATGGAACACAGTGATGGCAGGGTTCATGGAGCATGGTTATGACAGTTCTAATGGAGCATTGTGATGATAAGGGTATGGAGCATTGGTCTGTAAAGTTTCACGGATTATTGTGATGAGATTGGGCATGGAGCATTGTGAGGACCAGGGCACGGAACACTGTGATACATGGGTCATGGAGGATTGTAATGACAAGGGCATGGAGCATTGTGATGAGAAGGGCATCGTGCGTTGTGATGACAAGCGTCATGGAGCGTTGTGATGACAAGGGCATGGAGCAATATGATGAGAGTGTTCATGGAGCCTTGTGATGACAATGGCATGGAGCACTGTGATACCAAGGGTCATGGAGCTTTGTGATGACCAATGTCACGGAGCATTTTGATGACAAGGTCGTGGTGCATTGTGATGAGAAGGGCATGGAGCATTGTGTTGAGAAGGCCATGGAGCATACTGATGACATGCGTCCTGGAGATTTGTGATGACAACGTCATGGAGCATATTGATTACAGGTGTCTTGGAGCATTGTCATGAAAAGTGCATGGATCATTGTGATGAAAAAGGCATGGAGCCTTGTCACGACAGGTTTCAAGGAGCATTCTGACGAAAAGTGGCAGGGAGCATTGTGATGACAAGTGTATGGAGCATTGTGATGACAAAGGTCATGGAGCATGGTGATGAGAAGACCATGGATAATTGTAATGACGAGCGTCATGGGGCGATGTGATAACAAGTGTTATGGAACATTGTGATCACAAGGGTTTGGAGCATTGTGAAGACAGAGGTCATGGAGCCTTTTGATATCATTGTGATGACAATAGCATGAGGCATTATGATGATGGGGATGGTGCATTGTGATGACAGTGTTCATGGTGTTTTGAGATGAAAAGGGGCATGGAGCATTGGTCTGACAACGTTCATGGATTATTGTGATGACAGTGGACATGGTGCATTGTGATGACTAGGGCATGGAACATTGTGATGACAAGGTCACGGAGTACTGTGAAGACAGGTGTCATGGAGCATTGTGATGACATAGGTCATGGTCCATTGTGATGACAATCGCATGAGGCATTGTGATGCCATGAGTCATGGCGGATTGTGATGACAAAGGTAATGG
Source organism: Mesoplodon bidens (assembly GCF_964165515.1). NCBI lineage: Eukaryota > Metazoa > Chordata > Mammalia > Artiodactyla > Ziphiidae > Mesoplodon > Mesoplodon bidens. Next base: position 11,192 of record NW_027672081.1, read on the forward strand.
AGCATTGTGATGACAAGGGCTTGGAGCATTGTGATGACAAGGCCCATTGCGAATTTTGGTGACAAGGTCGTGAAGCATTGAGATTACAAGCGCATTGAGCTTGCTATGAGAGGGGTCATGGAGCATTGCGATGACAAGTGCATGGAGAATTGTGATGTCAAGAGCATGAAACATTGTGATGAGTAGTGTCATGGAACATTGTGATGAAAAGGACGTGGGGAATTTTGATGACAAATTACATGTAGCATTGTGAAGACCAGGGCAAGGAGCATTGTGATGGCAAAATCGTTGAACATTGTGATGAGAAGACCATGGATAATTGTAATGACGAGCGTCCTGGAGCACTGTAATGACAAGGGGCATGAAGCATTGTGATGATAGGTGTCATGGAGCATTGTGATGACAGGGGTCATGGAGCATTCTGATGACAAGCCTCATGGAGCATTCTGATGACAAGCTTGTCGAGTATTGTGATGACAATGGCATGGAGCATTGTGATGAAAAGGGCATGGAGCATTGTGATGAAAAAGGCATGGAGACTTTTCATGATAGGTTTCAAGGAGCATTTTGACGACAAGTGTCAGGGAGCATTGTGATGACATGTGTATTGAGCATTGTGATGACAAAGATCATGGAGCATTGTGATGACAAGTGCATGGAGTATTGTGATGAAAGGAATCATGGAGCCTTTGGATGACACGTGTTATGGAAAATTGGGATCACAAGTGTTTGGAGCATTGTGATGACAGAGGTCATGGATCATTTTGATTTCAAGGAGCATGGAGCATTGTGATGACAAGGGCATGAAGAAATGTGATGCCAATGTTCATGGAGGATTGTGAATGACAATGGTAAAGAAGTATTGTGATGACAAGCGCATGGAGCATTGTGATGACAAGTCATGTAGCATTTTGCTGACATAGGCATGGAGCATTGTGATGACAAGGGTCATGGTACACTGCGATGACAATTGTCAGAGAGCATTGTGATTAGAGGGGTTATGGAACATTGTCACGACAAATGTCATGAAGCATTGTGATGAGAAGACCATGGATAATTGTGATGTTGAGCGTCATGGGGCGTTGTGATGACAAGTGATATGGAACATTTTGATCACCAGGGTTTGGAGCATTGTGATGACAGAGGTCATGGAGCATGTTGATTTCATTGTGATGACAATAGCATGAAGCATTATGATGATGGGCATGGTGCATTGTGATGACAATGTTCATGGATCATTGAGATGACAAGGACATGGAGCATTGTGATGAGAAAGCCATGGAGCATTCTGATGACATGTGTCATGGAGCCTTGTGATGACAAGGGCATGGAGCATTGTGAATACATGGGTCTTGGTGCACAGTGATGACAAGGGTCATGGTGAAGTGTCATGACAAGGCCTTGGAAGATTGTGATGCCAGGGGTCATAGAGCCTTTTTATGACAGGGGTCATGGAGCATTGTGATGACAAGGGCATGGATCATTGTAATGAAATAACACGGAGCCTTGTCATGACAGGGTTCAAGGAGCATACTGACCACAAGTGTGAGGTAGCATTGTGACGAAAAGTGGCTTGAGCATTGTGATGACAAAGGCATGGAGCAGAGTGATGAGAAGACCATGGATAATTGTGATGAGGAGCATCATGGGGCGTTGTGATGATAAGTGTTATGGAACAATGTGATCACAAGGGTTTTGAGCATTATGATGACAGAGGTCTTGGTGCATTTTGATTTCATTGTGATGGCAATAGCATGAAGCATTATGATGAAGGGCATGGTGCATTGTGATGACAGGGTTCATGGTGCATTGAGATGAAAAGCGGCATGGAGCTTTGTGATTACAGGGTCTTGAAGCATTGTGATGACAAGGGCATGGAGCATTGTGATGAGAAAGCCATGGAGCATACTGATGACATGCGTCATGGAGCTCTGTGATGAAAAGGGCATGGATCATTGTGATGACAGGGGTCTTGGAGCCTTGTGATGACAAGTGTCATGGAGCCTTGTGATGACAAGACCGTGGAACATTGAGATGGCAGGGATCATGGAGCATTGTGACGACAATGGCATGGATCATTGGTATCTAATGTTTCATGGATTATTTTGATGAGAGTGGGCATTGAGCATCGTGATGGCAAGGGCACAGATCACTGTGATACATGAGTCAGGGAGGATTTTAATGACAAGGGCGTGGAGAATTGTGATGAGAAGTGAATCGAGCATTTTGATGACAAGAGTCATGGAGCATTTTGATGACAACGGCATTGAGCAATGTGATGAGAGGGGTCATGGAGCATTGTGATGACAATAGCATGGATCTTTGTGATGCCAAGGATCAAGGAGCTTTGTGATGACAAAGGTCATGGAGCATTTTGATGACAAGGGCGTGGTGCATTGTGATGAGAAGTGAAACGAGCATTTTGATGACAAGAGTCATGGAGCATTGTGATGACAACGGCATTGAGCAATGTGATGAGAGGGTTCATGGAGCATTGTGATGACAATAGCATGGATCATTGTGATGCCAAGGATCAAGGAGCTTTGTGATGACAAAGGTCATGGAGCATTTTGATGACAAGTGCGTGGTGCATTTTGATGAGAAGGGCATGGAGCTTGCTATGACAGGGGTCATGGAGCAGTGCGATGACAAGTGCATGGAGAATTCTGATGACAAGAGCATGTAACATTGTGATGAGAAATGCCATGTAGCATTGTTATGAGGAGGACGTGGAGAAATGTGATGACAAGGGACTTGGAGCATTGTGATGATCAGGGAATGGATCATTGTGATGGCAAGACCGTGGAGTATAGTGATGAGAAGTCCATGGATTATGTTGATGACGAGTGTCATGGAGCACTCTAATTACAAGAGCCATGGAGCATTGTGATTACAGGTGTCATGGAGCATTGTGATGACAGGGGTCATGGAGCATTGTGATGACAAGTGTCATGGAGCATTGTGATGACAAGCTTGTGGAGTATTGTGATGACATTTGGATGCAGCATTGTGTAGAAAAAAGCATGGAGTCTTTTTATGAGAGTGTTCAAGGAGCATTGAGATGACAAATGTCCCGGAGCATGGTGATGACAAGTGTATTGAGCATTGTGATGACAATGGCCATGGCGCATTGTGATGACAAGGGCACAGGAGTATTGTGATGACAGGCATCATGGAGCATTGTGATGACAAGTGTTATGGAACATTGTGATCACAAGCAATTAGATTGTTGTGATGAAAGTGGTCATGGATCATTTTGATTTCAAGGAGCATGGAGCCCTGTGATGCCAAGATTATGAAGCAATGTGATCCCAAGGTTCATGGAGGATTGTGATGACAAGCGCATGGAGCTTTGTGGTGAAAATGTCTTGTAGCGTTTCGCGGAAAAAGGCATGGAGCATTGTGGTTACAGGAGACTTGGAGCATTGTGATGGAAAGGGCATGGATCATTGGAATGAAAATGGCATGGAGCATTGTCATGACATGGTTCAAGTGCATACTGATGGCAAGTGCCAGGGAGCATTGTGATGACAAGTGTATTGTGCATTATGATGACAAAGGTCATTGAGCATTGTGATGACAAGGGTATGGAGTATTGTGATGACAAGCATCATAGAGCATTGTGATGACAAGTGTTATGGAACATTGTGATCACAAGGGTTTGGATCATTGTGATGAGAGATTTCATGGATCATTTTGATTTCAAGGAGCATGGAGCATTGTGATCACAAGGGCATGAAGCAATGTGATCCCAAGGTTCATGGACGATTGTGATGACAAGCGCATGGAACATTGTGATGACAAGGTCATGTAGCATTTTTCTGACAAAGGCATGGAGCACTGTGATGACAAGCGTCATGGAGCATTGTGATTACAGGGGACATGGAACATTGGGATGACATGAGCATGGATTATGTGATGACAAGTGTCATGGAGTATTTTGATGAAAAATGTCCAGGATCATTGTGTTGTCAGGGGTCATGGAGCATTGTGATTACTGTGGTCATGGAGCATTGAGATGCCAGGGGTCATGGAGCATTGTGATGAGAAGGTCATGGAGCATTGACCTGAAAATATTCATGGAGTATTGAGATGAAAAGGGAATGGAGCCTTTTGATGACATCGTCCTGGAGCATTGTGAGGAGTGGACCATGGAGCCTTGTGATGACAATTATCATGGAGCATTCTCACTAAAAAAGGCATGGGGCATTGTGATTACAGGGGTCTTGGAGCATTGTGATGACAAGTGCTAATAGCATTGTGATGAGAAGGCCATGGAGCATTCTGATAACATGCATCATGGAGCTTTGTGATGACAAGGGCATGGGACATTGTGATTACAGGGGTCCTGGGTGTATTGTGATGAAAAAGGCATGGATCATTGTGATGAAAAAGGCATGGAGCCTTGTCATGACAGGGTTCAAGGAGCATACTTACAACAAGTGTCAGGCAACATTGTGATGACAAGTGAATTGAGCATTGTGATGACAAAGTTTATGGAGCATTGTGATGAGAAGTCCACTGATAATTGTGATGACGAGCGTCATTGGAAATTGTGATGACAAGTGTTATGGAACACTGTGATCACTAGGGTTTGGAGCATTGTGAAGACAGAGGTCATGGAGCCTTTTGATTTCATTGTGATGACAATAGCATTAAGCATTATGATGATGGGCATGGTGCATTGTGATGACAGGGTTCATGGTGTTTTGAGATGAAAAGGGGCATGGAGCATTGGTCTGACAAGTTTCATGGATTATTGTGATGACAGTGGACATGGTGCATTGTGATGACAAGGGCATGGAACATTGTGATGACAAGGTCACGGAGTACTGTGAAGACAAGTGTCAGGGACCATTGTGATGACATAGGTCAGGGTCCATTGTGATGACACTGGCATGAAGCATTGTGATGCCATGTGTCATGGAGGATTGTGATGACAAAGGTAATGGAGCATTGTTATGACAAGGGCTTGGAGCATTGTGATGACAAGGCCCATTGAGATTTTTGATGACAAGGTCGTGAAGCATTGAGATTACAAGCACATGGAGCTTGCTATGACAGGGGTCATGGAGCATTGCGATGAAAAGTGCATGGAGAATTGTGATGTCAAGAGCATGAAACATTGTGATGAGTAGTGTCATGGAACATTGTGATGAAAAGGACGAGGGGAATTTTGATGACAAAGGACATGTAGCATTGTGATGACCAGGGCATGGAGCATTGTGATGGCAAAATCGTGGAGCATTGTGATGAGAAGACCATGGATAATTGTAATGACGAGCGTCCTGGAGCACTGTAATGACATGGGGCATGAAGCATTGTGATGATAGTTGTCATGGAGCATTGTGATGACAGGGGTCATGGAGCATTCTGATGACAAGGCTCATGGAGCATTCTGATGACAAGCTTGTGGAGTATTGTGATGACAATGGCATGGATCATTGTGATGAAAAGGGCATGGAGCATTGTGATGAAAAAGGCATGGAGACTTTTCATGATAGGTTTCAAGGAGCATTTTGACGACAAGTGTCAGGGAGCATTGTGATGACATGTGTATTGAGCATTGTGATGACAATGTTCATGGAGCATTGTGATGACAAGTGCATGGAGTATTGTGATGAAAGGAATCATGGAGCCTTTGGATGACACGTGTTATGGAAAATCGGGATCACAAGGGTTTGGAGCATTGTGATGACAGAGGTCATGGATCATTTTGATTTCAAGGAGCATGGAGCATTGTGATGACAAGGGCATGAAGAAATGTGATGCCAATGTTCATGGAGGATTGTGAATGACAATGGTAAAGAAGTATTGTGATGACAAGCACATGCAGTATTGTGATGACAAGTCATGTAGCATTTTGCTGACATAGGCATGGAGCATTGTGATGACAAGGGTCATGGTACACTGCGATGACAATTGTCAGAGAGCATTGTGATTAGAGGGGTTATGGAACATTGTGACGACAAATGTCATGGAGCATTGTGATGAGAAGACCATGGATAATTGTGATGTTGAGCGTCATGGTGCGTTGTGATGACAAGTGATATGGAACATTTTGATCACCAGGGTTTGGATCATTGTGATGACAGAGGTCATGAGCATGTTGATTTCATTGTGATGACAATAGCATGAAGCATTATGATGATGGGCATGGTGCATTGTGATGACAGGGTTCATGGAGCATTGAGATGACAAGGGCATGGAGCATTGTGATGAGAAAGCCATGGAGCATTCTGATTGCATGTGTCATGGAGCTTTGTGATGACAAGGGCATTTAGCATTGTGAATACAGGGGTCTTGGTGCACAGTGATGACAAGGGTCATGGAGAAGTGTTAAGACAAGGCCATGGATGATTGTGATGCCAGGGTTCATAGAGCGTTTTTATGACAGGGGTAATGGAGCATTGTGATGACAAGGGGGTGGATCATTGTGATGAAATAAAAGGGAGCCTTGTCATGAGAGGGTTCAAGGAGCATACTGACCTCAAGTGTGAGGTAGCATTGTGACGACAAGTGGATTGAGCATTGTGATGACAAAGGCATGGTGCACAGTGATGAGAAGACCATGGATAATTGTGATGAGGAGCATCATGGGGCGTTGTGATGATAAGAGTTATGGAACAATGTGATCACAAGGTTTTGGAGCATTATGATGACAGAGGTCTTGGTGCATTTTGATTTCATTATGATGGCAATAGCATGAAGCATTATGATGAAGGGCATGGTGCATTGTGATGATAGGGTTCATGGAGCATTGAGATGAAAAGCGGCATGGGGCTTTGTGATTACAGGGGTCTTGAAGCATTGTGCTGACAAGGGCAAGGAGCATTGTGATGAGAAAGCCATGGAGCATACTGATGACATGCGTCATGGAGCTTTGTGATGAAAAGGGCATAGATCATTGTGATGACAGGGGTCTTGGAGCCTTGTGATGACAACTGTCATGGAGCCTTGTGATGACAAGACCGTGGAACATTGTGCTGGCATGGATCATGGAGCATTGTTATGACAGGGGTAATGGAGCATTGTGACGACAATGGCATGGATCATTGGTCTCAAATATTTCATGGATTATTTTGATGAGAGTGGGCATTGAGCATTGTGATGACAAGGGCACAGATCACTGTGATACATTAGTCAGGGAGGATTGTAATGACAAGTGCGTGGAGAATTGTAATGAGAAGTGAATCGAGCATTTTGATGACAAGTGTCATGGAGCATTGTGATGACAACGGCATTGAGCAATGTGATGAGAGGGTTCATGGAGCATTGTGATGTCAATAGCGTGGATTATTGAGATGCCAAGGATCAAGGAGATTTGTGATGACAAAGTTCATGGAGCATTTTCATGACAAGGGCATGGTGCATTGTGATGAAAAGGGCATGGAGCTTGCTATGACAGGGGTCATGGAGCATTGCGATGACAAGTGCATGGAGAATTGTGATGACAAGAGCATGTAACATTGTGATGAGAAATGTCATGTAGCATTGTTATGAGGTGGACGTGGAGAAATGGGATGACAAGGTACTTGCAGCATTGTGATGATCAGGGAATGGATCATTGTGATGGCAAGACCGTGGAGTATACAGATGAGAAGTCCATGGATTATGTTGATGACTAGTGTCATGGAGCACTCTTATTACATGAGCCATGGAACATTGTGATTACAGGTGTCATGGAGCATTGTGATGACAGGGGTCATGGAGCATTGTGATGATAAGTGTCATGGAGCATTGTGATGACAAGCTTGTGGAGTATTGTGATGACATTTGGATGGAGCATTGTGATGAAAAAGGCATGTAGTATTTTTATGAGAATGTTCAAGGAGCATTCTGATGACAAATGTCAAGGAGCATTGTGATGACAATGGCCATGGTGCATTGTGATGACAAGGGCACAGGAGTATTGTGATGACAGGCATCATGGAGCATTGTGATGACAAGTGTTATAGAACATTGTGTTCACAAGCAATTACAGCGTAGTGATGAAAGTGGTCATGGATCATTTTGATTATAAGGAGCAAGGAGCCCTGTGATGGCAAGATCATGAAGAAATGTGATCCCAAGGTTCATGGAGGTTTGGGATGACAAGCGCATGGAACATTGTGATGACAAGGTCATGTAGCATTTTTCTGACAAAGGCATGGAGCACTGTGATGACAAGGGTCATGGAACATTGTGATTACAGTGGACAAGGAACATTGGGATGACATGAGGATGGATTATGTGAAGAAAAGTGTCATGGAGTATTTTGATGAAAAATGTCCAGGATCATTGTGTTGTCAGGGGTATGGAGCATTGTGATTACTGTGGTCATGGAGCATTGAGATGCCAGGGGTCATGGAGCATTGTGAGGAGAAAGTCATGGAGCATTGAGCTGAAAATATTCATGGAGTATTGAGATGACAAGGGAATGGAGCCTTTTGATGACATCGTCCTGGAGCATTGTGAGGAGTGGACCATGGAGCCTTGTGATGACAATTATCATGGAGTATTCTCACTAAAAGAGGTATGGGGCCTTGTGATTACAGGGGTCTTGGAGCATTGTGATGACAAGTGCTAATAGCATTGTGATGAGAAGGCCATGGAGAATTCTGATAACATGCATCATGGAGCTTTGTGATGACAAGGGCAAGGGACATTGTGATTACAGGGGTCTTGGGAGTATTGTGATGAAAAAGGCATAGATCATTGTGATGAAAAAGGCATGGAGCCTTGTCATGACAGGGTTCAAGGAGCATACTTACAACAAGTGTCAGGCAACATTGTGATGACAAGGGAATTGAGCACTGTGATGACAAAGTTTATGGAGCATTGTGATGAGAAGTCCACTGATAATTGTGATGATGAGCGTCATTGGACATTGTGATGACAAGTGTTACGGAACACTGTGATCACAAGGGTTTGGAACATTGTGAAGACAGAGGTCATGGAGCCTTTTGATTTCATTGTGATGACAATAGCATGAAGCTTTATGATGATGGGCAAGGTGCATTGTGATGACAGGGTTCATGGAGCATTGAGATGAAAAGCGGCAAGGAGCATTGTGATTATAGGGGTCTTGGAGCATTATGATGAGAAGACCATGGAGCATACTGATGACATGCGTCATGGAGCATTGTCATGACAAGGGTAGGGAGCATTGTGATTACAGGGGTCTTGGAACATTATGATGACAAAGGTCATGGAGCCATGTGATGACATGGCCATGGAACACTGTGATGGCAGGGTTCAAGGAGCATTGTTATGACAGTGATAATGGATCATTGTGATGATAAGGTTATGGAGCATTGGTCTGTAAAGTTTCACGGATTATTGTGATGAGATTGGGCATGGAGCATTGTGAGGACCAGGACACGGAACACTGTGATACATGGGTCATGGAGGATTGTAATGACAAGGGCATGGAGCATTGTGATGAGAAGGGCATCGTGCGTTGTGATGACAAGCGTCATGGAGCGTTGTGATGACAAGGGCATGGAGCAATGTGATGAGAGTGTTCATGGAGCCTTGTGATGACAATGGCATGGAGCATTGTGATACCAAGGGTCATGGAGCTTTGTGACGACCAATGTCACGGAGCATTTTGATGACAAGGTCGTGGTGCATTGTGATGAGAAGGGCATGGAGCATTGTGATGAGAAGGCCATGGCATATACTGATGACATGCGTCATGGAGCTTTGTGATGACAACGTCATGGAGCATATTGAATACAGGTGTCTTGGAACATTGTCATGAAAAGGGCATGGATCATTTTGATGAAAAAGTCATGGAGCCTTGTCATGACAGGGTTCAAGGAGCATACTGACGAAAAGTGGCAGGGAGCATTGTGATGACAAGTGTATGGATCATTGTGATGACAAAGGTCATGGAGCATTGTTATGAGAAGTCCATGGATAATTGTAATGACGAGCGTCATGGGGCGATGTGATAACAAGTGTTATGGAACATTGTGATCAAAAGGGTTTGGAGCATTGTGAAGACAGAGGTCAAGGAACCTTTTGAATTCATTGTGATGACAATAGCATGAAGCATTATGATGATGGGCATGGTGCATTGTGATGACAGTGTTCATGGTGTTTTGAGATGAAACGGGGCATGGAGCATTGGTCTGACAAGTTTCATGGATTATTGTGATGAGAGTGGACATGGTGCATTGTGATGACAAGGGCATGGAACATTGTGATGACAAGGTCACGGAGTACTGTGAAGACAGGTGTCAGGGAGCATTGTGATGACATAGGTCATGGTCCATTGTGATGACAATGGCAGGAAGCATTGTTTTGCCATGTGTCATGGAGGATTGTGATGACAAAGGTAATGGAGCATTGTGATGACAAGGGCTTGGAGCATTGTGATGACAAGGCCCATTGCGAATTTTGATGACAAGGTCGTGAAGCATTGAGATTACAAGCGCATGGAGCTTGCTATGTCAGGGGTCATGGAGCATTGCGATGACAATTGCATGGAGAATTGTGATGTCAGGAGAATGAAACATTGTGATGAGTAGTGTCATGGAACATTGTGATGAAAAGGACGTGGGGAATTTTGATGACAAAGACATGTAGCATTGTGATGACCAGGGCATGGAGCATTGTGATGGCAAAATCGTGGAGCATTGTGATGAGAAGACCATGGATAATTGTAATGACGAGCGTCCTGGAGCACTGTAATGACAAGGGGCATGAAGCATTGTGATGATAGGTGTCATGGAGCATTGTGATGACAGGTGTCATGGAGCATTCTGATGACAAGCCTCATGGAGCATTCTGATGACAAGCTTGTGGAGTATTGTGATGACAATGGCATGGAGCATTGTGATGAAAAGGGCATGGAGCATTGTGATGAAAAAGGCATGGAGACTTTTCATGATAGGTTTCAAGGAGCATTTTGACGACAAGTGTCAGGGAGCATTGTGATGACATGTGTATTGAGCATTGTGATGACAAAGTTCATGGAGCATTGTGATGACAAGTGCATGGAGTATTGTGATGAAAGGAATCATGGAGCCTTTGGATGACACGTGTTATGGAAAATTGGGATCACATGGGTTTGGAGCATTGTGATGACAGAGGTCATGGATCATTTTGATTTCAAGGAGCATGGAGCATTGTGATGACAAGGGCATGAAGAAATGTGATGCCAATGTCCATGGAGGATTTTGAATGACAGTGGTAAAGAAGGATTGTGATGACAAGCGCATGGAGCATTCTGATGACAAGTCATGTAGCATTTTGCTGACATAGGCATGGAGCATTGTGATGAGAAGGGTCATGGTACACTGCGATGACAATTGTCAGAGAGCATTGTGATTAGAAGGGTTATGGAACATTGTGACGACAAATGTCATGAAGCATTGTGATGAGAAGACCATGGATAATTGTGATGATAAGCGTCATGGGGCGTTGTGATGACAAGTGATATGGAACATTTTGATCACAAGGATTTGGAGCATTGTGATGACAGAGGTCATGGAGCATGTTGATTTCATTGTGATGCCAAGAGCATGAAGCATTATGATGATGGGCATGGTGCATTGTGATGACAATGTTCATGGATCATTGAGATGAAAAGGGCATGGAGCACTGTGATGAGAAAGCCATGGAGCATTCTGATGACATGTGTCATGGAGCTTTGTGATGACAAGGGCATGGAGCATTGTGAATACAGGGGTCTTGGTGCACAGTAATGACAAGGGTCATGGAGAAGAGTTATGACAAGGCCATGGAAGATTGTGATGCCAGGGGTCATAGAGCCTTTTTATGACAGGGGTAATGGAGCATTGTGACGACAATGGCATGGATCATTGGTCTCAAATATTTCATGGATTATTTTGATGAGAGTGGGCATTGAGCATTGTGATGGCAAGGGCACAGATCACTGTGATACATGAGTCAGGGAGGATTGTAATGACAAGGGCGTGGAGAATTGTGATGAGAAGTGAATCGAGCATTTTGATGACAAGAGTCATGGAGCATTGTGATGACAACGGCATTGAGCAATGTGATGAGAGGGTTCATGGAGCATTGTGATGACAATAGCATGGATCATTGTGATGCCAAGGATCAAGGAGCTTTGTGATGACAAAGGTCATGGAGCATTTTGATGACAAGGGCGTGGTGCATTGTGATGAGAAGGGTATGGAGCTTGCTATGACAGGGGTCATGGAGCATTGCGATGACAAGTGCATGGAGAATTGTGATGACAAGAGCATGTAACATTGTGATGAGAAATATCATGTAGCATTGTTATGAGGAGGACGTGGAGAAATGTGATGACAAGAACTTGGAGCGTTGTGATGATCAGGGAATGGATCATTGTGATGGCAAGACCGTGGAGCATAGTGATGAGAAGTCCACGGATTATGTTGATGACGAGTGTCATGGAGCACTCTAATTACAAGAGCCATGGAGCATTGTGATTACAGGTGTCATGGAGCATTGTGATGACAGGGGTCATGGAGCATTGTGATGACAAGTGTCATGGAGCATTGTGATGACAAGCTTGTGGAGTATTGTGATGACATTTGGATGGAGCATTCTGATGAAAAAGTCATGGAGTCTTTTTATGAGAGTGTTCAAGGAGCATTCTGATGCAAATGTCAAGAAGCATTGTGATGACAATTGTATTGTGCATTGTGATGACAAAGGTCATGGAGCATTGTGATGACAAGGGCATGGAGTATTGTGATTACAGGCATCATAGAGCATTGTGATGACAAGTGTTATGGAACATTGTGATCACAAGGGTTTGGATCATTGTGATGACAGAGTTCATGGATCATTTTGATTTCAAGGGGCATGCAGCATTGTGATGACAAGGGCATGAAGCAATGTGATTCAAAGTTTCATGGAGGATTGTGATGACAAGCGCATGGAGCATTGTGATGACAAGGTCATGTAGCATTTTTCTGACAAAGGCATGGAGCTCTATGATGACAAGCATCATGGAGCATTGTGATTACAGGGGACATAGAACATTGGGATGACATGAGCATGGATTATGTGATGACAAGTGTCATGGAGTATTTTGATGAAAACTGTCCAGGATCATTGTGTTGTCAGGGGTCATGGAGCATTGTGATTACTGTGGTCATGGAGCATTGTGATGCCTGGGGTCAAGGAGCATTGTGATGACAAGGTCATGGAGCATTGAGCTGAAAATATTCATGGAGTATTGAGATGACAAGGGAATAGAGCCTTTTGATGACAACGTCCTGGAGCATTGTGATGAGTGGAACATGGAGCCTTGTGATGACAATTATCATGGAGCATTCTCACTAAAAGAGGCATGGGGCATTGTGATTACAGGGGTCTTGGAGCATTGTGATGACTAGTGCTAATAACATTGTGATGAGAAGGCCATGGAGCATCCTGATAACATGCATCATGGGGCTTTGTGATGACAAGGGCAAGGGACATTGTGATTACAGGGGTCTTAGAGTATTGTGATGAAAAAGGCATGGATCATTGTGATGAAAAAGGCATGGAGCCTTGTCATGACAGGGTTCAAGGAGCATACTTACAACAAGTGTCAGGCAACATTGTGATCACAAGTGAATTGAGCATTGTGATGACAAAGTTTAAGGAGCATTGTGATGAGAAATCCACTGATAATTGTGATGACGAGCGTCATTGGACATTGTGATGACAAGTGTTATGGAACACTGTGATCACTAGGGTTTGGAGCATGGTAATGACAGAGGTCATGGAGCATTTTGATTTCATTGTGATGACAATAGCATGAAGCTTTATGATGATGGGCAAGGTGCATTGTGATGACAGGGTTCATGGAGCATTGAGATGAAAAGCGGCATGGAGCATTGTGATTATAGCGGTCTTGGAGCATTATGATGAGAAGACCATGGAGCATACTGATGACATGCGTCATGGAGCTTTGTGATGACAAGGGTATGGAGCATTGTGATTACAGGGGTCTTGGAACATTATGATGACAAAGGTCATGGAGCCATGTGATGACAAGGCCATGGAACACTGTGATGGCAGGGTTCATGGAGCATTGTTATGACAGTGATAATGGAGCATTTTGATGATAAGGTTATGGAGCATTGGTCTGTAAAGTTTCACGGATTATTGTGATGAGATTGGGCATGGAGCATTGTGAGGACCAGGGCACGGAACACTGTGATACATGGGTCATGGAGGATTGTAATGACAAGGGCATGGAACATTGTGATGAGAAGGGCATCGTGCGTTGTGATGACAAGCGTCATGGAGCGTTGTGATGACAAGGGCATGGAGCAATGTGATGAGAGTGTTTATGGAGCCTTGTGATGACAATGGAATTGAGCATTGTGATACCAAGGGTCATGGAGCTTTGTGATGACCAATGTCATGGAGCATTTTGATGACAAGTTCGTGGTGCATTGTGATGAGAAGGGCATGGAGCATTGTGGTGAAAAGGCCATGGAGCATACTGATGATATGCGTCATGGAGCTTTGTGATGACAACGTCATGGAGCATGTTGATTACAGGTGTCTTGGAGCATTGTGATGAAAAGGGCATGGATCATTGTGATGAAAAAGGCCTGGATCCTTGTCATGACAGGGTTCAAGGAGCATAATGACGAAAAGTGACAGGGAGCATTGTAATGACAAGTGTATGGAACATTGTGATGACAAAGGTCATGGAACATTGTGATGAGAAGACCATGGATAATTGTAATGACGAGCGTCATGGTGTGATGTGATAACAAGTGTTATGGAACATTGTGATCACAAGGGTTTGGAGCATTGTGAAGACAGAGGTCATGGAGCATTTTGATTTCATTTTGATGACAATGGCATGAAGCATTATGATGATGGGCATGGTGCACTGTGATGACAGGGTTCATGGTGTTTTGAGATGAAAAGGGGCATGGAGCATTGGTCTGAAAAATTTTATGGATTATTGTGATGACAGTGGACATGGTGCATTGTGATGACAAGGGCATGGAACATTGTGATGACAAGGTCACGGAGTACTGTGAAGACAGGTGTCAGGGAGCATTGTGATGACATAGGTCATGATCCATTGTGATGACAATGGCATGAAGCATTGTGATGCCATGTGTCATGGAGGATTGTGATGACAAAGGTAATGGAGCATTGTGATGACAAGGGCTTGAAGCGTTGTGATGACAAGGCCCATTGCGAATTTTGATGACAAGTTCGTGAAGCATTGAGATTACAAGAATATGGAGCTTGATATGACAGGGGTCATGGAGCATTCCAACGACAAGTGCATGGAGAATTGTGATGTCAAGAGCATGAAACATTGTAATGAGTAGTGTCATGGAACATTGTGATGAAAAGGACGTGGGGAATTTTGATGACAAAGGACATGTAGCATTGTGATGACCAGGGCATGGAGCATTGTGATGGCAAAATCGTGGAGCATAGTGATGAGAAGACCATGGATAATTGTAATGACGAGCGTCCTGGAGCACTGTAATGACAAGGGGCATGAAGCATTGTGATGATAGGTGTCATGGAGCTTTGTGATGACAGGGTTCATGGAGCATTCTGATGACAAGACTCATGGAGCATTCTGATGACAAGCTTGTGGAGTATTGTGATGACAATGGCTAGGAGCATTGTGATGAAAGGGCATGGAGCATTGTGATGAGAAAGGCATGGTGACTTTTCATGATAGGTTTCAAGGAGCATTTTGACGACAAGTGTCAGGGAGCATTGTGATGACATGTGTATTGAGCATTGTGATGACAAATTTCATGGAGCATTGTGATGACAAGTGCATGGAGTATTATGATGAAAGGAATCATGGAGCCTTTGGATGACACGTGTTATGGAAAATAGGGATCACAAGGATTTGGAGCATTGTGATGACAGAGGTCATGAATCATTTTGATTTCAAGGATCATGGAGCTCTCTGATGACAAGGGCATGAGGTAATGTGATGCCAATGTTCACGGAGGATTGTGAATGACAATGGTAAAGAAATATTGTGATGACAAGCGCATGGAGCATTGTAATGACAAGTCATGTAGCATTTTGGTGACATAGGCATGGAGCATTGTGATGACAAGTGTCATGGTACACTGTGATGACAATTGTCAGAGAGCATTGTGATTAGAGGGGTTATGGAACATTGTGTCGACAAATGTCATGGAGCATTGTGATGAGAAGACCATGGATAATTGTGATGATGACCGTCATGGGGCGTTGTGATGACAACTGATATGGAACAATTTGATCACCAGGTTTTGGAGCATTGTGATGACAGAGGTCATGGAGCATGTTGATTTCATTGTGATGACAATAGCATGAAGCATTATGATGATGGGCATGGTGCATTGTGATGACAGGGTTCATGGAGCATTGAGATGACAAGGGCATGGAGCACTGTGATGAGAAAGCCATGGAGCATTCTGATGACATGTGTCATGGAGCTTTGTGATGACAAGGGCATGGAGCATTGTGAATACAGGTGTCTTGGTGCACAGTGATGACAAGGGTCATGGAGAAGTGTTATGACAAGGCCATGGAAGATTGTGATGCCGGGGGTCTTAGAGCATTTTTATGACAGGGATAATGTAGCATTGTGATGACACGGGCATGGATCACTGTGATGACATAACACGGAGCCTTGTCATGACAGGATTCAAGAAGCATACTGACCACAAGTGTTAGGTAGCATTGTGATGACAAGTGGATTGAGCATTGTGATGACCAAGGCATGGAGCACAGTGATGAGAAGACCATGGATAATTGTGATGAGGAGCATCATGGGGCGTTGTGATGATAAGTGTTATGGAACAATGTGACACAAGGGTTTGGAGCATTATGATGACAGAGGTCTTGGTGCATTTTGATTTCATTGTGATGGCAATAGCATGAAGCATTATGATGAAGGGCATGGTGCATTGTGATGACAGGGTTCATGGAGCATTGAGATGAAAAGCGGCATGGAGCTTTGTGATTACAGGGGTCTTGAAGCATTGTGATGACAAGTGCATGGAGCATTGTGATGAGAAAGCCATGGAGCATACTGATGACATGCGTCATGGAGCTTTGTGATGAAAAGGGCATGGATCATTGTGATGACAGGGGTCTTGGAGCCTTGTGATGACAAGACCGTGGAACATTGTGATGGCAGGTTTCATGGAGCATTGTTATGACAGGGGTAATGGAGCATTGTGATGACAATGGCATGGATCATTGGTCTCAAATGTTTCATGGATTATTTTGATGAGAGTGGGCATTGAGCATTGTGATGACAAGGGCACAGATCACAGTGATACATGAGTCAGGGAAGATTGTAATGACAATGGCGTGGAGAATTGTGATGAGAAGTGAATCGAGCATTTTGATGACAAGAGTCATGGAGCATTGTGATGACAACGGCATTGAGCAATGTGATGAGAGGGTTCATGGAGCATTGTGATGACAATAGCATGGATCATTTTGATGCCAAGGATCAAGGAGCTTTGTGATGACAAAGGTCATGGAGCATTTTGATGACAAGGGCGTGGTGCATTGTGATGAGAAGGGCATGGAGCTTGCTATGACAGGGGTCATGGAGCATTGCGATGACAAGTGCATGGAGAATTCTGATGACAAGAGCATGTAACATTGTGATGAGAAATGTCATGTAGCATTGTTATGAGGAGGACGTGGAGAAATGTGATGACAAAGACTTGGAGCATTGTGATGATCAGGGAATGGATCATTGTGATGGCAAGACCGTGGAGTATAGTGATGAGAAGTCCATGGATTATGTTGATGACGAGGGTCATGGCCACTCTAATTACAAGAGCCATGGAGCATTGAGATTACAGGTGTCATGGAGCATTATGATGACAGGGGTCATGGAGCATTGTGATGACAAGTGTCATGGAGCATTGTGATGACAAGATTGTGGAGTACTGTGATGACATTTGGATGGAGCATTGTGATGAAAAAGGCATGGAGTCTTTTTATGACAGTGTTCAAGGAGCATTCTGATGACAAATGTCAAGGAGCATTGTGATGACAAGTGTATTGAGCATTGTGATTACAATGGCCATGGCGCATTGTGATGACAATGGCACAGGAGTATTGTGATGACTGGCATCATGGAGCATTGTGATGACAAGTGTTATTGAACATTGTGATCACAAGCAATTAGAGCGTTGTGATGAAAGTGGTCAGGGATCATTTTGATTTCAAGGAGCCTGGAGCCCTGTGATGCCAAGATCAGGAAGCAATGTGATCCCAAGTTTCAGGGAGGATTGTGATGACAAGCGCATGGAGCTTTGTGGTGACAAGGTCTTGTAGCATTTTGCTGAAAAAGGCATGGAGCATTCTGATTACAGGAGACTTGGAGCATTGTGATGGAAAGGGCATGGATCATTGTGATGAAAAAGGCATGGAGCATTGTCATGACATGGTTCAAGTGCATACTGATGGCAAGTGCCAGGGAGCATTGTGATGACAAGTGTATTGTGCATTGTGATGACAAAGGTCATGGAGCATTGTGATGACAAGGGCATGGAGTATTGTGATGACAGGCATCATAGAGCATTGTGATGACAAGTGTTATGGAACATTGTGATCACAAGGGTTTGGATCGTTGTGATGACAGAGTTCATGGGTCATTTTGATTTCATGGAGCATGAAGCATTGTGATGACAAAAGCATGAAGTAATGTGATCCCAAGTTTCATGGAGGATTGTGATGACAAGCGCATGGAGCATTGTGATGACAAGGTCATGTAACATTTTTCTGACAAAGGCATGGAGCACTGTGATGACAAGCGTCATGGAGCATTGTGATTACAGGGGGCATGGAACATTGGGATGACATGAGCATGGATTATGTGAAGACAAGTGTCATGGAGTATTTTGATGAAAAATATCCAGGATCATTGTGTTGTCAGGGGTCATGGATCATTGTGATTACTGTGGTCATGGAGCATTTTGATGACAGGGGTCATGGAGCATTGTGATGAGAAGGTCATGGAGCATTGAGCTGAAAATATTCATGGAGTATTGAGATGGCAAGGGAATGGAGACTTTTGCTGACAACGTCCTGGAGCATTGTGATGAGTGGACCATGGAGCCTTGTGATGACAATTATCATGGAGCATTCTCACTAAAAGAGGCATGGGGCATTGTGATTACAGGCGTCTTGGAGCATTGTGATGACAAGTGCTAATAGCATTGTGATGAGAAGGACATGGAGCATTCTGATAACATGCATCATGGAGCTTTGTGATGACAAGAGCATGGGACATTGTGATTAAAGGGTTCTTGGAGTATTGTTATGAAAAAGGCATGGATCATTGTGATGAAAAAGGCATGGAGCCTTGTCATGACAGGGCACAAGGAGCATACTTGCAACAAGTGTCAGGCAACATTGTGATGACAAGTGAATTGAGCATTGTGATGACAAAGTTTATGGAGCATTGTGATGAGAAGTCCACTGATTATTGTGATGACGAGCGTCATTGGACATTGTGATGACAAGTGTTATGGAACACTATGATCACTATGGTTTGGAGCATGGTAATGACAGAGGTCATGGAGCATTTTGATTACATTGTGATGACAATAGCATGAAGCATTATGATGATGGGCATGGTGCATTGTGATGACATGGCTCATGGAGCATTGAGATGAAAAGCGGCAAGGAGCATTGTGATTATAGGGGTCTTGGAGCATTATGATGAGAAGACCATGGAGCATACTGATGACATGCGTCATGGAGCTTTGTGATGACAAGCGTATGGAGCATTGTGATTACAGTGGTCTTGGAGCATTATGATGACAAAGGTCATGGAGCCATGTGATGACAAGGCCATGGAACACTGTGATGGCAGGGTTCATGGAGCATGGTTAGGACAGTGATAATGGAGCATTGTGATGATAGGGTTATGGAGCATTGGTCTGTAAAGTTTCACGGATTATTGTGTTGAGATTGAGCATGGAGCATTGTGATGAACAGAGCACGGAACAGTGTGATACATGTGTCGTGGAGGATTGTACTGACCAGGGCATGAAGCATTGTGATGAGAAGGGCATCGTGCGTTGTGATGACAAGCGTCATGGAGTGTTGTGATGACAAGGGCATGGAGCAATGTGATGAGAGGGTTCATGGAGCATTGTGATGACAATCGCATGGAGCATTGTGATACCAAGGGTCATGGAGCTTTGTGATGACCAATGTCATGGAGCACTTTGATGACAAGGTCGTGGTGCATTGTGATGAGAAGGGCATGGAGCATTGTGATGCGAAGGCCATGGAGCATACTGATGAGATACGTCATGGAGCTTTGTGATGACAACGTCATGGAGCATTTTGTTTACAGGTGTCTTGGAGCATTGTGATGAAAAGGGCATGGAGCATTGTGATGAAAAAGGCATGGAGCATTGTCATGACATGGTTCAAGTGCATACTGATGGCAAGTGCCAGGGAGCATTGTGATGACAAGTGTATTGTGCATTGTGATGACAAAGGACATGGAGCATTGTGATGACAAGGGCATGGAATATTGTGATGACAGGCATCATAGAGCATTGTGATGACAAGTGTTATGGAACATTGTGATCACAAGGGTTTGGATCATTGTGATGACAGAGTTCATGGATCATTTTGATTTCAAGGAGCATGGAGCATTGTGATGACAAGGGCATGAAGCAATGTGATCCCAAGGTTCAAGGAGGATTGTGATGACAAGCACATGGAGCATTGTGATGACAAGGTCAAGTAGCATTTTTCTGACAAAGGCATGGAGCACTGTGATGACAAGCGTCATGGAGCATTGTGATTACAGGGGACATGAAACATTGGGATGACATGAGAATGGATTATGTGATGACAAGTGTCATGGTGTATTTTGATGAAAAATGTCCAGGATCATTGTGTTGTCATGGGTCATGGAGCATTGTGATTACTGTGGTCATGGAACATTGTGATGACAGGGGTAATGGAGCATTGTGATGAGAAGGTCATGGAGCATTGAGCTGAAAATATTCATGGAGTATTGAGATGACAAGGGAATGGAGCCTTTTGATGACAACGTCCTGGAGCATTGTGATGAGTGGACCATGGAGCCTTGTGATGACAATTATCATGGAGCATTCTCACAAAAAGAGGCATGGGGCATTGTGATTACAGGGGTTTTGGAGCATTGTGATGACAAGTGCTAAAAGCATTGTGATGAGAAACCATGGAGCATTCGGATAACATGATTCATGGAGCTTTGTGATGACAACGTCATAGAGCATTTTGATTACAGGTGTCTTGGAGCATTGTGATGAAAAGGGCAAGGATCATTGTGAAGAAAAAGGCATGGAGCCTTGTCATGACAGGGTTCAAGGAGCATACTGACGAAAATTGGCAGGGAGCATTGTGATGACAAGTGTATGGAGCATTGTGATGACAAAGGTCATGGAACATTGTGATGAGAAGACCATGGATAATTGTAATGACGAGCATCATGGGGCGATGTGATAACAAGTGTTGTGGAACATTGTGATCACAAGGGTTTGGAGCATTGTGAAGACAGAGGTCATGGAGCGTTTTGATTTCATTGTGATGACAATAGCATGAAGCATTATGATGATGGGCATGGTGCATTGTGATGACAGGGTTCATGGTGTTTTGAGATGAAAAGGGGCATGGAGCATTGTTCTGACAAGTTTCATGGATTATTGTGATGACAGTGGACATGGTGCATTGTGATGACAAGGGCATGGAACATTGTGATGACAAGGTCACGGAGTACTGTGAAGACAGGTGTCAGGGAGCATTGTGATGACATAGGTCATGGTCCATTGTGATGATAATGGCATGAAGCATTGTGATGCCATGTGTCATGGAGGATTGTGATGACGAAGGTAATGGAGCATTGTGATGACAAGGGCTTGGAGCATTGTGATGACAAGGCCCATTGAGAATTTTGATGACAAGGTCGTGAAGCATTGAGATTACAAGCGCATGGATCTTGCTATAACAGGGGTCATGGAGCATTGCGGTGACAAGTGCATGGAGAATTGTGATGTCAAGAGCATGAAACATTGTGATGAGTAGTGTCATGGAACATTGTGATGAAAAGGACGTGGGGAATTTTGATGACAAAGGACATGTAGCATTGTGATGACCAGGGCATAGAGCATTGTGATGGCAAAATCGTGGAGCATTGTGATGAGAAGACCATGGATAATTGTAATGACGAGCGTCCTGGAGCACTGTAATGACAAGGGGCATGAAGCATTGTGATGATAGGTGTCATGGAGCTTTGTGATGACAGGGGTAATGGAGCATTCTGATGACAAGCCTCATGGAGCATTCTGATGACAAGCTTGTGGAGTATTGTGATGACAATGGCACGGAGCATTGTGATGAAAAGGGCATGGAGCATTGTGATGAAAAAGGCATGGTGACTTTTCATGATAGGTTTCAAGGAGCATTTTGACGACAAGTGTCAGGGAGCATTGTGATGACAAGAGTATTGAGCATTGTGAGACAAAGTTCATGGAGCATTGTGATGACAAGTGCATGGAGTGTTGTGATGAAAGGAATCATGGAGCCTTTGGATGACAGGTGTTATGGAAAATTGGGATCACAAGTGTTTGGAGCATTGTGATGACAGAGGTCATGGATCATTTTGATTTCAAGGAACATGGAGCATTGTGATGACAAGGGCATGAAGTAATGTGATGCCAATGTTCACGAAGGATTGTGAATGACAATGGTAAACAAGTATTTTGAAGATAAGCGCATGGAGCATTGTGATGACAAGTCATGTAGCATTTTGCTGACATAGGCATGGAGCATTGTGATGACAAGGGTGATGGAACACTTCGATGACAATTGTCAGAGAGCATTGTGATTAGAGGGGTTATGGAACATTGTGACGACAAATGTCATGGAGCATTGTGATGAGAAGACCATGGATAATTGTGATGATGAGCGTCATGGGGCGTTGTGATGACAAGTGATATGGAATATTTTGATCACAAGGGTTTGGAGCATTGTGATGACAGAGGACATGTAGCATGTTGATTTCATTGTGATTCCAATAGCATTAAGCATTATGATGATGGGCATGGTGCATTGTGATGACAGGGTTCATGGAGCATTGAGATGAAAAGGGCATGGAGCATTGTGATGAGAAAGCCATGGAACATTCCGATGACATGTGTCATGGAGCTTTGTGATGACAAGGGCATGGAGCATTGTGAATACAGGGGTCTTGGTGCACAGTGATGACAAGGGTCAAGGAGAAGTGTTATGACAAGGCCATGGAAGATTGTGATGCCAGGGGTCATTGAGCGTTTTTATGACAGTGGTAATGGAGCATTGTGATGACAAGCGCATGGATCATTGTGATGAAATAACACGGAGCCTTGTCATGACAGGGTTCAAGGAGCATACTGACCACAAGTGTGAGGTAGCATTGTGACGACAAGTGGATTGAGCATTGTGATGACAAAGGCATGGAGCACAATGATGAGAAGACCATGGATAATTGTGATGAGGAGCATCATGGGGCGTTGTGATGATATGTGTTATGGAACAATGTGATCACAAGGGTTTGGAGCATTATGCTGACAGAGGTCTTGGTGCATTTTGATTTCATTGTGATGGCAATAGCATGAAGCATTATGATGAAGGGCATGGTGCATTGTGATGACAGGGTTCATGGAGCATTGAGATAAAAAGCGGCATGGAGCTTTGTGATTACAGGGGTCTTGAAGCATTGTGATGACAAGGGCATGGAGCATTGTGAGGAGAAAGCCATGGAGCATATTGATGACATGCGTCATGGAGCTTTGTGATGAAAAGGGCATGGATCATTGTGATGACAGGGTTCTTGGAGCCTTGTGATGACAAGTGTCATGGAGCCTTGAGATGACAAGACCGTGGAACATTGTGATGGCAGGGATAATGGAGCATTGTTATGAGAGGTGTAATGGAGCATTGTGACGACAATGGCATGGATCATTGGTCTCAAATGTTTCATGGATTCTTTTGATGAGAGTGGGCATTGAGCACTGTGATGACAAGGGCACAGATCACTGTGATACATGAGTCAGCGAGGATTGTAATGAAAAAGGGGTGGAGAATTGAGATGAGAAGTGAATCGAGCATTTTGATGACAAGAGTCATGGGCATTGTGATGAAAACGGCATTGAGCCATGTGATGAGAGGGTTCATGGAGCATTGTGATGACAATAGCATGGATCATTGTGATGCCAAGGATCAAGGAGCTTTGTGATGACAAAGGTCATGGATCATTTTGATGACAAGGGCGTGGTGCATTGTGATGAGAAGGGCATGGAGCTTGCTATGGCAGGGGTCATGGAGCATTGCAATGACAAGTGCATGGAGAATTGTGATGACAAGAGCATGCAACATTGTGATGAGAAATGTCATGTAGCATTGTTATGAGGAGGACGTGGAGAAATGGGATGACAAGGGACTTGGAGCATTGTGATGATCAGGGAATGGTTCATTGTGATGGCAAGACCTTGGAGTATAGTGATGAGAAGTCAATGGATTATGATGATGATGAGTGTCATGGAGCACTCTAATTACAAGAGCCATGGAGCATTGTGATTACAGGTGTCATGGAGCATTGTGATGACAGGGGTCATGGAGCATTGTGATGACATGTGTCATGGAGCATTGTGATGACAAGCTTGTGGAGTATTGTGATGACATTTGGATGGAGCATTGTGATGAAAAAGGCATGGATTCTTTTTATGAGAGTGTTCAAGGAGCATTCTGATGACAAATGTCAAAAACATTGTGATGACAAGTGCTTTGAGCATTGTGATTACAATGGCCATGGCTTATTGTGATGACAAGGGCACAGGAGTATTGTGATGACAGGCATCATGGAGAATTGTGATGACAAGTGTTATGGAATATTTTGATCACAAGCAATTAGATCGTTGTGATGAATGTGGTCATGGATCATTTTGATTTCAAGGAGCATGGAGCCCTGTGATGCCAAGATCATGAAGCAATGTGATCCCAAGGTTCATGGAGGATTGTGATGACAAGCGCATGGAGCTTTGTGGTGACGAGGTCTTGTAGCATTTTGCTGAAAAAGGCATGGAGCATTCTGATTACAGGAGACTTGGAGCATTGTGATGGAAAGGGCATGGATCATTGTGATGAAAAAGGCATGGAGGATTGTCATGACATGGTTCAAGTGCATACTGATGGCATGTGCCAGGGAGCATTGTGATGACAAGTGTATTGTGCATTGTGATGACAAAGGACATGGAGCATTGTGATGACAAGGGCATGGAATATAGTGATGACAGGCATCATAGAGCATTGTGATGACAAGTGTTATGGAACATTGTGATCACAAGGGTTTGGAACATTGTGATGACAGAGTTCATGGATCATTTTGATTTCAAGGAGCATGGAGCATTGTGATGACAAGGGCATGAAGCAATGTGATCCCAAGGTTCATGGAGGATTGTGATGACAAGCGCATGGAGCATTGTGATGACAAGGTCAAGTAGCATTTTTCTGACAAAGTCATGGAGCACTGTGATGACAAGCATCATGGAGCATTGTGATTAGAGGGGACATGGAACATTGGGATGACATGATCATGGATTATGTGATGACAAGTGTCATGGAGTATTTTGATGAAAAATGTCCAGGATCATTGTGTTGTCATGGGTCATGGAGCATTGTGATTACTGTGGTCATGGAACATTGTGATGACAGGGGTCATGGAGCATTGTGATGAGAAGGTCATGGAGCATTGAGCTGAAAATATTCATGGAGTATTGAGATGACAATGGAATGGAGCCTTTTCATGACAACGTCCTGGAGCATTGTGATGAGTGGACCAAGGAGCATTGTGATGACAATTATCATGGAGCATTCTCACTAAAAGAGGCATGGGGCATTGTGATTACAGGGTTATTGGAGCATTGTGATGACAAGTGCTAAAAGCATTGTGATGAGAAAGCCATGGAGCATTCAGATAACATGCATCATGGAGCTTTGTGATGACAACGTCATAGAGCATTTTGATTACAGGTGTCTTGGAGCATTGTGATGAAAATGGCAAGGATCACTGTGAAGAAAAAGGCATGGAGCCTTGTCATGACAGGGTTCAAGGAGCATACTGACGAAAAGTGGCAGGGAGCATTGTGATGACAAGTGTATGGAGCATTGTGATGACAAAGGTCATGGAACATTGTGATGAGAAGACCATGGATAATTGTAATGACGAGCATCATGGGGCGATGTGATAACAAGTGTTATGGAACATTGTGATCACAAGGGTTTGGAGCATTGTGAAGACCGAAGTCATGGACCGTTTTGATTTCATTCTGATGACAATAGCATGAAGCATTATGATGATGGGCATGGTGCATTGTGATGACAGGGTTCATGGTGTTTTGAGATGAAAAGGGGCATGGAGCATTGTTCTGACAACTTTCATGGATTATTGTGATGACAGTGGACATGGTGCATTGTGATGACAAGGGCATGGAACATTGTGATGACAAGGTCACGGAGTACTGTGAAGACAGTTGTCAGGGAGCATTGTGATGACATAGGTCAGGGTCCATTGTGATGACAATGGCATGAAGCATTGTGATGCCATGTGTCATGGAGGATTGTGATGACAAAGGTAATGGAGCATTGTGATGACAAGGGCTTGGAGCATTGTGATGACAAGGCCCATTGAGAATTTTGATGACATGGTCGTGAAGAATTGAGATTACAAACGCTTTCAGCTTGCTATGACAGGGGTCATGGAGCATTGCGGTGACACGTGCATAGAGAATTGTGATGTCAAGAGCATGAAACATAGTGATTAGTAGTGTCATGGAATATTGTGATGGAAAGGACGTGGGAAATTTTGAAGACAAAGACATGTAGCATAGTGATGACCAGGGCATGGAGCATTGTGATGGCAAAATCGTGGAGCATTGTGATGAGAAGACCATGGATAATTGTAATGAATAGCGTCCTGGACCACTGTAATGACAAGGGACATGAAGCATTGTGATGATAGGTGTCATGGAGCTTTGTGATGACAGGGGTCATGGAGCATTCTGATGACAAGGCTCATGGAGCATTCTGATGACAAGCTTGTGGAGTATTGTGATGACAATGGCATGGAGCATTGTGATGAAAAGGGCATGGAGCATTGTGATGAAAAAGGCAAGGAGACATTTCATGATAGATTTCAAGGAGCGTTTTGACGACAAGTGTCAGGGAGCATTGTGATGACATGTGTAATGAGCATTGTGATGACAAAGTTCATGGAGCATTGTGATGACAAGTGCATGGAGTATTGTGATGAACGGAATCATGGAGCCTTTGGATGACACGTGTTATGGAAAATTGGGATCACAAGGGTTCGGAGCATTGTGATGACAGAGGTCGTGGATCATTTTGATTTCAAGGAGCATGGAGCACTGTGATGAAAAGGGCATGAAGTAATGTGATGCCAATGTTCATGGAGGATTGTGAATGACAATGGTAAAGAAGTATTGTGATGACAAGCGCATGGAGCATTGTGATGACAAGTCATGTAGCATTTTGCTGACATAGGCATGGAGCATTGTGATGACAAGGGTCATGGAACACTGCGATGACAATTGTCAGAGAGCATTGTGATTAGAGGGGTTATGGAACATTGTGAGGACAAATGTCATGGAGCATTGTGATGAGAAGACCATGGATAATTGTGATGATGAGCGTCATGGGGCGTTGTGATGACAAGTGATATGGAATATTTTGATCACAAGGGTTTGGAGCATTGTGATGACAGAGGACATTTAGCATGTTGATTTCATTGTGATTCCAATAGCATTAAGCATTATGATGATGGGCATGGTGCATTGTGAGACAGGGTTCATGGAGCATTGAGATGAAAAGCGAATGGAGCATTGTGATGAGAAAGCCATGGAGCATCCCGATGACATGTGCATTGGAGTTTTGTGATGAAAAGGGCATGGAGCATTGTGAATACAGGGGTCTTGGTGCACAGTGATGACAAGGGTCATGGAGAAGTGTTATGACAAGGCTATGGAAATTTGTGATGCCAGGGGTCATAGAGCGTTTTTATGACAGTGGTAATGGAGCATTGTGATGACAAGGGCATGGATCATTGTGATGAAATAACACGGAGCCTTGTCATGACAGGGTTCAAGGAGCATACTGACCACAAGTGTGAGGTAGCATTGTGACGACAAGTGGATTGAGCATTGTGATGACAAAGGCATGGAGCACAGTGATGAGAAGACCATGGATAATTGAGATGAGGAGCATCATGGGGCGTTGTGATGATAAGTGTTATGGAACAATGTGATCACAAGTGTTTGGAGCATTATGATGACAGAGGTCTTGGTGCATTTTGATTTCATTGTTATGGCAATAGCATGAAGCATTATGATGAAGGGCATGATGCATTGTGATGACAGGGTTCATCGAGCATTGAGATGAAAAGCGGCATGGAGCTTTGTGATTACAGGGGTCTTGAAGCATTGTGATGACAAGGGCATGGAGCATTGTGATGAGAAAGCCAGGGAGCATATTGATGACATGCGTCATGGAGCTTTGTGATGAAAAGGGCATGGATCATTGTGATGACAGGGTTCTTGGAGCCTTGTGATGACAAGTGTCATGGAGCCTGTGATGACAAGACCGTGGAACATTGTGATGGCAGGGAACATGGAGCATTTTTATGACAGGGGTAATGGAGCATTGTGACGACAATGGCATGGATCTTTGGTCTCAAATGTTTCATGGATTCTTTTGATGAGAGTGGGCATTGAGCACTGTGATGACAAGGGCACAGATCACTGTGATACATGAGTCAGGGAGGATTGTAATGAAAAAGGCCTGGAGAATTATGATGAGAAGTGAATCGAGCATTTTGATGACAAGTGTCATGGAGCATTGTGATGACAACGGCATTGAGCAATGTGATGAGGGGTTTCATGGAGCATTGTGATGCCAATAGCATGGATCATTGTGATGCCAAGGATCAAGGAGCTTTGTGATGACAAAGGTCATGGAGCATTTTGATGACAAGGGCGTGGTGCATTGCGATGAGAAGGGCATGGAGCTTGCTATGACAGGGGTCATGGAGCATTGCGATGACAAGTGCATGGAGAATTGTGATGACAAGAGCATGCAACATTGTGATGAGAAATGTCATGTAGCATTGTTATGAGGGGGACGTGGAGAAATGGGATGACAAGGGATTTGGAGCATTGTGATGATCAGGGAATGGATCATTGTGATGGCAAGACCTTGGAGTATAGTGATGAGAAGTCCATGGATTATGATGATGATGAGTGTCATGGAGCACTCTAATTACAAGAGCCATGGATCATTGTGATTACAGGTGTCATGGAGCATTGTGATGACAGGGGTCATGGAGCATTGTGATGACAAGTGTCATGGAGCATTGTGATGACAAGCTTGTGGAGTATTGTGATGACATTTGGATGGAGCATTGTGATGAAAAAGGCATGGATTCTTTTTATGAGAGTGTTCAAGGAGCGTTCTGATGACAAATGTCAAGGAACATTGTTATTACAAGTGCATTGAGCATTGTGATTACAATGGCCATTGCGCATTGTGATGACAAGGGCACAGGAGTATTGTGATGACAGGCATCATGGAGAATTGTGATGACAAGTGTTATGGAATATTTTGATCACAAGCAATTAGAGCGTTGTGATGAATGTGGTCATGGATCATTTTGATTTCAAGGAGCATGGAGCCCTGTGATGCCAAGATCATGAAGCAATGTGATCCCAAGGTTCATGGAGGATTGTGATTACAAGCGCATGGAGCTTTGTGGTGACAAGGTCTTGTAGCATTTTGCTGAAAAATGAATGGAGCATTCTGATTACAGGAGACTTGGAGCATTGTGATGGAAAGGGCATGGATCATTGTGATGAAAAAGGCATGGAGCATTGTCATGACATGGTTCAAGTGCATACTGATGGCATGTGCCAGGGAGCATTGTGATGACAAGTGTATTGTGCATTGTGATGACAAAGGACATGGAGCATTGTGATGACAAGGGAATGGAATATTGTGATGACAGGCATCATAGAGCATTGTGATGACAAGTGTTATGGAACATTGTGATCACAAGGGTTTGGATCATTGTGATGACAGAGTTCATGGATCATTTTGATTTCAAGGAGCATGGATCATTGTGATGACAAGGGCATGAAGCAATGTGATCCCAAGGTTCATGGAGGATTGTGATGACAAGCACATGGAGCATTGTGATGACAAGGTCAAGTAGCATTTTTCTGACAAAGGCATGGAGCACTGTGATGACAAGCGTCATGGAGCATTGTGATTAGAGGGGACATGGAACATTGTGATGACATGAGCATGGATTATGTGATGACAAGTGTCATGGAGTATTTTGATGAAAAATGTCCAGGATCATTGTGTTGTCATGGTTCATGGAGCATTGTGATTACTGTGGTCATGGAACATTGTGATGACAGGGGTCATGGAGCATTGTGATGAGAACGTCATGGAGCATTGAGCTGAAAATATTCATGGAGTATTGTGATGACAAGGGAATGGAGCCTTTTCATGACAACGTCCTGGAGCATTGTGATGAGTGGACCATGGAGCCTTGTGATGACAATTATCATGGAGCATTCTCACAAAAAGAGGCATGGGGCATTGCGATTACAGGGGTCTTGGAGCATTTTGATGACAAGTGCTAAAAGCATTGTGATGAGAAAGCCATGGAGCATTCGGATAACATGCATCATGGAGCTTTGTGATGACAACGTCATAGAGCATTTTGATTACAGGTGTCTTGGAGCATTGTGATGAAAAGGGCAAGGATCATTGTGAAGAAAAAGGCATGGAGCCTTGTCATGAAAGGGTTCAAGGAGCATACTGACGAAAAGTGGCAGGGAGCATTGTGATGACAAGTGTATGGAGCATTGTGATGACAAAGGTCATGGAACATTGTGATGAGAAGACCACGGATTATTGTAATGACGAGCATCATGGGGCGATGTGATAACAAGTGTTGTGGAACATTGTGATCACAAGGGTTTGGAGCATTGTGAAGACAGAGGTCATGGAGCGTTTTGATTTCATTGTGATGACAATAGCATGAAGCATTATGATGATGGGCATGGTGCATTGTGATGACAGGATTCATGGTGTTTTGAGATGAAAAGGGGCATGGAGCATTGGTCTGACAAGTTTCATGGATTATTGTGATGAGAGTGGACATGGTGCATTGTGATGACAAGGGCATGGAACATTGTGATGACAAGGTCACGGAGTACTGTGAAGACAGGTGTCAGGGAGCATTGTGATGACATAGGTCATGGTCCATTGTGATGATAATGGCATGAAGCATTGTGATGCCATGTGTCATGGAGGGTTGTGATGACGAAGGTAATGGAGCATTGTGATGACAAGGGCTTGGAGCATTGTGATGACAAGGCCCATTGAGAACTTTGATGACAAGTTCGTGAAGCATTGAGATTACAAGCGCATGGAGCTTGCTATGACAGGGGTCATGGAGCATTGCGGTGACAAGTGCATGGAGAATTGTGATGTCAAGAGCATGAAACATTGTGATGAGTAGTGTCATGGAACATTGTGATGAAAAGGACGTGGGGAATTTTGATGACAAAGGACATGTAGCATTGTGATGACCAGGGCATGGAGCATTGTGATGGCAAAATCGTGGAGCATTGTGATGAGAAGACCATGGATAATTGTAATGACGAGCGTCCTGGAGCACTGTAATGACAAGGGGCATGAAGCATTGTGATGATAGGTGTCATGGAGCTTTTTGATGACAGGGGTCATGGAGCATTCTGATGACAAGCTTGTGGAGTATTGTGATGA
Organism: Mesoplodon bidens; assembly: GCF_964165515.1. NCBI lineage: Eukaryota > Metazoa > Chordata > Mammalia > Artiodactyla > Ziphiidae > Mesoplodon > Mesoplodon bidens. The sequence continues at coordinate 43,055 of NW_027672081.1, forward strand.
CAATGGCATGGAGCATTGTGATGAAAAGGGCATGGAGCATTGTGATGAAAAAGGCATGGAGACTTTTCATGATAGGTTTCAAGGAGCATTTTGACGACAAGTGTCAGGGAGCATTGTGATGACAAGTGTATTGAGCATTGTGAGACAAAGTTCATGGAGCATTGTGATGACAAGTGCATGGAGTATTGTGATGAAAGGAATCATGGAGCCTTTGGATGACAGGTGTTATGGAAAATTGGGATCACAAGGGTTTGGAGCATTGTGATGACAGAGGTCATGGATCATTTTGATTTCAAGGAACATGGAGCATTGTGATGACAAGGGCATGAAGTAATGTGATGCCAATGTTCACGAAGGATTGTGAATGACAATGGTAAAGAAGTATTGTGATGACAAGCACATGGAGCATTGTGATGACAAGTCATGTAGCATTTTGCTGACATAGGCATGGAGCATTGTGATGACAAGGGTGATGGAACACTGCGATGACAATTGTCAGAGAGCATTGTGATTAGAGGGGTTATGGAACATTGTGACGACAAATGTCATGGAGCATTGTGATGAGAAGACCATGGATAATTGTGATGATGAGCGTCATGGGGCGTTGTGATGACAAGTGATATGGAATATTTTGATCACAAGGGTTTGGAGCATTGTGATGACAGAGGACATGTAGCATGTTGATTTCATTGTGATTCCAATAGCATTAAGCATTATGATGATGGGAATGGTGCATTGTGAGACAGGGTTCATGGAGCATTGAGATGAAAAGGGCATGGAGCATTGTGATGAGAAAGCCATGGAGCATTCCGATGACATGTGTCATGGAGCTTTGTGATGACAAGGGCATGGAGCATTGTGAATACAGGGGTCTTGGTGCACAGTGATGACAAGGGTCAAGGAGAAGTGTTATGACAAGGCCATGGAAGATTGTGATGCCAGGGGTCATTGAGCGTTTTTATGACAGTGGTAATGGAGCATTGTGATGACAAGGGCATGGATCATTGTGATGAAATAACACGGAGCCTTGTCATGACAGGGTTCAAGGAGCATACTGACCACAAGTGTGAGGTAGCATTGTGACGACAAGTGGATTGAGCATTGTGATGACAAAGGCATGGAGCAGAGTGATGAGAAGACCATGGATAATTGTGATGAGGAGCATCATGGGGCGTTGTGATGATAAGTGTTATGGAACAATGTGATCACAAGGGTTTGGAGCGTTATGATGACAGAGGTCTTGGTGCATTTTGATTTCATTGTGATGGCAATAGCATGAAGCATTATGATGAAGGGCATGGTGAATTGTAATGACAGGGTTCATGGAGCATTGAGATGAAAAGCGGCATGGAGCTTTGTGATTACAGGGGTCTTGAAGCATTGTGATGACAAGGGCATGGAGCATTGTGATGAGAAAGCCATGGCGCATATTGACGACATGCGTCATGGAGCTTTGTGATGAAAAGGGCATAGATCATTGTGATGACAGGGTTCTTGGAGCCTTGTGATGACAAGTGTCATGGAGCCTTGTGATGACAAGACCGTGGAACATTGTGATGGCAGGGATAATGGAACATTGTTATGACAGGGGTAATGGAGCATTGTGACGACAATGGCATGGATCATTGGTCTCAAATGTTTCATGGATTCTTTTGATGAGAGTGGGCATTGAGCACTGTGATGACAAGGGCACAGATCACTGTGATACATGAGTCAGCGAGGATTGTAAAGAAAAAGGGGTGGAGAATTGAGATGAGAAGTGAATCGAGCATTTTGATGACAAGAGTCATGGAGCATTGTGATGACAACGGCATTGAGCAATGTGATGAGAGGGTTCATGGAGCATTGTGATGACAATAGCATGGATCATTGTGATGCCAAGGATCAAGGAGCTTTGTGATGACAAAGGTCATGGAGCATTTTGATGACAAGGGCGTGGTGCATTGTGATGAGAAGGGCATGGAGCTTGCTATGGCAGGGGTCATGGAGCATTGCAATGACAAGTGCATGGAGAATTGTGATGACAAGAGCATGCAACATTGTGATGAGAAATGTCATGTAGCATTCTTATGAGGAGGACGTGGAAAAATGGGATGACAAGGGACTTGGAGCATTGTGATGATCAGGGAATGGTTCATTGTGATGGCAAGACCTTGGAGTATAGTGATGAGAAGTCAATGGATTATGATGATGATGAGTGTCATGGAGAACTCTAATTACAAGAGCCATGGAGCATTGTGATTACAGGTGTCATGGAGCATTGTGATGACAGGGGTCATGGAGCATTGTGATGACAAGTGTCATGGAGCATTGTGATGACAAGCTTGTGGAGTATCGTGATGACATTTGGATGGAGCATTGTGATGAAAAAGGCATGGATTCTTTTTATGAGAGTGTTCAAGGAGCATTCTGATGACAAATGTCAAGGAACATTGTGATGACAAGTGCATTGAGCATTGTTATTCCAATGGCCATGGCGTATTGTGATGACAAGGGCACAGGAGTATTGTGATGACAGGCATCATGGAGAATTGTGATGACAAGTGTTATGGAATATTTTGATCACAAGCAATTAGATCGTTGTGATGAATGTGGTCATGGATCATTTTGATTTCAAGGAGCATGGAGCCCTGTGATGCCAAGATCATGAAGCAATGTGATCCCAAGGTTCATGGAGGATTGTGATGACAAGCGCATGGAGCTTTGTGGTGACGAGGTCTTGTAGCATTTTGCTGAAAAAGGCATGGAGCATTCTGATTACAGGAGACTTGTAGCATTGTGATGGAAAGGGCATGGATCATTGTGATGAAAAAGGCATGGAGGATTGTCATGACATGGTTCAAGTGCATACTGATGGCATGTGCCAGGGAGCATTGTGATGACAAGTGTATTGTGCATTGTGATGACAAAGGACATGGAACATTGTGATGACAAGGGCATGGAATATAGTGATGACAGGCATCATAGAGCATTGTGATGACAAGTGTTATGGAACATTGTGATCACAAGGGTTTGGAACATTGTGATGACAGAGTTCATGGATCATTTGATTTCAAGGAGCATGGAGCATTGTGATGACAAGGGCATGAAGCAATGTGATCCCAAGGTTCATGGAGGATTGTGATGACAAGCGCATGGAGCATTGTGATGAAAAGGTCAAGTAGCATTTTTCTGACAAAGGCATGGAGCACTGTGATGACAAGCGTCATGGAGCATTGTGATTAGAGGGGACATGGAACATTGGGATGACATGAGCATGGATTATGTGATGACAAGTGTCATGGAGTATTTTGATGAAAAATGTCCAGGATCATTGTGTTGTCATGGGTCATGGAGCATTGTGATTACTGTGGTCATGGAACATTGTGATGACAGGGGTCATGGAGCATTGTGATGAGAAGGTCATGGAGCATTGAGCTGAAAATATTCATGGAGTATTGAGATGACAATGGAATGGAGCCTTTTCATGACAACGTCCTGGAGCATTGTGATGAGTGGACCAAGGAGCATTGTGATGACAATTATCATGGAGCATTCTCACTAAAAGAGGCATGGGGCATTGTGATTAAAGGGTTCTTGGAGCATTCTGAGGACAAGTGCTAAAAGCATTGTGATGAGAAAGCCATGGAGCATTCGGATAACATGCATCATGGAGCTTTGTGATGACAACGTCATAGAGCATTTTGATTACAGGTGTCTTGGAGCATTGTGATGAAAAGGGCAAGGATCATTGTGAAGAAAAAGGCATGGAGCCTTGTCATGACAGGGTTCAAGGAGCATACTGACGAAAAGTGGCAGGGAGCATTGTGATGACAATTGTATGGAGCATTGTGATGACAAAGGTCATGGAACATTGTGATGAGAAGACCATGGATAATTGTAATTACGAGCATCATGGGGCGATGTGATAACAAGTGTTATGGAACATTGTGATCACAGGTGTTTGGAGCATTGTGAAGACAGAGGTCATGGAGCGTTTTGATTTCATTGTGATGACAATTGCATGAAGCATTATGATTCTGGGCATGGTGCATTGTGATGACAGGGTTCATGGTGTTTTGAGATGAAAAGGGGCATGGAGCATTGGTCTGACAAGTTTCATGGATTATTGTGATGAGAGTGGACATGGTGCATTGTGATGACAAGGGCATGGAACATTGTGATGACAAGGTCACGGAGTACTGTGAAGACAGGTGTCAGGGAGCATTGTGATGACATAGGTCATGGTCCATTTTGATGATAATGGCATGAAGCATTGTGATGCCATGTGTCATGGGGGATTGTGATGACAAAGGTAATGGAGCATTGTGATGACAAGGGCTTGGAGCATTGTGATGACAAGGCCCATTGCGAATTTTGATGACAAGGTCGTGAAGCATTGAGATTACAAGCGCATGGATCTTGCTATGACAGGGATCATGGAGCATTGCTGTGACAAGTGCATGGAGAATTGTGATGTCAAGAGCATGAAACATTGTGATGAGTAGTGTCATGTAACATTGTGATGAAAAGGACGTGGGGAATTTTGATGACAAAGACATGTAGCATTGTGATGACCAGGGCATGGAGCATTGTGATGGCAAAATCGTGGAGCATTGTGATGAGAAGACCATGGATAATTGTAATGACGAGCGTCCTGGAGCACTGTAATGACAAGGGGCATGAAGCATTGTGATGATAGGTGTCATGGAGCTTTGTGATGACAGGGGTCATGGAGCATTCTGATGACAAGCCTCATGGAGCATTCTGATGACAAGCTTGTGGAGTATTGTGATGACAATGGCATGGAGCATTGTGATGAAATGGGCATGGAGCATTGTGATGAAAAAGGCATGGAGACTTTTCATGATAGGTTTCAAGGAGCATTTTGACGACAAGTGTCAGGGAGCATTGTGATGACAAGTGTATTGAGCATTGTGATGACAAAGTTCATGGAACATTGTGATGACAAGTGCAAGGAGTATTGTGATGAAAGGAATCATGGAGCCTTTGGATGACACGTGTTATGGAAAATTGGGATCACAAGGGTTTGGAGCATTGTGATGACAGAGGTCATGGATCATTTTGATTACAAGGAACATGGAGCATTTTGATGACAGGGGCATGAAGTAATGTGATGCCAATGTTCACGAAGGATTATGAATGACATTGGTAAAGAAGTATTGTGATGACAAGCGCATGGAGCATTGTGATGACAAGTCATGTAGCATTTTGCTGACATAGGCATGGAGCATTGTGATGACAAGGGTCATGGTACACTGCGATGACAATTGTCAGAGAGCATTGTGATTAGAGGCGTTATGGAACATTGTGACGACAAATGTCATGGAGCATAGTGATGAGAAGACCATGGATAATTGTGATGTTGAGCGTCATGTGGCGTTGTGATGACAAGTGATATGGAACATTTTGATCACAGGGGTTTGGAGCATTGTGATGACAGAAGTTATGGAGCATGTTGATTTCATTGTGATGACAATAGCATGAAGCGTTATGATGATGGGCATGGTGCATTGTGATGACAGGGTTCATGGAACATTGAGATGACAAGGGCATGGAGCATTGTGATGAGAAAGCCATGGAGCAATCTGATGACATGTGTCATGGAGCTTTGTGATGACAAGGGCATGGAACATTGTGAATATAGGGGTCTTGGTGCACAGTGATGACAAGGTTCATGGAGAAGTGCTATGACAAGGCCATGGAAGATTGTGATGCCAGGGGTCATAGAGCCATTTATGACAGGGGTAATGGAGCACTGTGATGACAAGGGCATGGATCATTGTGATGAAATAACACGGAGCCTTGTCATGACAGGGTTTAAGGAGCATACTGACCACAAGTGAGAGGTAGCATTGTGACGACAAGTGGATTGAGAATTGTGATGACAAAGGCATGGAGCAGAGTGATGAGAAGACCATGGATAATTGTGATGAGGAGAATCATGGGGCGTTGTGATGATAAGTGTTATGGAACAATGTGATCACAAGGGTTTGGAGCATTATGATGACAGAGGTCTTGGTGCATTTTGATCTCATTGTGATGGCAATAGCATGAAGCATTATGATGAAGGGCATGGTGCATTGTGATGACAGGGTTCATGGAGCATTGAGATGAAAAGCGGCATGGAGCTTTGTGATTACAGGGGTCTTGAAGCATTGTGATGACAAGGGCATGGAGCATTGTGATGAGAAAGCCATGGAGCATACTGATGACATGCGTCATGGAGCTTTGTGATGAAAAGGGCATGGATCATTGTGATGACACGGGTCTTGGAGCCTTGTGATGACAAGTGTCATGGAGCCTTGTAATGACAAGACCGTGGAACATTTTGATGGCAGGGATCATGGGGCATTGTTATGACAGTGGTAATGGAGCATTGTGACAACAATGACATGGATCATTGGTCTCAAATATTTCATGGATTATTTTGATGGGAGTGGGCATTTACCATTGTGATGACAAGGGCACAGATCACTGTGATACATGAGTCAGCGAGGATTGTAATGACAAGGGCGTGGAGAATTGTGATGAGAAGTGAATCGAGCATTTTGATGACAAGACTCATGGAGCATTGTGATGACAACGGCATTGAGCAATGTGATGAGAGGGTTCATGGAGCATTGTGATGACAATAGCATGGATCATTGTGATGCCAAGGATCAAGGAGCTTTGTGATGACAAATGTCATGGAGCATTTTGATGACAAGTGCGTGGTGTGTTGTGATGAGAAGGGCATGGATCTTGCTATGACAGGGGTCATGGAGCATTGCAATGACAAGTGCATGGAGAATTGTGATGACAAGAGCATGTAACATTGTGATGAGAAATGGCATGTAGCATTGTTATGAGGAGGACGTGGAGAAATGTGATGACAAGGGACTTGGAGCATTGTGATGATCAGGGAATGGATCATTGTGATGGCAAGACCGTGGAGTATAGTGATGAGAAGTCCATGGATTATGTTGATGACGAGTGTCATGGAGCACTCTAATTTCAAGAGCAATGGAGCATTGTGATTACAGGTGTCATGGAGCATTGTGATGACAGGGGTCATGGAGCATTGTGATGAAAAGTGTCATGGAGCATTGTGATGACAAGCTTGTGGAGTATTGTGATGACATTTGGATGGAGCATTGTGATGAAAAAGGCATGGATTCTTTTTATGAGAGTGTTCAAGGAGCATTCTGATGACAAATGTCAAGGAGCATTGTGATGACAAGTGTATTGAGCATTGTGATGACAATGGACATGGCGCATTGCGATGACAAGGGCACAGGAGTATTGTGATGACAGGCATCATGGAGCATTGTGATGACAACTGTTATGGAACATTGTGATCACAAGCAATTAGAGCGTTGTGATGAAAGTGGTCATGGATCATTTTGATTTCAAGGAGCATGGAGCCCTGTGATCCCAAGATCATGAAGCAATGTGATCCCAAAGTTCATGGAGGATTGTGATGACAAGTGCATGGAGCTTTGTGGTGACAAGGTCTTGTAGCATTTTGCTGAAAAAGGCATGGAGCATTGTGATTACAGGAGACTTGTAGCATTGTGATGGAAAGGGCATGGATCACTGTGATGAAAAAGGCATGGAGCATTGTCATGACATGGTTCAAGTGCATACTGATGGCAAGTACCAGGGAGCATTGTGATGACAAGTGTATTGTGCATTCTGATGACAAAGTCATGGAGCATTGTGATGACAAGGGCATGGAGTATTGTGATGAAAGGCATCATAGAGCATTGTGATGACAAGTGTTATGGAACATTGTGATCACAAGGGTTTGGATCATTGTGATGACAGAGTTCATGGATCATTTTGATTTCAAGGAGCATGGAGCATTGTGATGACAAGGGCATGAAGCAATGTGATCCCAAGGTTCATGGAGGATTGTGATGAAAAGCACATGGAGCATTGCGATGACAAGGTCATGAAGCATTTTTCTAAAAAAGGCATGGAGCACTGTGATGACAAGCGTCATGGAGCATTGTGATGACAAGGGCATGGAGCATTGTGATGAGAAAGCCATGGAGCATACTGATGACATGCGTCATGGAGCTTTGTGATGAAAAGGGCATGGATTATTGTGATGACAGGGGTCTTAGAGCCTTGTGATGACTAGTGTCATGGAGCCTTGTGATGACAAGGGCATGGAGTATTGTGATGACAGGCATCATAGAGCATTGTGATGACAAGTGTTATGGAACATTGTGATCACAAGTGTTTGGATCATTGTGATGACAGAGTTCATGGATCATTTTGATTTCAAGGAGCATGCAGCATTGTGATGACAAGGCCATGAAGCAATGGGATCCCAAGGTTCATGGAGGATTGTGATGACAAGCGCATGGAGCATTGTGATGACAAGGTCATGTAGCATTTTTCTGACAAAGGCATGGAGCACTATGATGACAAGCATCATGGAGCATTGTGATTACAGGGGACATAGAACATTGGGATGACATGAGCATGGATTATGTGATGACAAGTGTCATGGAGTATTTTGATGAAAAATGTCCAGGATCATTGTGTTGTCAGGGGTCATGGAGCATTGTGATTACTGTGGTCATGGAGCATTGTGATGCCAGGGGTCATGGAGCATTGTGATGAGAAGGTCATGGAGCATTGAGCTGAAAATATTCATGGAGTATTGAGATGACAAGGGAATGGAGCCTTTGGATGACAACGTCCTGGAGCATTGTGATGCGTGGACCATGGAGCCTTGTGATGACAATTATCATGGAGCATTCTCACTAAAAGAGGCATGGGGCATAGTGATTACATGGGTCTTGGAGCATTGGGATGACAAGTGCTAATAACATTGTGATGAGAAGACCATGGAGCATCCTGATTACATGCATCATGGAGCTTTGTGATGACAAGGGAAAGGGCGATTGTGATTACAGGGGTCTTGGAGTATTGTGATGAAAAAGGCATGGATCATTGTGATGAAAAAGGCATGGAGCCTTGTCATGACAGGGTTCAAGGAGCATACTTAGAACAAGTGTCAGGCAACATTGTGATGACAAGTGAATTGAGCACTGTGATGACAAAGTTTATGGAGCATTGTGATGAGAAGTCCACTGATAATTGTGATGACGAGCGTCATTGGGCATTGTGATGACAAGTGTTATGGAACACTGTGATCACTAGGGTTTGGAGCATGGTAATGACAGAGGTCATGGAGCATTTTGATTTCATTGTGATGACAATAGCATGAAGCTTTATGATGATGGGCAAGGTGCATTGTGATGACAGGGTTCATGGAGCATTGAGATGAAAAGCGGCAAGGAGCATTGTGATTATAGGGGTCTTGGAGCATTATGATGAGAAGACCATGGAGCATACTGATGACATGCGTCATGGAGCTTTGTGATGACAAGTGTATGGAGCATTGTGATTACAGGGGTCTTGGAACATTATGATGACAAAGGTCATGGAGCCATGTGATGACAAGGCCATGGAACACTGTGATGGCAGGGTTCATGGAGCATTGTTATGACAGTGATAATGGAGCATTTTGATGATAAGGTTATGGAGCATTGGTCTGTAAAGTTTCACGGATTATTGTGATGAGATTGGGCATGGAGCATTGTGAGGACCAGGGCACGGAACACTGATACATGGGTCATGGAGGATTGTAATGACAAGGGCATGGAGCATTGTGATGAGAAGGGCATCGTGCGTTGTGATGACAAGCGTCATGGAGCGTTGTGATGACAAGGGCATGGAGCAATGTGATGAGAGTGTTCATGGAGCCTTGTGATGACAATGGCATGGAGCATTGTGATACCAAGGGTCATGGAGCTTTGTGATGACCAAAGTCATGGAGCATATTGATGACAAGTTCGTGGTGCATTGTGATGAGAAGGGCATGGAGCATTGTGATGAGAAGGCCATGGAGCATACTGATGACATGCGTCATGGAGCTTTGTGATGACAACGTCATGGAGCATATTGATTACAGGTGTCTTGGATCATTGTCAAGAAAAGGGCATGGATCATTGTGATGAACAAGGCATGGAGCCTTGTCATGACAGGTTTCAAGGAGCATACTGACGAAAAGTGGCAGGGAGCATTGTGATGACAAGTGTATGGAGCATTGTGACGACAAAGGTCATGGAGCATGGTGATGAGAAGACCATGGATAATTGTAATGACGAGTGTTTTGGGGCTATGTGATAATAAGTGTTATAGAACATTGTGATCACAAGGGTTTGGAGCATTGTGAAGACAGAGGTCATGGAGCATTTTGATGTCATTGTGATGACAATAGCATGAAGCATTATGATGATGGGCATGGTGCATTGTGATGACAGGGTTCATGGAGTTTTGAGATGAAAAGGGGCATGGAGCATTGGTCTGACAAGTTTCATGGATTATTGTGATGACAGTGGACATGGTGCATTGTGATGACAAGGGCATGGAATATTGTGATGACAAGGTCACGGAGTACTGTGAAGACAGGTGTCAGGGAGCATTGTGATGACATAGGTCAGGGTCCATTGTGATGACAATGGCATGAAGCATTGTGATGCCATGTGTCATGGAGGATTGTGATGACAAAGGTAATGGAGCATTGTGATGACAAGGGCTTGGAGCATTGTGATGACAAGGCCCATTGAGATTTTTGATGACAAGGTCGTGAAGCATTGAGATTACAAGCACATGGAGCTTGCTATGACGGGCGTCATGGAGCATTGTGATGACAAGTGCATGGAGAATTGTGATGTCAATAGCATGAAACATTGTGATGAGTAGTGTCATGGAACATTGTGATGAAAAGGACGTGGGGAATTTTTATGACAAAGCACATGTAGCATTTTTATGACCAGGGCATGGAGCATTGTTATGGCAAAATCGTGGAGCATTGTGATGAGAAGACCATGGATAATTGTAATGACGAGCGTCCTGGAGCACTGTAATGACAAGGGGCATGAAGCATTGTGATGATAGGTGTCAAGGAGCATTGTGATGACAGGGGTCATGGAGCATTCTGATGACAAGGCTCATGGAGCATTCTGATGACAAGCTTGTGGAGTATTGTGATGACAATGGCATGGAGCATTGTGATGAAAGGGGCATGGAGCATTGTGATGAAAAAGGCATGGAGACTTTACGTGATAGGTTTCAAGGAGCATTTTGACGACAAGTGTCAGGGAGCATTGTGATGACATGTGTATTGAGCATTGTGATGACAAAGTTCATGGAGCATTGTGATGACAAGTGCATGGAGTATTGTGATGAAAGGAATCATGGAGCCTTTGGATGACACTTGTTATGGAAAATTGTGATCACAAGGGTTTGGAGCATTGTGATGACAGAGGTCATGGATCATTTTGATTTCAAGGAGCATGGAGCACTGTGCTGACAAGGCCATGAAGTAATGTGATGCCAATGTCCATGGAGGATTGCGAATGACAATGGTAAAGAAGTATTGTGATGACAAGCGCATGGAGCATTGTGATGACAAGTCATGTAGCATTTTGCTGACATAGGCATGGAGCATTGTGATGACAAGGGTCATGGTACACTGCGATGAAAATTGTCAGAGAGCATTGTGATTAGAGGGGTTATGGAACATTGTGAGGACAAATGTCATGGAGCATTGTGATGAGAAGACCAAGGATAATTGTGATGATGAGCGTCATGGGGCGTTGTGATGACACGTGATATGGAACATTTTGATCACAAGGTTTTGGAGCATTGTGATGACAGAGGTCATGGAGCATGTTGATTTCATTGTGATGACAATACCATGAAGCATTATGATGATGGGCATGGTGCATTGTGATGACAGGGTTCATGGATCATTGAGATGACAAGGGCATGGAGCATTGTGATGAGAAAGCCATGGAGCATTCTGATGACATGTGTCATGGAGCTTTGTGATGACAAGGACATGGAGCATTGTGAATACAGGGGTCTTGGTGCACAGTGATGACAATGGTCATGGAGAAGTGTTATGACAAGGCCATGGAAGATTGTGATGCCAGGGGTCATAGAGCCTATTTATGACAGGGGTAATGGAGCATTCTGATGACAAGGGCATGGATCATTGTGATGAAATAACACGGAGCCTTGTCATGACAAGTTTCAAGGAGCATACTGACCACAAGTGTGAGGTAGCATTGTGACGACAAGTGGATTGAGCATTGTGATGACAAAGGCATGGAGCCCAGTGATGAGAAGACCATGGATAATTGTGATGAGGAGCATCATGGGGCGTTGTGATGATAAGTGTTATGGAACAGTGTGATCACAAGGGTTTGGAGCATTATGAAGACAGAGGTCTTGGTGCATATTGATTTCATTGTGATGGCAATAGCATGAAGCATTATGATAAAGGGCATGGTGCATTGTGATGACAGGGTTCATGGAGCATTGAGATGAAAAGCGGCATGGAACTTTGTGATTACAGGGGTCTTGAAGCATTGTGATGACAAGGGCATGGAGCATTGTGATGAGAAAGCCATGGAGCATACTGATGACATGCGTCATGGAACTTTGTGATGAAAAGGGCATGGATCATTGTGATGACACGGGTCTTGGAGCCTTGTGATGACAAGTGTCATGGAGCCTTCTGATGACAACGCCGTGGAACATTGTGATGGCAGGGATCATGGAGCATTGTGACGACAATGGCATGGAGCATTGGTCTCAAATGTTTCATGGATTATTTTGATGAGAGTGGGCATTGAGCATTGTGATGGCAAGGGCACAGATCACTGTGATACAAGAGTCAGGGAGGATTGTAATGAAAAGGGCGTGGAGAATTGTGATGAGAAGTGAATCGAGCATTTTGATGACAAGAGTCATGGAGCATTGTGATGACAACGGCATTGAGCAATGTGATGAGAGGGTTCATGGAGCATTGTGATGACAATAGCATGGATCATTGTGATGCCAAGGATCAAGGAGCTTTGTGATGACAAAGGTCATGGAGCATTTTGATGGCAAGGGCGTGGTGCATTGTGATGAGAAGGGCATGGAGCTTGCTATGACAGGGGTCATGGAGCATTGCGATGACAAGTGCATGGAGAATTGTGATGACAAGAGCATGTAATATTGTGATGAGAAATGTCATGTAGCATTGTTATGAAGGGGACGTGGAGAAATGTGATGAGAAGGGACTTGGAGCATTGTGATGATCAGGGAATGGATCATTGTGATGGCAAGACCGTGGAGTATAGTGATGAGAAGTCCATGGATTATGTTGATGACGAGTGTCATGGAGCACTCTAATTACAAAAGCCATGGAGCATTGTGATTACAGGTGTCATGGAGCATTGTCATGACAGGGGTCATGGAGCATTGTGATGACAAGTGTCATGGAGCATTGTGATGACAAGCTTGTGGAGTATTGTGATGACATTTGGATGGAGCATTGTGATGAAAAAGACATGGAGTCTTTTTATGAGAGTGTTCAAGGCGCATTCTGATGACAAATGTCAAGGAGCATTGTGATGACAAGTGTATTGTGCATTGTGATGACAAAGGTCATGGATCATTGTGATGACAAGGGCATCGAGTACTGTGATTACAGGCATCATAGAGCATTGTGATGACAAGTGTTATGGAACATTGTGATCACACGCGTTTGGATCATTGTGATGACAGAGTTCATGGATCATTTTGATTTCAAGGAGCATGCAGCATTGTGATGACAAGGGCATGAAGGAATGTGATCCCAAGGTTCATGGAGGATTGTGATGACAAGCATCATGGAGCATTGTGATTACAGGGGACATAGAACATTGGGATGACATGAGCATGGATTATGTGATGACAAGTGTCATGGAGTATTTTGATGAAAAATGTCCAGGATCATTGTGTTGTCAGGGGTCATGGAGCATTGTGATTACTGTGGTCATGGAGCATTGTGATGCCAGGGGTCATGGAGCATTGTGATGAGAAGGCCATGGAGCATTGAGCTGAAAATATTCATGGAGTATTGAGATGACAAGGGAATGGAGCCTTTTGATGACAACGTCCTGGAGCATTGTGATGAGTGGACCATGAAGCCTTGTGATGACAATTATCATGGAGCAGTCTCACGAAAAGGGGCATGGGGCATAGTGATTACATGGGTCTTGGAGCATTGGGATGACAAGTGCTAATAACATTGTGATGAGAAGACCATGGAGCATCCTGATAACATGCATCATGGAGCTTTGTGATGACAAGGGAAAGGGCGATTGTGATTACAGGGGTCTTGGAGTATTGTGATGAAAAAGGCATGTATCATTGTGATGAAAAAGGCATGGAGCCTTGTCATGACAGGGTTCAAGGAGCATACTTAGAACAAGTGTCAGGCAACATTGTGATGACAAGTGAATTGAGCACTGTGATGACAAAGTTTATGGAGCATTGTGATGAGAAGTCCACTGATAATTGTGATGACGAGCGTCATTGGGCATTGTGATGACAAGTGTTATGGAACACTGTGATCACTAGGGTTTGGAGCATGGTAATGACAGAGGTCATGGAGCATTTTGATTTCATTGTGATGACAATAGCATGAAGCTTTATGATGATGGGCAAGGTGCATTGTGATGACAGGGTTCATGGAGCATTGAGATGAAAAGCGGCAAGGAGCATTGTGATTATAGGGGTCTTGGAGCATTATGATGAGAAGACCATGGAGCATACTGATGACATGCGTCATGGAGCTTTGTGATGACAAGTGTATGGAGCATTGTGATTACAGGGGTCTTGGAACATTATGATGACAAAGGTCATGGAGCCATGTGATGACAAGGCCATGGAACACTGTGATGGCAGGGTTCATGGAGCATTGTTATGACAGTGATAATGGAGCATTGTGATGATAAGGTTATGGAGCATTGGTCTGTAAAGTTTCACGGATTATTGTGATGAGATTGGGCATGGAGCATTGTGAGGACCAGGGCACGGAACACTGTGATACATGGGTCATGGAGGATTGTAATGACAAGGGCATGGAGCATTGTGATGAGAAGGGCATCGTGCGTTGTGATGACAAGCGTCATGGAGCGTTGTGATGACAAGGGTATGGAGCAATGTGATGAGAGTGTTCATGGAGCCTTGTGATGACAATGGCATGGAGCATTGTGATACCAAGGGTCATGGAGCATTGTGATGACCAAAGTCATGGAGCATTTTGATGAAAAGGTCGTGGTGCATTGTGATGAGAAGGGCATGGAGCATTGTGATGAGAAGGCCATGGAGCATACTGATGACATGCGTCATGGAGCTTTGTGATGACAACGTCATGGAGCATATTGATTACAGGTGTCTTGGAGCATTGTCAAGAAAAGGGCATGGATCATTGTGATGAAAAAGGCATGGAGCCTTGTCATGACAGGTTTCAAGGAGCATACTGACGAAAAGTGGCAGGGAGCCTTGTGATGATAAGTGTATGGAGCATTGTGATGACAAAAGTCATGGAGCATGGTGATGAGAAGACCATGGATAATTGTAATGACGAGTGTCATGGGGCGATGTGATAACAAGTGTTATGGAACATTGTGATCAGAAGGGTTTGGAGCATTGTGAAGACAGAGGTCATGGAGCATTTTGATTTCATTGTGATGACAATAGCATGAAGCATTATGATGATGGGCATGGTGCATTGTGATGACAGGGTTCATGGAGTTTTGAGACGAAAAGGGGCATGGAGCATTGGTCTGACAAGTTTCATGGATTATTGTGATGAGAGTGGACATGGTGCATTGTGATGACAAGGGCATGGAACATTGTGATGACAAGGTCACGGAGTACTGTGAAGACAGGTGTCAGGGAGCATTGTGATGACATAGGTCAGGGTCCATTGTGATGACAATGGCATGAAGCATTGTGATGCCATGTGTCATGGAGGATTGTGATGACAAAGGTAATGGAGCATTGTGATGACAAGGGCTTGGAGCATTGTGATGACAAGGCCCATTGCGAATTTTGATGACAAGGTCGTGAAGCATTGAGATTACAAGCGCTTGGAGCTTGCTATGACAGGGGTCATGGAGCATTGCGATGTCAAGTGCATGGAGAATTGTGATGTCAAGAGCATGAAACATTGTGATGAGTAGTGTCATGGAACATTGTGATGAAAAGGACGTGGGGAATTTTGATGACAAAGGACATGTAGCATTGTGATGACCAGGGCAAGGAGCATTGTGATGGCAAAATCGTGGAGCATTGTGATGAGAAGACCATGGATAATTGTATGACGAGCGTCCTGGAGCACTGTAATGACATGGGGCATGAAGCATTGTGATGATAGGTGTCATGGAGCATTGTGATGACAGGGGTCATGGCGCATTCTGATGACAAGGCTCATGGAGCATTCTGATGACAAGCTTGTGGAGTATTGTGATGACAATGGCATGGAGCATTGTGATGATATGGGCATGGAGCATTGTGATGAAAAAGGCATGGAGACCTTTCATGATAGGTTTCAAGGAGCATTTTGGCGACAATTGTCAGGGAGCATTGTGATGATATGTGTATTGAGCATTGTGATGACAAAGTTCATGGAGCATTGTGATGACAAGTGCATGGAGTATTGTGATGAAAGGAATCATGGAGCCTTTGGATGACACGTGTTATGCAAAATTGGGATCACAAGGGTTTGGAGCATTGTGATGACAGAGGTTATGGATCATATTATTTTCAAGGAGCATGGAGCATTGTGATGACAAGGGCATGAAGTAATGTGATGCCAATGTTCATGGAGGATTGTGAATGACAATGGTAAAGAAGTATTGTGATGACAAGCGCATGGAGCATTGTGATGACAAGTCATGTAGCATTTTGCTGACATAGGCATGGAGCATTGTGATGACAAGGGTCATGGTACACCGCGATGACAATTGTCAGAGAGCATTGTGATTAGAGGGGTTATGGAACATTGTGAGGACAAATGTCATGGAGCATTGTGATGAGAAGACCATGGATAATTGTGATGATGAGCATCATGGGGCGTTGTGATGACACGTGATATGGAACATTTTGATCACAAGGGTTTGGAGCATTGTGATGACAGAGGTCATGGAGCATGTTGATTTCATTGTGATGACAATACCGTGAAGCATTATGATGATAGGTATGGTGCATTCTGAGACAGGGTTCATGGAGCATTGAGATGACAACGGCATGGAGCATTGTGATGAGAAAACCATGGAGCATTCTGATGACATGTGTCATGGAGCTTAGTGATGACAAGGGCATGGAGCATTGTGAATACAGGGGTCTTGGTGCACAGTGATGACAAGGGTCATGGAGAAGTGTTATGACAAGGCCATGGAAGATTGTGATGCCAGGGGTCATAGAGCGTTTTTATGACAGGGGTCATGGAGCATTGTGATGACAAGGGCATGGATCATTGTAATGAAATAACACGGAGCCTTGTCATGACAGGGTTCAAGGAGCATACTGACCACAAGTGTGAGGTAGCATTGTGACGAAAAGTGGCTTGAGCATTGTGATGACAAAGGCATGGAGCAGAGTGATGAGAAGACCATGGATAATTGTGATGAGGAGAATCATGGGGCGTTGTGATGATAAGTGTTATGGAACAATGTGATCACAAGGGTTTTGAGCATTATGATGACAGAGGTCTTGGTGCATTTTGATTTCATTGTGATGGCAATAGCATGAAGCTTTATGATGAAGGGCATGGTGCATGGTGATGACAGGGTTCATGGAGCATTGAGATGAAAAGCGGCATGGAGCTTTGTGATTACAGGGGTCTTGAAGCATTGTGATGACAAGGGCATGGAGCATTGTGAAGAGAAAGCCATGGAGCATACTGATGACATGCGTCATGGAACTTTGTGATGAAAAGGGCATGGATCATTGTGATGACAGGGGTCTTGGAGCCTTGTGATGACAAGTGTCATGGAGCCTTGTGATGACAACGCCGTGGAACATTGTGATGGCAGGGATCATGGTGCATTGTGACGACAATGGCATGGAGCATTGGTCTCAAATGTTTCATGGATTATTTTGATGAGAGTGGGCATTGAGCATTGTGATGGCAAGGGCACAGATCACTGTGATACAAGAGTCAGGGAGGATTGTAATGAAAAGGGCGTGGAGAATTGTGATGAGAAGTGAATCGAGCATTTTGATGACAAGAGTCATGGGGCATTGTGATGACAGCGGCATTGAGCATTGTGATGAGAGAGTTCATGGAGCATTGTGATGACAATAGCATGGATCATTGTGATGCCAAGGATCAAGGAGCTTTGTGATGACAAAGGTCATGGAGCATTTTGATGGCAAGGGCGTGGTGCATTGTGATGAGAAGGGCATGGAGCTTGCTATGACAGGGGTCATGGAGCATTGCGATGACAAGTGCATGGAGAATTGTGATGACAAGAGCATGTAACATTGTGATGAGAAATGCCATGTAGCATTGTTATGAGGAGGACGTGGAGAAATGTGATGACAAGGGACTTGGAGCATTGTGATGATCAGGGAATGGATCATTGTGATGGCAAGACCGTGGAGTATAGTGATGAGAAGTCCATGGATTATGTTGATGACGAGTGTCATGGAGCACTCTAATTACAAAAGCCATGGAGCATTGTGATTACAGGTGTCATGGAGCATTGTCATGACAGGGGTCATGGAGCATTGTGATGACAAGTGTCATGGAGCATTGTGATGACAAGCTTGTGGAGTATTGTGATGACATTTGGATGGAGCATTGTGATGAAAAAGACATGGAGTCTTTTTATGAGAGTGTTCAAGGCGCATTCTGATGACAAATGTCAAGGAGCATTGTGATGACAAGTGTATTGTGCATTGTGATGACAAAGGTCATGGATCATTGTGATGACAAGGGCATCGAGTACTGTGATTACAGGCATCATAGAGCATTGTGATGACAAGTGTTATGGAACATTGTGATCACACGCGTTTGGATCATTGTGATGACAGAGTTCATGGATCATTTTGATTTCAAGGAGCATGCAGCATTGTGATGACAAGGGCATGAAGGAATGTGATCCCAAGGTTCATGGAGGATTGTGATGACAAGCATCATGGAGCATTGTGATTACAGGGGACATAGAACATTGGGATGACATGAGCATGGATTATGTGATGACAAGTGTCATGGAGTATTTTGATGAAAAATGTCCAGGATCATTGTGTTGTCAGGGGTCATGGAGCATTGTGATTACTGTGGTCATGGAGCATTGTGATGCCAGGGGTCATGGAGCATTGTGATGAGAAGGCCATGGAGCATTGAGCTGAAAATATTCATGGAGTATTGAGATGACAAGGGAATGGAGCCTTTTGATGACAACGTCCTGGAGCATTGTGATGAGTGGACCATGAAGCCTTGTGATGACAATTATCATGGAGCAGTCTCACGAAAAGGGGCATGGGGCATAGTGATTACATGGGTCTTGGAGCATTGGGATGACAAGTGCTAATAACATTGTGATGAGAAGACCATGGAGCATCCTGATAACATGCATCATGGAGCTTTGTGATGACAAGGGAAAGGGCGATTGTGATTACAGGGGTCTTGGAGTATTGTGATGAAAAAGGCATGTATCATTGTGATGAAAAAGGCATGGAGCCTTGTCATGACAGGGTTCAAGGAGCATACTTAGAACAAGTGTCAGGCAACATTGTGATGACAAGTGAATTGAGCACTGTGATGACAAAGTTTATGGAGCATTGTGATGAGAAGTCCACTGATAATTGTGATGACGAGCGTCATTGGGCATTGTGATGACAAGTGTTATGGAACACTGTGATCACTAGGGTTTGGAGCATGGTAATGACAGAGGTCATGGAGCATTTTGATTTCATTGTGATGACAATAGCATGAAGCTTTATGATGATGGGCAAGGTGCATTGTGATGACAGGGTTCATGGAGCATTGAGATGAAAAGCGGCAAGGAGCATTGTGATTATAGGGGTCTTGGAGCATTATGATGAGAAGACCATGGAGCATACTGATGACATGCGTCATGGAGCTTTGTGATGACAAGTGTATGGAGCATTGTGATTACAGGGGTCTTGGAACATTATGATGACAAAGGTCATGGAGCCATGTGATGACAAGGCCATGGAACACTGTGATGGCAGGGTTCATGGAGCATTGTTATGACAGTGATAATGGAGCATTGTGATGATAAGGTTATGGAGCATTGGTCTGTAAAGTTTCACGGATTATTGTGATGAGATTGGGCATGGAGCATTGTGAGGACCAGGGCACGGAACACTGTGATACATGGGTCATGGAGGATTGTAATGACAAGGGCATGGAGCATTGTGATGAGAAGGGCATCGTGCGTTGTGATGACAAGCGTCATGGAGCGTTGTGATGACAAGGGTATGGAGCAATGTGATGAGAGTGTTCATGGAGCCTTGTGATGACAATGGCATGGAGCATTGTGATACCAAGGGTCATGGAGCATTGTGATGACCAAAGTCATGGAGCATTTTGATGAAAAGGTCGTGGTGCATTGTGATGAGAAGGGCATGGAGCATTGTGATGAGAAGGCCATGGAGCATACTGATGACATGCGTCATGGA
Source organism: Mesoplodon bidens (assembly GCF_964165515.1). Lineage (NCBI taxonomy): Eukaryota > Metazoa > Chordata > Mammalia > Artiodactyla > Ziphiidae > Mesoplodon > Mesoplodon bidens. The sequence continues at coordinate 63,599 of NW_027672081.1, forward strand.
GCTTTGTGATGACAACGTCATGGAGCATATTGATTACAGGTGTCTTGGAGCATTGTCAAGAAAAGGGCATGGATCATTGTGATGAAAAAGGCATGGAGCCTTGTCATGACAGGTTTCAAGGAGCATACTGACGAAAAGTGGCAGGGAGCCTTGTGATGATAAGTGTATGGAGCATTGTGATGACAAAAGTCATGGAGCATGGTGATGAGAAGACCATGGATAATTGTAATGACGAGTGTCATGGGGCGATGTGATAACAAGTGTTATGGAACATTGTGATCAGAAGGGTTTGGAGCATTGTGAAGACAGAGGTCATGGAGCATTTTGATTTCATTGTGATGACAATAGCATGAAGCATTATGATGATGGGCATGGTGCATTGTGATGACAGGGTTCATGGAGTTTTGAGACGAAAAGGGGCATGGAGCATTGGTCTGACAAGTTTCATGGATTATTGTGATGAGAGTGGACATGGTGCATTGTGATGACAAGGGCATGGAACATTGTGATGACAAGGTCACGGAGTACTGTGAAGACAGGTGTCAGGGAGCATTGTGATGACATAGGTCAGGGTCCATTGTGATGACAATGGCATGAAGCATTGTGATGCCATGTGTCATGGAGGATTGTGATGACAAAGGTAATGGAGCATTGTGATGACAAGGGCTTGGAGCATTGTGATGACAAGGCCCATTGCGAATTTTGATGACAAGGTCGTGAAGCATTGAGATTACAAGCGCTTGGAGCTTGCTATGACAGGGGTCATGGAGCATTGCGATGTCAAGTGCATGGAGAATTGTGATGTCAAGAGCATGAAACATTGTGATGAGTAGTGTCATGGAACATTGTGATGAAAAGGACGTGGGGAATTTTGATGACAAAGGACATGTAGCATTGTGATGACCAGGGCAAGGAGCATTGTGATGGCAAAATCGTGGAGCATTGTGATGAGAAGACCATGGATAATTGTATGACGAGCGTCCTGGAGCACTGTAATGACATGGGGCATGAAGCATTGTGATGATAGGTGTCATGGAGCATTGTGATGACAGGGGTCATGGCGCATTCTGATGACAAGGCTCATGGAGCATTCTGATGACAAGCTTGTGGAGTATTGTGATGACAATGGCATGGAGCATTGTGATGATATGGGCATGGAGCATTGTGATGAAAAAGGCATGGAGACCTTTCATGATAGGTTTCAAGGAGCATTTTGGCGACAATTGTCAGGGAGCATTGTGATGATATGTGTATTGAGCATTGTGATGACAAAGTTCATGGAGCATTGTGATGACAAGTGCATGGAGTATTGTGATGAAAGGAATCATGGAGCCTTTGGATGACACGTGTTATGCAAAATTGGGATCACAAGGGTTTGGAGCATTGTGATGACAGAGGTTATGGATCATATTATTTTCAAGGAGCATGGAGCATTGTGATGACAAGGGCATGAAGTAATGTGATGCCAATGTTCATGGAGGATTGTGAATGACAATGGTAAAGAAGTATTGTGATGACAAGCGCATGGAGCATTGTGATGACAAGTCATGTAGCATTTTGCTGACATAGGCATGGAGCATTGTGATGACAAGGGTCATGGTACACCGCGATGACAATTGTCAGAGAGCATTGTGATTAGAGGGGTTATGGAACATTGTGAGGACAAATGTCATGGAGCATTGTGATGAGAAGACCATGGATAATTGTGATGATGAGCATCATGGGGCGTTGTGATGACACGTGATATGGAACATTTTGATCACAAGGGTTTGGAGCATTGTGATGACAGAGGTCATGGAGCATGTTGATTTCATTGTGATGACAATACCGTGAAGCATTATGATGATAGGTATGGTGCATTCTGAGACAGGGTTCATGGAGCATTGAGATGACAACGGCATGGAGCATTGTGATGAGAAAACCATGGAGCATTCTGATGACATGTGTCATGGAGCTTAGTGATGACAAGGGCATGGAGCATTGTGAATACAGGGGTCTTGGTGCACAGTGATGACAAGGGTCATGGAGAAGTGTTATGACAAGGCCATGGAAGATTGTGATGCCAGGGGTCATAGAGCGTTTTTATGACAGGGGTCATGGAGCATTGTGATGACAAGGGCATGGATCATTGTAATGAAATAACACGGAGCCTTGTCATGACAGGGTTCAAGGAGCATACTGACCACAAGTGTGAGGTAGCATTGTGACGAAAAGTGGCTTGAGCATTGTGATGACAAAGGCATGGAGCAGAGTGATGAGAAGACCATGGATAATTGTGATGAGGAGAATCATGGGGCGTTGTGATGATAAGTGTTATGGAACAATGTGATCACAAGGGTTTTGAGCATTATGATGACAGAGGTCTTGGTGCATTTTGATTTCATTGTGATGGCAATAGCATGAAGCTTTATGATGAAGGGCATGGTGCATGGTGATGACAGGGTTCATGGAGCATTGAGATGAAAAGCGGCATGGAGCTTTGTGATTACAGGGGTCTTGAAGCATTGTGATGACAAGGGCATGGAGCATTGTGAAGAGAAAGCCATGGAGCATACTGATGACATGCGTCATGGAACTTTGTGATGAAAAGGGCATGGATCATTGTGATGACAGGGGTCTTGGAGCCTTGTGATGACAAGTGTCATGGAGCCTTGTGATGACAACGCCGTGGAACATTGTGATGGCAGGGATCATGGTGCATTGTGACGACAATGGCATGGAGCATTGGTCTCAAATGTTTCATGGATTATTTTGATGAGAGTGGGCATTGAGCATTGTGATGGCAAGGGCACAGATCACTGTGATACAAGAGTCAGGGAGGATTGTAATGAAAAGGGCGTGGAGAATTGTGATGAGAAGTGAATCGAGCATTTTGATGACAAGAGTCATGGGGCATTGTGATGACAGCGGCATTGAGCATTGTGATGAGAGAGTTCATGGAGCATTGTGATGACAATAGCATGGATCATTGTGATGCCAAGGATCAAGGAGCTTTGTGATGACAAAGGTCATGGAGCATTTTGATGGCAAGGGCGTGGTGCATTGTGATGAGAAGGGCATGGAGCTTGCTATGACAGGGGTCATGGAGCATTGCGATGACAAGTGCATGGAGAATTGTGATGACAAGAGCATGTAACATTGTGATGAGAAATGCCATGTAGCATTGTTATGAGGAGGACGTGGAGAAATGTGATGACAAGGGACTTGGAGCATTGTGATGATCAGGGAATGGATCATTGTGATGGCAAGACCGTGGAGTATAGTGATGAGAAGTCCATGGATTATGTTGATGACGAGTGTCATGGAGCACTCTAATTACAAGACCCATGGAGCATTGTGATTACAGGTGTCATGGAGCATTGTGATGACAGGGGTCCTGGAGCATTGTGATGACAAGTGTCATGGAGCATTGTGATGACAAGCTTGTGGAGTATTGTGATGACATTTGGTTGGAGCATTGTGATGAAAAAGACATGGAGTCTTTTTATGAGAGTGTTCAAGGAGCATTCTGATGACAAATGTCAAGGAGCATTGTGATGACAAGTGTATTGTGCATTGTGATGACAAAGGTCATGGAGCATTGTGATGACAAGGGCATGGAGTATTGTGATTACAGGCATCATAGAGCATTGTGATGACAAGTGTTATGGAACATTGTGATCACAAGCGTTTGGATCATTGTGATGACAGAGTTCATGGATCATTTTGATTTCAAGGAGCATGCAGCATTGTGATGACAAGGGCATGAAGCAATGTGATCCCAAGGTTCATGGAGGATTGTGATGACAAGCGCATGGAGCATTGTGATGACAAGGTCATGTAGCATTTTTCTGAAAACGCATGGAGCACTATGATGACAAGCATCATGGAGCATTGTGATTACAGGGGACATAGAACATTGGGATGACATGAGCATGGATTATGTGATGACAAGTGTCATGGAGTATTTTGATGAAAAATGTCCAGGATCATTGTGTTGTCAGGGGTCATGGAGCATTGTGATTACTGTGGTCATGGAGCATTGTGATGCCAGGGGTCATGGAGCATTGTGATGAGAAGGTCATGGAGCATTGAGCTGAAAATATTCATGGAGTATTGAGATGACAAGGGAATGGAGCCTTTTGATGACAACGTCCTGGAGCATTGTGATGCGTGGACCATGGAGCCTTGTGATGACAATTATCATGGAGCAGTCTCACGAAAAGAGGCATGGGGCATAGTGATTACATGGGTCTTGGAGCATTGGGATGACAAGTGCTAATAACATTGTGATGAGAAGACCATGGAGCATCCTGATAACATGCATCATGGAGCTTTGTGATGACAAGGGCAAGGGAGATTTTGATTACAGGGTTCTTGGAGTATTGTGATGAAAAAGGCATGGATCATTGTGATGAAAAAGGCATGGAGCCTTGTCATGACAGGGTTCAAGGAGCATACTTAGAACAAGTGTCAGGCAACATTGTGATGACAAGTGAATTGAGCATTGTGATGACAAAGTTTATGGAGCATTGTGATGAGAAGTCCACTGATAATTGTGATGACGAGCGTCATTGGGCATTGTGATGACAAGTGTTATGGAACACTGTGATCACTAGGGTTTGGAGCATGGTAATGACAGAGGTCATGGAGCATTTTGATTTCATTGTGATGACAATAGCATGAAGCTTTATGATGATGGGCAAGGTGCATTGTGATGACAGGGTTCATGGAGCATTGAGATGAAAAGCGGCAAGGAGCATTGTGATTATAGGGGTCTTGGAGCATTATGATGAGAAGACCATGGAGCATACTGATGACATGCGTCATGGAGCTTTGTGATGACAAGTGTATGGAGCATTGTGATTACAGGGGTCTTGGAACATTATGATGACAAAGGTCATGGAGCCATGTGATGACAAGGCCATGGAACACTGTGATGGCAGGGTTCATGGAGCATTGTTATGACAGTGATAATGGAGCATTGTGATGATAAGGTTATGGAGCATTGGTCTGTAAAGTTTCACGGATTATTGTGATGAGATTGGGCATGGAGCATTGTGAGGACCAGGGCACGGAACACTGTGATACATGGGTCATGGAGGATTGTAATGACAAGGGCATGGAGCATTGTGATGAGAAGGGCATCGTGCGTTGTGATGACAAGCGTCATGGAGCGTTGTGATGACAAGGGTATGGAGCAATGTGATGAGAGTGTTCATGGAGCCTTGTGATGACAATGGCATGGAGCATTGTGATACCAAGGGTCATGGAGCATTGTGATGACCAAAGTCATGGAGCATTTTGATGAAAAGGTCGTGGTGCATTGTGATGAGAAGGGCATGGAGCATTGTGATGAGAAGGCCATGGAGCATACTGATGACATGCGTCATGGAGCTTTGTGATGACAACGTCATGGAGCATATTGATTACAGGTGTCTTGGAGCATTGTCAAGAAAAGGGCATGGATCATTGTGATGAAAAAGGCATGGAGCCTTGTCATGACAGGTTTCAAGGAGCATACTGACGAAAAGTGGCAGGGAGCCTTGTGATGATAAGTGTATGGAGCATTGTGATGACAAAAGTCATGGAGCATGGTGATGAGAAGACCATGGATAATTGTAATGACGAGTGTCATGGGGCGATGTGATAACAAGTGTTATGGAACATTGTGATCAGAAGGGTTTGGAGCATTGTGAAGACAGAGGTCATGGAGCATTTTGATTTCATTGTGATGACAATAGCATGAAGCATTATGATGATGGGCATGGTGCATTGTGATGACAGGGTTCATGGAGTTTTGAGACGAAAAGGGGCATGGAGCATTGGTCTGACAAGTTTCATGGATTATTGTGATGAGAGTGGACATGGTGCATTGTGATGACAAGGGCATGGAACATTGTGATGACAAGGTCACGGAGTACTGTGAAGACAGGTGTCAGGGAGCATTGTGATGACATAGGTCAGGGTCCATTGTGATGACAATGGCATGAAGCATTGTGATGCCATGTGTCATGGAGGATTGTGATGACAAAGGTAATGGAGCATTGTGATGACAAGGGCTTGGAGCATTGTGATGACAAGGCCCATTGCGAATTTTGATGACAAGGTCGTGAAGCATTGAGATTACAAGCGCTTGGAGCTTGCTATGACAGGGGTCATGGAGCATTGCGATGTCAAGTGCATGGAGAATTGTGATGTCAAGAGCATGAAACATTGTGATGAGTAGTGTCATGGAACATTGTGATGAAAAGGACGTGGGGAATTTTGATGACAAAGGACATGTAGCATTGTGATGACCAGGGCAAGGAGCATTGTGATGGCAAAATCGTGGAGCATTGTGATGAGAAGACCATGGATAATTGTATGACGAGCGTCCTGGAGCACTGTAATGACATGGGGCATGAAGCATTGTGATGATAGGTGTCATGGAGCATTGTGATGACAGGGGTCATGGCGCATTCTGATGACAAGGCTCATGGAGCATTCTGATGACAAGCTTGTGGAGTATTGTGATGACAATGGCATGGAGCATTGTGATGATATGGGCATGGAGCATTGTGATGAAAAAGGCATGGAGACCTTTCATGATAGGTTTCAAGGAGCATTTTGGCGACAATTGTCAGGGAGCATTGTGATGATATGTGTATTGAGCATTGTGATGACAAAGTTCATGGAGCATTGTGATGACAAGTGCATGGAGTATTGTGATGAAAGGAATCATGGAGCCTTTGGATGACACGTGTTATGCAAAATTGGGATCACAAGGGTTTGGAGCATTGTGATGACAGAGGTTATGGATCATATTATTTTCAAGGAGCATGGAGCATTGTGATGACAAGGGCATGAAGTAATGTGATGCCAATGTTCATGGAGGATTGTGAATGACAATGGTAAAGAAGTATTGTGATGACAAGCGCATGGAGCATTGTGATGACAAGTCATGTAGCATTTTGCTGACATAGGCATGGAGCATTGTGATGACAAGGGTCATGGTACACCGCGATGACAATTGTCAGAGAGCATTGTGATTAGAGGGGTTATGGAACATTGTGAGGACAAATGTCATGGAGCATTGTGATGAGAAGACCATGGATAATTGTGATGATGAGCATCATGGGGCGTTGTGATGACACGTGATATGGAACATTTTGATCACAAGGGTTTGGAGCATTGTGATGACAGAGGTCATGGAGCATGTTGATTTCATTGTGATGACAATACCGTGAAGCATTATGATGATAGGTATGGTGCATTCTGAGACAGGGTTCATGGAGCATTGAGATGACAACGGCATGGAGCATTGTGATGAGAAAACCATGGAGCATTCTGATGACATGTGTCATGGAGCTTAGTGATGACAAGGGCATGGAGCATTGTGAATACAGGGGTCTTGGTGCACAGTGATGACAAGGGTCATGGAGAAGTGTTATGACAAGGCCATGGAAGATTGTGATGCCAGGGGTCATAGAGCGTTTTTATGACAGGGGTCATGGAGCATTGTGATGACAAGGGCATGGATCATTGTAATGAAATAACACGGAGCCTTGTCATGACAGGGTTCAAGGAGCATACTGACCACAAGTGTGAGGTAGCATTGTGACGACAAGTGGATTGAGCATTGTGATGACAAAGGCATGGAGCAGAGTGATGAGAAGACCATGGATAATTGTGATGAGGAGAATCATGGGGCGTTGTGATGATAAGTGTTATGGAACAATGTGATCACAAGGGTTTTGAGCATTATGATGACAGAGGTCTTGGTGCATTTTGATTTCATTGTGATGGCAATAGCATGAAGCTTTATGATGAAGGGCATGGTGCATGGTGATGACAGGGTTCATGGAGCATTGAGATGAAAAGCGGCATGGAGCTTTGTGATTACAGGGGTCTTGAAGCATTGTGATGACAAGGGCATGGAGCATTGTGAAGAGAAAGCCATGGAGCATACTGATGACATGCGTCATGGAACTTTGTGATGAAAAGGGCATGGATCATTGTGATGACAGGGGTCTTGGAGCCTTGTGATGACAAGTGTCATGGAGCCTTGTGATGACAACGCCGTGGAACATTGTGATGGCAGGGATCATGGTGCATTGTGACGACAATGGCATGGAGCATTGGTCTCAAATGTTTCATGGATTATTTTGATGAGAGTGGGCATTGAGCATTGTGATGGCAAGGGCACAGATCACTGTGATACAAGAGTCAGGGAGGATTGTAATGAAAAGGGCGTGGAGAATTGTGATGAGAAGTGAATCGAGCATTTTGATGACAAGAGTCATGGGGCATTGTGATGACAGCGGCATTGAGCATTGTGATGAGAGAGTTCATGGAGCATTGTGATGACAATAGCATGGATCATTGTGATGCCAAGGATCAAGGAGCTTTGTGATGACAAAGGTCATGGAGCATTTTGATGGCAAGGGCGTGGTGCATTGTGATGAGAAGGGCATGGAGCTTGCTATGACAGGGGTCATGGAGCATTGCGATGACAAGTGCATGGAGAATTGTGATGACAAGAGCATGTAACATTGTGATGAGAAATGCCATGTAGCATTGTTATGAGGAGGACGTGGAGAAATGTGATGACAAGGGACTTGGAGCATTGTGATGATCAGGGAATGGATCATTGTGATGGCAAGACCGTGGAGTATAGTGATGAGAAGTCCATGGATTATGTTGATGACGAGTGTCATGGAGCACTCTAATTACAAGACCCATGGAGCATTGTGATTACAGGTGTCATGGAGCATTGTGATGACAGGGGTCCTGGAGCATTGTGATGACAAGTGTCATGGAGCATTGTGATGACAAGCTTGTGGAGTATTGTGATGACATTTGGTTGGAGCATTGTGATGAAAAAGACATGGAGTCTTTTTATGAGAGTGTTCAAGGAGCATTCTGATGACAAATGTCAAGGAGCATTGTGATGACAAGTGTATTGTGCATTGTGATGACAAAGGTCATGGAGCATTGTGATGACAAGGGCATGGAGTATTGTGATTACAGGCATCATAGAGCATTGTGATGACAAGTGTTATGGAACATTGTGATCACAAGCGTTTGGATCATTGTGATGACAGAGTTCATGGATCATTTTGATTTCAAGGAGCATGCAGCATTGTGATGACAAGGGCATGAAGCAATGTGATCCCAAGGTTCATGGAGGATTGTGATGACAAGCGCATGGAGCATTGTGATGACAAGGTCATGTAGCATTTTTCTGAAAACGCATGGAGCACTATGATGACAAGCATCATGGAGCATTGTGATTACAGGGGACATAGAACATTGGGATGACATGAGCATGGATTATGTGATGACAAGTGTCATGGAGTATTTTGATGAAAAATGTCCAGGATCATTGTGTTGTCAGGGGTCATGGAGCATTGTGATTACTGTGGTCATGGAGCATTGTGATGCCAGGGGTCATGGAGCATTGTGATGAGAAGGTCATGGAGCATTGAGCTGAAAATATTCATGGAGTATTGAGATGACAAGGGAATGGAGCCTTTTGATGACAACGTCCTGGAGCATTGTGATGCGTGGACCATGGAGCCTTGTGATGACAATTATCATGGAGCAGTCTCACGAAAAGAGGCATGGGGCATAGTGATTACATGGGTCTTGGAGCATTGGGATGACAAGTGCTAATAACATTGTGATGAGAAGACCATGGAGCATCCTGATAACATGCATCATGGAGCTTTGTGATGACAAGGGCAAGGGAGATTTTGATTACAGGGTTCTTGGAGTATTGTGATGAAAAAGGCATGGATCATTGTGATGAAAAAGGCATGGAGCCTTGTCATGACAGGGTTCAAGGAGCATACTTAGAACAAGTGTCAGGCAACATTGTGATGACAAGTGAATTGAGCATTGTGATGACAAAGTTTATGGAGCATTGTGATGAGAAGTCCACTGATAATTGTGATGACGAGCGTCATTGGGCATTGTGATGACAAGTGTTATGGAACACTGTGATCACTAGGGTTTGGAGCATGGTAATGACAGAGGTCATGGAGCATTTTGATTTCATTGTGATGACAATAGCATGAAGCTTTATGATGATGGGCAAGGTGCATTGTGATGACAGGGTTCATGGAGCATTGAGATGAAAAGCGGCAAGGAGCATTGTGATTATAGGGGTCTTGGAGCATTATGATGAGAAGACCATGGAGCATACTGATGACATGCGTCATGGAGCTTTGTGATGACAAGTGTATGGAGCATTGTGATTACAGGGGTCTTGGAACATTATGATGACAAAGGTCATGGAGCCATGTGATGACAAGGCCATGGAACACTGTGATGGCAGGGTTCATGGAGCATTGTTATGACAGTGATAATGGAGCATTGTGATGATAAGGTTATGGAGCATTGGTCTGTAAAGTTTCACGGATTATTGTGATGAGATTGGGCATGGAGCATTGTGAGGACCAGGGCACGGAACACTGTGATACATGGGTCATGGAGGATTGTAATGACAAGGGCATGGAGCATTGTGATGAGAAGGGCATCGTGCGTTGTGATGACAAGCGTCATGGAGCGTTGTGATGACAAGGGTATGGAGCAATGTGATGAGAGTGTTCATGGAGCCTTGTGATGACAATGGCATGGAGCATTGTGATACCAAGGGTCATGGAGCATTGTGATGACCAAAGTCATGGAGCATTTTGATGAAAAGGTCGTGGTGCATTGTGATGAGAAGGGCATGGAGCATTGTGATGAGAAGGCCATGGAGCATACTGATGACATGCGTCATGGAGCTTTGTGATGACAACGTCATGGAGCATATTGATTACAGGTGTCTTGGAGCATTGTCAAGAAAAGGGCATGGATCATTGTGATGAAAAAGGCATGGAGCCTTGTCATGACAGGTTTCAAGGAGCATACTGACGAAAAGTGGCAGGGAGCCTTGTGATGATAAGTGTATGGAGCATTGTGATGACAAAAGTCATGGAGCATGGTGATGAGAAGACCATGGATAATTGTAATGACGAGTGTCATGGGGCGATGTGATAACAAGTGTTATGGAACATTGTGATCAGAAGGGTTTGGAGCATTGTGAAGACAGAGGTCATGGAGCATTTTGATTTCATTGTGATGACAATAGCATGAAGCATTATGATGATGGGCATGGTGCATTGTGATGACAGGGTTCATGGAGTTTTGAGACGAAAAGGGGCATGGAGCATTGGTCTGACAAGTTTCATGGATTATTGTGATGAGAGTGTACATGGTGCATTGTGATGACAAGGGCATGGAACATTGTGATGACAAGGTCACGGAGTACTGTGAAGACAGGTGTCAGGGAGCATTGTGATGACATAGGTCAGGGTCCATTGTGATGACAATGGCATGAAGCATTGTGATGCCATGTGTCATGGCGGATTGTGATGACAAAGGTAATGGAGCATTGTGATGACAAGGGCTTGGAGCATTGTGATGACAAGGCCCATTGCGAATTTTGATGACAAGGTCGTGAAGCATTGAGATTACAAGCGCTTGGAGCTTGCTATGACAGGGGTCATGGAGCATTGCGATGTCAAGTGCATGGAGAATTGTGATGTCAAGAGCATGAAACATTGTGATGAGTAGTGTCATGGAACATTGTGATGAAAAGGACGTGGGGAATTTTGATGACAAAGGACATGTAGCATTGTGATGACCAGGGCAAGGAGCATTGTGATGGCAAAATCGTGGAGCATTGTGATGAGAAGACCATGGATAATTGTATGACGAGCGTCCTGGAGCACTGTAATGACATGGGGCATGAAGCATTGTGATGATAGTTGTCATGGAGCATTGTGATGACAGGGGTCATGGCGCATTCTGATGACAAGGCTCATGGAGCATTCTGATGACAAGCTTGTGGAGTATTGTGATGACAATGGCATGGAGCATTGTGATGATATGGGCATGGAGCATTGTGATGAAAAAGGCATGGAGACCTTTCATGATAGGTTTCAAGGAGCATTTTGGCGACAATTGTCAGGGAGCATTGTGATGATATGTGTATTGAGCATTGTGATGACAAAGTTCATGGAGCATTGTGATGACAAGTGCATGGAGTATTGTGATGAAAGGAATCATGGAGCCTTTGGATGACACGTGTTATGCAAAATTGGGATCACAAGGGTTCGGAGCATTGTGATGACAGAGGTTATGGATCATATTATTTTCAAGGAGCATGGAGCATTGTGATGACAAGGGCATGAAGTAATGTGATGCCAATGTTCATGGAGGATTGTGAATGACAATGGTAAAGAAGTATTGTGATGACAAGCGCATGGAGCATTGTGATGACAAGTCATGTAGCATTTTGCTGACATAGGCATGGAGCATTGTGATGACAAGGGTCATGGTACACCGCGATGACAATTGTCAGAGAGCATTGTGATTAGAGGGGTTATGGAACATTGTGAGGACAAATGTCATGGAGCATTGTGATGAGAAGACCATGGATAATTGTGATGATGAGCATCATGGGGCGTTGTGATGACACGTGATATGGAACATTTTGATCACAAGGGTTTGGAGCATTGTGATGACAGAGGTCATGGAGCATGTTGATTTCATTGTGATGACAATACCGTGAAGCATTATGATGATAGGTATGGTGCATTCTGAGACAGGGTTCATGGAGCATTGAGATGACAACGGCATGGAGCATTGTGATGAGAAAGCCATGGAGCATTCTGATGACATGTGTCATGGAGCTTAGTGATGACAAGGGCATGGAGCATTGTGAATACAGGGGTCTTGGTGCACAGTGATGACAAGGGTCATGGAGAAGTGTTATGACAAGGCCATGGAAGATTGTGATGCCAGGGGTCATAGAGCGTTTTTATGACAGGGGTCATGGAGCATTGTGATGACAAGGGCATGGATCATTGTAATGAAATAACACGGAGCCTTGTCATGACAGGGTTCAAGGAGCATACTGACCACAAGTGTGAGGTAGCATTGTGACGAAAAGTGGCTTGAGCATTGTGATGACAAAGGCATGGAGCAGAGTGATGAGAAGACCATGGATAATTGTGATGAGGAGCATCATGGGGCGTTGTGATGATAAGTGTTATGGAACAATGTGATCACAAGGGTTTTGAGCATTATGATGACAGAGGTCTTGGTGCATTTTGATTTCATTTTGATGGCAATAGCATGAAGCTTTATGATGAAGGGCATGGTGCATGGTGATGACAGGGTTCATGGAGCATTGAGATGAAAAGCGGCATGGAGCTTTGTGATTACAGGGGTCTTGAAGCATTGTGATGACAAGGGCATGGAGCATTGTGAAGAGAAAGCCATGGAGCATACTGATGACATGCGTCATGGAACTTTGTGATGAAAAGGGCATGGATCATTGTGATGACAGGGGTCTTGGAGCCTTGTGATGACAAGTGTCATGGAGCCTTGTGATGACAACGCCGTGGAACATTGTGATGGCAGGATTCATGGAGTTTTGAGACGAAAAGTGGCATGGAGCATTGGTCTGACAAGTTTCATGGATTATTGTGATGACAGTGTGCATGGCTCATTGTGATGACAAGGGCATTGAGCCTTGTGATGACAAGGTCATGGAGTATTGTGAAGACTGGTGACAGGGAGCATTATGATGGCATATGTCATGGTCCATTATGATGACAATGGCATGGAGCATTGTGATGCCAAGTGTCATGGAGGATTGAGATGACAAAGGTAATTTAGCACTGTGTTGACAAGGGCTTTAAGCATTGTGATGACACGGGTCATAGAGCATTGTGATGACAAGAGCATGGAGCATTGTCATGACAATGACCAATGAGAATTTTGGTGACAAGTTCCTGAAGCATCGTGATGACAAGCACATGGAACTTGCTATGACAGGGGTCATGGATCATTGTGATGACAAGTACATGGAGAATTGTGATGACAAGAGCATGTAACGTTGTGATGAGGAGTGTCATGGAGCATTGTGTTGACAAAGACGTGGAGAATTGTGATGACAAGGGATATGGAGCATTTTGTTGAACAGGGTATGGGGCATTGTGATGGCAAGGCCGTCGAGCATTGTGATGAGAAGTTCATGAAGCATTGGGCTTAAAATGTTCATGGAGTATTGTGATGACAAGAGTCCCGGATATTTGTTTTGTTCAGGGTTCATGGAGCATTGTGATGAGAGTGGTCATGGAGCATTGTGATGACAGGAGTCATGAGGCATTGTGATGAGAAGGTCATGGAGCATTGGGCTGAAAATGTTCATGTAGTATTGTGATGACAGGGGCATGGAGCATTGTGATGACAAGGGAATGGAGCATTGTGATAGACAAGTTCCTGGAGCATTGTGATGAGAAGACCATGGAGCATTCTGATGACAAGTCTCATGGAGCATTCTGATGAAAAGGGACATGGAGCATTGTGATTATAGGGGTCTTGGAGCATTGTGATGACAAGGGAATGGAACATTGTAATGAGAAGGCCATGGAGCATTTTGATGACATGTGTCAAGGAGTTTTGTGATGACAAGGGCATTGAGCATTGTGATTACAGTGGTCTTGGAGCATTGTGATGAAATTGGCATGGATCATTGTGATTAAAATGGCATGGAGCCTTGTCATGACAGGGTTCTAGGGGCATACTGACGACAAGTTTCTGGGAGCTTTGTGATGACAGATGTATTGAACATTGTGATGACAAAGGTCACCGAGAATTGTGATGAGAAGACCATGGATAACTGTGATGATGAACGTCATTGGGCATTGTGATGACAAGTGTTATGGAACATTGTGATCACAAGGGTTTGGAGTATTGTGATGACAGAGGTCATGGAGCATTTTGATTTCATTGTGATGACAATAGGATGAAGCATTATGATGAAGGGCGTTGTGCATTGTGATGACAGGGTTCATGGAGCATTGCGATGAAAAGAGGCATGGATCATTGTGATTACAGGGGTCTTGGAGCATTGTGATGACAAGGGCATGGAGCATTGTGATGAGAAGGCCATGGAGCATTCTGATGATATGTGTCATGGAGATTTGTGAGGATAAGGGCATGGAGCATTGTGATTACAGGGGTCTTGGAGCATTGTGATGACAAGGGTCATGGAGCCTTGTGATGCCAAGGCTATGGAACATTATGATGGCAGGTGTCATGGAGCATTGTTATGACAGTGGTAATGGAGCATTGTGATGACAGGTACATGGAGCACTGGTCTGAAAAGTTTCACAGATTATTGTGATGAGATTTGGTATGGAGCATTCTGATGACAAGGGCACGGAACACTGTGATACATGGGTCATGGAGGATTGTAATGACAAGGACATGGAGAATTGTGATGACAAGCGTCATGGAGCTTTCTGATGACAAGTGCATGGAGTGATGAGAGGGTTCATGGAGCAATGTGATGACAATGGAATGGAGCATTGTGAGGCCTAGTGTCATGGAGCTTTGTGATGACAATGGACATGGAGCATTTTGATGAGAAGTGCGTGGTACATTGTGATGAGAAGAGCAGTGAGCATTGAGATGACAGGGTCATGGAGCAATTTGATGAAAAGGGTCATGGAACATTTTGATGACAAGGGTTATGGAAAATTCTGATGACAGGGTTTATGGAACATTGTGATGTCAGGGGTCATGGAGCATTGTGATGAAAAGGGTCATGGAGCACTTTTAAGACAGGGCTTTTGGAACATTGTGATGTCAGTGGTCAAGGAGCATTGTGATGATAAGGGCATGTAGCATTGTGATGACAGGTGTCATGGAACATTGTGATGACATGGGAGAGTGAGTATTGTGATGACTAGTGATGTAACATTGTGATATCATTGGTGAGTGAGCATTTTGATGAGAAGTGCTTGGAGCATTGTGATAACAAGGTTTATGGAGCATGTGATGAGGAGGTTGTGCAGCATTGTGATGACAAGCTCATGGCACATTGTGATGACATGTATCATGGGGCATTGTTCAGACAAGCACATGGAGCATTGTGATGATATGGGTCATGGAGAATTGTGCTGACAAATGCATGGAGCATTGTGATGACAAGGGTCACTGAGCATTGTGGGGAAATGTTCATGGAGCATTGTGGTGACAGAGGTAACAGAGCCTTGTTTTGACGAGGACATTGACCATTGTGATGACAAAGGTCATGAAGCATTGTGAAGACTGGAGTCACGGAGCATTGTGATGACAGGGGTCATGGAGCTTTGCGATGAAAAGGGGCATGGAGCATTGTGATTACAGCGGTCTTGGAGCATTGTGATGACTAGGGCATGGAGCATTGTGATGAGAAGTCCATGGAGCATTCTGATGATATGCATCATGGAGCTTTGTGATGACAAGGGCATGGTGCATTTTGATTACAGTGGTCTTGGAGCATTGTGATGAAAAAGGTCATGGAGCCTTGTGATGCCAAGTCCATGGAACATTGTGATAGCAGGGGTCATGGAGCATTGTTATGACAGGGGTAATGGAGTATTGTGATGACAAGGGCTTGGAGCATTGGTCTGAAAATTTTCTTAGATTATTGTGATGAGATTGGGTATGGAGCATTCTGATGACAAGGGCACGGAACACTGTGATACATGGGTCATGGAGGATTGTAATGAGAAGGGCATGGAGCATTGTGATGACAAGCGTCATGGAGCTTTCTGATGACAAGGGCATGGAGCAATGTGATGAGAGTGTTAATGGAGCACTGTGATGACAATGGAATGGAGCATTGTGAGGCCTAGTGTCATGGAGCTTTGTGATGACAATGGTCATGGAGCATTTTGATGACAATTGCGTGGTGCATTATGATGAGAAGGTCAGTGAGCATTGAGATGACAGGGTCATGGAGCAATTTGATGAAAAGGGTCATGGAACCTTTTGATGACAGGTGTTATGGAACATTGTGATGTCAGGGTTCATGGAGCATTGTGTTGAAAAGCGTCATGGAGCATTTTGATGACAGGGTTTATGGAACATTGTGATGTCAGGTGTCATGGAGCATTGTGATGATAAGGGCATGTAGCATTTTGATGATGGGGTCATGGAACATTGTGATGACAGGGCTGTGGGAGTATTGTGATGACTAGTGATGGAACATTGTGATATCAGTGGTGAGAGAGCATTTTGATGAGAAGGGCATGCAGCATTTTGATGACAAATTTATGGAGCATTGTGATGAGAAGTTTGTGGAGCGTTGTGATGACAAGCGCATGGTGCATTATGATGACATGGGTCATGGAGCATTGTGCTGAGAAGCGCATGGAGCATTGTGATGACAAGGGTCATGGAGCATTGTGATGAGAAATTCATGGAGCATTGTGGTGACAAATGTCACAGAGCCTTGTGATGACGAGGGCATGGACCATTGTGATGACAATGTTCATGAAGCATTGTGATGACTGGAGTCACAGAGCATTGTTATAACAGTGGTCATGGAGCATTTTGATGACAAGTGCATGGAGAATTGTGATGACAGGGGCATGGAGCATTGGTCTGACAAGTTTCATGGATTATTGTGATGACAGTGGGTATGGCTCATTGTGATGACAAGGGCATGGAGCATTGTGATGACAAGGTCATGGAGTATTGTGAAGACTGGTGACAGGGAGCATTATGATGGCATATGTCATGGTCCATTTTGATGACAATGGCATGGAGCATTGTGATGCCAAGTGTCATGGAGGATTGTGATGACAAAGGTAATTTAGCACTGTGTTGACAAGGGCTTTGAGCATTGTGATGACATGGGTCATGGAGCATTGTGATGACAAGGGCATGGAGCATTGTGATGACAAGGACCAATGAGAATTTTGATGACAAGTTCCTGAAGCATTGTGATGACAAGCACATGGAGCTTGCTATGACAGGGGTCATGGAGCATTGTGATGACAAGTGCATGGAGAACTGTGATGACAAGAGCATGTAACATTGTGATGAGAAGTGTCATGGAGCATTGTGATGGCAAGGCCGTGGAGCATTGTGTTGAGAAGTTCATGAAGCATTGGGCTTTAAATATTCATGGAGTATTGTGATGACAAGAGTCCTGGATCTTTTATTTGTTCAGGGTTCATGGATCGTTGTGATGAGAGTGGTCATGGCACATTGTGATGACATGTGTCATGGGGCATTGTGATGAGAAGGTCATGGAGCATTGGGCTGAAAATATTCATGTAGTATTGTGATGACAGGGGGCATGGAGCATTGTGATGACAAGGGAATAGAGCATCGTGATAGAAAAGTTCCTGGAGCATTGTGATGAGAAGACCATGGAGCGTTCTGATGAAAAGGGGCATGGAGCATTTTGATTACAGGGGTCTTGGAGCATTGTGATGACAAGAGCATGGAGCATTGTGATAAGAATGCCATGGAGCATTCTGATGACATGTGTCAAGGAGTTTTGTGATGACAAGGGCATTGAGCATTGTGATTACAGTGGTCGTGGAGCATTGTGATGAAATTGGCATGAATCATTGTGATGAAAAAGGCATGGAGCCTTGTCATGACAGGGTTCAAGGGGCATACTGATGACAAGATTCCGGGAGCATTGTGATGACAAATGTATTGAGCATTGTGGTGACACAGGTCACCTAGCATTGTGATGAGAAGACCATGGATAACTGTGATGACGAGCGTCATTGGGCATTGTGATGACAAGTGATATGGGACATTGTGATCACAATGGTTTGGAGCATTTTGATGACAGAGGTCATGGTGCATTTTGATTTCATTGTGATGACAATAGCATGAAGCATTATGATGATGGGCGTGGTGCATTTTGATGACAGGGTTCATGGAGCATTGCGATGAAAAGGGGCATGGAACATTGTGATTACAGGGCTCTTGGAGCCTTGTGATGACAAGGGCATGGAGCATTGTGAAGAGAAGGCCATGGAGCATTCTGATGATATGCGTCATGGAGCTTTGTGATGACAAGTGCATGGAGTATTGTGATTACAGGGGTCTTGGAGCATTGTGATGACAAGGGTCATGGAGCCTTGTGATGCCAAGGCCATGGAACATTGTGATGGCAGGTGTCATGGAGCATTGTTATGACAGGGGTAATGGAGCATTGTGATGACAGGTAAATGGAGCATTGGTCTGAAAATTTTCACAGATTATTGTGATGAGATTGGGTATGGAGCATTCTGATGACAAGGGCACGGAACACTGTGGTACATGGGTCATGGAGGATTGTAATGACAAGGGCATGGAGCATTGTGATGACAAGCATCATGGAGCTTTCTGATGAAAAGGGCATGGAGCAATGTGATGAGAGGGTTCATGGAGCATTATGATGACAATGGAATGGAGCATTGTGAGGCCTTGTGTCATTGAGCTTTTTGATGACAATGGTCATGGAGCATTATGATGACAAGTGCGTGGTGCATTGTGATGAGAAGGGCCGTGAGCATTGAGATGAGAGGTTCATGTAGCAATTTTATGAAAATGGTCATGGAACATTTTGATGACAGGGGTTATGGAAAATTGTGATGACAATGTTATGGAACATTGTTATGTCAGGGGTCATGGAGCATTGTGATGAATAGGGTCATGGAACATTCTGATGACAGTTGTTATGGAGCATTGTGATGTCAGTGTTCATGGAGCATTGTGATGATAAGGCCATGTAGCATTGTGATGACAGGTGTCATGGAAGATTGTGATGACACGGGAGAGGGAGTATTGTGATGACTAGTGATGGAACATTGTGATATCACTGGTGAGTGAGCATTTTGATGAGAAGTGCATGGAGCATTGAGATAACAAGGTTTATGGAGAATTGTCATGAGAAGCTTGTGGAGAATTGTGATCACAAGCTCATGGCACATTGTGATGACATGGTCATGGAGCATGGCACAGACAAGCGCATGGAGCATTTTGATGATATGGGTCATGGAGAACTGTGCTGACAAATGCATGGAACATTGTGATGACAAGGGTCATGGAGCATTGTTAGGAAATATTCATGGAGCATTGTGGTGACAGAGGTCACAGAACCTTGTGATGACGAGGGCATTGACCATTGTGATGGCAAAGGTCATGAAGTACTGTGATGATTGGAGTCACGGAGCATTGTGATGACAGTGTCATGGAGCATTGTGATGACACGGTCATGGAGTATTGTGAAGACAGGTGTCAGGGAGCATTGTGATGACATATGTCATGGTCCATTATGATGACATGGCACGGAGCATTGTGATGCCTGGTGTCATGGAGGATTGTGATGACAAAGCAAATGGAGCATTGTGATGACAAGGGGATGGTACATTGTGATGAAAAGGGTCATGGAGCATTGTAATGACAAGTGCCATTGAGAATTTTGATGACAAGTTCGTGAAGCATTGTGATGACAAGCGCATGGAGCTTGCTATGACAGGGGTCATGGAGTATTGCGATGACAAATTCATTGAGAATTGTGATGACAAGAGCATGTAACATTGTGATTAGAAGTGTCATGCAGCATTTTGATGACAAGGACGTGGAAAATTGTGATGACGAGAGTCAAGGGGCATTGTGATGACAAGTGTTATGGAACATTGTGGTCACAAGGGTTTGGAGCATTGTGATGACAGGGTTCATGGAGTATTGAGATGAAAAGGGGCATGGAGCATTCTGATTACAGCCATCTTGGAGCATTGTGATGAGAAGGGAATGTAGCATTACGATGAGAAGTCCATGGAGCATTCTGATGACATGCGTAATGGAGCATTGTGATGACAAGAGCTAAGGAGTCTTTTGAAGACCAGGCCGTGGAACATTGTGATGGCATTGTTCATGGAACATTGTTAAGACAGGGGTAATGGAGCATTGTGAGGACAAAGGAATGAAACATTGGTCTGAAATGTTTCATGGATTATTGTGATGAGATTGGGCATGGAGCATTGTGATAAAAAGGTCACGAAATACTGTGATACATGGGTCGTGGAGGCTTGTAATGACAAGTGCATGCAGCATTGTGATGAGAAATGAATCGAGCATTGTGATGAAAAGCGTCATGGAGCTTTGTGATGCCAAGAACATGGAGCAATGCGATGAGAGGGTTCATGGAGCATTGTGATGACAATTGTATGGAGCATTTTGATGCCAATGGTTATGGAGCTTTGTGATGACAATGGACATGGAGCATTTTATGACAAGTGCGTGGTGTATTGTGATGAGAAGGGCAGGGAGCATTGTGATGACAGGTTCATGAAGCACTTTGATGAAAAGTGTCATGGAATATTTTGATGACAGGGGATATGGAACATTGTGATATCAGGGGTTATGGAGCATTGTGATGAAAAGGGTCATGGAGAATTTCGAGGACAGGCATTATGGAACATTGTGATGTCAGGGGTCATGGAGCATTGTGATGATAAGGGTCATGGAGCATTTTGATGACAGGGTTCATGAAACATTTTGATTACAGGGGTGAGGGAGTATTGTGATGAGTAGTGATGGAACATTGTGATGTCAGTGGTGAGAGAGCATTTTGATGAGAAGTGCATGGAGCATTGTGATGACAAGGATTATGGAGCATTGTGATGACAAGTTTGAGTAGCATTGTGATGAGAAGTGCTTGTCGCTGTGTGATGACATGAGTCATGGGGCATGGTGCTGACAAGCACATGAAGAATTGTGATGACAATTGTCATGGAGCATTCTGATGAAAAGTTCATGGAGCATTGTGTTGACAAATGTCACAGAGCCTTCTGATGACGAGGGCATGGACCATTCTGATGACAAAGGTCATGAAGCATTGTCATGATTGGAGTCACGGAGCATTGGGTTGACAGGGGTCATGGAGCATTGTGATGACAAAGGCATGGTGCATTGTAATGACAAGTTCATGGACAATTGTGAAGACTGGTGTCAGGGAGCATTGAGATGACATATGTCATGGTCCCTTGTGATGACAATGGCATGGAGCATTGTGATGCCAAGTGTCACGGAGGTTTGTGATGACAAAGGTAAAGGAGCATTGTTATGACAAGTGCATGAAGCATTGTGATGACAAGGGTTATTGAGAATTTTCATGGAAAGTTCGTGAAGCATTGTGATGACAAGCACATGAAGCTTGCTATGACAGGGGTTATGGAGCATTGCCATGACAAGTGCATGGAGAATTGTGATGACAAGAGCATGTAACATTGAGATGAGAACTGTCATGGAGCATTGTGAAGACAAGGACAAGGAGATTTGTGATGACAATGGACATGGAGCATTTTGCTGGCAAAGGCGTTGAGCATTGTGATGGCAAGGGTCATGGAGCACTCTGATGACAAAGGAATGGAGCATTGTGATGACAAAGTCCTGGAGCTTTGTGAAGAGAAGACCATGGAGCCTTGTTATGACAAGTCTCATGGCGCATTCTGATGAAAAGGGGAATGGAACATTGTGATTACAGGGGTCTTGGAGCATTGTGATGACAAGGGCATGGTGCATTGTGATGAGAAGGGCAGGGAGCATTGTGATGACAGAGTTATGGAGCAATTTGTTGAATAGGGTCATGGAACATTTTGATGACAGGTGTTATGGAACACTGTGATGTCAGGGGTCATGGAGCACTGTGATGAAGCCTGTCATGGAGCATTTTGATGACAGGTGTTGTGGAACATTGTGATGTCAGGCTTCATGGAGTATTGTGAGTATAAGGACATGTAGCATTGTGATGATGGGGTCACGGAACATTGTGATGACAGGGGTGAGGTAGTATTGTGATGACTAGTGATGGAACATTGTGATATCAGTGGTGAGAGAGCATTTTGATGAGAAGTGCATGGAGCATTGTGACGACAATATTTATGGAGCATTGTGCTGACAAGCGCTTTGTGCTTTGTGATGACATGGTTCATGGAGTATTGTGCTGACAAGCGCATGGAGCATTGTGATGACAAAGGCGTGGAGCATTGTGCTGACAAAGGCGTGGAGCATTGTGATGACAAGGGTCACAGAGCATTGTGATGAAAAGCTCATGGAACATTGTGGTGACAAAGGTCACAGAGCCTTGTGATGAAGAGGGCATGGAGCATTGTGATTCCAGTGGTCTTGCAGCAGTGTGATGAAAAGGGCATGGATAATTGTTATGAAAAAGGCATGGAGCCTTGTCATGACAGTGTTCAAGGAGCATACTGACAGCATGTGTCAGGGAGCATTGTGATGACAACTGTATTGAGCATTGTAATGACAACGTTCATGGAGCCTTGTGATGAGAAGACCATGGATAATTGTGATGACAAGCATCATGGGACGTTGTGATGACAAGTGTTATGGAACATTGTGATCTCAAGGGTTTGGATCATTGTGATGACAGAGGTCATGGAGCATTTTGATTTCATTTTAATGACAATAGCATGAAGCATTATGATAATGGGCATGGTGCATTGTGATGATAGTGTTCATGGAGCATTGAGATGAAAAGTGGCATGGAGCATTGTGATTACAGGGGTCTTGGAGCATTGTGATGACAATGACATGGAGCATTGTGATGAGAAGTCCATGGAGCAATCTGATGACATGCGTCATGGAGCTTTGTGTTGACAAGGGAATTGAGCATTTTGATTACAGGGGTCTTGGAGCATTGTGATGACAAGGGTCATGGAGCCTTGTGATGACACGGCCTTGGAACATTGTGATGGCAGGGGTCATGGAGCACTGTTATGACAGGTGTAATGGATCATTGTGATGACAAGGTCATGGAGCATTGTTCTGAAATGTTCCATGGATTATTGTGATGAGAGTGGGCAATGAGCATTGTGATGACCACGGCACAGAACCCTGTGATTCATGGTCATGGAGGATTGTAATGACAAGGGCAAGGAGCATTGTGAGGTGAAAGTGCTCATGATGAGAGTGCCCATGTTGGTAGTTCCATTGGTGACAGTGCTCACAGTGATAGTGACCATGGTAAGATTGCAGATGATGGCCATGGCATTGGTGACATTGCCCATGATTACAGTGCCCATAGTGAACAGTGCCCACGGTGACATTTCCTATGGAGACACTTCTCATGGTGACATTGCACATTGTGTCAGGGCTCATGGTGACAGCCTGCATTGTGCCGGTGCCGATGGTGACAGTGCTAACAGTGACAGTGTCCATGGTGACAGTGACCAATGTGAGAGTGCTCACGGTGATAGTGCCCATGGTGACAGGGCTTATGGGGACAGTCCACATTGTGCCAATGCCCATGGTTGCAGTGCTCATAGTGAAAGTGCTCATGGTAATACTGCTCACTGTGACAGTGCCCAATGTGAAATTTCCCATGGTGACAGTACTCATCGAGAAAATGCCCATTGTGGCAATTCTCATAATGATAGTTCTCATGGTGACAAAGGTCATGGTGCAAGTACCCTGGGTGGAAGTGCTCATGGTGACAGTGCTGATGGTGGCAGATCCCATGGTGAGAGTACCAATGGGGTAGTGCATAAGGTGAGAGTGCCCATTGTAACCATGCTCATGGTGATAGTGCAAACGGTGATAGTGCCCATTGTGACATTGCCAATGGAGACCATCCTCACTGTGACAGTGCTCATGGTTACAGTGCTCATGCTGGAAACGCCCATGGTGACATTGCTCATTGTGGCAGTGCTAAAGGGGCAGTGCCGATGATGACAGTGCTTATGGTGATAGTGTTCACAGTGTCTGTGCTCAAGGTTATAGTGCCATTGGTGACAGTGCACATGGTGATAGATCTCACAGTGACAGTGCCTATTGTGACAATACTCATGGTGACAGTTCCCATGGTGACCATTCTCACATTGATAGTGCCCTTGGTGACAGTTTGCTTGGTGAAAATTCTCCTGATGACAGTGTCCATGTTGGTAGTACCATTGGTGACAGTGCTCACAGTGATAGTGACCATGGCAAAATTGCAGATGATGGTCGTGACATTGGTGACATTGCCCATGATGACAGTCCTCATGATGACAGTTCTCACGGTGATAGTGTCCATAGTGACAGGGCACATTGTTGTAATGCACATGGTGGCAGTGAAAAATGGTGAAAGAGCCCATGGTGACAGTGCTCATGGTGACAGTGCACACGGTGACAGGGCTCATGGTTGCATTACACATTGTGACAGTGCTCACATTTGCAGTGCCCATTGTAACCGTGCTCACCATGATAGCATCCATGGTGACAGTGATCACAGTGATAGTGCCGATGGTGACAGTGTTCACAGTGATAGTGCCCATGGTTAAGTTGCCCATGGTGACAGTGCTCACGGTAATAGTGAGCATAGTGATAGTGCACTTGTTGACCGCGCCCATGCTGACAGTACACATGGTGATAATTCTCAGGTTGGTAGTGCCCATGGTGGCAGTGCCCATGGACACCACCCTCAAGGTGATAGTGCTCACTGTGACAGGGCCCATGGGGACAGGGAAACTGTGACTGTGCCTATCGAGAGTGTGATCACAGTGACAAAGCCCATGGTGACAGTGACCACGGTGACAGTTCTAATGCTGATAGTACCCATAGTGACAATACCCATGTTGACAGTACTCATGGTGATAATGCTCAAGGTGATAGTGCCCATGGGGATAGTGCCCATGGTGAGAGTCCTCATGGTGATAGTGCCAATGCTGATAGTTCCCATTCTGAATGTGCTCATGACGACAGTGCCTATGTTGGCAATTCCAATGGTGACAGTGCTCACAGTGATACTGACGGTGGTAACAGTTCACATGGTGGCTGTACCCTTGGTGACAGTGCCCATGAAGGCAGTACTCATGGTGACAGTGCTCACGGTGATACTGCCCATGGTGAGAGTGCACATGGTGGGAGTGCACATGCTGGCAGTGAAAAATGGTGACAATGCTCAAGGTGATAATGTACACGGTGAAAACCCATGCTGACAGTACTCACAGTGACACTGCTCATGGTTGCAGTACCCATGGTGACAGTGCTCACTGTGACAGTGCCCACGGTATGAGTGCCCATGGTGACAGTGCTCATGGTGACACTGCCCATGATGAGAGTGCCCATGTTGACAGTGCCCATGGTGACATTTCATATGGTGACATCGCTCACGGAGACAGTGCACATGGTGACACTGACCACAGTGAGAATTCTCTCGGTGATAGTGCCCATGGCGACAGCACTCATGGTGACAGTCCTCATTGTGCCATTGCCCATGGTGACAGTGACCATGGTGAGACAGCTTATGGTTATAGTGCTCACGGTAATAGTGATCATGGTGAAAGTGCCAATAGTGACAATACCCAGGGTGACAGTACTCATGGCGAAAATACAAATGGTGGAAGTTCTTATAGTGAGAGTGCTCCTGGTGGAACTGCCCATGGTGACAGTGCTCATTGTAGCAGTGCTCATGGTGGCAGTGACGATGATGCCAGTGCTTATGGTGATGGTGTTCACAGTGGCTATGCTTATGGAGATAGTGCTCACGGTGACAGTGCCTATGATGACAGTGCCCAGGGTGACAGTGCTCATGGGGAAACTGCCCATGATAACATTAACAATGGTGATAGTGCCCCTGGTGACACGGCCCACGGTGATATTGCTCATGGTGATAGTGCCTTGGGTGACAGTGCTCATGGTGAAATTGCCCATCCTGACAATGCTCATGGTGACATTGCCCTTCGAGAGAGTACCCATATTGACAGTGCCCATGGTGATGTGCTCATGTTGACAGTGCTCACAGTGATAGTGCCCATGGTGACATTGCCCATGGTGGAAGTGCCCACCGTGCCCTTGCCCACAGTGACAGTGACCACGCTGAGAGTTCTCATTGTGATAGTGCCCATCGTGACAGTGCACATGGGGATACTGCCAATGGTTACAGTGCTCATGGTGACAGTGCTCATGGTTGCAGTACCCATGGTGACAGTGCTAAAAATGCCAATGCCAATGGTGGCACTTCCCATGGTGACAGTGCCAACAGTGACATTACGTATGGTGACACTTCTCACGGTGGCATTGCCCACGGTGACAGGGATAAATATGACAGTCCGCATTGTGCCATTGCTGAAGGTGACAGTGTTCACGGTGACAGTGTCCATGGTGACAGTGACCAAGGTGAGAGTGCTCACGGTGATAGTGCCCATGGTGACAGGCCTCATGATACAGTACTCACTGTGCCAGTGCCCACGGAGAGAGAACTCACAGTGAAAGTGCTCATGGTAATTCTGCTCATGGTGACAGTGCCTAAGGTGAAATTACCAATGGTGACAGTACTCATTGAGGAAGTGCCCATGGTGGCATTTCTCATAATGACAGTTCTCATGATGACAGTGTCCATGTTGGTAGTTCCATTGATGACAGTGCTCACAGTGATAGTGACCATGGCAAGGTTGCAGTTGGTGGCCATGCAATTGGAGACATTGCCCATGATGACAGTACTCATGGTGACAGTGTTCATGGTGATAGTGTCCATAGTGAGAGTGCACATTGTTGTAATGCACATGGTGGCAGTGAAAAATGGTGACAGAGCCCATGGTGATAGTGCTCATGGTGACAGTGCACAGGGTGACAGGGCTCATGGTTGCATTACATATTGTGACAGTGCTCACAGTTAGAGTGCCCATTGTAACCGGGCTCACCATAATAGTGTCCATAGTGACAGTGATCACTGTGATAGTGTCGATGGTAATAGTGCTCACAGTGATAGTGCCCATGGTTAAGTTGCCCATGGTGACAGTGCTAACGGTCATAGTGAGCACAGTGATAGTGCACATGTTGACCGTGCCCATGCTGACAGTACACATGGTGATAATTCTCAAGTGGGTAGTGCCCATGGTGGCAGTGCCCATGGACACCACCCTCAATGTGATAGTGCTCACTGTGACAGGGCCCATGGGGACAGTGCAAACCGTGACTTTGCCTATCAAGACTGTGCTCACAGTCCATGGTGACAGTGATGATGGTGACAGTTCTAATGCTGCAAGTACCCATAGTGACAATACCCATGTTGACAGTACTCATGGTGATAATTCTCAAGGTGATAGTGCCCATGGCGATAGTGCCCATGGTGAGAGTCCTCACGCTGATAGTGCCCATGGTGATAGTTCCCATTCTGAAAGTGCTCATGATGACAGGGCCTATGTTGGTAATTCCCATGGTGTCAGTGCTCACAGTGATACAGATGATGGTAACAGTTCACATGGTGGCCATGCCCTTGGTGACAGTGCCCATGATGACAGTACTCA
The DNA here is from genome assembly GCF_964165515.1 of Mesoplodon bidens. Lineage (NCBI taxonomy): Eukaryota > Metazoa > Chordata > Mammalia > Artiodactyla > Ziphiidae > Mesoplodon > Mesoplodon bidens. Next base: position 91,711 of record NW_027672081.1, read on the forward strand.
TTGTGACAGTGCTCACGGTGATAGTGCCCATGGTGAGAGTGCACATGGTGGGAGTGCACATGGTGACAGTGCTCAACGTGACAGTGCACACAGTGAAAACCCATGCTGACAGTACTCACAGTGACACTGCTCATGGTTGCAGTACCCATGGTGACAGAGCTCACAGTGACAGTGCCCACGGTATGAGTGCCCATGGTGACAGTGCTCATGGTGACACTGCCCATGATGACAGTGCCCATGGTGACATTGCGTATGCTGAGAGTGCTCACGGAGACAGTGCACATGGTGACACTGACCACAGTGAGAGTGCTCATGGCGATAGTGCCCATGGGGACAACACTCATGGTGACAGTCCCCATTTTGCCATTGCCCATCGTGACAGTGCCCATGGTGACAGTGACCATGGTGAGAGGTCTCACGGTGATAGTGCTCATGGTAATAGTGCTCATGGTGACAGTGCCAATGGTGACAATACCCAGGGTTACAGTACTCATGGTGAAAATACACATGGTGGAAGTTCTCATAGTGAAAGTGCTCATGGTGGAAGTGCCCATGCTGACAGTGCTCATTGTGGCAGTGCTCATGGTGACAGTGACATTGATGCCAGTGCTTATGGTGATGGTGTTCACAGTGGCTGTGCTCATGGAGATAGTGCTCACGGTGACAGTGCCTATGATGACAGTGCCCAGGGTGACAGTGCTCACGGGGAAACTGTCCATAATAATATTAACCATGATGATAGTGCCCATGGTGACAGTGCCCAAGGTGACATTGCTTATGGTGACAGTGCCTTTGGTGACAGTGCTCATGGTGAAATTGCCCATCCTGACAATGCTCATGGTGACACTGCTCTTCGACAGAGTACCCATATTGACAGTGCCCATGGTGACGTGCTCATATTGACAGTGCTCCAGTGATAGTGCCCATGGTGACATTGCCCATGGTGACATTGCCCATGGTGGAAGTGCCCACAGTGCCATTGCCAACAGTGACAGTGCCCACGCTGACAGTTCTCATGGTGATAATGCCCAGGGTGACAGTGCACATGGTGATACTGCAAATGGCGACAGTGCTCATGGTTGCAGTACCCATGGTGACAGTGCTCAAAATAACAGTGCCAATGGTGGCAGTGCCCATGATGACAGTGCCCACGGTGACATTGGCTATGGTGACAGTTCTCATGGTGACATTTCCCATGTTGACAGGCCACAATGTGACAGTCTGCATTGTGCCAGTGCCGAAGGTGACGGTGCTCATGGTGACAGTGACCAAGGTGAGAGTGCTCACGGTGATAGTGCCCATGGTGACAGGGCTCATGTTGACAGTTCGCATTGTGCCAGTGCCCATGGTGACAGTGTCCATGGTGACAGTGACCAAGGTGAGAGTGCTCACGGTGATAGTGCCCATGGTGACAGGGCTCATGTTGACAGTTCACATTGTGCCAGTGCCCATGGTGACAATTCTCACAGTGAAAGTGCTCATGGTAATACTGCTCATGGTGACAGTGCCCAAGGTGAAATTACCCATGGTGACAGTACTCATTGTGAAAGTGCCCATGGTGGCAATTCTCATAATGACAGTTTTCATGGTGACAGTGCTCATGGTAGCAGTGCCCTGGGAGGCAGTGCTCGTGGTGACAGTGCTCATGGTGACAATGCTCATGGTGGCAGTCCCCATGGTGAGAGTAACGATGGGGTAGTGCACAAGGTGACAGTGCCTATGGTAACCGTGCTCACGGTGATAGTGCACACGGTGATAGTGCCCATTGTGACATTGCCCATGGAGACCCTCCTCATTGTGACAGTACTCATGGTTACAGTGCTCATGGTGGAAGTTCCCATGGTGACAGTGCTCATTGTGGCACTGCTCATGGGGACAGTGCCAATGATGAGAGTGCTTATGATGAGAGTGTTCACAGTGTCTGTGCTCAAGGTGATAGTGCTCATGGTGGCAGTGCCCATAGTGACACTGCTCATGCTGGCAATACCCACGATGATAGACCCATGTTGAGAGTGCCCTAGATCACAGAGCAATGTTGAGAGAGCTCACGGTGACAGTGAAAAGGTGACAGTGCCACCGGAGGCAATCGTCATAGAGACAATACTCATCGTGACAGTGCTCATGGTGAAAATGTCCATGATGACACAGCCCATGGTGACAGTGCTCATGAGGAAAGTGCGAATGATAACATTAACCACGGTGATAGTGCCCCTGCTGACAGTGCCCATGGTGACATTGCTCATGGAAATATTGCCTTTGTTGACAGTACTCATGGTGAAATTGCCCATGCTGACAATGCTCACGGTGACATTGCCATTGGAGAGAGTACACATGTTGAGATTTCGCATGGTGACGTGCTCATGTTTACAGTGCTCACAGTGCTAGTTCCCATGGTGACAATGCCCATGGTGGAATTGCTCACGATATCAGTGCCAACAGTGACAGTGCTCATGCTGACAGTTCTCATGGTGACAGTGCCCATGGTGACAGTGCACATGGTGATACTGCCAATGGTGACAGTACTCAAGGTGACAGTGCCAATATTTGCAGTACCCATGGTGACAGTGCTCAAAATGGCATTGCCCATGGTGACATTGCCAATGGTGACATTGCCCATTGTGACACTTCTCATGGTGAAATTGCCCATAGTGACAGGGCTCATGGTGACAGTCCACATTGTGCCAGTGCCCATGGTGAGAGTGCTCACAGTGAAACTGCTCGTGGTAATATTGTTTACGGTGAGAGTGCCCAAGGTAAAAATACCCATGGTGAGAGTACTCATCGAGAAATTGCCCATGGTTACATTTCTCATAGTAACAGTTCTCACGGTGCCAGTGCCCTTGGTGGCAATGTTCGTGGTGTCAGTGCTCATGGTGAAAGTGCTCATGGTGGCAGTTCGCATGATGAGAGTACCGATGGGGCATTGCACATGGTGACAGTGCCCATGGCAAACGTGCCCACAGTGATATGACCCATGGTGACAGTTATCACGCCTGTTGTGCCGATGCTGATAATGCTCCCGGTGATAGTGCCCATGGTTATGGTGCCCATGGTGACAGTGTTCAGAGTTATAGTGAGCAAAGTGATAGTGTACTTGGTGAGTGTGCCCATGGTGACTGTGCCCAGGATGACAGTACACATGGTGATACAGCTCAATGTGATAGTGCCCTTGTGGACAGTGTGCATGGTGATAGTTCTCACGGTGAGAGTGCCTATGATGAAAATGCTCATGGTGACAGTGCCATGGCAACCGTTCTAACGTTCATAGTGCCCATGGTGACAGTTCATATGGTGAAAGTGCTCATGATGACAGTGCCCATGTTGGTAGATCCATTGGTGACAGTGCTCACCGTGATAGTGACCATGGTAAGATTGCAGATGGTGGCTGTGCCATTGCCCATGATGACAGTACTCATGGTGACAGTGCTCATGGTGATAGTGTCCAAGGTGACAGTGCACATGGTGGCACTGAAAAATAGTTATAGTGCCCATGGTGACAGTGCTCATGCTGACAGTGCACAAGGTGACAACCCATGCTGACAGTGCTCACGGTGACTGGGCTCATGGTTGCATTACCCATTGTGACAGTGCTCACAGTTACAATGCTCATGCTAACTGTGCTCACCATGATAGTGTCTATGGTGACAGTGATCACAGTGATAGTGCCGATGGTGATAGTGCTCACGGTGATAGTGCCCATGGTTAAGTTGCCCATGGTGACAGTGCTCACGGTAAGAGTGAGAAAAGTGATAGTGCACTTCTTGACCTTGCCCAAGCTGAGAGTACACATGGTGATAATTCTCAAGTTGGGAGTGCCCATGGTGGCAGTGCACATGGACACTACCATCAAAGTGATAGCGCTGACTCTGACAGGGCCCATGAGGACAGTGCAAACCGTGACTTTGCTTATCGTGACAGTGCTCACAGTGACAAATTCCACCGTGACAGTGAACACGGTGACAGTTCTAATGCTGAGAGTGCCCATAGTGACAATACCCATGGTGACAGTACTCATGGTGATAATTCTCAAGGTGTTAGTGCCCATGGTCACAGTGCCCATGGTGAGAGTCCTCACGGTGATAGTGCCCATGGTGACAGTTCCCATTCTGAAAGTGCTCATGATGACAGTGCCTATGTTGGTAATTCCCATGGTGACACTGCTCACAGTGATATTGACGATGCTAACAGTTCACATGTTGGCCGTGCCCTTGGTGACAGTGCCCATGAAGACAGTACTCATGGTGACACTTCGCAAGGTGATAGTGCCCCTGGTGAGAGTGCGCATGGTGGTAGTGCACATGCTGTCACTGAAAACTGGTGACAGGGCTCATGGTGACAGTGCTCACGGTAAAAACCCATGCTGACAGTACTCACAGATACACTGATCATGGTGGCAGTACCCATAGTGACAGTGCTCACAGTGACAGTTCCCTCTGTATGAGTGCCCATGTTGACAGTGCTCATGGTGACACTGACCACGGTGACTTTGCCTATGGTGACAGTGCTCATGGTGACAGTGCCCATGGTGACACTGACCACATTGAGAATGCTCACAGTGATAGTGCCAATGGTGACAACACTCATGTTGACAGCCCCCATTGTGCAAGGTGCCATGGTGAGAGTGACCATGGTGAGAGATCTCATGGTGATAGCGAGCACGGTAATAGTCTTCATGGTGACAGTGCAAATGGTGACAATACACAGGGTGACAGTACTCATGGTGAACATACCCATGGTAGCAGTTCTCATAGTGACAGTGCTCATGGGGGAAGTGCCCATGCTGACAGTGCTCATTGTGGCAGTGCTCATGGTGACAGTACCGATGAGGCCAGTGATTATGGTGATGGTGTTCACAGTGGCTGTGCTCATGGAGATAGTGCTCACGGTGACTGTGCCCATGATGACAGTGCCCAGGGTGACAGTGCTCACAGGGAAAGTGCCAATGATAACATTAACCATGGTGATAGTGCCCCTGGTGACACGGCCCACAGTGACATTGCTCATGGCGATAGTTCCTTTGGTGACACTGCTCATGGTGAAGTTGCCCATCATGACAATGCTCATGGTGACATTGCCCTTCGAGATAGTACCCATGTTGACAGTGCCCATGGTGACGTGCTCATGTTGACAGTGCTCACAGTGATAGTGCCCATGGTGACATTGCCTATGGTGGAAGTGGCCATGGTGCCCTTGCCAACAGTGACAGTGCCAACGCTGACAGTTCTCATTGTGATAGTGCCCATGGTGACAGTGCACATGGTGATACTCGCAATGGTGACAGTGCTCATGGTGACAGTGCTCATGGTTGCAGTACCCATGATGACAGTGCTCAAAATGACAGTAAGAGTGGTGGCAGTGACCATGGTGACAGTGCCCACGGTGACATTGCCTATGGTAAAACTTCTCACAGTGACATTGCCCATGGTGACAGGGCTCATGGTGACGTGCTCATGTTGAGAGTGCTCACAGCGTTAGTGCCCATGGTGACATTGCCCATGGTGGAATTGCTCACGATGCCAGTGCCCACAGTGACAGTGCTCACTCTGAGAGTTTTCATGGTGATAGTGCCCATGGTGACAGTGCGCCTGGTGATACTGCCAATGGTGACGGTACTCATGGTGACAGTACTCATGGTTGCAGTACCCATGGTGACAGTGCTCAAAATGGCAGTTCCCATGGTGACATTGCCCATGGTGACATTGCCTATGGTGACACTTCTCACGGTGACATTTCCCATGGTGACATGGCTCATGGTGACACTCCGCATTGTGACAGTGCCCATGGTGACAGTGCTCACAGTGAAAGTGCTCATGGTAATACTGTTTACGTTGAGAGTGCCCAAGGTGAAAATACCCATGGTGAGAGTACTCATCGAGAAATTGCCCATGGTTACATTTCTTATAGTAACAGTTCTCATGGTGACAGTGCTCATGGTTGCAGTTCCCTCGGTGGCAGTGCTCGTGGTGTCGGTGCTCATGGTGACAGTGCTCATGGTGGCAGTTCCCATGGTGAGAGTACCAATGGGGCATTGCACATCGTGACAGTGCCCATGGCAACCGTGCTCACGGTGATATGACCCATGGTGACAGTTATCACGCCTGTTGTGCCGATGCTGATAATGCTACCGGTGATAGTGCCCATGTTACGGTGCCCATGGTGACAGTGTTCAGAGTAATAGTGAGCATAGTGATAGTGAACTTGGTGAGTGTGCCCTTGGTGACTGTGCGCAAGATGACAGTACACATGGTGATACAACTCAATGTGATAGTGCCCTTGTGGACAGTGCGCATGGTGATAGTTCTCACGGTGACATTGACTATGATGACAATGCTCATGGTGACAGTGCCCATGGTGACCGTTCTCACGTTCATAGTGCCCATGGTGACAGTTCGTATGGTGAAAGTGCTCATGATGACAGTGCCCATGTTGGTAGTTCCATTGGTGACAGTGCTCACAGTGATAGTGACCATGTTAAGATTGCAGATGGTGACTGTGCCATTGCCCATGATGACAGTACTCATGGTGACAGTGCTCATGGTGATAGTGTCCAAGGTGACAGTGCACATGGTGGCACTGAAAAATAGTTATAGTGCCCATGGTGACAGTGCTCATGCTGACAGTGCACAAGGTGACAACCATGCTGACAGTGCTCACGGTGACTGGGCTCATGGTTGCATTACCCATTGTGACAGTGCTCACAGTTACAATGCTCATGTTAACTGTGCTCACCATGATAGTGTCTATGGTGACAGTGATCACAGTGATAGTGCCGATGGTGATAGTGCTCACGGTGTAGTGCACATGATTAAGGTGCCCATGGTGACAGTGCTCACGGTCATAGGGAGCATAGTGAGAGTGCACTTGTTGACTGTGACCATGCTGAGAGTACAAATGGTGATAATTCTCAAGTTGGGAGTGTCCATGGTGGCAGTGCCCATGGACACCACCGTCAAAGTGATAGTGCTCACTGTGACAGGGCCCAAGGGGACAGTGCAAACCGTGACTTTGCCTATCGTGACAGTGCTCACAGTGACAAATTCCATCGTGACAGTGAACACGGTGACAGTTCTAATGCTGATAGTGCCCATGGCGATAATTCCCATGGTGAGAGTCCTCACGGTGATAGTGCCCATGGTGACAGTTCCCGTTCTGAAAGTGCTCATGATGACAGTGCCTATGTGGGTAATTCCCATGGTGACACTTCTCACAGTGATACTGACAATGGTTACAGTTCACATGTTGGCCGTGCCCTTGGTGACAGTGCCCATGAAGACAGTACTTATGGTGACAGTTTTCTCGGTGACAGTGCCCATGGTGAGAGTGTGCATGGTGGTAGTGCACATGGTGTCACTGAAAAATGGTGACAGGGCTCATGGTGACAGTGCTCACGGTAAAAACCCATGCTGACAGTACTCACAGAGACACTGCTCATGGTGGCAGTACCCATGGTGACAGTGCTCACAGTGACAGTGCCCACTGTATGAGTGCCCATGTTGACAGTGCTCAGGGTGACACTGACCACGGTGACTTTGCCTATGGTGACAGTGCACATGGTGACAGTGCCCATGGTGACACTGACCACAGTGAGAATGCTCACAGTGATAGTGCCAATGGTGACAGCACTCATGTTGACAGCCCCCATTGTGCAAGGTGCCATGGTGAGAGTGACCATGGTGAGAGATCTCATGGTGATAGCGAGCACGGTAATAGTCTTCATGGTGACAGTGCAAATGGTGACAATACACAGGGTGACAGTACTCATGGTGAACATACCCATGGTAGCAGTTCTCATAGTGACAGTGCTCATGGGGGAAGTGCCCATGCTGACAGTGCTCATTGTGGAAGTGCTCATGGTGACAGTACCGATGAGACCAGTGTTTATGGTGGTGGTGTTCACAGTGGTTGTGCTCATGGAGATAGTGCTCACGGTGACTGTGCCCATAATGACAGTGCCTGGAGTGACAGTGCTCACGGTAAAAACCCATGCTGACAGTACTCACAGAGACACTGCTCATGATGGCAGTACCCATGGTGACAGTGCTCACAGTGACAGTGCCCACTGTATGAGTGCCCATTTTGACAGTGCTCATGGTGACACTGACCACGGTGACATTGTCTATGGTGACAGTGCTCATGGTGACAGTGCCCATGGTAACACTGACCACAGTGAGAATGCTTACGGTGACAGTGCCAATGGTGACATCACTCATGTTGACAGCCCCCATTGTGCAAGGTGCCAGGGTGACAGTGACCAAGGTGAGAGATCTCACGGTGATAGCGCTCACGGTAATAGTCTTCATGGTGACAGTGCAAATGGTGACAATACACAGGGTGACAGTACTCATGGTGAAAATACCCATGGTAGCATTTCTCATAGTGACAGTGCTCATGGGGGAAGTGCCCATGCTGACAGTGCTCATTGTGGCAGTGCTCATGGTGACAGTACCGATGAGGCCAGTGATTATGGTGATGGTGTTCACAGTGGCTGTGCTCATGGAGATAGTGCTCACGGTGACCGTGCCCATGATGACAGTGCCCAGAGTGATAGTGCTCACGGTAAAAAAAACATGCTGACAGTACTCACAGAGACACTGCTCATGGTTGCAGTACCCATGGTGACAGTGCTCACAGTGACAGTCCCACTGTATGTGTGCCCATGTTGACAGTGCTCATGGTGACACTGACCACGGTGACATTACCTATGTTTACAGTGCTCACGGTGACCGTGCCCATGATGACAGTGCCCAGGGTGACAGTGCTCACTGGGAAAGTGCCAATGATAACATTAACCATGGTGATAGTGCCCATGGTGACACGGCCCACAGTGACATTGCTCATGGTGATTGTGCCTCTGGTGACAGTGCTCATGGTGAAATTGCCCATCCTGACAATGCTCATGGTGACATTGCCCTTCGAGATAGTACCCATGTTGACAGTGCCCATGGTGACATGCTCATGTTGACAGTGCTCACAGTGATAGTGCCCATGGTGACATTGCCCATGGTGGAAGTGGCCATGGTGCCCTTGCCAACAGTGACAGTGCCCACGCTGACAGTTCTCATTGTGATAGTGCCCATGGTGACAGTGCACATGGTGATATTCGCAATGGTGACAGTGCTCATAGTGACAGTGCTCATGGTTGCAGTACCCATGGTGACAGTGCTCAAAATGACAGTGACAGTGGTGGCAGTGACCATGGTGACAGTGCCCACGGTGACATAGCCTATAGTGACTCTTCTCATGGTGACATAGCCCATGGTGACAGGGCTCATGTTGACGTGCTCATGTTGAGAGTGCTCACAGTGATAGTGCCCATGGTGACATTGCTCATTGTGGAATTGCACACAATGCCAGGTCCCACAGTGACAGTGCTGACGCTGAGAGTTGTCATGGTGATAGTGCCCATGGTGACAGTGCACATTGTGATACTGCCAATGGTGACAGTACTCATGGTGACAGTACTCATGGTGGCAGTACCCATGGTGACAGTGCTCAAAATAGCAGTTCCCATGGTGACATTGCCCATGGTGACATTGCCTATGGTGACACTTCTCACGGTGACATTTCCCATGGTGACATGGCTCATGGTGACACACCACATTGTGCCAGTGCCCATGGTGACAGTGCTCACAGTGAAAGAGCTCATGGTAATACTGTTTACGTTGAGAGTGCCCAAGGTGAAAATACACATGGTGACATTACTCTTTGAGAAATTGCCCATGGTTACAATTCTCATAGCAACAGTTATGGTGACAGTGCTCATGGTGGCACTGCCCTGGGTGGCAGTGCTCGTGGTGTCATTGTTCATGGTGACAGTGCTCACGGTGGCAGTTCCCATGGTGAGAGTACCAATGGGGCAGTGCACATGGTGACAGTGCCCATGGTAAACGTGCTTACGGTGATATGACCCATGGTTACAGTTATCATGATTGTGGTACCGATGCTGTTAATGCACACGGAAATAGTGCCCATGGTTAAGGTGCCCTTGGTGACAGTGTTCAGAGTAATAGTGAGCATAGTGATAGTGTACTTGGTGACCGTGCCCATGGTGACAGTGCCTAAGGTGACAGTACACATGGTGATACTGCTCCATGTGATAGTGCCCTTGTTGATCCTGCACATGGTGTCAGTTCTCATGGTGACAGTGCCTATGGTGACAATGCTCATGGTGACAGTGGCCATGGTGACCGTTCTCACGTTCATAGTGCCCATGGTGACAGTTCGTATGGTGAAAGTGCTCATGATGACAGTGCCCATGTTGGTAGTTCCATTGGTGACAGTGCTCACAGTGATAGTGACCAAGGTAAGATTGCAGATGGTGACTGTGCCATTGCCCATGATGACAGTACTCATAGTGACAGTACTCATGGTGATAGTGTGCAAGGTGACAGTGCACATGGTTGTAATGCACATGGTGGCACTGAAAAATAGTTATAGTGCCCATGGTGACAGTGCTCATGCTGACAGTGCACAAGGTGTAACCCATGCTGACAGTGCTCATGGTGACTGGGCTCATGGTTGCATTATCCATTGTTACAGTGCTCACAGTTACAATGCTCATGTTAACTGTGCCCACCATGATAGTGTCTATGGTGACAGTGATCACAGTGATAGTGCCGATGGTGATAATGCTCACGGTGATAGTGCCCATGATTAAGGTGCCCATGGTGACAGTGCTCACAGTCATAGTGAGGACAGTGAGAGTGCACTTGTTGACCGTGACCATGCTGAGAGTACAAATGGTGATAATTCTCAAGTTGGTAGTGTCCATGGTGGCAGTGCCCATGGACACCACCATCAAAGTGATAGTGCTCACTGTGACAGGGCCCAAGGGGACAGTGAAAACCGTGACTTTGCCTATCGTGACAGTGCTCACAGTGACAAATTCCATCGTGACAGTGACCACGGTGACATTTCTAATGCTGATAGTGCCCATGGCGATAATTCCCATGGTGAGAGTCCTCACGGTGATAGTGCCCATGGTGACAGTTCCCATTCTGAAAGTGCTCATGATGACAGTGTCTATGTGGGTAATTCCCATGGTGACACTTCTCACAGTGATACTGACAATGGTTACAGTTCACATGTTGGCCGTGCCCTTGGTGACAGTGCCCATGAAGACAGTACTTATGGTGACAGTTTTCTCAGTGATAGTGCCCATGATGATATTGCTCATGGTGACAGTGCCCATGGTGACAGAGCCCCTGGTGACAGTGCACACCGTGAGAGTGCCCATGGTGGCCGTGCCCTTGTTGACAGTTTTTATCATGGTAGTGCTCACGGTAGCAGTGTTCATGGTAATTGTGCTGACAGTGGCAGCGCCAACAATGAGAGTGCCAATGGTGAGAATACTGTGACAGTGCCCATGGTGACTTTCCTCTCTGTGACAGTGCCCTTGGGAACAGTTAGCATGGTGAGATTTCTCACGGTGATAGTGCCCATTGTTTCCGTGCTCATAGTGACAAGACCCATTGCGCCAGTGCCCATCATGGCATTGCTCACGATGATAGTTCTCTCGGTGACAGTGCCCATGGTGCTATTATCCATGGTGACAGTACTCAGTGATAGAGTGCTCATGGTCACAGTGCCTAAGGTGATAGTGCACATGGTGGCAGTGCAAAATGGTGACAGTGCCCATTGTGACATTGCTTAATGTGATAGTCCTTGTGGTGATAGTGCCCATGGTGACACTGCCCACCGTGACAGTGCTCTCATTGACAGTGCTCGTGGTGATAGTGCCAATGTTGGAAGTGCCCATCGTTAAAATGCCCATGGTGACAGTTCTTAAGGTGAGAGTAGTCAGAGTGGCATTGCTCATGGTGAAATTGCCCATGGTCCCAGAGCTCACGGTGACAGTGCCCATAATTATAGTGTCCATGGTGACAGTACTAACAGTGAAATTGTCCATGGGGTCACTGTCCATGGTGACAGTGCCCATGGTCACAACCCTCATGGTGATAGTGCTCATGGTGACAGTGCCCATGGTGACAGTGACCATGGTGACAGTTCTAACGGTAATAGTGCCCATGATGACAGTGCTCATGGTGACAGTCTACATTGTGCCAGTGCCCAAGGTGACAGTGCTCATGGTGATAGTGCCCAAAGTCACAATACCCATGGTGACAGTGCCCAGACTGACAGTTTTCATGTTGATAGTGCCCATGGTGACAGTGCACATGGTGATACTGAGAATGGTGACTGTGCTTATGGTGACAGTGGTCATCATTGCAGTACCCATGGTGATAGTGCAGAAACTGACAGTGCCCTTTGTGACAGTGCCCATGGTGAGTGTGCTCATGTTAATAGTGACCATGGTGGCAGTTCCCATTGTGAAAGTGCTCATGGTGACAGTGTCCATGTTGGTAGTTCCCATGGTGACAGTGCTCACGGTGATAGTGACCATGGTGACAGTGCACATGGTGGTACTGCACATGGTGGCAGTGAAAAATGGTGACAGTGCCCATGCTGACAGTTCTCATGGTGACAGTGCACACAGTCACAACCCATGCTGACAGTGCTCATGGTAGCAGTACCTGTGGTGCCAGTGCTCACAGTGATAGTGCCCATGGTGGCAGTGCCCATGGAGACACTGCCAACAGTGACAAAGCCCATGATGACAGTGACCATGGTGACAGTGTCCACGGTGCCATTGCCTTTGGTGACAGTGCTCACAGTGACAGTACACATGGTAACAGTGACCACGGTGAGAGTGCTCATGGTGGTAGTGTCCATGGTAACAGGGCTCATTTTTGACAGTCCGCATTGTGCCAGTCCCCATAGTGAAAGTGCTCACGGTGAGAGTGCCCATGGTGAGAGTTACCACAGTGAGAGTGCTCACGGTGGTAGTGCTCACAGTAATAGTGCTCATGATGACAGTGCCGACGTTGAAAGTGCACATGGTGACAGTGCCCATAGTGATAGTGTCCGTGTTGAGAGTCCGCACATTGATAGTGCCCATGGTGGCAGTTCCCATTGTGAAAGTGCTCATGATGACGTTGCCCATGTTGGTAGTTCCCATGGTGACAGTGCTCACGGTGATAGTGACCATGGTAACAGTGCACATGGTGGCAGTGCCCTTGGTGACAGTGCCCATGATGACAGGACTCATCGTGACAGTTCTAATTGTGATAGTGCCCACGGTGACACTGCGTATGGTGGCAGTGAGAAATGGTGACAGTGCCCATGTTGACAGTTCTCATGGTGACAGTGCACACGGTGACAACCCATGTGGACAGTACTCACGGTGACAGTTCTCTTTGTTGCAGTACCCATGGTGACAGTGCTCACAGTGATATTGCCCATGGTGGCAGTGCCCATGGTGACAGTTCCCATGGTGACACTTCCCATGATGACTGTGCCCATGGTGAGAGTGCCCACGGCGCCATTGCCTTTGGTGAAAGTGCTCATGGTAACCGTGCCCATGGTGACAGTGACCACGGAGAGAGTGCTCACAGTGATAGTGCCCATGGTGACAGGGCTCATGGTGCCAGTCGGCATTGTGCCACTACCCATGGCGACAGTGCTCATGGTGACAATGACCACAGTGAGAGTGCTCCCGGTAATAGTGCTCATGGTGACAATGCAAATGGTGACAATACCCATGGTGACAGTACTCGTGTTGAAAATACACATGGTGACAGTTCTCATAGCGACAGTTTTCATGGTGACAGTTCTCATAATAGCAGTGCCCAAGGTGGCAGTGCTCACTAATGCTGACAGTGCACTTGGTGGCAGTTCCTATGGGGACAGTACCAATGGTGACACTGTGCATTGTTACAGTGCCCATGGTAACTGTGCTCACGGTGATAGTGCACATCGTGACAGTGCCCATGGTGGTAGTTCACCTGGTGACAGTGCTAAATAGTGACAGTGCACATGCTGACAGTGCTCATGGTGATAGTGCCCATGGTGACAGTGCACATGGTGATAATGGGCATTGTTACAGTGTTCATGGTGACATAACCCAAGGTGGCAGTGGCCATGGTGACAGTGCCCACAATGAGAGTGCCCATGGTGACAGTGCCAACAATGACAGTGCCCATGGTGACACTTCTCACGGTGACAGTGTCCATGGGGACAGTTAGCATGGTGAGATTTCTCACGGTGATAGTGCCCATTGTGACGGTGCTCACAGTGACCTTGCCCTTGGTGCCAGTTCCCATAGAGACATTCTGCAAGGTCACATTTCTCACAGTGAAAATGCCTATGGTGACATTACCCATGGTGACACTGCACATGGTGGCAGTGCAAAATGGTGACAGTGCCCCTGGTGATATTGCTTATTGTGACATTGCTTATGGTGATTGTCCTTACAGTCATAGTGTGTATGGTGAAACTGCACACAATGACAATGCTCATGGTGACAGTGTTCACGGCGATAGTGTCGATGGTGAATGTACCCATGGTGACAGTGCCCATAGTCACAATTCTCACGGTGTAGTGCTCACGGTGACAGTGCCCATGGTGACAATACACAGGTTGACAGTATTCATGGTGACATTGCTCATGGTGATAGTGTCCACAGTGAGCGTGCCCATGTTCACAACTCTCAAGGTGATAGTGCCCATGGTGACAATACTCAGGGTGACAGAGCTCATGGTAAAAGTGCTCAAGGTGACAGTGCCCATGGTGACAGTAACTAAGGTGAGAATTCCCATGGTGAGAGTGCTTATGGTGATATTGCCCATGGTGACAATACCCAGTGTGTCCTGCCCAAGGTGACAGTGATCATGGTGACACTGCTCATGTGGACAGTGCCATAAGTGACAGTGCTCATTGTGGCAGTGCTCATGGTGACCGTTCTCATGGTGACAGTGCCCATGGTTACAGTGCTTATGGTGATAGATGTCACGGTGGCCATGTCCACGGTAAAAGTGCCCAGGCTGACAAAGCCCATGGTGATACTTCCAATTGTGACAGTGCCCACGGTTACAGAGCCCATGGTGACAGTGCCCAAGATCACAGTGCCCATGGTGACAGTGCTAACGGTGACTGTGCCCATGGTGGCAGTGCTAAGTGTGACAACTCCCATTGTGACAGTGCTCACGGTGACCGTGCTGATGCTGACAGTGCCGATGGTTATAATGCCAATAGTGAGTGCTCACGGTGAAAGTGCCCATGGAGACACTGCCCATGTTGATAGTGCTCATCGTGACAACCCCTCGGAGGCAGTGTGAATGGTGAGAATCCCCGTGGTAAAAGTTCTCACAGTGAAAGTGACCCTGTTGAAATTGCTCATGGTGACAGTGCTCAAGGTGATAGTCTCCATGTTGACAGTGCCCATGGTGACTGTTCTAATGGTGACAGTGCCTATGGTGATAATGCTCTTAGTGACAGTGCTCACGGTGAGAGTACCCATGGTGACAGTGACCACGGTGACTGTTCTCACCATGATAGTGCCCATGGTGACACTGTTCATGGTGACAGTCCACATTGAGGCTGTGCCCGTGGTGACAGTGCTCAGTGTGATGGTGCTCATGGTGATAGTACTCACGTTGACAGTGCCCAAGGTGACAATAAGCACGGTGACATTAATCATGGTGAAAGTGCCCATGGTGGCAGTTCTCATAGTGACAGTTCTTGTGACAGTGCTCATGGGGTCAGTGCTCATGGTGCAAGTGCGTTTGGTGACAGTGCTCATGGTGGCAGTGCTCACGGTGAGACTACTGATGGTGACACTGCCCCTGGTGACACTGCACATGGTCATGGTGCATCTGGTGGCAGTGCAAAATAGTGAAAGGGCCGGTGGTGATATTGCTCATGGTAATAGTGCCCATGGTGAGATTGCCCATGGTTACAGTGCTCATGGTGAAAGTGCCCATGGTGACATTGCTTAATGTGATAGTCCTTGAGGTGATTGTGCACATGGTGACACTGCCCACCGTGACAGTGCTCTTGCTGACAGCGCTCACGGTGATAGTGCCATTGTTGGAAGTGCCCATCGTGAAAGTGCCCATGGTGATATTTCTTATGTTAAGAATGGTCACAGTGGCAGTGCTCATGATGAAAGTGCCCATTGTGACAGAGCTCACGGTGACAGTGTCCATAGTTATAGTGTCCAGGGTGACAGTACTAACAGTGAAATGTTCCATGGGGACACTGCCATGGGGACAGTGCCCATTGTCACTACCCTCACAGTGATAGTGCTCACGGTGACAGTGCCCATGGTGACAGTGACCATGGTGAGAGTTCTAATGGTAATAGTGCCCATGATGACAGTGCTCATGGTGACAGTCCACATTGTGCCAGTGCCCAAGGTGACAGTGCTCATGGTGACAGTGCCCTAAGTCACAATACCCATGGTGATAGTGCCCAGGCTGACAGTTCTCATGGTGATACTGAGAATGATGAGAGTGCTTATGGTGACAATGGTCATGGTTGCAGGACCCATGGTGATAGTGCTGAAACTGACAGTGCCCTTCGTGATACTTCCCATGGTGAGTGTGCTCACGTTAATAGTGCCCATGGTGGAAGTTCCCATTGTGAAAGTGCTCATGGTGACCATGCCCATGTTGGTAGTTCCCTTGGTGAGAGTCCTCACGGGGATAGTGACCATGATAACGGTGCACATGGTAGCTGTGCCCTTGGTGACAGTGCCCATGATGACAGCACTCATGCATAATCAAGTGCAAGGCCGAAAATATATATAAAACTAGAACTGAAACAAGGAACAAGGATGTTTTAAAAGACTGGTAGGATCTTTAAAATATTTTTAAAGTACCTAACATTGATAAAGCTAAAAACACGAAGGTTATGTAATACAACAGATTAATCATGGAGAAGAGTGAAAGTATGATGTTTTGAAAAATATGGCATATCATATATTCTGACTAATTATATAAGAAGTTTTATCTTAAAATATACACATTATTTTAAAGACTTGTTGGCTGTAAAATAATTTAAGTGTATTTTAAATGGCTTGTCCGCAAAGATAGGTGAGATGTAGGGAAACACAGAATGTTGAGTGTAAAATATGTCAATATATACATTGCTATATGGTGAACTAAGCCTTAGACCAGCAACAATGTGGAGGACCTGACCCTTAGTTACTTACAAGTAAGCTGGAATCTTCAAAAAGTTCAACACTTTATAATTAAGAAGATTTATTAAAATTAATAACCATGGGATTTACTTGACATCAGAAGATCAAAACAATAAACTCTGAGAACATAGAAAAATATAA
Source organism: Mesoplodon bidens (assembly GCF_964165515.1). Taxonomy (NCBI): domain Eukaryota; kingdom Metazoa; phylum Chordata; class Mammalia; order Artiodactyla; family Ziphiidae; genus Mesoplodon; species Mesoplodon bidens. The sequence goes on from NW_027672081.1 coordinate 108,893, forward strand.
ATAAAGATATGAGCAGAACTTAATAAAACAGGAAACGTATAAAATTGAGGTGATTTAGGAAGTCAAAAGAATATTCTTTGAAACGATTGAAAAAACACACATTGATTAAGCAAAACAAAAACATAAGTAAAGAATATACAGAAAGAATCAGGACAATGTTATAGCAGAGAATATAGGAAATGCCAGTAAATTTGAATATTTCTGTAAAGTGGACAATTTCCTAGCTCCTAAAGTTTATCAGAACTGAAACAAGTGGAAATCATTTAAGGCCATCATGTCTGCCCTTGGCATCCTCGGAGCACCCTGGGATCAGGATGCAGCTTCTGTAGTCATGGCAAACTGCAGAGAAGAGGCAGGGCTGCAGGAGGTTGGAACACAGCCCTCACTGAGGGTGTTGGAATGGCCATCTCTGCTGTGACTGAACAAAGGGCAGGGGAGCAGGGGACCCAGGGAAGGGCCATCAGAAGCTGGCAGGTCCAGGGGTGTGGCACAAGCATTTAGGCCCAGCCCGCCCTCCTACTTGAAGTGTGTGTGGAACTTGTCCACAGATTACGCCTCCCTGCACAGGTAACCATAGGTCTGGGCATCGTAGTTTCCAGTCAGGTGACCGAAGGTAGCAGGCAGTAGTGTCCCTGGGACACACGCGGAGAGGTTCCTGCCCAGGCCCCTCACCACCCAGTGCCCCTTCCCCAGAGCAGGGGCATCAAAGCAGCCCTGCGTGAGTTCCCTGCCTCTAGAGGGAGTATTGGACAACACTTCTAGATAACGGGGTAATTACATACAAATCATTGGAGGGACACAAATAAACGTTTGCTGACTTTCTGCTGAAGCTTATGAGCGTTCACACCTAAGCCTTTTTCAGGGACAGCTGTTTAGCTAAACATGAGCTCATGATCTAAATTTACACAATAATGAAGAAATCAGCTACAAGTGGAGACAATCAGCAAAAACAATCAATACCAGAATTAGATTCCCAAGACCATCCATCAGATCTTGGCATAATCAGCTGCAAGGCAGAAAATATACATAAAACTAGAACTGAAACAAGGAACAAGAATGTTTTAAATGTATGGTAGGATCCTTAAAACATTTTAAAGTACATGTCACTGATAAAGCTAAATAGTTGAAGGTTGTGTAATACAACAGATTCATCATGGAGATGAGTGAAATTATGCTGTTTTGAAAAATATGGCAGATCAGATTTTCTGCCTAATTATATAAGAAGATTTATCTTAAAAATACACAGTATTTCAAAGACTTATTGGCTGTTAAATAATTTAAGGGTATTTCAAATGGCTTGTCTGCAAAGAAAGGTGAGATGTAGGGAAACACAGAAAGTAGAGGAGAAAATATGTCAATATATACATTACTATATGTTGAACTAAGCCTTAGGCCAGCAACAATGTGAAGGACCTGACCCTTTGAAACTTACAAGTAAGCTGGAATCTTTAAAAATTTAAACTCATTATAAATAAAAAGATTTATTAAAATTAATAACCAAGTGTTTTATTTGATTTCAAAAAATGAAAACAATAAACCCTGAGAACATAGAAAACATATAATTAAAGATATGAACAGAACTTAATAAAACAGAAAACATATAAAATTGAGGTGATTTAGTAAGTCAAAAGAATATTCTTTGAAAAGATGTAAAAACACACTTTGATTAAGCAAAACAAAACAGAAGTAAATAATATACTGAAAGAATCAGGATAATGTTATAGCATAGAATATATGAAATGCCAGTAAATTTGAACATTTCTGAAAAGTGGACAATCTCCTAGCTAGTAAAGTTTACCAGAACTGAGAGAAGGGGAAATCATTTAAGGCCATCATGTCTGACCTTGGTATCCTTGGAACTCCCTGGCCTCAGGTTTCAGCTTCTGTAGCCCATGGCAACCTGAGGAGAAGGGGCCAGGCTGAGGAGTTTGCAACACAGCCCACACTGAGGGTGTGTGTGTGGCCATCTCTGCTGTGACTGAACAAAGGGCAGGGGAGCAGGGGGCCCAGTGCAGGGCCCTCAGAGCCCGGCAGGTCCAGGGGCGTGGCACAACCATTTAGGCCCAGTTCAAAGAGCACCTTTTTGGTATTTGCCTCAGCCCGACCTCTCACTTTTCCACACAGGACGCCCTCCTACTTAAAGTGTGTGTGGAACGAGTCCACCCAGTACACCTCGCTGTACAGGTAACCATAGGTCTGGGCATCATAACTTCCTGCCAGGTGACGGAAGGTCGCAGGGAGGTGGGTCCCTGGGAAATTCATGGAGCGGCTCCTGCCCAGGCCACTGGCCGCTCGGTGCACCTTCCCCAATGTGGGGTCCACAAAGCAGCTGTGTTTGAATCCCCTGCCTCTAGAGGGAGTATTGGCCCAACACTTCTAGAAAACGGGTTTTTTGTGGGAAATTTAGTTGTGGGTCACAACTAAATCTTTGCTGACTTTCTGCTGAACCTCTCGAGCATTCTCACCTATGCCTGTTACAAAGTCAGCTGTTTAGCTAAACATGAGCTCATTATCTAAATTAACACAATAATGAAGAAATCAGCTACAAGTGGAGACAATCACCAAAAGGAATCAATACCAGAATTAAATTCCCAAGGCCATCCATCAGATGTTGGCATAAGCAGGTGCAAGGCCGAAAATATATATAAAACTAGAACTGTAACAAGGAATAAGGATGTTTTAAAAGACTGGTAGTATCTTTAAAATATTTTTTAAAGTACATGTCATTGATAAAGCTAAAAACACGAAGTTTGTGTAATACAATAGATTAATCATGGAGAAGAGTGAAAGTATGCTGTTTTGAAAAATATGGCAGATCAGATTTTCTGCACAATTATATAAGAAGTTTTATCTTAAAATATACACATTATTTTAAAGACTTGTTGGCTGTGAAATAAGTAAAGGGTAATTCAAATGGCTTGTCCGCAAATGTAGGTGAGATGTAGGGAAACACAGAATGTCAAGGGGAAAATATGTCAATATATACATTGCTATATGGTGAACTAAGTCTTAGGCCAGCAATAATGTGGAGGTCCTGACCCTTAGATACTTACAAGTAAGCTGGAATCTTCAAAAAGTTCTACACTTTATAATTAAAAAGATTTATTAAAATAAATAAACAAGGGTTTTATTTGACATCAGAAGATCAAAACAATAAACTCTGAGAACATAGAAAAATATAAATAAAGATATGAGCAGGGCTTCCCTGGTGGCGCAGTGGTTGAGAGTCCGCCTGCCGATACAGGGGACACGGGTTCGTGCCCTGGTCCAGGAAGGTCCCACATGCCGCAGAGCGGCTGGGCCCGTGAGCCATGGCCACTGTGCCTGTGCGTCCGGAGCCTGTGCTCCGCAACGGGAGAGGCCACAACAGTGAGAGGCCCGCATAACAAAAAAAAAAAAAAAAAAAATATGAGCAGAACTTAATAAAACAGAAAACGTATAAAACTGAGGTGATTTAGTAAGTCAAAAGGATATTCTTTGAAAAGATTTAAAAAACACACTTTGATTAAGCAAAACAAAACATAAGTAAAGAATATACAGAAAGAATCACGACAATGTTATAGTAGAGAATATATAAAATGCCAGTAAATTTGAACATTTCTGTAAAGTGGACAATTTCCTAGCTCCTAAAGTTTACCAGAACTGACACAAAGGGAAATCATTTAAGGCCATCATGTCTGCCCTTGGCATCCTCGGAACGCCCTGGCCTCAGGATGCAGCTTCTGCAGTCCATGGCAACCTGCGGAGAAGGGGCGGGGCTGAAAAAGTTTGGAACACAACACTAACTGAGGGTGTTTGTGTGGCCATCTCTGCTGTGACTGAACAAAGGGCAGGGGAGCAGGGGGCCCAGGGAAGGGCCAACAGAAGCTGGCAGGTCCAGGGAGTGGCACAAGCATTTACGCCCATGCCACAGAGTGCTTTCTTGATATGCACATCTGCCCAGGCTCTCACCTATCCACCCAGGCCGCCCTCCTATTTGAAGTGTGTGTGGAACTTGTCCGCAGAGTACACCTCCCTATACAGGTATCCATAGGTCTGGGCATTGTAGTTTCCAGCCAGGTGACCGAAGGTAGCAGGCAGTAGTGTCCCTGGGACACACGTGGCGAGGTTCCTGCCCAGGCCCCTCACCACCCAGTGCCCCTTCCCCAGAGCAGGGGCATCAAAGCAGCCCTGTCTGAGTCCCCTGCCTCTAGAGGGAGTATTGGACAACACTTCTAGATAACGGGGTAATTGCGTGCAAATCATTGGAGGGACACAAATAAACGTTTGCCGACTTTCTGCTGAAGCTTATGAGCGTTCACACCTAAGCCTCTTTCAGGGACAGCTGTTTAGCTAAACATGAGCTCATGATCTAAATTTACACAATAATGAAGAAATCAGCTACAAGTGGAGACAATCAGCAAAAACAATCAATACCAGAATTAGATTCCCAAGGCCATCCATCAGATGTTGGCATAATCAGGTTCAAGGCAGAAAATATACATAAATTTAGAACTGAAACAAGGAACAAGGATGTTTTATAAGACTGGTAGGATACTTAAAACACGTTTAAAGTACATGACATTGATAAAACTAAAAACTCAAAGGTTGTGTAATACAACAGATTAATCATGGAGAAGAGTGAAATTATGCTGTTTTGAAAAATATGGCAGATCAAATTTTCTGCCTAATTATATAAGTAGATTTATCTAAAAAAATACAGAGTATTTCAAAGACTTATTGGCTGTGAAATAAGTTAAGGGTATTTCAAATATTTTGTCTGCAAAAAAGGTGAGATGTAGGTAAACACAGAAAGTCGATGGGAAAATATGTCAAAATATACATTGTTATAGGGTGAACTAAGCCTTATGCCAGCAACAATGTGGAGGACCTGACCCTAAGATACTTAAATGTAAGCTGGAATCTTCAAAAATTTCAACTCTTTATAATTAAAAGGATTTATTAAAATTAATAACCAATTGTTTTATTTTACATTAGAAGATCAAAACAATAAATCGTGAGAACAAAGAAAACATATAAATAAAGATATGAACAGAACTTAATAAAACAGAAAACGTATAAAATTGAGGTGATTTAGTAAGTCAAAAGAATATTCTTTGAAAAGATTTTAAAAACACACTTTGATTAAGCAAAAGAAAACAGAAGAAAATAATATACTGAAAGAATCAGGACAATGTTATACCAGAGAATATTAAAATGCCAGTAAATTTGAACATTTCTGTAAAGTGGACAATTTCCTAGCTCCTAAAGTTTACCAAAACTGACACAAGGTGTACTCATTTAAGGCCATCATGTGTGCCCTTGGCATCCTCTGTATGCCCAGGGCTAAGGATGCAGCCTCTGGAGTTCATGGCCACCTGTGGAGAGAGGGCGGGGCTGCAGGAGGTTGGAACACTGTCCTTACTGAGGGTGTGTGTGTGGCCATCTCTGGTGTGACTGAACAAATGGCAGTGGAGCAGGGGCGCCAGGGCAGGGCCCTCAGAGCATGGCAGGACCAATGGTGTGGCACAAGCATTAAGGCTCAGGACAAAGAGAACATTCTTGCGCTGCATGGCAGCACGACGTCTCATTTTTCCTCTCAGGCCACCCTCCTACTTGAATTGTGTGTGGAAGCTTTCCACGTAGTACACCAAGCTGAACAGTTAACCATAGGTTTGGGTATCGTAACTTCCTGCCACGTGACCGAATGTCGCAGCAGGTGGGTCCCTGGGAAATTCACGGAGAGGCTCCTGCCCGGGCCCTGGGCCACTCGATGCCCCTTCCCCAAAGCGGGGGCCACAAACAGCTGGGTCTGAGTCCCATGCCTCTAGAGGGAGTATTGGACCAACACTTCTATAAAATGTTTTTTTTTTTTTTGTGGGAAATTTAGTTGTGGGTCAAAACTAAATCTTTGCTGACTTTCTGCTGAAGCTCACGTGCGTTCACACCTACGACTCTTACAAAGTCAGCTGTTTAGCTAAACATGAGCTCATGATCTAAATTTACACAATAATGAAGAAATCAGCTACAAGTGGAGACAATCAGCAAAAGCAATCAATACCAGAATTAGATTCCCAAGTCCATCCATCAGATGGTGGAATAATCAGCTGCAAGGTAGACAATATACATACAACTGGAACTGAAACAAGGAACAAGGATGTTTTAAAAGACTGGTAGGATCTTTAAAACATTTTTAAAGTACATGTCATTGATAAAGCTAAATACTCAAAGGTTGTGTAATACAACAGATTCATCATTGAGAAGAGTGAAATTATGCTGTTTTGAAAAATATGGCAGGTCAGATTTTCTGCCTAATTATATATAGAAGAATTATCTAAAAAATACACCTTATTTCAAAGACTTATTGGCTGTGATATAAGTTAAGGGTATTTCAAATGGTTTGTCTGCAAAGGTGAGATGTAGGAAACACAGAAAGTCGAGGAGAAAATATGTCAATATATACATTGTTATATGGTGAACTAAGCCTTAGGCCAGCAATAATATGGAGGACCTGAACCTTAGATACTTACAAGTAAGCTGGGTTCTTCAGAAATTTCAAGTCTTTATAATTAAAAAGATTTTTTAAAATTAATTACCAAGTGTTTTATTTGACATCACATGATCAAAACAATGAACCCTGAGAACATAGAAAAAATATAAATAAATATATGAGCAGAACTTAGTAAAACAGAAAACGTATAAAAGTGAGGTGATTTAGTAAGTCAAAAGAATATTCTTTGAAAATATGCCTTTTTCATCACAATGCTCCATGCCCTTTTCATCACAATGCTCCATGACCCTGGTCATCACAATACTCCACAAGCTTGTCATCAGAATGCTCCATGATACTTGTCATCTCAATGCTACATGTCCACTGTCATCACAATGCTCCATGACACCTGTTATCACAATGTTCAAAGCCACTTGTCATTACAGTGCTCCATGACGCTCGTCATCACAATTATCCATGGTTTTCTCATCAAAAGGCTACACGGTCTTGCCATCACAATGCTCCTTGCACTAGTCATCACAATGCTCCATGTCCCTTGTCATCACAATTCTCGCCGTCCTTGTCATCACAATGCTCCATGACACTTCTCATCAAAATATTACATGCTCTTTTCATCACAATTCTCCATGCACTTGTCATCGCAATGCTCCATGACCGCTTTCATAGCAAGCTCCATGCGCTTGTCATCACAATGCTTCATGACCTTGTCATCAAAATTCTCATTGGCCCTTGTCATCACAATGTTCCATGTCCTTGTCATCACAATACTGCATGACCCTTGTCATCACAATGCTCCAAGCCCTTGTCATCACAATGCTCCATTACCTTTGTCATCAGTCCGCCATGACACTTGGCATCACAATGCTCCATGCAATTGTCATCACAATGGACCATGACATATATCATCACAATGTTCACTGACACATGTCTTCACAATAATCCATGACCTTGTCATCACAATGCTCCATGCCCTTGTCATCACAATGTGCCATGCCCACTGTCATCACAATAATCCATGAAACTTGTCAAACAAATGCTCCAAGCCCCTGTCATCACAATGCTCCATACCTGTGTCATCACAATGCTTCATGACCGCTGTCATCACAGTGCCCCATGACGCCAGTCATCACAATGCTTTATACCCTTTGTCACCACAATGCTCCATGAACATTTCATCACAATGCTCTATGACCCTTCTCATCAAAATGCTCCATGAACTTGTCAATACATTCCTCCTTGACCCATGTATCACAGTGTTCCGTGCCCTTGTCATCACAATGCTCATTACCCAATCTCAATACAATAATCAATGAAATTTTTCAGACCAATGCACCATGCGCTTGTCATCAAAATGCTCCATTACCCCTGTCATAACAATGCTCCCTGACCCCTGCCATCACAATGTTCCACGGCCTTCTCATCACAAGGCTCCATGACCCTTGTCATCACAATGCTCCAAGACCCCTGTAATCACAATGCACCAAGCCCTTGTCATCACAAATCTCCATGATGCATGTCATCAGAATGCTCCATGGCCTTCTCATCACAATGCTCCTTTCCCTTGTCATCACAATGCTCCACGAGCCCTGTAATCACAATGTTCCATGTCCATTTTCATCAGAATGCTCCATGAGACTTGTCATCACAAGGCTCCATGACCGTCTCATCACAATGCTCCAGGACTTTTTCATCAGAATTCTCCAATCCCTTGTCAACACAAAGCTCCAAGACGCTTGTCATCACAATACTCGATGCACTTCTCATCAAAATGCTCCATGCCATTGTCATTACAATCTTCCATGACCCATGTATCACAGTGTTCCGTGCCCTTGTCATCACAATTCTCCATGTCCACTCTCATCACAATAATCTGTGAAAGTTTTCAGACTTATGCTCCATGCCCTTTTAATCACAATGTTCCATTACACCTGTCATAACAATGCTCCATGACCCCTGCCATCACAATATTCCACGGCCTTGTCATCACAATGCTCCATGACCCTTGTCATCACAGTGCTCCAAGATCACTGTATTCACAATGCTCCATTCCCTTGTCATCACAAAGCTCCATGACGCATGTCATCAGAATGCTCCATGGCCTTCTCATCACAATTCACCATGCCTTTTTCAGCACAATGCTCCAAGAGCCCTGTAATCTCAATGCTCCATGCCCTTTTTCATCTCAATGCCGTTTGAACCCTGTCATCACAATGAACCAGGCCCATCATCATAATGCTTACATGCTATTGTCATCACAATGAAATCAAAATGCTCCATGATCTCTGTCATCACAATGCTCCAAACCCTTGTGATCACAATGTTCCATAACACTTGTCATCACAATACTCCATGACCATTGTCATCACAACGCTCCACGAACACTGACAACATAATGATTTTGGACTCTTGACATAAAAATGCTCCATATCATTTTCATCAAAATGCTCCATGCCCTTGCCATTACAATCCTCCATGACCCATGTATCACAGTGTTCATTGCCCTTGTCTTCACAATGCCCCATGTCCGCTCTCATCACAATAATCAATGAAATATTTAAGACCTATGCTCCATGCACTTGTCGTGACAATGCTCCATTACACCTGTCATAACAATGCTCCATGACCCCTGCCATCACAGTGTTCCACGGCCTTGTCATCACAAGGCTCCATAACCCTTGTCATCACAGTTCTCCAAAACTCCTGTAATCACAAAGCTCCATGCCCTTTGTCATCAAAAAGCTCCATGATGCATGTCATCAGAATGCTCCATGGACTTCTCATCACAATGCTCCATGGCCTTGTCATCACAAAGCTCCAAGACCCATGTAATCACAGTGCTCCATGCCCCTTTATATCTCAATGATCTATGAACCCTGTCATCACAATGCACCATGACCCTTTTCATCACAATGCTCCATAACCAACGACATCAAAATGTTCCATAACCACTGTCATCAAAATGTTCCATGACATTTTTCATCAAATTGCTCCAGGACCCTGTCATCACAATGCTCCCTGCCATTCTCATCACAATGCACCACGCCCTTCTCATCAAAATGCTCCATGACATTTGTCATCACAAAGCTCCATGACCCTTGGCATCACAATGCTCCGTGACTCCAGTCATCACAATGCTTCATGACCTTTGTCATCACAACGGTCCATGCACTCATCGTCACAAGGCTCTGTGACATTTGTCACCACAATGCTCCTTGAACTTTCAATCACAATGCTCTCTGACCCTTGTCATCACAGTGCTCCATGCCTTTGTTAGCACAATGCTCCATGAAGCTTGTCATCACAATGCACCATGCTCTTGTCGTGTCAATGTTCCACAACCTTGTCATCACAGTGTTCCATAAACCTTGTAATCACAATGCTTCATTAACTTCTCATCAAAAACCTCTCTCACCACTGATATAACAATGTTCCTTCTGTAGTCATCACGATAAGCCCTCACCCCTGTCATCACATTGTTCCATGACCCCGTCATCACAATGCTACATGCCCTTATCATCAGAGTGCTCCATGACCCCTAACATCACAATGTTCCCTCACCCCTGTCATCAGAATGCTTCATGACCCTTTTCATCACAATGCTCCATGACCCCTGTCCTCACAATGCTCTGTGACTCCAGTCATCACAATGCTTCATGACCATTGTCATCACAATGCTCCATGCCTTTGTCAGCACAATGCTCCATGACCATTGTCATCACAATGCTCCATGCCTTTGTCAGCACAATGCTCCATGACCATTGTCATCACAATGCTCCATGCGCTTGTCAGCACAATGCTCCATGACCCATGTCATCACAATGTGCCATGAGTTCGTCATCACATTGCTCCACAACCTTGTCATCACAATGCTCCATAAATCTTGTCATCGCAGTGCTCCATGCACTTCTCATCAGAATGCTCTCTCACCACTGATATCACAATGTTCCTTCACTAGTCATCACCATACACCCTCACCCCTGTCATCACATTGTTCCATGACCCCGTCATCACAATGCTACATGCCCTTATCATCACAATGCTCCATGACCACGAACATCACAATGTTCCCTAAACCCTTTCATCAAAATGCTTCATGACCCTTTTCATCACAATGCTCCTTGACCCGTTTCATCACAATGCTCTGTGACTTCAGTCATCAATATGCTTCATGAACTTTTAATCACAATGCTCTGTGACGCTTGCCAGCAGAGTGCTCCATGCATATGTCAGCACAATGCTCCATGACCCATGTCATCACAATGTGCCATGCACATGTCATCAGAATGCTCCATGACCTTTGGAATCACAATGCTCCATTACCCTTGTCATCACAATGCTCCATGACCCTTGTCATCTCAATACTCCATGCGCTTGTTAGCACAATGCTCCATGACCGATGTCATCACAATGTGCCATGCTTTTGTCATCAGAATGCTCCATGACCTTTGGCATCACAATGCTCCATTACCCTTGTCATAACAATGTGACATGACCGCTGCCATCACAATTTTCCACGGCCTTGTCATCACAAGGCTCCATGACCCTTGTCATCACAATGCACCAAGACGACTGTAATCACAATGTGAAATGCCCTTGTCATCACAAAGCTCCATGAAGCATGTCATAAGAATGCTCCTTGGCCTTCTCATCACATTACTGCATGCCCTTGTCATCACAATGCTCCATGACCCATGTCATCACAATGCACCATGCTCTTGTCATCTCAATGCTCCACAACCTAGTCATCACAATGCTAAATAAACCTTGTCATCACAATGCTCCATGTCTTCTCATCAAAATGCTCACTCACCACTGATATCACAATGTTCCATCTCTAGTCATCACAATACTCCCTCACCCCTGTCATCACAATGATCCATGACCCCATCATCACAAAGATATGTGCCCTTATCATCACAATGCTCCATGACCCCAGACATCACAATGTTCCATAACACCTGTCATCAAAATGCTCCATGACCTTTGCCATCACAATGCTCCATGACCCCTGTTATCACAATGCTCCATGACTCCAGTCATCACAATGCTTCATGACCTTTGTCATCAAAATGGTCCATGCCCTCATCATCACAAGTCTCTGTGACATTTGTCACCACAATGTTCCGTAAACTTTTCATCACAATGCTCTCTGACCCTTGTCATCACAATGCTCAATGCTTTTATCAGCACAATGCTCAATGACAATTGCCATTAAAATGCACCATGCTCTTGTCATGTCAATGCTCCACAACCTTGTCATCACAATGCTCCATAAACCTTGTCATCACAATGCTCCATGCACTTCTCATCAAAATGCTCTCTCACCGCTGACATCACAATGTTCCTTCACTAGTCATCACCATACTCCCTCATCCCTGTCATCACATTGTTCCATGACACCGTCATCACAATGCTACATGCCCTTATCATCCCAATGCTCCATGACCCCTACCATCAAAATGTTCCCTAAACCCTGTCATCAAAATGATCCATGACCCTTTTCATCACAATGCTCCATGACCCCTGACATCACAATGTTCCATAACCCCTGTCATCAAAATGTTCCATGACACTTTTCATCAAATTGCTCCAGGACCCTGTCATCACAATGCTCCCTGCCATTCTCATCACAATGCACCACGCACATGTCACCACAATGCTCCATCCTCTTGTCATCACAATGCTCCATGACCACTGTCATCACAATGCTCCATGACTCCAGTCATCACAATGCTTCATGACCTTTGTCATCACAATGGTCCATACCCTCGTCATCACAAGGCTCTGTGACAGTGTCAACACAATGCTCCATGAACTTTTCATCACAAAGCTCTCTGACCCTTGTCACCACAATGTTCCATGCCTTTGTCAGCACAATGCTCAATGACCCTTGTCATCACAATGCTCCATGCGCTTGTCAGCACAATGCTCCAGGACACATATCATCACAATGCACCATGCGTTTGTCATCACAATGCTCCACAACCTTGTCATCACAATGTTCCATAAACCTTTTCATCACAATGTTCCATGCACTTCTCATCAAAATGCTCCCTCTCCTCTCATATCACAAAGTTCCATCACTAGTCATCACAATACACAGTCAACCCTGTCATCACAATATCCCATGACCCCAGTAATCATAATGCCACATGCTCTAATCGTCACAATGCTCCATGACCCTTGACATCACAATGTTCCATAACCCCTGTAATCAAAATGCTCCATGACCCTTTTCATCACAATGCTCCATGACCACTGACATCACAATGTTCAATATCCTCTCTCATCAAAATGTTCCTTGACTCTTTTCATCAAATTGCCCCATAACCCTGTCATCAGAATACTCCCTGCCCTTCTCATCACAATGCACCACGCACTTGTCATCAAAATGCTCCATGACCCTTGTCATCACAATGCTCCATGCGCTTCTCAGCACAATGCTACGTGACCCTTGTCATCACAATGCTCCATGCCTTTGTCAGCACAATGCTCCATGAAACATGTCATCACAATACTCCATGTGATTGTCAGCACAATGCTACATGACAAATGTCATCACAATGTGCCATGCACTAGTCCATTACCTTGGTCATCACAATGGACAATGACATATGTCATCACAATGTTCCATCACTAGTCATCACAATACTCCCTCAGCCCTGTCATCACTATGTTCCATGACCCAAGTCATCACAACGTTACATGCCCTTTTCAGCAGAATTCTTCATGACCCGAGACATCACAGTGTTCCATAACCCATGTCATCAAAATGTTCCATGACACTTTTCGTCAAATTGGCCCATGACCCGGTCATCAAAATGTACGCTGCCCTTCTCACCACAATGCACCACGCCCTTGTCATCAAAATGCTCCATGACGTTTGTCATCACGAAGATCCATGACACTTGGCATCACAATGATTCATGCCATTGTCATCACCATGATCCATGAAGCTTTTCAACACAATGCTCCATACCACTGTCAAAACAATGCTCCATGAAACCTCTCATCACATTGCTCCATGCCCTGGTCATCACAAAGCTCCATGACGCTTGTCATCATAATGATCCATGCCCTTCTCATCACAATGCTCCATGCACTTGTCATTACAATCCTCCATGACCCAAGTATCACAGTGTTTTGTGCCCTTGTCATCACAAAGCTCCATGCCCATTCTCATCACAATAATCCATGCAAATTTTCAGAACAATGGTCCATGCCCTTGTCATCACAATGCTCCATTACACCTGTCATAACAATGCTCCATGACCCCTGCCATCACACAGTTCCACAGCCTTGTTATCACAAGGCTTCATGACCCATGACATCACAATGGTCCAAGAACCCTGTAATCACAATGCTCCATGCCCTTGTCATCACAAAGCTTCATGACGCATGTCATCAGAATGCTCCATGGCCTTTTCATCACAATGCTCCATGCACTTGTCATCACAATGCTCCAAGAACCTTGTAATCACTATGCTCCATGCCCCTTTGCATCTCAATGCTCCATGAATCCTGTCATCAAAATGCACCATGACCATCATCATAATGTTTCATGCTATTGTCATCACAATGAAATCAAAATGCTCCATGACCTCTGTCATCACAATGCTCCATGTGCTTGTCATCACAATCTTCCATGAAACTTGGGATCTCATTGCTTCATACCCTTGTCATCACAATGCTCCATGCTCCTTGAAATCAAAATGCACGATGACCTCTATCATCACAATGCTCCAAACTCCTGTGATCACAATGTTCCATAACACTTTTCATCACAATGCCCCATCACACCCGTTATCACAATTATCCATGATCTTCTCATCACTATTCTGTATGACCTTTGTCATCACAATGCTCAATAAACATTTCATCACAATGCTCCCTGACACTTGTCATCAGAATGCTCTTTGAAAACTGTCATAAAAAGGCTCCATGCGTTTTTCATCACGATGATACATGCTCTTTTCATCAAAATGCTCCATTCCATTGTCATCACAATACTCCACAAGCTTGTCATCAGAATGCTCCATGACCCTTGTCATCACAATGCTCCATGACCCCTGTCATCAGAATGCTCCATGAAACCTGTCATCACAATGTTCCATGCCCTGGTCATCACAATGCTCCATGTCCCTTGTCATTACAATTCTCCACGTCCTTGTCATCACAATGTTCCATGACACTTCTCATCACAATGTTACATGCTCTGGTCATCACAATTCTCCATGCACTTGTCATTGCAATGCTCCATGCCCCTGTCACAGCAAGATCCATACACTTGCCATCACAATCCTTCACGACCTTGTCATCAAAATTCTCAATGGCCCTTGTTATCACAATGCTCCATGACCCTTGTCATCACAATGCTCCAAGCCCTTGTCATCACAATGCTCCATTACCATTGTCATCACAATCCTCCATGACCCTTGGCATCACAATGCTCCATGCCATTGTAATCACAATGCTCCATGAACACTCTCATAACATTGCTCCATGCCTTTGTCATCACAATTCTCCATGATCATTGTCATCACAATGCTCGATGCCCATCTCATCACAATGCTCCACGCCATTGTCATTACAATCCTCCATCACCCATGTATCACAGTTTTCCATGCCCTTGTCATCACAATGCTCCATGCCCACACTCATCACAATAATCCAAGAAATATTTCAGACGAATGCTCCATGCCCTTGTCATCACAATGCTCCATTATCCCTGTCATTACAGTGCTCCATGAACCCAGCCATCACAATGTTCCAAGGCCTTGTCATCACAAGGCTCCAGGACGCATGTCATCAGAATGATCCATGGCCTTCTCATCACAATGCTTCATGCTCTGGTCATCACAATTCTCCAACACCCCTGAAATCACAATGTTCCATGCCCCTTTTCATCTCAATGCTCCATGAAACCTGTCATCAAAATGCACCATGCCCATAATCATAATGCTTCATGTTATTGTCATCACAATGAAACCAAAATGCTTCATGACCTCTGTCATCACAATGCTCCTAACACTTGTGATCACAATGTTCCATAACTCTTGTCATCACAACGCCCCATGATGCTCGTCATCACAGTTATCCATGGTCTTCTCATCACAAAGCTCCATGACCTTTGTCCTCAAAATGCTCAATACACTTGTCATCACAATGCTGCCTGAAACTTGTCGTCTGTATGCTCCTTGAATCCTGTCATGACAAGGCTCCATGCCTTTTTCCTCAAAATGATCCACGCCCTTTTCATCACAATATTCCAAGCCCCTGTAATCACAATGCTCCATGCCCTTGTCATCAAAAAGCTCCATGACACAGGCCATCAGAATTCTCCATGGCTTTCTCATCACAATGCTCCATGTCCTTGTCATCACAATGCTCCAAGACCCCTGTAATCACAATGCTCCATGCTCCTTTTCATCAGAATGCTCCATGAGACTTGTCATCAAAAGGCTCCATGGTATTCTCATCACAATGCTCCAGGACCTTATCATTACAATGATCTATTCCCTTCTCATCACAATGCTCCATGACGCCTGTCATCACAATAACCCATGAATATTTTCAGCCCAATGCTGCATGACCTTCTCTTCACAACGCTCCATGACCCCTGAGAACACAATGGTCTGGGACCCTTGTAATCAAAATCCAAATGATATTTCTCATCACAATGATCTATGCCGTTGTTATCCCAATGCTCCATGACCCCTGTAATTACAATGCTTCTTGACACTTGTCATCACAGTGCTCCATGACCCTTGTCATCACAATGCTCCATTCCTTTGTTGGCAAAATGTTACATGATCTTGTCATCACAATGCTCCATGCACTTGTCATCAAAATATTCCATTACCATTGTCATCACAATCCTCCATGAACCTTGGGATCACATTGCTTCATGACCTTGTCATCACAGTGCTCCTGACCCTTGTCTTCACAATGCTCCATGCCACTTGGCATCACAATGCTCCATGCCACTGTCATCACAATTGACCATGACATATGTCATCACAATGCTCCCTGACACCAGTCTTCAAAATACTCCATGACCTTGTCATCACAATGCTCCATGACCTTTTCATCACAAAGCTCCACGACGTATGCCATCAGAATGCTCCATGGCCTTCTCATCACAATGCTCCATGGTCTTGTCATTACAATGCTACAAGAACCTTGTAATACCAATGCTCCATGGCCCTTTTCATCAGAATTATCCATGAGACTTGACATCACAAGGCTCCATGGTTTTCTCATCACAATGCTCCATGACCCTTGTCATCAAAATGCTCCATGCGCTTGTCATCAAAATACTCCAATACCATTGTCATAACAATCCTCCCCCAACATCGGGATCACATTGCTTCATGTCCTTGTCATCACAATGCTCCATGCTCCTAGAAATCTGAATGATCCATGAACTCTGTCATCACAATGCTCCAAACCCTTGTGATCACAATGTTCCATAACACTTGTCATCACAATGCTCCATGATGCCTGTGATCACAATACTCCATACCCGTGTCATCACAATGCTCCATGAACACCGACATCACAATGTTCCCTAAACCCTGTCATCAAAATGCTCCATGACACTTTTCATCTCAATTATCAATTAACCCAGTCATCACAATGCACCATGCCCATCACCATAATGCTTCATGCTATTGTCATCATAATGAAATCAAAATGCTCCATGACCTCTGTCATCACAATGGTCCAAACCCTTGTGATCACCATATTCCATAACACTTGTCATCACACGTATCCATGGTCTTCTCATCACAATACTCCATGACCTTTTTCATCACAATTTTCAATACACTTGTCATCACAATGCTCCCTGACACTTGTCGTCAGTATGCTCCTTGAACATGGTCATGACAAAGCTACATGCCTTTTTCATCACAATGCTCCAAGGCGCCTGTAATCACAATGTTCCATGCCCTTGTCATCACAAAGATCCATGACACATGTCATCACAATGCTCCATGGCCTTCTCATCACAATGCTCCATGGCCTTGTCATTACAGTGCTCCTAGAACCCTGGAATCACAATGCTCCATGCCCCTTTTAATCAGAGTGCTCCATTAGACTTGTTATCAAAGGGCTCCATGGTCTTCTCAACACAATACTCCAGGACCATGTCATCACAATGCTCCATTCCCTTGTCATTACAATCCTCCATGATCCGTGTATCATAGTGTTTTGTGCCCTTGTCATCACAATGTTCCATGCCAATTCTCATCACAATAATCCATGAAATTTTTCAGGACAATACTCCATACCCTTTTATTCACAATGCTCCATTACAACTCTCATAACAATGCTCCATGACCGCTGCCATCACAATGTCCTATGGCCGTGTCATCAAAAGGCTCCATGACCCTTGTCATAACAGTGCTCCAAGACCACTGTAATCACAATGCTCCATGCATTTGTCATCACAAAGCTCCATGACGCATGTCATCAGAATGCTTCATGGTATTCTCATCACAATGCTCCATGCCCTTGTCATCACAATGCTCCAAGACCCCTGAAATCACAATGCTCCATGCCCGTTTTTATCTCAGTGATCTATGAACCCTGTCATCACAATGCACCATGACCCCTGAAAGCAAAATGATCAGGGACTCTTGTCATTAAAATGCGCCATGACCGTTGTCATCACAATGATCCATTCCCTTGTCATCCCAGTGCCCCATGAACCATGTAATCACAATGCACCATGACGATTGTCATCACAGTGCTCCATGACCCTTGTCATCACAATGCTTCATGCCTTTGTCAGCAAAATGCTACATGACTTTGTCATCAACATGCTCCAAGCACTTGTCATCACAATCCTCCATGAACTTTGGGATCACATTGCTTCATGCCCTTGTCATCACAATGCGCCATGGCCATTGTCATCACAATGCTCAATACACTTGTCATCACAATGCTCCCTGAGATTTGTCGTCAGAATGCTCCTTGAACACTCTCATAAAAAGACTCCATGCCTTTTTCATCACAATGCTCCATCCAAATGTCACCAAAATACTCCACAAGCTTGTCATCACAATGCTCCATGACACTTCTCATCACAATGCTCCATGCCTATGTCAGCAAAATGCTACATGACTTATCATCACAATGCTCCGTGACACTTGTCGTCAAAATGCTCCTTGAAGCCTATCATGAAAAGTCTCCATGCCTTTTTCATCACAATGCTCCATGCCTTTTTCATCACAATTATCCATGCCATTGTCATCACATTACTCCACAAGCTTGTCATCAGAATGCTCCATAAGCCTTGTCATCACAATGCTCCATGACCCCTGTCATCACAATGCTTCATGCCCCTTGTCATTACAGTGCTCCAAGAAGCTCGACATTACAATTATCCATGTTTTTTTCATCACAATGCTCCACGATTTTGCCATCACAATGCACCATGCCCTGGTCATCACAGTGCTACATGTCCTTTGTCATCAAAATTCACCACGTCCTTTTCATCACAATGTTCCATTACACTACTCAACACAATGTTTCATGCTCTTGACATCACAATTCTCCATGCACTTGTCATCACAATGCTCCATGACACCTCTCATAGCAAGCTCCATGCGTTATTAATCTCAATGCTTCACGACCTTGTCATCAAAATTCTCAATGGCCCTTGTCATCACAATGCGCTAAGCCCTTGTCATCACAATGCTCCATTACCCTTGTCATCACAATCCTCCATGACATATGGCATCACAATGCTTCATGCCATTGTCATCACAATGGACCATGACCTATGTCATCACAATGCTCCCTGACACCTGTCTTCACAATAATCTGTAACCTTGTCATCACAATGTTCCATGCCCTTGTCATCACAATGTGTCATGCCCACTGTCATCACAATAATCCATGAAACTTGTCAGACCAATGCTCCATGACACTTTTCATCTCAAAACACCATGAACCCTGTCATCACAATGCACCATACCCATCATCATAATGCTTCATGCTATTGTCATCACAATGAAATCAAAATGCTCCATGACCTCTGTCTTCACAATGCTCCAAACATTGTGATCACAATGTTTCATAACACTTGTTATCACATCGCCCCATGACGCTCGTCATTACAATTATCCATGGTCTTCTCATCACAATGCTCAATACACTTGTCATCACAATGCTCCCTGCCAGTTTTCGTCACTATGCTCCTTGAACCCTGTCATGACAAGGCTCCATGCCTTTTTCATCACAATGATTCATGCCCTTTTCATCACAATGCTCCAAGACACCTGTAATCAAAAGGCTCCATGACGTTGTCATCACATAAATCCATGATGCATGTCATCAGTATGGACAATCGCGTTCTCATCACAATGATCCATGCCATTCTCATCACAATGCCCCACGACCTTGTCATCAAAATGCTCCATGACATTGGCCATCACAAAGCTCCAAGACCCTTGGTATCACAATGCTCCATGCCATTGTCATCACAATGCTCCATGAACAGTCTCATTATATTGCTCCATGCCCTTGTCATCAGAACGCTCCATGACGCTTGTCATCACAACGCACGATGCCCTTGTCATCACAATGCTCCATGCCCTTGTCATTACAATCCTCCATGACCCATGTAACACAGTGTTCTGTGCCCTTGTCATCACAATGCTCCATGCCCAATCTCATCACAATAATCCGTGAAACTTTTCAGACCAATGCTCCATAACTTTATCATGACAATGCTCCATTATCACTGTCATAACAATGCTCCATGAACCCTGCCATCACCGTGTTCCACGGCCTTGTCATCACATGGCTCCATGACCCTTGTCATCACAATTCTCCAAGACCCCTGTAATCACAATGCTCCATGCCCTTGTCATCACAAAGCTCCATGACGCATGTCATCAGTATGCTCCATGGTCATCTCATCATAATGCTCCATGGCCTTCTCATCACAATGCTCCAAGACACCTATAATCACAATGCTCCTTGCTGCTTTTCATCTCAATGATCCATGAACCCTGTCATCAAAATGCACCATGCCCATCATCATAATGCTTCATGTTATTGTCATCACAATAAAATCAAAATGCTCCATGACCTCTGTCATTACCATGCTCCAAACCCTAGTGATACCATTGTTCCATAACAATTGTCATCACAATGCCCAATGATGCTCGTCATCACAATTATCAATGGTCTTCTCATCACAATGCTCCATACATTTTGTCATCACAATGCTCAATTCACTTGTCATCACAATGTTGCCTGACACTTGTCGTCAGTATGCTCCTTGAACCCTGTCATGACGAGGCTCCATGCCTTTTTCCTCACAATGATCCATGCCCTTTTCATCACAGTACTCCAAGACACCTGTAATCACAATGTCCCATGCCCTTGTCATCACAACGCTCCATGATGCATGTTATCAGAATGCTCCATGGCCTTCTCATCACAATGCTATTAGCACTTGTCATCACAATGATCCAAGACATCTGTAATCACAATGCCCCATGTCTCTTTTAGTGAGAATGCTCCATGATTATTGTCATCACAAGGCTCCATGGTCCACTCATCACAATGCTCCAGGACGTTGTCATCAAAAGGCTCCATTCCCTTGTCATCACAATACTCCATGAATATTTTCAGCACAATGTTCCATGACCTTCTCATCACAATGCTCCATGACCCCTCTCATCACAATGTTCCATGACCACAGTAATCACAATGCTCCATGACCCCTGACAACACAATGATCCTGGAATCCTGTCATCAAAATACACCATGACACTTGTCATCACAAGATCCATGCTGAATTCATCCTAATGTTCCATGTCCCCTGTAATCACAATGATACGTGACGCTTGTCATCACAGTGCTACATCACCTTTGTCATCACAATGCTCCATGCGTTTATCAGAAAAATGCTACATGACCTTGTCATCACAATGCTCCATGCGCTTTTCATCACAATCCTCCATGAACCTTCGGATCACATTGCTTCATACCCTTGTCATCACAATGCTCCATGCTCCTTGAAATCAAAATGATCCATGAAATCTGTCATCATAATGATACAAACCCTTCTGATCACACTGTTCCATAAGACTTGTCATCACAATGCTCCATGATGCCTGTCATCGCAATACTCCATGCCCTTGTCTTCACAATGCTCCATGAACTTTGTCATCACAATGCACTATACACTTGTCATCACAGTGCTCCCTGGCACTTGCCATCAGTATGCAGTTGAACCATGTCATGACAATGCTCCGTGCCTTTTTCATCACAATGATCCATGCCCTTTACATCACAATGCTCCAAGAATCCTGTAATCACTATGCTCCATGCCTTTTTCAGCAAAATGCTACAAGACCTTGTCACCACAGTGTTCCATGTGCTTGTCATCACAAACCTCCATGAACCTTGGGATCACATTGCTTCATGATCTTGGCATCACAATGCTGCATGCTCTTTAAATCAAAATGATCCATGACCACTTTCATCACAATGCTTTAAATGCTTGTGATCACAATATTCCATAACACTTGTCATCACAACGCTCCATGATGCCTGTCATCACAATACTCCATGCCCTTGTCATCACATTGCGCCATGACCATTGTCATCACAATGCTCAATACACTTGTCATCACAAAGCTCCATGACATTTGTCGTCAGAATGCTCCTTGAACACTGCATAAAAAGACTCCATGCATTTTTCATCACAATGCTCCATCCAAATATCATCACAGTACTCTACAAGCTTGTCATCACAATGCTCCATGACACTTGTCATCACAATGCTCCATGACTCCTGTCATCACAGTGCTCCATGACACCTGTAATCACAATGCTCCATGGTTCTTGTAGTTAGAGTGCTCCATGACACTCCTCATCAACAAAATCCATGGACTTCTCATCACTATGCTCCACGGTCTTGCCATCACAATGATCCATTCCCTGATCATCACAATGCTCCAAGTCCCTTGTCATCACATTTCTCCACGTCCTCCTCATAACAATGCTACATGACATTTCTCATCACAATGTTACATGCTCTTGTCATCACAATTCTCCATGCACTTGTCATCGAAATGCTCCATGACCCCTGTCATAGCAAGCTCCATGCCCTTCTCATCACAATGCACCACGCCCTTGTCATCAAAATGCTCCATGACATTTGTCGTCACAAAGCTCCTTGATCCTTTGCATCTCAATGCTCCATGCTATTGTCATCACAAAGCTCCATGAACCCTCTCATCACATTGCTCAATGCCATTGTCATCACAATGCTCCATGACGATTGTCATCAAAATGCTCGATTCACTTCTCATCACAATTCTCCACGCTCTTCTCACTACAATCTTCCCTGACTCATGTATCACAGTGATCCGTGCCCTTGTCATCACAATGCTCCATGCCCACTCTCATCAAAATAAACCATGAAATATTTCAGACCAATGATCCATGCCCTTGTCATCACAATGCTCCATTACCACTGTCATAACAATGCTCCATGATACCTGCCATTACAATGTTCCACTGTCTTGTCAACACAAGGCTCCATGACACTTGCCATCACAATGCTCCAAGACACCTGTAATCACAATGCTCCATCTCCTTTTCATCACTAAGCTCCATGACGCATGTCATCCATATGCTCCATGGCTTTTTCATCACAATGCTCCATGCCCTTGTCATCACAATGCTTCAAGAACCCTGTAATCACAAAGCTCCATGCCGCTTTTCATCCCAATGCTCCATGAACCCTGTCATCACAATGCTACATGCCCGTAACCTCACAATGCTCCATGACCCCTTACATCACAGTGTTCCATAACCTCTGTCATCAAAATATTCCTTGACACTTTTCATCAAATTGCTCCTTGATCCTGTCATCACAATGCTTCGTGCCCTTCTCATCACAATGCACAACGCCCTTGTCATCAAAATGCTCCATAACCTTTGTCATCACAAAGCTCCATGACCCTTGGCATCACAATGCTCCATGACGCTTGTCATCACAATGCTCGATGCCCTTCTCATCAAAACACTCCTTGGCTTTGTCATTACAATCCTCCATGACCCATGTATCACAGTGTTCCGTGGCCTTTTCATCACAATGCTCCATGTCCACGCTCATCATAATAATCCATGAAACATTTCAGACTTATGCTCCAGGACCCCTGACATCACAATGTTCCTCGGCCTTGTCATCACAATGCTCCATGAACCCTCTCATCACATTGCTCAATGCCGTTGTCATCACAATGCTCCATGACGCTTGTCATCAAAATGCTCGATTCACTTCTCATCACAATTCTCCAAGCCCTTGTCATTACAATCCTCCCTGACTCATGTATCACAGTGATCCGTGCCCTTGTCATCACAATGCTCCATGCCCACTCTCATCAAAATAATCCATGAAACATTTCAGACCAATGATCCATGCCCTTGTCATCACAATGCTCCATTAACCCTGTCATAACAATGCTCCATGATCCCTGCCATCACAATGTTCCACGGTCTTGTCATCACAATGCTCCAAGAAACCTGTAATCACAATTGTCCATGCCCTTTTCATCACAAAGCTCCATGACGGATGTCATCAGAAGGCTCCATAGCATACTCATCACATTGCTCGAAGCCCTTGTCATCACAATGCTCCATAACCTTTGTCATCACAATCCTCCATGACACTTGGCATCACAATGCTCCATTCCATTGTCATCACAATGGAGCATGACATATGTCATCACAATGCTCCCTGAGACCTGTCTTCACAATATTCCATGACCTTGTCGTCACAATACTCCATGCCCTTGTCTTCACAATGCTCCATGACCGCTGTCATCACAATATTCCGTGACTCCAGTCATCACAATGCTTCATGACTTTTGTCATCACAATGGTCCATGCCCTCGTCATCACAAGGCTCTGTGACATTTGTCACCACAATGCTCCATGAAGTTTTCATCACAAAGCTCCTTGACCCATGTCATCACAATGCTCCATTCCTTTGTCAGCACAATGCTCCGTGACACTTCTCATCACAATAAGCCATGCACTTGCCAACACAATGCTCTACAACTTTGTCATCACAATGCTCCATAAAACTTGTCATCACAATGCTCCATTCACTTCTCATCAAAATGCTCTCTGTTTACTGATATCACAAGGTTCCATCACTAGTCATCACAATAATCCCTCACCCCTGTCATCACAGTGTTCCATGACCCCTGTCATCACAATGCTACATGCCCTTATCCTCACAATGCTCCATGACCCGACATCACAATGTTCCATAACCTCTGTCATCAAAATATTCCTTGACACTTTTCATCAAATTGCTCCTTGATCCTGTCATCACAATGCTTCCTAGCCTTCTCATCACAATGCACAACGCCCTTGTCATCAAAATGCTCCATAACCTTTGTCATCACAAAGCTCCATGACCCTTGGCATCACAATGCTCCATGACGCTTGTCATCACAATGCTCGATGCTCTTCTCATCAAAATACTCCATGGCTTTGTCATTACAATCCTCCAAGACCCATGTATCACAGTGTTCCGTGGCCTTTTCATCACAATGCTCCATGTCCACGCTCATCATAATAATCCATGAAACATTTCAGACTTATGCTCCATGACCCCTGACATCACAATGTTCCACAACCTTGTCATCACAGGGTTCCATGACCCTTGTCATCACAATGCTCCAAGACCCCTGTTATCACAATGCTCCATGCCCTTATCATCACAAAGCTCCATGACGCATGTCAGTATGCTCCATGGATTTCTCATCACAATGCTCCATGTCCTTGTCATCACAATGCTTCAAGACCCCTGTAATCACAAAGCTCCATGCCGCTTTTCATCTCAATGCTCCATGAACGCTGTCATCACAATGCACCATGCCCTTCATCATAATGCTTCATGCTATTGCCATCACAATGAAATCAAAATGCACCAAGACCTCTGTCATCATAATGCTCCAAACCTTTGTGATCACAATGTTCCATAACACTTGTCATCACAACGCCCCATGATGCTCCTCATCACAATTATCCATGGTCTTCTCATCACAATGCTCCATGTCTCTGTCATCACAATGCTCAATACACTTGTCATCACCATGCTCCCTGGCACTTGTCATCAGTATGCTCCTTGAACCCTGTCATGACAAGGCTCTGTGTTATTTCATCACATTGATCCATGCCCTTTTCATCACAATGCTCCAAGACCCCTGTAATGACAATGCTCCATGCCATTGTGATCACAAAGCTCCATGACCCCTGTCATCACAATGCTACATGCCCTTATCATCACAATGCTCCATCACACATGACCTCTTAATGTTCCATAACACATGTCATCAAAATATTCCATGACATTTTTCACCAAATTGCTCCATGAACCTGTCATCACAATGCTCCCTGCCCATCTCATCACAGTGCACCACACACTTGTCATCAAATGCTCCATGACATTTGTCATCACAAACCTCCATGACCCTTGGCATCACAATGCTCAATGCCATTGTCATCACAATGCTCCATGAACCTTCTTATCACATTGCTCCATGCCATTTTCATCACAAAACTCCACGACGCTTGTCATCACAATGCTTGATGCACTTCTCATCACAATGCTTCATGCCCTTCTCATTACAATCCTCCATGTCCCATGTATCACAGTGTTCCGTGCCCTTGTCATCACAGTGCTCCATGCCCACTCTCATCACAATAATCCATGAAACTTTTCAGACCAATGTTCCATGCCCTTGTCATCACAATGTTCCATTGCCCCTCTCATAAAAATGCTCCATGACCCCTGGCATCACAATATTCAATGTCCTTGTCATAACACTTCCCCATGACCCTTGTCATCACAGTGCTCCATCACCCTTGTCATCACAATGCGCCATGCCTTTGTCAGAAATATGCTCCATGACCTTGTCATCAAAATGCTCCATGCACTTGTCATCACAATCCTCCATGAACCTTGGGATCACAATGATTCATGTCCTTGTCATCACAATGCTCCATGCTCCTTGAAATCAAAATGATCCATGAAAACTGTCATCACAATTATCAAAACCCTTGTGATCACAATGTTCCATAACACTTGTCATAACAATGCTCCATGATGCCTGTCATCACAATACTCCATGCCCTTGTCATCACAATGCTCCATGACCTTTGTCATCACAATGCACAATACACTTGTCATCACAATGCTCCCTGACACTTGCCATCAGTATGCACTTGAACCATGTCATGACAATGCTCCATGCCTTTTTCTTCACAATGATCCATGCCCTTTTCATCACAATGCTCCAAGACTCCTGTAATCACAATGCTCCATGCCTTTTTCAGCAAAATGCTACAAGAACTTGTCACCACAAAGCTCCATGCGCTTGTCATCACAATCCTCCATGAACCCTGGGATCACATTGCTTCATGATCTTGGCATCACAAAGTTCCATGCTCTTTAAATCAAAATGATCCATGACCACTTTCATCACAACGCTCTAAATGCTTTTGATCACAATGTTCCATAACACTTTTCATCACAACGCTTCATGATGCCTGTCATCACAATACTCCATGACCTTGTCATCACAATGCGCCATGACCAGTGTCATCACAATGCTTAATACACTTGTCATCACAATGCTCCCTGACCTTTGTCGTCAGAATGCTTCTTGAACTCTTTCATAAAAAGACTCCATGCCTTTTTCATCACAATGCTCCATCCAAATGTCATCACAATACTCCACAAGCTTGTCATCACAATGCTCCATGACACTTGTCATCACAATGCTCCATGACCCCTGTCATCACAATGCTCCATGACACCTGTAATCACAATGCTCCATGGCTCTTGGAATTAGAGTGCTCCATGACACTCGTCATCAACAAAATCCATGGACTTCTCATCACTATGCTCCACGGTCTTGCCATCACAATGATCCATTCCCTGATCATCACAATGCTCCAAGTCCCTTGTCATCATATTTCTCCACGTCCTCCTCATAACAATGCTACATGACATTTCTCATCACAATGTTACATGCTCTTGTCATCACAATTCTCCATGCACTTGTCATCGCAATGCTCCATGACCTCTATCATAGCAAGCTCCATGCCCTTCTCATCACAATGCTTCACGACCTTGTCATCAAAATTCTCAATGACTCTTGTCATCACAATGCTCCATGTCTTTATCAGAACTATTCTCCATAACCCTTGTTATTACAATGCTCTATTACCCCTGTCATAACAATGCTCCATGACCCCTTTCATCACAATGCTCCAAGCACTTGTCATCACAATGCTCCATTACCTTTGTCATGACAATCCTCCATGACACTTGGAATCACAATGCTCCATGCCATTGTCATCACAATGGACCATGACATATTTCATCAAAATGCTCCCTGACACCTGTCTTCACAATATTCCATGACCTTGTCATCACAATGCTCCGTGCCCTTGTCATCACAATGCTCAATGCCTTTGTCATCACAATGTGCAGTGCCCACTGTCATCGCAATAGTCCATGAAACTTGTCAGACCTATGCTCCATGCCCTTATCATCACAATGCTCCATGCCCTTGTCATCAAAATGCTCCATGACCCCTTTCATCCTAATGCTCCAAACCCTAGTGATCACAATGTTCCCAACCACTTGTCATCACAACGCCCCATGACGCTCGTCATCACAATTATCCATGGTCTTCTCATCACAATGCTCCATGACCTTTGTCATCACAATGCTCAATACACTTGTCATCACAATGCTCCCTGCCACTTTTCGTCAGTATGCTCCTTGAACGCTGTCGTGACAAGGCTCCATGCCATTTTCATCACAATTATCCATGCCCTTTTGATCACAATGTTCCAAGAACCCTGTAATCACAAAGCTCCATGCACTTGTCATCACGAAGCTCCATGACGCATGTCATCAGAAGGCTCCATGGCCTTCTCATCACAATGCTCCATGCCCTTGTCATCACAATGCTCCAAGACCCCTGTAATCACAATGCTCCATGCCCCTTTTCATTAGAATGCTCCATGAGACTTGTAATCACAAGGTTCCATGGTCTTATCATCACAATGTTCCTGGACATTGTTATCAGAATGCTCCATTCCGTTTTCATCACAATTCTCCATTTGTTTGTCAGCAAAATGCAACATGACCTTGTCATCTCTATGCTCCATGCGCTTGTCATCACAATCCTCCATGAACCTTGGGATCACATTGCTTCATGGCCTTGTCATCACAATGCTCCATGCTCCTTGAAATCAAAATGATCAATAACATCTCTCATCACAATGCCTCAAGCCCTTTTGATCACAATTTTCCATAATACTTGTCATCACAACACTCCATGAATCCTTTCATCACAATACTCCATGCCCTTGTCATCACAATACTCCATGACCTTTGTCATCACAATGCTCAATACACTTGTCATCCCAATGCTCCCTGACACTTGGCATCAGAATGCTCCTTGAAACCTGTCATGGAAAGTCTCCATCCCTTTTTCATCACAATGCTTCATGCCATATTCATCACAATGCTCCATGCCATTGTCATCACAATACTCCACAAGCTGTTCATCAGAATGTTCCATGACCCTTTGTATCACTATTCTCCATGGCCCCT
Source organism: Mesoplodon bidens (assembly GCF_964165515.1). Lineage (NCBI taxonomy): Eukaryota > Metazoa > Chordata > Mammalia > Artiodactyla > Ziphiidae > Mesoplodon > Mesoplodon bidens. Next base: position 138,064 of record NW_027672081.1, read on the forward strand.
GGCATCACAATGCTCCATGACACCCATCATTACAATGCTCCATGCCTCGTGTCATTACAGTGCTCCTTGACGCTCTTCATCACAATAATCCATGGTCTTCTAATCACAAAACTCCACGGTCTTGCCATCACAATGCTCCATGCCCTGGTAATCACAATGATACATGCCCTTGTCATCACAATGTTCCATGACCACTGTCAACACAGGGTTCCATGACCCCTGACCACACAATGATCCGGGATTCTTTTCATCAAAATGCTCCATGACCCTTGTCATCACAGTGATCCATGCCCTTGTCATCCCAGTGCTCCATGACCCCTGTAATCACAATGCTCCCTGACACTTATCATCACAGGGCTTCGTGACATTTGTCATCATAATGCTCCATGCCTTTCTCAGCAAAATGCTACATGACATTGTCATCACAATGCTCCATGCGCTTGTCATAACAATCCTCCATGAACCTTAGGATCACATTGTTTCCTGCCCTTGTCATCACAATGCTCCATCTTGTTTGAAATCAAAATGATCCATGACTTTGGCATCACAATTCTCCAAACCCTTGTGATCACAATGTTCCATAACACTTTTCATCACAACGCTCCATGATGCCTGTCATCATAATACTCCTTGACCTTGTCATCACAATGTTCCATGACCTTTGTCATCACAGTGCTCAATACACGTGTCATCACAATGCTACCTGACAATTTTCGTCAGAATGCTCCTTGAACCCCGTCATGAAAAGGCTCCATGACTTTTTCATCACCATGCTCCATGCCCTTTTCATCACAATGCTCCGTGCCCACTGTCATCACTGTAATCCATGAAACTTTTCAGACCAATGCTCCATGCCTGTGTCATCACATTGCTCCATACCCTTGTCATCACAATGCTCTGTGACTCCAGTCATCACAATGCTTCATGACCTTTTTCATCACAATGCTCCTAGACACTTGTCATCACAATGCTCCAAACCCTTGTCATCACAATGCTCCATTACCCCTGTCGTAACAATGCTCCATGACCCCTGCCATCACAACGTTCCAAGGCCTTGTCATCACAAGCCTCCATGACCCTTGTCATCACAATGCTCCAAGACCCCTGTAAGCACAATGCGCCATGCACTTGTCATCACAATGCTCCACAACTTTGTCATCGCAATGCTCCATAAATCTCGTCATCACAATGCTCAATGCACTTCTCATCAAAATGCTCTCTCACCACTGATATCACAATGTTCCATCACTAGTCATCACAATACTCCCTCACCCCTTTCATCACAATGTTCCATGACCCCTGTCAACACATGCTCCATGACCTTGTCATCACAATGCTCCATGCCCACTCTCATCACAATAATCCATGCAACTTCTCAGACAAATGCTTCATGGCCTTGTCCTCACAATGCTCCATTACAACTGTCATAACAATGCTCCATGACCCCTGCCATCAGAATGTTCCACGGCCTTGTCATCACAAGGCTCCATGACCCTTGTCATCACAATTCTCCAAGACTACTATAATTACAATGCTCCATGCCCTTGTCTTCACAAAGCTCCATGACCCCTGTCATCACAATACTCCATGAACACTTTCAGCCAAATTCTCCATGACATTCTCATCACAATGCTCCATAACACCTGTCATCACAACACTCCATGACCCATGAAAACACAATGATCCGGGACTCTTGTCATCAAAATGCTCCATGACACTTGTCATCACAATGATCCATGCCCTTCTCATCCCAATGCTCGATGAACCCTGTAATCACAATGCTCCATGTCGCTTACCATCACAATACTCTATGCCTTTGTCAGCAAAATGCTAAATGACCTTGTCATCACAAGGTTCCATGCTCTTATCATCACAATCCTCCATGAATCTTGTGATCACATTGCTTCAGGCTCTTGTCATCACAATGTTCTATTCTTTTGTCAGTACAATGCTCCATGACCCTTGTCATCACAATGTTCCATGCGCTTGTCAGCACAATGTTCCTTGACCCATGTCATCACAATGTGCCATGCGCTAGTCATCACAATGCTCCACAACCTTGTCACCACAATGCTCCATAAATCTTTTCATCACAATGCTCCATGCACTTCTCATCAAAATGCTCTCTCACAACTGATACCACAATGTTCCATCACTAGTCATCACAATACTCCCTCACCTCTGTCATCACAATGTTCCATGACCCCTCTCATCAGAAAGATACAGGCCCTTATCATCACAATGCTCCATGACCCCTGACATCAAAATGTTCCATAACCTCTGTCATCAAAGGCTCCATGACCCTTTTCATCACAATGTTACATAACCACTGTCATCAACATGTTCCATGACACTTTTCATCAAATTGCTCCATGACCCTGTCGTCACAATGCTCCCTGCCATTCTCATCACATTGCACCACGACCTTCTCATCAAAATGCTCCATGATCTTTGTCATCACAAACTCCATGACCCTTGGCATCACAATGCTCCATGCCATTGTCATCACAATGCTCCATGAAACCTCTCATCATATTGCTCCATGCCCTTGTCATCACAAAGCTCCATGACGCTTGTCATCACAGTGCTCGATGACCTGCTCATCACAATGCCCCACGCACTTGTCATTACAATCCTCCGTGACACATGTATCACAGTGTTCCATGCCCTAGTCATCACAAGGCGCCATGCCGACTCTCAGCACAATAATCCATGAAAATTTTCAGAACTATGCTCCATGCCCTTGTCATCACGATGCTCCATTACCCCTGTCATAACAATGCTCCATGACCACTGCCATCACAATTTTCCACGGCCTTGTCATCACAAGGCTACATGACACTTTTCATCACAATGCTCCAAACCCCTGTAATCACAATGCTCCATGTCCTTGTCATCACAAAGTTCCATGACTAATGTCATCAGAATGCTCCATGGCCTTCTCTTCACAATGTTCCATGCCCTTTTCATTACCATGCTCCATGACCCCTGTAATCAAAATTCTCCATGACCATTTTCTTCAGAATGCTCTATGAGCCTTGTCATCACAAGGCTTCATGGTCTTCTCATCACAATGATCCAAGACCTTGTCATCACAATGCTCCATTCCCTTGTCATCAGTATGCTCCATTACCCCTGTCATCACACTGCTCCATGACCACTGTCAACACAACACTCCATGACCCCTGACAACAGAGTGATCTGGGACTCTTGTCAGCAAAATGCTCCATGACCCTTGTCATCACAATGATCCATCCCCTTGTCATCCCAAAGCTCCATGACGCCTGTAAACAAAATGCTCTGTGACGTTGGTCATCACATTGCTCCATGGCCCTTGTCAGCACAATGCTCCATGCCTTTGTCAGCAAAATGCTACATGACCTTGTCATCACTATGCTTCATGCGCTTGTCATCACAATCCTCCCTGAACCTGGGGACCACATTGCTTCATGCCCTTGTCATCACAATGTTCCATGCTCCCTGAAATCAAAATGATCCATGACTTCTGTCATCACAATGCTCCAAACGCTTGTGATCGCAATGTTCCATAACAATTGTCATCACAATGCTCCATGATGACTTTCATCACAATGCTCCATGACGTTTGTCATCACAATGCTCAATACACTTTTCATCACAATGCTCCCTGACACTTGTCGCAGAATGCTCCATGACACCTGCCATGAAAAGGCTCCATGCCTTTTTCATCACAATGCCCCATGCCCCTTTCATCACAATGCTCCATGCCATTGTCATCACAATACTCCACCAGATTGGCATCACAATGCTACATGACCCTTGTCATCACAATGCTCCATGTCCCCTGTCATAACAATGCTCCATGAACGCTGTCATCACAATGCTCCATGTCCATTGACATTACAGTTCTCCATGATGCTCATCATCACAATTATCCATGGCCTTCTCATCACAATGCTCCACGGTCTTGCCATCACAATGCTCCATGCCCTGATCAGCACAATGCTCCATGTCCATTGTCATCACAATTCTCCACGTCCTTGTCATCACAATGCTCCATGACATTTCTCATCACAATGTTACATGCTCTTGTCATCACAATTCTCCATGCAATTGTCATCGCAATGTTCCATGACGGCTGTCATAGCAAGCTCCATGCACTTGTCATCACAATGCTTCACAAAAGTGTGATCAAAATTCTCAATGGCCCTTGTCATCACAATGCTCCATGCCCTTGTCATCACAATGCTCCATGACCCTTGTCATCACAATGCTCCAAGCCCTTGAAATCACAATGCTTCATTAAGTTTGTCATCACAATCCTACATGACACTTGGCATCACATTGCTACATGCCATTGTCCTCACAATGGACCATGACATATGTCATCACAATGCTCCCTGACACCTGTCTTCACAATACTTCATGATCTTGTCATCACAATGCTCCATGCCCTTGACATCACAATGCATCATGCCCACTGTCATCACAATACTCCATGAAACTTGTCAGACCTATGCTCCATGCCCTTATCATCGCAATGCTCCATGACCCCTGTCATCACAATGTTCCATGGCCTTGTCATCACAAGGCTTCATGACCCTTGTATTCACCATGCTCCAAGAACCCTGTAGTCACAATGCTCCATGCCCTTCTCATCACTCATCTCCAAGACAGATGTCATCAGAATGCTCCATGGCCTTCTCATCACAATGCTCATGCCCTTGTCATCACAATGCACCAAGACCCCTCTAATCACAATGTTCCATGCCCCTTTTCATCTCAATGCTCCATGAACCCTGTCATCACAGTGCACCATATCCACCATCATAATGCTTCATGTTATTGTCATCACAATGAAATCAAAATGCTCCATGACCTCTGTCATCACAATTCTCCAAACCCTTGTGGTCACAATGTTCCATAACACTTTTCATCACCATGCCCCATGACGCTCGTCATCACAATTATCCATGGTCTTCTCATCACAATGGTCAATGTCCTTTGTCATCACAATGCTCAGTACTCTTGTCATCACAATGCTCCCTGACACTTGTCGGCAGTAAGCTTCTTGAACACTGTCATGACAAGTCTTCATGTGTTTTTCATCACAATGATCTATGCCCTTTTCACCTCAATGCTACAAGAGACCTGTAATCACAATGCTATATGCATTTGTCATCACGAATCTCCATGACACATGTCATCAGAATGCTCCATGGCCTTCTCATCACAATGCTCCATGCCCTTGTCATCACAATTCTCCTAGACCCCGGTAATCAAAATGTTCCATGCCCATTTTCATCAGAATGCTCCATGAGACTTTTCTTCACAAGGCTCCATGGTTTTCTCATCACTATGCTCCAGGACCTTGTCATCACAATGCTCCTTTCCCTTGTCATCACAATGCTCCATGACCACTGTCATAACAATACTCCATGAATATTTTCAACCCAATGCTCCATGATATTCTCATCACAATGCTCCATGAACCCGTCATCACAACGTTCCATGACCCCTGACAACACAATGATCCGGGTCTCTTGTCATCAAAATGCTACATGAAAGTTGTCATCACAATGATCCATGCCCTTTTCATCCCAATGCTCCAGGAACATGAGGTTTAAGGCTAGGGCTCAGTGCTTGGTTCAGGATTAGAGGTCAGAGCAATATGGTTGGGGGGCTCCCTCTTTCCCAGGTCTCTCCTTACTCCCACCTCTTCTCTGTGGTCCTAAGTCTACTAGAGTGGGAAAGATAGGACACAGCTGGTCCCCCAGATTCCCTAAGGACAATGGCAAGTAGCATGGTAAGACTGGGGAAGATCTCACCAAGGTCTCCATAGGCCTATCACAGTGACTGCATATCCCTCATCTGAGACCTACTCCTCTCTTTGACAAACAGGGCTAAAGGGAAAGTTCTTTGGAAGCAGGTCCATCTCCATATCACCCATTTCAGGACTCTAGGGCTTCACTCTGCTGGCCCAGCCAGTACTGTCCCTCTCCCCCATTATTTTCCTGTGCCGCAAACTGAGTCAGAGAATTATCGATAGCATGAGGGGAACCTGGCTTAGAACAACCCCTTCTGCCATGCCTTCCCTATCCTGGGAATTGAGAGGGGATTTCTGAGGAGAGGGGCTGGTGAGCTCCCAGGGACACAAGGAAACTAGAGATGAGGGAGGGGAGCAAGTGTTTCCCACACCTGATGAGAGGGATCCAAGAGACAGAGATCAGAGGAGGAGACCTCTCAGGAGACACCAATTGTAGAGTGATGCCCCATTAACTTAACTCTGTGGCGCCCTCCCTGGTGCTGGGGCCAGTCCCTAACTGAAAGCAGACCCACTAGGAGTCCCTGACCCTTCATCACTTCAGTAGCTAGTCGATTTCAGCCCAACTCGGTGACAAGACAGAAAGGAAAGGTAAGAAGCAGTGGCCCTTGGGTTCTCCTAGGGAGGTTACACTTCGGGGGGTTGATGCCAAGTATCTAAGTAACATTTTAATTTTATTTTGGCTGCGCCATGTGGCATGCAGTATCTTAATTCCCCAGCCAGGGATAGAACACATACCCCCTGCAGTGGGAGCATGGAGTCTTATCCACTGGACCATCAGGGAAGTCCCTGATGCCAAGTATCTTTCAACTCGGGATCCAACTGAAAGAGCCAGAAGCTGGGGTGTTAACTGTAGGAAAGACCTCCAACAGTTCTCAGTCATTCCCCTATGGCAGGCCAAGGGTGGCAGCTTCTAGTAGTCTTTCCCTCCTCTCACAGCCTACTTCCTACAACTATGGGCTTGAAATATTTTTGATCCACTCCCAGGAGGAGGAGATGCTTCAGGCACCAGGCAAAGTCCTGTCTAGGAGGAAGGTGGCAGCAGAGTGCTGGGATTGTGAGGATTTATGGACGTGGGGACAAGGCTGGGAGGAAGATAAAGCCAGGATTATTTAGCTCCCTCCATACAGGCCACTCACAGAGACGAGTGTGTGTGTGGTGGGGCGGGGGGCTTAGGTGGTGGAAGGCAATCACTGGTAGTAAGGGGAGGCCTGACTCTGATGAGGGGCCCTTAGGAATAATGGGAGCCTGGACACGGATGGACACCTTATCAGGGAGAGAGGCCCTGTCGATATGGAAACAGCCGGCATGGAGAATGGCTCCCAGCCCGAATGGCAGCAGCGGCGGCAGAATCAGGAGGGCAGGATGGTGGCTTCGGTTTAAATCTTTAACTCACCAGCTGGCTAGGCAGCGGCAGCAGGGGTGCGGTGGGGGATGTTGCGACCGGAGCCCTGGAGAGCAGTGCCCAGTCCGCTTGACAAACAGCTCATCAGGCCCCGCAGAAGCTCCAGCTTCTGCTCCCGAGGGTGCGCTGAGCTCTGTGGGGACCCGACACAGGCATGAGGCGGGGCGGGGGCTCCCGGCTTCCCCGCGACCGGTTCTCCTGGACTGAGCCTCGTCCATGCCCTGGGCGGGTGCGCGGGTATCCCAAGCCCTTCGCCTCCCCTCCCTCCACCACATGTGCAGCCAGGGTAAAAAGTAGAAACAACCCCTGCAGATCCTGGAAAGAGAAGGCAGAGCAGGGCGGGGCGGGGCGGGGCTGACCCCACTGACTCCGCCCCTTGGACGCTTCTACCCTCTCGTGGAAGGCTCCGCCCTTTTAGAGGCGGTTAGACGCGGTTAGAGGCGGTTTACAGGCGGTTTTTAGAGGCGGTTCCTCCAGTCCACGCACCCTAAGAGGCCCCTCCCCTCCCGCTTCTCCCGCCCCAGAGAACTCGCGCCCTCCCCGCCCCTTCCCCACCAACCAGGAGCGTCTAGGTTCCTCCTTCGCAGAACCCCGCCTCCACTCACGCCTCCTCCTCCTCCTCCTCGTCAGCGTCCTGCATCACCTTGTATCTCCTCAATCCCGACATGTCCTGGGTTCCCAACGTCTCCTGGTGAGCGGCATGATTGGATCAAGGATTCCCCAAATCCTTGGGAGGATCCCCTTCTCTGTCATTCTCTGGACCAGTCTGAATTGTTCTCAGATAATATGAGACAGGTGCCCCCGGGAAGACTCAGTTGCCACACTGGGACAGGGTTGGATTGAAGATTTGGAAGGCACTAGTCGTTAAGGGATTGGGTGGTAGGGGCCCTCGGGTGCATGGGGCATTTAGGAGGTTAGAGCCAAAGGCCTTCGAGGTCATGGGGCTGGGTTATTTGGGGTCCCGCGTGAGGATTTTCGGGGATTGTGGTCACCCGGATGGGGGTTGAGGGTTCGGCACAGCCTAAATGCCCACCCTCTCTGGCTCCACCCTGGAAACACGCCGGTGCATTAGGTCACAAAGACAGCATCATGCACTAGGGGTGGGGCTTACCTATTACCAGGAAGGGGCGGAGCCAGGGCATTTCTTCAGAGGAGGGGTAGTCCAGAAGGTGGAGCCAGAGCCTATCAATAAAGAGGTGGAGTTAGGGTTTGTTACAAAGAGGCAGGGCACGGACCCTCTTTTATAAGGGTGGAGTCAGATTTCAGAGCTGCACCCTGGGAAGACGGAGACCTCAGCACCAGGCAGCAAGAAAAGAGCTTTGGGACGCTGTCCAGTACTGTTTTGCCAATCCCCTCTCCTCTCTGTCTTCCTGGCTTCTGCTCCGACAATTACCTTTCTTGTCTGCCCCATTCTGTTTGTACGATTCTGGGCAGAGGAGGAATAGGGCTCCAGAGAGGGCCCAGTCTAGACAGGCCAGGCTATGGGAACACTTGTTGGCTGAGTGGCCTTGGCCCAGTCACTTCATGGTTAGAGGGTCACAGCCCTTCCTCTCTGAGCTGAGACCTCCTTTCATGTGATTTCTGTTCCTGCAGTCACTAATCAACAAATATTTATCGAGGGACTACTAGGTGCCGGGTGATGTGCTTGGGCATGAGGATACAGCAGAGAAGACAGGCACAGACTCTTCCCTCAGAGAGCTTGTCATCTGGGTTGGACAGGGCAGGGGAATCAAAAGAGACAATAAGATCACTACAATAGATGAAGCTGACTGGCTGGGGGCCGTGGAGGGTGCTTTGCAAAGCCAAGAAAGAGCAATTAACCCAGTGTGGGAGGTTGGAAATAGCTGCCCTATTTGGTCTGGGGAGGGGGGAAGGGAGCCTTGTGGCTGGACGGTATGGGAGAGAATGACCAGAAATGAGTGAAATAAAAGTCCCCTCAGGCTGAAGTGTGGAGAATGGATTCACCTATCCTCTTCCCACCATTCCACACTCTTTTCCCCTCTCATACCTATCTTCCCCTGCCTGGGCTACATACAGACAGGTGACAGACAGACCCACGGATGCCAGTGGGAAGCATTGCAGTCTGGGCATGGAGAAGCTGTGCTTCCACCGCACTCACCCTCACTTACACTCACACTCACAGTGACACACCTGCCCTGCTGCAGCTGGGTCAAGTCTGGTGCACGGGAAGAGGAGGCCTGGTCCCCAGGGCTTCAGTAATTCACATCCCTTCACTCAGATGCAGGGCTCTGTCTGTTGTATACTACACAATTTGGCTTTTGTCCCTGGTTCCTGAGAGGGAGGCTCTAAATCTTTGGAATACCTCAAGTAATACGAGTGTCTTTGTTATCTACGAGTCCCTTGGCTCACACCTGAGTTGATGCTAAGAGATGAGGTGACTTGGGCTGAGGCCTGGTCAGCAGAAAGACCAACCATATCATTGCAGAATTGGGGTTTTGAGCCAATCCTTCAGAGGAGATCGAGTCATGTTGCCAACAATTCATTCCTGCCTATGTATGAAATCTCAGTAAAAGCTCTGTACACCAAAGCTCATGGAACTTCCTGGTTGGTGAACATATTGATGTACTGGGAGGGTGACATGCCCTTTGTGTCTCCATGGGGAGAGAGCATGGGAGCTCTGCACTGAGACCCTCCTTGTGTGTCTTTTCATTTGGATGTTCCTGATATATGTACTTTATAAAAAAATAGTTGTCAGGATAGCACTTCCGAGTTGTGTAAGTCATTCTAGTGAACCATTGGACCTGAGGGGTGTTTGAAGACCTCTGGACTTGTAGCTAGTTAGGCAGAAATGCAGGTGTCCTGGGGACCCCACTTGTGACTGGAAGTTCTAGTGGAGGCAGTCTTGTTGGGACTGTGCCCTTAAACCTGTGGAGTCTAACACTAGTTCTGGGTAGTCAGTGTCTGAATTGAATTGCAGTACACGGGTTGGTAGCAGAATACCTTTCCACTGAGTGCACTCCTCACTGTCTCCATCTATCTGGAACGTTTTATCCCTTTCATAACTCCTTAGTAGCCTCCCTGTCCCCATTTCCCACTCTTTGTCTTTAGCTCTGAGAACCTCAGCACTCAACATTTTGGACAAGGGAAGTGGGTTGCATTGTCCCTGTTAGGGGAAGGTTTGCAGTGTCGTCCCCTTGAAGGCATTTGAACATGAGTTTTAAGGCTAGGGGTCAGAGCTTGGTTCAGGATTAGAGGTCAGAGCCATATGGTTGGGGGGCTCCCTCTTTCCCAGGTTTCTCCTTATTCCCACCTCTTCTCTGTGGTCCTAAGACTACTGGAGTGGGAAAGATGGGACCCAGCTGGTCCCCCAGATTACCTGAGGACAATGGCAAGTAGCAGGGTAAGACTGGGGAAGATCTCCTCCCAGGTCTCCATAGGCCTATCACAGTGACTACACATCCCTCATCTGAGACCTACTCCTCTCTTCGACAAGCAGGGCTAAAGGGAAAGTTCTTTGGAAGCAGGTCCAGTTCCCATATCTCACATCTCAGGACTCTAGGGCTTCCCCCTCCTGGCCCAGCCAGTACTGTCCCTCTCCCCCATTATTTTCCTGTGCCCCAAGCTGAGTCAGAGAATTATCGATAGCATGAGGGGAACCCGGCTTAGAACACACCCTTCTGCCATGCCTTCCCTATCCTGGGAATTGAAAGGGGATTTCTGAGAAGAGGGGCTGGTGAGCTCCCAGGGACACAAGGAACGTAGAGATGAGGGAGGGGAGCAAGTGTTTCTCCCACCTGATGAGAGGGACCCAAGAGACAGAGACCAGAGGAGGAGACCTCTCAGGAGCCACCAATTGTAGAGTGCTGTCCCTTTCCCATTCCCAGCCCTAGAGCATATGATGTGACAAACTTAACTGTGACCCCTTTTTTTCTGCCTTATCTTTCCATCATCCATCCATCCATTTATCAATTGATTGATCCGTCCATCTATGTGTCCATATGTCTCCCCATCTTTGTCTCTTCATTGGTCCATTCTCCCATCTTTACTTTCATCTGTGTTTTCACATCTTTCTCTTCATTTATTCATCTGTATGTTTAACCATTAGCTGTGTATTTAATGCATCCATTCATCTATTTATCAGTTACGGTAATAATGAACATTTGTCGATACTTAAGTGCCATGCACCATGCTAAGAGCTCTAAAATCATTTTCTCATGACAAATATATGAAGTAGAATGTTGTGAGTGATGTTTTTGTTCATGCAGACACTTTTTTATACTCCTTTTCCTGCTTCCTTTAGGGAAGTTCTCTCTCACTTCACGTGGTCTTTGTGGCTATGTTCACAATAGTGATGTGATCAGAGTACTCCATTCCCTGGGCACTGTAATATATTGAAGAACTGAGTATGTGTCACAAGCACAGTTCAAAGCTTTTCATGAGCTTTTATGTTAGGAGAAAGAGGCCCTGCGTTTTGGATCACTCACTATACAAATGTGGATTTGAGGCTTCCAGTGGTCATATTTTCTTCTGCTAGAAGATCACCTGTCTATAACCGGAATGAAGTCTCCACATAAAAAAAAAATAGAGATAATTCGGGGCTTCCCTGGTGGTGCAGTGGTTGAGAGTCCACCTGACGATGCAGGGGACGCGGGTTCGTGCCCCGGTCTGGGAAGATCCCACATGCCGCAGAGCAGCTGTGCCCATGAGCCCTGGCCACTGAGCCTGTGCGTCCGGAGCCTGTGCGCCACAACGGGAGAGGCCACAGCTGTGAGAGGCCTGCTTGCCACAAAAAAAAAAAAAAAAAAAAAAAATTAGAGGAAGTCAAGTTAAAAGATGGAGATAACATAATTTGATTCCCTGAGTCCAACCAGTGCTGAAGTAGACCAAATCTTAATCTAGTTATGTGATATGACAAATTTAACTTTTTGCTTAAGCTTCTTTAACTTGGGTTTTTTTCACTCACAATAGAAAGAGCCCTAGATAATGATCATTGTATTATTATCCCCATTTTACAGATAAGGAAACTAATATCCAGAAAGATTAATTTACCCCATGTTTCACCGCTTATAAATGGCAGAACATTGGTACATATTTGGAGCAAAACTCTGACATATTACCCATATATGTCTGTCCATCTGTTGGTTCAGTCCATCCATCTATCCATCCATCCCAGTTATTTATTTATCTGACTATCCTTCAATGCCAAGGCACCAAAGGCAATAAGACTTGCCAACTCCAATTTGAGGCTGGGTTTGGATCAGAGATTAGCAAACTTTTTTGTTAAAGGTTCAGCTAGGAAATAAGGTTTGCAGGCCATACTGTCTCTGTAGTCACTTGTAAGCTTTGCTGTTGTAGCCCCAAAGCAGCCATAGACAGTATGTAAATGAACAGGCATGGCTACATTCCAATAAAATTTTATTTACAAAAACAGGCAGCAGGCTGGCTGGGCCATAGTTTGCCAATCACTGATCTGGATCAGTGGGGGAAACACATACGTTCTGTCATTGTTGGGAACATGAGTAGGGAATGGAAACGTATATTCCTTGCATTTGCCATTACTAATGTAGTGGAAACAACAGGGTTTTTATACTCAAACTCTTGTATTTGAATCCGGTTTTAGAACCCTGGACAGTCGAGGGAACAGGATCTGTAAAATGGGAATAATATGTATCTTGTGAGGTGGTCCATGTGCCTGACACACAGTGGGTGCATTCAGTGGTGGTTAGGTCCATCCCCTGTTCTCATTCATCACCTCCCATATATTACCAGCATCAGGAGGCCTCTCTCTTTTTAGGGTGTCCTGGGATACAGTGAGGAGAGTTCAATCTGGCTTTCTGAGTTCAGGAGCCCAACTTCTAAGAATGTGCTTTCATACAAGTTATATAGATTAAGCTCTTGCAAACTCCAAATTTCTCTTTTTAGTAACTCTACCCCAACTCTTGTCCATACTGTTCCACAACTGTAACCACTCCAGTGCCCAGCAAAACAAAAGGCTCTCTAGTCAACAGGCCCCATTAGACTGAGAGGCAGTTTAGATACCTTCTTTTATCAAGTCCACCATTGATGATATTACCCTGTTCCCCAGGTGGCTTTTTAACCTATTTATTCCAAACAAATACTCTTCTCTGGGAGGAAGGATTGTGTCCATATGTGTCTTTGTGTCTGTGTGCCCATGACGGTTTGTGTGTAATTGTGTATGTGTGTCTATATGTCCCCTTGTGTCCGTACTGTGATTATACGCTTAACTATCTGTGGTGTGTCCTTGGTAGATGCGCGTGATTGGCTGTGTGATTGATTATATGCCTGTGTATGTGTGTGTGGGTATGGACGTATGTAAGTGGGTAAGGGTGTCCCCACTTTTGTGCTTGTGTGTATATGTGTGTTCTGTTTAATCCATCCCATTGTGGCTCTCAACCTCACAAGGCCTGCAGGGGGCATCCAGTGCACAGGGAAAGGGGATGCGAGTCCCCTGTCCTGTGCTCCAACCTCATGGGGCCTGCAGAGGGCATATAGTGTCTAGAGAAAAATAGATTGTGTTGCCTGAGGAAGTGGGGCTCTGGTCTGAGGAGCCTGGGCTCTCTTATTCCAGAAAGGAGCCTGGAAATGAGCAAGAAGCCTGATGACTCAGCTTCTGAAAGTCCCTGATCCTAGGAGGGGGTCGGCTTCACCCCGCAAATCCTTCTCCAAACCCTCTGTCCACATCCAGAGGTTCCTGACACAGCCTGCAGGGCAGAGCTTGTCCCTTTAGTCCAAGTGTGGGTATGATATTGCACAGCACTTCTGGAGGTGACTGGACATCAGGATGGGGGGGAAGTCTTGAGCAATAGTACACCCTCCTTCTCTGCCTCCTGCCCTCAGCATCTTGAAGGACTGCCTCAGTCACTGCCAGGATTTCCTGAACACCCCCTCTCTTTCATTTTCTGCAGTTTGGGCCACTCTGGGCCCCAGGATTTCTGGGCCTGGACTGAGCCTTCTCAGTAGACGTGCAGGAAACAAGGGCCTCTGAAACCAAGCAGAAGGTGACCTGTGTCGCTGGTGATGAGCCTGGTGGGTAGGGTGGCCAGAGGGAAGGCAAGGGAGTCTCCATGTAACAGGGAGCTCTGCAGAGCCTTGAGGATGGGTGAGGCAGGAGGTAGGACATTCCATGTGGTATGAACAGCAAGCACAGAGGCTCAGGAGGGACAGGGCTTTGTGATTAATCCTGATGTGGGTGAGGCAGCGGAAAGCAAGTGGTGTGAGAAGCTATGTATGTGGGGGTAATCCCTGGGTACTTGGGGCACCTCCTAGTGATGCCATGCCCAGAGGTCAAAGTTCATGGAAGACCCCTGTAACCTTAATCAGGCAGGACCATCAGGGACCAGTATTCCCTAGGCATGAAGGTTTGTGTCCCTTAGCAGGCATAGAATGTCAACCAGCTGAAGTGCCAGTTGGAGGTAAAGGGAATGAATCATAGACGAAGTGTGGCAAACAGAATTTAAGACTCCTCCCTCCTGGTGTGCATATCCTGTATAATCTCGCTTTGAGGGGATCCCCTTGGCCTCCTGGCTTGTGAATATGATGGGATATCAGTGATGTGGTTAGGTTATGCTATATGGCAAAAATGAAGGAGCATTGCAGATGTAATTAAGGACGCAAAATCAGTTGACTTTGAGTTAGTTGAAAGGGAGATTACCCTGGGTGGGCCTGACCTAATCAGGCGAGCCCTTTAAAAAAGTGTCTAGGGCTAAGAAACAAAAAGCAGCAGCAGGGAGGAAGATGGTGGAAGAGTAAGACACGGAGATCACCTTCCTCCCCACAGATACATCAGAAATTCATCTACACGTGGAACAACTCCTACAGAACACCTACTGAACGATGACAGAAGACCTCAGACTCCCCAAAAGGCAAGAAACTCCCCACATACCTGGGTAGGGCAAAAGAAAAAAAGAATAAACAGAAACAAAAGGATAGGGAAGGGACCTGCACCAGTGGGAGGGAGCCGTGAAGGAGGAAAGGTTCCACACACTAGAAGGCCCTTCACGGGCGGAGACTGTGGGTGGCGGAGGGGGAAATCTTCAGAGTAGCAGAGGAGATCACAGCAACAGGGGTGTGGAGGGTAAAGCGGAGAGATTCTGGCACAGAGGATCGGTACCCTCAGGCACACACCAGCCCGAGAGGCTTGTCTGCTCGGCCGCCGGGGCAGGTGGGGCTGGGAGCTGAGGCTCGGGTATCGGGTTTCAGTCGGAGCACAGGGAGAGGACTGGGGCTGGTGGCAGGAAGAGAGCCTGAAGGGGTTAGTGCACCATGGCTAACCCGGAGGGAGTCTGCGGAAAAAGTCTCGAGCTGTGTTTCGTGGTGCGCAAGGAGAGGTCATTAAGAGAGCTGCTTAAAGAAGCTCCAGAGACAGACGCGAGCCACGGCTAAAGGCACAGACACCGGAGATGGGCGTGGGATGCTGGAGTTCCTGCTACTGCAGCCACAAGGCCTGTGTGCGAGCGCAGGTCACTGTCCACCCCGCCTTCCGGGGAGGCTGTGCAGCCCGCCACTGCTGGGGTCCCGGGACCCTGGGATGGCTTCCCCAGGAAAGTGAACGGAGCCACCTTGGGCTGCTGCAACATCACGCCAGCCTCTGCTGCCGCAGGCCCGCCCCGCACTGCGTGCCCCTCGCTCCCCTCTGCCTGAGTGAGCCAGAGACCCCGAATCAGCGGCTCCTTTAAACCCGTCCTGTCTGAGCGAAGCACGGACACCCTTCGGTGACCTACGTGCAGAGGCGGGGCCAGGTCCAAGGCTGAGACCGGGGAGCTGTGAGAGCAGAGAAGAGACAGGGAAATCTCTCTGTGCAGCCTCAGAGGCAGCGGATTAAAGCTCCACGGTCCACTTGATGTGCCCTGTGTCTGTGGAGTGCATGAATGGACAGAGAATCATCCCAAATTGAGGAGGTGGACTTTGAGGGCAAGATTTAAGACTTTTTCCCCTTTCCCTCTTTTTACAACAAACTATCCCAAATTAAGGATGTGGACTTTGAGAGCTAGATTTCAGACTTTTTCCCCTTTTCCTCTTTTTACAACGAATTATCCCAAATTGAGGAGGTGGACTTTGAGAGCAAGATTTTCGATTTTTTTCCCTGTTCTCTTTTTGTGAATTTGTATGTGTATGCTTCTGTGTGAGATTTGCTCTGTATAGCTTGACTTCCACCATATGTCCCAGGGTTCTATCTGTCCGTTTTTTTCAATAATTACATTTTAATTTTAATAATGCTACTATATTTTATACATTATTCTATTTTACTTTACCTGATTTTTTTCATACCTTCCCTTCTTCCCACCCTCCTTCCCTCCTGTCTTTCTTTCCTTCTCTCTTTCTTTCTTTCTTTCTTTCCTCCCTCCCTCCCTCCCTCCCTTCTTCCTTGCACTCTTTCTATTCCATTCCTTCCTTCCTCCATTGTTCCTTTCACTCTTTCTTTTCCTTTCCTTCTTTCCTCCATTGTTCCTTTCACTATTTCTTTCTTTCCTTCCTCCCTCCCTCCTTTCTTTCTTTCTTTCCATCCTTCCTCCCTCCCTCTCTCCTTTCTTTCTTTCTTTCTTTCTTTCTTTCTTTCTTTCTTTCTTTCTTCCTTCCTTCCTTCCTTCCTTTCTATCCTTCTTCCTTTCTTTCTCTCTCTCTTTCTTCTTCTACTAATTCTTTCTTTCTACTTTTTCTCCCTTCAATTCTGAGCCGGGTAGATGAAAGGCTCTTGCTGCTGCAGCCAGGAGTCAGTGCTGTGCCTCTGAAGTGGGAGAGCCAACTTCAGGACACAGGTCCACAAGAGACCTCCCAGCTCCACATAATATCAAGTGGCAAAAATCTCCCAGAGATCTCCATCTGAACACCAGCAGCCAGCATCAGTCAACGAACAGCAAGCTACAGTGCTGGTCACCCTATGCCAAGCAACTAGCAAGACAGGAACACAACCCCACCCATTAGCAGAGAGGCTGCCTAAAAACATAATAAGGCCAAAGGCACCATAAAACACACCACCAGAAGAGGACCTGTCCACCAGAAAGACAAGATTGAGACTCAACCACCAGAACACAGGCACTAGTCCACCCACACCAGGAAGCCTACACAACCTACTGAAACAACCTTAGCCACTGGGGACAGACAACAAACACAATGGGAACTACGAACCTGCAGCCTGCAAAAAGGAGACCCCACACACAGTAACATAAGCAAAATGAGAAGACAGAAAAACACACAGCAGGTGAAGGAGCAAGATAAAAACCTACCAGACCTAACAAATGAAGAGGTAATAGACAGTCTACCTGAAAAAGAATTCAGAATAATGATAGTAAAGCTGATCCAAGATTCTATTTCCAAGATCCAAAATCTTGGAAATAGAATAGACAAAATGCAAGAAACAGTTAACAAGGACCTAGAAGAACTAAAGATGAATCAAGCATCGATTAAAAACACAATAAATGAAATGAAAAGTACTCTAGATGGGATCAATAGCAGAATAACTGAGGGAGAAGAACGGATAAGTGAGGTGGAAGATAAAATAGTGGAAATAACTACTGCAGAGCAAAATAAAGAAAAAAGAATGTAAAGAATAGAGGACAGTCTCAGAGACCTCTGGGACAACACTAAACGCACCAACATTCGAATTATAGGGGTTCCAGAAGAAGAAGAGAAAAAGAAAGGGACTGAGAAAATATTTGAAGATATTATAGTTGAAAACTTCCCTAATATGGGAAAGGAAATAGTTAATCAAGTCCAGGAGGCACAGAGAGTGCGATACAGAATAAATCCAAGGA
This sequence comes from Mesoplodon bidens, assembly GCF_964165515.1. Taxonomy (NCBI): domain Eukaryota; kingdom Metazoa; phylum Chordata; class Mammalia; order Artiodactyla; family Ziphiidae; genus Mesoplodon; species Mesoplodon bidens. Next base: position 156,005 of record NW_027672081.1, read on the forward strand.
AAAATATGCCAAGACACATATTAATCAAACTGTCAAAAATTAAACACAAAGAAACCATAATAAAAGCCACAAGGGAAAAACAACAAATAACACACAAGGGAATCGCCATCAGGTTAACAGCTGATCTCTCAGCAGAAACTCTACAAGCCAGAAGGGAGTGGCAGGACATAATTAAAGTGATGAAGGAGAAAAACCTGCAACCAAGATTACTCTACCCAGCAAGGATCTCATTCAGATTTGATGGAGAAATTAAAACCTTTACAGACAAGCAAAAGCTGAGAGAGTTTAGCACCACCAAACCAGCTTTACAACAAATGCTAAAGGAACTTCTCTAGGCAAGAAACACAACAAAAGGAAAATACCTACAATAACGAACCCAAAGCAATTAAGGAAATGGGAATAGGAACATACATACCAATAATTACCTTAAATGTAAATGGACTAAATGCTCCCACCAAAAGAGACAGGTTGGCTGAATGGATACAAAAACAAGACATATTTATATGCTGTCTACAAGAGACCCATTTAAGACTTAGAGACACATACAGATTGAAAGTAAGGGGATGAAAAAGATATTCCATGCAAATGGAAATCAAAAGAAAGCTGGAGTAGCAATTCTCATATAAGACAAAATAGACTTTAAAAGAAAGACTACTAGAAGAGACAAAGAAGGATACTACATAATAATCAAGGGATTGATCCAGGAAGAAGATATAACAATTGTAAATAATTATGCACCCAACATAGGAGCACCTCAATACATAAGGCAAATACTAACAGCCATAAAAGGGGAAATCGACAGTAACACACTCATAGTAGGGGACTTTAACACCCCACTTTCACCAGTGGACAGATCATCCAAAATGAAAATAAATAAGGAAACACAAGCTTTAAATGCTACATTAAACAAGATGGACTTAATGGATATTTATTGGACATTCCATCCAAAAACAACAGAATACACATTTTTCCCAAGTACTCATGGAACATTCTCCAGGATAGATCATATCTTGGGTCACAAATCAAGCCTTGGTAAATTTAAGAAAATTGAAATTGTATCAAGTATCTTTTCCGACCACAATGCTGTGAGAGTAGACATCAATTACAAGAAAAGATCTGTAAAAAATACAAACACATGGAGGCTAAAAAATACACTACTCAATAACGAAGTGATCACTGAGGAAATCAAAGAGGAAATAAAAAATAATACCTAGAAACAAATGACAATGGAGACACGACGACCCAAAACCTATGGGACGCAGCAAAAGCAGTTCTAAGGGGGAAGTATATAGCAATACAATACCACCTTAAGAAACCGGAAACATCTCGAGTAAACAACCTGACCCTGTACCTAAAGCAATTAGAGAAAGAAGAACAAAAATCCCCCAAAGTTAGCAGAAGAAAAGAAATCATAAAGATCAGATTAGAAATAAATGAAAAAGAATTGAAGGAAACGATAGCAAAGATCAATAAAACTAAAAGCTGTTTCTTTGAGAAGATAAACAAAATTGACAAACCATTAGCCCGACTCATCGAGAAAAAAGGGAGAAGACTCAAATCAATAGAATTAGAATTGAAAAAGGAGAGGTAACAACTGACACTACAGAAATAAAAAAGATCATGAGAGATTACTACAAGCAACTCTATGCCAATAAAATGGATAACTTGGAAGAAATGGACAAACTCTTAGAAATGCACAACCTGCCAAGACTGACTCAGGATGAAATAGAAAATATGAATACACCAATCACAAGCACTGAAATTCAAACTGTGATTAAAAATCTTCCAACAAACAAAAGCCCATGACCAGATGGCTTCACAGGCGAATTCTATCAAGCATTTAGAGAAGAGCTAACACCTATCCTTCTCAAACTCTTCCAAAATATAGCAGAGGGAGGAGCACTCCCAAACTCATTCTACGCGGCCACCATCACCTTGATACCAAAACCAGGCAAGGATGTCTCAAAGAAAGAAATCTACAGGCCAATATCACTGATGAACATAGATGCAAAAATCCTCAACAAAATACTAGCAAACAGAGTCCAGCAGCACATTAAAAGGATCATACACCATGATCAAGTGGGGTTTATTTCAGGAATGCAAGGATTCTTCAATATACACAAATCAATTAATGTGATACACCATATTAACAAATTGAAGAAGAAAAACCATATGATCATCTCAATAGATGCAGAGAAAGCTTTTGACAAAATTCAACACCCATTTATGATAAAAACCCTGCAGAAAGTAGGCATAGAGGGAACTTTCCTCAACATAATAAAGGCCATATAGGACAAACCCACAGCCAACATCATCCTCAATGGTGAAAAACTGAAACCATTTCCACTAAGATCAGGAATAAGACAAGGCTGCCCACTCTCACCACTCTTATTCAACTTAGTTTTGGAAGTTTTAGCCACAACAATCAGAGAAGAAAAGGAAATAAAAGGAATCCAAATTGGAAAAGAAGTAAAGCTGTCACTGTTTGCAGATGACATGATACTATACATAGAGAATCCTAAAGAGGCTACCAGAAAATTACTAGAGCTAATCAATGAATTTGGTAAAGTAGCAGGATACAAAATTAATGCACAGAAATCTCTGGCATGCCTGTACACTAATGATGAACAATCTGAAAGTGAAATCAAGAAAACACTCCCATTTACCATTGCAACAAAGAGAATAAAATATCTAGGAATAAACCTACCTAAGGAGACAAAAGACCTGTATGCAGAAAATTATAAGACACTCATGAAAGAAATTAAAGATGATACAAATAGATGGAGAAATATACCATGCTCCTGGATTGGAACAGTCAATAATGTGAAAATGACTCTACTACCGAAAGCAATCTACAGATTCAATGCAATCCCTATGAAACTACCACTGGCATTTTTCACAGAACTAGAACAAAAAATTTCACAATTTGTTTGGAAAAACAAAAGATCCCGAATAGTGAAAGCAATCTTGAGAATGAAAAATGGAGCTGGAGGTATCAAGCTCCCTGACTTCAGACTATACTACAAAGCCACAGTAATCAAGACAGTGTGGTACTGGCACAAAAACAGAAATATAGATCAATGGAACAGGATAGAAAGCCCAGATATGAACCCACGCACATATGGTCAACTTATCTTTGATAAAGGAGGCAGGAATGTACAGTGGAGAAAGGGACAGTCTCTTCAATAAGTGGTGCTGGGAAAATTGGACAGGGACATGTAAAAGTATGAGATTAGATCATTTCCTAACACCATACACAAAAATAAGCTCAAAATGGATTAAAGACCTAAATGTAAGGCCAGAAACTATCAAACTCTTAGAGGAAAACATAGGCAGAGCACTCTATGAAATAAATCACAGCAAGATCCTTTTTGACACACTTCCTAGAGAAATGGAAATAAAAACAAAGATAAACAAATGGTCTCTAATGAAACTTCAAAGGTTTTGCACAGCAAAGGAAACCATAAACAAGACCAAAAGACAACTCTCAGAATGGGAGAAAATATTTGCAAATGAAGCAACTGAAAAAGGATTAATTTCCAAAATTTGTAAATAGCTCATGCAGCTCAATAGCAAAAAAACAAACAACCCAATCCAAAAATGGGCAGAAGACTTAAATAGGCACTTCTCCAAAGAAGATACACAGACTGCCAACAAACACATGAAAGAATGCTCAACCTCATTAATCATTAGAGAAATGAAAGTCAAAACTAAAATGAGATATCTTCTCACACCAGTCAGAATGGCCATCATCAAGAAATATAGAAACAATAAAAGCTGGAGAGGGTGTGGAGAAAAGGGAACACTCTTGCACTGCTGGTGGGAGTGTGAATTGGTACAGCCACTATGGAGAACGGTATGGAGGTTCCTTAAAAAACTAAAAATAGAACTACCATATGACCCAGCAATCCCACTACTTGGCATATACCCTGAGAAAACCATAATTCAAAAAGAGACATGTACCAGGGCTTCCCTGGTGGCGCAGTGGTTGAGAGTCCGCCTGCCGATGCAGGGGACACGGGTTCGTGCCCCTATCCCGGAAGATCCCACATGCCGCGGAGCGGCTGGGCCCGCGAGCCGTGGCCGCGGACCCTGTGTGTCCGGAGCCTGTGCTCCGCAACGGGAGAGGCCACAGCAGTGAGAGGCCCGCGTACAGCAAAAAAAAAAAAGAAAAAAAAAGAGAGACATGTACCAAAATGTTCATAGCAGCCCTACTTACAATAGCCCGGAGATGGAAACAACCTAAGTGTCCATCATCGGATGAATGGGTAAAGAAGATGTGGCACATATATACAATGGAATGTTACTCAGCCATAAAAAGAAATGAAATTGAGCTATTTGTAATGAGGTGGATGGACCTAGAGTCTGTCATACAGAGTGAAGTAAGTCAGAAAGAGAAAGACAATAACTGTATGCTGACACATATATATGGAATTTAAGAAAAAAAATGTCATGAAGAACATAGGGGTAAGACAGGAATAAAGACACAGACCTACTAGAGAATGGACTTGAGGATATGGGGAGGGGGAAGGGTGAGCTGTAACAAAGTGAAAGAGAGGCATGGGCATATATACACTACCAAACGTAAGGTAGATAGCTAGTGGGAAGCAGCCGCATAGCACAGGGAGATCAGCTTGCTGCTTTGTGACCGCCTGGAGGGGTGGGAGAGGGAGGGTGGGAGGGAGACACAAAAGGGAGGAGATATGGGAACATATGTATATGTATAACTGATTAAATTTGTTATAAAGCAAAAAAAACAGATTTGAACTTTTAAAGATTCCAGCTTACTTGTAAGGTTCTAAGGGTCAGCTCCTCTACATAGTTCCTGGCGTAAGGCTTAGTTCACCGTATAGCAATGTATATATTGACATATTTTCCCCTCGAATTTCTGTGATTCCCTACATCTCACCTTTCTTTGCAGACAAGCCATTTGAAATACCCTTAATTATTTCACAGCCAATAAGTCGTTGAACTAATGTGTATTTTTTAGGGAAATCTTCTTATATAATTAGGCAGAAAATCTGACCTGCCATAGTTTTCAAAACAACATAATTTCACTCTTCTCAATGATTAATCAGTTGTATTACACAACTTTGAGTATATAGCTTTATCAAAGACATGTACTTTAAAAATGTTTTAGAGATCCTACCAGTCTTTGAAAACATCCTTGTTCCTTGTTTCAGTTCAAGTTTTATGTATATATTCTGCCTTGCACCTGATTATTCCAACATCTGATGAATGGCCTTGGGAATCTAATTCTGGTATTGATTGTTTTTGCTGATTGTCTCCCCTTGTAGCTGATTTCTTCATTATTGTGTAAATTTAGATCATGAGCTCATGTTTAGCTAAACAGCTGACTATGTAAGAGGCTTAGGTGTGAATGCTCGTAAGCTTCACCAGAAAGTCGGCAAAGATATATTTGTGTCCCTCCAATGAGTTGCACACAAGGACCACGTTTTCTAGAAGTGTCGGTCCAATACTCCCTCTAGAGGCAGGGGACTCAGACAGGGCGGTTTTGCGTCCCATGATCTGGGGCAGGGGCACTGGGGGACAGTGGCCCGGGCAGGAGACTCTCCGTGTCTGTCCCAGGTAGCCATCTGCCTGCAAACTTCAGTCACCTGGCAGGAAGCTACGATGCCCAGACCTATGGTAAGCTGTGCAGCGAGGTGTACTGCGCAGACAGGTTCCACACACACTTCAAGTAAGAGGGCGGCCTGAGTGGAAAGGTGACAGTTTGGGCAGCTGTGCAGACAAAGAAGGCGCCCTTTGGCCTGGGAATAAATGCTTGTGACACCTCACTGGGCCTTCCGGGCTCTGTGGGTGCTGCCCTGTGCCCCTTGCTCCACTGCCATTTGTTCAGTCACAGCAGAGATGGCCACAACCACACCCTTAGTGAGAGCCGTGTTACAATCTCCCTCACCCCGCCCCTTCTCCGCAGGTTACCATGGACTACAGATGCTGCCTTCTGAGGCCAGGGCGTTCCGAGAATGCCAAGGTCAGAAATGATGACCTTAAATGATTTCCTCTTGTGTCCGTTTTGGTAAACTTTAGGAGCTAGGAAATGGTCCCCTTTACAGAAATGTTCAAATTTACTGGCATTTCATATATTCTCTGCTATAACATTGTCCTGACTCTTTCTGTATATTCTTTACATATCTTTTTGTTTTCCTTTATCAAAGTGTGTCTTTTAAATCTTTTCAAAGTATATTCTTTGGAGTTACTAAATCACCTCAATTTTATACGTTTTCTGTTGTATTAAGTTCTGCTCATCACTTTATTTATCTTTTTTCTATGTTCTCAGGGTTTATTGTTTTGATCTTCTGATATCAATTTAATCACTTGTTAATTCATTATAATAAATACTTTCTACTTATAAAGATTAGAACTTTTAAAGATTCCAGGTTACTTGTAATTTTCTAAGGATCAGGTCCACTATATTGTTGCTGGCCTAAGCCTTAGTTCACCATAGAGCAATGTATATATTGACATATTTTCCCCTCGACTTTCTGGGATTCCGTACATCTCACCTTTCTTTGCGGACAAGCCATTTGAAATACCCTTAACTTATTTCACAGCAAATAGGTCTTTGAAATAATGTGTATTTTTTAGATAAATCTTATATATTTAGGAAGAAAATCTGACCTGCCATAGTTTTCAAAACAGCATAATTTCACTCTTCTCAATGATGAATCTGTTGTATTACACAACCTTTGATTATTTAGTTTTATCAATGACGTGTACTTTTTTTTTTTTTTTAATAAATTTATTATTTATTTATTTATTTATTTATGGCTGTGTTGGGTCTTCGTTTCTGTGCGAGGGCTTTCTCTAGTTGCGGCGAGCGGGGGCCACTCTTCATCGCGGTGCGCAGGCCTCTCACTGTCGCGGCCTCTCCTGTTGCGGAGCGCAGGCTCCAGATGCGCAGGCTCAGTAGTTGTGGCGCACGGGCTTAGTTGCTCCGCGGTATGTGGGATCTTCCCAGACCAGGGCTCGAACCCGTGTCCCCTGCATTGGCAGGCAGGTTCTTAACCACTGCGCCACCAGGGAAGCCCAATGACGTGTACTTTAAAAAGGTTTTAGAGATCCTACCAGTCTTTGAAAACATCCTTGTTCCTTGTTTCAGTTCGAGTTTTATCTATATATTCTGCCTTGCACCTGATTATTCCAACATCTGATGGATGGCCATGGGAATCTAATTCTGGTATTGATTGTTTTTGCTGATTGTCTCCCCTTGTAGCTGATTTCTTCATTATTGTGTAAATTTAGATCATGAGCTCATATTTAGCTAAACAGCTGACCTTGTAACAGGCTTATTTGTGAACTCTCGTAAGTTTCAGCAGAAAGTCGGCAAAGATATATTTGTGTCCCTTTAATGAGTTGCCCACAAGGACCCCGTTTTCTAGAAGTGTTGGTCCAATACCTCCTCTAGAGGCAGGGGACTCAGACAGGGTTGCTTTGTGGCCTCCGATCTGGGTCAGGGGCTGTGGGCAGCCTGTGGCCCGGGCAGGAGCCTCTACTTGTGTGTCCCAAGTACACATCTGCCTGTAAACTTTGGTCACCTGGTAGGAAGCGACGATGCCCAGACCTATGGTTAGCTGTGCAGCGAGGTGTACTGTGCGGACAGGTTCCCCACACACTTCAAGTAAGAGGGCGGCCTGAGTGGAAAGGTGAGAGTTTGGGCAGCTGTGCACACAAAGAAGGCGCCCTTTGGCCTGGGCCAAAATGCTTTAGACACCCCACTGGGCCTGCCGTGCTCTGAGGGCCCTGCCCTGGGCCCCCTGTTCTCCTGCCCTATGTTCAGTCACAGCACAGATGGCCACACCCACTCTCTCAGCGAGGGCAGTGTTCTAACCTCCCTCAGCCCCGCCCCCTCGCCGCAGGTTACCATGGACTACAGATGCTGCCTTCTGAGGCCAGGGCGTTCTGAGAATGCCAATGGGAGACAGGATGACCTTAAATGATTTCCTTTTGTGTCAGTTTTGGTAAACTTTAAGATCTAGGTAATGTTCCCCTTTACAGAAATGTTCAAATTTACTGCTATTTCATATTTTCTCTGCTATAACATTGTCCTGATTCTTTCTGTATATTCTTTACTTATGTTTTTGTTTTCCTTAATCAAAGTGTGTCTTTTAAATCTTTTCAAAGAATATTCTTTGGACTTACTAAATCACCTGAATTTTATACGTTTTCTGTTGTATTAAGTTCTGCTCATATCTTTATTTATCTTTTTTCTATGTTCTCAGGGTTTATTGGTTTGATCTTCTGATGTCAATTAAAACACTTGGTTATTCATTTTAATAAATATTTTTACTTATAAAGATTTGAGCTTTTGAAGATTCCAACTTACTTGTAACTTTCTAATGGTCAGGTTCTGTACATTGTTGCTGGCCTGAGTCTTAGTTCAACATAGAGCAATGTATATATTGACATATTTTCCCTTCGAATTTCTGGGATTCCCTACATCTCACCTTTCTTTGCAGACATGCCATTTGAAATACCCTTAACTTATTTCACAGCCAATAAGTCTTTGAAATAATGTGTATTTTTTAGATAAATCTTCTTATATAATTAGGCAGAAAATCTGACCTGCCATAATTTTCAAAACAGCATAATTTCACTCTTCCCAATGATTAATCTGTTGTATTACACATCCTTTGACTATTTAGCTTTATCAATGACATGTACTTTAAAAATATTTTAGAGAGCCTACTAGTCTTTGAAAACATCCTTGTTCCTTGTTTCAGTTCGAGTTTAATGTATATTTCCTGCCTTGCACCTGATTATTCCAACATCTGATGGATGGCCTTGGGAATCTAATTCTGGTATGGATTGTTTTTGCTGATTGTCTCCCCTTGTAGCTGATTTCTTCATTATTGTGTAAATTTAGATCATGAGCTCATGTTTAGCTAAACAGCTGACCTTGTAAGAGGCTTAGGTGTGAACACTGGTAAGTTTCAGCAGAAAGTCGGGAAAGATTTATTTGTGTCCTTGCAATGAGCTGCCCGCGAGGACCCCGTTTTATAGAAGTGTTGGTCCAGTATTCCCTGTTGTGGCTAGGGACACACACAGGGCTGCTTGGCGTCCCCCGATCAGGGGCAGGGGATGTGGGCAACCTGTGGGCCGAGCAGGAGCCTCACCGCGTGTGTCCCAGGGACCCATCTGCCTGCGAACTTCGGTCACCTGGCAGGAAGCTACGATGCCCAGACCTATGGTTAGCTGTGCAGCGAGGTGTACTGTGCCGACAGGTTCCACACACACTTCAAGTAACAGGGAGGCCTGAGTGGAAAGGTGGGAGTTTGGGCAGCTGTGCAGACAAAGAAGGCGCCCTTCGGCCTGGGCTTAAATGCTTGTGACACCCCACTGGGCCTTATATGATTTCCTCTTGTGTCAGTTTTGGTAAAGTTTAGTAGCTAGGAAATGGTCCCCTTTATCGAAATGTTCAAATTTACTGGCATTTCATATATTCTCTGCTATAACATCGTACTGATTCTTTCTGTATATTCTTTACTTATGTTTTTGTTTTCCTTATTCAAAGTGTGTCTTTTAAATCTTTTCAAAAAATATTCTTTGTACTTACTATATCACCTGAATTTTATACGTTTTCTGTTGTATTAAGTTCTGCTCATATATTTATTTATCTTTTTTCTATGTTCTCAGGGTTTATTGGTTTAATCTTCTGATGTCAATTAAAACACTTGGTTATTCATTTTAATAAATATTTTTACTTATAAAGATTTGAGCTTTTGAAGATTCCAACTTACTTGTAACTTTCTAATGGTCGGGTTCTGTACATTGTTGCTGGCCTGAGTCTTAGTTCAACATAGAGCAATGTATATATTGACATATTTTCCCTTCGAATTTCTGGGATTCCCTACATCTCACCTTTCTTTGCAGACATGCCATTTGAAATAACCTTAACTTATTTCACAGCCAATAAGTCTTTGAAATAATGTGTATTTTTTAGATAAATCTTCTTATATAATTAGGCAGAAAATCTGACCTGCCATAATTTTCAAAACAGCATAATTTCACTCTTCCCAATGATTAATCTGTTGTATTACACATCCTTTGACTATTTAGCTTTATCAATGACATGTACTTTAAAAATATTTTAGAGAGCCTACTAGTCTTTGAAAACATCCTTGTTCCTTGTTTCAGTTCGAGTTTAATGTATATTTCCTGCCTTGCACCTGATTATTCCAACATCTGATGGATGGCCTTGGGAATCTAATTCTGGTATGGATTGTTTTTGCTGATTGTCTCCCCTTGTAGCTGATTTCTTCATTATTGTGTAAATTTAGATCATGAGCTCATGTTTAGCTAAACAGCTGATCTTGTAAGAGGCTTAGGTGTGAACACTGGTAAGTTTCAGCAGAAAGTCGGGAAAGATTTATTTGTGTCCTTGCAATGAGCTGCCCGCGAGGAACCCGTTTTATAGAAGTGTTGGTCCAGTATTCCCTGTTGTGGCTAGGGACACACACAGGGCTGCTTGGCGTCCCTCGATCAGGGGCAGGGGATGTGGGCAACCTGTGGGCCGAGCAGGAGCCTCACCGCGTGTGTCCCAGGGACCCATCTGCCTGCGAACTTCGGTCACCTGGCAGGAAGCTACGATGCCCAGACCTATGGTTAGCTGTGCAGCGAGGTGTACTGTGCCAACAGGTTCCACACACACTTCAAGTAACAGGGCGGCCTGAGTGGAAAGGTGGGAGTTTGGGCAGCTGTGCAGACAAAGAAGGCGCCCTTCGGCCTGGGCTTAAATGCTTGTGACACCCCACTGGGCCTTATATGATTTCCTCTTGTGTCAGTTTTGGTAAACTTTAGTAGCTAGGAAATGGTCCCCTTTATCGAAATGTTCAAATTTACTGGCATTTCATATATTCTCTGCTATAACATCGTACTGATTCTTTCTGTATATTCTTTACTTATATTTTTGTGTTCCTTATTCAAAGTGTGTCTTTTAAATCTTTTCAAAAAATATTCTTTGTACTTACTATATCACCTGAATTTTATACGTTTTCTGTTGTATTAAGTTCTGCTCATATCTTTATTTATCTTTTTTCTTTGTTCTCAGGTTTTATTGGTTTGGTCTTCTGATGTCAGTTAAAACACTTGGTTATTCCTTTTAATAAAACTTTTTACTTATAAAGATTTGAACTTTTGAAGATTCCCGCTTACTTGTAAGTTTCTAAGGTCAGGTCCTCTACTTTCTTGCTGGCCAAAGGCTTAGTTCAACATATAGCAAAGTATATATTGAACTATTTTCCCCTCGACTTTCTGTGGTTCCCTATATCTCACCTTTCTTTGCAGACAAGTCATTTGAAATACCCTTAATGTATTTCACAGCCAATAAGTCTTGAAATAATGTGTATTTTTTAGAGAAATCTACTTATATAATTAGGCAGAAAATCTGACCTGCCATTGTTTTCAAAACAGCATAATTTCACTCTTCTCAATGATTAATGTGTTTTATTACACAACTTTTGAGTATTTAGCTTTATCAACGACATATACTTTAAAAAGGTTTTAGAGATCCTACCAGTCTTTGGGAACATCCTTGTTCCTTTATTCAGTTCCCGTTTTATGTATATTTCCTGCCTTGCACCTGATTATTCCAACATCTGATGGATGGCCTTGGGAATCTAATTCTGGTATTGATTGTTTTTGCTGATTGTCTCCCCTTGTAGCTGATTTCTTCATTATTGTTTAAATTTAGATCATGAGCTCATGTTTAGCTATACAGCTGACACTGTAAGAGGCTTAGGTGTGAACGCTCGTAATTTTCAGCAGAAAGTTGGCAAAGATTTATGTGTGTCCCTCAAATTAGTTGCCCGCCAGACCCAGTTTTATAGAAGTGTTGGTCCAATATACCCTCCAGAGGCTAGGGATTCAGACAGGCCTGCTTGGCGGCCCGCGATCTGGGGCAGGGGCAGTGGGCGGCCTGTGGCCCTGGCAGGAGCCTCAGAGCGTGTGTCCCAGGGACCCATCTGCCTGCGAACTTCGGTCACCTGGCAGGAAGCTACGATGCCCAGACCTATGGTTAGCTTTACAGCGAGGTGTACTGTGCAGACAGGTTCCACACACACTTCAAGTAAGAGTGCGGCCTGAGTGGAAAGGTGACAGTTTGGGCAGCTGTGCAGACACAGAAGGCGCCCTGTGGCATTGGCCTAAATGCTTTTGAAACCACACTGGGCCTGCCGGGCACTGAGGGCCCTGCCCTAGACCTCCTGCTCCCCTGCCCTTTGTTCAGTCACATCAGAGATTGCCACACCCACTTCCTCAGTTACAGCAGTTTTCCAACCTGCCTCAGCTCCTCCCCCTCTCCGCAGGTTACCATGGACTACAGATGCTGCACTCTGAGGCCAGGGCGTTCTGAGAATGCCAAAGGCAGACATGATGACCTTAAATGATTTCCTTTTGTGTCAGATTTGGTAAACTTTAGGAGCTAGGAAATGGTCCCCTTTACAGAAATGTTCAAATTTACTGCTATTTCATATTTTCTCTGCTATAACATTGTCCTGATTCTTTCTGTATATTCTTTACTTATGTTATTTTTTCCTTAATCAAAGTGTGTCTTTTAAATCTTTTCAAAGAATATTCTTTGGACTTACAAAATCACCTCAATTTTATACGTTTTCTGTTGTATTAAGTTCTGCTCATATCTTTATTTACCTTTTTTCCATGTTCTCAGGGTTTATTGTTTTGATCTTCTGATGTCAATTAAAATACTTGGTTATTCATTTTAATAATTTTTTACTTATAAAGATTTGAACTTTTGAAGATTCCAGCTTACATGTAAGTTGCTAAGGGTCAGGTCCTCTACATTGTTGCTGGCCTAAGGCTTAGTTCACCCTATAGCAATGTATATATTGACATATTTTCCCCTCGACTTTCTGTGATTCCCTACATCTCAACTTTCTTTGCAGACAAGCCATTTGAAATACCCTTAACTTATTTCACAGCTTATAAGTCTTTGAAATAATGTGTATATTTAGCGAAATCTTCTTATATAATTAGGCAGAAAATCTCACGTGCCATAGTTTTCAAAACAGCATAATTTCACTCTTCTCAATGATTAATCTGTTGTATTACACAACCTTTGAGTATTTAGCTTTTTCAATGACATGTACTTTAAAAATGTTTTATAGATCCTTCCAGTCTTTGAAAACATTCTTTTTCCTTGTTTCAGTTCCAGTTTTATGTATATATTTGTGCCTTTCACCTGATTATTCCAACATATGATGGATGGCCTTGGGAATCTAATTCTGGTAGTGATTGCTTTTGCTGACTGTCTCCCCTTTTAGCTGATTTTTTCATTATTGTGTAAATTTACATCATGAGCTCATGTTTAGCTAAACAGCTGACCTTGTAAGGGGCTTAGGTGTGAACGCTCAAAATTTCCGCAGAAAGTCGGCAAAGATTTATTTGTGTCCCTTCAATGAGTTGCCCACGAGGACTCCATTTTCTACAAGTGTTGGTCAAATACTCCCTCTAGAGGCAGTGGACACAGACTGCGCTCCTAGTCGGTTCCCGATCAGGGACAGGGGTAGTAGTGTGGCCTGTGGACCGAGCAGGAGCCTCTCTGCGTGTGACCGAGGGACCCATTTGCCTGCGAATTTTGGTCTCCTGGCAGGAAGCCACGAGGCCCTGACCTATGGTTAGCTGTGCAGCGAGGTGTACTACGTGGACACGTTCCACAGACACTTCAAGTAAGAGGGCGGCCTGAGTGGAAAGGTGAGAGTTTGGGCAGCTGTGCAGACTAAGAAGGCACCCTTTGGCCTGGGCCTTCATGCTTGTGACACACCACTGGGTCTGTCAGGCTCTGAGGTCCCTGCCCTGGGCCCCCTGCTCCACTGCCATTTGTTCAGTCACAGCAGAGATGGCCACACCCACTCCCTCAGTGAGGGCCGTGTTACAATCTCCCTCACCCCGCCCCTTCTCCGCAGGTTACCATGGACTACAGATGCTGCCTTCTGAGGCCAGGGCGTTCCGAGAATGCCAAGGTCAGAAATGATGACCTTAAATGATTTCCTCTTGTGTCCGTTTTGGTAAACTTTAGGAGCTAGGAAATGGTCCCCTTTACAGAAATGTTCAAATTTACTGGCATTTCATATATTCTCTGCTATAACATTGTCCTGACTCTTTCTGTATATTCTTTACATATCTTTTTGTTTTCCTTTATCAAAGTGTGTCTTTTAAATCTTTTCAAAGTATATTCTTTGGAGTTACTAAATCACCTCAATTTTATACGTTTTCTGTTGTATTAAGTTCTGCTCATCACTTTATTTATCTTTTTTCTATGTTCTCAGGGTTTATTGTTTTGATCTTCTGATATCAATTTAATCACTTGTTAATTCATTATAATAAATACTTTCTACTTATAAAGATTAGAACTTTTAAAGATTCCAGGTTACTTGTAATTTTCTAAGGATCAGGTCCACGATATTGTTGCTGGCCTAAGCCTTAGTTCACCGTAGAGCAATGTATATATTGACATATTTTCCCCTCGACTTTCTGTGATTCTGTACATCTCACCTTTCTTTGCGGACAAGCCTTTTGAAATACCCTTACTTATTTCACAGCAAATAAGTCTTTGAAATAATGTGTATTTTTTAGATAAATCTTCTTATATAATTAGGAAGAAAATCTGACCTGCCATAGTTTTCAAAACAGCATAATTTCACTCTTCTCAATGATGAATCTGTTGTATTACACAACCTTTGATTATTTAGCTTTATCAATGACGTGTACTTTAAAAAGGTTTTAGAGATCCTACCAGTCTTTGAAAACATCCTTGTTCCTTGTTTCAGTTCGAGTTTTATCTATATATTCTGCCTTGCACCTGATTATTCCAACATCTGATGGATGGCCATGGGAATCTAATTCTGGTATTGATTGTTTTTGCTGATTGTCTCCCCTTGTAGCTGATTTCTTCATTATTGTGTAAATTTAGATCATGAGCTCATATTTAGCTAAACAGCTGACCTTGTAACAGGCTTATTTGTGAACTCTCGTAAGTTTCAGCAGAAAGTCGGCAAAGATATATTTGTGTCCCTTTAATGAGTTGCCCACAAGGACCCCGTTTTCTAGAAGTGTTGGTCCAATACCTCCTCTAGAGGCAGGGGACTCAGACAGGGTTGCTTTGTGGCCTCCGATCTGGGTCAGGGGCTGTGGGCAGCCTGTGGCCCGGGCAGGAGCCTCTACTTGTGTGTCCCAAGTACACATCTGCCTGTAAACTTTGGTCACCTGGTAGGAAGCGACGATGCCCAGACCTATGGTTAGCTGTGCAGCGAGGTGTACTGTGCGGACAGGTTCCCCACACACTTCAAGTAAGAGGGCGGCCTGAGTGGAAAGGTGAGAGTTTGGGCAGCTGTGCACACAAAGAAGGCGCCCTTTGGCCTGGGCCAAAATGCTTTAGACACCCCACTGGGCCTGCCGTGCTCTGAGGGCCCTTCCCTGGGCCCCCTGTTCTCCTGCCCTATGTTCAGTCACAGCACAGATGGCCACACCCACTCTCTCAGCGAGGGCAGTGTTCTAACCTCCCTCAGCCCCGCCCCCTCGCCGCAGGTTACCATGGACTACAGATGCTGCCTTCTGAGGCCAGGGCGTTCTGAGAATGCCAATGGGAGACAGGATGACCTTAAATGATTTCCTTTTGTGTCAGTTTTGGTAAACTTTAAGATCTAGGTAATGTTCCCCTTTACAGAAATGTTCAAATTTACTGCTATTTCATATTTTCTCTGCTATAACATTGTCCTGATTCTTTCTGTATATTCTTTACTTATGTTTTTGTTTTCCTTAATCAAAGTGTGTCTTTTAAATCTTTTCAAAGAATATTCTTTGGACTTACTAAATCACCTGAATTTTATACGTTTTCTGTTGTATTAAGTTCTGCTCATATCTTTATTTATCTTTTTTCTATGTTCTCAGGGTTTATTGGTTTGATCTTCTGATGTCAATTAAAACACTTGGTTATTCATTTTAATAAATATTTTTACTTATAAAGATTTGAGCTTTTGAAGATTCCAACTTACTTGTAACTTTCTAATGGTCAGGTTCTGTACATTGTTGCTGGCCTGAGTCTTAGTTCAACATAGAGCAATGTATATATTGACATATTTTCCCTTCGAATTTCTGGGATTCCCTACATCTCACCTTTCTTTGCAGACATGCCATTTGAAATACCCTTAACTTATTTCACAGCCAATAAGTCTTTGAAATAATGTGTATTTTTTAGATAAATCTTCTTATATAATTAGGCAGAAAATCTGACCTGCCATAATTTTCAAAACAGCATAATTTC
This sequence comes from Mesoplodon bidens, assembly GCF_964165515.1. NCBI lineage: Eukaryota > Metazoa > Chordata > Mammalia > Artiodactyla > Ziphiidae > Mesoplodon > Mesoplodon bidens. Next base: position 172,305 of record NW_027672081.1, read on the forward strand.
ACTCTTCCCAATGATTAATCTGTTGTATTACACATCCTTTGACTATTTAGCTTTATCAATGACATGTACTTTAAAAATATTTTAGAGAGCCTACTAGTCTTTGAAAACATCCTTGTTCCTTGTTTCAGTTCGAGTTTAATGTATATTTCCTGCCTTGCACCTGATTATTCCAACATCTGATGGATGGCCTTGGGAATCTAATTCTGGTATGGATTGTTTTTGCTGATTGTCTCCCCTTGTAGCTGATTTCTTCATTATTGTGTAAATTTAGATCATGAGCTCATGTTTAGCTAAACAGCTGACCTTGTAAGAGGCTTAGGTGTGAACACTGGTAAGTTTCAGCAGAAAGTCGGGAAAGATTTATTTGTGTCCTTGCAATGAGCTGCCCGCGAGGACCCCGTTTTATAGAAGTGTTGGTCCAGTATTCCCTGTTGTGGCTAGGGACACACACAGGGCTGCTTGGCGTCCCCCGATCAGGGGCAGGGGATGTGGGCAACCTGTGGGCCGAGCAGGAGCCTCACCGCGTGTGTCCCAGGGACCCATCTGCCTGCGAACTTCGGTCACCTGGCAGGAAGCTACGATGCCCAGACCTATGGTTAGCTGTGCAGCGAGGTGTACTGTGCCGACAGGTTCCACACACACTTCAAGTAACAGGGAGGCCTGAGTGGAAAGGTGGGAGTTTGGGCAGCTGTGCAGACAAAGAAGGCGCCCTTCGGCCTGGGCTTAAATGCTTGTGACACCCCACTGGGCCTTATATGATTTCCTCTTGTGTCAGTTTTGGTAAAGTTTAGTAGCTAGGAAATGGTCCCCTTTATCGAAATGTTCAAATTTACTGGCATTTCATATATTCTCTGCTATAACATCGTACTGATTCTTTCTGTATATTCTTTACTTATGTTTTTGTTTTCCTTATTCAAAGTGTGTCTTTTAAATCTTTTCAAAAAATATTCTTTGTACTTACTATATCACCTGAATTTTATACGTTTTCTGTTGTATTAAGTTCTGCTCATATATTTATTTATCTTTTTTCTATGTTCTCAGGGTTTATTGGTTTAATCTTCTGATGTCAATTAAAACACTTGGTTATTCATTTTAATAAATATTTTTACTTATAAAGATTTGAGCTTTTGAAGATTCCAACTTACTTGTAACTTTCTAATGGTCGGGTTCTGTACATTGTTGCTGGCCTGAGTCTTAGTTCAACATAGAGCAATGTATATATTGACATATTTTCCCTTCGAATTTCTGGGATTCCCTACATCTCACCTTTCTTTGCAGACATGCCATTTGAAATAACCTTAACTTATTTCACAGCCAATAAGTCTTTGAAATAATGTGTATTTTTTAGATAAATCTTCTTATATAATTAGGCAGAAAATCTGACCTGCCATAATTTTCAAAACAGCATAATTTCACTCTTCCCAATGATTAATCTGTTGTATTACACATCCTTTGACTATTTAGCTTTATCAATGACATGTACTTTAAAAATATTTTAGAGAGCCTACTAGTCTTTGAAAACATCCTTGTTCCTTGTTTCAGTTCGAGTTTAATGTATATTTCCTGCCTTGCACCTGATTATTCCAACATCTGATGGATGGCCTTGGGAATCTAATTCTGGTATGGATTGTTTTTGCTGATTGTCTCCCCTTGTAGCTGATTTCTTCATTATTGTGTAAATTTAGATCATGAGCTCATGTTTAGCTAAACAGCTGATCTTGTAAGAGGCTTAGGTGTGAACACTGGTAAGTTTCAGCAGAAAGTCGGGAAAGATTTATTTGTGTCCTTGCAATGAGCTGCCCGCGAGGAACCCGTTTTATAGAAGTGTTGGTCCAGTATTCCCTGTTGTGGCTAGGGACACACACAGGGCTGCTTGGCGTCCCTCGATCAGGGGCAGGGGATGTGGGCAACCTGTGGGCCGAGCAGGAGCCTCACCGCGTGTGTCCCAGGGACCCATCTGCCTGCGAACTTCGGTCACCTGGCAGGAAGCTACGATGCCCAGACCTATGGTTAGCTGTGCAGCGAGGTGTACTGTGCCAACAGGTTCCACACACACTTCAAGTAACAGGGCGGCCTGAGTGGAAAGGTGGGAGTTTGGGCAGCTGTGCAGACAAAGAAGGCGCCCTTCGGCCTGGGCTTAAATGCTTGTGACACCCCACTGGGCCTTATATGATTTCCTCTTGTGTCAGTTTTGGTAAACTTTAGTAGCTAGGAAATGGTCCCCTTTATCGAAATGTTCAAATTTACTGGCATTTCATATATTCTCTGCTATAACATCGTACTGATTCTTTCTGTATATTCTTTACTTATATTTTTGTGTTCCTTATTCAAAGTGTGTCTTTTAAATCTTTTCAAAAAATATTCTTTGTACTTACTATATCACCTGAATTTTATACGTTTTCTGTTGTATTAAGTTCTGCTCATATCTTTATTTATCTTTTTTCTTTGTTCTCAGGTTTTATTGGTTTGGTCTTCTGATGTCATTTAAAACACTTGGTTATTCCTTTTAATAAAACTTTTTACTTATAAAGATTTGAACTTTTGAAGATTCCCGCTTACTTGTAAGTTTCTAAGGTCAGGTCCTCTACTTTCTTGCTGGCCAAAGGCTTAGTTCAACATATAGCAAAGTATATATTGAACTATTTTCCCCTCGACTTTCTGTGGTTCCCTATATCTCACCTTTCTTTGCAGACAAGTCATTTGAAATACCCTTAATGTATTTCACAGCCAATAAGTCTTGAAATAATGTGTATTTTTTAGAGAAATCTACTTATATAATTAGGCAGAAAATCTGACCTGCCATTGTTTTCAAAACAGCATAATTTCACTCTTCTCAATGATTAATGTGTTTTATTACACAACTTTTGAGTATTTAGCTTTATCAACGACATATACTTTAAAAAGGTTTTAGAGATCCTACCAGTCTTTGGGAACATCCTTGTTCCTTTATTCAGTTCCCGTTTTATGTATATTTCCTGCCTTGCACCTGATTATTCCAACATCTGATGGATGGCCTTGGGAATCTAATTCTGGTATTGATTGTTTTTGCTGATTGTCTCCCCTTGTAGCTGATTTCTTCATTATTGTTTAAATTTAGATCATGAGCTCATGTTTAGCTATACAGCTGACACTGTAAGAGGCTTAGGTGTGAACGCTCGTAATTTTCAGCAGAAAGTTGGCAAAGATTTATGTGTGTCCCTCAAATTAGTTGCCCGCCAGACCCAGTTTTATAGAAGTGTTGGTCCAATATACCCTCCAGAGGCTAGGGATTCAGACAGGCCTGCTTGGCGGCCCGCGATCTGGGGCAGGGGCAGTGGGCGGCCTGTGGCCCTGGCAGGAGCCTCAGAGCGTGTGTCCCAGGGACCCATCTGCCTGCGAACTTCGGTCACCTGGCAGGAAGCTACGATGCCCAGACCTATGGTTAGCTTTACAGCGAGGTGTACTGTGCAGACAGGTTCCACACACACTTCAAGTAAGAGTGCGGCCTGAGTGGAAAGGTGACAGTTTGGGCAGCTGTGCAGACACAGAAGGCGCCCTGTGGCATTGGCCTAAATGCTTTTGAAACCACACTGGGCCTGCCGGGCACTGAGGGCCCTGCCCTAGACCTCCTGCTCCCCTGCCCTTTGTTCAGTCACATCAGAGATTGCCACACCCACTTCCTCAGTTACAGCAGTTTTCCAACCTGCCTCAGCTCCTCACCCTCTCCGCAGGTTACCATGGACTACAGATGCTGCACTCTGAGGCCAGGGCGTTCTGAGAATGCCAAAGGCAGACATGATGACCTTAAATGATTTCCTTTTGTGTCAGATTTGGTAAACTTTAGGAGCTAGGAAATGGTCCCCTTTACAGAAATGTTCAAATTTACTGCTATTTCATATTTTCTCTGCTATAACATTGTCCTGATTCTTTCTGTATATTCTTTACTTATGTTATTTTTTCCTTAATCAAAGTGTGTCTTTTAAATCTTTTCAAAGAATATTCTTTGGACTTACAAAATCACCTCAATTTTATACGTTTTCTGTTGTATTAAGTTCTGCTCATATCTTTATTTACCTTTTTTCCATGTTCTCAGGGTTTATTGTTTTGATCTTCTGATGTCAATTAAAATACTTGGTTATTCATTTTAATAATTTTTTACTTATAAAGATTTGAACTTTTGAAGATTCCAGCTTACATGTAAGTTGCTAAGGGTCAGGTCCTCTACATTGTTGCTGGCCTAAGGCTTAGTTCACCCTATAGCAATGTATATATTGACATATTTTCCCCTCGACTTTCTGTGATTCCCTACATCTCAACTTTCTTTGCAGACAAGCCATTTGAAATACCCTTAACTTATTTCACAGCTTATAAGTCTTTGAAATAATGTGTATATTTAGCGAAATCTTCTTATATAATTAGGCAGAAAATCTCACGTGCCATAGTTTTCAAAACAGCATAATTTCACTCTTCTCAATGATTAATCTGTTGTATTACACAACCTTTGAGTATTTAGCTTTTTCAATGACATGTACTTTAAAAATGTTTTATAGATCCTTCCAGTCTTTGAAAACATTCTTTTTCCTTGTTTCAGTTCCAGTTTTATGTATATATTTGTGCCTTTCACCTGATTATTCCAACATATGATGGATGGCCTTGGGAATCTAATTCTGGTAGTGATTGCTTTTGCTGACTGTCTCCCCTTTTAGCTGATTTTTTCATTATTGTGTAAATTTACATCATGAGCTCATGTTTAGCTAAACAGCTGACCTTGTAAGGGGCTTAGGTGTGAACGCTCAAAATTTCCGCAGAAAGTCGGCAAAGATTTATTTGTGTCCCTTCAATGAGTTGCCCACGAGGACTCCATTTTCTACAAGTGTTGGTCAAATACTCCCTCTAGAGGCAGTGGACACAGACTGCGCTCCTAGTCGGTTCCCGATCAGGGACAGGGGTAGTAGTGTGGCCTGTGGACCGAGCAGGAGCCTCTCTGCGTGTGACCGAGGGACCCATTTGCCTGCGAATTTTGGTCTCCTGGCAGGAAGCCACGAGGCCCTGACCTATGGTTAGCTGTGCAGCGAGGTGTACTACGTGGACACGTTCCACAGACACTTCAAGTAAGAGGGCGGCCTGAGTGGAAAGGTGAGAGTTTGGGCAGCTGTGCAGACTAAGAAGGCACCCTTTGGCCTGGGCCTTCATGCTTGTGACACACCACTGGGTCTGTCAGGCTCTGAGGTCCCTGCCCTGGGCCCCCTGCTCCACTGCCATTTGTTCAGTCACAGCAGAGATGGCCACACCCACTCCCTCAGTGAGGGCCGTGTTACAATCTCCCTCACCCCGCCCCTTCTCCGCAGGTTACCATGGACTACAGATGCTGCCTTCTGAGGCCAGGGCGTTCCGAGAATGCCAAGGTCAGAAATGATGACCTTAAATGATTTCCTCTTGTGTCCGTTTTGGTAAACTTTAGGAGCTAGGAAATGGTCCCCTTTACAGAAATGTTCAAATTTACTGGCATTTCATATATTCTCTGCTATAACATTGTCCTGACTCTTTCTGTATATTCTTTACATATCTTTTTGTTTTCCTTTATCAAAGTGTGTCTTTTAAATCTTTTCAAAGTATATTCTTTGGAGTTACTAAATCACCTCAATTTTATACGTTTTCTGTTGTATTAAGTTCTGCTCATCACTTTATTTATCTTTTTTCTATGTTCTCAGGGTTTATTGTTTTGATCTTCTGATATCAATTTAATCACTTGTTAATTCATTATAATAAATACTTTCTACTTATAAAGATTAGAACTTTTAAAGATTCCAGGTTACTTGTAATTTTCTAAGGATCAGGTCCACGATATTGTTGCTGGCCTAAGCCTTAGTTCACCGTAGAGCAATGTATATATTGACATATTTTCCCCTCGACTTTCTGTGATTCTGTACATCTCACCTTTCTTTGCGGACAAGCCTTTTGAAATACCCTTACTTATTTCACAGCAAATAAGTCTTTGAAATAATGTGTATTTTTTAGATAAATCTTCTTATATAATTAGGAAGAAAATCTGACCTGCCATAGTTTTCAAAACAGCATAATTTCACTCTTCTCAATGATGAATCTGTTGTATTACACAACCTTTGATTATTTAGCTTTATCAATGACGTGTACTTTAAAAAGGTTTTAGAGATCCTACCAGTCTTTGAAAACATCCTTGTTCCTTGTTTCAGTTCGAGTTTTATCTATATATTCTGCCTTGCACCTGATTATTCCAACATCTGATGGATGGCCATGGGAATCTAATTCTGGTATTGATTGTTTTTGCTGATTGTCTCCCCTTGTAGCTGATTTCTTCATTATTGTGTAAATTTAGATCATGAGCTCATATTTAGCTAAACAGCTGACCTTGTAACAGGCTTATTTGTGAACTCTCGTAAGTTTCAGCAGAAAGTCGGCAAAGATATATTTGTGTCCCTTTAATGAGTTGCCCACAAGGACCCCGTTTTCTAGAAGTGTTGGTCCAATACCTCCTCTAGAGGCAGGGGACTCAGACAGGGTTGCTTTGTGGCCTCCGATCTGGGTCAGGGGCTGTGGGCAGCCTGTGGCCCGGGCAGGAGCCTCTACTTGTGTGTCCCAAGTACACATCTGCCTGTAAACTTTGGTCACCTGGTAGGAAGCGACGATGCCCAGACCTATGGTTAGCTGTGCAGCGAGGTGTACTGTGCGGACAGGTTCCCCACACACTTCAAGTAAGAGGGCGGCCTGAGTGGAAAGGTGAGAGTTTGGGCAGCTGTGCACACAAAGAAGGCGCCCTTTGGCCTGGGCCAAAATGCTTTAGACACCCCACTGGGCCTGCCGTGCTCTGAGGGCCCTTCCCTGGGCCCCCTGTTCTCCTGCCCTATGTTCAGTCACAGCACAGATGGCCACACCCACTCTCTCAGCGAGGGCAGTGTTCTAACCTCCCTCAGCCCCGCCCCCTCGCCGCAGGTTACCATGGACTACAGATGCTGCCTTCTGAGGCCAGGGCGTTCTGAGAATGCCAATGGGAGACAGGATGACCTTAAATGATTTCCTTTTGTGTCAGTTTTGGTAAACTTTAAGATCTAGGTAATGTTCCCCTTTACAGAAATGTTCAAATTTACTGCTATTTCATATTTTCTCTGCTATAACATTGTCCTGATTCTTTCTGTATATTCTTTACTTATGTTTTTGTTTTCCTTAATCAAAGTGTGTCTTTTAAATCTTTTCAAAGAATATTCTTTGGACTTACTAAATCACCTGAATTTTATACGTTTTCTGTTGTATTAAGTTCTGCTCATATCTTTATTTATCTTTTTTCTATGTTCTCAGGGTTTATTGGTTTGATCTTCTGATGTCAATTAAAACACTTGGTTATTCATTTTAATAAATATTTTTACTTATAAAGATTTGAGCTTTTGAAGATTCCAACTTACTTGTAACTTTCTAATGGTCAGGTTCTGTACATTGTTGCTGGCCTGAGTCTTAGTTCAACATAGAGCAATGTATATATTGACATATTTTCCCTTCGAATTTCTGGGATTCCCTACATCTCACCTTTCTTTGCAGACATGCCATTTGAAATACCCTTAACTTATTTCACAGCCAATAAGTCTTTGAAATAATGTGTATTTTTTAGATAAATCTTCTTATATAATTAGGCAGAAAATCTGACCTGCCATAATTTTCAAAACAGCATAATTTCACTCTTCCCAATGATTAATCTGTTGTATTACACATCCTTTGACTATTTAGCTTTATCAATGACATGTACTTTAAAAATATTTTAGAGAGCCTACTAGTCTTTGAAAACATCCTTGTTCCTTGTTTCAGTTCGAGTTTAATGTATATTTCCTGCCTTGCACCTGATTATTCCAACATCTGATGGATGGCCTTGGGAATCTAATTCTGGTATGGATTGTTTTTGCTGATTGTCTCCCCTTGTAGCTGATTTCTTCATTATTGTGTAAATTTAGATCATGAGCTCATGTTTAGCTAAACAGCTGACCTTGTAAGAGGCTTAGGTGTGAACACTGGTAAGTTTCAGCAGAAAGTCGGGAAAGATTTATTTGTGTCCTTGCAATGAGCTGCCCGCGAGGACCCCGTTTTATAGAAGTGTTGGTCCAGTATTCCCTGTTGTGGCTAGGGACACACACAGGGCTGCTTGGCGTCCCCCGATCAGGGGCAGGGGATGTGGGCAACCTGTGGGCCGAGTAGGAGCCTCTCCGCGTGTGTCCCAGGGACCCATCTGCCTGCGAACTTCGGTCACCTGGCAGGAAGCTACGATGCCAAGACCTATGGTTAGCTGTGCAGCGAGGTGTACTGTGCAGACAGGTTCCACACACACTTCAAGTAACAGGGCGGCCTGAGTGGAAAGGTGGGAGTTTGGGCAGCTGTGCAGACAAAGAAGGCGCCCTTCGGCCTGGGCTTAAATGCTTGTGACACCCCACTGGGCCTTATATGATTTCCTCTTGTGTCAGTTTTGGTAAAGTTTAGTAGCTAGGAAATGGTCCCCTTTATCGAAATGTTCAAATTTACTGGCATTTCATATATTCTCTGCTATAACATCGTACTGATTCTTTCTGTATATTCTTTACTTATATTTTTGTGTTCCTTATTCAAAGTGTGTCTTTTAAATCTTTTCAAAAAATATTCTTTGTACTTACTATATCACCTGAATTTTATACGTTTTCTGTTGTATTAAGTTCTGCTCATATCTTTATTTATCTTTTTTCTTTGTTCTCAGGTTTTATTGGTTTGGTCTTCTGATGTCAGTTAAAACACTTGGTTATTCCTTTTAATAAATCTTTTTACTTATAAAGATTTGAACTTTTGAAGATTCCAGCTTACTTGTAAGTTTCTAAGGTCAGGTCCTCTACTTTCTTGCTGGCCAAAGGCTTAGTTCAACATATAGCAAAGTATATATTGAACTATTTTCCCCTCGACTTTCTGTGGTTCCCTATATCTCACCTTTCTTTGCAGACAAGTCATTTGAAATACCCTTAACGTATTTCACAGCCAATAAGTCTTGAAATAATGTGTATTTTTTAGAGAAATCTACTTATATAATTAGGCAGAAAATCTGACCTGCCATTGTTTTCAAAACAGCATAATTTCACTCTTCTCAATGATTAATGTGTTGTATTACACAACTTTTGAGTATTTAGCTTTATCAATGACATATACTTTAAAAAGGTTTTAGAGATCCTACCAGTCTTTGGGAATATCCTTGTTCCTTTATTCAGTTCCAGTTTTATGTATATTTCCTGCCTTGCACCTGATTATTCCAACATCTGATGGATGGCCTTGGGAATCTAATTCTGGTATTGATTGTTTCAGATGATTGTCTCCCCTTGTAGCTGATTCCTTCATTATTGTGTAAATTTAGATCATGAGCTCATGTTTAGCTATACAGCTGACACTGTAAGAGGCTTAGGTGTGAACGCTCGTAAGTTTCAGCAGAAAGTTGGCAAAGATTTATGTGTGTCCCTCCAATGAGTTGCCCGCGAGACCCCGTTTTAAGAAGTGTTGGTCCAATATACCCTCCAGAGGCTAGGGATTCAGACAGGCCTGCTTGGCGGCCCCCGATCTGGGGAAGGGGCAGTGGGCGGCCTGTGGCCCTGGCAGGAGCCTCACAGCGTGTGTCCCAGGGACCCATCTGCCTGCGAACATCGGTCAACTGGCCGGAAGCTACGATGCCCAGACCTATGGTTAGCTTTGCAGCGAGGTGTACTGTGCAGACAGGTTCCACACACACTTCAAGTAAGAGGGCGGCCTGAGTGGAAAGGTGACAGTTTGGGCAGCTCTGCACACAAAGAAGGCGCCCTTTGGCCTTGGCCTAAATGCTTGTGAAACCACACTGGGCTTGCCGGGCTCTGAGGGCCCGGCCCTTGTCCTCCTGCTCCCCTGCCCTTTGTTCAGTCACATCAGAGATGGCCACACCCACTTCCTCAGTGACGACAGTTTTCCAACCTGCCTCAGCTCCTCCCCCTCTCCGCAGGTTACCATGGACTACAGATGCTGCATTCTGAGGCCAGGGCGTTCTGAGAATGACAAAGGCAGACATGATGACCTTAAATGATTTCCTTTTGTGTCAGATTTGGTAAACTTTAGGAGCTAGGAAATGGTCCCCTTTACAGAAATGTTCAAATTTACTGCTATTTCATATTTTCTCTGCTATAACATTGTCCTGATTCTCTCTGTATATTCTTTACTTATGTTTTTTTTTTCCTTAATCAAAGTGTATCTTTTAAATCTTTTCAAAGAATATTCTTTGGACTTACTAAATCACCTCAATTTTATACGTTTTCTGTTTTATTAAGTTCTGCTCATATCTTTATTTATGTTTTTTCCAATTTCTCAGGGTTTATTGTTTTGATCTTCTGATGTCAATTAAAACACTTGGTTATTCATTTTAATAAATTTTTCCTTATAAAGATTTGAACTTTTGAAGATTCCAGCTTACATGTAAGTTGCTAAGGGTCAGGTCCTCTACATTGTTGCTGGCCTAAGGCTTAGTTCACCCTATACCAATGTATATATTAACATATTTTCCCCTCGACTTTCTGTGATTCCCTACATCTCACCTTTCTTTGCAGACAAGCCATTTGAAATACCCTTAACTTATTTCACTGCCAATAATCTTTTAAATAATGTGTATATTTAGCGAAATCTTCTTATATAATTAGGCAGAAAATCTCACGTGCCATAGTTTTCCAAACAGCATAATTTCACTCTTCTCAAAGATTAATCTGTTGTATTACACAACCTTTGAGTATTTAGCTTTTTCAATGACATGTACTTTAAAAATGTTTTATAGATCCTTCCAGTCTTTGAAAACATTCTTGTTCCTTGTTTCAGTTCCAGTTTTATGTATATATTTGTGCCTTTCACCTGATTATTCCAACATATGATGGATGGCCTTGGGAATCTAATTCTGGTAGTGATTGTTTTTGCTGATTGTCTCTCCTTTTAGCTGATTTTTTCATTATTGTGTAAATTTACATCATGAGCTCATGTTTAGCTAAACAGCTGACCTTGTAAGGGGCTTAGGTGTGAACGCTCATAAATTTCCGCAGAAAGTCGGCAATGATTTATTTGTGTCCCTCTAATGAGTTGCCCAGGAGGACCCCATTTTCTACAAGTGTTGGTCAAATACTCCCTCTAGAGGCAGTGGACACAGACTGCGCTCCTAGGCGGTCCCCGATCTGGGGCAGGGGTAGTAGTGTGGCCTGTGGCCCGAGCAGGAGCCTCTCTGCGTGTGACCCAGGGACCCATTTGCCTGCGAATTTAGGTCTCCTGACAGGAAGCCACGAGGCCCTGACCTATGGTTAGCTGTGCAGCGAGGTGTACTACGTGGACACGTTCCACAGACACTTCAAGTAAGAGGGCGGCCTGAGTGGAAAGGTGAGAGTTTGGGCAGCTGTGCAGACTAAGAAGGCACCCTTTGGCCTGGGCCTTCATGCTTGTGACACAACACTGGGTCTGTCAGGCTCTGAGGTCCCTGCCCTGGGCCCCCTGCTCCACTGCCATTTGTCCAGTCACAGCAGAGATGGCCACACCCACTCCCTCAGTGAGGGCCGTGTTACAATCTCCCTCACCCCGCCCCTTCTCCGCAGGTTACCATGGACTACAGATGCTGCCTTCTGAGGCCAGGGCGTTCCGAGAATGCCAAGGTCAGAAATGATGACCTTAAATGATTTCCTCTTGTGTCCGTTTTGGTAAACTTTAGGAGCTAGGAAATGGTCCCCTTTACAGAAATGTTCAAATTTACTGGCATTTCATATATTCTCTGCTATAACATTGTCCTGACTCTTTCTGTATATTCTTTACATATCTTTTTGTTTTCCTTTATCAAAGTGTGTCTTTTAAATCTTTTCAAAGTATATTCTTTGGAGTTACTAAATCACCTCAATTTTATACGTTTTCTGTTGTATTAAGTTCTGTTCATCACTTTATTTATCTTTTTTCTATGTTCTCAGGGTTTATTGTTTTGATCTTCTGATATCAATTTAATCACTTGTTAATTCATTATAATAAATACTTTCTACTTATAAAGATTAGAACTTTTAAAGATTCCAGGTTACTTGTAATTTTCTAAGGATCAGGTCCACTATATTGTTGCTGGCCTAAGCCTTAGTTCACCATAGAGCAATGTATATATTGACATATTTTCCCCTCGACTTTCTGTGATTCCGTACATCTCACCTTTCTTTGCGGACAAGCCTTTTGAAATACCCTTACTTATTTCACAGCAAATAAGTCTTTGATATAATGTGTATTTTTTAGATAAATCTTCTTATATAATTAGGAAGAAAATCTGACCTGCCATAGTTTTCAAAACAGCATAATTTCACTCTTCTCAATGATGAATCTGTTGTATTACACAACCTTTGATTATTTAGCTTTATCAATGACGTGTACTTTAAAAAGGCTTTAGAGATCCTACCAGTCTTTGAAAACATCCTTGTTCCTTGTTTCAGTTCGAGTTTTATGTATATATTCTGCCTTGCACCTGGTTATTCCAACATCTGATGGATGGCCTTGGGAATCTAATTCTGGTATTGATTGTTTTTGCTGATTGTCTCCCCTTGTAGCTGATTTCTTCATTATTGTGTAAATTTAGATCATGAGCTCATATTTAGCTAAACAGCTGACCTTGTAACAGGCTTATTTGTGAACTCTCGTAAGTTTCAGCAGAAATTCGGCAAAGATTTATTTGTGTCCCTTAAATGAGTTGCCCACAAGGACCCCGTTTTCTAGAAGTGTTGGTCCAATACCTCCTCTAGAGGCAGGGGACTCAGACAGGGTTGCTTTGTGGCCTCCGATCGGGGTCAGGGGCTGTGGGCAGCCTGTGGCCCGGGCAGGAGCCTCTACTTGTGTGTCCCAAGTACACATCTGCCTGCAAACTTTGGTCACCTGGCAGGAAGCGACGATGCCCAGACCTATGGTTAGCTGTGCAGCGAGGTGTACTGTGCGGACAGGCTCCACACACACTTCAAGTAAGAGGGCGGCCTGAGTGGAAAGGTGAGAGTTTGGGCAGCTGTGCACACAAAGAAGGCGCCCTTTGGCCTGGGCCAAAATGCTTTAGACACCCCACTGGGCCTGCCGGGCTCTGAGGGCCCTGCCCTGGGCCCCCTGTTCTCCTGCCCTATGTTCAGTCACAGCACAGATGGCCACACCCACTCCCTCAGCGAGGGCAGTGTTCTAACCTCCCTCAGCCCCGCCCCCACTCCGCAGGTTACCATGGACTACAGATGCTGCATTCTGAGGCCAGGGCGTTCTGAGAATGCCAATGGGAGACATGATGACCTTAAATGATTTCCTTTTGTGTCAGTTTTGGTAAACTTTAAGAGCTAGGTAATGTTCCCCTTTACAGAAATGTTCAAATTTACTGCTATTTCATATTTTCTCTGCTATAACATTGTCCTGATTCTTTCTGTATATTCTTTACTTATGTTTTTGTTATCCTTAATCAAAGTGTGTCTTTTAAATCTTTTCAAAGAATATTCTTTGGACTTACTAAATCACCTGAAATTTATACGTTTTCTGTTGGATTAAGTTCTGCTCATATCTTTATTTATCTTTTTTCTATGTTCTCAGGGTTTATTGGTTTGATCTTCTGATGTCAATTAAAACACTTGGTTATTCATTTTAATAAATATTTTTACTTATAAAGATTTGAGCTTTTGAAGATTCCAACTTACTTGTAACTTTCTAATGGTCAGGTTCTGTTCATTGTTGCTGGCCTGAGTCTTAGTTCAACATAGAGCAATGTATATATTGACATATTTTCCCTTCGAATTTCTGGGATTCCCTACATCTCACCTTTCTTTGCAGACATGCCATTTGAAATACCCTTAACTTATTTCACAGCCAATAAGTCTTTGAAATAATGTGTATTTTTTAGATAAATCTTCTTATATAATTAGGCAGAAAATCTGACCTGCCATAATTTTCAAAACAGCATAATTTCACTCTTCCCAATGATTAATCTGTTGTATTACACATCCTTTGACTATTTAGCTTTATCAATGACATGTACTTTAAAAATATTTTAGAGAGCCTACTAGTCTTTGAAAACATCCTTGTTCCTTGTTTCAGTTCGAGTTTAATGTATATTTCCTGCCTTGCACCTGATTATTCCAACATCTGATGGATGGCCTTGGGAATCTAATTCTGGTATGGATTGTTTTTGCTGATTGTCTCCCCTTGTAGCTGATTTCTTCATTATTGTGTAAATTTAGATCATGAGCTCATGTTTAGCTAAACAGCTGACCTTGTAAGAGGCTTAGGTGCGAACACTGGTAAGTTTCAGCAGAAAGTCGGGAAAGATTTATTTGTGTCCTTGCAATGAGCTGCCCGCGAGGACCCCGTTTTATACAAGTGTTGGTCCAGTATTCCCTGTTGTGGCTAGGGAAACACACAGGGCTGCTTGGCGTCCCCCGATCAGGGGCAGGGGAAGTGGGCGACCTTTGGGCCGAGCAGAAGCCTCACAGCGTGTGTCCCAGGTACCCATCTGCCTGCGAACTTCGGTCACCTGGCAGGAAGCTACGATGCCCAGACCTATGGTTAGCTGTGCAGCGAGGTGTACTGTGCAGACAGGTTCCACACATACTTCAAGTAACAGGGCGGCCTGAGTGGAAAGGTGGGAGTTTGGGCAGCTGTGCAGACAAAAAAGGCGCCCTTTGGCCTGGGCTTAAATGCTTGTGACACCCCACTGGGCCTTATATGATTTCCTCTTGTGTCAGTTTTGGTTAAGTTTAGTAGCTAGGAAATGGTCCCCTTTACTGAAATGTTCCAATTTACTGGCATTTCATATATTCTCTGCTATAACATCGTACTGATTCTTTCTGTATATTCTTTACTTATGTTTTTGTTTTCCTTAATCAAAGTGTGTCTTTTAAATCTTTTCAAAAAATATTCTTTGTACTTACTATATCACCTCAATTTTATACGTTTTCTGTTGTATTAAGTTCTGCTCATATCTTTATTTATCTTTTTTCTATGTTCTCAGGTTTTATTGGTTTGGTCTTCTGATGTCAATTAAAACACTTGGTTATTCCTTTTAATAAATCTTTTTACTTATAAAGATTTGTACTTTTGAAGATTCCAGCTTACTTGTAAGTTTCTAAGGCCAGGTCCTCTACTTTCTTGCTGGCCAAAGGCTTAGTTCAACATATAGCAAAGTATATATTGAACTATTTTCCCCTCGACTTTCTGTGGTTCCCTATATCTCACCTTTCTTTGCAGACAAGTCATTTGAAATACGCTTAACGTATTTCACAGCCAATAAGTCTTGAAATAATGTGTATTTTTTAGAGAAATCTACTTATATAATTAGGCAGCAAATCTGACCTGCCATTGTTTTCAAAACAGCATAATTTCACTCTTCTCAATGATTAATGTGTTGTATTACACAACTTTTGAGTATTTAGCTTTATCAATGACATATACTTTAAAAAGGTTTTAGAGATCCTACCAGTCTTTGGGAACATCCTTGTTCCTTTATTCAGTTCCCGTTTTATGTATATTTCCTGCCTTGCACCTGATTATTCCAACATCTGATGGATGGCCTTGGGAATCTAATTCTGGTATTGATTGTTTCAGATGATTGTCTCCCCTTGTAGGTGATTTCTTCATTATTGTGTAAATTTAGATCATGAGCTCATGTTTAGCTATACAGCTGACACTGTAAGAGGCTTAGGTGTGAACGCTCATACGTTTCAGCAGAAAGTTGGCAAAGATTTATGTGTGTCCCTCCAATGAGTTGCCCGCGAGACCCCGTTTTAAGAAGTGTTGGTCCAATATACCCTCCAGAGGCTAGGGATTCAGACAGGCCTGCTTGGCGGCCCCCGATCTGGGGCAGGGGCAGTGGGCGGCCTGTGGCCCTGGCAGGAGCCTCACAGCGTGTGTCCCAGGGACCCATCTGCCTGCGAACTTCGGTCACCTGGCAGGAAGCTACGATGCCCAGACCTATGGTTAGCTTTGCAGCGAGGTGTACTATGCAGACAGGTTCCACACACACTTCAAGTAAGAGGGCGGCCTGAGTGGAAAGGTGACAGTTTGGGCAGCTCTGCAGACAAAGAAGGCGCCCTTTGGCCTTGGCCTAAATGCTTGTGAAACCACACTGGGCCTGCCGGGCTCTGAGGGCCCGGCCCTTGTCCTCCTGCTCCCCTGCCCTTTGTTCAGTCACATCAGAGATGGCCACACCCACTTCCTCAGTGACGACAGTTTTCCAACCTGCCTCAGTTCCTTCCCCTCTCCGCAGGTTACCATGGACTACAGATGCTGCATTCTGAGGCCAGGGCGTTCTGAGAATGACAAAGGCAGACATGATGACCTTAAATGATTTCCTTTTGTGTCAGATTTGGTAAACTTTAGGAGCTAGGAAATGGTCCCCTTTACAGAAATGTTCAAATTTACTGCTATTTCATATTTTCTCTGCTATAACATTGTCCTGATTCTTTCTGTATATTCTTTACTTATGTTTTTTTTTTTTCCTTAATCAAAGTGTGTCTTTTAAATCTTTTCAAAGAATATTCTTTGCACTTACTAAATCACCTCAATATTATACGTTTTCTGTTGTATTAAGTTCTGCTCATATCTTTATCTTTTTTCCATGTTCTCAGGGTTTATTGTTTTGATCTTCTGATGTCAATTAAAACACTTGGTTATTCATTTTAATAAATTTTTCCTTATAAAGATTTGAACTTTTGAAGATTCCAGCTTACATGTAAGTTGCTAAGGGTCAGGTCCTCTACATTGTTGCTGGCCTAAGGCTTAGTTCACCCTATAGCAATGTATATATTGACATATTTTCCCCTCGACTTTCTGTGATTCCCTACATCTCACCTTTCTTTGCAGACAAGCCATTTGAAATACCCTTAACTTATTTCACTGCCAATAATCTTTTAAATAATGTGTATATTTAGCGAAATCTTCTTATATAATTAGGCAGAAAATCTCACGTGCCATAGTTTTCCAAACAGCATAATTTCACTCTTCTCAAAGATTAATCTGTTGTATTACACAACCTTTGAGTATTTAGCTTTTTCAATGACATGTACTTTAAAAATGTTTTATAGATCCTTCCAGTCTTTGAAAACATTCTTGTTCCTTGTTTCAGTTCCAGTTTTATGTATATATTTGTGCCTTTCACCTGATTATTCCAACATATGATGGATGGCCTTGGGAATCTAATTCTGGTAGTGATTGTTTTTGCTGATTGTCCCCCCTTTTAGCTGATTTTTTCATTATTGTGTAAATTTACATCATGAGCTCATGTTTAGATAAACAGCTGACCTTGTAAGGGGCTTAGGTGTGAACGCTCATAAATTTCCGCAGAAAGTCGGCAATGATTTATTTGTGTCCCTCTAATGAGTTGCCCAGGAGGACCCCATTTTCTACAAGTGTTGGTCAAATACTCCCTCTAGAGGCAGTGGACACAGACTGCGCTCCTAGGCGGTCCCCGATCTGGGGCAGGGGTAGTAGTGTGGCCTGTGGCCCGAGCAGGACCCTCTCTGCGTGTGACCCAGGGACCCATTTGCCTGCGAATTTAGGTCTCCCGACAGGAAGCCACGAGGCCCTGACCTATGGTTAGCTGTGCAGCGAGGTGTACTACGTGGACACGTTCCACAGACACTTCAAGTAAGAGGGCGGCCTGAGTGGAAAGGTGAGAGTTTGGGCAGCTGTGCAGACTAAGAAGGCAACCTTTGGCCTGGGCCTTCATGCTTGTGACACAACACTGGGTCTGTCAGGCTCTGAGGTCCCTGCCCTGGGCCCCCTGCTCCACTGCCATTTGTCCAGTCACAGCAGAGATGGCCACACCCACTCCCTCAGTGAGGGCCGTGTTACAATCTCCCTCACCCCGCCCCTTCTCCGCAGGTTACCATGGACTACAGATGCTGCCTTCTGAGGCCAGGGCGTTCCGAGAATGCCAAGGTCAGAAATGATGACCTTAAATGATTTCCTCTTGTGTCCGTTTTGGTAAACTTTAGGAGCTAGGAAATGGTCCCCTTTACAGAAATGTTCAAATTTACTGGCATTTCATATATTCTCTGCTATAACATTGTCCTGACTCTTTCTGTATATTCTTTACATATCTTTTTGTTTTCCTTTATCAAAGTGTGTCTTTTAAATCTTTTCAAAGTATATTCTTTGGAGTTACTAAATCACCTCAATTTTATACGTTTTCTGTTGTATTAAGTTCTGTTCATCACTTTATTTATCTTTTTTCTATGTTCTCAGGGTTTATTGTTTTGATCTTCTGATATCAATTTAATCACTTGTTAATTCATTATAATAAATACTTTCTACTTATAAAGATTAGAACTTTTAAAGATTCCAGGTTACTTGTAATTTTCTAAGGATCAGGTCCACTATATTGTTGCTGGCCTAAGCCTTAGTTCACCATAGAGCAATGTATATATTGACATATTTTCCCCTCGACTTTCTGTGATTCCGTACATCTCACCTTTCTTTGCGGACAAGCCTTTTGAAATACCCTTACTTATTTCACAGCAAATAAGTCTTTGATATAATGTGTATTTTTTAGATAAATCTTCTTATATAATTAGGAAGAAAATCTGACCTGCCATAGTTTTCAAAACAGCATAATTTCACTCTTCTCAATGATGAATCTGTTGTATTACACAACCTTTGATTATTTAGCTTTATCAATGACGTGTACTTTAAAAAGGCTTTAGAGATCCTACCAGTCTTTGAAAACATCCTTGTTCCTTGTTTCAGTTCGAGTTTTATGTATATATTCTGCCTTGCACCTGGTTATTCCAACATCTGATGGATGGCCTTGGGAATCTAATTCTGGTATTGATTGTTTTTGCTGATTGTCTCCCCTTGTAGCTGATTTCTTCATTATTGTGTAAATTTAGATCATGAGCTCATATTTAGCTAAACAGCTGACCTTGTAACAGGCTTATTTGTGAACTCTCGTAAGTTTCAGCAGAAATTCGGCAAAGATTTATTTGTGTCCCTTAAATGAGTTGCCCACAAGGACCCCGTTTTCTAGAAGTGTTGGTCCAATACCTCCTCTAGAGGCAGGGGACTCAGACAGGGTTGCTTTGTGGCCTCCGATCGGGGTCAGGGGCTGTGGGCAGCCTGTGGCCCGGGCAGGAGCCTCTACTTGTGTGTCCCAAGTACACATCTGCCTGCAAACTTTGGTCACCTGGCAGGAAGCGACGATGCCCAGACCTATGGTTAGCTGTGCAGCGAGGTGTACTGTGCGGACAGGCTCCACACACACTTCAAGTAAGAGGGCGGCCTGAGTGGAAAGGTGAGAGTTTGGGCAGCTGTGCACACAAAGAAGGCGCCCTTTGGCCTGGGCCAAAATGCTTTAGACACCCCACTGGGCCTGCCGGGCTCTGAGGGCCCTGCCCTGGGCCCCCTGTTCTCCTGCCCTATGTTCAGGCACAGCACAGATGGCCACACCCACTCCCTCAGCGAGGGCAGTGTTCTAACCTCCCTCAGCCCCGCCCCCACTCCGCAGGTTACCATGGACTACAGATGCTGCATTCTGAGGCCAGGGCGTTCTGAGAATGCCAATGGGAGACATGATGACCTTAAATGATTTCCTTTTGTGTCAGTTTTGGTAAACTTTAAGAGCTAGGTAATGTTCCCCTTTACAGAAATGTTCAAATTTACTGCTATTTCATATTTTCTCTGCTATAACATTGTCCTGATTCTTTCTGTATATTCTTTACTTATGTTTTTGTTATCCTTAATCAAAGTGTGTCTTTTAAATCTTTTCAAAGAATATTCTTTGGACTTACTAAATCACCTGAAATTTATACGTTTTCTGTTGGATTAAGTTCTGCTCATATCTTTATTTATCTTTTTTCTATGTTCTCAGGGTTTATTGGTTTGATCTTCTGATGTCAATTAAAACACTTGCTTATTCATTTTAATAAATATTTTTACTTATAAAGATTTGAGCTTTTGAAGATTCCAACTTACTTGTAACTTTCTAATGGTCAGGTTCTGTTCATTGTTGCTGGCCTGAGTCTTAGTTCAACATAGAGCAATGTATATATTGACATATTTTCCCTTCGAATTTCTGGGATTCCCTACATCTCACCTTTCTTTGCAGACATGCCATTTGAAATACCCTTAACTTATTTCACAGCCAATAAGTCTTTGAAATAATGTGTATTTTTTAGATAAATCTTCTTATATAATTAGGCAGAAAATCTGACCTGCCATCATTTTCAAAACAGCATAATTTCACTCTTCCCAATGATTAATCTGTTGTATTACACATCCTTTGACTATTTAGCTTTATCAATGACATGTACTTTAAAAATATTTTAGAGAGCCTACTAGTCTTTGAAAACATCCTTGTTCCTTGTTTCAGTTCGAGTTTAATGTATATTTCCTGCCTTGCACCTGATTATTCCAACATCTGATGGATGGCCTTGGGAATCTAATTCTGGTATGGATTGTTTTTGCTGATTGTCTCCCCTTGTAGCTGATTTCTTCATTATTGTGTAAATTTAGATCATGAGCTCATGTTTAGCTAAACAGCTGACCTTGTAAGAGGCTTAGGTGCGAACACTGGTAAGTTTCAGCAGAAAGTCGGGAAAGATTTATTTGTGTCCTTGCAATGAGCTGCCCGCGAGGACCCCGTTTTATACAAGTGTTGGTCCAGTATTCCCTGTTGTGGCTAGGGAAACATACAGGGCTGCTTGGCGTCCCCCGATCAGGGGCAGGGGAAGTGGGCGACCTTTGGGCCGAGCAGGAGCCTCACAGCGTGTGTCCCAGGTACCCATCTGCCTGCGAACTTCGGTCACCTGGCAGGAAGCTACGATGCCCAGACCTATGGTTAGCTGTGCAGCGAGGTGTACTGTGCAGACAGGTTCCACACATACTTCAAGTAACAGGGCGGCCTGAGTGGAACGGTGGGAGTTTGGGCAGCTGTGCAGACAAAGAAGGCGCCCTTTGGCCTGGGCTTAAATGCTTGTGACACCCCACTGGGCCTTATATGATTTCCTCTTGTGTCAGTTTTGGTTAAGTTTAGTAGCTAGGAAATGGTCCCCTTTACCGAAATGTTCAAATTTACTGGCATTTCATATATTCTCTGCTATAACATCGTACTGATTCTTTCTGTATATTCTTTACTTATGTTTTTGTTTTCCTTAATCAAAGTGTGTCTTTTAAATCTTTTCAAAAAATATTCTTTGTACTTACTATATCACCTCAATTTTATACGTTTTCTGTTGTATTAAGTTCTGCTCATATCTTTATTTATCTTTTTTCTATGTTCTCAGGTTTTATTGGTTTGGTCTTCTGATGTCAATTAAAACACTTGGTTATTCCTTTTAATAAATCTTTTTACTTATAAAGATTTGAACTTTTGAAGATTCCAGCTTACTTGTAAGTTTCTAAGGCCAGGTCCTCTACTTTCTTGCTGGCCAAAGGCTTAGTTCAACATATAGCAAAGTATATATTGAACTATTTTCCCCTAGACTTTCTGTGGTTCCCTATATCTCACCTTTCTTTGCAGACAAGTCATTTGAAATACCCTTAACGTATTTCACAGCCAATAAGTCTTGAAATAATGTGTATTTTTTAGAGAAATCTACTTATATAATTAGGCAGCAAATTTGACCTGCCATTGTTTTCAAAACAGCATAATTTCACTCTTCTCAATGATTAATGTGTTGTATTACACAACTTTTGAGTATTTAGCTTTATCAATGACATATACTTTAAAAAGGTTTTAGAGATCCTACCAGTCTTTGGGAACATCCTTGTTCCTTTATTCAGTTCCCGTTTTATGTATATTTCCTGCCTTGCACCTGATTATTCCAACATCTGATGGATGGCCTTGGGAATCTAATTCTGGTATTGATTGTTTCAGATGATTGTCTCCCCTTGTAGGTGATTTCTTCATTATTGTGTAAATTTAGATCATGAGCTCATGTTTAGCTATACAGCTGACACTGTAAGAGGCTTAGGTGTGAACGCTCATACGTTTCAGCAGAAAGTTGGCAAAGATTTATGTGTGTCCCTCCAATGAGTTGCCCGCGAGACCCCGTTTTAAGAAGTGTTGGTCCAATGTACCCTCCAGAGGCTAGGGATTCAGACAGGCCTGCTTGGCGGCCCCCGATCTGGGGCAGGGGCAGTGGGCGGCCTGTGGCCCTGGCAGGAGCCTCACAGCGTGTGTCCCAGGGACCCATCTGCCTGCGAACTTCGGTCACCTGGCAGGAAGCTACGATGCCCAGACCTATGGTTAGCTTTGCAGCGAGGTGTACTATGCAGACAGGTTCCACACACACTTCAAGTAAGAGGGCGGCCTGAGTGGAAAGGTGACAGTTTGGGCAGCTCTGCACACAAAGAAGGCGCCCTTTGGCCTTGGCCTAAATGCTTGTGAAACCACACTGGGCCTGCCGGGCTCTGAGGGCCCGGCCCTTGTCCTCCTGCTCCCCTGCCCTTTGTTCAGTCACATCAGAGATGGCCACACCCACTTCCTCAGTGACGACAGTTTTCCAACCTGCCTCAGTTCCTCCCCCTCTCCGCAGGTTACCATGGACTACAGATGCTGCATTCTGAGGCCAGGGCGTTCTGAGAATGACAAAGGCAGACATGATGACCTTAAATGATTTCCTTTTGTGTCAGATTTGGTAAACTTTAGGAGCTAGGAAATGGTCCCCTTTACAGAAATGTTCAAATTTACTGCTATTTCATATTTTCTCTGCTATAACATTGTCCTGATTCTTTCTGTATATTCTTTACTTATGTTTTTTTTTATCCTTAATCAAAGTGTGTCTTTTAAATCTTTTCAAAGAATATTCTTTGGACTTACTAAATCACCTCAATATTATACGTTTTCTGTTGTATTAAGTTCTGCTCATATATTTATTTATCTTTTTTCCATGTTCTCAGGGTTTATTGTTTTGATCTTCTGATGTCAATTAAAACACTTGGTTATTCATTTTAATAAATTTTTCCTTATAAAGATTTGAACTTTTGAAGATTCCAGCTTACATGTAAGTTGCTAAGGGTCAGGTCCCCTACATTGTTGCTGGCCTAAGGCTTAGTTCACCCTATAGCAATGTATATATTGACATATTTTCCCCTCGACTTTCTGTGATTCCCTACATCTCACCTTTCTTTGCAGACAAGCCATTTGAAATACCCTTAACTTATTTCACTGCCAATAATCTTTTAAATAATGTGTATATTTAGCGAAATCTTCTTATATAATTAGGCAGAAAATCTCACGTGCCATAGTTTTCCAAACAGCATAATTTCACTCTTCTCAAAGATTAATCTGTTGTATTACACAACCTTTGAGTATTTAGCTTTTTCAATGACATGTACTTTAAAAATGTTTTATAGATCCTTCCAGTCTTTGAAAACATTCTTGTTCCTTGTTTCAGTTCCAGTTTTATGTATATATTTGTGCCTTTCATCTGATTATTCCAACATATGATGGATGGCCTTGGGAATCTAATTCTGGTAGTGATTGTTTTTGCTGATTGTCTCCCCTTTTAGCTGATTTTTTCATTATTGTGTAAATTTGCATCATGAGCTCATGTTTAGCTAAACAGCTGACCTTGTAAGGGGCTTAGGTGTGAACGCTCATAAATTTCCGCAGAAAGTCGGCAGTGATTTATTTGTGTCCCTCTAATGAGTTGCCCAGGAGGACCCCATTTTCTACAAGTGTTGGTCAAATACTCCCTCTAGAGGCAGTGGACACAGACTGCGCTCCTAGGCGGTCCCTGATCTGGGTCAGGGGTAGTAGTGTGGCCTGTGGCCCGAGCAGGAGCCTCTCTGCGTGTGACCCAGGGACCCATTTGCCTGCGAATTTAGGTCTCCTGACAGGAAGCCACGAGGCCCTGACCTATGGTTAGCTGTGCAGCGAGGTGTACTACGTGGACACGTTCCACAGACACTTCAAGTAAGAGGGCGGCCTGAGTGGAAAGGTGAGAGTTTGGGCAGCTGTGCAGACTAAGAAGGCACCCTTTGGCCTGGGCCTTCATGCTTGTGACACAACACTGGGTCTGTCGGGCTCTGAGGCCCCTGCCCTGGGCCCCCTGCTCCACTGCCATTTGTCCAGTCACAGCAGAGATGGCCACACCCACTCCCTCAGTGAGGGCCGTGTTACAATCTCCCTCACCCCGCCCCTTCTCCGCAGGTTACCATGGACTACAGATGCTGCCTTCTGAGGCCAGGGCGTTCCGAGAATGCCAAGGTCAGAAATGATGACCTTAAATGATTTCCTCTTGTGTCCGTTTTGGTAAACTTTAGGAGCTAGGAAATGGTCCCCTTTACAGAAATGTTCAAATTTACTGGCATTTCATATATTCTCTGCTATAACATTGTCCTGACTCTTTCTGTATATTCTTTACATATCTTTTTGTTTTCCTTTATCAAAGTGTGTCTTTTAAATCTTTTCAAAGTATATTCTTTGGAGTTACTAAATCACCTCAATTTTATACGTTTTCTGTTGTATTAAGTTCTGTTCATCACTTTATTTATCTTTTTTCTATGTTCTCAGGGTTTATTGTTTTGATCTTCTGATATCAATTTAATCACTTGTTAATTCATTATAATAAATACTTTCTACTTATAAAGATTAGAACTTTTAAAGATTCCAGGTTACTTGTAATTTTCTAAGGATCAGGTCCACTATATTGTTGCTGGCCTAAGCCTTAGTTCACCATAGAGCAATGTATATATTGACATATTTTCCCCTCGACTTTCTGTGATTCCGTACATCTCACCTTTCTTTGCGGACAAGCCTTTTGAAATACCCTTACTTATTTCACAGCAAATAAGTCTTTGATATAATGTGTATTTTTTAGATAAATCTTCTTATATAATTAGGAAGAAAATCTGACCTGCCATAGTTTTCAAAACAGCATAATTTCACTCTTCTCAATGATGAATCTGTTGTATTACACAACCTTTGATTATTTAGCTTTATCAATGATATGTACTTTAAAAAGGCTTTAGAGATCCTACCAGTCTTTGAAAACATCCTTGTTCCTTGTTTCAGTTCGAGTTTTATGTATATATTCTGCCTTGCACCTGGTTATTCCAACATCTGATGGATGGCCTTGGGAATCTAATTCTGGTATTGATTGTTTTTGCTGATTGTCTCCCCTTGTAGCTGATTTCTTCATTATTGTGTAAATTTAGATCATGAGCTCATATTTAGCTAAACAGCTGACCTTGTAACAGGCTTATTTGTGAACTCTCGTAAGTTTCAGCAGAAATTCGGCAAAGATTTATTTGTGTCCCTTAAATGAGTTGCCCACAAGGACCCCGTTTTCTAGAAGTGTTGGTCCAATACCTCCTCTAGAGGCAGGGGACTCAGACAGGGTTGCTTTGTGGCCTCCGATCGGGGTCAGGGGCTGTGGGCAGCCTGTGGCCCGGGCAGGAGCCTCTACTTGTGTGTCCCAAGTACACATCTGCCTGCAAACTTTGGTCACCTGGCAGGAAGCGACGATGCCCAGACCTATGGTTAGCTGTGCAGGGAGGTGTACTGTGCGGACAGGCTCCACACACACTTCAAGTAAGAGGGCGGCCTGAGTGGAAAGGTGAGAGTTTGGGCAGCTGTGCACACAAAGAAGGCGCCCTTTGGCCTGGGCCAAAATGCTTTAGACACCCCACTGGGCCTTATATGATTTCCTCTTGTGTCAGTTTTGGTTAAGTTTAGTAGCTAGGAAATGGTCCCCTTTACCGAAATGTTCAAATTTACTGGCATTTCATATATTCTCTGCTATAACATCGTACTGATTCTTTCTGTATATTCTTTACTTATGTTTTTGTTTTCCTTAATCAAAGTGTGTCTTTTAAATCTTTTCAAAAAATATTCTTTGTACTTACTATATCACCTCAATTTTATACGTTTTCTGTTGTATTAAGTTCTGCTCATATCTTTATTTATCTTTTTTCTATGTTCTCAGGTTTTATTGGTTTGGTCTTCTGATGTCAATTAAAACACTTGGTTATTCCTTTTAATAAATCTTTTTACTTATAAAGATTTGAACTTTTGAAGATTCCAGCTTACTTGTAAGTTTCTAAGGCCAGGTCCTCTACTTTCTTGCTGGCCAAAGGCTTAGTTCAACATATAGCAAAGTATATATTGAACTATTTTCCCCTAGACTTTCTGTGGTTCCCTATATCTCACCTTTCTTTGCAGACAAGTCATTTGAAATACCCTTAACGTATTTCACAGCCAATAAGTCTTGAAATAATGTGTATTTTTTAGAGAAATCTACTTATATAATTAGGCAGCAAATTTGACCTGCCATTGTTTTCAAAACAGCATAATTTCACTCTTCTCAATGATTAATGTGTTGTATTACACAACTTTTGAGTATTTAGCTTTATCAATGACATATACTTTAAAAAGGTTTTAGAGATCCTACCAGTCTTTGGGAACATCCTTGTTCCTTTATTCAGTTCCCGTTTTATGTATATTTCCTGCCTTGCACCTGATTATTCCAACATCTGATGGATGGCCTTGGGAATCTAATTCTGGTATTGATTGTTTCAGATGATTGTCTCCCCTTGTAGGTGATTTCTTCATTATTGTGTAAATTTAGATCATGAGCTCATGTTTAGCTATACAGCTGACACTGTAAGAGGCTTCGGTGTGAACGCTCATACGTTTCAGCAGAAAGTTGGCAAAGATTTATGTGTGTCCCTCCAATGAGTTGCCCGCGAGACCCCGTTTTAAGAAGTGTTGGTCCAATGTACCCTCCAGAGGCTAGGGATTCAGACAGGCCTGCTTGGCGGCCCCCGATCTGGGGCAGGGGCAGTGGGCGGCCTGTGGCCCTGGCAGGAGCCTCACAGCGTGTGTCCCAGGGACCCATCTGCCTGCGAACTTCGGTCACCTGGCAGGAAGCTACGATGCCCAGACCTATGGTTAGCTTTGCAGCGAGGTGTACTATGCAGACAGGTTCCACACACACTTCAAGTAAGAGGGCGGCCTGAGTGGAAAGGTGACAGTTTGGGCAGCTCTGCACACAAAGAAGGCGCCCTTTGGCCTTGGCCTAAATGCTTGTGAAACCACACTGGGCCTGCCGGGCTCTGAGGGCCCGGCCCTTGTCCTCCTGCTCCCCTGCCCTTTGTTCAGTCACATCAGAGATGGCCACACCCACTTCCTCAGTGACGACAGTTTTCCAACCTGCCTCAGTTCCTCCCCCTCTCCGCAGGTTACCATGGACTACAGATGCTGCATTCTGAGGCCAGGGCGTTCTGAGTATGACAAAGGCAGACATGATGACCTTAAATGATTTCCTTTTGTGTCAGATTTGGTAAACTTTAGGAGCTAGGAAATGGTCCCCTTTACAGAAATGTTCAAATTTACTGCTATTTCATATTTTCTCTGCTATAACATTGTCCTGATTCTTTCTGTATATTCTTTACTTATGTTTTTTTTTATCCTTAATCAAAGTGTGTCTTTTAAATCTTTTCAAAGAATATTCTTTGGACTTACTAAATCACCTCAATATTATACGTTTTCTGTTGTATTAAGTTCTGCTCATATATTTATTTATCTTTTTTCCATGTTCTCAGGGTTTATTGTTTTGATCTTCTGATGTCAATTAAAACACTTGGTTATTCATTTTAATAAATTTTTCCTTATAAAGATTTGAACTTTTGAAGATTCCAGCTTACATGTAAGTTGCTAAGGGTCAGGTCCCCTACATTGTTGCTGGCCTAAGGCTTAGTTCACCCTATAGCAATGTATATATTGACATATTTTCCCCTCGACTTTCTGTGATTCCCTACATCTCACCTTTCTTTGCAGACAAGCCATTTGAAATACCCTTAACTTATTTCACTGCCAATAATCTTTTAAATAATGTGTATATTTAGCGAAATCTTCTTATATAATTAGGCAGAAAATCTCACGTGCCATAGTTTTCCAAACAGCATAATTTCACTCTTCTCAAAGATTAATCTGTTGTATTACACAACCTTTGAGTATTTAGCTTTTTCAATGACATGTACTTTAAAAATGTTTTATAGATCCTTCCAGTCTTTGAAAACATTCTTGTTCCTTGTTTCAGTTCCAGTTTTATGTATATATTTGTGCCTTTCATCTGATTATTCCAACATATGATGGATGGCCTTGGGAATCTAATTCTGGTAGTGATTGTTTTTGCTGATTGTCTCCCCTTTTAGCTGATTTTTTCATTATTGTGTAAATTTGCATCATGAGCTCATGTTTAGCTAAACAGCTGACCTTGTAAGGGGCTTAGGTGTGAACGCTCATAAATTTCCGCAGAAAGTCGGCAGTGATTTATTTGTGTCCCTCTAATGAGTTGCCCAGGAGGACCCCATTTTCTACAAGTGTTGGTCAAATACTCCCTCTAGAGGCAGTGGACACAGACTGCGCTCCTAGGCGGTCCCTGATCTGGGTCAGGGGTAGTAGTGTGGCCTGTGGCCCGAGCAGGAGCCTCTCTGCGTGTGACCCAGGGACCCATTTGCCTGCGAATTTAGGTCTCCTGACAGGAAGCCACGAGGCCCTGACCTATGGTTAGCTGTGCAGCGAGGTGTACTACGTGGACACGTTCCACAGACACTTCAAGTAAGAGGGCGGCCTGAGTGGAAAGGTGAGAGTTTGGGCAGCTGTGCAGACTAAGAAGGCACCCTTTGGCCTGGGCCTTCATGCTTGTGACACAACACTGGGTCTGTCGGGCTCTGAGGCCCCTGCCCTGGGCCCCCTGCTCCACTGCCATTTGTCCAGTCACAGCAGAGATGGCCACACCCACTCCCTCAGTGAGGGCCGTGTTACAATCTCCCTCACCCCGCCCCTTCTCCGCAGGTTACCATGGACTACAGATGCTGCCTTCTGAGGCCAGGGCGTTCCGAGAATGCCAAGGTCAGAAATGATGACCTTAAATGATTTCCTCTTGTGTCCGTTTTGGTAAACTTTAGGAGCTAGGAAATGGTCCCCTTTACAGAAATGTTCAAATTTACTGGCATTTCATATATTCTCTGCTATAACATTGTCCTGACTCTTTCTGTATATTCTTTACATATCTTTTTGTTTTCCTTTATCAAAGTGTGTCTTTTAAATCTTTTCAAAGTATATTCTTTGGAGTTACTAAATCACCTCAATTTTATACGTTTTCTGTTGTATTAAGTTCTGTTCATCACTTTATTTATCTTTTTTCTATGTTCTCAGGGTTTATTGTTTTGATCTTCTGATATCAATTTAATCACTTGTTAATTCATTATAATAAATACTTTCTACTTATAAAGATTAGAACTTTTAAAGATTCCAGGTTACTTGTAATTTTCTAAGGATCAGGTCCACTATATTGTTGCTGGCCTAAGCCTTAGTTCACCATAGAGCAATGTATATATTGACATATTTTCCCCTCGACTTTCTGTGATTCCGTACATCTCACCTTTCTTTGCGGACAAGCCTTTTGAAATACCCTTACTTATTTCACAGCAAATAAGTCTTTGATATAATGTGTATTTTTTAGATAAATCTTCTTATATAATTAGGAAGAAAATCTGACCTGCCATAGTTTTCAAAACAGCATAATTTCACTCTTCTCAATGATGAATCTGTTGTATTACACAACCTTTGATTATTTAGCTTTATCAATGATATGTACTTTAAAAAGGCTTTAGAGATCCTACCAGTCTTTGAAAACATCCTTGTTCCTTGTTTCAGTTCGAGTTTTATGTATATATTCTGCCTTGCACCTGGTTATTCCAACATCTGATGGATGGCCTTGGGAATCTAATTCTGGTATTGATTGTTTTTGCTGATTGTCTCCCCTTGTAGCTGATTTCTTCATTATTGTGTAAATTTAGATCATGAGCTCATATTTAGCTAAACAGCTGACCTTGTAACAGGCTTATTTGTGAACTCTCGTAAGTTTCAGCAGAAATTCGGCAAAGATTTATTTGTGTCCCTTAAATGAGTTGCCCACAAGGACCCCGTTTTCTAGAAGTGTTGGTCCAATACCTCCTCTAGAGGCAGGGGACTCAGACAGGGTTGCTTTGTGGCCTCCGATCGGGGTCAGGGGCTGTGGGCAGCCTGTGGCCCGGGCAGGAGCCTCTACTTGTGTGTCCCAAGTACACATCTGCCTGCAAACTTTGGTCACCTGGCAGGAAGCGACGATGCCCAGACCTATGGTTAGCTGTGCAGCGAGGTGTACTGTGCGGACAGGCTCCACACACACTTCAAGTAAGAGGGCGGCCTGAGTGGAAAGGTGAGAGTTTGGGCAGCTGTGCACACAAAGAAGGCGCCCTTTGGCCTGGGCCAAAATGCTTTAGACATCCCACTGGGCCTGCCGGGCTCTGAGGGCCCTGCCCTGGGCCCCCTGTTCTCCTGCCCTATGTTCAGTCACAGCACAGATGGCCACACCCACTCCCTCAGCGAGGGCAGTGTTCTAACCTCCCTCAGCCCCGCCCCCACTCCGCAGGTTACCATGGACTACAGATGCTGCATTCTGAGGCCAGGGCGTTCTGAGAATGCCAATGGGAGACATGATGACCTTAAATGATTTCCTTTTGTGTCAGTTTTGGTAAACTTTAAGAGCTAGGTAATGTTCCCCTTTACAGAAATGTTCAAATTTACTGCTATTTCATATTTTCTCTGCTATAACATTGTCCTGATTCTTTCTGTATATTCTTAACTTATGTTTTTGTTATCCTTAATCAAAGTGTGTCTTTTAAATCTTTTCAAAGAATATTCTTTGGACTTACTAAATCACCTGAAATTTATACGTTTTCTGTTGTATTAAGTTCTGCTCATATCTTTATTTATCTTTTTCTATGTTCTCAGGGTTTATTGGTTTGATCTTCTGATGTCAATTAAAACACTTGGTTATTCATTTTAATAAATATTTTTACTTATAAAGATTTGAGCTTTTGAAGATTCCAAATTACTTGTAACTTTCTAATGGTCAGGTTCTGTTCATTGTTGCTGGCCTGAGTCTTAGTTCAACATAGAGCAATGTATATATTGACATATTTTCCCTTCGAATTTCTGGGATTCCCTACATCTCACCTTTCTTTGCAGACATGCCATTTGAAATACCCTTAACTTATTTCACAGCCAATAAGTCTTTGAAATAATGTGTATTTTTTAGATAAATCTTCTTATATAATTAGGCAGAAAATCTGACCTGCCATAATTTTCAAAACAGCATAATTTCACTCTTCCCAATGATTAATCTGTTGTATTTCACATCCTTTGACTATTTAGCTTTATCAATGACATGTACTTTAAAAATATTTTAGAGAGCCTACTAGTCTTTGAAAACATCCTTGTTCCTTGTTTCAGTTCGAGTTTAATGTATATTTCCTGCCTTGCACCTGATTATTCCAAAATCTGATGGATGGCCTTGGGAATCTAATTCTGGTATGGATTGTTTTTGCTGATTGTCTCCCCTTGTAGCTGATTTCTTCATTATTGTGTAAATTTAGATCATGAGCTCATGTTTAGCTAAACAGCTGACCTTGTAAGAGGCTTAGTTGCGAACACTGGTAAGTTTCAGCAGAAAGTCGGGAAAGATTTATTTGTGTCCTTGCAATGAGCTGCCCGCGAGGACCCCGTTTTATAGAAGTGTTGGTCCAATATTCCCTGTTGTGGCTAGGGAAACATACAGGGCTGCTTGGCGTCCCCCGATCAGGGGCAGGGGAAGTGGGCGACCTTTGGGCCGAGCAGGAGCCTCACAGCGTGTGTCCCAGGTACCCATCTGCCTGCGAACTTCGGTCACCTGGCAGGAAGCTACGATGCCCAGACCTATGGTTAGCTGTGCAGCGAGGTGTACTGTGCAGACAGGTTCCACACATACTTCAAGTAACAGGGCGGCCTGAGTGGAACGGTGGGAGTTTGGGCAGCTGTGCAGACAAAGAAGGCGCCCTTTGGCCTGGGCTTAAATGCTTGTGACACCCCACTGGGCCTTATATGATTTCCTCTTGTGTCAGTTTTGGTTAAGTTTAGTAGCTAGGAAATGGTCCCCTTTACCGAAATGTTCAAATTTACTGGCATTTCATATATTCTCTGCTATAACATCGTACTGATTCTTTCTGTATATTCTTTACTTATGTTTTTGTTTTCCTTAATCAAAGTGTGTCTTTTAAATCTTTTCAAAAAATATTCTTTGTACTTACTATATCACCTCAATTTTATACGTTTTCTGTTGTATTAAGTTCTGCTCATATCTTTATTTATCTTTTTTCTATGTTCTCAGGTTATATTGGTTTGGTCTTCTGATGTCAATTAAAACACTTGGTTATTCCTTTTAATAAATCTTTTTACTTATAAAGATTTGAACTCTTGAAGATTCCAGCTTACTTGTAAGTTTCTAAGGCCAGGTCCTCTACTTTCTTGCTGGCCAAAGGCTTAGTTCAACATATAGCAAAGTATATATTGAACTATTTTCCCCTCGACTTTCTGTGGTTCCCTATATCTCACCTTTCTTTGCAGACAAGTCATTTGAAATACCCTTAACGTATTTCACAGCCAATAAGTCTTGAAATAATGTGTATTTTTTAGAGAAATCTACTTATATAATTAGGCAGCAAATCTGACCTGCCATTGTTTTCAAAACAGCATAATTTCACTCTTCTCAATGATTAATGTGTTGTATTACACAACTTTTGAGTATTTAGCTTTATCAATGACATATACTTTAAAAAGGTTTTAGAGATCCTACCAGTCTTTGGGAACATCCTTGTTCCTTTATTCAGTTCCCGTTTTATGTATATTTCCTGCCTTGCACCTGATTATTCCAACATCTGATGGATGGCCTTGGGAATCTAATTCTGGTATTGATTGTTTCAGATGATTGTCTCCCCTTGTAGCTGATTTCTTCATTATTGTGTAAATTTAGATCATGAGCTCATGTTTAGCTATACAGCTGACACTGTAAGAGGCTTCGGTGTGAACGCTCATACGTTTCAGCAGAAAGTTGGCAAAGATTTATGTGTGTCCCTCCAATGAGTTGCCCGCGAGACCCCGTTTTAAGAAGTGTTGGTCCAATATACCCTCCAGAGGCTAGGGATTCAGACAGGCCTGCTTGGCGGCCCCCGATCTGGGGCAGGGGCAGTGGGCGGCCTGTGGCCCTGGCAGGAGCCTCACAGCGTGTGTCCCAGGGACCCATCTGCCTGCGAACTTCGGTCACCTGGCAGGAAGCTACGATGCCCAGACCTATGGTTAGCTTTGCAGCGAGGTGTACTATGCAGACAGGTTCCACACACACTTCAAGTAAGACGCGGCCTGAGTGGAAAGGTGACAGTTTGGGCAGCTCTGCAGACAAAGAAGGCGCCCTTTGGCCTTGGCCTAAATGCTTGTGAAACCACACTGGGCCTGCCGGGCTCTGAGGGCCCGGCCCTTGTCCTCCTGCTCCCCTGCCCTTTGTTCAGTCACATCAGAGATGGCCACACCCACTTCCTCAGTGACGACAGTTTTCCAACCTGCCTCAGTTCCTCCCCCTCTCCGCAGGTTACCATGGACTACAGATGCTGCATTCTGAGGCCAGGGCGTTCTGAGTATGACAAAGGCAGACATGATGACCTTAAATGATTTCCTTTTGTGTCAGATTTGGTAAACTTTAGGAGCTAGGAAATGGTCCCCTTTACAGAAATGTTCAAATTTACTGCTATTTCATATTTTCTCTGCTATAACATTGTCCTGATTCTTTCTGTATATTCTTTACTTATGTTTTTTTTTATCCTTAATCAAAGTGTGTCTTTTAAATCTTTTCAAAGAATATTCTTTGGACTTACTAAATCACCTCAATATTATACGTTTTCTGTTGTATTAAGTTCTGCTCATATATTTATTTATCTTTTTTCCATGTTCTCAGGGTTTATTGTTTTGATCTTCTGATGTCAATTAAAACACTTGGTTATTCATTTTAATAAATTTTTCCTTATAAAGATTTGAACTTTTGAAGATTCCAGCTTACATGTAAGTTGCTAAGGGTCAGGTCCCCTACATTGTTGCTGGCCTAAGGCTTAGTTCACCCTATAGCAATGTATATATTGACATATTTTCCCCTCGACTTTCTGTGATTCCCTACATCTCACCTTTCTTTGCAGACAAGCCATTTGAAATACCCTTAACTTATTTCACTGCCAATAATCTTTTAAATAATGTGTATATTTAGCGAAATCTTCTTATATAATTAGGCAGAAAATCTCACGTGCCATAGTTTTCCAAACAGCATAATTTCACTCTTCTCAAAGATTAATCTGTTGTATTACACAACCTTTGAGTATTTAGCTTTTTCAATGACATGTACTTTAAAAATGTTTTATAGATCCTTCCAGTCTTTGAAAACATTCTTGTTCCTTGTTTCAGTTCCAGTTTTATGTATATATTTGTGCCTTTCATCTGATTATTCCAACATATGATGGATGGCCTTGGGAATCTAATTCTGGTAGTGATTGTTTTTGCTGATTGTCTCCCCTTTTAGCTGATTTTTTCATTATTGTGTAAATTTGCATCATGAGCTCATGTTTAGCTAAACAGCTGACCTTGTAAGGGGCTTAGGTGTGAACGCTCATAAATTTCCGCAGAAAGTCGGCAGTGATTTATTTGTGTCCCTCTAATGAGTTGCCCAGGAGGACCCCATTTTCTACAAGTGTTGGTCAAATACTCCCTCTAGAGGCAGTGGACACAGACTGCGCTCCTAGGCGGTCCCTGATCTGGGTCAGGGGTAGTAGTGTGGCCTGTGGCCCGAGCAGGAGCCTCTCTGCGTGTGACCCAGGGACCCATTTGCCTGCGAATTTAGGTCTCCTGACAGGAAGCCACGAGGCCCTGACCTATGGTTAGCTGTGCAGCGAGGTGTACTACGTGGACACGTTCCACAGACACTTCAAGTAAGAGGGCGGCCTGAGTGGAAAGGTGAGAGTTTGGGCAGCTGTGCAGACTAAGAAGGCACCCTTTGGCCTGGGCCTTCATGCTTGTGACACAACACTGGGTCTGTCGGGCTCTGAGGCCCCTGCCCTGGGCCCCCTGCTCCACTGCCATTTGTCCAGTCACAGCAGAGATGGCCACACCCACTCCCTCAGTGAGGGCCGTGTTACAATCTCCCTCACCCCGCCCCTTCTCCGCAGGTTACCATGGACTACAGATGCTGCCTTCTGAGGCCAGGGCGTTCCGAGAATGCCAAGGTCAGAAATGATGACCTTAAATGATTTCCTCTTGTGTCCGTTTTGGTAAACTTTAGGAGCTAGGAAATGGTCCCCTTTACAGAAATGTTCAAATTTACTGGCATTTCATATATTCTCTGCTATAACATTGTCCTGACTCTTTCTGTATATTCTTTACATATCTTTTTGTTTTCCTTTATCAAAGTGTGTCTTTTAAATCTTTTCAAAGTATATTCTTTGGAGTTACTAAATCACCTCAATTTTATACGTTTTCTGTTGTATTAAGTTCTGTTCATCACTTTATTTATCTTTTTTCTATGTTCTCAGGGTTTATTGTTTTGATCTTCTGATATCAATTTAATCACTTGTTAATTCATTATAATAAATACTTTCTACTTATAAAGATTAGAACTTTTAAAGATTCCAGGTTACTTGTAATTTTCTAAGGATCAGGTCCACTATATTGTTGCTGGCCTAAGCCTTAGTTCACCATAGAGCAATGTATATATTGACATATTTTCCCCTCGACTTTCTGTGATTCCGTACATCTCACCTTTCTTTGCGGACAAGCCTTTTGAAATACCCTTACTTATTTCACAGCAAATAAGTCTTTGATATAATGTGTATTTTTTAGATAAATCTTCTTATATAATTAGGAAGAAAATCTGACCTGCCATAGTTTTCAAAACAGCATAATTTCACTCTTCTCAATGATGAATCTGTTGTATTACACAACCTTTGATTATTTAGCTTTATCAATGATATGTACTTTAAAAAGGCTTTAGAGATCCTACCAGTCTTTGAAAACATCCTTGTTCCTTGTTTCAGTTCGAGTTTTATGTATATATTCTGCCTTGCACCTGGTTATTCCAACATCTGATGGATGGCCTTGGGAATCTAATTCTGGTATTGATTGTTTTTGCTGATTGTCTCCCCTTGTAGCTGATTTCTTCATTATTGTGTAAATTTAGATCATGAGCTCATATTTAGCTAAACAGCTGACCTTGTAACAGGCTTATTTGTGAACTCTCGTAAGTTTCAGCAGAAATTCGGCAAAGATTTATTTGTGTCCCTTAAATGAGTTGCCCACAAGGACCCCGTTTTCTAGAAGTGTTGGTCCAATACCTCCTCTAGAGGCAGGGGACTCAGACAGGGTTGCTTTGTGGCCTCCGATCGGGGTCAGGGGCTGTGGGCAGCCTGTGGCCCGGGCAGGAGCCTCTACTTGTGTGTCCCAAGTACACATCTGCCTGCAAACTTTGGTCACCTGGCAGGAAGCGACGATGCCCAGACCTATGGTTAGCTGTGCAGGGAGGTGTACTGTGCGGACAGGCTCCACACACACTTCAAGTAAGAGGGCGGCCTGAGTGGAAAGGTGAGAGTTTGGGCAGCTGTGCACACAAAGAAGGCGCCCTTTGGCCTGGGCCAAAATGCTTTAGACACCCCACTGGGCCTTATATGATTTCCTCTTGTGTCAGTTTTGGTTAAGTTTAGTAGCTAGGAAATGGTCCCCTTTACCGAAATGTTCAAATTTACTGGCATTTCATATATTCTCTGCTATAACATCGTACTGATTCTTTCTGTATATTCTTTACTTATGTTTTTGTTTTCCTTAATCAAAGTGTGTCTTTTAAATCTTTTCAAAAAATATTCTTTGTACTTACTATATCACCTCAATTTTATACGTTTTCTGTTGTATTAAGTTCTGCTCATATCTTTATTTATCTTTTTTCTATGTTCTCAGGTTTTATTGGTTTGGTCTTCTGATGTCAATTAAAACACTTGGTTATTCCTTTTAATAAATCTTTTTACTTATAAAGATTTGAACTTTTGAAGATTCCAGCTTACTTGTAAGTTTCTAAGGCCAGGTCCTCTACTTTCTTGCTGGCCAAAGGCTTAGTTCAACATATAGCAAAGTATATATTGAACTATTTTCCCCTAGACTTTCTGTGGTTCCCTATATCTCACCTTTCTTTGCAGACAAGTCATTTGAAATACCCTTAACGTATTTCACAGCCAATAAGTCTTGAAATAATGTGTATTTTTTAGAGAAATCTACTTATATAATTAGGCAGCAAATTTGACCTGCCATTGTTTTCAAAACAGCATAATTTCACTCTTCTCAATGATTAATGTGTTGTATTACACAACTTTTGAGTATTTAGCTTTATCAATGACATATACTTTAAAAAGGTTTTAGAGATCCTACCAGTCTTTGGGAACATCCTTGTTCCTTTATTCAGTTCCCGTTTTATGTATATTTCCTGCCTTGCACCTGATTATTCCAACATCTGATGGATGGCCTTGGGAATCTAATTCTGGTATTGATTGTTTCAGATGATTGTCTCCCCTTGTAGGTGATTTCTTCATTATTGTGTAAATTTAGATCATGAGCTCATGTTTAGCTATACAGCTGACACTGTAAGAGGCTTCGGTGTGAACGCTCATACGTTTCAGCAGAAAGTTGGCAAAGATTTATGTGTGTCCCTCCAATGAGTTGCCCGCGAGACCCCGTTTTAAGAAGTGTTGGTCCAATGTACCCTCCAGAGGCTAGGGATTCAGACAGGCCTGCTTGGCGGCCCCCGATCTGGGGCAGGGGCAGTGGGCGGCCTGTGGCCCTGGCAGGAGCCTCACAGCGTGTGTCCCAGGGACCCATCTGCCTGCGAACTTCGGTCACCTGGCAGGAAGCTACGATGCCCAGACCTATGGTTAGCTTTGCAGCGAGGTGTACTATGCAGACAGGTTCCACACACACTTCAAGTAAGAGGGCGGCCTGAGTGGAAAGGTGACAGTTTGGGCAGCTCTGCACACAAAGAAGGCGCCCTTTGGCCTTGGCCTAAATGCTTGTGAAACCACACTGGGCCTGCCGGGCTCTGAGGGCCCGGCCCTTGTCCTCCTGCTCCCCTGCCCTTTGTTCAGTCACATCAGAGATGGCCACACCCACTTCCTCAGTGACGACAGTTTTCCAACCTGCCTCAGTTCCTCCCCCTCTCCGCAGGTTACCATGGACTACAGATGCTGCATTCTGAGGCCAGGGCGTTCTGAGTATGACAAAGGCAGACATGATGACCTTAAATGATTTCCTTTTGTGTCAGATTTGGTAAACTTTAGGAGCTAGGAAATGGTCCCCTTTACAGAAATGTTCAAATTTACTGCTATTTCATATTTTCTCTGCTATAACATTGTCCTGATTCTTTCTGTATATTCTTTACTTATGTTTTTTTTTATCCTTAATCAAAGTGTGTCTTTTAAATCTTTTCAAAGAATATTCTTTGGACTTACTAAATCACCTCAATATTATACGTTTTCTGTTGTATTAAGTTCTGCTCATATATTTATTTATCTTTTTTCCATGTTCTCAGGGTTTATTGTTTTGATCTTCTGATGTCAATTAAAACACTTGGTTATTCATTTTAATAAATTTTTCCTTATAAAGATTTGAACTTTTGAAGATTCCAGCTTACATGTAAGTTGCTAAGGGTCAGGTCCCCTACATTGTTGCTGGCCTAAGGCTTAGTTCACCCTATAGCAATGTATATATTGACATATTTTCCCCTCGACTTTCTGTGATTCCCTACATCTCACCTTTCTTTGCAGACAAGCCATTTGAAATACCCTTAACTTATTTCACTGCCAATAATCTTTTAAATAATGTGTATATTTAGCGAAATCTTCTTATATAATTAGGCAGAAAATCTCACGTGCCATAGTTTTCCAAACAGCATAATTTCACTCTTCTCAAAGATTAATCTGTTGTATTACACAACCTTTGAGTATTTAGCTTTTTCAATGACATGTACTTTAAAAATGTTTTATAGATCCTTCCAGTCTTTGAAAACATTCTTGTTCCTTGTTTCAGTTCCAGTTTTATGTATATATTTGTGCCTTTCATCTGATTATTCCAACATATGATGGATGGCCTTGGGAATCTAATTCTGGTAGTGATTGTTTTTGCTGATTGTCTCCCCTTTTAGCTGATTTTTTCATTATTGTGTAAATTTGCATCATGAGCTCATGTTTAGCTAAACAGCTGACCTTGTAAGGGGCTTAGGTGTGAACGCTCATAAATTTCCGCAGAAAGTCGGCAGTGATTTATTTGTGTCCCTCTAATGAGTTGCCCAGGAGGACCCCATTTTCTACAAGTGTTGGTCAAATACTCCCTCTAGAGGCAGTGGACACAGACTGCGCTCCTAGGCGGTCCCTGATCTGGGTCAGGGGTAGTAGTGTGGCCTGTGGCCCGAGCAGGAGCCTCTCTGCGTGTGACCCAGGGACCCATTTGCCTGCGAATTTAGGTCTCCTGACAGGAAGCCACGAGGCCCTGACCTATGGTTAGCTGTGCAGCGAGGTGTACTACGTGGACACGTTCCACAGACACTTCAAGTAAGAGGGCGGCCTGAGTGGAAAGGTGAGAGTTTGGGCAGCTGTGCAGACTAAGAAGGCACCCTTTGGCCTGGGCCTTCATGCTTGTGACACAACACTGGGTCTGTCGGGCTCTGAGGCCCCTGCCCTGGGCCCCCTGCTCCACTGCCATTTGTCCAGTCACAGCAGAGATGGCCACACCCACTCCCTCAGTGAGGGCCGTGTTACAATCTCCCTCACCCCGCCCCTTCTCCGCAGGTTACCATGGACTACAGATGCTGCCTTCTGAGGCCAGGGCGTTCCGAGAATGCCAAGGTCAGAAATGATGACCTTAAATGATTTCCTCTTGTGTCCGTTTTGGTAAACTTTAGGAGCTAGGAAATGGTCCCCTTTACAGAAATGTTCAAATTTACTGGCATTTCATATATTCTCTGCTATAACATTGTCCTGACTCTTTCTGTATATTCTTTAC
Organism: Mesoplodon bidens; assembly: GCF_964165515.1. Classification (NCBI taxonomy): domain Eukaryota; kingdom Metazoa; phylum Chordata; class Mammalia; order Artiodactyla; family Ziphiidae; genus Mesoplodon; species Mesoplodon bidens. The sequence continues at coordinate 212,224 of NW_027672081.1, forward strand.
ATATCTTTTTGTTTTCCTTTATCAAAGTGTGTCTTTTAAATCTTTTCAAAGTATATTCTTTGGAGTTACTAAATCACCTCAATTTTATACGTTTTCTGTTGTATTAAGTTCTGTTCATCACTTTATTTATCTTTTTTCTATGTTCTCAGGGTTTATTGTTTTGATCTTCTGATATCAATTTAATCACTTGTTAATTCATTATAATAAATACTTTCTACTTATAAAGATTAGAACTTTTAAAGATTCCAGGTTACTTGTAATTTTCTAAGGATCAGGTCCACTATATTGTTGCTGGCCTAAGCCTTAGTTCACCATAGAGCAATGTATATATTGACATATTTTCCCCTCGACTTTCTGTGATTCCGTACATCTCACCTTTCTTTGCGGACAAGCCTTTTGAAATACCCTTACTTATTTCACAGCAAATAAGTCTTTGATATAATGTGTATTTTTTAGATAAATCTTCTTATATAATTAGGAAGAAAATCTGACCTGCCATAGTTTTCAAAACAGCATAATTTCACTCTTCTCAATGATGAATCTGTTGTATTACACAACCTTTGATTATTTAGCTTTATCAATGATATGTACTTTAAAAAGGCTTTAGAGATCCTACCAGTCTTTGAAAACATCCTTGTTCCTTGTTTCAGTTCGAGTTTTATGTATATATTCTGCCTTGCACCTGGTTATTCCAACATCTGATGGATGGCCTTGGGAATCTAATTCTGGTATTGATTGTTTTTGCTGATTGTCTCCCCTTGTAGCTGATTTCTTCATTATTGTGTAAATTTAGATCATGAGCTCATATTTAGCTAAACAGCTGACCTTGTAACAGGCTTATTTGTGAACTCTCGTAAGTTTCAGCAGAAATTCGGCAAAGATTTATTTGTGTCCCTTAAATGAGTTGCCCACAAGGACCCCGTTTTCTAGAAGTGTTGGTCCAATACCTCCTCTAGAGGCAGGGGACTCAGACAGGGTTGCTTTGTGGCCTCCGATCGGGGTCAGGGGCTGTGGGCAGCCTGTGGCCCGGGCAGGAGCCTCTACTTGTGTGTCCCAAGTACACATCTGCCTGCAAACTTTGGTCACCTGGCAGGAAGCGACGATGCCCAGACCTATGGTTAGCTGTGCAGCGAGGTGTACTGTGCGGACAGGCTCCACACACACTTCAAGTAAGAGGGCGGCCTGAGTGGAAAGGTGAGAGTTTGGGCAGCTGTGCACACAAAGAAGGCGCCCTTTGGCCTGGGCCAAAATGCTTTAGACATCCCACTGGGCCTGCCGGGCTCTGAGGGCCCTGCCCTGGGCCCCCTGTTCTCCTGCCCTATGTTCAGTCACAGCACAGATGGCCACACCCACTCCCTCAGCGAGGGCAGTGTTCTAACCTCCCTCAGCCCCGCCCCCACTCCGCAGGTTACCATGGACTACAGATGCTGCATTCTGAGGCCAGGGCGTTCTGAGAATGCCAATGGGAGACATGATGACCTTAAATGATTTCCTTTTGTGTCAGTTTTGGTAAACTTTAAGAGCTAGGTAATGTTCCCCTTTACAGAAATGTTCAAATTTACTGCTATTTCATATTTTCTCTGCTATAACATTGTCCTGATTCTTTCTGTATATTCTTAACTTATGTTTTTGTTATCCTTAATCAAAGTGTGTCTTTTAAATCTTTTCAAAGAATATTCTTTGGACTTACTAAATCACCTGAAATTTATACGTTTTCTGTTGTATTAAGTTCTGCTCATATCTTTATTTATCTTTTTCTATGTTCTCAGGGTTTATTGGTTTGATCTTCTGATGTCAATTAAAACACTTGGTTATTCATTTTAATAAATATTTTTACTTATAAAGATTTGAGCTTTTGAAGATTCCAAATTACTTGTAACTTTCTAATGGTCAGGTTCTGTTCATTGTTGCTGGCCTGAGTCTTAGTTCAACATAGAGCAATGTATATATTGACATATTTTCCCTTCGAATTTCTGGGATTCCCTACATCTCACCTTTCTTTGCAGACATGCCATTTGAAATACCCTTAACTTATTTCACAGCCAATAAGTCTTTGAAATAATGTGTATTTTTTAGATAAATCTTCTTATATAATTAGGCAGAAAATCTGACCTGCCATAATTTTCAAAACAGCATAATTTCACTCTTCCCAATGATTAATCTGTTGTATTTCACATCCTTTGACTATTTAGCTTTATCAATGACATGTACTTTAAAAATATTTTAGAGAGCCTACTAGTCTTTGAAAACATCCTTGTTCCTTGTTTCAGTTCGAGTTTAATGTATATTTCCTGCCTTGCACCTGATTATTCCAAAATCTGATGGATGGCCTTGGGAATCTAATTCTGGTATGGATTGTTTTTGCTGATTGTCTCCCCTTGTAGCTGATTTCTTCATTATTGTGTAAATTTAGATCATGAGCTCATGTTTAGCTAAACAGCTGACCTTGTAAGAGGCTTAGTTGCGAACACTGGTAAGTTTCAGCAGAAAGTCGGGAAAGATTTATTTGTGTCCTTGCAATGAGCTGCCCGCGAGGACCCCGTTTTATAGAAGTGTTGGTCCAATATTCCCTGTTGTGGCTAGGGAAACATACAGGGCTGCTTGGCGTCCCCCGATCAGGGGCAGGGGAAGTGGGCGACCTTTGGGCCGAGCAGGAGCCTCACAGCGTGTGTCCCAGGTACCCATCTGCCTGCGAACTTCGGTCACCTGGCAGGAAGCTACGATGCCCAGACCTATGGTTAGCTGTGCAGCGAGGTGTACTGTGCAGACAGGTTCCACACATACTTCAAGTAACAGGGCGGCCTGAGTGGAACGGTGGGAGTTTGGGCAGCTGTGCAGACAAAGAAGGCGCCCTTTGGCCTGGGCTTAAATGCTTGTGACACCCCACTGGGCCTTATATGATTTCCTCTTGTGTCAGTTTTGGTTAAGTTTAGTAGCTAGGAAATGGTCCCCTTTACCGAAATGTTCAAATTTACTGGCATTTCATATATTCTCTGCTATAACATCGTACTGATTCTTTCTGTATATTCTTTACTTATGTTTTTGTTTTCCTTAATCAAAGTGTGTCTTTTAAATCTTTTCAAAAAATATTCTTTGTACTTACTATATCACCTCAATTTTATACGTTTTCTGTTGTATTAAGTTCTGCTCATATCTTTATTTATCTTTTTTCTATGTTCTCAGGTTATATTGGTTTGGTCTTCTGATGTCAATTAAAACACTTGGTTATTCCTTTTAATAAATCTTTTTACTTATAAAGATTTGAACTCTTGAAGATTCCAGCTTACTTGTAAGTTTCTAAGGCCAGGTCCTCTACTTTCTTGCTGGCCAAAGGCTTAGTTCAACATATAGCAAAGTATATATTGAACTATTTTCCCCTCGACTTTCTGTGGTTCCCTATATCTCACCTTTCTTTGCAGACAAGTCATTTGAAATACCCTTAACGTATTTCACAGCCAATAAGTCTTGAAATAATGTGTATTTTTTAGAGAAATCTACTTATATAATTAGGCAGCAAATCTGACCTGCCATTGTTTTCAAAACAGCATAATTTCACTCTTCTCAATGATTAATGTGTTGTATTACACAACTTTTGAGTATTTAGCTTTATCAATGACATATACTTTAAAAAGGTTTTAGAGATCCTACCAGTCTTTGGGAACATCCTTGTTCCTTTATTCAGTTCCCGTTTTATGTATATTTCCTGCCTTGCACCTGATTATTCCAACATCTGATGGATGGCCTTGGGAATCTAATTCTGGTATTGATTGTTTCAGATGATTGTCTCCCCTTGTAGCTGATTTCTTCATTATTGTGTAAATTTAGATCATGAGCTCATGTTTAGCTATACAGCTGACACTGTAAGAGGCTTCGGTGTGAACGCTCATACGTTTCAGCAGAAAGTTGGCAAAGATTTATGTGTGTCCCTCCAATGAGTTGCCCGCGAGACCCCGTTTTAAGAAGTGTTGGTCCAATATACCCTCCAGAGGCTAGGGATTCAGACAGGCCTGCTTGGCGGCCCCCGATCTGGGGCAGGGGCAGTGGGCGGCCTGTGGCCCTGGCAGGAGCCTCACAGCGTGTGTCCCAGGGACCCATCTGCCTGCGAACTTCGGTCACCTGGCAGGAAGCTACGATGCCCAGACCTATGGTTAGCTTTGCAGCGAGGTGTACTATGCAGACAGGTTCCACACACACTTCAAGTAAGACGCGGCCTGAGTGGAAAGGTGACAGTTTGGGCAGCTCTGCAGACAAAGAAGGCGCCCTTTGGCCTTGGCCTAAATGCTTGTGAAACCACACTGGGCCTGCCGGGCTCTGAGGGCCCGGCCCTTGTCCTCCTGCTCCCCTGCCCTTTGTTCAGTCACATCAGAGATGGCCACACCCACTTCCTCAGTGACGACAGTTTTCCAACCTGCCTCAGTTCCTCCCCCTCTCCGCAGGTTACCATGGACTACAGATGCTGCATTCTGAGGCCAGGGCGTTCTGAGAATGACAAAGGCAGACATGATGACCTTAAATGATTTCCTTTTGTGTCAGATTTGGTAAACTTTAGGAGCTAGGAAATGGTCCCCTTTACAGAAATGTTCAAATTTACTGCTATTTCATATTTTCTCTGCTATAACATTGTCCTGATTCTTTCTGTATATTCTTTACTTATGTTTTTTTTTTTCCTTAATCAAAGTGTGTCTTTTAAATCTTTTCAAAGAATATTCTTTGGACTTACTAAATCACCTCAATATTATACGTTTTCTGTTGTATTAAGTTCTGCTCATATCTTTATTTATCTTTTTTCCATGTTCTCAGGGTTTATTGTTTTGATCTTCTGATGTCAATTAAAACACTTGGTTATTCATTTTAATAAATTTTTCCTTATAAAGATTTGAACTTTTGAAGATTCCAGCTTACATGTAAGTTGCTAAGGGTCAGGTCCTCTACATTGTTGCTGGCCTAAGGCTTAGTTCACCCTATAGCAATGTATATATTGACATATTTTCCCCTCGACTTTCTGTGATTCCCTACATCTCACCTTTCTTTGCAGACAAGCCATTTGAAATACCCTTAACTTATTTCACTGCCAATAATCTTTTAAATAATGTGTATATTTAGCGAAATCTTCTTATATAATTAGGCAGAAAATCTCACGTGCCATAGTTTTCCAAACAGCATAATTTCACTCTTCTCAAAGATTAATCTGTTGTATTACACAACCTTTGAGTATTTAGCTTTTTCAATGACATGTACTTTAAAAATGTTTTATAGATCCTTCCAGTCTTTGAAAACATTCTTGTTCCTTGTTTCAGTTCCAGTTTTATGTATATATTTGTGCCTTTCACCTGATTATTCCAACATATGATGGATGGCCTTGGGAATCTAATTCTGGTAGTGATTGTTTTTGCTGATTGTCTCCCCTTTTAGCTGATTTTTTCATTATTGTGTAAATTTACATCATGAGCTCATGTTTAGCTAAACAGCTGACCTTGTAAGGGGCTTAGGTGTGAACGCTCATAAATTTCCGCAGAAAGTCGGCAATGATTTATTTGTGTCCCTCTAATGAGTTGCCCAGGAGGACCCCATTTTCTACAAGTGTTGGTCAAATACTCCCTCTAGAGGCAGTGGACACAGACTGCGCTCCTAGGCTGTCCCCGATCTGGGGCAGGGGTAGTAGTGTGGCCTGTGGCCCGAGCAGGAGCCTCTCTGCGTGTGACCCAGGGACCCATTTGCCTGCGAGTTTAGGTCTCCTGACAGGAAGCCACGAGGCCCTGACCTATGGTTAGCTGTGCAGCGAGGTGTACTACGTGGACACGTTCCACAGACACTTCAAGTAAGAGGGCGGCCTGAGTGGAAAGGTGAGAGTTTTGGCAGCTGTGCACACTAAGAAGGCACCCTTTGGCCTGGGCCTTCATGCTTGTGACACAACACTGGGTCTGTCAGGCTCTGAGGTCCCTGACCTGGGCCCCCTGCTGCACTGCCATTTGTCCAGTCACAGCAGAGATGGCCACACCCACTCCCTCAGTGAGGGCCGTGTTACAATCTCCCTCACCCCGCCCCTTCTCCGCAGGTTACCATGGACTACAGATGCTGCCTTCTGAGGCCAGGGCGTTCCGAGAATGCCAAGGTCAGAAATGATGACCTTAAATGATTTCCTCTTGTGTCCGTTTTGGTAAACTTTAGGAGCTAGGAAATGGTCCCCTTTACAGAAATGTTCAAATTTACTGGCATTTCATATATTCTCTGCTATAACATTGTCCTGACTCTTTCTGTATATTCTTTACATATCTTTTTGTTTTCCTTTATCAAAGTGTGTCTTTTAAATCTTTTCAAAGTATATTCTTTGGAGTTACTAAATCACCTCAATTTTATACGTTTTCTGTTGTATTAAGTTCTGCTCATCACTTTATTTATCTTTTTTCTATGTTCTCAGGGTTTATTGTTTTGATCTTCTGATATCAATTTAATCACTTGTTAATTCATTATAATAAATACTTTCTACTTATAAAGATTAGAACTTTTAAAGATTCCAGGTTACTTGTAATTTTCTAAGGATCAGGTCCACTATATTGTTGCTGGCCTAAGCCTTAGTTCACCATAGAGCAATGTATATATTGACATATTTTCCCCTCGACTTTCTGTGATTCCGTACATCTCACCTTTCTTTGCGGACAAGCCTTTTGAAATACCCTTACTTATTTCACAGCCAATAAGTCTTTGATATAATGTGTATTTTTTAGATAAATCTTCTTATATAATTGGGAAGAAAATCTGACCTGCCATAGTTTTCAAAACAGCATAATTTCACTCTTCTCAATGATGAATCTGTTGTATTACACAACCTTTGATTATTTAGCTTTATCAATGACGTGTACTTTAAAAAGGCTTTAGAGATCCTACCAGTCTTTGAAAACATCCTTGTTCCTTGTTTCAGTTCGAGTTTTATGTATATATTCTGCCTTGCACCTGGTTATTCCAACATCTGATGGATGGCCTTGGGAATCTAATTCTGGTATTGATTGTTTTTGCTGATTGTCTCCCCTTGTAGCTGATTTCTTCATTATTGTGTAAATTTAGATCATGAGCTCATATTTAGCTAAACAGCTGACCTTGTAACAGGCTTATTTGTGAACTCTCGTAAGTTTCAGCAGAAATTCGGCAAAGATTTATTTGTGTCCCTTAAATGAGTTGCCCACAAGGACCCCGTTTTCTAGAAGTGTTGGTCCAATACCTCCTCTAGAGGCAGGGGACTCAGACAGGGTTGCTTTGTGGCCTCCGATCTGGGTCAGGGGCTGTGGGCAGCCTGTGGCCCGGGCAGGAGCCTCTACTTGTGTGTCCCAAGTACACATCTGCCTGCAAACTTTGGTCACCTGGCAGGAAGCGACGATGCCCAGACCTATGGTTAGCTGTGCAGCGAGGTGTACTGTGCGGACAGGCTCCACACACACTTCAAGTAAGAGGGCGGCCTGAGTGGAAAGGTGAGAGTTTGGGCAGCTGTGCACACAAAGAAGGCGCCCTTTGGCCTGGGCCAAAATGCTTTAGACACCCCACTGGGCCTGCCGGGCTCTGAGGGCCCTGCCCTGGGCCCCCTGTTCTCCTGCCCTATGTTCAGTCACAGCACAGATGGCCACACCCACTCCCTCAGCAAGGGCAGTGTTCTAACCTCCTTCAGCCCCGCCCCCACTCCGCAGGTTACCATGGACTACAGATGCTGCATTCTGAGGCCAGGGCGTTCTGAGAATGCCAATGGGAGACATGATGACCTTAAATGATTTCCTTTTGTGTCAGTTTTGGTAAACTTTAAGAGCTAGGTAAAGTTTCCCTTTACAGAAATGTTCAAATTTACTGCTATTTCATATTTTCTCTGCTATAACATTGTCCTGATTCTTTCTGTATATTCTTTACTTATGTTTTTGTTATCCTTAATCAAAGTGTGTCTTTTAAATCTTTTCAAAGAATATTCTTTGGACTTACTAAATCACCTGAAATTTATACGTTTTCTGTTGGATTAAGTTCTGCTCATAGCTTTATTTATCTTTTTTCTATGTTCTCAGGGTTTATTGGTTTGATCTTCTGATGTCAATTAAAACACTTGGTTATTCATTTTAATAAATATTTTTACTTATAAATATTTGAGCTTTTGAAGATTCCAACTTACTTGTAACTTTCTAATGGTCAGGTTCTGTACATTGTTGCTGGCCTGAGTCTTAGTTCAACATAGAGCAATGTATATATTGACATATTTTCCCTTCGAATTTCTGGGATTCCCTACATCTCACCTTTCTTTGCAGACATGCCATTTGAAATACCCTTAACTTATTTCACAGCCAATAAGTCTTTGAAATAATGTGTATTTTTTAGATAAATCTTCTTATATAATTAGGCAGAAAATCTGACCTGCCATAATTTTCAAAACAGCATAATTTCACTCTTCCCAATGATTAATCTGTTGTATTACACATCCTTTGACTATTTAGCTTTATCAATGACAAGTACTTTAAAAATATTTTAGAGAGCCTACTAGTCTTTGAAAACATCCTTGTTCCTTGTTTCAGTTCGAGTTTAATGTATATTTCCTGCCTTGCACCTGATTATTCCAACATCTGATGGATGGCCTTGGGAATCTAATTCTGGTATGGATTGTTTTTGCTGATTGTCTCCCCTTGTAGCTGATTTCTTCATTATTGTGTAAATTTAGATCATGAGCTCATGTTTAGCTATACAGCTGACACTGTAAGAGGCTTAGGTGTGAACGCTCATACGTTTCAGCAGAAAGTTGGCAAAGATTTATGTGTGTCCCTCCAATGAGTTGCCCGTGAGACCCCGTTTTAAGAAGTGTTGGTCCAATATACCCTCCAGAGGCTAGGGATTCAGACAGGCCTGCTTGGCGGCCCCCGATCTGGGGCAGGGGCAGTGGGCGGCCTGTGGCCCTGGCAGGAGCCTCACAGCGTGTGTCCCAGGGACCCATCTGCCTGCGAACTTCGGTCACCTGGCAGGAAGCTACGATGCCCAGACCTATGGTTAGCTTTGCAGCGAGGTGTACTATGCAGACAGGTTCCACACACACTTCAAGTAAGAGGGCGGCCTGAGTGGAAAGGTGACAGTTTGGGCAGCTCTGCAGACAAAGAAGGCGCCCTTTGGCCTTGGCCTAAATGCTTGTGAAACCACACTGGGCCTGCCGGGCTCTGAGGGCCCGGCCCTTGTCCTCCTGCTCCCCTGCCCTTTGTTCAGTCACATCAGAGATGGCCACACCCACTTCCTCAGTGACGACAGTTTTCCAACCTGCCTCAGTTCCTCCCCCTCTCCGCAGGTTACCATGGACTACAGATGCTGCATTCTGAGGCCAGGGCGTTCTGAGAATGACAAAGGCAGACATGATGACCTTAAATGATTTCCTTTTGTGTCAGATTTGGTAAACTTTAGGAGCTAGGAAATGGTCCCCTTTACAGAAATGTTCAAATTTACTGCTATTTCATATTTTCTCTGCTATAACATTGTCCTGATTCTTTCTGTATATTCTTTACTTATGTTTTTTTTTTTCCTTAATCAAAGTGTGTCTTTTAAATCTTTTCAAAGAATATTCTTTGGACTTACTAAATCACCTCAATATTATACGTTTTCTGTTGTATTAAGTTCTGCTCATATCTTTATTTATCTTTTTTCCATGTTCTCAGGGTTTATTGTTTTGATCTTCGGATGTCAATTAAAACACTTGGTTATTCATTTTAATAAATTTTTCCTTATAAAGATTTGAACTTTTGAAGATTTCAGCTTACATGTAAGTTGCTAAGGGTCAGGTCCTCTACATTGTTGCTGGCCTAAGGCTTAGTTCACCCTATAGCAATGTATATATTGACATATTTTCCCCTCGACTTTCTGTGATTCCCTACATCTCACCTTTCTTTGCAGACAAGCCATTTGAAATACCCTTAACTTATTTCACTGCCAATAATCTTTTAAATAATGTGTATATTTAGCGAAATCTTCTTATATAATTAGGCAGAAAATCTCACGTGCCATAGTTTTCCAAACAGCATAATTTCACTCTTCTCAAAGATTAATCTGTTGTATTACACAACCTTTGAGTATTTAGCTTTTTCAATGACATGTACTTTAAAAATGTTTTATAGATCCTTCCAGTCTTTGAAAACATTCTTGTTCCTTGTTTCAGTTCCAGTTTTATGTATATATTTGTGCCTTTCACCTGATTATTCCAACATATGATGGATGGCCTTGGGAATCTAATTCTGGTAGTGATTGTTTTTGCTGATTGTCTCCCCTTTTAGCTGATTTTTTCATTATTGTGTAAATTTACATCATGAGCTCATGTTTAGCTAAACAGCTGACCTTGTAAGGGGCTTAGGTGTGAACGCTCATAAATTTCCGCAGAAAGTCGGCAATGATTTATTTGTGTCCCTCTAATGAGTTGCCCAGGAGGACCCCATTTTCTACAAGTGTTGGTCAAATACTCCCTCTAGAGGCAGTGGACACAGACTGCGCTCCTAGGCCGTCCCCGATCTGGGGCAGGGGTAGTAGTGTGGCCTGTGGCCCGAGCAGGAGCCTCTCTGCGTGTGACCCAGGGACCCATTTGCCTGCGAATTTAGGTCTCCTGACAGGAAGCCACGAGGCCCTGACCTATGGTTAGCTGTGCAGCGAGGTGTACTACGTGGACACGTTCCACAGACACTTCAAGTAAGAGGGCGGCCTGAGTGGAAAGGTGAGAGTTTGGGCAGCTGTGCAGACTAAGAAGGCACCCTTTGGCCTGGGCCTTCATGCTTGTGACACAACACTGGGTCTGTCGGGCTCTGAGGTCCCTGCCCTGGGCCCCCTGCTCCACTGCCATTTGTCCAGTCACAGCAGAGATGGCCACACCCACTCCCTCAGTGAGGGCCGTGTTACAATCTCCCTCACCCCGCCCCTTCTCCGCAGGTTACCATGGACTACAGATGCTGCTTTCTGAGGCCAGGGTGTTCCGAGAATGCCAAGGTCAGAAATGATGACCTTAAATGATTTCCTCTTGTGTCCGTTTTGGTAAACTTTAGGAGCTAGGAAATGGTCCCCTTTACAGAAATGTTCAAATTTACTGGCATTTCATATATTCTCTGCTATAACATTGTCCTGACTCTTTCTGTATATTCTTTACATATCTTTTTGTTTTCCTTTATCAAAGTGTGTCTTTTAAATCTTTTCAAAGTATATTCTTTGGAGTTACTAAATCACCTCAATTTTATACGTTTTCTGTTGTATTAAGTTCTGTTCATCACTTTATTTATCTTTTTTCTATGTTCTCAGGGTTTATTGTTTTGATCTTCTGATATCAATTTAATCACTTGTTAATTCATTATAATAAATACTTTCTACTTATAAAGATTAGAACTTTTAAAGATTCCAGGTTACTTGTAATTTTCTAAGGATCAGGTCCACTATATGGTTGCTGGCCTAAGCCTTAGTTCACCATAGAGCAATGTATATATTGACATATTTTCCCCTCGACTTTCTGTGATTCCGTACATCTCACCTTTCTTTGCGGACAAGCCTTTTGAAATACCCTTACTTATTTCACAGCCAATAAGTCTTTGATATAATGTGTATTTTTTAGATAAATCTTCTTATATAATTGGGAAGAAAATCTGACCTGCCATAGTTTTCAAAACAGCATAATTTCACTCTTCTCAATGATGAATCTGTTGTATTACACAACCTTTGATTATTTAGCTTTATCAATGACGTGTACTTTAAAAAGGCTTTAGAGATCCTACCAGTCTTTGAAAACATCCTTGTTCCTTGTTTCAGTTCGAGTTTTATGTATATATTCTGCCTTGCACCTGGTTATTCCAACATCTGATGGATGGCCTTGGGAATCTAATTCTGGTATTGATTGTTTTTGCTGATTGTCTCCCCTTGTAGCTGATTTCTTCATTATTGTGTAAATTTAGATCATGAGCTCATATTTAGCTAAACAGCTGACCTTGTAACAGGCTTATTTGTGAACTCTCGTAAGTTTCAGCAGAAATTCGGCAAAGATTTATTTGTGTCCCTTAAATGAGTTGCCCACAAGGACCCCGTTTTCTAGAAGTGTTGGTCCAATACCTCCTCTAGAGGCAGGGGACTCAGACAGGGTTGCTTTGTGGCCTCCGATCTGGGTCAGGGGCTGTGGGCAGCCTGTGGCCCGGGCAGGAGCCTCTACTTGTGTGTCCCAAGTACACATCTGCCTGCAAACTTTGGTCACCTGGCAGGAAGCGACGATGCCCAGACCTATGGTTAGCTGTGCAGCGAGGTGTACTGTGCGGACAGGCTCCACACACACTTCAAGTAAGAGGGCGGCCTGAGTGGAAAGGTGAGAGTTTGGGCAGCTGTGCACACAAAGAAGGCGCCCTTTGGCCTGGGCCAAAATGCTTTAGACACCCCACTGGGCCTGCCGGGCTCTGAGGGCCCTGCCCTGGGCCCCCTGTTCTCCTGCCCTATGTTCAGTCACAGCACAGATGGCCACACCCACTCCCTCAGCAAGGGCAGTGTTCTAACCTCCTTCAGCCCCGCCCCCACTCCGCAGGTTACCATGGACTACAGATGCTGCATTCTGAGGCCAGGGCGTTCTGAGAATGCCAATGGGAGACATGATGACCTTAAATGATTTCCTTTTGTGTCAGTTTTGGTAAACTTTAAGAGCTAGGTAAAGTTTCCCTTTACAGAAATGTTCAAATTTACTGCTATTTCATATTTTCTCTGCTATAACATTGTCCTGATTCTTTCTGTATATTCTTTACTTATGTTTTTGTTATCCTTAATCAAAGTGTGTCTTTTAAATCTTTTCAAAGAATATTCTTTGGACTTACTAAATCACCTGAAATTTATACGTTTTCTGTTGGATTAAGTTCTGCTCATAGCTTTATTTATCTTTTTTCTATGTTCTCAGGGTTTATTGGTTTGATCTTCTGATGTCAATTAAAACACTTGGTTATTCATTTTAATAAATATTTTTACTTATAAATATTTGAGCTTTTGAAGATTCCAACTTACTTGTAACTTTCTAATGGTCAGGTTCTGTACATTGTTGCTGGCCTGAGTCTTAGTTCAACATAGAGCAATGTATATATTGACATATTTTCCCTTCGAATTTCTGGGATTCCCTACATCTCACCTTTCTTTGCAGACATGCCATTTGAAATACCCTTAACTTATTTCACAGCCAATAAGTCTTTGAAATAATGTGTATTTTTTAGATAAATCTTCTTATATAATTAGGCAGAAAATCTGACCTGCCATAATTTTCAAAACAGCATAATTTCACTCTTCCCAATGATTAATCTGTTGTATTACACATCCTTTGACTATTTAGCTTTATCAATGACAAGTACTTTAAAAATATTTTAGAGAGCCTACTAGTCTTTGAAAACATCCTTGTTCCTTGTTTCAGTTCGAGTTTAATGTATATTTCCTGCCTTGCACCTGATTATTCCAACATCTGATGGATGGCCTTGGGAATCTAATTCTGGTATGGATTGTTTTTGCTGATTGTCTCCCCTTGTAGCTGATTTCTTCATTATTGTGTAAATTTAGATCATGAGCTCATGTTTAGCTAAACAGCTGACCTTGTAAGAGGCTTAGGTGCGAACACTGGTAAGTTTCAGCAGAAAGTCGGGAAATATTTATTTGTGTCCTTGCAATGAGCTGCCCGCGAGGACCCCGTTTTATACAAGTGTTGGTCCAGTATTCCCTGTTGTGGCTAGGGAAACACACAGGGCTGCTTGGCGTCCCCCGATCAGGGGCAGGGGAAGTGGGCGACCTTTGGGCCGAGCAGGAGCCTCACAGCGTGTGTCCCAGGTACCCATCTGCCTGCGAACTTCGGTCAACTGGCAGGAAGCTACGATGCCCAGACCTATGGTTAGCTGTGCAGCGAGGTGTACTGTGCAGACAGGTTCCACACATACTTCAAGTAACAGGGCGGCCTGAGTGGAACGGTGGGAGTTTGGGCAGCTGTGCAGACAAAGAACGCGCCCTTTGGCCTGGGCTTAAATGCTTGTGACACCCCACTGGGCCTTATATGATTTCCTCTTGTGTCAGTTTTGGTTAAGTTTAGTAGCTAGGAAATGGTCCCCTTTACCGAAATGTTCCAATTTACTGGCATTTCATATATTCTCTGCTATAACATCGTACTGATTCTTTCTGTATATTCTTTACTTATGTTTTTGTTTTCCTTAATCAAAGTGTGTCTTTTAAATCTTTTCAAAAAATATTCTTTGTACTTACTATATCACCTCAATTTTATACGTTTTCTGTTGTATTAAGTTCTGCTCATAGCTTTATTTATCTTTTTTCTATGTTCTCAGGTTTTATTGGTTTGGTCTTCTGATGTCAATTAAAACACTTGGTTATTCCTTTTAATAAATCTTTTTACTTATAAAGATTTGAACTTTTGAAGATTCCAGCTTACTTGTAAGTTTCTAAGGCCAGGTCCTCTACTTTCTTGCTGGCCAAAGGCTTAGTTCAACATATAGCAAAGTATATATTGAACTATTTTCCCCTCGACTTTCTGTGGTTCCCTATATCTCACCTTTCTTTGCAGACAAGTCATTTGAAATACCCTTAACGTATTTCACAGCCAATAAGTCTTGAAATAATGTGTATTTTTTAGAGAAATCTACTTATATAATTAGGCAGCAAATCTGACCTGCCATTGTTTTCAAAACAGCATAATTTCACTCTTCTCAATGATTAATGTGTTGTATTACACAACTTTTGAGTATTTAGCTTTATCAATGACATATACTTTAAAAAGGTTTTAGAGATCCTACCAGTCTTTGGGAACATCCTTGTTCCTTTATTCAGTTCCCGTTTTATGTATATTTCCTGCCTTGCACCTGATTATTCCAACATCTGATGGATGGCCTTGGGAATCTAATTCTGGTATTGATTGTTTCAGATGATTGTCTCCCCTTGTAGCTGATTTCTTCATTATTGTGTAAATTTAGATCATGAGCTCATGTTTAGCTATACAGCTGACACTGTAAGAGGCTTCGGTGTGAACGCTCATACGTTTCAGCAGAAAGTTGGCAAAGATTTATGTGTGTCCCTCCAATGAGTTGCCCGCGAGACCCCGTTTTAAGAAGTGTTGGTCCAATATACCCTCCAGAGGCTAGGGATTCAGACAGGCCTGCTTGGCGGCCCCCGATCTGGGGCAGGGGCAGTGGGCGGCCTGTGGCCCTGGCAGGAGCCTCACAGCGTGTGTCCCAGGGACCCATCTGCCTGCGAACTTCGGTCACCTGGCAGGAAGCTACGATGCCCAGACCTATGGTTAGCTTTGCAGCGAGGTGTAATATGCAGACAGGTTCCACACACACTTCAAGTAAGAGGGCGGCCTAAGTGGAAAGGTGACAGTTTGGGTAGCTCTGCACACAAAGAAGGCGCCCTGTGGCCTTGGCCTAAATGCTTGTGAAACCACACTGGGCCTGCCGGGCTCTGAGGGCCCGGCCCTTGTCCTCCTGCTCCCCTGCCCTTTGTTCAGTCACATCAGAGATGGCCACACCCACTTCCTCAGTGACGACAGTTTTCCAACCTGCCTCAGTTCCTCCCCCTCTCCGCAGGTTACCATGGACTACAGATGCTGCTTTCTGAGGCCAGGGCGTTCTGAGAATGACAAAGGCAGACATGATGACCTTAAATGATTTCCTTTTGTGTCAGATTTGGTAAACTTTAGGAGCTAGGAAATGGTCCCCTTTACAGAAATGTTCAAATTTACTGCTATTTCATATTTTCTCTGCTATAACATTGTCCTGATTCTTTCTGTATATTCTTTACTTATGTTTTTTTTTTCCTTAATCAAAGTGTGTCTTTTAAATCTTTTCAAAGTATATTCTTTGGAGTTACTAAATCACCTCAATTTTATACGTTTTCTGTTGTATTAAGTTCTGTTCATCACTTTATTTATCTTTTTTCTATATTCTCAGGGTTTATTGTTTTGATCTTCTGATATCAATTTAATCACTTGTTAATTCATTATAATAAATACTTTCTACTTATAAAGATTAGAACTTTTAAAGATTCCAGGTTACTTGTAATTTTCTAAGGATCAGGTCCACTATATTGTTGCTGGCCTAAGCCTTAGTTCACCATAGAGCAATGTATATATTGACATATTTTCCCCTCGACTTTCTGTGATTCCGTACATCTCACCTTTCTTTGCGGACAAGCCTTTTGAAATACCCTTACTTATTTCACAGCCAACAAGTCTTTGATATAATGTGTATTTTTTAGATAAATCTTCTTATATAATTGGGAAGAAAATCTGACCTGCCATAGTTTTCAAAACAGCATAATTTCACTCTTCTCAATGATGAATCTGTTGTATTACACAACCTTTGATTATTTAGCTTTATCAATGACGTGTACTTTAAAAAGGCTTTAGAGATCCTACCAGTCTTTGAAAACATCCTTGTTCCTTGTTTCAGTTCGAGTTTTATGTATATATTCTGCCTTGCACCTGGTTATTCCAACATCTGATGGATGGCCTTGGGAATCTAATTCTGGTATTGATTGTTTTTGCTGATTGTCTCCCCTTGTAGCTGATTTCTTCATTATTGTGTAAATTTAGATCATGAGCTCATATTTAGCTAAACAGCTGACCTTGTAACAGGCTTATTTGTGAACTCTCGTAAGTTTCAGCAGAAAGTCGGCAAAGATTTATTTGTGTCCCTTAAATGAGTTGCCCACAAGGACCCCGTTTTCTAGAAGTTTTTGTCCAATACCTCCTCTAGAGGCAGGGGACTCAGACAGGGTTGCTTTGTGGCCTCCGATCGGGGTCAGGGGCTGTGGGCAGCCTGTGGCCCGGGCAGGAGCCTCTACTTGTGTGTCCCAAGTACACATCTGCCTGCAAACTTTGGTCACCTGGCAGGAAGCGACGATGCCCAGACCTATGGTTAGCTGTGCAGCGAGGTGTACTGTGCGGACAGGCTCCACACACACTTCAAGTAAGAGGGCGGCCTGAGTGGAAAGGTGAGAGTTTGGGCAGCTGTGCACACAAAGAAGGCGCCCTTTGGCCTGGGCCAAAATGCTTTAGACACCCCACTGGGCCTGCCGGGCTCTGAGGGCCCTGCCCTGGGCCCCCTGTTCTCCTGCCCTATGTTAAGGCACAGCACAGATGGCCACACCCACTCCCTCAGCGAGGGCAGTGTTCTAACCTCCCTCAGCCCCGCCCCCACTCCGCAGGTTACCATGGACTACAGATGCTGCATTCTGAGGCCAGGGCGTTCTGAGAATGCCAATGGGAGACATGATGACCTTAAATGATTTCCTTTTGTGTCAGTTTTGGTAAACTTTAAGAGCTAGGTAATGTTCCCCTTTACAGAAATGTTCAAATTTACTGCTATTTCATATTTTCTCTGCTATAACATTGTCCTGATTCTTTCTGTATATTCTTTACTTATGTTTTTGTTATCCTTAATCAAAGTGTGTCTTTTAAATCTTTTCAAAGAATATTCTTTGGACTTACTAAATCACCTGAAATTTATACGTTTTCTGTTGTATTAAGTTCTGCTCATATCTTTATTTATCTTTTTTCTATGTTCTCAGGGTTTATTGGTTTGATCTTCTGATATCAATTTAAACACTTGCTTATTCATTTTAATAAATATTTTTACTTATAAAGATTTGAGCTTTTGAAGATTCCAACTTACTTGTAACTTTCTAATGGTCAGGTTCTGTTCATTGTTGCTGGCCTGAGTCTTAGTTCAACATAGAGCAATGTATATATTGACATATTTTCCCTTCGAATTTCTGGGATTCCCTACATCTCACCTTTCTTTGCAGACATGCCATTTGAAATACCCTTAACTTATTTCACAGCCAATAAGTCTTTGAAATAATGTGTATTTTTTAGATAAATCTTCTTATATAATTAGGCAGAAAATCTGACCTGCCATAATTTTCAAAACAGCATAATTTCACTCTTCCCAATGATTAATCTGTTGTATTACACATCCTTTGACTATTTAGCTTTATCAATGACATGTACTTTAAAAATATTTTAGAGAGCCTACTAGTCTTTGAAAACATCCTTGTTCCTTGTTTCAGTTCGAGTTTAATGTATATTTCCTGCCTTGCACCTGATTATTCCAACATCTGATGGATGGCCTTGGGAATCTAATTCTGGTATGGATTGTTTTTGCTGATTGTCTCCCCTTGTAGCTGATTTCTTCATTATTGTGTAAATTTAGATCATGAGCTCATGTTTAGCTAAACAGCTGACCTTGTAAGAGGCTTAGGTGCGAACACTGGTAAGTTTCAGCAGAAAGTCGGGAAAGATTTATTTGTGTCCTTGCAATGAGCTGCCCGCGAGGAACCCGTTTTATAGAAGTGTTGGTCCAGTATTCCCTGTTGTGGCTAGGGAAACATACAGGGCTGCTTGGCGTCCCCCGATTAGGGGCAGGGGAAGTGGGCGACCTTTGGGCCGAGCAGGAGCCTCACAGCGTTTGTCCCAGGTACCCATCTGCCTGCGAACTTCGGTCACCTGGCAGGAAGCTACGATGCCCAGACCTATGGTTAGCTATGCAGCGAGGTGTACTGTGCAGACAGGTTCCACACATACTTCAAGTAACAGGGCGGCCTGAGTGGAACGGTGGGAGTTTGGGCAGCTGTGCAGACAAAGAAGGCGCCCTTTGGCCTGGGCTTAAATGCTTGTGACACCCCACTGGGCCTTATATGATTTCCTCTTGTGTCAGTTTTGGTTAAGTTTAGTAGCTAGGAAATGGTCCCCTTTACCGAAATGTTCAAATTTACTGGCATTTCATATATTCTCTGCTATAACATCGTACTGATTCTTTCTGTATATTCTTTACTTATGTTTTTGTTTTCCTTAATCAAAGTGTGTCTTTTAAATCTTTTCAAAAAATATTCTTTGTACTTACTATATCACCTCAATTTTATACGTTTTCTGTTGTATTAAGTTCTGCTCATAGCTTTATTTATCTTTTTTCTATGTTCTCAGGTTTTATTGGTTTGGTCTTCTGATGTCAATTAAAACACTTGGTTATTCCTTTTAATAAATCTTTTTACTTATAAAGATTTGAACTTTTGAAGATTCCAGCTTACTTGTAAGTTTCTAAGGCCAGGTCCTCTACTTTCTTGCTGGCCAAAGGCTTAGTTCAACATATAGCAAAGTATATATTGAACTATTTTCCCCTCGACTTTCTGTGGTTCCCTATATCTCACCTTTCTTTGCAGACAAGTCATTTGAAATACCCTTAACGTATTTCACAGCCAATAAGTCTTGAAATAATGTGTATTTTTTAGAGAAATCTACTTATATAATTAGGCAGCAAATCTGACCTGCCATTGTTTTCAAAACAGCATAATTTCACTCTTCTCAATGATTAATGTGTTGTATTACACAACTTTTGAGTATTTAGCTTTATCAATGACATATACTTTAAAAAGGTTTTAGAGATCCTACCAGTCTTTGGGAACATCCTTGTTCCTTTATTCAGTTCCCGTTTTATGTATATTTCCTGCCTTGCACCTGATTATTCCAACATCTGATGGATGGCCTTGGGAATCTAATTCTGGTATTGATTGTTTCAGATGATTGTCTCCCCTTGTAGGTGATTTCTTCATTATTGTGTAAATTTAGATCATGAGCTCATGTTTAGCTATACAGCTGACACTGTAAGAGGCTTCGGTGTGAATGCTCATACGTTTCAGCAGAAAGTTGGCAAAGATTTATGTGTGTCCCTCCAATGAGTTGCCCGCGAGACCCCGTTTTAAGAAGTGTTGGTCCAATGTACCCTCCAGAGGCTAGGGATTCAGACAGGCCTGCTTGGCGGCCCCCGATCTGGGGCAGGGGCAGTGGGCGGCCTGTGGCCCTGGCAGGAGCCTCACAGCGTGTGTCCCAGGGACCCATCTGCCTGCGAACTTCGGTCACCTGGCAGGAAGCTACGATGCCCAGACCTATGGTTAGCTTTGCAGCGAGGTGTACTATGCAGACAGGTTCCACACACACTTCAAGTAAGAGGGCGGCCTAAGTGGAAAGGTGACAGTTTGGGTAGCTCTGCACACAAAGAAGGCGCCCTTTGGCCTTGGCCTAAATGCTTGTGAAACCACACTGGGCCTGCCGGGCTCTGAGGGCCCGGCCCTTGTCCTCCTGCTCCCCTGCCCTTTGTTCAGTCACATCAGAGATGGCCACACCCACTTCCTCAGTGACGACAGTTTTCCAACCTGCCTCAGTTCCTCCCCCTCTCCGCAGGTTACCATGGACTACAGATGCTGCATTCTGAGGCCAGGGCGTTCTGAGAATGACAAAGGCAGACATGATGACCTTAAATGATTTCCTTTTGTGTCAGATTTGGTAAACTTTAGGAGCTAGGAAATGGTCCCCTTTACAGAAATGTTCAAATTTACTGCTATTTCATATTTTCTCTGCTATAACATT
This sequence comes from Mesoplodon bidens, assembly GCF_964165515.1. Taxonomy (NCBI): domain Eukaryota; kingdom Metazoa; phylum Chordata; class Mammalia; order Artiodactyla; family Ziphiidae; genus Mesoplodon; species Mesoplodon bidens. The sequence continues at coordinate 232,628 of NW_027672081.1, forward strand.
GTCCTGATTCTTTCTGTATATTCTTTACTTATGTTTTTTTTTTCCTTAATCAAAGTGTGTCTTTTAAATCTTTTCAAAGAATATTCTTTGGACTTACTACATCACCTCAATATTATACGTTTTCTGCTGTATTAAGTTCTGCTCATATCTTTATTTATCTTTTTTCCATGTTCTCAGGGTTTATTGTTTTGATCTTCTGATGTCAATTAAAACACTTGGTTATTCATTTTAATAAATTTTTCCTTATAAAGATTTGAACTTTTGAAGATTCCAGCTTAAATGTAAGTTGCTAAGGGTCAGGTCCCCTACATTGTTGCTGGCCTAAGGCTTAGTTCACCCTATAGCAATGTATATATTGACATATTTTCCCCTCGACTTTCTGTGATTCCCTACATCTCACCTTTCTTTGCAGACAAGCCATTTGAAATACCCTTAACTTATTTCACTTCCAATAATCTTTTAAATAATGTGTATATTTAGCGAAATCTTCTTATATAATTAGGCAGAAAATCTCACGTGCCATAGTTTTCCAAACAGCATAATTTCACTCTTCTCAAAGATTAATCTGTTGTATTACACAACCTTTGAGTATTTAGCTTTTTCAATGACATGTACTTTAAAAATGTTTTATAGATCCTTCCAGTCTTTGAAAACATTCTTGTTCCTTGTTTCAGTTCCAGTTTTATGTATATATTTGTGCCTTTCACCTGATTATTCCAACATATGATGGATGGCCTTGGGAATCTAATTCTGGTAGTGATTGTTTTTGCTGATTGTCTCCCCTTTTAGCTGATTTTTTCATTATTGTGTAAATTTGCATCATGAGCTCATGTTTAGCTAAACAGCTGACCTTGTAAGGGGCTTAGGTGTGAACGCTCATAAATTTCCGCAGAAAGTCGGCAGTGATTTATTTGTGTCCCTCTAATGAGTTGCCCAGGAGGACCCCATTTCCTACAAGTGTTGGTCAAATACTCCCTCTAGAGGCAGTGGACACAGACTGCGCTCCTAGGCGGTTCCCGATCAGGGACAGGGGTAGTAGTGTGGCCTGTGGCCCGAGCAGGAGCCTCTCTGCGTGTGACCCAGGGACCCATTTGCCTGCGAATTTAGGTCTCCTGACAGGAAGCCACGAGGCCCTGACCTATGGTTAGCTGTGCAGCGAGGTGTACTACGTGGACACGTTCCACAGACACTTCAAGTAAGAGGGCGGCCTGAGTGGAAAGGTGAGAGTTTGGGCAGCTGTGCACACTAAGAAGGCACCCTTTGGCCTGGGCCTTCATGCTTGTGACACAACACTGGGTCTGTCAGGCTCTGAGGTCCCTGCCCTGGGCCCCCTGCTCCACTGCCATTTGTCCAGTCACAGCAGAGATGGCCACACCCACTCCCTCAGTGAGGGCCGTGTTACAATCTCCCTCACCCCGCCCCTTCTCCGCAGGTTACCATGGACTACAGATGCTGCCTTCTGAGGCCAGGGCGTTCCGAGAATGCCAAGGTCAGAAATGATGACCTTAAATGATTTCCTCTTGTGTCCGTTTTGGTAAACTTTAGGAGCTAGGAAATGGTCCCCTTTACAGAAATGTTCAAATTTACTGGCATTTCATATATTCTCTGCTATAACATTGTCCTGACTCTTTCTGTATATTCTTTACATATCTTTTTGTTTTCCTTTATCAAAGTGTGTCTTTTAAATCTTTTCAAAGTATATTCTTTGGAGTTACTAAATCACCTCAATTTTATACGTTTTCTGTTGTATTAAGTTCTGTTCATCACTTTATTTATCTTTTTTCTATGTTCTCAGGGTTTATTGTTTTGATCTTCTGATATCAATTTAATCACTTGTTAATTCATTATAATAAATACTTTCTACTTATAAAGATTAGAACTTTTAAAGATTCCAGGTTACTTGTAATTTTCTAAGGATCAGGTCCACTATATTGTTGCTGGCCTAAGCCTTAGTTCACCATAGAGCAATGTATATATTGACATATTTTCCCCTCGACTTTCTGTGATTCCGTACATCTCACCTTTCTTTGCGGACAAGCCTTTTGAAATACCCTTACTTATTTCACAGCAAATAAGTCTTTGATATAATGTGTATTTTTTAGATAAATCTTCTTATATAATTAGGAAGAAAATCTGACCTGCCATAGTTTTCAAAACAGCATAATTTCACTCTTCTCAATGATGAATCTGTTGTATTACACAACCTTTGATTATTTAGCTTTATCAATGACGTGTACTTTAAAAAGGCTTTAGAGATCCTACCAGTCTTTGAAAACATCCTTGTTCCTTGTTTCAGTTCGAGTTTTATGTATATATTCTGCCTTGCACCTGGTTATTCCAACATCTGATGGATGGCCTTGGGAATCTAATTCTGGTATTGATTGTTTTTGCTGATTGTCTCCCCTTGTAGCTGATTTCTTCATTATTGTGTAAATTTAGATCATGAGCTCATATTTAGCTAAACAGCTGACCTTGTAACAGGCTTATTTGTGAACTCTCGTAAGTTTCAGCAGAAATTCGGCAAAGATTTATTTGTGTCCCTTAAATGAGTTGCCCACAAGGACCCCGTTTTCTAGAAGTGTTGGTCCAATACCTCCTCTAGAGGCAGGGGACTCAGACAGGGTTGCTTTGTGGCCTCCGATCGGGGTCAGGGGCTGTGGGCAGCCTGTGGCCCGGGCAGGAGCCTCTACTTGTGTGTCCCAAGTACACATCTGCCTGCAAACTTTGGTCACCTGGCAGGAAGCGACGATGCCCAGACCTATGGTTAGCTGTGCAGCGAGGTGTACTGTGCGGACAGGCTCCACACACACTTCAAGTAAGAGGGCGGCCTGAGTGGAAAGGTGAGAGTTTGGGCAGCTGTGCAGACAAAGAAGGCGCCCTTTGGCCTGGGCTTAAATGCTTGTGACACCCCACTGGGCCTTATATGATTTCCTCTTGTGTCAGTTTTGGTTAAGTTTAGTAGCTAGGAAATGGTCCCCTTTACCGAAATGTTCAAATTTACTGGCATTTCATATATTCTCTGCTATAACATCGTACTGATTCTTTCTGTATATTCTTTACTTATGTTTTTGTTTTCCTTAATCAAAGTGTGTCTTTTAAATCTTTTCAAAAAATATTCTTTGTACTTACTATATCACCTCAATTTTATACGTTTTCTGTTGTATTAAGTTCTGCTCATATCTTTATTTATCTTTTTTCTATGTTCTCAGGTTTTATTGGTTTGGTCTTCTGATGTCAATTAAAACACTTGGTTATTCCTTTTAATAAATCTTTTTACTTATAAAGATTTGAACTTTTGAAGATTCCAGCTTACTTGTAAGTTTCTAAGGCCAGGTCCTCTACTTTCTTGCTGGCCAAAGGCTTAGTTCAACATATAGCAAAGTATATATTGAACTATTTTCCCCTCGACTTTCTGTGGTTCCCTATATCTCACCTTTCTTTGCAGACAAGTCATTTGAAATACCCTTAACGTATTTCACAGCCAATAAGTCTTGAAATAATGTGTATTTTTTAGAGAAATCTACTTATATAATTAGGCAGCAAATCTGACCTGCCATTGTTTTCAAAACAGCATAATTTCACTCTTCTCAATGATTAATGTGTTGTATTACACAACTTTTGAGTATTTAGCTTTATCAATGACATATACTTTAAAAAGGTTTTAGAGATCCTACCAGTCTTTGGGAACATCCTTGTTCCTTTATTCAGTTCCCGTTTTATGTATATTTCCTGCCTTGCACCTGATTATTCCAACATCTGATGGATGGCCTTGGGAATCTAATTCTGGTATTGATTGTTTCAGATGATTGTCTCCCCTTGTAGGTGATTTCTTCATTATTGTGTAAATTTAGATCATGAGCTCATGTGTAGCTATACAGCTGACACTGTAAGAGGCTTAGGTGTGAACGCTCATACGTTTCAGCAGAAAGTTGGCAAAGATTTATGTGTGTCCCTCCAATGAGTTGCCCGCGAGACCCCGTTTTAAGAAGTGTTGGTCCAATATACCCTCCAGAGGCTAGGGATTCAGACAGGCCTGCTTGGCGGCCCCCGATCTGGGGCAGGGGCAGTGGGCGGCCTGTGGCCCTGGCAGGAGCCTCACAGCGTGTTTCCCAGGGACCCATCTGCCTGTGAACTTCGGTCACCTGGCAGGAAGCTACGATGCCCAGACCTATGGTTAGCTTTGCAGCGAGGTGTACTGTGCAGACAGGTTCCACACACACTTCAAGTAACAGGGCGGCCTGAGTGGAAAGGTGACAGTTTGGGCAGCTCTGCACACAAAGAAGGCGCCCTTTGGCCTTGGCCTAAATGCTTGTGAAACCACACTGGGCCTGCCGGGCTCTGAGGGCCCGGCCCTTGTCCTCCTGCTCCCCTGCCCTTTGTTCAGTCACATCAGAGATGGCCACACCCACTTCCTCAGTGACGACAGTTTTCCAACCTGCCTCAGTTCCTCCCCCTCTCCGCAGGTTACCATGGACTACAGATGCTGCATTCTGAGGCCAGGGCGTTCTGAGAATGACAAAGGCAGACATGATGACCTTAAATGACTTCCTTTTGTGTCAGATTTGGTAAACTTTAGGAGCTAGGAAATGGTCCCCTTTACAGAAATGTTCAAATTTACTGCTATTTCATATTTTCTCTGCTATAACATTGTCCTGATTCTTTCTGTATATTCTTTACTTATGTTTTTTTTTTCCTTAATCAAAGTGTGTCTTTTAAATCTTTTCAAAGAATATTCTTTGGACTTACTAAATCACCTCAATATTATACCTTTTCTGTTGTATTAAGTTCTGCTCATATCTTTATTTATCTTTTTTCCATGTTCTCAGGGTTTATTGTTTTGATCTTCTGATGTCAATTAAAACACTTGGTTTTTCATTTTAATAAATTTTTCCTTATAAAGATTTGAACTTTTGAAGATTCCAGCTTACATGTAAGTTGCTAAGGGTCAGGTCCCCTACATTGTTGCTGGCCTGAGTCTTAGTTCACCCTATAGCAATGTATATATTGACATATTTTCCCCTCGACTTTCTGTGATTCCCTACATCTCACCTTTCTTTGCAGGCATGCCATTTGAAATACCCTTAACTTATTTCACTGCCAATAATCTTTTAAGTAATGTGTATATTTAGCGAAATCTTCTTATATAATTAGGCAGAAAATCTCACGTGCCATAGTTTTCCAAACAGCATAATTTCACTCTTCTCAAAGATTAATCTGTTGTATTACACAACCTTTGAGTATTTAGCTTTTTCAATGACATGTACTTTAAAAATGTTTTATAGATCCTTCCAGTCTTTGAAAACATTCTTGTTCCTTGTTTCAGTTCCAGTTTTATGTATATATTTGTGCCTTTCACCTGATTATTCCAACATATGATGGATGGCCTTGGGAATCTAATTCTGGTAGTGATTGTTTTTGCTGATTGTCTCCCCTTTTAGCTGATTTTTTCATTATTGTGTAAATTTACATCATGAGCTCATGTTTAGCTAAACAGCTGACCTTGTAAGGGGCTTAGGTGTGAACACTCATAAATTTCCGCAGAAAGTCGGCAGTGATTTATTTGTGTCCCTCCAATGAGTTGCCCAGGAGGACCCCATTTTCTACAAGTGTTGGTCAAATACTCCCTCTAGAGGCAGTGGACACAGACTGCGCTCCTAGGCGGTCCCCGATCTGGGTCAGGGGTAGTAGTGTGGCCTGTGGCCCGAGCAGGAGCCTCTCTGCGTGTGACCCAGGGACCCATTTGCCTGCGAATTTAGGTCTCCTGACAGGAAGCCACGAGGCCCTGACCTATGGTTAGCTGTGCAGCGAGGTGTACTACGTGGACACGTTCCACAGACACTTCAAGTAAGAGGGCGGCCTGAGTGGAAAGGTGAGAGTTTGGGCAGCTGTGCACACTAAGAAGGCACCCTTTGGCCTGGGCCTTCATGCTTGTGACACAACACTGGGTCTGTCAGGCTCCGAGGTCCCTGCCCTGGGCCCCCTGCTCCACTGCCATTTGTCCAGTCACAGCAGAGATGGCCACACCCACTCCCTCAGTGAGGGCCGTGTTACAATCTCCCTCACCCCGCCCCTTCTCCGCAGGTTACCATGGACTACAGATGCTGCCTTCTGAGGCCAGGGCGTTCCGAGAATGCCAAGGTCAGAAATGATGACCTTAAATGATTTCCTCTTGTGTCCGTTTTGGTAAACTTTAGGAGCTAGGAAATGGTCCCCTTTACAGAAATGTTCAAATTTACTGGCATTTCATATATTCTCTGCTATAACATTGTCCTGACTCTTTCTGTATATTCTTTACATATCTTTTTGTTTTCCTTTATCAAAGTGTGTCTTTTAAATCTTTTCAAAGTATATTCTTTGGAGTTACTAAATCACCTCAATTTTATACGTTTTCTGTTGTATTAAGTTCTGTTCATCACTTTATTTATCTTTTTTCTATGTTCTCAGGGTTTATTGTTTTGATCTTCTGATATCAATTTAATCACTTGTTAATTCATTATAATAAATACTTTCTACTTATAAAGATTAGAACTTTTAAAGATTCCAGGTTACTTGTAATTTTCTAAGGATCAGGTCCACTATATTGTTGCTGGCCTAAGCCTTAGTTCACCATAGAGCAATGTATATATTGACATATTTTCCCCTCGACTTTCTGTGATTCCGTACATCTCACCTTTCTTTGCGGACAAGCCTTTTGAAATACCCTTACTTATTTCACAGCAAATAAGTCTTTGATATAATGTGTATTTTTTAGATAAATCTTCTTATATAATTAGGAAGAAAATCTGACCTGCCATAGTTTTCAAAACAGCATAATTTCACTCTTCTCAATGATGAATCTGTTGTATTACACAACCTTTGATTATTTAGCTTTATCAATGACGTGTACTTTAAAAAGGCTTTAGAGATCCTACCAGTCTTTGAAAACATCCTTGTTCCTTGTTTCAGTTCGAGTTTTATGTATATATTCTGCCTTGCACCTGGTTATTCCAACATCTGATGGATGGCCTTGGGAATCTAATTCTGGTATTGATTGTTTTTGCTGATTGTCTCCCCTTGTAGCTGATTTCTTCATTATTGTGTAAATTTAGATCATGAGCTCATATTTAGCTAAACAGCTGACCTTGTAACAGGCTTATTTGTGAACTCTCGTAAGTTTCAGCAGAAATTCGGCAAAGATTTATTTGTGTCCCTTAAATGAGTTGCCCACAAGGACCCCGTTTTCTAGAAGTGTTGGTCCAATACCTCCTCTAGAGGCAGGGGACTCAGACAGGGTTGCTTTGTGGCCTCCGATCGGGGTCAGGGGCTGTGGGCATCCTGTGGCCCGGGCAGGAGCCTCTACTTGTGTGTCCCAAGTACACATCTGCCTGCAAACTTTGGTCACCTGGCAGGAAGCGACGATGCCCAGACCTATGGTTAGCTGTGCAGCGAGGTGTACTGTGCGGACAGGCTCCACACACACTTCAAGTAAGAGGGCGGCCTGAGTGGAAAGGTGAGAGTTTGGGCAGCTGTGCACACAAAGAAGGCGCCCTTTGGCCTGGGCCAAAATGCTTTAGACACCCCACTGGGCCTGCCGGGCTCTGAGGGCCCTGCCCTGGGCCCCCTGTTCTCCTGCCCTATGTTCAGTCATAGCACAGATGGCCACACCCATTCCCTCAGCGAGGGCAGTGTTCTAACCTCCCTCAGCCCCGCACCCACTCCGCAGGTTACCATGGACAACAGATGCTGCATTCTGAGGCCAGGGCGTTCTGAGAATGCCAATGGGAGACATGATGACCTTAAATGATTTCCTTTTGTGTCAGTTTTGGTAAACTTTAAGAGCTAGGTAATGTTCCCTTTTACAGAAATGTTCAAATTTACTGCTATTTCATATTTTCTCTGCTATAACATTGTCCTGATTCTTTCTGTATATTCTTTACTTATGTTTTTGTTTTCCTTAATCAAAGTGTGTCTTTTAAATCTTTTCAAAGAATATTCTTTGGACTTACTAAATCACCTCAATTTTATACGTTTTTTGTCGTATTAAGTTCTGCTCATATCTTTATTTATCTTTTTTCTATGTTCTCAGGGTTTATTGGTTTGATCTTCTGATGTCAATTAAAACACTTGGTTATTCATTTTAATAAATATTTTTACTTATAAAGATTTGAGCTTTTGAAGATTCCAACTTACTTGTAACTTTCTAATGGTCAGGTTCTGTACATTGTTGCTGGCCTGAGTCTTAGTTCAACATAGAGCAATGTATATATTGACATATTTTCCCTTCGAATTTCTGGGATTCCCTACATCTCACCTTTCTTTGCAGACATGCCATTTGAAATACCCTTAACTTATTTCACAGCCAATAAGTCTTTGAAATAATGTGTGTTTTTTAGATAAATCTTCTTATATAATTAGGCAGAAAATCTGACCTGCCATAATTTTCAAAACAGCATAATTTCACTCTTCCCAATGATTAATCTGTTTTATTACACATCCTTTGACTATTTAGCTTTATCAATGACATGTACTTTAAAAATATTTTAGAGATCCTACTAGTCTTTGAAAACATCCTTGTTCCTTGTTTCATTTCGAGTTTAATGTATTTTTCCTGCCTGGCACCTGATTATTCCAACATCTGATGGATGGCCTTGGGAATCTAATTCTGGTATGGATTGTTTTTGCTGATTGTCTCCCCTTGTAGCTGATTTCTTCATTATTGTGTAAATTTAGATCATGAGCTCATGTTTAGCTAAACAGCTGACCTTGTAAGAGGCTTAGGTGTGAACACTGGTAAGTTTCAGCAGAAAGTCGGGAAAGATTTATTTGTGTCCTTGCAATGAGCTGCCCGCGAGGACCCCGTTTTATAGAAGTGTGGGTCCAGTATTCCTTGTTGTGGCTAGGGAAACATACAGGGCTGCTTGGCGTCCCCCGATCAGGGGCAGGGGAAGTGGGCAACCTGAGGGCCGAGCAGGAGCCTCCCCGCGTGTGTCCCAGGGACCCATCTGCCTGCGAACTTCGGTCACCTGGCAGGAAGCTACGATGCCCAGACCTATGGTTAGCTGTGCAGCGAGGTGTGCTGTGCAGACAGGTTCCACACACACTTCAAGTAACAGGGCGGCCTGAGTGGAAAGGTGGGAGTTTGGGCAGCTGTGCAGACAAAGAAGGCGCCCTTTGGCCTTGGCGTAAATGCTTGTGACACCCCCTGGGCCTTATATGATTTCCTCTTGTGTCAGTTTTGGTAAAGTTTAGTAGCTAGGAAATGGTCCCCTTTACCGAAATGTTCAAATTTATTGGCATTTCTTATATTCTCTGCTATAACATTGTACTGATTCTTTCTGTATATTCTTTACTTATGTTTTTTTTTCCTTAATCAAAGTGTGACTTTTAAATCTTTTCAAAAACTATTCTTTGTACTTACTATATCACCTCCATTTTATACGTTTTCTGTTGTATTAAGTTCTGCTCATATCTTTATTTATCTTTTTTCAATGTTCTCAGGTTTTATTGGTTTGATCTTCTGATGTCAATTAAAACACTTGGTTATTCCTTTTAATAAATCTTTTTACTTATAAGATTTGAACTTTTGAAGATTCCAGCTTACTTGTAAGTTTCTAAGGTCAGGTCCTCTACTTTCTTGCTGGCCAAAGGCTTAGTTCAACATATAGCAAAGTATATATTGAACTATTTTCCCCTCGGCTTTCTGTGGTTCCCTATATCTCACCTTTCTTTGCAGACAAGTCATTTGAAATACCCTTAACGTATATCACAGCCAATAAGTCTTGAAATAATGTGTATTTTTTAGAGAAATCTACTTATATAATTAGGCAGAAAATCTGACCTGCCATTGTTTTCAAAACAGCATAATTTCACTCTTCTCAATGATTAATGTGTTGTATTACACAACTTTTGAGTATTTAGCTTTATCAATGACATATACTTTAAAAAGGTTTTAGAGATCCTACCAGTCTTTGGGAACATCCTTGTTCCTTTATTCAGTTCCAGTTTTATGTATATTTCCTGCCTTGCACCAGATTATTCCAACATCTGATGGATGGCCTTGGGAATCTAATTCTGGTATTGATTGTTTCAGATGATTGTCTCCCCTTGTAGCTGATTTCTTCATTATTGTGTAAATTTAGATCATGAGCTCATGTTTAGCTATACAGCTGACACTGTAAGAGGCTTAGGTGTGAACGCTCATAAGATTCAGCAGAAAGTTGGCAAAGATTTATGTGTGTCCCTCCAATGAGTTGCCCGCGAGACCCCGTTTTAAGAAGTGTTGGTCCAATATACACTCCAGAGGCTAGGGATTCAGACAGGCCTGCTTGGCGGCCCCCGATCTGGGGCAGGGGCCGTGGGCAGCCTGTGGCCCTGGCAGGAGCCTCGCAGCGTGTGTCCCAGGGACCCATCTGCCTGCGAACTTCGGTCACCTGGAAGGAAGCTATGATGCCCAGACCTATGGTTAGCTTTGCAGCGAGGTGTACTGTGCAGACAGGTTCCACACACACTTCAAGTAAGAGGGCGGCCTGAGTGGAAAGGTGACAGTTTGGGCAGCTGTGCACACAAAGAAGGCGCCCTTTGGCCTTGGCCTAAATGCTTGTGAAGCCACACTGGGCCTGCCGGGCTCTGAGCGCCCTGCCCTAGACCTCCTGCTCCCCTGCCCTTTGTTCAGTCACATCAGAGATTGCCGCACCCACTTCCTCAGTGAGGGCAGTGTTCCAACCTGCCTCAGCTCCTCCCCCTCTCCGCAGGTTACCATGGACTACAGATGTTGCCTTCTGAGGCCAGGGCGTTCTGAGAATGCCAAAGGCAGATATGATGACCTTAAATGATTTCCTTTTGTGTCAGATTTGGTAAACTTTAGGAGCTAGGAAATGGTCCCCTTTACAGAAATGTACAAATTTACTGCTATTTCATATTTTCTCTGCTATAACATTGTCCTGATTCTTTCTGTATATTCTTTACTTATGATTTCTTTTTTCCTTAATCAAAGTGTGTCTTTTAAATCTTTTCAAAGAATATTCTTTGGACTTACTAAATCACCTCAATTTTATACGTTTTCTGTTGTATTAAGTTCTGCTCATATCTTTATTTATCTTTTTTCCATGTTCTCAGGGTTTATTGTTTTGGTCTTCTGATGTCAATTAAAACACTTGGTTTTTCATTTTAATAATTTTTTTACTTATAAAGATTTGAACTTTTGAAGATTCCAGGTTACATGTAAGTTGCTAAGGGTCAGGTCCTCTACATTGTTGCTGGCCTAAGGCTTAGTTCTCCCTATAGCTATGTATATATTGACATATTTTCCCCTCGACTTTCTGTGATTCCCTACATCTCACCTTTCTTTGCAGACAAGCCATTTGAAATACCCTTAACTTATTTCACTGCCAATAAGTCTTTGAAATAATGTGTATATTTAGCGAAATCTTCTTATATAATTAGGCAGAAAATCTCACGTGCCATAGTTTTCAAAACAGCATAATTTCACTCTTCTCAGTGATTAATCTGTTGTATTACACAACCTTTGAGTATTTAGCTTTTTCAATGACATGTACTTTAAAAATGTTTTATAGATCCTTCGAGTCTTTAAAACATTCTTGTTCCTTGTTTCAGTTCCAGTTTTATGTATATATTTGTGCCTTTCACCTGATTATTCCAACATATGATGGATGGCCTTGGGAATCTAATTCTGGTAGTGATTGTTTTTGCTGATTGTCTCCCCTTTTAGCTGATTTTTTCATTATTGTGTAAATTTACATCATGAGCTCATGTTTAGATAAACAGCTGACCTTGTAAGAGGCTTAGGTGTGAACGCTCATAAATTTACGCAGAAAGTCGGCAATGATTTATTTGTTTACCTCCAATGAGTTGCCCACGAGGACCCCATTTTCTACAAGTGTTGGTCAAATACTCCCTCTAGAGGGAGTGGACACAGACTGCGCTCCTAGGCGGTCCCCGATCTGGGGCAGGCGTTGTAGTGTGGCCTGTGGCCCGAGCAGGAGCCTCTCTGCGTGTGACCCAGGGACCCATTTGCCTGCGAATTTAGGTCTCCTGACAGGAAGCCACGAGGCCCTGACCTATGGTTAGCTGTGCAGCGAGGTGTACTACGTGGAAAAGTTCCACAGACACTTCAAGTAAGAGGGCGGCCTGAGTGGAAAGGTGAGAGTTTGGGCAGCTGTGCAGACTAAGAAGGCACCCTTTGGCCTGGGCCTTCATGCTTGTGACACACCACTGGGTCTGTCAGGCTCTGAGATCCCTGCCCTGGGCCCCCTGCTCCACTGCCATTTGTTCAGTCACAGCAGAGATGGCCACACCCACTCCCTCATTGAGGGCCGTGTTACAATCTCCCTCACCCCGCCCCTTCTCCGCAGGTTACCATGGACTACAGATGCTGCCTTCTGAGGCCAGGGCGTTCCGAGAATGCCAAGGTCAGAAATGATGACCTTAAATGATTTCCTCTTGTGTCCGTTTTGGTAAACTTTAGGAGCTAGGAAATGGTCCCCTTTACAGAAATATTCAAATTTACTGGCATTTCATATATTCTCTGCTATAACATTGTCCTGACTCTTTCTGTATATTCTTTACATATCTTTTTGTTTTCCTTTATCAAAGTGTGTCTTTTAAATCTTTTCAAAGTATATTCTTTGGAGTTACTAAATCACCTCAATTTTATACGTTTTCTGTTGTATTAAGTTCTGCTCATCACTTTATTTATCTTTTTTCTATGTTCTCAGGGTTTATTGTTTTGATCTTCTGATATCAATTTAATCACTTGTTAATTCATTATAATAAATACTTTCTACTTATAAAGATTAGAACTTTTAAAGATTCCAGGTTACTTGTAATATTCTAAGGATCAGGTCCACTATATTGTTGCTGGCCTAAGCCTTAGTTCATCATAGAGCAATGTATATATTGACATATTTTCCCCTCGACTTTCTGTGATTCCGTACATCTCACCTTTCTTTGTGGACAAGCCTTTTGAAATACCCTTACTTATTTCACAGCCAATAAGTGTTTGATATAATGTGTATGTTTTAGTTAAATCATTTTTATAATTAGGAAGAAAATCTGACCTGCCATAGTTTTCAAAACAGCATAATTTCACTCTTCTCAATGATGAATCTGTTGTATTACACAACCTTTGATTATTTAGCTTTATCAATGACGTGTACTTTAAAAATATTTTAGAGATCCTACCAGTCTTTGAAAACATCCTTGTTCCTTGTTTCAGTTCGACTTTTATGTATATATACTGCCTTGCACCTGATTATTCCAACATCTGATGGATGGCCTTGGGAATCTAATTCTGGTATTGATTGTTTTTGCTGATTGTCTCCCCTTGTAGCTGATTTCTTCATTATTGTGTAAATTTAGATCATGAGCTCATATTTAGCTAAACAGCTGACCTTGTAACAGGCTTATTTGTGAACTCTCGTAAGTTTCAGCAGAAAGTCGGCAAAGATTTATTTGTGTCCCTTAAATGAGTTGCCCACAAGGACCCCGTTTTCTAGAAGTGTTGGTCCAATACCTCCTCTAGAGGCAGGGGACTCAGACAGGGTTGCTTTGTGGCCTCCGATCGGGGTCAGGGGCTGTGGGCAGCCTGTGGCCCAGGCAGGAGCCTCTACTTGTGTGTCCCAAGTACACATCTGCCTGCAAACTTTGGTCACCTGGCAGGAAGCGACGATGCCCAGACCTATGGGTAGCTGTGCAGCGAGGTGTACTGTGCGGACAGGTTCCACGCACACTTCAAGTAAGAGGGCGGCCTGAGTGGAAAGGTGAGAGTTTGGGCAGCTGTGCACACAAAGAAGGCGCACTTTGGCCGGGGCCAAAATGCTTTAGACACCCCACTGGGCCTGCCGGGCTCTGAGGGCCCTGCCCTGGGCCCCCTGTTCTCCTGCCCTATGTTCAGTCACAGCAGAGATGGCCACACCCACTCCCTCAGCGAGGGAAGTGTTCTAACCTCCCTCAGCCCCGCCCCCTCTCCGCAGGTTACCATGGACTACAGATGCTGCATTCTGAGGCCAGGGCGTTCTGAGAATGCCAATGGGAGACATGATGACCTTAAATGATTTCCTTTTGTGTCAGTTTTGGTAAACTTTAAGAGCTAGGTAATGTTCCCCTTTACAGAAATGTTCAAATTTACTGCTATTTCATATTTTCTCTGCTATAACATTGTCCTGATTCTTTCTGTATATTCTTTACTTATGTTTTTGTTTTCCTTAATCAAAGTTTGTCTTTTAAATCTTTTCAAAGAATATTCTTTGGACTTACTAAATCACCTGAATTTTATACGTTTTGTGTTCTATTAAGTTCTGCTCATATCTTTATTTATCTTTTTTCTATGTTCTTAGGGTTTATTGGTTTGATCTTCTGATGTCAATTAAAACAATTGGTTATTCATTTTAATAAATATTTTTACTTATAAAGATTTGAGCTTTTGAAGATTCCAACTTACTTGTAACTTTCTAATGGTCAGGTTCTGTACATTGTTGCTGGCCTGAGTCTTAGTTCAACATAAAGCAATGTATATATTGACATATTTTCCCTTCGAATTTCTGGGATTCCCTACATCTCACCTTTCTTTGCAGACATGCCATTTGAAATACCCTTAACTTATTTCACAGCCAATAAGTCTTTGAAATAATGTGTATTTTTTAGATAAATCTTCTTATATAATTAGGCAGAAAATCTGACCTGCCATCATTTTCAAAACAGCATAATTTCACTCTTCCCAATGATTAATCTGTTGTATTACACATCCTTTGACTATTTAGCTTTATCAATGACATGTACTTTAAAAATATTTTAGAGAGCCTACTAGTCTTTGAAAACATCCTTGTTCCTTGTTTCAGTTCGAGTTTTATGTATATTTCGTGCCTTGCACCTGATTATTCCAACATCTGATGGATGGCCTTGGGAATCTAATTCTGGTATTGATTGTTTTTGCTGATTGTCTCCCCTTGTAGCTGATTTCTTCATTATTGTGTAAATTTAGACCATGAGCTCATGTTTAGCTAAACAGCTGACCTTGTAAGAGGCTTAGGTGTGAACACTGGTAAGTTTCAGTAGAAAGTCGGGAAAGATTTATTTGTGTCCTTGCAATGAGCTGCCCGCGAGGACCCCGTTTTATAGAAGTGTTGGTCCAGTATTCCCTGTTGTGGCTAGGGACACATACAGGGCTGCTTGGCGTCCCCCAGTCAGGGGCAGGGGAAGTGGGCGACCTGTGGGCCGAGCAGGAGCCTCTCCGCGTGTGTCCCAGGGACCCATCTGCCTGCGAACTTCGGTCACCTGGCAGGAAGCTACGATGCCCAGACCTATGGTTAGCTGTGCAGCGAGGTGTACTGTGCAGACAGGTTCCACACACACTTCAAGTAACAGGGCGGCCTGAGTGGAAAGGTGGGAGATTGGGCAGCTGTGCAGACAAAGAAGGCGCCCTTTGGCCTTGGCGTAAATGCTTGTGACACCCCACTGGGCCTTATATGATTTCCTCTTGTGTCAGTTTTGGTAAAGTTTAGTAGCTAGGAAATGGTCCCCTTTACCGAAATGTTCAAATTTATTGGCATTTCATATATTCTCTGCTATAACATTGTACTGATTCTTTCTGTATATTCTTTACTTATGTTTTTGTTTTCCTTAATCAAAGTGTGTCTTTTAAATCTTTTCAAAAAATATTCTTTGTACTTACTATATCACCTCAATTATATACGTTTTCTGTTGTATTAAGTTCTGCTCATATCTTTATTTATCTTTTTTCAATGTTCTCAGGTTTTATTGGTTTGATCTTCTGATGTCAATTAAAACACTTGTTTATTCCTTTTAATAAATCTTTTTACTTAAAAGATTTGAACTTTTGAAGATTCCTGCTTACTTGTAAGTTTCTAAGGTCAGGTCCTCTACTTTCTTGCTGGCCAAAGGCTTAGTTCAACATATAGCAAAGTATATATTGAACTATTTTCCCCTCGACTTTCTGTGGTTCCCTATATCTCACCTTTCTTTGCTCACAAGTCATTTGAAATACCCTTAACGTATTTCACAGCCAATAAGTCTTGAAATAATGTGTATTTTTTAGAGAAATCTACTTATATAATTAGGCAGCAAATCTGACCTGCCATTGTTTTCAAAACAGCATAATTTCACTCTTCTCAATGATTAACGTGATGATTACACAAATTTTGAGTATTTAGCTTTATCAATGACATATACTTTATAAAGGTTTTAGAGATCCTACCAGTCTTTGGGACCTTCCTTGTTCCTTTATTCAGTTACAGTTTTATGTATATTTCCTGCCTTGCACCTGATTATGCCAACATCTGATGGATGACATTGGGAATCTAATTCTGGTATTGATTGTTTCAGATGATTTTCTCCCCTTGTAGCTGACTTCTTCATTATTGTTTAAATTTAGGTCATGAGCTCATGTTTAGCTATGCAGCTGACACTGTAAGAGGCTTAGGTGTGAACGCTCGTAAATTTCAGCAGAAATTTGGCAAAGATTTATATGTGTCCCTCCAATGAGTTGCCCGCGAGACCCCGTTTTATAGAAGTGTTGGTCCAATATACCCTCCAGAGGCTAGGGATTCAGACAGGCCCGCTTGGCGGCCCCCGATCTGGGGCAGGGGCAGGGTGTGGCTTCTGGCCCTGGCAGGAGCCTCACAGCGTGTGTTCCAGGGACCCATCTGCCTGCGAACTTCGGTCACCTGGCAGGAAGCTACGATGCCCAGACCTATGGTTAGCTTTGCAGCGAGGTGTACTGTGCAGACAGGTTCCACACACACTTCAAGTAAGAGGGCGGCCTGAGTGGAAAGGTGACAGTTTGGGCAGCTGTGCAGACAAAGAAGGCGCCCTTCGGCCTTGGCCTAAATGCTTGTGAAACCACACTGGGCCTGCCGGGCTCTGAGGGCCCTGCACTAGACCTCCTGCTCCCCTGCCCTTTGTTCAGTCACATCAGAGATTGCCACACCCACTTCCTCAGTGACGGCAGTTTTCCAACCTGACTCAGCTCCACCCCCTCTCCGCAGGTTACCATGGACTACAGATGCTGCATTCTGAGGCCAGGGCATTCTGAGAATGCCAAAGGCAGACATGATGACCTTAAATGATTTCCTTTTGTGTCAGATTTGGTAAACTTTAGGAGCTAGGAAATGGTCCCCTTTACAGAAATATTCAAATTTACTGCTATTTCATATTTTCTCTGCTATAACATTGTCCTGATTCTTTCTGTATATTCTTTACTTATGTTTTTGTTTTCCTTAATCAAAGTGTGTCTTTTAAATCTTTTCAAAGAATATTCTTTGGGCTTACTAAATCACGTCAATTTTATACGTTTTCTGTTGTATTAAGTTCAGCTCATATCTTTATGTATCTTTTTTCCATGTACTCAAGGTTTATTGTTTTGATCTTCTGATGTCAATTAAAACACTTGGTTATTCATTTTAATAAATTTTTTACTTATAAAGATTTGAACTTTTGAAGATTCCAGCTTACATGTAAGTTGCTAAGGGTCAGGTCCTCTACATTGTTGCTGGCCTAAGGCTTAGTTCACCCTATAGCAATGTATATAT
Source organism: Mesoplodon bidens (assembly GCF_964165515.1). Lineage (NCBI taxonomy): Eukaryota > Metazoa > Chordata > Mammalia > Artiodactyla > Ziphiidae > Mesoplodon > Mesoplodon bidens. The sequence continues at coordinate 250,171 of NW_027672081.1, forward strand.
TGACATATTTTCCCCTCGACTTTCTGTGATTCCCTACATCTCACCTTTCTTTGCAACAAGCCATTTGAAATACCCTTAACTTATTTCACAGCCTATAAGTCTTTGAAATAATGTGTAATTTTAGAGAAATCTTCTTATATAATTAGGCAGAAAATCGCACGTGCCATAGTTTTCAAAACAGCATAATTTCACTCTTCTCAATGATTAATCTGTTGTATTACACAAGCTTTGAATATTTAGCCTTATTAATGACATGTACTTTAAAAATGTTTGAGAGATCCTACCAGTCTTTGAAAACATCCTTGTTCCTTGATTCAGGTCCAGTTTTGTATATATTTTCTGCCTTGTACCTGTTTATTCCAACATCTGATGAATGGCCTTGGTAATCTAATTCTTGTATTGATTATTTTGGCTTATTGTCTCCCCTCGTAGCTGATTTCTTCATTATTGTATGAATTTAGATCATAAGCTCTTATGTAGCTAAACAGCTGACCTTGTAAGAGGCTTAGGTGTGAACGCTCGTAAGTTTCACCAGAAAGTCGGCAAAGATTTATTTCTCTCCCTCCAATGAGTTGCCCACAAGGACCCCGTTTTCTAGAAATGTTGGTCCAATACCCCCTCTAGAGGCAGGGGACTCAGACAGGCTGCTTTGCGGCCCCTGATCTGGGGCAGGGGCAGTGGGCGTCATGTGGCCCCGGCAGAAGCCTCTTCGCGTGTGTCCCAGGGACCCACCTGCCTGCGAACTTCGGTCACCTGGAAGCAAGCTATGATGCCCAGACCTATGGTTAGCTGTGCAGCGAGGTGTACTGCGCAGACTGGTTCCAAACACACTTCAAGTAAGAGTGAAGCCTGAGTGGAAAAGTGAGTGTTTGGGCAGCTGTGCAGACAAAGAAGGCGCCCTTTGGCCTGGGCCTAAATGCTTGTGACAGCCGACTGGGATTGCTGGGCTCTGAGGGCCCTGCCCTGGGCCCCCTGCTCCCCTGCCTTTTGTTCAGTCACAGCAGAGATGGCCACACCCACTCCGTCAGTGAGGGCAGTGTTCCAAACTCCCTCAGCCCCGGCCCGTCTCCGCAGGTTACCATGGAATACAGATGCTGCATTCTGAGGCCAGGGCATTCCAAGAATGCCAAGGGCAGCCATGATGACATTAAATGGTTTCATCTTGTGTCAGTTTTGGTAAACTTTAGGAGCTAGGAAATGGTCCACTTTACAGAAATATTCAAAATTACTGGCATTTCATATATTCTCTGCTATAACATTTTCCTGTTTCTTTCTGTATATTCTTGACTTATGTTTTTGTTTTCCTTAATCAAATTGTGTCTTTTAAATCTTTTCAAAGAATATTCTTTGGACTTACAACATCACCTGAATTTTATACGTTTTGTGTTGTATTAAGTTCTGCATATATCTTTATTTATCTTTTTTCTATGTTCTCAGGGTTTATTGTTTTGATCTTCTGATGTCAATTAAAACACTTGGTTATTAATTTTAATAAATATTTTTACTTATACAGATTTGAACTTTTGAAGATTCCAGCTTACTTGGAACTTTCTAAGGGTCAGGTCCTCTACATTGTTGCTGGCCTAATGCGTAGATCAATATATAGCTATGTATATATTGACGTATTTTCCCCTCGACTTTCTGTGATACCCTACATCTCACCTTTCTTTGCAGACAAGCCATTTGAAATACCCTTAACTTATTTCACTGCCAATAAGTCTTTGAAACAATGTGTATATTTAGCGAAATCTTCTTATATAATTAGGCAGAAAATCTCACGTGCCATAGTTTTCAAAACAGCATAATTTCACTCTTCTCAATGATTAATCTGTTGTATTACACAACCTTTGAATATTTAGATTTTTCAATGACGTGTACTTTAAAAATGTTTTATAGATCCTTCGAGACTTTGAAAACATTCTTGTTCCTTGTTTCAGTTCCCGTTTTATGTATATATTTGTGCCTTTCACCTGATTATTCCATCATATGAAGGATGGCCTTGGGAATCTAATTCTGGTAGTGATTGTTTTTGCTGATAGTCTCCCCTTTTAGCTGATTTTTTTCATTATTGTGTAAATTTACATCATGAGCTCATGTTTAGCTAAACAGCTGACCTTGTAAGAGGCTTAGGTGTGAACACTCATAAATTTCTGCAGAAAGTCGGCAATGATTTATTTGTGTCCCGCTAATGAGTTGCCCACGAGGACCCCATTTTCTACAAGTGTTGGTCAAATACTCCCTCTAGAGGCAGTGGACACAGACTGCGCTACTAGGCGGTCCCCAATCAGGGGAAGGGGTAGTAGTGTGGCCTGTGGCCCGAGCAGGAGCCTCTCTGCGTATGACCTAGGGACCCATTTGCCTAAGAAATTAGGTCTCCTGGCAGGAAGCCACGAGGCCCTGACCTATGGTTAGCTGTGCAGCGAGGTGTACTACGTGGACACGTTCCACAGACACTTCAAGTAAGAGGGCGGCCTGAGTGGAAAGGTGAGAGTTTGGGCAGCTGTGCAGACTTAGAAGGCACTCTTTGGCCTGGGCCTTCATGCTTGTGACACACCACTGGGTCTGTCAGGCTCTGAGGTACCTGCCCTGGGCCCCCTGCTCCACTGCCATTTGTTCATTCACAGCAGAGATGGCCACACCCACTCCCTCAGTGAGGGCCGTGTTACAATCTCCCTTACCGAACCCCTTCTCCGCAGGTTACCATGGACTACAGATGCTGCCTTCTGAGGCCAGGGCGTTCCGAGAATGCCAAGGTCAGAAATGATGACCTTAAATGATTTCCTCTTGTGTCCGTTTTGGTAAACTTTAGGAGCTAGGAAATGGTCCCCTTTACAGAAATGTTCAAATTTACTGGCATTTCATATATTCTCTGCTATAACATTGTCCTGACTCTTTCTGTATATTCTTTACATATCTTTTTGTTTTCCTTTATCAAAGTGTGTCTTTTAAATCTTTTCAAAGAATATTCTTTGGACTTACTAAATCACCTGAATTTTATACGTTTTCTGTTCTATTAAGTTCTGCTCATATCTTTATTTATCTTTTTTCTATGTTCTCAGGGTTTATTGGTTTGATCTTCTGATGTCAATTAAAACACTTGGTTATTCATTTTAATAAATATTTTTACTTATAAAGATTTGAGCTTTTGAAGATTCCAACTTACTTGTAACTTTCTAATGGTCAGGTTCTGTACATTGTTGCTGGCCGGAGTCTTAGTTCAACATAGAGCAATGTATATATTGACATATTTTCCCTTCGAATTTCTGGGATTCCCTACATCTCACCTTTCTTTGCAGACATGCCATTTGAAATACCCTTAACTTATTTCACAGCCAATAAGTCTTTAAAATAATGTGTATTTTTTAGATAAATCTTCTTATATAATTAGGCAGAAATTCTGACCTGCCATAATTTTCAAAACAGCATAATTTCACTCTTCCCATTGATTAATCTGTTGTATTACACATCCTTTGACTATTTAGCTTTATCAATGACATGTACTTTAAAAATATTTTAGAGAGCCTAGTAGTCTTTGAAAACATCCTTGTTCCTTGTTTCAGTTCGAGTTTAATGTATATTTCCTGCCTTGCACCTGATTATTCCAACATCTGATGGATGGCCTTGGGAATCTAATTCTGGTATGGATTGTTTTTGCTGATTGTCTCCCCTTGTAGCTGATTTCTTCATTATTGTGTAAATTTAGATCATGAGCTCATGTTTAGCTAAACAGCTGACCTTGTAAGAGGCTTAGGTGCGAACACTGGTAAGTTTCAGCAGGAAGTCGGGAAAGATTTATTTGTGTCCTTGCAATGATCTGCCCGCGAGGACCCCGTTTTATAGAAGTGTTGGTCCAGTATTCCCTGTTGTGGCTAAGGAAACATACAGGGTTGCTTGGCGTCCCCCAATCAGGGGCAGGGGAAGTGGGCGACCTGTGGGCGGAGCAGGAGCCTCCCCGCGTGTGTCCCAGGGACCCATCTGCCTGCGAACTTCGGTCACCTGGCAGGAAGCTACGATGCCCAGACCTATGGTTAGCTGTGCAGCGAGGTGTACTGTGCAGACAGGTTCCACACACACTTCAAGTAACAGGGCGGCCTGAGTGGAAAGGTGGGAGTTTGGGCAGCTGTGCAGACAAAGAAGGCGCCCTTTGGCCTTGGCGTAAATGCTTGTGACATGCCACTGGGCCTTATATGATTTCCTCTTGTGTCAGTTTTGGTAAAGTTTAGTAGCTAGGAAATGGTCCCCTTTACCGAAATGTTCAAATTTATTGGCATTTCATATATTTTCTGCTATAACATTGTACTGATTCTTTCTGTATATTCTTTACTTATGTTTTTGTTTTCCTTAATCAAAGTGTGTCTTTTAAATCTTTTCAAAAACTATTCTTTGTACTTACTATATCACCTCAATTTTATACGTTTTCTGTTGTATTAAGTTCTGCTCATATCTTTATTTATCTTTTTTCAATGTTCTCAGGTTTTATTGGTTTGATCTTCTGATGTCAATTAAAACACTTGGTTATTCCTTTTAATAAATCTTTTTACTTATAAGATTTGAACTTTTGAAGATTCCAGCTTACTTGTAAGTTTCTAAGGTCAGGTCCTCTACTTTCTTGCTGGCCAAAGGCTTAGTTCAACATATAGCAAAGTATATATTGAACTATTTTCCCCTCGGCTTTCTGTGGTTCCCTATATCTCACCTTTCTTTGCAGACAAGTCATTTGAAATACCCTTAACGTATTTCACAGCCAATAAGTCTTGAAATAATGTGTATTTTTTAGGGACATCTACTTATATAATTAGGCAGCAAATCTGACCTGCCATTGTTTTCAAAACAGCATAATTTCACTCTTCTCAATGATTAATGTGTTGTATTACACAAATTTTGAGTATTTAGCTTTATCAATGACATATACTTTAAAAAGGTTTTAGAGATCCTACCAGTCTTTGGGAACATCCTTGTTCCTTTATTCAGTTCCAGTTTTATGTATATTTCCTGCCTTGCACCTGATTATGCCAACATCTGATGGATGGCCTTGGGAATCTAATTCTGGTAGTGATTGTTTCAGATGATTGTCTCCCCTTGTAGCTGATTTCTTCATTATTGTTTAAATTTAGATCATGAACTCATGTTTAGCTATGCAGCTGACACTGTAAGAGGCTTAGGTGTGAACGCTCATAAGTTACAGCAGAAAGTTGGCCATGATTTATGTGTGTCCCTCCAATGAGTTGCCCCCGAGACCCCGTTTTATAGAAGTGTTGGTCCAATATACCCTCCAGAGTCTAGGGATTCAGACAGGCCTTCTTGGCGGCCCCCGATCTGGGGCAGGAGCAGCGGGCGGCCTGTGGCCCAGGCAGGAGCCTCACAGCGTGTGTCCCAGGGACCCATCTTCCTGCGAACTACGGTCACTTGGCAGAAAGCTATGATGCCCAGACCTATAGTTAGCTTTGCAGCGAGGTGTACTGTGCGGACAGGTTCCACACACACTTCAAGTAAGAGGGCGGCCTGAGTGGAAAGTTGACAGTTTGGGCAGCTGTGCAGACAAAGAAGGCGCCCTTTGGCCTTGGCCTAAATGCTTGTGAAACCACACTGGGCCTGCCGGGCTCTGAGGGCCCTGCACTAGACCTCCTGCTCCCCTGCTCTTTGTTCAGTCACATCAGAGATTGCCACACCCACTTCCTCAGTGACGGAAGTTATCCAACCTGACTCAGCTCCTCCCCCTCTCCGCAGGTTACCATGGACTACAGATGCTGCATTCTGAGACCAGGGTGTTCTGAGAATGCCAAAGGCATACATAATGACCTTAAATGATTTCCTTTTCTGTCAGATTTGGTAAACTTTGGAGCTAGGAAATGGTCCCCTTTACAGAAATGTTCAAATTTACTGCTATTTCATATTTTCTCTGCTATAACATTGTCCTGATTCTTTCTGTATATTCTTTACTTATGTTTTTTTTTCCTTAATCAAATTGTGTCTTTTATTTTATTTTATTTTATTTTTTTATTTTTTTTTTTGCGGTAGGTGGGCCTCTCACTGTTGTGGCCTCTCCCCTTGCGGAGCACAGGCTCGGGACGCACATGCTCAGAAGCCATGGCTCACGGGCCCAGCCGCTCCGCGGCATGTGGGATCCTCCCAGACCGGGGCGCGAACCCGCGTCGCCTGCATTGGCAGGCGGACTCTCAACCACTGCGCCACCAGGGAAGCCCCAAATTGTGTCTTTTAAATCTTTTCAAAGAATATTCTTTGGACTTACTAAATCACCTCAATTTTATACGTTTTCTGTTGTATTAATTTCTGCTCATATCTTTATTTATCTTTTTTCCATGTTCTCAGGGTTTATTGTTTTGATCTTCTGATGTCAATTAAAACACTTGGTTATTCATTTTAATAAATTTTTTACTTATAAAGATTTGAACTTTTGAAGATTCCAGCTTACATGTAAGTTGCTAAGGGTCAGGTCCTCTACATTGTTGCTGGCCTAAGGCTTAGTTCACCCTATAGCAATGTATATATTGACCTATTTTCCCCTCGACTTTCTGTGATTCCCTACATCTCACCTTTCTTTGCAGACAAGCCATTTGAAATACCCTTAACTTATTTCACAGCCAATAAGTCTTTGAAATAATGTGTATTTTTAGAGAAATTTTCTTATATAATTAGGCAGAAAATCGCACGTGCCATAGTTTTCAAAACAGCATAATTCCACTCTTCTCAATGATGAATCTGTTGTATTACACAACCTTTGAGTATTTAGCTTTATCAATGACATGTACTTTAAAAATGTTTGAGAACCTATCAGTCTATGAAAACATCCTTGTTCCTTGTTTCAGTTCCAGTTTTATGTATATTTTCTGCCTTGCACCTGATTATTCCAACATCTGATGGATGGCCTAGGGAATCTAATTCTGCTATGAATTGTTTTTGCTGATTGTCTCCCCTTGTAGCTGCTTTCTTCCTTATTGTGTAAATTTAAATCATGAGCACATGTTTAACTAAACAGCTGACCTTGTAAGAGGCTTAGGTGTAAACGCTCGTAAACTTCAGCAGAAAGTCGGCAAAGATTTATTTCTGTCCCTCCAATGAGTTGCCCGCGAGGTCCCCGTTTTCTACAAGTGTTGATCCAATACTCCCTCTAGACGCAGGGGACTCAGACAGGGCTGTTTGCAGCCCCCGATTTGGGGCAGGGGCAGTGGGCGGCCTGCGGCCCTGGCAGGAGCCTCTCCGCGTTTGTCCCAGGGACACATCTGCCAGCAAACTTCGGTCACCTGGCACAAGCTATGGTGCCCAGACCTATGGTTAACTGTGCAGCGAGGTGTACTGCTCGGACAGGTTCCACAGACACTTCAAGTAAGTGGGCGGCCTGAGTTGAAAGGTGAGAGATTGGGCAGCTGTGCCGACAATGAAGGCACACTTTGTCCTGGGCCTAAATGCTTGTGACACCCCACTGGGCCTGCCGGGCTCTGAGTGTCCTGCCCTGGGCAGCCTGCTCCCCTGCCCTTTGTTCAGTCACAGCAGAGATGGCCACACCCACTCCCTCAGTGAGGGCCATGTTCCAAACTCCCTCAGCCCTGCCCCCACTCCGCAGGTTACCATGGACTACAGATGCTGCATTCTGAGGCCAGGGCGTTCCGAGAATGCCAAGGGCAGACATGACGACCTTAAATGATTTCCTCTAGTGTCAGTTTTGGTAAACTTTAGAAGCTAGGTAATGGTCCACTTTACAGAAATGTTCAGATTTACTGGCATTTCATATATTCTCTGCTATAACATTGTCCTGGTTCTTTCTGTATATTCTTGACTTATGTTTTTGTTTTCCTTAATCAAAATCTGTCCTTTAAATCTTTTCAAAGAATATTCTTTGGACTTACTACATCACCTGAATTGTATACGCTTTCTGTTGTATTAAGTGATGCTCATATCTTTATTTATCTTTTTTCTATGTTCTCAGTGTTCACTGCTTTGATCTTCTGATGTCAATTAAAACACTTGGATATTCATTTTAATAAATGTTTTTACTTATAAAGATTTGAACTTTTGAAGATTCCAGCTTACTTGTAAGTTTCTAAGGGTCATGTCCTCTACATTGTTGCTGGCCTAAGGCTTAGTTCACCCTATAGCAATGTATATATTGACCTATTTTCCCCTCGACTTTCTGTGATTCCCTACATCTCACCTTTCTTTGCAGACAAGCCATTTGAAATACCCTTTACTTATTTCACAACCAAGAAGTCTTTGAAATAATGTTTATTTTTTAGAGAAATCTTCTTATATAATTAGGCAGAAATTCTGACCTGCCATAGTTTTCAAAACAGCATAATTCCACTCTTCTCAATGATGAATCTGTTGTATTACACAACCTTTGAGTATTTAGCTTTATCAATGACATGTACTTTAAAAATGTTTGAGAACCTACCAGTCTTTGAAAACATCCTTGTTCCTTGTTTCTGTTCCAGTTTTATGTATATTTTCTGCCTTGCACCTGATTATTCCAACATCTGATGGATGGCCTAGGGAATCTAATTTTGGTATTGATTGTTTCTGCTGATTGTCTCTCACTGTAGCTCATTAATTCATTACTGTGTAAATTTAGATCATGAGCTCATGTTTAGCTAAACAGCCTACCTTGTAAGAGGCTTAGGTGTGAACGCTCGTAAGCTTCAGCAGAAAGTCTGCAAAGATTTATTTGTGTCCCTCCAATGAGTTGCCCACGAGGACCCCGTTTTCTACATGTGTTTGTCCAATACTCCCTCTAGACGCAGGGGACTCAGACAGGACTGTTTGCAGCCCCCGATCTGGGGAAGGGGCAGAGGGTGGCCTGTGGCCCGGGCAGGAGCCTCTCCACGTGTGTCACAGGGACACATCTGCCTGCGAACTTCGGTCACCTGGCAGGAAGCTACGATGCCCAGACCTATGGTTAGGTGTGCAGCGAGGTGTTTTGCGTGGACTGGTTCAGCACACACTTCAAGTAAGAGGGCGGCCTGAGTGGAAAGGTCAGAGTTTGGGCAGCTGTGCCGACAAAGAAGGCGCCCTTTGATCTGGGCCTAAATCCTTGTGACACCCCACTGGGCCTGCCGGGCTCTGAGGGGCCTGCCCTGAGACCCCTCCTCTCCTGCAATTTGTTCAGTCACAGCAGAGATGGCCACACCCATTCCCTCAGTGAGGGCAGTGTTCCAACCTCCTCAGCACCAACCACTTTTCGCAGGTTACCATGGACTACACATGCTGCATTCTGAGGCCAGGGCGTTCCGAGAATACCAAGGGCAGACATGACGACCTTAAATGATTTCCTCTTGTGTCAGTTTTGGTAAACTTTAGGAGCTAGGAAATGGTCCACTTTACAGAAATGTTCAAATTTACTGGCATTTCATATATTCTCTGCTATAACATTGTCCTGATTCTTTATGTATATTCTTTAATTATGTTTTTGTTTTCCTTAATCAAGGGTGTCTTTTAAATCTTTTCAAAGAATATTCTTTGGACTTACTAAATCACCTGAATTGTATACGTTTTCTGTTGTATTAAGTTCTGCTCATATCTTTATTTATCTTTTTCTATGTTCTCAGGGTTTATTGTTTCGATTTTCTGATGTCAATTAAAACACTTGGTTATTCATTTTAATAAATATTTTTACTTATACAGATTTGAACTTTTAAAGATTCCAGCTTACTTGTAAGTTTCTAAGGGTCCATTCCTCTACACTGTTGCCGGCCTGAGGCTTAGTTCAACATATAGCAATGTATATATTGACATATTTTCCCCTCGACTTTCTGTGATTCCCTACATCTATCCTTTCTTTGCAGACAAACTATTTGAAATACCCTTAACTTATTTCACAGCCAATAAGTCTTTGATATAATGTGTATTTTTTAGAGAAATCATCTTATATAATTAGGCAGAAAATCTCACCTTCCATAGTTTTCTAAACAGCATAATTTCACTCTTCTCACTCCTTAATTTGTTGTATTAAACAACCTTTGAATATTTAGCTTTATCAATGACATGTACTTTAAAAATGTTTTAGAGATCCTACCAGTCTTTGAAAACATCCTTGTTCCTTGTTTCATTTCCAGGTTTATGTATATTTTCTGCCTAGCACCTGATTATTCCAACATCTGATGGATGGCCTTGGGAATCTAATTCTGGTATTGATTGTTTTTGCTGATTGTCTCCCTTTGTAGCTGATTTTTTCATTATTGTGTAAATTTAGATCATGAGCTCATGTTATCTAAACAGCTGACCTTGTAAGAGGCTTAGGTGTGAACGCTCGTAAGTTTCAGCAAAAAGTCGGCAAAGATTTATTTGTGTCCCTCCAATGAGTTGCGCACAAGGACCCCGTTTTCTAGAAGTGTTGGTCCAATACTCCCTCTACGGGTAGGGGACTTAGACAGGGCTGCTTTCGGCCCCCGTTCTTAGGCAGGGGCAGTGGGTGGCCTGTGGCCCAGGCAGGCGCCTCTCTGCGTGTGAACCTGGGAATCATCTCTCCTGCGAACTTCGGTCACCGGGCAGGAAGCTACGATGCCCATACCTATGGTTAGCTGTGCAGCGAGGTGTATTGCGCGGACAGGTTCCACACACACTTCAACTAAGTGGGCGGCCTGAGTGGAAAAGTGAGAGTTTGAGCAGCTGTGCAGACAAAGAAGGCGCCCTTTGGCCTGGGCCTAAATGCTTGTGAAACACCACTGGGCCTGCCAGGATCTGAGGGCCCTGCCCTGGGCCCCCTGCTCCCCTGCCCTTTGTTCAGTCACAGCAGAGATGGCCACACCCACTCCCTCAGTGAGGGCAGTGTTCCAGCCTCCCTCAGCCCCGCCCACACTCCGCAGGTTACCATGGACTACAGATGCTGCATTCTGAGGCCAGGGCGTTTCAAGAATGCCAAGGGCAGTCATGACGACTTTAAATGCTTTCCTCTTATGTCAGTTTTGGTAAACTTTAGGAGCTAGGAAATGGTCAACTTTACAGAAATGTTCAAATTTACTGGCATTTCATATATTCTCTGCTATAACATTGTCCTGATTCTTTCTATATATTCTTTAATTATGTTTGTGTTTTCCTTAATCAAAGTGTGTCTTTTAAATCTTTTCAAAGAATATTCTTTGGAATTACTACCTCACCTGAATTTTATACGTTTTCTGTGGTATTAAGTTCTGCTCATATCTTTATTTCTCTTTTTTCTATATTCTCAGGGTTTATGGTTTTGATCTTCTGATGTCAATTAAAACACTTGGTTATTCATTTTAATAAAACTTTTTACTTATAAATATTTGAACTTTTGAAGATTCCAGCTTACTTGTAAGTTTCTAAGGTCAGGTCCTCTACATTGTTGCTGGCCTAAGGCTTAGTTCACCCTATAGCAATGTATATATTGACCTAATTTCCCCTCAACTTTCTGTGATTCCCTATATCTCACCTTTCTTTGCAGACAAGCCATTTGAAATACCCTTTACTTCTTTCACAGCCAATAAGTCTTTGAAATAATGTGTATTTTTTAGAGAAATCTTCTTATATAATTAGGCAGAAAATCTGACCTGCCATAGTTTTCAAAACAGCATAATTCCTCTCTTCTCAATGATGAATCTGTTGTATTACACAACCTTTGAGTATTTAGTTTATCAATGGCATGTACTTTAAAAATGTTTTAGAGATCCTCTCAGTCTTTGAAAACATCCTTGTTCCTTGTTTCAGTTCCAGTTTTATGTATATATTTGTGCCTTGCACCTGATTATTCCAACATCTGATGGATGGCCTAGGGAATCTAATTCTGGTATTGATTGTTTTTGCTGATTGTCTCCCCTTGTAGCTGATTTCTTCCTTTTTTGTAAATTGAGATTATGAGCTCATGTTTAGCTAAACAGCTGACCTTGTAAGAGGCTTAGGTGTGAACTCTCGGAAGCTTCAGCAGAAAGTCGGCAAAGATTTATTTGTTTCCCTCAAATGAGTTGCCCTCGAGGACCCCGTTTTCGACAAGTGTTGGTCCAATACGCCCTCTAGAGGCAGGGGATTCAGACAGGGCTGCTTTGCGGCCCCTGATCTGGGGCAGGGGCAGTTGGCCGCCTGTGGCCCGGGCAGGAGACTCTCCACGTGTTTTCCAGGGACCCATTTGCCTGCGAACTTTGGTCCACGGGCAGGAAGCTACGATGCTCATACGTATGGTTAGCTGTGCAGCGAGGTGTACTGGGCGGACAGGTTCCACACACACTTCAAGTAAGAGGGCGGCCTGAGTGGAAAGGTGATAGTTTGGGCAGCTGTGCAGAAAATGAAGGCGCCATTTGGCCTGGGCCTAAATTCTTGTGAACACCCCCTGGGCCTGCCGGGTTCTGAGGGCCCTGCCCTGGGCCACTGCTCCCCTGCCCTTTGTTCAGTCACATCAGAGATGGCCACACCCAATCCCTCAGTGAGGGTAGTGTTCCAACCTCCCTCAGCACCGCCCCCTCTCAGCAGGTTACCATGGACTACAAATGCTGCATTCTGAGGCCAGGGCTTTCCGAGAATGCCAAGGGCAGACATGATGACCTGAAATGATTTCCTCTTGTGTCAGTTTTGGTAAACTTTAGGAGCTAGGAAATGGTCCACTTTACAGAAATGTTCAAATTTACGGGCATTTCATATATTCTCTGCTATAACATTGTCCTGATTCTTTCTGTATATTCTTTATTTATGATTTTGTTTTCCTTAATCAAAGTGTGTCTTTTAAATCTTTTCAAAGAATATTCTTTGGACTTACTACATCACCTGAATTGTATACGTTTTCTGTTGTATTAAATGCTGCTCATATCTTTATTTATCTTTTTTCTATGTTCTCAGTGTTTATTGTTATGATCTTCTGATGTCAATTAAAACACTTGGTTATTCATTTTAATAAATCTTTTTACTTATAATGATTTGAACTTTCAAAGATTCCAGCTCACTTGTAAGTTTCTAAGGGTCAGGTCCTCTACATTGTGGCTGGCCTAAGGCTTAGTTCACCTCATAGCAATGTATATATTGACATTTTCCCCTCGATTTTCTGTGATTCCCTACATCTCACCTTTCTTTGCAGACAAGCCATTTGAAATACCCTTTACTTATTTCACAGCCAATAAGTCTTTTAAACAATGTTTATTTTTTAGGGAAATACTCTTATATATTTAGGCAGAAAATCTGACCTGCCATAGTTTTCAAAACAGCATAATTCCACTCTTCTCAATGATGAATCTGTTGTATTACACAACCTTTGAGTATTTAGCTTTATCAGTGACATGTACTTTAAAAATGTTTGAGAGATCCTACCAGTCTTTGAAAACATTCTTGTTCCTTGTTTCAGTTCCAGTTATATGTATATTTTCTGCCTTGCACCTGATTATTCCAACATCTGATGGATGTCCTATGGAATCTAATTCTGGTATGGATTGTTTTTGCTGATTGTCTCCCTTTGTAGCTGATTTCTTCATTATTGTGTAAATTTAGATCATGAGCTCATGTTATCTAAACAGCTGACCTTGTAAGAGGCTTAGGTGTGAACGCTCGTAAGTTTCAGCAAAAAGTCGGCAAGGATTTATTTGTGTCCCTCCAATGAGTTGCCCTCGAGGACCCCGTTTTCTACAAGTGTTGGTACAATACGCCCTCTAGAGGCAGGGGATTCAGACAGGGCTGCTTTGCGGCCCCCGAACTTTGGCAGGGGCAGTGCGTTGCCTGTGGCCCGGGCAGGACACTCTCCACGTGTGTCCCAGGGACCCATCTGCCTGCGAACTTCGGTCCACGGGCAGGAAGCTACGAGGCTCAGACGTATGGTTAGCTGTGCAGCGAGGTGTACTGGGCGGACAGGTTCCACACACACTTCAAGTAAGGGGGCGGCCTTCGTGGAAAGGTGAGAGTTTGGGCAGCGGTGCAGACAAAGAAGGCGCCCTATGGCCTGGGCCTAAATGCTTGTGACACCCCACTGGGTCTGCCGGTCTCTGAGGGCCCTGCCCTGGACCCCCTGCTCCCCTGCCCTTTGTTCAGTCACAGCAGAGATGGCCACACCCAATCGCTCAGTGAGGGCAGTCTTCCAACCTCCCTCAGCCACGCCCCCTCTGCCCAGGTTACCATGGACCTCAGATGCTGCATTCTGAGGCGAGTGTGTTCAGAGAATGCCAATGGCAGAAATGATGACCTTAAATGATTTCCTCTTGTGTCAGTTTTGGTAAACTTTAGGAGCTAGGAAATGGTCCAATTTACAGAAATGTTCAAATTTACTGGCATTTCATATATTCTCTGCTATAACATTGTCTGGACTCTTTCTGTATATTCTTTACTTATGTGTTTTTTTTCCTTAATCAAAATCTGTCCTTTAAATCTTTTCAAAGAATATTCTTTGGACTTACTACATCACCTGAATTTTATACGTTTTCTGTTGTATTAAGTGATGCTCATATCTTTATTTATCTTTTTTCTATGTCCTCAGGATTCATTGTTTTGATCTTCTGATGTCAATTAAAACACTTGCTTATTCAATTTAATAAATCTTTTTACTTATAAAGATTTGAACTTTTGAAGATTCCAGTTTACTTGTTAGTTTCTTTTTTTTTTTTTTTTTTTTATTAGCAACAATAAGTGAGTTTATTAAAGTTGTTGGATACAAGGTCAATATACAAAATTAATGGTGTCTATATACTAGAAACAAATAAATGAAATATAAAAATTTGGAAAATACCATTCAAAATAGTATTAAAAATATCAAATACCTAAGAATAATTTTTGATAGATATGCAAGTCTTAAAGATATGCAACACAGAAAACTATAAAACATTACTGAAATAACTTAAATAAGACTTCAGTGGAGAGATATGCTGTGTTCCTAGATTTTTTTTTTTTTTTTTTTTTTTTTTTTTTGCTTTATAACAAATTTAATCAGTTATACATATACATATGTTTCCATATCCCCTCCCTTTTGCGTCTCCCTCCCACCCTCCCTATCCCACCCCTCCAGGCGGTCACAAAGCACCGAGCTGATCTCCCTGTGCTATACGGCTGCTTCCCACTAGCTATCTACCTTACGTTTGGTAGTGTATATATGTCCATGCCGCTCTTTCACTTTGTCACAGCTTACCCTTCCCCCTCCCCATATCCTCAAGTCCATTCTCTAGTAGGTCTGTGTCTTTACTCCTGTCTTACCCCTATGTTCTTCATGACATTTTTTTTCTTAAATTCCATATATATGTGTTAGCATACAGTATTTGTCTTTCTCTTGCTGACTTACTTCACTCTGTATGACAGACTCTAGGTCTATCCACCTCATTACAAATAGCTCAATTTCATTTCTTTTTATGGCTGAGTAATATTCCATTGTATATATGTGCCACATCTTCTTTATCCATTCATCCGATGATGGACACTTCGGTTGTTTCCAGCTCCGGGCTATTGTAAATAGGGCTGCTATGAACATTTTGGTACATGTCTCTTTTTGAATTATGGTTTTCTCAGGGTATATGCCCAGTAGTGGGATTGCTGGGTCATATGGTAGTTCTATTTGTAGTTTTTTAAGGAACCTCCATACCGTTCTCCATAGCGTCTGTACCAATTCACATTCCCACCAGCAGTGCAAGAGGGTTCCCTTTTTTCCACACCCTCTCCAGCATTTATTGTTTCTAGATTTTTTGATGATGGCCATTCTGACTGGTGTGAGATGATATCTCATTGTAGTTTTGATTTGCATTTCTCTAATGAGTAAAGATGTTGAGCATCCTTTCATGTGTTTGTTGGCAGTCTGTATATCTTCTGTGGAGAAATGTCTATGTAGGTCTTCTGCCCATTTTTGGATTGGGTTGTTTGGTTTTTTGTTATTGAGCTGCATGAGCTGCTTATAAATTTTGGAGATTAATCCTTTGTCAGTTGCTTCATTTGCAAATATTTTCTCCCATTCTGAGGGTTGTCTTTTGGTCTTGTTTATGGTTTCCTTTGCTGTGCAAAAGCTTTTAAGTCTCATTAGGTCCCATGTGTTTATTTTTGTCTTTATTTCCATTTCTCTAGGAGGTGGGTCAAAAAGGATCTTGCTGTGATTTATGTCATAGAGTGTTCTGCCTATGTTTTCCTCTAAGAGTTTGATAGTGTCTGGACTTACATTTAGGTCTTTAATCCATTTTGAGCTTATTTTTGTGTATGGTGTTAGGGAGTGATCTAATCTCATACTTTTACATGTCCCTATCCAGTTTTCCCAGCACCACTTATTGAAGAGACTGTCCTTTCTCCACTGTACATTCCTGCCTCCTTTATCAAAGATAAGGTGACCATATGTCCGTGGGTTTAACTCTGGGCTTTCTATCCTGTTCCATTGATCTATCTTTCTGTTTTTGTGCCAGTACCATACTGTCTTGATTACTGTAGCTTTGTAGTATAGTCTGAAGTCAGGGAGCCTGATTCCTCCAGCTCCGTTTTTCGTTCTCAAGATTGCTTTGGCTATTCGGGGTCTTTTGTGTTTCCATACAAATTGTGAAATTTTTTGTTCTAGTTCTGTGAAAAATGCCAGTGGTAGTTTGATAGGGATTGCATTGAATCTGTAGATTGCTTTGGGTAGTAGAGTCATTTTCACAATGTTGATTCTTCCAATCCAAGAACATGGTACATCTCTCCATCTATTTGTATCATCTTTAATTTCTTTCATCAGGGTCTTATAATTTTCTGCATACAGGTCTTTTGTCTCCTTAGGTAGGTTTATTCCTAGATATTTTATTCTTTTTGTTGCAATGGTAAATGGGAGTGTTTCCTTGATTTCACTTTCAGATTTTTCATCATTAGTATATAGGAATGCCAGAGATTTCTGTGCATTAATTTTGTATCCTGCAACTTTACCAAATTCATTGATTAGCTCTAGTAGTTTTCTGGTAGCGTCTTTAGGATTCTCTATGTATAGTATCATGTCATCTGCAAACAGTGACAGCTTTACTTCTTCTTTTCCAATTTGGATTCCTTTTATTTCCTTTTCTTCTCTGATTGCTGTGGCTAAAACTTCCAAAACTAGGTTGAATAAGAGTGGTGAGAGTGGGCAACCTTGTCTTGTTCCTGATCTTAGTGGAAATGGTTTCAGTTTTTCACCATTGAGGACGATGCTGGCTGTGGGTTTGTCATATATGGCCTTTATTATGTTGAGGAAAGTTCCCTCTATGCCTACTTTCTGCAGGGTTTTTATCATAAATGGGTGTTGAATTTTGTCGAAAGCTTTCTCTGCATCTATTGAGATGATCATATGGTTTTTCTCCTTCAATTTGTTAATATGGTGTATCACGTTGATTGATTTGCGTATATTGAAGAATCCTTGCATTCCTGGAATAAACCCCACTTGATCATGGTGTATGATCCTTTTAATGTGCTGTTGGATTCTGTTTGCTAGTATTTTTTTGAGGATTTTTGCATCTATGTTCATCAGTGATATTGGCCTGTAGTTTTCTTTCTTTGTGACATCCTTGTCTGGTTTTGGTATCAAGGTGATGGTGGCCTCGTAGAATGAGTTTGGGAGTGTTCCTCCCTGTGCTATACTTTGGAAGAGTTTCAGAAGGATAGGTGTTAGCTCTTCTCTAAATGCTTGATAGAATTCGCCTGTGAAGCCATCTGGTCCTGGGCTTTTGTTTGTTGGAAGGTTTTTTATCACAGTTTCAATTTCAGTGCTTGTGATTGGTCTGTTCATATTTTCTATTTCTTCCTGGTTCAGTCTCGGCAGGTTGTGCATTTCTAAGAATTTGTCCATTTCTTCCAGGTTGTCCATTTTATTGGCATAGAGTTGCTTATAGTAATCTCTCATGATCTTTTGTATTTCTGCAGTGTCAGTTGTTACTTCTCCTTTTTCATTTCTAATTCTATTGATTTGAGTCTTCTCCCTTTTTTTCTTGATGAGTCTGGCTAATGGTTTATCAATTTTGTTTATCTTCTCAAAGAACCAGCTTTTAGTTTTATTGATCTTTGCTATCGTTTCCTTCATTTCTTTTTCATTTATTTCTGATCTGATTTTTATGATTTCTTTCCTTCTGCTAACTTTGGGATGTTTTTGTTCTTCTTTCTCTAATTGCTTTAGGTGCAAGGTTAGGTTGTTTATTCGAGATGTTTCCTGTTTCTTAAGGTGGGATTGTATTGCTATAAACTTCCCTCTTAGAACTGCTTTTGCTGCATCCCATAGGTTTTGGGTCGTCGTGTCTCCATTGTCATTTGTTTCTAGGTATTTTTTAATTTCCTCTTTGATTTCTTCAGTGATCACTTCGTTATTAAGTAGTGTATTGTTTAGCCTCCATGTGTTTGTATTTTTTACAGCTCTTTTCCTGTAATTGATATCTAGTCTCATAGCATTGTGGTCGGAAAAGATACTTGATACAATTTCAATTTTCTTAAATTTACCAAGGCTTGATTTGTGACCCAAGATATGATCTATCCTGGAGAATGTTCCATGAGCACTTGAGAAAAATGTGTATTCTGTTGTTTTTGGATGGAATGTCCTATAAATATCAATTAAGTCCATCTTGTTTAATGTATCATTTAAAGCTTGTGTTTCCTTATTTATTTTCATTTTGGATGATCTGTCCATTGGTGAAAGTGGGGTGTTAAAGTCCCCTACTATGATTGTGTTACTGTCGATTTCTCCTCTTATGGCTGTTAGTATTTGCCTTATGTATTGAGGTGCTCCTATGTTTGGTGCATAAATATTTATAATTGTTATATCTTCTTCTTGGATCGATCCCTTGATCATTAGGTAGTGTCCTTCTTTGTCTCTTCTAGTAGTCTTTATTTTAAAGTCTATTTTGTCTGATATGAGAATTGCTACTCCAGCTTTCTTTTGGTTTCCATTTGCATGGAATATCTTTTTCCATCCCCTTACTTTCAGTCTGTATGTGTCTCTAGGTCTGAAGTGGGTCTCTTGTAGACAGCATATATATGGGTCTTGTTTTTGTATCCATTCAGCCAATCTGTATCTTTTGGTGGGAGCATTTAGTCCATTTACATTTAAGGTCATTATCGATATGTATGTTCCTATTGCCATTTTCTTAATTGTTTTGGGTTAGTTATTGTAGGTCTTTTCCTTCTGTTGTGTTTCTTGCCTAGAGAAGTTCCTTTAGCATTTGTTGTAAAGCTGGTTTGGTGGTGCTGAACTCTCTCAGCTTTTGCTTGTCTGTAAACGTTTTAATTTCTCCATCAAATCTGAATGAGATCCTTGCTGGGTAGAGTAATCTTGGTTGCAGGTTTTTCTCCTTCATCACTTTAATTATGTCCTGCCACTCCCTTCTGGCTTGTAGAGTTTCTGCTGAGAGATCAGCTGTTATCCTGATGGGGATTCCCTTGTGTGTTATTTGTTGTTTTTCCCTTGCTGCTTTTAATATGATTTCTTTGTGTTTAATTTTTGACAGTTTGATTAATATGTGTCTTGGCGTATTTCTCCTTGGATTTATTCTGTATGGGACTCTCTGTGCCTCCTGGACTTGATTCACTATTTCCTTTCCCATATTAGGGAAGTTTTCAACTATAATCTCTTCAAATATTTTCTCAGTCCCTTTCTTTTTGTCTTCTTCTTCTGGAACCCCTATAATTCGAATGTTGGTGCGTTTAATGTTGTCCCAGAGGTCTCTGAGACTGCCCTCTGTTCTTTTCATTCTTTTTTCTTTATTTTGCTCTGCAGCAGTTATTTCCACTATTTTATCTTCCACCTCACTTATCCGTTCTTCTGCCTCAGTTATTCTGCTATTGATCCCATCTAGAGTATTTTTTATTTCATGTATTGTGTTTTTAATCGATGCTTGATTCATCTTTAGTTCTTCTAGATCCTTGTTAACTGTTTCTTGCATTTTGTCTATTCTATTTCCAAGATTTTGGATCTGGGAAATAGAATCTTGGATCATCTTTACCATCAGTATTCTGAATTCTTTTTCAGGTAGACTGCCTATTACCTCTTCATTTGTTAGATCTGGTGGGTTTTTATCTTGCTCCTTCTCCTGCTGTGTGTTTTTCTGTCTTCTCATTTTGCTTATGTTACTGTGTTTGGGGTCTCCTTTTTGCAGGCTGCCGGTTCGTAGTTCCCGTTGTTTTTGGTGTCTGTCCCCAGTGGCTAAGGTTGGTTTAGTGGGTTGTGTAAGCTTCCTGGTGGAGGGGACTAGTGCCTGTGTTCTGGTGGATGAGGCTGGATCTTGTCTTTCTGGTGGGCAGGTCCACGTCTGGTGGTGTGTTTTGGGGTGTCTGCAGACTTTTTATGATTTTAGGCCACCTCTCTGCTAATGGGTGGCGTTGTGTTCCTGTCTTGCTAGTTGTTTGGCTTAGGGTGTCCAGCACTGTAGCTTGCTGGTCGTTGAGTGAAGCTGGGTGCTGGTGTTGAGATGGAGATCTCTGGAAGATTTTTGCCGTTTGATATTATGTGGAGCTGGGAGGTCTCTTGTGGACCAGTGTCCTGAAGTTGGCTCTCCCACCTCAGAGGCACAGCACTGACTCCGGGCTCCTCAATTTGGGATGATGTGTTGTCTATTCATGTATTCCACAGATGCAGGGTACATCAAGTTGATTGTGGAGCTTTAATCCGCTGCTTCTGAGGCTGCTGGGAGAGGTTTCCCTTTCTCTTCTTTGTTCTCACAGCTCCTGGGTCTCAGCTTTGGATTTGGCCCCGCCTCTGCGTGTAGGTCGCCGGAGGGCGTCTGTTCTTCGCTCAGACAGGACAAGGTTAAAGGAGCAGCCTCTTCGGGGACTATGGCTCACTCAGTCCGGGCGGGAGGAAGGGGCACGGAGTGCGGGGCGAGCCTGCAGTGGCAGAGGTCGGCGTGACGTTGCACCAGCCCGAGGCGCGCCGTGCATTCTCCCAGGGAAGCCGCCCCTGGATCCCGGGACCCCGGCAGTGGTGGGCTGCACAGGCTCCTGGAAGGGCGGTGTGGACAGTGACCTGCGCTCGCACACAGGCTTCTTGGCGGCGGCAGCAGCAGCCCCAGCGTCCCACGCCCGTCACTGGGCTCCGCGCTTTCAGTCGCGACTCGCGCCCGTCTGTGGAGCCCCTTTAAGCAGTGCTCTTAATCCCCTCTCCTCGCGCACCAGGAAACCAAGAGGGAAGAAAAAGTCTCTTGCCTCTTCGGCAGCTCCAGAGTTTTCCCGGACTCCCTGCCGGCTAGCTGTGGCACATTAGCCCCCTTCAGGCTGAGTTCTCGCCGCCAGCCCCGGTCCTCTCCCTGCGCTCTGACCGAAGCCCGAGCCTCAGCTTCCAGTGCTGCGCGCCCCGGCAGGCGAGCAGACAAGCCTCTCGGGCTGGTGAGTGCCGCTCGGCACCGATCCTCTGTGTGGGGATCTCTCCGCTTTGCCCTACCCAGGTATGTGGGGGGTTTCTTGCCTTTTGGGAGGTATGGGGTCTTCTGCCAGCGTTCAGTAGGTGTTCTGTAGGAGTTGTTCCACGTGTAGCTGTATTTCTGGTGTATCCGTGGGGAGGAAGGTGATCTCCGCGTCTTACTCTTGCGCCATCTTACCCGGAAGTCTACTTGTTAGTTTCTAAGTGTCAGTTCCTCTACATTGTTGCTGGCCTAAGGCTTAGTTCACCCTATAGCAATGTATATATTGACCTATTTTCCCCTCGACTTTCTGTGATTCCCTACATCTCACCTTGCTTTGCAGACAAGCCATTTCAAATACCCTTTACTTATTTCACAGCCAATAAGTCTTTGAAATAACGTGTATTTTTTAGAGGAGTCTTCTTATATAATTAGGCAGAAAATCTGACATGCCATAGTTTTCAAAACAGCATAATTCCACTCTTCTCAATGATGAATCTGTTGTATTACACAACCTTTGATTATTTAGCTTTATCAATGACATGTACTTTAAAAATGTTTGAGAGATCCTACCAGTCTTTGAAAACATCCTTGTTCCTTGTTTCAGTTCCAGTTTTATGTATATTTTCTGCCTTGCACCTGATTATTCCACCATCTGATGGATGGCCTAGGGAATCTAATTCTGGTATGGATTGTTTTTGCTGATTCTCTCCCCTTGTAGCTGATTTCTTCCTTATTGTGTAAATTTAGATCATGAGCTCATGTTTAGCTAAACAGCTGACCTTGTAAGAGGCTTAGGTGTGAACGCTCGTAAGCTTCAGCAGAAAGTCTGCAAAGATTTATTTTTGTCCCTCCAATGAGTTGCCCGCGAGGACCCCGTTTTCTACAAGTGTGGGTCCAATACTCCCTCTAGACGCAGGGGACTCAGACAGGACTGTTTGCATCTCCCGATTTGGGGCAGGGGCATAGGGCGGCCTGTGGCCCTGGCAGGAGCCTCTCAACGTGTGTCCCAGGGACACATCTGCCTGCGAACTTTGGTCACCTGGCACAAGCTACGATGCCGAGACCTATGGTTAGCTGTGCAGCGAGGTGTACTGCGTGGAAAGGTTCCACACACTCTTCAAGTATGTGGGCGGCCTGTGTGGAAATGTGAGAGATTGGGCAGCTGTGCCGACAATGAAGGCACCCTTTGTCCTGGGCCTAAATGCTTGTGACACCCCACTGGGCCTGCCGGGCTCTGAAGGCCCTGCCCTGGGCCCCCTGCTCCCCTGCACATTGTTCAGCCACAGCAGAGGTGGCCGCACCCACTCCCTCAGTGAGGGCCGTGTTCCAAACTCCCTCAGCCCCGCCCCCTCTCCGCAGGTTACCATGGACTACAGATGCTGCATTCTGAGGCCAGGGCGTTCCGAGAATGCCAAGGGCAGAAATGATGACTTTAAATGATTTCCTCTAGTGTCAGTTTTGATAAACTTTATGAGCAAGGAAATGGTCCACTTTACGGAAATGTCCAATTTACTGGCATTTCATATATTCTCTGCTATAACATTGTCCTGATTCTTTCTGTATATTCTTTAATTATGTTTTTGTTTTCCTTAATCAAGGTTGTCTTTTAAATCTTTTCAAAGAATATTCTTTGGACTTCCTAAATCACCCCAATTTTAAACGTTTTCTTTTGTATTAAGTTCTGCTCATATCTTTACCTTTTTTCTATGTTCTCAGGGTTTATTGTTTTGATCTTCTGATGTCAAGTAAAACACTTGGCTTTTCATTTTAATAAATCTATTTACTTATAAAGGTTTGTAGATTTGAAGATTCGAACTTACTTGTAAGTTTTTAAGGGTCAGGTCCTCTACATTGTTGCTCGCCTAACGCTTAGTTCAACATATAGCAATGCACATATTGACCTATTTTCCCCTCGACTTTCTGTGACTCCCTATATCTCACCATTCTTTGCAGACAAGCCATTTGAAATACCCTTTACTTATGTCACAACAAATAAGTCTTTGAAATAATGTGTATTTTTTAGAGAAATCTTCTTATATAATTAGGCAGAAAATCTCACCTTCCATAGTTTTCTAAACAGCATAATTTCACTCTTCTCACTCCTTAATTTGTTGTATTAAACAACCTTTGAGTATTTAGCTTTATCAATGACATGTACTTTAAAAATGTTTTAGAGATCCTACCAGTCTTTGAAAGCAATCTTGTTCCTTGTTTCATTTCCAGGTTTATGTATATTTTCTGCCTAGCACCTGATTATTCCAACATCTGATGGATGGCCTAGGGAATCTATTTCTGGTATGGATTGTTTTTTGCTCATTGTCTCCCTCTGTAGCTGATTTCTTCATTATTGTGTAAATTTAGATCATGAGCTCATGTTATCTAAACAGCTGACCTTGTAAGAGGCTTAGGTGTGAACGCTGGTAAGTTTCAGCAAAAAGTCGGCAAAGATTTATTTGTGTCCCTCCAATGAGTTGCCCACAAGGACCCCGTTTTCTAGAAGTGTTGGTCCAATACTCCCGCTAGGGGTAGGGGACTTAGACAGGGCTGCTTTCGGCCCCCGATATTGGGCAGGGGCAGTGGGCGGCCTGTGGCCCAGGCAGGAGCCTCTCTGCGTGTGAACCTGGGAATCATCTCTCCTGCGAACTTCGCTCACCGGGCAGGAAGTTACGATGCCCAGGCCTATGGTTAGCTGTGCAGCGCGGTGTATTGCGCGGACAGGTTCCACACACCCTTCAACTAACTGGGCGGCCTGAGTGGAAAAGTGAGAGTTTGGGCAGCTGTGCAGACAAAGAAGGCGCCCTATGGCCGGGGCCTAAATACTTGTGAAACGCCACTTGGCCTGCCGGGTTCTGAGGTCCCTGCCCTGGGCCCCCTGCTCCCCTGCCCTTTGTTCAGTCAGAGCAGAGATGGCCACACCCACTCCCTCAGTGAGGGCAGTGTTCCAGCCTCCCTCAGCCCCGCCCACTCACCGCAGGTTACCATGGACTACAGATTCTGCATTCTGACGCCAGTGCGTTTCGAGAATGCCAATGGCAGACATCACGACTTTAAATGCTTTCCTCTTATGTCAGTTTTGGTAAACTTTAGGAGCTAGGAAATGGTCCACTTTACAGAAATGTTCAAATTTACTGGCATTTCATATTTTCTCTGCTATAACATTGTCTTGATTCTTTCTGTATATTCTTTATTTATGTTTTTGTTTTCCTTAATCAAAGTGTGACTTTTAAATCTTTTCAAAGAATATTATTTGCACTTACTACATCACCTGAATTGTATACGTTTTCTGTTGTATTAAGTGCTGCTCATATATTTATTTACCTTTTTTCTATGTTCTCAGGTTTTATTGTTTTCATCTTCTGATGTCAATTAAAACACTTGGTTATTCATTTTAATAAATCTTTTTACTTATAAAGGTTTGAACTTTTGAAGATTCCAGCTTACTTGTAAGTTTCTAAGGGTCAGGTCCTCTACATTGATGCTGGCCTAAGGCTTAGTTCACCCTATAGCAATGTATATATTGACCTATTTTCCCTTCGACTTTCTGTGATTCCCTACATCTCACCTTTCTTTGCAGACAAGCCATTTGAAATACCCTTTACTTATTTCACAGCCAAAAAGTCTTTGAAATAATGTGTATTATTTAGAGAAATATTCTTATATAATTAGGCAGAAAATCGGACCTGCCATAGTTTTCAAAACAGCATAATTCCACTCTTCTCATTGATGAATTTGTTGTATTACACAACCTTTGATTATTTAGCTTTATCAATGACATCTACTTTAAAAATGTTTGAGAGATCCTACCAGTCTTTGAAAACATCCGTGTTCCATGTTTCAGTCCCAGTTATATGTATATTTTCTGCCTTCCACCTGATTATTCCAACATCTAATGGATGGCCTAGGTAATCTAATTCTGGTATTGATTGTTTTTGCCGATTGCCTCCCCTTGTAGCTGATTAATTCATTACTGTGTAAATTTAGATCACGAGCTCATGTTTATCTAAACCGCTGACCTTGGAAGAGGCTTAGGTGTGAACGCTCGTAAGCTTTAGCAGAAAGTCGGCAAAGATTTATTTGTTTCCCTCCAATGAGTTGCCCACGAGGACCCCGTTTTCTACAAGTGTTGGTCCAATACTCCCTCTAGACGCAGGGGACTCAGACAGGGCTGTTTGCAGCCCCCAATCTGGGGAAGGGGCAGAGGGACGCCTTTGGCCCGGGCAGGAGCCTCTCCACGTGTGTCCCAGGGACACATCTGCCTGCGAACTTCGGTCACCTGGCAGGAAGCTACGATGCCCAGACCTATGGTTAGCTGTGCAGCGAGGTGTACTCCGCGGACTGGTTCCACACACACATCAAGTAAGAGGGCGGCCTGAGTGGAAAGGTCAGAGTTTGGGCAGCTGTGCCGACAAAGAAGGCGCCCTTTGGCCAGGGCCTAAATCCTTGTGACACCCCACTGGGCCTGCCGGGCTCTGAGGGGCCTGCCCTGAGACCCCTCCTCTCCTGCAATTTGTTCAGTCACAGCAGAGATGGCCACACCCATTCCCTCAGTGAGGGCAGTGTTCCAACCTCCTCAGCACCACCCACTTTTCGCAGGTTACCATGGACTACACATGCTGCATTCTGAGGCCAGGGCGTTCCGAGAATACCAAGGGCAGACATGACGACCTTAAATGATTTCCTCTTGTGTCAGTTTTGGTAAACTTTAGGAGCTAGGAAATGGTCCACTTTACAGAAATGTTCAAATTTACTGGCATTTCATATATTCTCTGCTATAACATTGTCCTGATTCTTTATGTATATTCTTTAATTATGTTTTTGTTTTCCTTAATCAAGGGTGTCTTTTAAATCTTTTCAAAGAATATTCTTTGGTCTTACTAAATCACCTGAATTGTATACGTTTTCTGTTGTATTAAGTTCTGCTCATATCTTTATTTATCTTTTTCTATGTTCTCAGGTTTTATTGTTTCGATTTTCTGATGTCAATTAAAACACTTGGTTATTCATTTTAATAAATCTTTTTACTTATACAGATTTGAACTTTTAAAGATTCCAGCTTACTTGTAAGTTTCTAAGGGTCCATTCCTCTACACTGTTGCTGGCCTAAGGCTTAGTTCACCATATAGCAATGTATATATTGACATATTTTCCCCTCGACTTTCTGTGATTCCCTACATCTATCCTTTCTTTGCAGACAAACCATTTGAAATACCCTTAACTTATTTCACAGTCAATAAGTCTTTGATATAATGTGTATTTTTTAGAGAAATCATCTTATATATTTAGGCAGAAAATCTCACCTTCCATAGTTTTCTAAACAGCATAATTTCACTCTTCTCACTCCTTAATTTGTTGTATTAAACAACCTTTGAATGTTTAGCTTTATCAATGACATGTACTTTAAAAATGTTTTAGAGATCCTACCAGTCTTTGAAAACCTCCTTGTTCCTTGTTTCATTTCCAGGTTTATGTATATTTTCTGCCTAGCACCTGATTATTCCAACATCTGATAGATGGCCTTGGGAATCTAATTCTGGTATTGATTGTTTTTGCTGATTGTCTCCCTTTGTAGCTGATTTTTTCATTATTGTGTAAATTTAGATCATGAGCTCATGTTATCTAAACAGCTGACCTTGTAAGAGGCTTAGGTGTGAACGCTCGTAAATTTCAGCAAAAAGTCGGCAAAGATTTATTTGTGTCCCTCCAATGAGTTGCCCTCGAGGACTCCGTTTTCTACAAGTGTTGGTACAATACGCCCTCTAGAGGCAGGGGATTCAGACAGGGCTGCTTTGCGTCCCCCGAACTTTGGCAGGGGCAGTGGGTTGCCTGTGGCCCGGGCAGGACACTCTCCACGTGTGTCCCAGGGACCCATCTGCCTGCGAACTTCGGTCCACGGGCAGGAAGCTACGAGGCTCAGACGTATGGTTAGCTGTGCAGCGAGGTGTACTGGGCGGATAGGTTCCACACACACATCAAGTAGGGGGGCGGCCTGAGTGGAAAGGTGAGAGTTTGGGCAGCGGTGCAGACAAAGAAGGCGCCCTATGGCCTGGGCCTAAATGCTTGTGACACCCCACTGGGTCTGCCGGTCTCTGAGGGCCCTGCCCTGGGCCCCCTGCTCCCCTGCCCTTTGTTCAGTCACAGCAGAGATGGCCACACCCAATCGCTCAGTGAGGGCAGTCTTCCAACCTCCCTCAGCAACGCCCCCTCTGCCCAGGTTACCATGGACCTCAGATGCTGCATTCTGATGCGAGGGTGTTCAGAGAATGCCAATGGCAGACATGATGACCTTAAATGATTTCCTCTTGTGTCAGTTTTGGTAAACTTTAGGAGCTAGGAAATGGTCCAATTTACAGAAATGTTCAAATTTACTGGCATTTCATATATTCTCTGCTATAACATTGTCTGGATTCTTTCTGTATATTCTTTACTTATGTTTTTGTTTTCCTTAATAAAAATCTGTCCTTTAAATCTTTTCAAAGAATATTCTTTGGACTTACTACATCACCTGAATTTTATACGTTTTCTGTTGTATTAAGTGATGCTCATATCTTTATTTATCTTTTTTCTATGTTCTCAGGGTTCATTGTTTTGATCTTCTGATGTCAATTAAAACACTTGCTTATTCATTTTAATAAATCTTTTTACTTATAAAGATTTGAACTTTTGAAGATTCCAGTTCACTTGTTAGTTTCTAAGTGTCAGTTCCTCTACATTGTTGCTGGCCTAAGGCTTAGTTCACCCTATAGCATTGTATATATTGACCTATTTTCCCCTCGACTTTCTGTGATTCCCTACATCTCACCTTTCTTTGCAGACAAGCCATTTCAAATACCCTTTACTTATTTCACAGCCATTAAGTCTTTGAAATAACGTGTATTTTTTAGAGAAATCTTCTTATATAATTAGGCAGAAAATCTGACCTGCCATAGTTTTCAAAACAGCATAATTCCACTCTTCTCAATCATGAATCTGTTGTATTACACAACCTTTGATTATTTAGCTTTATCAATGACATGTACTTTAAAAATGTTTGAGAGATCCTAGCAGTCTTTGAAAACATCCTTGTTCCTTGTTTCAGTTCCAGTTTTATGTATATTTTCTGCCTTGCACCTGATTATTCCACCATCTGATGGATGGCCTAGGGAATCTAATTCTGGTATGGATTGTTTTTGCTGATTCTCTCCCCTTGTAGCTGATTTCTTCCTTATTGTGTAAATTTAGATCATGAGCACATGTTTAGCTAAACAGCTGACCTTGTAAGAGGCTTAGGTGTGAACGCTCGTAAGCTTCAGCAGAAAGTCGGCAAAGATTTATTTTTGTCCCTCCAATGAGTTGCCCGCGAGGACCCCGTTTTCTACAAGTGTGGGTCCAATACTCCCTCTAGACGCAGGGGACTCAGACAGGACTGTTTGCATCTCCCGATTTGGGGCAGGGGCATAGGGCGGCCTGTGGCCCTGGCAGGAGCCTCTCCACGTGTGTCCCAGGGACACATCTGCCTGCGAACTTCGGTCACCTGGCACAAGCTGCGATGCCCAGACCTATGGTTAGCTGTGCAGCGAGGTGTACTGCGCGGAAAGGTTCCACACACTCTTCAAGTATGTGGGCGGCCTGTGTGGAAATGTGAGATATTGGGCAGCTGTGCCGACAATGAAGGCACCCTTTGTCCTGGGCCTAAATGCTTGTGACACCCCACTGGGCCTGCCTGGCTCTGAAGGCCCTGCCCTGGGCCCCCTGCTCCCCTGCACTTTGTTCAGCCACAGCAGAGATGGCCGCACCCACTCCCTCAGTGAGGGCCGTGTTCCAAACTCCCTCAGCCCCGCCCCCTCTCCGCAGGTTACCATGGACTACAGATGCTGCATTCTGAGGCCAGGGCGTTCCGAGAATGCCAAGGGCAGGCATGATGACCTTAAATGATTTCCTCTAGTGTCAGTTTTGGTAAACTTTAGGAGCAAGGAAATGGTCCACTTTACGGAAATGTCCAAATTTACTGGCATTTCATATATTCTCTGCTATAACATTGTCCTGATTCTTTCTGTATATTCTTTACTTATGTTTTTGTTTTCCTTAATCAAGGTTGTCTTTTAAATCTTTTCAAAGAATATTCTTTGGACTTCCTAAATCACCCCAATTTTAAACGTTTTCTTTTGTATTAAGTTCTGCTCATATCTTTACCTTTTTTCTATGTTCTCAAGGTTTATTGTTTTGATCTTCTGATGTCAAGTAAAACACTTGGCTTTTCATTTTTATAAATCTATTTACTTATAAAGGTTTGTAGATTTGAAGATTCGAACTTACTTGTAAGTTTTTAAGGGTCAGGTCCTCTACATTGTTGCTCGCCTAACGCTTAGTTCAACATATAGCAATGCACATATTGACCTATTTTCCCCTCGACTTTCTGTGACTCCCTATATCTCACCATTCTTTGCAGACAAGCCATTTGAAATACCCTTTACTTATTTCACAGCCAATAAGTCTTTGAAATAACGTGTATTTTTTAGAGAAATCTTCTTATATAATTAGGCAGAAAATCTGACCTGCCATACTTTTCAAAACAGCATAATTCCACTCTTCTCAATGATGAATCTGTTGTATTACACAACCTTTGATTATTTAGCTTTATCAATGACATGTACTTTAAAAATGTTTGAGAGATCCTACCAGTCTTTGAAAACATCCTTGTTCCTTGTTTCAGTTCCAGTTTTATGTATATTTTCTGCCTTGCACCTGATTATTCCACCATCTGATGGATGGCCTAGGGAATCTAATTCTGGTATGGATTGTTTTTGCTGATTCTCTCCCCTTGTAGCTGATTTCTTCCTTATTGTGTAAATTTAGATCATGAGCACATGTTTAGCTAAACAGCTGACCTTGTAAGAGGCTTAGGTGTGAACGCTCGTAAGCTTCAGCAGAAAGTCGGCAAAGATTTATTTGTGTCCCTCCAATGAGTTGCCCGCGAGGACCCCGTTTTCTACAAATGTTGGTCCAATACTCCCTCTAGACGCAGGGGACTCAGACAGGACTGTTTGCATCTCTCGATTTGGGGCAGGGGCATAGGGCGGCCTGTGGCCCTGGCAGGAGCCTCTCCACGTGTGTCCCAGGGACACATCTGTCTGCGAACTTCGGTCACCTGGCACAAGCTACGATGCCCAGACCTATGGTTAGCTGTGCAGCGAGGTGTACTGCGCGGAAAGGTTCCACACACTCTTCAAGTATGTGGGTGGCCTGTGTGGAAAGGTGAGAGATTGGGCAGCTGTGCCGACAATGAAGGCACCCTTTGTCCTGGGCCTAAATGCTTGTGACACCCCACTGGGCCTGCCGGGCTCTGAAGGCCCTGCCCTGGGCCCCCTGCTCCCCTGCACTTTGTTCAGTCACAGCAGAGATGGCCGCACCCACTCCCTCAGTGAGGGCAGTGTTCCAAACTCCCTCAGCCCCGCCCCCTCTCCGCAGGTTACCATGGACTACAGATGCTGCATTCTGAGGCCAGGGCGTTCCGAGAATGCCAAGGGCAGACATGATGACTTTAAATGATTTCCTCTAGTGTCAGTTTTGGTAAACTTTAGGAGCAAGGTAATGGTCCACTTTACAGAAATGTCCAAATTTACTGGCATTTCATATATTCTCTGCTATAACATTGTCCTGATTCTTTCTGTATATTCTTTACTTATGTTTTTGTTTTCCTTAATCAAGGGTGTCTTTTAAATCTTTTCAAAGAATATTCTTTGGACTTCCTAAATCACCCCAATTTTAAACGTTTTCTTTTGTATTAAGTTCTGCTCATATCTTTACCTTTTTTCTATGTTCTCAGGGTTTATTGTTTTGATCTTCTGATGTCAAGTAAAACACTTGGCTTTTCATTTTTATAAATCTATTTACTTATAAAGGTTTGTAGATTTGAAGATTCGAACTTACTTGTAAGTTTTTAAGGGTCAGGTCCTCTACATTGTTGCTCGCCTAACGCTTAGTTCAACATATAGCAATGCACATATTGACCTAATTTCCCCTCGACTTTCTGTGACTCCCTATATCTCACCATTCTTTGCAGACAAGCCATTTGAAATACCCTTTACTTATGTCACAACAAATAAGTCTTGAAATAATGTGTATTTTTTAGAGAAATCTTCTTATATAATTAGGCAGAAAATCTGGCCTGCCATAGTTTTCAAAACAGCATAATTCCACTCTTCTCAATGATGAATTTGTTGTATTACACAACCTTTGAGTATTTAGCTTTATCAATGACATGTACTTTAAAAATGTTTGAGAGTTCCTACCAGTCTTTGAAAACATCCTTGTTCCTTGTTTCAGTTCCAGTTTTATGTATATTTTCTGCCTTGCACCTGATTATTCCAACATCTGATGGATGGCCTAGGGAATCTAATTCTGGTATTGATTGTTTTTGCTGATTGTCTCCCCTTGTAGCTGATTAATTCATTACTGTGTAAATTTAGTTGATGAGCTCATGTTTAGCTAAACAGCTGACCTTGTAAGAGGCTTAGTTGTGAACGCTCGTAAGCTTCAGCAGAAAGTCGGCAGGCAAAGATTTATTTGTGTCCCTCCAATGAGTTGCCCACGAGGACCCCGTTTTCTTCAAGTGTTGGTGCAATACTCCCTCTAGACGCAGGGGACACAGGCAGGGCTGTTTGCAGCCCCCGATCTGGGGAAGGGGCAGAGGGCGGCCTGTGGCCCGGGCAGGAGCCTCTCCACGTGTGTCCCAGGGACTCATCTGCCTGCGAACTTCGGTCACATGGCAGGAAGCTACGATGCCCATACCTATGGTTAGCTGTGCAGCGAGGTGTACTGCGCGGACAGGTTCAACACACACTTCAAGTAAGAGGGCGGCCTGAGTGGAAAGGTAAGATTTTGGGAAGCTGTGCAGACAAAGAAGGCGCCCTTTGGCCTGGGCCTAAATGCTTGGGACACACCAGTGGGCCTGCCAGGCTCTGAGGGCCCTGCCCTGAGACCCCTCCTCTCCTGCAATTTGTTCCGTCACAGCAGAGATGGCCACACCCACTCCCTCAGTAAGGGCAGTGTTCCAACCTCCCTCAGCACAACCCCCTTTCCGCAGGATACCATGGACTACAGATGCTGCATTCTGAGGCCAGGGCGTTCCGAGAATGCCAAGGGCAGACACGATGACCTTAAATGATTACCTCTTGTGTCAGTTTTGGTAAACTTTACTAGCTAGGAAATGGTCCACTTTACAGAAATGTTCAAATTTACTGGCATTTCATATATTCTCTGCTATAACATTGTCCTGATTCTTTCTGTATATTCTTGACTTATGTTTTTGTTTTCCTTAATCAAAATCGGTCCTTTAAAACTTTTCAAAGAATATTGTTTGGACTTACTACATCACCTGAATTGTATACCTTTTCTGTTGTATTAAGTGATGCTCATATCTTTATTTATCTTTTTTCTATGTTCTCAGGGTTCATTGCTTTGATCTTCTGATGTCAATTAAAACACTTGGTTATTCATTTTAATAAATATTTTTACTAATAAAGATTTGAACTTTTGAAGATTCCAGCTTACTTGTAAATTTCTAAGGGTCAGGTACTCTACATTGTTGCTGGCCTAAGCTTAGTTCACCCTATAGCAATGTATATACAGACCTATTTTCCCCTCGACTTTCTGTGATTCCCTACATCTCACCTTTCTTTGCAGACAAGACATTTGAAATACCCTTTACTTATTTCACAACGAATAAGTCTTTGAAGTAAAGTGTATATTTTAGAGAAATCTTCTTATATAATTAGGCAGAAAATCTGACCTGCCATAGTTTTCAAAACAGCATAATTCCACTCTTCTCAATGATGAATCTGTTGTATTACACAACCTTTGAGTATTTAGCTTTATCAATGACGTGTACTTTAAAAATGTTTGAGAGTTCCTACCAGGCTTTGAAAACATCCTTGTTCCTTGTTTCAGTTCCAGTTTTATGTATATTTTCTGCCTTGCACCTGATTATTCCAACATCTGATGGATGGCCTAGGGAATCTAATTCTGCTATGAATTGTTTTTGCTGATTGTCTCCCCTTGTAGCTGATTTCTTCCTTATTGTGTAAATTTAGATCATGAGCACATGTTTAAAAAAACAGCTGACCTTGTAAGAGGCTTAGGTGTAAACGCTCGTAAGCTTCAGCAGAAAGTCGGCAAAGATTTATTTCTGTCCCTCCAATGAGTTGCCCGCGAGGTCCCCGTTTTCTACAAGTGTTGGTCCAATACTCCCTCTAGACGCAGGGGACTCAGACAGGGCTGTTTGCAGCCCCCGATTTGGGGCAGGGGCAGAGGGCGTCCTGTGGCCCGGGCTGGAGCCTCTCCACGTGTGTCCCAGGGACACATCTGCCTGCGAACTTCGGTCACCTGGCACAAGCTATGATGCCCAGACCTATGGTTAACTGTGCAGCGAGGTGTACTGCTCGGACAGGTTCCACAGACACTTCAAGTAAGTGGGCG
The DNA here is from genome assembly GCF_964165515.1 of Mesoplodon bidens. Lineage (NCBI taxonomy): Eukaryota > Metazoa > Chordata > Mammalia > Artiodactyla > Ziphiidae > Mesoplodon > Mesoplodon bidens. The sequence goes on from NW_027672081.1 coordinate 283,851, forward strand.
GCCTGAGTTGAAAGGTGAGAGATTGGGCAGCTGGGCCGACAATGAAGGCACACTTTGTCCTGGGCCTAAATGCTTGTGACACCCCACTGGGCCTGCCGGGCTCTGAGTGTCCTGCTCTGGGCAGCCTGCTCCCCTGCCCTTTGTTCAGTCACAGCAGAGATGGCCACACCCACTCCCTCAGTGAGGGCCGTGTTCCAAACTCCCTCAGCCCCGCCCCCACTCCGCAGGTTACCATGGACTACAGATGCTGCATTCTGAGGCCAGGGCGTTCCGAGAATGCCAAGGGCAGACATGACGACCTTAAATGATTTCCTCTAGTGTCAGTTTTGGTAAACTTTAGGAGCTAGGTAATGGTCCACTTTACAGAAATGTTCAAATTTACTGGCATTTCATATATTCTCTCCTATAACATTGTCCTGGTTCTTTCTGTATATTCTTTACTTATGTTTTTGTTTTCCTTAATCAAAATCTGTCCTTTAAATCTTTTCAAAGAATATTCTTTGGACTTACTACATCACCTGAATTGTATACGTTTTCTGTTGTATTAAGTGATGCTCATATCTTTATTTATCTTTTTTCTATGTTCTCAGGGTTCATTGCTTTGATCTTCTGATGTGAATTAAAACACTTGGTTATTCATTTTAATAAATCTTTTTACTTATAAAGATTAGAACTTTTGAAGATTCCAGCTTACTTGTAAGTTTCTAAGGGTCAGGTCCTCTACGTTGTTGCTGGCCTAAGGCATAGTTCACCCTATAGCAATGTATATATTGACCTATTTTCCCCTCGACTTTCTGTGATTCCCTACATCTCACCTTTCTTTGCAGACAAGCCATTTGAAATACCCTTTACTTATTTCACAACCAAGAAGTCTTTGAAATAATGTGTATTTTTTAGAGAAATCTTCTTATATAATCATGCAGAAAATCGGACCTGCCATAGTTTTCAAAACAGCATAATTCCACTCTTCTAAATGATGAATCTGTTGTATTACACAACCTTTGAGTATTTAGCTTTATCAATGACATGTACTTTAAAAATGTTTGAGAACCTACCAGTCTTTGAAAACATCCTTGTTCCTTGTTTCAGTTCCAGTTTTATGTATATTTTCTGCCTTGCACCTGATTATTCCAACATCTGATGGATGGCCTAGGGAATCTAATTTTGGTATTGATTGTTTTTGCTGATTGTCTCTCACTGTAGCTCATTAATTCATTACTGTGTAAATTTAGATCATGAGCTCATGTTTAGCTAAACAGCCTACCTTGTAAGAGTCTTTGGTGTGAACGCTCGTAAGCTTCAGCAGAAAGTCTGCAAAGATTTATTTGTGTCCCTCCAATGAGTTGCCCACGAGGACCCCGTTTTCTACATGTGTTTGTCCAATACTCCCTCTAGACGCAGGGGACTCAGACTGGGCTGTTTGCAGCCCCCGATCTGGGGAAGGGGCAGAGGGTGGCCTGTGTCCCGGGCAGGAGCCTCTCCACGTGTGTCCCAGGGACACATCTGCCTGTGAACTTCGGTCACCTGGCAGGAAGCTACGATGCCCAGACCTATGGTTAGGTGTGCAGCGAGGTGTTTTGTGCCGACTGGTTCAGCACACACTTCAAGTAAGAGGGCAGCCTGAGTGGAAAGGTCAGAGTTTGGGCAGCTGTGCAGACAAAGAAGGCGCCCTTTGGCCAGGGCCTAAATGCTTGTGACACCCCACTGGGCCTGCCGGGCTCTGAGGGCCCTGCCCTTAGACCCCTCCTCTCCTGTAATTTGTTCAGTCACTGCAGAGATGGCCACACCAATTCCCTCAGTGTGGGCAGTGTTCCAACCACCCTCAGCACCACCCCCTTTCCGCAGGTTACCATGGACTACAGATGCTGCATTCTGAGGCCAGGGCGTTCCGAGAATGCCAAGGGCAGACATGACGACCTTAAATGATTTCCTCTTGTGTCAGTTTTGGTAAACTTTAGGAGCTAGGAAATGGTCCACTTTACAGAAATGTTCAAATTTACTGGCATTTCATATATTCTCTGCTATAACATTGTCCTGATTCTTTCTGTATATTCTTTATTTATGTTTTTGTTTTCCTTAATCAAAGTGTGTCTTTTAAATCTTTTCAAAGAATATTCTTCGGACTTACTACATCACCTGAATTGTATACGTTTTCTGTTGTATTAAGTGCTGCTCATATATTTATTTATCTTTTTTCTATGTTCTCAGTGTTTATTGTTATGATCTTCTGATGTCAATTAAAACACTTGGTTATTCATTTTAATAAATCTTTTTACTTATAATAATTTGAACTTTCAAAGATTCCAGCTCACTTGTAAGTTTCTAAGGGTCAGGTCCTCTACATTGTGGCTGGCCTAAGGCTTAGTTCACCACATAGCAATGTATATATTGACATTTTCCCCTCGACTTTCTGTGATTCCCTACATCTCACCTTTCTTTGCAGACAAGCCATTTGAAATACCCTTTACTTATTTCACAGCCAATAAGTCTTTTAAACAATGTGTATTTTTTAGAGAAATATTCTTATATATTTAGGCAGAAAATCTGACCTGCCATAGTTTTCAAAACAGCATAATTCCACTCTTCTCAATGATGAATCTGTTGTATTACACAACCTTTGAGTATTTAGCTTTATCAGTGACATGTACTTTAAAAATGTTTGAGAGATCCTACCAGTCTTTGAAAACATCCTTGTTCCTTGTTTCAGTTCCAGTTATATGTATATTTTCTGCCTTGCACCTGATTATTCCAACTTCTGATGGATGTCCTAGGGAATCTAATTCTGGTATGGATTGTTTTTGCTGATTGTCTCCCTTTGTAGCTGATTTCTTCATTATTGTGTAAATTTAGATCATGAGCTCATGTTATCTAAACAGCTGACCTGGTAAGAGGCTTAGGTGTGAACGCTCGTAAGTTTCAGCAAAAATTCGGCAAAGATTTATTTGTGTCCCTCCAATGAGTTGCCCTCGAGGACCCCGTTTTCTACAAGTGTTGGTACACTACGCCCTCTAGAGGCAGGGGATTCAGACAGGGCTGCTTTGCGGCCCCCGAACTTTGGCAGGGGCAGTGTGTTGCCTGTGGCCCGGGCAGGACACTCTCCACGTGTGTCCCAGGGACCCATCTGCCTGCGAACTTCGGTCCACGGGCAGGAAGCTACGAGGCTCAGACGTATGGTTAGCTGTGCAGCGAGGTGTACTGGGCGGACAGGTTCCACACACACTTCAAGTAAGGGGGCGGCCTGAGTGGAAAGGTGAGAGTTTGGGCAGCGGTGCAGACAAAGAAGGTCCCTATGGCCTGGGCCTAAATGCTTGTGACACCCCACTGGGTCTGCCGGTCGATGAGGGCCCTGCCCTGGGCCCCCTGCTCCCCTGCCCTTTTTTCAGTCACAGCAGAGATGGCCACACCCAATCGCACAGTGAGGGCAGTCTTCCAACCTCCCTCAACCACGCCCCCTCTGCCCAGGTTACCATGGACCTCAGATGCTGCATTCTGAGGCGAGTGTGTTCAGAGAATGCCAATGGCAGACATGATGGCCTTAAATGATTTCCTCTTCTGTCAGTTTTGGTAAACTTTAGGAGCTAGGAAATGGTCCAATTTACAGAAATGTTCAAATTTACTGGCATTTCATATATTCTCTGCTATAACATTGTCTGGATTCTTTCTGTATATTCTTTACTTATGTTTTTGTTTTCCTTAATCAAAATCTGTCCTTTAAATCTTTTCAAAGAATATTCTTTGGACTTACTACATCACCTGAATTTTATACGTTTTCTGTTGTATTAAGTGATGCTCATATCTTTATTTATCTTTTTTCTATGTTCTCAGGGTTCATTGTTTTGATCTTCTGATGTCAATTAAAACACTTGCTTATTCATTTTAATAAATCTTTTTACTTATAAAGATATGAACTTTTGAAGATTCCAGTTCACTTGTTAGTTTCTAAGTGTCAGTTCCTCTACATTGTTGCTGGCCTAAGGCTTAGTTCACCCTATAGCAATGTATATATTGACCTATTTTCCCCTCGACTTTCTGTGATTCCCTACATCTCACCTTTCTTTGCAGACAAGCCATTTCAAATACCCTTTACTTATTTCACAGCCAATAAGTCTTTGAAATAACGTGTATTTTTTAGAGAACGCTTCTTATATAATTAGGCAGAAAATCTGACCTGCCATAGTTTTCAAAACAGCATAATTCCACTCTTCTCAATCATGAATCTGTTGTATTACACAACATTTGATTATTTAGCTTTATCAATGACATGTACGTTAAAAATGTTTGAGAGATCCTACCAGTCTTTGAAAACATCCTTGTTCCTTGTTTCAGTTCCAGTTTTATGTATATTTTCTGCCTTGCACCTGATTATTCCATCATCTGATGGATGGCCTAGGGAATCTAATTCTGGTATGGATTGTTTTTGCTGATTCTCTCCCCTTGTAGCTGATTTCTTCCTTATTGTGTAAATTTAGATCATGAGCACATGTTTAGCTAAACAGCTGACCTTGTAAGAGGCTTAGGTGTGAACGCTCGTAAGCTTCAGCAGAAAGTCGGCAAAGATTTATTTGTGTCCCTCCAATGAGTTGCCCGCGAGGACCCCGTTTTCTACAAGTGTTGGTCCAATACTCCCTCAAGACGCAGGGGACTCAGACAGGACTGTTTGCATCTCCCGATTTGGGGCAGGGGCATATGGCGGCCTGTGGCCCTGGCAGGAGCCTCTCCACGTGTGTCCCAGGGACACATCTGCCTGCGAACTTCGGTCACCTGGCACAAGCTACGATGCCCAGACCTATGGTTAGCTGTGCAGCGAGGTGTACTGCACGGAAAGGTTCCACACACTCTTCATGTATGTGGGCGGCCTGTGTGGAAAGGTGAGAGATTGGGCAGCTGTGCCGACAATGAAGGCACCCTTTGTCCTGGGCCTAAATGCTTGTGACACCCCACTGGGCCTGCCGGGCTCTGAAGGCCCTGCCCTGGGCCCCCTGTTCCCCTGCACTTTGTTCAGCCACAGCAGAGATGGCCGCACCCACTCCCTCAGTGAGGGCCGTGTTCCAAACTCCCTCAGCCCCGCCCCCTCTCCGCAGGTTACCATGGACTACAGATGCTGCATTCTGAGGCCAGGGCGTTCCGAGAATGCCAAGGGTAGACATGATGACTTTAAATGATTTCCTCTAGTGTCAGTTTTGGTAAACTTTAGGAGCAAGGTAATGGTCCACTTTACAGAAATGTCCAAATTTACTGGCATTTCATATATTCTCTGCTATAACATTGTCCTGATTCTTTCTGTATATTCTTTACTTATGTTTTTGTTTTCCTTAATCAAAGTGTGTCTTTTAAATCTTTTCAAAAAATATTCTTTGTACTTACTATATCACCTCAATTTTATACGTTTTCTGTTGTATTAAGTTCTGCTCATATCTTTATTTATCTTTTTTCTATGTTCTCAGGGTTTATTGTTTTGATCTTCTGATGTCAAGTAAAACACTTGGCTTTTCATTTTTATAAATCTATTTACTTATAAAGGTTTGTAGATTTGAAGATTCGAACTTACTTGTAAGTCTTTAAGGGTCAGGTCCTCTACATTGTTGCTCGCCTAACGCTTAGTTCAACCTATAGCAATGCACATATTGACCTATTTTCCCCTCGACTTTCTGTGACTTCCTATATCTCACCATTCTTTGCAGACAAGCCATTTGAAATACCCTTTACTTATGTCACAACAAATAAGTCTTGAAATAATGTGTATTTTTTAGAGAAATCTTCTTATATAATTAGGCAGAAAATCTGGCCTGCCATAGTTTTCAAAACAGCATAATTCCACTCTTCTCAATGATGAATCTGTTGTATTACACAACCTTTGAGTATTTAGCTTTATCAATGACATGTACCTTAAAAATGTTTGAGAGTTCCTACCAGTCTTTGAAAACATCCTTGTTCCTTGTTTCAGTTCCAGTTTTATGTATATTTTCTGCCTTGCACCTGATTATTCCAACATCTGATGGATGGCCTAGGGAATCTAATTCTGGTATTGATTGTTTTTGCTGATTGTCTGCCCTTGTAGCTGATTAATTCATTACTGTGTAAATTTCGATCATGAGCTCATGTTTAGCTAAACAGCTGACCTTGTAAGAGGCTTAGTTGTGAACGCTCGTAAGCTTCAGCAGAAAGTCGGCAGGCAAAGATTTATTTGTGTCCCTCCAATGAGTTGCCCACGAGGACCCCGTTTTCTTCAACTGTTGGTGCAATACTCCCTCTAGACGCAGGGGACACAGACTGGGCTGTTTGCAGCCCCCGATCTGGGGAAGGGGCAGAGGGCGGCCTGTGGCCCGGGCAGGAGCCTCTCCACGTGTGTCCCAGGGACTCATCTGCCTGCGAACTTTCGTCACATGGCAGGAAGCTCCGATGCCCATACCTATGGTTAGCTGTGCAGCGAGGTGTACTTCGCGGACTGGTTCAACACACACTTCAAGTAAGAGGGCGGCCTGAGTGGAAAGGTAAGATTTTGGGAAGCTGTGCAGACAAAGAAGGCGCCCTTTGGCCTGGGCCTAAATTCTTGGGACACACCACTGGGCCTGCCAGGCTCTGAGGGCCCTGCCCTGAGACCCATCCTCTCCTGCAATTTGTTCCGTCACAGCAGAGATGGCCACACCCATTCCCTCAGTAAGGGCAGTGTTCCAACCTCCCTCAGCACAACCCCCTTTCCACAGGATACCATGGACTACAGATGCTGCATTCTGAGGCCAGGGCGTTCCGAGAATGCCAAGGGCAGACACGATGACCTTAAATGATTACCTCTTGTGTCAGTTTTGGTAAACTTTACTAGCTAGGAAATGGTCCACTTTACAGAAATGTTCAAATTTACTGGCATTTCATATATTCTCTGCTATAACATTGTCCTGATTCTTTCTGTATATTCTTTACTTATGTTTTTGTTTTCCTTAATCAAAATCGGTCCTTTAAAACTTTTCAAATAATATTATTTGGACTTACTACATCACCTGAATTGTACACCTTTTCTGTTGTATTAAGTGATGCTCATATCTTTATTTATCTTTTTTCTATGTTCTCAGGGTTCATTGTTTAGATCTTCTGATGTCAATTAAAACACTTGGTTATTCATTTTAATAAATATTTTTACTAATAAAGATTTGAACTTTTGAAGATTCCAGCTTACTTGTAAGTTTCTAAGGGTCAGGTACTCTACATTGTTGCTGGCCTAAGCTTAGTTCACCCTATAGCAATGTATATATTGACCTATTTTCCCCTCGACTTTCTGTGATTCCCTACATCTAGCCTTTCTTTGCAGACAAGCCATTTGAAATACCCTTTACTTATTTCACAACCAATAAGTCTTTGAAGTAATGTGTATATTTTAGAGAAATCTTCTTATATAATTAGGCAGAAAATCTGACCTGCCATAGTTTTCAAAACAGCATAATTCCACTCTTCTCAATGATGAATCTGTTGTATTACACAACCTTTGAGTATTTAGCTTTATCAATGACGTGTACTTTAAAAATGTTTGAGAGTTCCTACCAGTCTTTGAAAACATCCTTGTTCCTTGTTTCAGTTCCAGTTTTATGTATATTTTCTGCCTTGCACCTGATTATTCCAACATCTGATGGATGGCCTAGGGAATCTAATTCTGCTATGAATTGTTTTTGCTGATTGTCTCCCCTTGTAGCTGATTTCTTCCTTATTGTGTAAATTTAGATCATGAGCACATGTTTAACTAAACAGCTGACCTTGTAAGAGGCTTAGGTGTAAACGCTCGTAAGCTTCAGCAGAAAGTCGGCAAAGATTTATTTCTGTCCCACCAATGAGTTGCCCGCAAGGTCCCCGTTTTCTACAAATGTTGGTCCAATACTCCCTCTAGACGCAGGGGACTCAGACAGGTCTGTTTGCAGCCCCCGATTTGGGGCAGGGGCAGAGGGCGGCCTGTGGCCTGGGCAGGAGCCTCTCCACGTGTGTCCCAGGGACACATCTGCCTGCGAACTTCGGTCACCTGGCACAAGCTATGATGCCCAACCTATGGTTAACTGTGCAGCGAGGTGTACAGCTCGGACAGGTTCCACAGACACTTCAAGTAAGTGGGCGGCCTGAGTTGAAAGGTGAGAGATTGGGCAACTGTGCCGACAATGAAGGCACACTTTGTCCAGGGCCTAAATGCTTGTGACACCCCACTGGGCCTGCCGGGCTCTGAGTGTCCTGCTCTGGGCCGCCTGCTCCACTGCCCTTTGTTCATTCACAGCAGAGATGGCCACCCCCACTCCCTCAGTGAGGGCCGTGTTCCAAACTCCCTCAGCCCCGCCCCCACTCCCAGGTTATCATGGACTACAGATGCTGCATTCTGAGGCCAGGGCGTTCCGAGAATGCCAAGGGCAGACATGACGACCTTAAATGATTTCCTCTAGTGTCAGTTTTGGTAAACTTTAGGAGCTAGGAAATGGTCCACTTTACAGAAATGTTCAAATTTACTGGCATTTCATATATTCTCTGCTATAACATTGTCCTGATTCTTTCTGTATATTCTTTACTTATGTTTTTGTTTTCCTTAATCAAAATCTATCCTTTAAATCTTTTCAAAGAATATTCTTTGGACTTACTACATCACCTGAATTGTATACGTTTTCTGTTGTATTAAGTGATGCTCATATCTTTATTTATCTTTTTTCTATGTTCTCAGGGTTCATTGCTTTGATCTTCTGATGTCAATTAAAACACTTGGTTATTCATTTTAATAAATCTTTTTACTTATAAAGATTTGAACTTTTGAAGATTCCAGCTTACTTGTAAGTTTCTAAGGGTCAGGTCCTCTACATTTTTGCTGGCCAAAGGCTTAGTTCACCATAGAACAAGGTATATATTGACCTATTTTCCCCTCGACTTTCTGTGATTCCCTATATCTCACCTTTGTTTGCAGTCAAGCCATTTGAAATACCCTTAACTTATTTCACAGCCAATAAGTCTTTGAAATAATGTGTATTTTTTAGAGAAATCTTCTTATATAATTAGGCAGAAAATCTGACCTGCCATAGTTTTCAAAACAGCATAATTTCACTCTTCTCAATGATGAATCTGTTGTATTACACAACCTTTGAGTATTTAGCTTTATCAAAGACATGTACTTTAAAATTATTTTACAGATCCTACCAGTCTTTGAAAACATCCTTGTTCCTTGATTCAGTTCCAGTTTTATGTATATTTTCTGCCTTTCACCTGATTATTCCAACATCTGATGGATGGCCTAGGGAATATAATTCTGGTATTGATTGTTTTTGCTGGTTGTCTCCCCCTTGTAGCTGATTTCTTCAATATTGTGTAAATTTATATAATGAGCTCATGTTTAGCCAAACAGCTGACCTTGTAAGAGGCTTAGGTGTGAACGCTCGTAAACTTCATGAGAAAGTCGGCAAAGATTTATTTGTGTCCCTCCAATGAGTTTCCTGCGAGGACCCCGTTTTCTACAAGTGTTTGTCAAATACTCCCTCTAGAGGCAGTGACTCGGACAGGGCTGCTTTGCGTCCTCCGATCTGGGGCAGGGGCAGTGTGCGGCATGAGGCCCAGTCAGGAGCCTCACCGCGTGTGTCCCAGGGACCCATCTGCCTGTGATCCTCGGTCACCTGGCAGGAAGCTACGATGCCCCGACCTATGGCTATCTGTGCAGCGATGTGTACTGCGTGGACAGGTTCCACACACACTTTATTTAAGAAGGCGGCCTGAGTGGAAAGATGAGAGTTTGGGCAGCTGTGAAGACAAAGAAGACGCCCTTTGGCCTTGGTCTAAATGCTTGTGAAACCGCACTGGGCATGCCAGGCTCTGAGGGCCCTGCACTGGACGCCCTGCTCCCCTGCCCTTTGTTCCCTCACAGCAGAGAAGGCCACACCCACTCCCTCAGTGAGGGCAGTGTTCCAGCCTCCCTCAGCCCCGCCCCCTCTCCGCAGGTTACCATGGACTACAGATGCTGCATTTTGAGGCCAGGGCGTTCCGAGAATGCCAAGGGCAGACATGATGACCTTAAATGGTTTCCTCTTGTGTCAGTTTTGGTAAATTTAGGAGCTAGGAAATGGTCCACTTTACAGAAATGTTCAAATTTACTGGCATTTCAGATCTTCTCTGCTATAACATTGTCCTAATTCTTTCTTTATATTTTTGACTTATGTTTTTGTTTTCCTTAATCAAAGTGTGTCTTTTAAATCATTTCAAAGAATATTCTTTGGACTTACTACATCACCTGAATTTTATACGTTTTCTGTTGTATTAAGTTCTGCTCATATTTTTATTTATCTTTTTTCTATGTTCCCAGGGTTTAGTGTTTTGAACTTCTGATGTCAACTAAAACACTTGGTTATTCATTTTCATAAATCTTTTTTAATTATAAAGATTTGAACTTTTGAAGATTCCAGCTTACTTGTAAGTTTCTAAGCGTCAGGTCCTCTACATTGTTGCTGGCCTAAGGCTTAGTTCACCATAGAGCAATGTATATATTGACCTATTTTCCCCTCGACTTTCTGTGATTCCCTACATCTCACCTTTGTTTGCAGACAAGCCATTTGAAATACCCTTAACTTATTTCACAACCAATAAGTCTTTGAAATAATGTGTATTTTTTAGAGAAATCTTCTTATATAATTAGGCAGAAAATCTGACCTGCCATAGTTTTCAAAACAGCATAATTTCACTCTTCTAAATGATGAATCTGTTGTACTACACAACCTTTGATTATTTAGATTTATCAATGGCATGTACTTTAAAAATATTTTAGAGATCCTACCAGTCTTTGAAAACATCCTTGTTCCTTGTTTCAGTTCCATTTTTATGTATATTTTCTGCCTTGCACCTGATTATTCCAACATCTGATGGATGGCCTAGGGAAACTAATTCTGGTAATGATTTTTTTTGCTGATTGTCTCCCCCTTGTAGCTGATTTCTTCATTACTGTGTAAATTTAGATGATGAGTTCATGGTTAGCCAAACAGCTCACCTTTTATGAGGCTTAGGTGTGAATGCTCGTAAGCTTCATGAGAAAGTCGGGAAAGATTTATTTGTGTCCCTCCAATGAGTTTCCTGCGAGGACCCCGTTTTCTACAAGAGTTGGTCAAATACTCCCTCTAGAGGTCAGGGACACGGACAGGGCTCCTTTGTGGCCCCCGGTCTGGTGCAGGGGCAGTGTGCAGCCTGTGGCCCGGTCAGGAGCCTCTCCGCGTGTGTCCCAGGGACCCATCTGCCTGCGATCCTCGGTCACCAGGCAGGAAGCTACGATGCCCCGACCAATTGTTAGCTGCGCAGCGAGGTGTACTGAGCGGACAGGTTCCACACACACTTCAAGTACGAGGGCGGCCTGAGTGGAAAGATGAGAGTTTGGGCAGCTGTGCAGACAAAGAAGGCGGCCTTTGGCCTGGGCCTAAATGCTTGTGAAACCGCACAGGGCCTGCCAGTCTCTGAGGGCCCTGCACAGGACGCCCTGCTCCCCTGCCCTTTGTTCCCTCACAGCAGATATGGCCACACCCACTCCCTCAGTGAGGGCAGTGTTCCAGCCTCCCTCAGCCCCGCCCCCTCTCCGCAGGTTACCAAGGACTACAGATGCTGCATTCTGAGGCCAGGGCGTTCCGAGAATGCCAAGGACAGGCATGATGACCTTAAATGATTTCCTCTTTTGTCAGTTTTGGTAAACTTTAGGAGCTAGGAAATGGTCCACTTTACAGAAATGTTTAACTTTACTGGCATTTCAGATCTTCTCTGCTATAACATTGTCCTGATTCTTTCTGTATATTCTTGACTTATGTTTTTGTTTTCCTTAATCAAAGTGTGTCTTTTAAATCTTTTCAAAGAATATTCTTTGGACTTACTACATCAACTGAATTTTATACGTTTTCTGTTGTATTAAGTTCTGCTCATATCTTTATTTATCTTTTTTCTCTGTTCTCAGGGTTTATTGTTTTGATCTTCTGATGTCAATTAAAACACTTGGATATTCATTTTCATAAATCTTTTTACTTATAATGATTTGAACTTTTGAAGATTCCAGCTTTCTTGTAAGTTTCTAAGGGTCAGGTCCTCTACATTTTTGCTGGCCTAAGGCTTAGTTCACCATAGAGCAATGTATATATTGACCTATTTTCCCCTCGACTTTCTGTGATTCCCTACATCTCACCTTTCTTTGCAGACAAGCCATTTGAAATACCCTTAACTTATTTCACAGCCAATAAGTCTTTGAAATAATGTGTATTTTTATAGAGAAATTTTCTTATATAATTAGGCAGAAAATCTGACCTGCCATAGTTTTCAAAACAGCATACTTTCACTCTTCTCAATGTTGAATCTGTTGTATTACACAACTTTGAGTATTTACCTTTTTCAAAGACATGTACTTTAAAAATATTTTAGAGATCCTACCACTCTTTGAAAACATCCTTATTACTTGTTTCAGTTCCAGTTTTATGTATATTTTCTGCCTTGCACCTGATTATTCCAACATCTGATGGATGGCCTAGGGAATCTAATTCTGGTATTGATTGTTTTTGCTGATTGTCTCCTCCTTGTAGCTGATTTATTCAATATTGTGTAAATTTATATCATGAGCTCATGTTTCGCCAAACAGCTGAACTTGTAAGAGGCTTAGGTGTGAACGCTCGTAAGCTTCATGAGAAAGTCAGCAAAGATTTATTTGTGTCCCTCCAATGAGTTTCCTGCGAGGACCCCGTTTTCTACAAGTGTTGGTCAAATACTCCCTCTAGAGGCAGGGACTCGGACAGGGCTGCTTTGCGTCCCCCGATCTGGGGCAGGGGCAGTGGGCGGCCTGTGGCCCAGTCAGGAGCCTCACCGCGTGTGTCCCAGGGACCCATCTGCCTGTGATCCTGGTCACCAGGCAGGAAGCTACGATGCCCCGACCTATGGTTATCTGCGCAGCGATGAGTACTGCGTGGACAGGTTCCAACCACACTTTATGTAAGAAGGCGGCCTGAGTGGAAAGGTGAGAGTTTGGCAGCTGTGCAGACAAAGAAGGCGCCCTTTAGCCTGGGTCTAAATGCTTGTGAAACCGCACTGGGCATGCCAGGCTCTGAGGGCCCTGCACTGGACGCCCTGCTCCCCTGCCCTTTGTTCCGTTAGAGCAGAGACGGCCACACCCTCTCCCTCAGTGAGGGCAGTGTTCCAGCCTCCCTCAGCCCCGCCCCCTCTCCACAGGTTACCATGGACTACAGATGCTGCATTCTGAGGCCAGGGCGTTCCGAGAATGCCAAGGGCAGACATGATGACCTTAAATGATTTCCTCTTGTGTCAGTTTTGGTAAATTTAGGAGATAGGAAAGAGTCCACTTTACAGAAATGTTCAAATTTACTGGCATTTCAGATCTTCTCTGCTATAACATTGTCCTAATTCTTTCTTTATATTCTTGACTTATGTTTTTGTTTTCCTTAATCAAACTGTGTCTTTTAAATCATTTCAAAGAATATTGTTTGGACTTACTACATCACCTGAATTTTATACGTTTTCTGTTGTATTAAGTTCTGCTCATATCTTTATTTGTCATTTTTCTATGTTCTCAGGGTTTAGTGTTTTGAACTTCTGATGTCAACTAAAACACTTGGTTATTCATTTTCATAAATCTTTTTTACTTATAAAGATTTGAACTTTTGAAGATTCCAGCTTACTTGTAAGTTTCTAAGCGTCAGGTCCTCTACATTGTTGCTGGCCTAAGGCTTAGTTCACCATAGAGCAATGTATATATAGACCTATTTGCCCCTCGACTTTCTGTGATTCCCTACATCTCACCTTTGTTTGCAGAAAAGCCATTTGAAATACCCTTAACTTATTTCACAGCCAATAAGTCTTTGAAATAATGTGTATTTTTAGAGAAATCTTCTTATATAATTAGGCAGAATATCTGACCTGCCATAGTTTTCAAAACAGCATAATTTCACTCTTCTCAATGATGAATCTGTTGTATTACACAACCTTTGATTATTTAGCTTTATCAATGACATGTACTTTAAAAATATTTTAGAGATCCTACCAGTCTTTGAAAACATCCTTGTTCCTTGTTTCAGTTCCAGTTTTTTGTATATTTTCTGCCTTGCACCTGATTATTCCAACATCTGATGGATGGCCCAGGGAATCTAATTCTGTTATTGCTTGTTTTTGCTGATTGTCTCCCCCTTGTAGCTGCTTTCTTCATTATTGTGTAAATTTAGATCATGAGCTCATGTTTAGCTAAACAGCTGACCTTGTAAGAGGCTTAGGTGTGAAAACTCGTAAGCTTCATCAGAAAGTCGGCAAAGATTTATATGTGTCCCTCCAATGAGTTTCCTGCGAGGACCACGTTTTCTACAAGTGTTGGTCAAATACTCCCTCTAGAGGCAGGGACTCGGACAGGGCTGCTTTGAGGCCCCCTATCAGGGTCAGGGGCTCTGGGCGGCCTGTGGCCCGGTCAGGAGCCTCTCCGCGTGTGTCCCAGGGACCCATCTGCGTGTGATCCTCGGTCATATGGCAGGAAGTTTCGATGCCCCGACCTATGGTCAGCTGTGCAGCGAGGTGTACTGTGCGGACAGGTTCCACACACACTTTAAGTAAGAGGGCGGCCTGAGTGGAAAGATGAGAGTTTGGGCAGCTGTGCAGACAAAGAAGGCGCCCTTTGGCCTGGACCCAAATGCTTGTGAAACCGCACTGGGCCTGCGAGGTTCTGAGGGCCCTGCACTGGACGCCCTGATCCCCTGCCCTTTGTTCAATCACAGCAGAGATGGCCACTCCCACTCCCTCAGTGAGGGCAGTGTTCCAGCCTCCCTCAGCCCCGGCCCCTCTCCGCAGGTTACCATGGACTACAGATGCTGCATCTGAGGCCAGGGCGTTCCGAGAATGCCAAGGGCAGACATGATGACCTTAAATGATTTCCTCTTGTGTCAGTTTTGGTAAACTTTAGGAGCTAGGAAATGGTCCACTTTACAGAAATGTTCAAATTTACTGGCATTTCAGATCTTCTCTGCTATAACATTGTCCTGATTCTTTCTGTATATTCTTGACTTATGTTTTTTGTTTTCCTTAATGAAAGTGTGTCTTTTAAATCTTTTCAAAGAATATGCTTTGGACTTACTACATCCCCTGAATTTTATACGTTTTCTGTTGTATTAAGTTCTGTTCATATCTTTATTTATCTTTTTTCTCTGTTCTCAGGGTTTATTGTTTTGATCTTCTGATGTCAATTAAAACACTTGGATATTCATTTTCATAAATCTTTTTACTTATAATGATTTGAACTTTTGAAGATTCCAGCTTTCTTGTAAGTTTCTAAGGGTCAGGTCCTCTACATTTTTGCTGGCCTAAGCCTTAGTTCACCATAGAGCAATGTATATATTGACCTATTTTCCCCTCGACTTTCTTTGCGGACAAGCCATTTGAAATACCATTAACTTATTTCATAGCCAATAAGTCTTTGAAATAATGTGTATTTTTATAGAGAAATTTTCTTATATAATTAGGCAGAAAATCTGACCTGCCATAGTTTTCAAAACAGCATACTTTCACTCTTCTCAATGTTGAATCTGTTGTATTACACAACTTTGAGTATTTACCTTTTTCAAAGACATGTACTTTAAAAATATTTTAGAGATCCTACCAGTCTTTGAAAACATCCTTATTCCTTGTTTCAGTTCCAGTTTTATGTATATTTTCTGCCTTGCACCTGATTATTCCAACATCGGTTGGATGGCCTAGGGAATCTAATTCTGGTATTGATTGTTTTTGCTGATTGTCTCCCCCTTGTAGCTGATTTCTTCATTTTTGTGTAAATTTACATCATGAGCTCATGTTTAGCCAAACAGCTTACCGTGTAAGAGGCTTAGGTGTGAACGCTCAAAAGCTTCATGAGAAACTCGGCGAAGATTTATTTGTGTCCCTCCAATGAGTTTCCTGCGAGGACCCCGTTTTCTACAAGTGTTTGTCAAATACTCCCTCTAGAGGCAGGGACTCGGATAGGGCTGCTTTGCGTCCCCCGATCTGGGGCAGGGGCAGTGGGCGGCCTGTGGCCCAGTCAGGAGCCTCACCGCGTGTGTCCTAGGGACCCATCTGCCTGTGATCCTCGGTCACCTGGCAGGAAGCTACGATGCCCCGACCTATGGTTATCTGTGCAGCGATGTGTACTGCGCGGACAGGTTCCACACACACTTTAAGTAAGAAGGCGGCCTGAGAGGAAAGATGAGAGTTTGGCAGCTGTGCAGACAAAGAAGGCGCCCTTTGGACTGGGTCTAAATGCTTGTGAAACAGCACTGGGCATGCCAGGCTCTGAGGGCCCTGCACAGGACGCCCTGCTCCCCTGCCCTTTGTTCCGTCACAGCAGAGATGGCCACACCCACTCCCTCAGAGAGGGCAGTGTTCCAGCCTCCCTCAGCCCCGCCCCCTCTCCGCAGGTTACCATGGACTACAGATGCTGCATTCTGAGGCCAGGGCGTTCCGAGAATGCCAAGGGCAGACATGATGACCTTAAATGATTTCCTCTTGTGTCAGTTTTGGTAAATTTAGGAGCTAGGAAATGGTCCACTTTACAGAAATGTTCAAATTTACTGGCATTTCAGATCTTCTCTGCTATAACATTGTCCTAATTCTTTCTTTATATTCTTGACTTATGTTTTTGTTTTCCTTAATCAAAGTGTGTCTTTTAAATCTTTTCAAAGAATATTCTTTGGACTTACTACATCACCTGAATTTTATACGTTTTCTGTTGTATTAAGTTCTGCTCATATCTTTATTTATATTTTTTCTATATTCTCAGGGTTTAGTGATTTGAACTTCTGATGTCAACTAAAACACTTGGTTATTCATTTTCATAAATCTTTTTTACTTATAAAGATTTGAACTTTTGAAGATTCCAGCTTACTTGTAAGTTTCTAAGCGTCAGGTCCTCTACATTGTTGCTGGCCTAAGGCTTAGTTCACCATAGAGCAATGTATATATTGACCTATTTTCCCCTCGACTTTCTGTGATTCCCTACATCTCATCTTGTTTGCAGACAAGCCATTTGAAATACCCTTAACATATTTCACAGCCAATAAGTCTTTGAAATAATGTGTATTTTTTAGAGAAATCTTCTTATATAATTAGGCAGAAAATCTGACCTGCCATAGTTTTCAAAACAGCATAATTTCACTCTTCTCAATGATGAATCTGTTGTATTACACAACCTTTGATTATTTAGCTTTATCAATGACATGTACTTTAAATATATTTTAGAGATCCTACCAGTCTTTGAAAACATCCTTGTTCCTTGTTTTAGTTCCAGTTTTATGTATATTTTCTGCCTTGCACCTGATTATTCCAACATCTGATGGATGGCCCAGGGAATCTAATTCTGGTATTGATTGTTTTTGCTGATTGTCTACCCCTTGTAGCTGCTTTCTTCATTATTGTGTAAATTTACATCATGAGCTCATGTTTAGCCAAACAGCTGACCTTTTAAGAGGCTTAGGTGTGAACGCTCAAAAGCTTCATGAGAAAGTCGGCGAAGATTTATTTGTGTCCCTCCAATGAGTTTCCTGCGAGGACCCCGTTATCTACAAGTGTTGGTCAAATACTCCCTCTAGAGGCAGGGACTCGGACAGGGCTGCTTTGCGGCCCCCGATCTGGGGCAGGGGCTCTGGGCGGCCTGTGGCCCGGTCAGGAGCCTCTCCGCGTGTGTCCCAGGGACCCATCTGCGTGTGATCCTCGGTCACCTGGCAGGAACTTTCGATGCCCCGACCTATGGTTAGCTGTGCAGCGAGGTGTACTGTGAGGACAGGTTCCACACACACTTTAAGTTAGAGGGCGGCCTGAGTGGAAAGATGAGAGTTTGGGCAGCTGTGCAGACAAAGAAGGCGCCCTTTGGCCTGGACCCAAATGCTTCTGAAACCGCACTGGGCCTGCCAGGCTCTGAGGGCCCTGCACTGGACGCCCTGCTCCCCTGCCCTTTGTTCAGTCACAGCAGAGATGGCCACTCACACTCCCTCAGTGAGGGCAGGGTTCCAGCCTCCCTCAGCTCCGGCCCCTCTCCGCAGGTTACCATGGACTACAGATGCTGCATTCTGAGGCCAGGGCGTTCCGAGAATGCCAAGGGCAGACATGATGACCTTAAATGATTTCCTCTTGTGTCACTTTTGGTAAACTTTAGGAGCTAGGAAATGGTCCACTTTACAGAAATGTTCAAATTTACTGGCATTTCAGATCTTCTCTGCTATAACATTGTCCTGATTCTTTCTGTATATTCTTGACTTATGTTTTTTGTTTTCCTTAATGAAAGTGTGTCTTTTAAATCTTTTCAAAGAATATGCTTTGGACTTACTACATCCCCTGAATTTTATAGGTTTTCTGTTGTATTAAGTTCTGTTCATATCTTTATTTATCTTTTTTCTATGTTCTCAGGGTTTATTGTTTTGATCTTCTGATGTCAACTAAAACACTTGGATATTCATTTTCATAAATCTTTTTACTTATAAATATTTGAACTTTTGAAGATTCCAGCTTACTTGTAAGTTTCTAAGCGTCAGGTCCTCTACATTGTTGCTGGCCTAAAGCTTAGTTCAACATATAGCAATGTATATATTGACCTATTTTCCCCTGACTTTCTGTGATTCCCTACATCTCATCTTTGTTTGCAGACAAGCCATTTGAAATACCCTTAACTTATTTCACAGCCAACAAGTCTTTGAAATAATGTGTATTTTTTAGAGAAATCTTCTTATATAATTAGGCAGAAAATCTCACGTGCCATAGTTTTCAAAACAGCATAATTTCACTCTTCTCAATGATGAATCTGTTGTATTACACAACCTTTGAGTATTTATCTTTATCAATGACATGTACTTTAAAAATATTTTAGAGATCCTACCAGTGTTTGAAAACATCCTTGTTCCTTGTTTCAGTTCCAGTTTTATGTATATTTTCTGCCTTGCACCTGATTATTCCAACATCTGATGGATGGCCTAGGGAATCTAATTCTGGTAATGATTGTTTTTGCTGATTGTCTCCCCCTTGTAGCTGATTTCTTCATTACTGTGTAAATTTAGATCATGAGCTCATGTTTAGCCAAACAGCTGACCTTTTAAGAGGCTTAGGTGTGAACGCTCGTAAGCTTCAACACAAAGTCGGCAAAGATTTATTTGTGTCCCTCCAATGAGTTTCCTGCGAGGACCCCGTTTTCTACAAGAGTTGGTCAAATACTCCCTCTAGAGGTCAGGGACACGGACAGGGCTGCTTTGCGGCCCCCGGTCTGGGGCAGGGGCAGTGTGCAGCCTGTGGCCCGGTCAGGAGCCTCTCCGCGTGTGTCCCAGGGACCTATCTGCCTGCGATCCTCGGTCACCAGGCAGGAAGCTACGATGCCCCGACCAATTGTTAGCTGCGCAGCGAGGTGTACTGAGCGGACAGGTTCCACACACACTTCAAGTAAGAGGGCGGCCTGAGTGGAAAGATGAGAGTTTGGGCAGCTGTGCAGACAAAGAAGGCGGCCTTTGGCCTGGGCCTAAATGCTTGTGAAACCGCACAGGGCCTGCCAGTCTCTGAGGGCCCTGCACAGGACGCCCTGCTCCCCTGCCCTTTGTTCAGTCACAGCAGATATGGCCACACCCACTCCCTCAGTGAGGGCAGTGTTCCAGCCTCCCTCAGCCCCGCCCCCTCTCCGCAGGTTACCATGGACTACAGATGCTGCATTCTGAGGCCAGGGCGTTCCGAGAATGCCAAGGACAGGCATGATGACCTTAAATGATTTCCTCTTTTGTCAGTTTTGGTAAACTTTAGGAGCTAGGAAATGGTCCACTTTACAGAAATGTTCAAATTTACTGGCATTTCAGATCTTCTCTGCTATAACATTGTCCTGATTCTTTCTGTATATTCTTGACTTATGTTTTTGTTTTCCTTAATGAATGTGTGTCTTTTAAATCTTTTCAAAGAATATTCTTTGGACTTACTACATCACCTGAATTTTATACGTTTTCTGTTGTATTAAGTTCTGCTGATATCTTTATTTATCTTTTTTCTCTGTTCTCAGGTTTTATTGTTTTGAACTTCTGATGTCAATTAAAACACTTGGATATTCATTTTCATAAATCTTTTTACTTATAATGATTTGAACTTTTGAAGATTCCAGCTTTCTTGTAAGTTTCTAAGGGTCAGGTCCTCTACATTTTTGCTGGCCTAAGCCTTAGTTCACCATAGAGCAATGTATATATTGACCTATTTTCCCCTCGACTTTCTGTGATTCCCTACATCTCACCTTTCTTTGCGGACAAGACATTTGAAATACCCTTAACTTATTTCACAGCCAATAAGTCTTTGAAATAATGTGTATTTTTATAGAGAAATTTTCTTATATAATTAGGCAGAAAATCTGACCTGCCATAGTTTTCAAAACAGCATACTTTCACTCTTCTCAATGTTGAATCTGTTGTATTACACAACTTTGAGTATTTACCTTTTTCAAAGACAGGTACTTTAAAAATATTTTAGAGATCTTACCAGTCTTTGAAAACATCCTTATTCCTTGTTTCAGTTCCAGTTTTATGTATATTTTCTGCCTTGCACCTGATTATTCCAACATCGGATGGATGGCCTAGGGAATCTAATTCTGGTATTGATTGTTTTTGCTGATTGTCTCCCCCTTGTAGCTGATTTCTTCATTATTGTGTAAATTTACATCATGAGCTCATGTTTAGCCAAACAGCTTACCGTGTAAGAGGCTTAGGTGTGAACGCTCAAAAGCTTCATGAGAAAGTCGGCGAAGATTTATTTGTGTCCCTCCAATGAGTTTCCTGCGAGGACCCCGTTTTCTACAAGTGTTGGTCAAATACTCCCTCTAGAGGCAGGGACTCGGACAGGGCTGCTTTGCGTCCCCCCGATCTGGGGCAGGGGCAGTGGGCGGCCTGTGGCCCAGTCAGGAGCCTCACCGTGTGTGTCCCAGGGACCCATCTGCCTGTGATCCTCGGTCACCTGGCAGGAAGCTACGATGCCCCGACCTATGGTTATCTGCGCAGCGAAGTGTACTGCGCGGACAGGTTCCACACACACTTTAAGTAAGAAGGCGGCCTGAGAGGAAAGATGAGAGTTTGGCAGCAGTGCAGACAAAGAAGGCGCCGTTTGGCCTGGGTCTAAATGCTTGTGAAACCGCACTGGGCATGCCAGGCTCTGAGGGCCCTGCACTGGACGCCCTGCTTCCCTGCCCTTTTTTCAGACACAGCAGAGATGGCCACACCCACTCCCTCAGTGAGGGCAGTGTTCCAGCCTCCCTCAGCCCCGCCCCCTCTCCGCAGGTTACCATGGACTACAGATGCTGCATTCTGAGGCCAGGGCGTTCCGAGAATGCCAAGGGCAGACATGATGACCTTAAATGATTTCCTCTTGTGTCAGTTTTGGTAAATTTAGGAGCTAGGAAATGGTCCACTTTACAGAAATGTTCAAATTTACTGGCATTTCAGATCTTCTCTGCTATAACATTGTCCTAATTCTTTCTTTATATTCTTGACTTATGTTTTTGTTTTCCTTAATCAAAGTGCGTCTTTTAAATCTTTTCAAAGAATATTCTTTGGACTTACTACATCACCTGAATTTTATACGTTTTCTGTTGTATTAAGTTCTGCTCATATCTTTATTTATCTTTTTTCTATGTTCTCAGGGTTTAGTGTTTTGAACTTCTGATGTCAACTAAAACACTTGGTTATTCATTTTCATAAATCTTTTTTACTTATAAAGATTTGAACTTTTGAAGATTCCAGCTTACTTGTAAGTTTCTAAGCGTCAGGTCCTCTACATTGTTGCTGGGCTAAGGCTTAGTTCACCATAGAGCAATGTATATATTGACCTATTTTCCCCTCGACTTTCTGTGATTCCCTACATCTCACCTTTGTTTGCAGCCAAGCCAGTTGAAATACCCTTAACTTATTTCACAGCAAATAAGTCTTTGAAATAATGTGTATTTTTTAGAGAAATCTTCTTATATAATTAGGCAGAAAATCTGACCTGCCATAGTTTTCAAAACAGCATAATTTCACTCTTCTCAATGATGAATCTGTTGTATTACACAACCTTTGATTATTTAGCTTTATCAATGACATGTACTTTAAAAATATTTTAGAGATCCTACCAGTCTTTGAAAACATCCTTGTTCCTTGTTTCAGTTCCAGTTTTATGTATATTTTCTGCCTTGCACCTGATTATTCCAACATCTGATGGATGGCCCAGGGAATCTAATTCTGGTATTGCTTGTTTTGGCTGATTGTCTCCCCCTTGTAGCTGCTTTCTTCATTATTGTGTAAATTTACATCATGAGCTCATGTTTAGCTAAACAGCTGACCTTGTAAGAGGCTTAGGTGTGAAAACTCGTAAGCTTCATCAGAAAGTCGGCAAAGATTTATTTGTGTCCCTCCAATGAGTTTCCTGCGAGGACCACGTTTTCTACAAGTGTTGGTCAAATACTCCCTCTAGAGGCAGGGACTCGGACAGGGCTGCTTTGCGGCCCCCGATCAGGGGCAGGGGCTCTGGGCGGCCTGTGGCCCGGTCAGGAGCCTCTCCGCGTGTGTCCCAGGGACCCATCTGCGTGTGATCCTCGGTCACCTGGCTGGAAGTTTCGATGCCCCGACCTATGGTTAGCTGTTCAACGAGGTGTACTGTGCGGACAGGTTCCACACACACTTTAAGTAAGAGGGCGGCCTAAGTGGAAAGATGAGAGTTTGGGCAGCTGTGCAGACAAAGAAGGCGCCCTTTGGCCTGGACCCAAATGCTTGTGAAACCGCACTGGGCCTGCGAGGTTCTGAGGGCCCTGCACTGGACGCCCTGATCCCCTGCCCTTTGTTCAGTCACAGCAGAGATGGCCACTCCCACTCACTCAGTGAGGGCAGTGTTCCAGCCTCCCTCAGCCCCGGCCCCTCTCCGCAGGTTACCATGGACTACAGATGCTGCATTCTGAGGCCAGGGCGTTCCGAGAATGCCAAGGGCAGACATGATGACCTTAAATGATTTCCTCTTGTGTCAGTTTTGGTAAACTTTAGGAGCTAGGAAATGGTCCACTTTACAGATATGTTCAAATTTATTGGCATTTCCGATCTTCTCTGCTATAACATTGTCATGATTCTTTCTGTATATTCTTGACTTATGTTTTTTGTTTTCCTTAATGAAAGTGTGTCTTTTAAATCTTTTCAAAGAATATGCTTTGGACTTACTACATCCCCTGAATTTTATACGTTTTCTGTTGTATTAAGTTCTGTTCATATCTTTATTTATCTTTTTTGTATGTTCTCAGGGTTTATTGTTTTGATCTTCTGATGTCAACTAAAACACTTGGATATTCATTTTCATAAATCTTTTTACTTATAAATATTTGAACTTTTGAAGATTCCAGCCTACTTGTAAGTTTCTAAGCGTCAGGTCCTCTACATTGTTGCTGGCCTAAGGCTTAGTTCACCATAGAGCAATGTATATATTGACCTATTTTCCCCTGACTTTCTGTGATTCCCTACATCTCACCTTTGTTTGCAGACAAGCCATTTGAAATACCCTTAACTTATTTCACAGCCAACAAGTCTTTGAAATAATGTGTATTTTTTAGACAAATCTTCTTATATAATTAGGCAGAAAATCTGACCCGCCATAGTTTTCAAAACAGCATAATTTCACTCTTCTCAATGATGAATCTGTTGTATTACACAACCTTTGAGTATTTAGCTTTATCAATGACATGTACTTTAAAAATATTTTAGAGATCCTACCAGTGTTTGAAAATATCCTTGTTCCTTGTTTCAGTTCCAGTTTTATGTATATTTTCTGCCTTGCACCTGATTATTCCAACATCTGATGGATGGCCTAGGGAATCTAATTCTGGTAATGATTGTTTTTGCTGATTGTCTCCCCCTTGTAGCTGATTACTTCATTACTGTGTAAATTTAGATCATGAGCTCATGTTTAGCCAAACAGCTGACCTTTTAAGAGGCTTAGGTGTGAACGCTCGTAAGCTTCATCACAAAGTCGGCAAAGATTTATTTGTGTCCCTCCAATGAGTTTCCTGCGAGGACACCGTTTTCTACAAGTGTTGGTCAAATACTCCCTCTAGAGGTCAGGGACACGGACAGGGCTGCTTTGCGGCCCCCGGTCTGGGGCAGGGGCAGTGTGCACCCTGTGGCCCGGCCAGGAGCCTCTCCGCGTGTGTCCCAGGGACCCATCTGCCTGCGATCCTCGGTCACCAGGAAGGAAGCTGCGAAGCCCCGACCAATTGTTAGCTGCGCAGCGAGGTGTACTGAGCGGACAGGCTCAACACACACTTCAAGTAAGAGGGCGGCCTGAGTGGAAAGATGAGAGTTTTGGCAGCTGTGCAGACAAAGAAGGCGGCCTTTGGCCTGGGCCTAAATGCTTGTGAAACCGCACAGGGCCTGCCAGTCTCTGAGGGCCCTGCACAGGACGCCCTGCTCCCCTGCCCTTTGTTCAGTCACAGCAGATATGGCCACACCCACTCCCTCAGTGAGGGCAGTGTTCCAGCCTCCCTCAGCCCCGCCCCCTCTCCGAAGGTTACCATGGACTACAGATGCTGCATTCTGAGGCCAGGGCGTTCCGAGAATGCCAAGGACAGGCATGATGACCTTAAATGATTTCCTCTGTTGTCAGTTTTGGTAAACTTTAGGAGCTAGGAAATGGTTCACTTTACAGAAATGTTTAAATTTACTGGCATTTCAGATCTTCTCTGCTATAACATTGTCCTGATTCTTTCTGTATATTCTTGACTTATGTTTTTGTTTTCCTTAATCAAAGTGTGTCTTTTAAATCTTTTCAAAGAATATTCTTTGGACTTACTACATCACCTGAATTTTATACGTTTTCTGTTGTATTAAGTTCTGCTCATATCTTTATTTATCTTTTTTCTCTGTTCTCAGGGTTTATTGTTTTGATCTTCTGATGTCAATTAAAACACTTGGTTATTCATTTTCATAAATATTTTAATTATAATGATTTGAACTTTTGAAGATACCAGCTTACTTGTAAGTTTCTAAGGGTCAGCTCCTCCTCATTTTTGCTGGCATAAGGCTTAGTTCACCATAGAGCAATGTATATATTGACCTAATTTCCCCTCGACTTTCTGTGATTCCCTACATCTCACCCTTCTTTGCAGACAAGCCATTTGAAATACCCTTAACTTATTTCACAGCCAATAAGTCTTTGAAATAATGTGTATTTTTATAGAGAAATTTTCTTATATAATTAGGCAGAAAATCTGACCTGCCATAGTTTTCAAAACAGCATACTTTCACTCTTCTCAATGTTGAATCTGTTGTATTACACAACTTTGAGTATTTACCTTTTTCAAAGACATGTACTTTAAAAATATTTTAGAGATCCTACCACTCTTTGAAAACATCCTTATACCTTGTTTCAGTTCCATTTTTATGTATATTTTCTGCCTTGCACCTGATTATTCCAACATCTGATGGATGGCCTAGGGAATCTAATTCTGGTATTGATTGTTTTTGCTGATTGTCTCCCCCTTGTAGCTGATTTCTTCATTATTGTGTAAATTTACATCATGAGCTCATGTTTAGCCAAACAGCTTACCGTGTAAGAGGCTTAGGTGTGAACGCTCAAAAGCTTCATGAGAAAGTCTGCGAAGATTTATTTGTGTCCCTCCAATGAGTTTCCTGCGAGGACCCCGTTTTCTACAAGTGTTGGTCAAATACTCCCTCTAGAGGCAGGGACTCGGATAGGACTGCTTTGCGTCCCCCGATCTGGGGCAGGGGCAGTGGGCGGCCTGTGGCCCAGTCAGGAGCCTCACCGCGTGTGTCCCAGGGACCCATCTGCCTGTGATCCTCGGTCACCTGGCAAGAAGCTACGATGCCCGACCTATGGTTATCTGCGCAGCGATGTGTACTGTGCGGACAGGTTCCACACACACTTTAAGTAAGAAGGCGGCCTGAGAGGAAAGATGAGAGTTTGGCAGCTGTGCACACAAAGAAGGCGCCCATTGGCCTGGGTCTAAATGCTTGTGAAACCGCACTGGGCATGCCAGGCTCTGAGGGCCCTGCACTGGACGCCCTGCTCACCTGCCCTTTTTCCGTCAAAGCAGAGATGGCCACACCCACTCCCTCAGTGAGGGCAGTGTTCCAGCCTCCCTCAGCCCCGCCCCCTCTCCGCAGGTTACCATGGACTACAGATGCTGCATTCTGAGGCCAGGGCGTTCCGAGAATGCCAAGGGCAGACATGATGACCTTAAATGATTTCCCCTTGTGTCAGTTTTGGTAAATTTAGGAGCTAGGAAATGGTCCACTTTACAGAAATGTTCAAATTTACTGGCATTTCAGATCTTCTCTGCTATAACATTGTCCTAATTCTTTCTTTATATTCTTGACTTATGTTTTTGTTTTCCTTAATCAAAGTGTGTCTTTTAAATCTTTTCAAAGAATATTGTTTGGACTTACTACATCACCTGAATTTTATACGTTTTCTGTTGTATTAAGTTCTGCTCATATCTTTATTTATATTTTTTCTATATTCTCAGGGTTTAGTGATTTGAACTTCTGATGTCAACTAAAACACTTGGTTATTCATTTTCATAAATCTTTTTTACTTATAAAGATTTGAACTTTTGAAGATTCCAGCTTACTTGTAAGTTTCTAAGCGTCATGTCCTCTACATTGTTGCTGGCCTAAGGCATAGATCACCATAGAGCAATGTATATATTGACCTATTTTCCCCTCGACTTTCTGTGATTCCCTACATCTCATCTTGTTTGCAGACAAGCCATTTGAAATACCCTTAACTTATTTCACAGCCAATAAGTCTTTGAAATAATGTGTATTTTTTAGAGAAATCTTCTTATATAATTAGGCAGAAAATCTGACCTGCCATAGTTTTCAAAACAGCATAATTTCACTCTTCTCAATGATGAATCTGTTGTATTACACAACCTTTGATTATTTAGCTTTATCAATGACATGTACTTTAAATATATTTTAGAGATCCTACCAGTCTTTGAAAACATCCTTGTTCCTTGTTTTAGTTCCAGTTTTATGTATATTTTCTGCCTTGCACCTGATTATTCCAACATCTGATGGATGGCCCAGGGAATCTAATTCTGGTATTGATTGTTTTTGCTGATTGTCTCCCCCTTGTAGCTGCTTTCTTCATTATTGTGTAAATTTACATCATGAGCTCATGTTTAGCCAAACAGCTGACCTTTTAAGAGGCTTAGGTGTGAACGCTCAAAAGCTTCATGAGAAAGTCGGCGAAGATTTATTTGTGTCCCTCCAATGAGTTTCCTGCGAGGACCCCGTTATCTACAAGTGTTGGTCAAATACTCCCTCTATAGGCAGGGACTCGGACAGGGCTGCTTTGCGGCCCGCGATCTGGGGCAGGGGCTCTGGGCGGCTTGTGGCCCGGTCAGGAGCCTCTCCGAGTGTGTCCCAGGGACCCATCTGCGTGTGATCCTCGGTCACCTGGCAGGAAGTTACGATTCCCCGACCTATGGTTAGCTGTGCAGCGAGGTGTACTGTGCGGACAGGTTCCACACACACTTTAAGTAAGAGGGCGGCCTGAGTGAAAGATGAGAGTTTGGGCTGCTGTGCAGACAAAGAAGGCGCCCTTTGGCCTGGGCCCAACTGCTTGTGAAACCGCACTGGGCCTGCCAGGCTCTGAGGGCCCTGCACTGGACGCCCTGCTCCCCTGCCCTTTGTTCAGTCACAGCAGAGATGGCCACTCCCACTCCCTCAGGGAGGGCAGTATTCCAGCCTCCCTCAGCTCCTGCCCCTCTCCACAGGTTACCATGGACTACAGATGCTGCATTCTGAGGCCAGGGCGTACCGAGAATGCCAAGGGCAGACATGATGACCTTAAATGATTTCCTCTTGTGTCAGTTTTGGTAAACTTTAGGAGCTAGGAAATGGTCCACTTTACAGAAATGTTCAAATTTACTGGCATTTCAGATCTTCTCTGCTATAACATTGTCCTGATTCTTTCTGTATATTCTTGACTTATGTTTTTTGTTTTCCTTAATGAAAGTGTGTCTTTTAAATCTTTTCAAAGAATATTCTTTGGACTTACTACATCACCTGAATTTTATACGTTTTTTGTTGTATTAAGTTCTGTTCATATATTTATTTATCTTTTTTCTATGTTCTCAGGGTTTATTGTTTTGATCTTCTGATGTCAACTAAAACACTTGGATATTCATTTTCATAAATCTTTTTACTTATAAATATTTGAATTTTTGAAGATTCCAGCTTACTTGTAAGTTTCTAAGCGTCAGGTCCTCTACATTGTTGCTGGCCTATGGCTTAGTTCACCATAGAGCAATGTATATATTGACCTATTTTCCCCTGACTTTCTGTGATTCCCTACATCTCACCTTTGTTAGCAGACAAGCCATTTGAAATACCCTTAACTTATTTCACAGCCAATAAGTCTTTGAAATAATATGTATTTTTTAGGGAAAACTTCCTATATAATTAGGCAGAAAATCTGACCTGCCATAGTTTTCAAAACAGCATAATTTCACTCTTCTCAATGATGAATCTGTTGTATTACACAATCTTTGAGTATTTAGCTTTATCAATGACATGTACTTTAAAAATATTTTAGAGATTCTACCAGTCTTTGAAAACATGCTTGTTCCTTGTTTCAGTTCCATTTTTATGTATATTTTCTGCCTTGCACCTGATTATTCCAACATCTGATGGATGGCCTAGGGAATCTAATTCTGGTATTGATTGTTTTTGCTGATTGTCTCCCCCTTGTAGCTGATTTCTTCATTACTGTGTAAATTTAGATCATGAGCTCATGTTTAGCCAAACAACTGACCTTGTAAGAGGCTTAGGTGTGAACGCTCGTAAGCTTCATCAGAAAGTCGGCAAAGATTTATTTGTGTCCCTCCAATGAGTTTCCTGCGAGGACCCCGTTATACACAAGTGTTGGTCAAATACTCCCTCTAGAGTCAGTGACTCGGACAGGGCTGCTTTGCGGCCCCCGATCAGGGGCAGGGGCAGTGGGTGGCCTGTGGCCCAGTCAGGAGCCTCTCCGCGTGTGTCCCAGGGACCCATCTGCCTGTGATCCTCGGTCACCTGGCAGGAAGCTACGATGCCCATACCTATGGTTAGCTGTGCAGCGAGGTGTACTGCGCGGACAGGTTCCACACACACTTTAAGTAAGTGGGCAGCCTGAGTGGAAAGATGAGAGTTTGGGCAGCTGTGCACACAAAGAAGGCGCCCTTTCGCCTGGGCCTAAATGCTTGTGAAACAGCACTGGGCCTGCCAGGCTCTGAGTGCCCTGTACTGGACGCCCTGCTCCCCTGCCCTTTGTTCAGACACAGCAGAGATGGCCACACCCACTCCCTCAGTGAGGGCAGTGTTCCAGCCTCCCTCAGCCCCGCCCCCTCTCCGCAGGTTACCATGGACTACAGATGCTGCATTCAGAGGCCAGGGCGTTCCGACAATGCCAAGGGCAGACATGATGACCTTAAATGATTTCCTCTTGTGTCACTTTTGGTAAACTTTAGGAGCTAGGAAATGGTCCACTTTACAGAAATGTTCAAATTTACTGGCATTTCAGATCTTCTCTGCTATAACATTGTCCTGATTCTTTCTGTATATTCTTGACTTATGTTTTTGTTTTCCTTAATCAAAGTGTGTCTTTTAAATCTTTTCAAAGAATATTCTTTGGACATACTACATCACCTGAATTTTATACGTTTTCTGTTGTATTAAGTTCTGCTCATATCTTTATTTATCTTTTTCCTATGTTCTCAGGGTTTACTGTTTTGTTCTTCTGATGTCAACTAAAACACTTGGTTATTTATTTTCATAAATCTTTTTACTTATAAAGATTTGAACTTTTGAAGATTCCAGCTTACCTGTAAGTTTCTGAGCGTCAGGTCCTCTACATTGTTTCTGGCCTAAGGCTTATTTCACCATAGAGCAATGTATATATTGACCTATTTTCCCCTGAATTTCTGTGATTCCCTACATCTCACAATTGTTTGCAGACAAGCCATTTGAAATACCCTTAACTTATTTCACAGTCAATAAGTCTGTGAAATAATGTGTATTTTTTAGAGAAATCTTCTTATATAATTAGGCAGAAAATCTGACCTGCCATAGTTTTCAAAACAGCATAATTTCACTCTTCTCAATGATGAATCTGTTGTATTACACAACCTTTGATTATTTAGCTTTATCGATGACATGTACTTTAAAAATATTTTAGAGATCCTACCAGTCTTTGAAAACATCCTTGTTCCTTGTTTCAGTCCCAGTTTTATGTATATTTTCTGCCTTGCACCTGATTATTCCAACATCTGATGGATGGCCTAGGGAATCTAATTCTGGTAATGATTGTTTTTGCTGATTGTCTCCCCCTTGTAGCTGATTTCTTCATTACTGTGTAAATTTAGATCATGAGCTCATGTTTAGCCAAACAGCTGACCTTTTAAGAGGCTTAGGTGTGAACGCTCGTAAGCTTCATCAGAAAGTCGGGAAAGATTTATTTGTGTCCCTCCAATGAGTTTCTAGCGAGGACCCCGTTTTCTACAAGAGTTGGTCAAATACTCCCTCTAGAGGTCAGGGACACGGACAGGGCTGCTTTGTGGCCCCCGGTCTGGGTCAGGGGCAGTGTGCGGCCTGTGGCCCGGTCAGGAGCCTCTCCGCGTGTGTCCCAGGGACCCATCTGCCTGCGATCCTCGGTCACCAGGCAGGAAGCTACGATGCCCCGACCAATTGTTAGCTGCGCAGCGAGGTGTACTGAGCGGACAGGCTCAACACACACTTCAAGTAAGAGGGCGGCCTGAGTGGAAAGATGAGAGTTTGGGCAGCTGTGCAGACAAAGAAGGCGGCCTTTGGCCTGGGCCTAAATGCTTGTGAAACCGCACAGGGCCTGCCAGTCTCTGAGGGCCCTGCACAGGACGCCCTGCTCCCCTGCCCTTTGTTCAGTCACAGCAGATATGGCCACACCCACTCCCTCAGTGAGGGCAGTGTTCCAGCCTCCCTCAGCCCCGCCCCCTCTCCGCAGGTTACCAAGGACTACAGATGCTGCATTCTGAGGCCAGGGCGTTCCGAGAATGACAAGGGCAGACATGATGACCTTAAATGATTTCCTCTTTTGTCAGTTTTGGTAAACTTTAGGAGCTAGGAAATGGTCCATTTCACAGAAGTGTTTAAATTTACTGGCATTTCAGATCTTCTCTGCTATAACATTGTCCTGATTCTTTCTGTATATTCGTGACTTATGTTTTTGTTTTCCTTAATCAAAATGTGTCTTTTAAATCTTTTCAAAGAATATTCTTTGACTTACTACATCACCTGAATTTTATACGTTTTCTGTTGTATTAAGTTCTGTTCATATCTTTATTTATCTTTTTTCTCTGTTCTCAGGGTTTATTGTTTTGATCTTCTGATGTCAATTAAAACACTTGGATATTCATTTTCATAAATCATTTTACTTATAATGATTTGAACTTTTGAAGATACCAGCTTACTTGTAAGTTGCTAAGGGTCAGGTCCTCTACATTTTTGCTGGCCTAAGGCTTAGTTCACCATAGAGCAATGTATATATTGACCTATTTTCCCCTCGACTTTCTGTGATTCCCTACATCTCACCTTTCTTTGCAGACAAGCCATTTGAAATACCCTTAACATATTTCTCAGCCAATAAGTCTTTGAAATAATGTGTATTTTTATAGAGAAATTTTCTTATATAATTAGGCAGAAAATCTCACCTGCCATAGTTTTCAAAACAGCATACTTTCACTCTTCTCAATGTTGAATCTGTTGTATTACACAACTTTGAGTATTTACCTTTTTCAAAGACATGTACTTTAAAAATATTTTAGAGATCCTACCAGTCTTTGAAAACATCCTAATTCCTTGTTTCAGTTCCACTTTTATGTATATTTTCCTCCTTGCACCTGATTATTCCAATATCTGATGGATGGCCTAGGGAATCTAATTCTGGTATTGACTGTTTTTGCTGATTGTCTCCCCCTTGTAGCTGATTTCTTCATTATTGTGTAAAGTTAGATCATGAGCTCATGTTTAGCCAAACAGCTTACCTTGTAAGAGGCTTAGGTGTGAACGCTCGTAAGCTTCATGAGAAAGTCGGGAAAGATTTATTTGTGTCCCTCCAATGAGTTTCCTGCGAGGACCCCGTTTTCTACAAGTGTTGGTCAAATACTCCCTCTAGAGGCAAGGACTCGGACAGGGCTGCTTTGCGTCCCACGATCTGGGACAGGGGCAGTGGGCGTCCTGTGGCCCAGTCAGGAGCCTCACCGCGTGTGTCCCATGGACCCATCTGCCTGTGATCCTCGGTCACCTGGCAGGAAGCTACGATGCCCCGACCTATGGTTATCTGCGCAGCGATGTGTACTGTGCGGGCAGGTTCCACACACACTTTAAGTAAAAGGCGGCCTGAGTGGAAAGATGAGAGTTTGGGCAGCTCTGCAGACAAAGAAGGCGCCCTTTGGAATGGGCCTAAATGCTTGTGAAACCGCACTGGGCCTGCCAGGCACAGAGGGCCTTGCACTGGACGCCCTGCACACCTGCCCTTTGTTCAGTCACAGAAGAGATGGCCACTCCCACTCCCTCAGTGAGGGCAGTGTTCCAGGCTCCCTCAGCCCCGCCCCCTCTCCGCAGGTTACCATGGACTACAGATGCTGCAATCTGAGGCCAGGGCGTTCCGAGAATGCCAAGGGCAGACATGATGACCTTAAATGATTTCCTCTTTTGTCAGTTTTGGTAAACTTTAGGAGCTAGGAAATGGTCCACTTTACAGAAATGTTCAAATTTACTGGCATTTCAGATCTTCTCTGCTATAACATTGTCCTAATTCTTTCTTTATATTCTTGACTTATGTTTTTGTTTTCCTTAATCAAAGTGTGTCTTTTAAATCTTTTCAAAGAATATTCTTTGGACTTACTACATCACCTGAATTTTATACGTTTTCTGTTGTATTAAGTTCTGCTCCTATCTTTATTTATCTGTTTTCTATGTTCTCAGGGTTTATTGTTTTGAAATTCTGATGTCAACTAAAACACTTGGTTATTCATTTTCATAAATCTTTTTACTTATAAAGATTTGAAATTTTGAAGATTCCAGCTTACTTGTAAGTTTCTAAGCGACAGGTTCTCTACATTGTTGCTGGCCTAAGGCTTAGTTCACCATAGAGCAATGTATATATTGACCTATTTTCCCCTCGACTTTCTGTGATTCCCTACATCTCACCTTTGTTTGCAGCCAAGCCATTTGAAATACCCTTAACTTATTTCACAGCCAATAAGTCTTTGAAATAATGTGTATTTTTTTAGAGAAATCTTCTTATACAACATTTGTTTTTCTCTTTCTGAGGTACTTCACTGTGTATGACAGTCTCTAGATCCATCAACTTCTCTACAAATGACCCAGTTTCATTCCTTTTTATGGCTGAGTAATATTCCATTTTATATATGTACCGCATCTTTATCCATTCGTCTGTCTGTGGGCATTTAGGTTGTTTCCATTACCTGGCTATTGTAAATAGTGCTGCAATGAACATTGTGGTGAATGTGTCTTTGTGATTTATGGTTTTCTCTGGGTATATGCCCAGAAGTGGGATTGCTGGATCCTATGGTAATTCTCTTTTTAGTTTTTTAAAGGAAACTCCATACTGTTCTCCATAGTGACTGTATCAATTTACATACCCACCAATAGCGGACGAGGGTTCCTTTTGTCCACACCCTCCCCAGAATTTGTTGTTTGTACATTATCTGATGATGGGATTCTAACAGGTGTGAGGTCTTACCTCATTGTAGTTTTGATTTGCATTTCTCTAATAATTAGTGATGTTGAGCAGCTTTTCATGTGCGTCTTGGCCATCTGTGTGTCTACTTTGAAGAGACGTCTATTTAGATCTTCTGCCCATTTTTGTATTGGGTTGTTTGTTTTATTAATATTAAGCTGCATGAGCTGTTTATATATATTGGAGATTAAACCTTTGTCCATTGATTCATTTGTGAACGTTTTCGCCCATTCAAGGGTTCCCTTTTTCCATTCCCATTTTTTTAACAAAGAAAGAAAAAAGCAAAAGAAGCAGAACACTAATGTGCGTGAAATATGCCTCTTGAAACTGTCGTTTTGAAATATGGACGTCTTTTGAATTTTTTGGTCAATATATGACCCCAGGATTTGTTTTCAGGGCAGGTGTCATTTACAGGCCTGTAATGATTTTGAATATCCACTGACCTTTAGCGCTCTGATTAAAGCTGCAGTTGTGAGAAACGGCCACAAGGTGGCAGCAGTTCTCCCTTACCAAATCTGGTTATTAGGGCAGCAGAGCCTCAATGGAAGTCGCGTTCTAGATTGGAATGTAGAACGGAATGTGCCAGGAGAAAGCCCCTCAAGTGTGTCTCACTACTTCTTGTTCTTGTTTTTAATTTAATTTTTTATTTTTTATTACAGCAAGTTTGAGTACAACGTTTAGCTTGTTGTAGGTGTGCAAGAGGTGGTTCTTTTACACATATACATATGTCTGTTCTTCCTGGGATCCTTTTCCCATGTACGTTATGACAGAATGTTGAGTAGTCTTCTCTTGGTACTCCGTAGGTCTTTGGTGATTATATACGTCTACTGTGTTTGTATATGTCTGTTAACCCCAATATCGTAATGAATTCAATCCTCACACCTTCCCTTTGGTGAACCATAAGTTTGTTTAATGAATCTGTGATTGCCCTTCTCCGTGGACATATCTGCCCTGGTATCAATTTATAGGTAACACCTATAAGTGATATGATATGATATGTGTCTTTCACTTTCTGACTTACTCCAAGTCACGTGATTAACTCGAGACTCGCTACGGTGCTGCAAATGGCATTGTCTCCTTTTTTTCCTTGGCGAATATTCTGTTTAGCGAGGTCCATTTTCTGGAATGAGCTTCCCTGTGGGCTGAGGATTAGCTGCCCTGGGCAGCCTGACCCTGCCGGCAAGCCCTCCCCAGGTGTGCCAGGGTTGAGGTCAATATAAACAGCACTCAAGGCAGCAATAGACCCTGCAGCTGTGCCAGACTCCATATTCTCTGCGCCGTCAGCAGTCTCGGGGCTGTGCTGGTGGGAGTGTGTGAGGGTCCACGGCTTTGTGGGTGGCCCGGTGTGAGTGGGGCTCTGCTGGACTTTCAGCAGGAGTTGCCAGGCTGCCACCTGTAAAGAGGAGGATGTGTCACTCATAACTTCCACTGGAATATCTCTCCGGGCTGAGGTGAGGAAGGAAAAAAAGGAGTGGGGGCCAGGACAGGAGGTGTATCTCAGGCAGGGCAATGGAAAGCTTCCAGAAGAGTGCCCGTGGCCAGGAACATCCTGGCTGACCTGCAGGCACCAAGTAGGCCTGCGTGCCGTCAGTGGTGTTGCTCCACGGCCCTTCCTCTTGGCTTTCAAGCCCTTGTACATATTCAGGTGTTTCACCTGGGAACGGTGGGAACAGTTCAGCAGCACCTGGCCTG
The DNA here is from genome assembly GCF_964165515.1 of Mesoplodon bidens. NCBI lineage: Eukaryota > Metazoa > Chordata > Mammalia > Artiodactyla > Ziphiidae > Mesoplodon > Mesoplodon bidens. Next base: position 319,284 of record NW_027672081.1, read on the forward strand.
GGGCTCAGCTCACGTTTACTCACAGAGGCCTGGGCACGGACCCCCAGCTTTGCAATAAGGACGCTCCTTGCGTGGGCGAGCGGGGCTACTGGCTGTATGGGAGATGATTCCCCACCTCTGACCAATTTCAGAATTGTTTACCACTGGAGCCAGTGCCTTGGTAATTTTTTCCTCTGTATTACTGTTAGGTTCAGTTTTTTTTTTCTTTTTGGTTGAAGTTAGATTTTATTCCTCTTTTATGTATTTATAGATATAAGCATGGAAATAATTCATTCTTATAAATACATCAGTGTGAATGGAAGAACTTTTTTTCTGTTTTAGTTTTACATTTTATTTTTTAAAATTTTGAAATTTAATTTTGTTTATTTTTTCATACAGTAGGTTATTATTAGTTTTCTATTTTATGCATATACATGTATACAGGTCAATCCCAATCTCCCAACTCATCCCACCACCACCGCCCCATGGCTTCCCCCACTTTGTGTCCATACGTCAGTTCTCTACCTCTGTGTCTCTATTTCTGCCCTGCAAACCAGTTCATCTGTACCATTTTTCTAGGTTCCACATATAGGCATTAGTATACAATATTTGTTTTTCTCTTTCTGACTTACTTCACTCTGTATGACAGTCTCCAGATCCATCAACTTCTCTACAAATGACCCAGTTTCATTCCTTTTTATGGCTGAGTAATATTCCATTTTATATATGTACCACATCTTTATCCATTCGTCTTTCTGTGGGCATTTAGGTTGCTTCCATTACCTGGCTATTGTAAATAGTGCTGCAATGAACATTGTGGTGAATGTGTCTTTGTGATTTATGGTTTTCTCTGGGTATATGCCCAGAAGTGGGATTGCTAGATCCTATGGTAATTCTCTTTTTAGTTTTTTAAAGGAACCTCCATACTGTTCTCCATAGTGACTGTATCAATTTACATTCCCACCAATAGCGGAAGAGGGTTCCTTTTATCCACACCCTCCCCAGAATTTGTTGTTTGTAGATTATCTGATGATGCCGATTCTAACAGGTGTGAGGTCTTACCTCATTGTAGTTTTGATTTGCATTTCTCTAATAATTAGTGATGTTGAGCAGCTTCTCATGTGCGTCTTGGCCATCTCTGTGTCTTCTTTGAAGAAACGTCTATTTAGATCTTCTGCCCATTTTTGTATTGGGTTGTTTGTTTTATTAATATTAAGCTGCATGAGCTGTTTATATATATTGGAGATTAAACCTTTGTCCATTGATTCGTTTGTGAACGTTTTCGCCCATTCTGAGGGTTGCCTTTTTCCATTCCCGTTTTTTTAACAAAGAAAGAAAGAAAGCCAAAGAAGCAGAACACTAATGTGCGTGAAATATGCCTCTTGAAACTGTCGTTTTGAAATATGGACGTCTTTTGAATTTTTTGGTCGATATATGACCCCAGGATTTGTTTTCAGGGCAGGTGTCATTTATAGGCCGGTAATGATTTGGAATATCCTCTGACCATTAGCGCTGGGATTAAAGCTGCAGTTGTGAGAAACGGCCACAAGGTGGCAGCAGTTCTCCCTTACCAAATCTGGTTACTAGGGCAGCAGAGCCTCAATGGAAGTCGCGTTCTAGATTGGAATGTAGAACGGAATGTGACAGGAGAAAGCCCCTCAAGTGTGTCTCACTACTTCTTGTTCTTGTTTTTAATTTATTTTTTTATTTTTTATTACAGCAAGTTTGAGTACAACGTTTAGCTTGTTGTAGGTGTGCAAGAGGTGGTTCTTTTACACATATACATATGTCTGTTCTTCCTGGGATCCTTTTCCCATGTACGTTATGACAGAATGTTGAGTAGTCTTCTCTTGGTACTCCGTAGGTCTTTGGTGATTATATACGTCTACTGTGTTTGTATATGTCTGTTAACCCCAATATCGTAATGAATTCAATCCTCACACCTTTCCTTTGGTGAACCATAAGTTTGTTTAATGAATCTGTGATTGCCCTTCTCCGTGGAAATATCTGCCCTGGTATCAATTTATAGGTAACACCTTTAAGTGATATGATACGATATGTGTCTTTCACTTTCTGACTTACTCCAAGTCACGTGATTACCTCGAGACTCATCTACGGTGCTGCAAATGGCATTGTGTCCTGTTTTTCCTTGGCGAATATTCTGTCTTAGCGAGGTCCATTTTCTGCAATGTGATTCCGTGAGGGCTGAGGATTAGCTGCCCTGGGCAGCCTGACCCTGCCGGCAAGCCCTCCCCAGGTGTGCCTGCCTTGAGGTCAATATAAACAGCACTCCAGGCAGCAATAGCCCCTGCAGCTGTGCCTGACTCCATATTCTCTGCCCCGTCAGCAGTCTCGGGTCTGTGCTGGTGGGAGGGTGGGAGGGTCCACGGCTTTGTGGGTGGCCCGGTGTGAGTGGGGCTCTGCTGGACTTTCGGCAGGAGTTGCCAGGCTGCCACCTGTAAAGGAGAGGATGTGTCACCCATAACTTCCACTGGAATATCTCTCCGGGCTGAGGTGAGGAAGGAAAAAAAGGAGTGGGGGCCGGGACAGGAGGGGTATCTCAGGCAGGGCAATGGAAAGCTTCCAGAAGAGCGCCCGTGGCCAGGACCATCCTGGCTGACCTGCAGGCACCAAGTTGGCCTGCGTGCCGTCGCTGGTGTGGCTCCACGGCCCTCCCTCTAGGCTTTCAAGCCCTTGTACATATTCAGGTGTTTCACCTGGGAAGGGTGGGAACAGTTCAGCAGCATCTGGCCTGGGGCTCAGCTCACGTTTACTCACAGAGGCCTGGGCACGGTCTCCCAGCTTTGCAATAAGGATGCTCCTTGCGTGGGCGGGTGGGGCTGCTGGCTGTATGGGAGATGATTCCCCACCTCTGACCAATTTCAGAATTCTTTACCACAGGAGCAAGTGCCTTGGTAGTGTTTTCCTCTGTATAACTCTTAGGTTCAGTTTTTTTTTTTTTTCTTTTTTGGTTCAAGTTAGATTTTATTCCTCTTTTATGTATTTATAGATATAAGCATGGAAATAATTCATTGTTATATATACCTCAGTGTGAATGGAAGAACTTTTTTTCTGTTTTATTTTTACATTTTAATTTTAAAAATTTTGAAATTTAATATTGTTTATTTTTTTATACAGTAGGTTATTATTAGTTATCTATTTTATGCATATACATGTATACAGGTCAATCCCAATCTCCCAACTCATCCCACCACCACCACCCCATGGCTTCCCCCACTTTGTGTCCATACGTCTGTTCTCTACCTCTGTGTCTCTATTTCTGCCCTGCAAACCAGTTCATCTGTACCATTTTTCTAGGTTCCACATATAGGCATTAGTATACAATATTTGTTTTTCTCTTTCTGACTTACTTCACTCTGTATGACAGTCTCCAGATCCATCAACTTCTCTGCAAATGACCCAGTTTCATTCCTTTTTATGGCTGAGTAATATTCCATTTTATATATGTACCACATCTTTATCCATTCGTCTGTCTGTGGGCATTTAGGTTGCTTCCATTACCTGGCTATTGTAAATAGTGCTGCAATGAACATTGTGGTGAATGTGTCTTTGTGATTTATGGTTTTCTCTGGGTATATGCCCAGAAGTGGGATTGCTGGATCCTATGGTAATTCTCTTTTTAGTTTTTTAAAGGAACCTCCATACTGTTCTCCATAGTGACTGTATCAATTGACATTCCCACCAATAGCGGAAGAGGGTTCCTTTTGTCCACACCCTCCCCAGAATTTGTTGTTTGTACATTATCTGATGATGCCGATTCTAACAGGTGTGAGGTCTTACCTCATTGTAGTTTTGATTTGCATTTCTCTAATAATTAGTGATGTTGAGCAGCTTTTCATGTGCGTCTTGGCCATCTCTGTGACTTCTTTGAAGAAACGTCTCTTTAGATCTTCTGCCCATTTTTGTATTGGGTTGTTTGTTTTATTAATATTAAGCTGCATGAGCTGTTTATATATATTGGAGATTAAACCTTTGTCCATTGATTCGTTTGTGAACGTTTTCGCCCATTCTGAGGGTTGCCTTTTTCCATTCCCGTTTTTTTAACAAAGAAAGAAAGAAAGCCAAAGAAGCAGAACACTAATGTGCGTGAAATATGCCTCTTGAAACTGTCGTTTTGAAATATGGACGTCTTTTGAATTTTTTGGTCGATATATGACCCCAGGATTTGTTTTCAGGGCAGGTGTCATTTACAGGCCGGTAATGATTTGGAATATCCACTGACCATTAGCGCTGGGATTAAAGCTGCAGTTGTGAGAAACGGCCACAAGGTGGCAGCAGTTCTCCCTTACCAAATCTGGTTACTAGGGCAGCAGAGCCTCAATGGAAGTCGCGTTCTAGATTGGAATGTAGAACGGAATGTGCCAGGAGAAAGCCCCTCAAGTGTGTCTCACTACTTCTTGTTCTTGTTTTTAATTTAATTTTTTATTTTTTATTACAGCAAGTTTGAGTACAACGTTTAGCTTGTTGTAGGTGTGCAAGAGGTGGTTCTTTTACACATACACATATGTCTGTTCTTCCTGGGATCCTTTTCCCATGTACGTTATGACAGAATGTTGAGTAGTCTTCTCTTGGTACTCCGTAGGTCTTTGGTGATTATATACGTCTACTGTGTTTGTATATGTCTGTTAACCCCACTATCGTAATGAATTCAATCCTCACACCTTTCCTTTGGTGAACCATAAGTTTCTTTAATGAATCTGTGATTGCCCTTCTCCGTGGAAATATCTGCCCTGGTATCAATTTATAGGTAACACCTTTAAGTGATATGATACGATATGTGTCTTTCACTTTCTGACTTACTCCAAGTCACGTGATTACCTCGAGACTCATCTATGGTGCTGCAAATGGCATTGTGTCCTGTTTTTCCTTGGCGAATATTCTGTCTTAGCGAGGTCCATTTTCTGCAATGTGATTCCCTGAGGGCTGAGGATTAGCTGCCCTGGGCAGCCTGACCCTGCCGGCAAGCCCTCCCCAGGTGTGCCTGGGTTGAGGTCAATATAAACAGCACTCCAGGCAGCAATAGCCCCTGCAGCTGTGCCTGACTCCATATTCTCTGCCCCGTCAGCAGTCTCGGGGCTGTGCTGGTGGGAGGGTGGGAGGGTCCACGGCTTTGTGGGTGGCCCGGTGTGAGTGGGGCTCTGCTGGACTTTCGGCAGGAGTTGCCAGGCTGCCACCTGTAAAGGAGAGGATGTGTCACCCATAACTTCCACTGGAATATCTCTTCGGGCTGAGGTGAGGAAGGAAAAAAAGGAGTGGGGGCCGGGACAGGAGGGGTATCTCAGGCAGGGCAATGGAAAGCTTCCAGAAGAGCGCCCGTGGCCAGGACCATCCTGGCTGACCTGCAGGCACCAAGTTGGCCTGCGTGCCGTCGCTGGTGTGGCTCCACGGCCCTCCCTCTAGGCTTTCAAGCCCTTGTACATATTCAGGTGTTTCACCTGGGAAGGGTGGGAACAGTTCAGCAGCATCTGGCCTGGGGCTCAGCTCACGTTTACTCACAGAGGCCTGGGCACGGTCTCCCAGCTTTGCAATAAGGATGCTCCTTGCGTGGGCGGGTGGGGCTGCTGGCTGTATGGGAGATGATTCCCCACCTCTGACCAATTTCAGAATTCTTTACCACTGGAGCAAGTGCCTTGGTAGTGTTTTCCTCTGTATAACTCTTAGGTTCATTTTTTTTTTTTTTCTTTTTTGGTTCAAGTTAGATTTTATTCCTCTTTTATGTATTTATTGATATAAGCATGGAAATAATTCATTGTTATATATACCTCAGTGTGAATGGAAGAACTTTTTTTCTGTTTTATTTTTACATTTTAATTTTAAAAATTTTGAAATTTAATATTGTTTATTTTTTTATACAGTAGGTTATTATTAGTTATCTATTTTATGCATATACATGTATACAGGTCAATCCCAATCTCCCAACTCATCCCACCACCACCACCCCATGGCTTCCCCCACTTTGTGTCCATACGTCTGTTCTCTACCTCTGTGTCTCTATTTCTGCCCTGCAAACCAGTTCATCTGTACCATTTTTCTAGGTTCCACATATAGGCATTAGTATACAATATTTGTTTTTCTCTTTCTGACTTACTTCACTCTGTATGACAGTCTCCAGATCCATCAACTTCTCTACAAATGACCCAGTTTCATTCCTTTTTATGGCTGAGTAATATTCCATTTTATATATGTACCACATCTTTATCCATTCGTCTGTCTGTGGGCATTTAGGTTGCTTCCATTACCTGGCTATTGTAAATAGTGCTGCAATGAACATTGTGGTGAATGTGTCTTTGTGATTTATGGTTTTCTCTGGGTATATGCCCAGAAGTGGGATTGCTGGATCCTATGGTAATTCTCTTTTTAGTTTTTTAAAGGAACCTCCATACTGTTCTCCATAGTGACTGTATCAATTGACATTCCCACCAATAGCGGAAGAGGGTTCCTTTTGTCCACACCCTCCCCAGAATTTGTTGTTTGTACATTATCTGATGATGCCGATTCTAACAGGTGTGAGGTCTTACCTCATTGTAGTTTTGATTTGCATTTCTCTAATAATTAGTGATGTTGAGCAGCTTTTCATGTGCGTCTTGGCCATCTCTGTGACTTCTTTGAAGAAACGTCTCTTTAGATCTTCTGCCCATTTTTGTATTGGGTTGTTTGTTTTATTAATATTAAGCTGCATGAGCTGTTTATATATATTGGAGATTAAACCTTTGTCCATTGATTCGTTTGTGAACGTTTTCGCCCATTCTGAGGGTTGCCTTTTTCCATTCCCGTTTTTTTAACAAAGAAAGAAAGAAAGCCAAAGAAGCAGAACACTAATGTGCGTGAAATATGCCTCTTGAAACTGTCGTTTTGAAATATGGACGTCTTTTGAATTTTTTGGTCGATATATGACCCCAGGATTTGTTTTCAGGGCAGGTGTCATTTACAGGCCGGTAATGATTTGGAATATCCACTGACCATTAGCGCTGGGATTAAAGCTGCAGTTGTGAGAAACGGCCACAAGGTGGCAGCAGTTCTCCCTTACCAAATCTGGTTACTAGGGCAGCAGAGCCTCAATGGAAGTCGCGTTCTAGATTGGAATGTAGAACGGAATGTGCCAGGAGAAAGCCCCTCAAGTGTGTCTCACTACTTCTTGTTCCTGTTTTTAATTTAATTTTTTATTTTTTATTACAGCAAGTTTGAGTACAACGTTTAGCTTGTTGTAGGTGTGCAAGAGGTGGTTCTTTTACACATATACATATGTCTGTTCTTCCTGGGATCCTTTTCCCATGTACGTTATGACAGAATGTTGAGTAGTCTTCTCTTGGTACTCCGTAGGTCTTTGGTGATTATATACGTCTACTGTGTTTGTATATGTCTGTTAACCCCAATATCGTAATGAATTCAATCCTCACACCTTTCCTTTGGTGAACCATAAGTTTGTTTAATGAATCTGTGATTGCCCTTCTCCGTGGAAATATCTGCCCTGGTATCAATTTATAGGTAACACCTATAAGTGATATGATACGATATGTGTCTTTCACTTTCTGACTTACTCCAAGTCACGTGATTACCTCGAGACTCATCTACGGTGCTGCAAATGGCATTGTGTCCTTTTTTTCCTTGGCGAATATTCTGTCTTAGCGAGGTCCATTTTCTGCAATGTGATTCCCTGAGGGCTGAGGATTAGCTGCCCTGGGCAGCCTGACCCTGCCGGCAAGCCCTCCCCAGGTGTGCCTGCCTTGAGGTCAATATAAACAGCACTCCAGGCAGCAATAGCCCCTGCAGCTGTGCCTGACTCCATATTCTCTGCCCCGTCAGCAGTCTCGGGGCTGTGCTGGTGGGAGGGTGGGAGGGTCCACGGCTTTGTGGGTGGCCCGGTGTGAGTGGGGCTCTGCTGGACTTTCGGCAGGAGTTGTCAGGCTGCCACCTGTAAAGAAGAGGATGTGTCACCCATAACTTCCACTGGAATATCTCTCCGGGCTGAGGTGAGGAAGGAAAAAAAGGAGTGGGGGCCGGGACAGGAGGGGTATCTCAGGCAGGGCAATGGAAAGCTTCCAGAAGAGCGCCCGTGGCCAGGACCATCCTGGCTGACCTGCAGGCACCAAGTTGGCCTGCGTGCCGTCGCTGGTGTGGCTCCACGGCCCTCCCTCTAGGCTTTCAAGCCCTTGTACATATTCAGGTGTTTCACCTGGGAAGGGTGGGAACAGTTCAGCAGCATCTGGCCTGGGGCTCAGCTCACGTTTACTCACAGAGGCCTGGGCACGGTCTCCCAGCTTTGCAATAAGGATGCTCCTTGCGTGGGCGGGTGGGGCTGCTGGCTGTATGGGAGATGATTCCCCACCTCTGACCAATTTCAGAATTGTTTACCACTGGAGCAAGTGCCTTGGTAGTGTTTTCCTCTGTATAACTCTTAGGTTCAGTTTTTTTTTTTTCTTTTTTGGTTCAAGTTAGATTTTATTCCTCTTTTATGTATTTATAGATATAAGCATGGAAATAATTCATTGTTATATATACATCAGTGTGAATGGAAGAACTTTTTTTCTGTTTTATTTTAACATTTTATTTTTAAAAATTTTGAAATTTAATTTTGTTTATTTTTTTATACAGTAGGTTATTATTAGTTATCTATATTATGCATATACATGTATACAGGTCAATCCCAATCTCCCAACTCATCCCACCACCACCACCCCATGGCTTCCCCCACTTTGTGTCCATACGTCTGTTCTCTACCTCTGTGTCTCTATTTCTGCCCTGCAAACCAGTTCATCTGTACCATTTTTCTAGGTTCCACATATAGGCATTAGTATACAATATTTGTTTTTCTCTTTCTGACTTACTTCACTCTGTATGACAGTCTCTAGATCCATCAACTTCTCTACAAATGACCCAGTTTCATTCCTTTTTATGGCTGAGTAATATTCCATTTTATATATGTACCACATCTTTATCCATTCGTCTGTCTGTGGGCATTTAGGTTGCTTCCATTACCTGGCTATTGTAAATAGTGCTGCAATGAACATTGTGGTGAATGTGTCTTTGTGATTTATGGTTTTCTCTGGGTATATGCCCAGAAGTGGGATTGCTGGATCCTATGGTAATTCTCTTTTTAGTTTTTTAAAGGAACCTCCATACTGTTCTCCATAGTGACTGTATCAATTTACATTCCCACCAATAGTGGAAGAGGGTTCCTTTTGTCCACACCCTCCCCAGAATTTGTTGTTTGTACATTATCTGATGATGCCGATTCTAACAGGTGTGAGGTCTTACCTCATTGTAGTTTTGATTTGCATTTCTCTAATAATTAGTGATGTTGAGCAGCTTCTTATGTGCGTCTTGGCCATCTCTGTGACTTCTTTGAAGAAACGTCTCTTTAGATCTTCTGCCCATTTTTGTATTGGGTTGTTTGTTTTATTAATATTAAGCTGCATGAGCTGTTTATATATATTGGAGATTAAACCTTTGTCCATTGATTCGTTTGTGAACGTTTTCGCCCATTCTGAGGGTTGCCTTTTTCCATTCCCGTTTTTTTAACAAAGAAAGAAAGAAAGCCAAAGAAGCAGAACACTAATGTGCGTGAAATATGCCTCTTGAAACTGTCGTTTTGAAATATGGACGTCTTTTGAATTTTTTGGTCGATATATGACCCCAGGATTTGTTTTCAGGGCAGGTGTCATTTACAGGCCGGTAATGATTTGGAATATCCACTGACCATTAGCGCTGGGATTAAAGCTGCAGTTGTGATAAACGGCCACAAGGTGGCAGCAGTTCTCCCTTACCAAATCTGGTTACTAGGGCAGCAGAGCCTCAATGGAAGTCGCGTTCTAGATTGGAATGTAGAACGGAATGTGCCAGGAGAAAGCCCCTCAAGTGTGTCTCACTACTTCTTGTTCCTGTTTTTAATTTAATTTTTTATTTTTTATTACAGCAAGTTTGAGTACAACGTTTAGCTTGTTGTAGGTGTGCAAGAGGTGGTTCTTTTACACATATACATATGTCTGTTCTTCCTGGGATCCTTTTCCCATGTACGTTATGACAGAATGTTGAGTAGTCTTCTCTTGGTACTCCGTAGGTCTTTGGTGATTATATACGTCTACTGTGTTTGTATATGTCTGTTAACCCCAATATCGTAATGAATTCAATCCTCACACCTTTCCTTTGGTGAACCATAAGTTTGTTTAATGAATCTGTGATTGCCCTTCTCCGTGGAAATATCTGCCCTGGTATCAATTTATAGGTAACACCTATAAGTGATATGATACGATATGTGTCTTTCACTTTCTGACTTACTCCAAGTCACGTGATTACCTCGAGACTCATCTACGGTGCTGCAAATGGCATTGTGTCCTTTTTTTCCTTGGCGAATATTCTGTCTTAGCGAGGTCCATTTTCTGCAATGTGATTCCCTGAGGGCTGAGGATTAGCTGCCCTGGGCAGCCTGACCCTGCCGGCAAGCCCTCCCCAGGTGTGCCTGCCTTGAGGTCAATATAAACAGCACTCCAGGCAGCAATAGCCCCTGCAGCTGTGCCTGACTCCATATTCTCTGCCCCGTCAGCAGTCTCGGGGCTGTGCTGGTGGGAGGGTGGGAGGGTCCACGGCTTTGTGGGTGGCCCGGTGTGAGTGGGGCTCTGCTGGACTTTCGGCAGGAGTTGTCAGGCTGCCACCTGTAAAGAAGAGGATGTGTCACCCATAACTTCCACTGGAATATCTCTCCGGGCTGAGGTGAGGAAGGAAAAAAAGGAGTGGGGGCCGGGACAGGAGGGGTATCTCAGGCAGGGCAATGGAAAGCTTCCAGAAGAGCGCCCGTGGCCAGGACCATCCTGGCTGACCTGCAGGCACCAAGTTGGCCTGCGTGCCGTCGCTGGTGTGGCTCCACGGCCCTCCCTCTAGGCTTTCAAGCCCTTGTACATATTCAGGTGTTTCACCTGGGAAGGGTGGGAACAGTTCAGCAGCATCTGGCCTGGGGCTCAGCTCACGTTTACTCACAGAGGCCTGGGCACGGTCTCCCAGCTTTGCAATAAGGACGCTCCTTGCGTGGGCGGGTGGGGCTGCTGGCTGTATGGGAGATGATTCCCCACCTCTGACCAATTTCAGAATTGTTTACCACTGGAGCAAGTGCCTTGGTAGTGTTTTCCTCTGTATAACTGTTAGGTTCAGTTTTTTTTTTTTCTTTTTTGGTTCAAGTTAGATTTTATTCCTCTTTTATGTATTTATAGATATAAGCATGGAAATAATTCATTGTTATATATACATCAGTGTGAATGGAAGAACTTTTTTTCTGTTTTATTTTAACATTTTATTTTTAAAAATTTTGAAATTTAATTTTGTTTATTTTTTTATACAGTAGGTTATTATTAGTTATCTATTTTATGCATATACATGTATACAGGTCAATCCCAATCTCCCAACTCATCCCACCACCACCACCCCATGGCTTCCCCCACTTTGTGTCCATACGTCTGTTCTCTACCTCTGTGTCTCTATTTCTGCCCTGCAAACCAGTTCATCTGTACCATTTTTCTAGGTTCCACATATAGGCATTAGTATACAATATTTGTTTTTCTCTTTCTGACTTACTTCACTCTGTATGACAGTCTCTAGATCCATCAACTTCTCTACAAATGACCCAGTTTCATTCCTTTTTATGGCTGAGTAATATTCCATTTTATATATGTACCACATCTTTATCCATTCGTCTGTCTGTGGGCATTTAGGTTGCTTCCATTACCTGGCTATTGTAAATAGTGCTGCAATGAACATTGTGGTGAATGTGTCTTTGTGATTTATGGTTTTCTCTGGGTATATGCCCAGAAGTGGGATTGCTGGATCCTATGGTAATTCTCTTTTTAGTTTTTTAAAGGAACCTCCATACTGTTCTCCATAGTGACTGTATCAATTTACATTCCCACCAATAGTGGAAGAGGGTTCCTTTTGTCCACACCCTCCCCAGAATTTGTTGTTTGTACATTATCTGATGATGCCGATTCTAACAGGTGTGAGGTCTTACCTCATTGTAGTTTTGATTTGCATTTCTCTAATAATTAGTGATGTTGAGCAGCTTCTTATGTGCGTCTTGGCCATCTCTGTGACTTCTTTGAAGAAACGTCTCTATAGATCTTCTGCCCATTTTTGTATTGGGTTGTTTGTTTTATTAATATTAAGCTGCATGAGCTGTTTATATATATTGGAGATTAAACCTTTGTCCATTGATTCGTTTGTGAACGTTTTCGCCCATTCTGAGGGTTGCCTTTTTCCATTCCCGTTTTTTTAACAAAGAAAGAAAGAAAGCCAAAGAAGCAGAACACTAATGTGCGTGAAATATGCCTCTTGAAACTGTCGTTTTGAAATATGGACGTCTTTTGAATTTTTTGGTCGATATATGACCCCAGGATTTGTTTTCAGGGCAGGTGTCATTTACAGGCCGGTAATGATTTGGAATATCCACTGACCATTAGCGCTGGGATTAAAGCTGCAGTTGTGAGAAACGGCCACAAGGTGGCAGCAGTTCTCCCTTACCAAATCTGGTTACTAGGGCAGCAGAGCCTCAATGGAAGTCGCGTTCTAGATTGGAATGTAGAACGGAATGTGCCAGGAGAAAGCCCCTCAAGTGTGTCTCACTACTTCTTGTTCCTGTTTTTAATTTAATTTTTTATTTTTTATTACAGCAAGTTTGAGTACAACGTTTAGCTTGTTGTAGGTGTGCAAGAGGTGGTTCTTTTACACATATACATATGTCTGTTCTTCCTGGGATCCTTTTCCCATGTACGTTATGACAGAATGTTGAGTAGTCTTCTCTTGGTACTCCGTAGGTCTTTGGTGATTATATACGTCTACTGTGTTTGTATATGTCTGTTAACCCCAATATCGTAATGAATTCAATCCTCACACCTTTCCTTTGGTGAACCATAAGTTTGTTTAATGAATCTGTGATTGCCCTTCTCCGTGGAAATATCTGCCCTGGTATCAATTTATAGGTAACACCTATAAGTGATATGATACGATATGTGTCTTTCACTTTCTGACTTACTCCAAGTCACGTGATTACCTCGAGACTCATCTACGGTGCTGCAAATGGCATTGTGTCCTTTTTTTCCTTGGCGAATATTCTGTCTTAGCGAGGTCCATTTTCTGCAATGTGATTCCCTGAGGGCTGAGGATTAGCTGCCCTGGGCAGCCTGACCCTGCCGGCAAGCCCTCCCCAGGTGTGCCTGCCTTGAGGTCAATATAAACAGCACTCCAGGCAGCAATAGCCCCTGCAGCTGTGCCTGACTCCATATTCTCTGCCCCGTCAGCAGTCTCGGGGCTGTGCTGGTGGGAGGGTGGGAGGGTCCACGGCTTTGTGGGTGGCCCAGTGTGAGTGGGGCTCTGCTGGACTTTCGGCAGGAGTTGTCAGGCTGCCACCTGTAAAGAAGAGGATGTGTCACCCATAACTTCCACTGGAATAACTCTCCGGGCTGAGGTGAGGAAGGAAAAAAAGGAGTGGGGGCCGGGACAGGAGGGGTATCTCAGGCAGGGCAATGGAAAGCTTCCAGAAGAGCGCCCGTGGCCAGGACCATCCTGGCTGACCTGCAGGCACCAAGTTGGCCTGCGTGCCGTCGCTGGTGTGGCTCCACGGCCCTCCCTCTAGGCTTTCAAGCCCTTGTACATATTCAGGTGTTTCACCTGGGAAGGGTGGGAACAGTTCAGCAGCATCTGGCCTGGGGCTCAGCTCACGTTTACTCACAGAGGCCTGGGCACGGTCTCCCAGCTTTGCAATAAGGACGCTCCTTGCGTGGGCGGGTGGGGCTGCTGGCTGTATGGGAGATGATTCCCCACCTCTGACCAATTTCAGAATTGTTTACCACTGGAGCAAGTGCCTTGGTAGTGTTTTCCTCTGTATAACTGTTAGGTTCAGTTTTTTTTTTTTCTTTTTTGGTTCAAGTTAGATTTTATTCCTCTTTTATGTATTTATAGATATAAGCATGGAAATAATTCATTGTTATATATACATCAGTGTGAATGGAAGAACTTTTTTTCTGTTTTATTTTTACATTTTATTTTTTAAAATTTTGAAATTTAATTTTGTTTATTTTTTTATACAGTAGGTTATTATTAGTTATCTATTTTATGCATATACATGTATACAGGTCAATCCCAATCTCCCAACTCATCCCACCACCACCACCCCATGGCTTCCCCCACTTTGTGTCCATACGTCTGTTCTCTACCTCTGTGTCTCTATTTCTGCCCTGCAAACCAGTTCATCTGTACCATTTTTCTAGGTTCCACATATAGGCATTAGTATACAATATTTGTTTTTCTCTTTCTGACTTACTTCACTCTGTATGACAGTCTCTAGATCCATCAACTTCTCTACAAATGACCCAGTTTCATTCCTTTTTATGGCTGAGTAATATTCCATTTTATATATGTACCACATCTTTATCCATTCGTCTGTCTGTGGGCATTTAGGTTGCTTCCATTACCTGGCTATTGTAAATAGTGCTGCAATGAACATTGTGGTGAATGTGTCTTTGTGATTTATGGTTTTCTCTGGGTATATGCCCAGAAGTGGGATTGCTGGATCCTATGGTAATTCTCTTTTTAGTTTTTTAAAGGAACCTCCATACTGTTCTCCATAGTGACTGTATCAATTTACATTCCCACCAATAGTGGAAGAGGGTTCCTTTTGTCCACACCCTCCCCAGAATTTGTTGTTTGTACATTATCTGATGATGCCGATTCTAACAGGTGTGAGGTCTTACCTCATTGTAGTTTTGATTTGCATTTCTCTAATAATTAGTGATGTTGAGCAGCTTCTTATGTGCGTCTTGGCCATCTCTGTGACTTCTTTGAAGAAACGTCTCTATAGATCTTCTGCCCATTTTTGTATTGGGTTGTTTGTTTTATTAATATTAAGCTGCATGAGCTGTTTATATATATTGGAGATTAAACCTTTGTCCATTGATTCGTTTGTGAACGTTCTCGCCCATTCTGAGGGTTGCCTTTTTCCATTCCCGTTTTTTTAACAAAGAAAGAAAGAAAGCCAAAGAAGCAGAACACTAATGTGCGTGAAATATGCCTCTTGAAACTGTCGTTTTGAAATATGGACGTCTTTTGAATTTTTTGGTCGATATATGACCCCAGGATTTGTTTTCAGGGCAGGTGTCATTTACAGGCCGGTAATGATTTGGAATATCCACTGACCATTAGCGCTGGGATTAAAGCTGCAGTTGTGAGAAACGGCCACAAGGTGGCAGCAGTTCTCCCTTACCAAATCTGGTTACTAGGGCAGCAGAGCCTCAATGGAAGTCGCGTTCTAGATTGGAATGTAGAACGGAATGTGCCAGGAGAAAGCCCCTCAAGTGTGTCTCACTACTTCTTGTTCCTGTTTTTAATTTAATTTTTTAGTTTTTATTACAGCAAGTTTGAGTACAACGTTTAGCTTGTTGTAGGTGTGCAAGAGGTGGTTCTTTTACACCTATACATATGTCTGTTCTTCCTGGGATCCTTTTCCCATGTACGTTATGACAGAATGTTGAGTAGTCTTCTCTTGGTACTCCGTAGGTCTTTGGTGATTATATACGTCTACTGTGTTTGTATATGTCTGTTAACCCCAATATCGTAATGAATTCAATCCTCACACCTTTCCTTTGGTGAACCATAAGTTTGTTTAATGAATCTGTGATTGCCCTTCTCCGTGGAAATATCTGCCCTGGTATCAATTTATAGGTAACACCTATAAGTGATATGATACGATATGTGTCTTTCACTTTCTGACTTACTCCAAGTCACGTGATTACCTCGAGACTCATCTACGGTGCTGCAAATGGCATTGTGTCCTTTTTTTCCTTGGCGAATATTCTGTCTTAGCGAGGTCCATTTTCTGCAATGTGATTCCCTGAGGGCTGAGGATTAGCTGCCCTGGGCAGCCTGACCCTTCCGGCATGCCCTCCCCAGGTGTGCCTGCCTTGAGGTCAATATAAACAGCACTCCAGGCAGCAATAGCCCCTGCAGCTGTGCCTGACTCCATATTCTCTGCCCCGTCAGCAGTCTCGGGGCTGTGCTGGTGGGAGGTTGGGAGGTTCCACGGCTTTGTGGGTGGCCCGGTGTGAGTGGGGCTCTGCTGGACTTTCGGCAGGAGTTGTCAGGCTGCCACCTGTAAAGAAGAGGATGTGTCACCCATAACTTCCACTGGAATATCTCTCCGGGCTGAGGTGAGGAAGGAAAAAAAGGAGTGGGGGCCGGGACAGGAGGGGTATCTCAGGCAGGGCAATGGAAAGCTTCCAGAAGAGCGCCCGTGGCCAGGACCATCCTGGCTGACCTGCAGGCACCAAGTTGGCCTGCGTGCCGTCGCTGGTGTGGCTCCACGGCCCTCCCTCTAGGCTTTCAAGCCCTTGTACATATTCAGGTGTTTCACCTGGGAAGGGTGGGAACAGTTCAGCAGCATCTGGCCTAGGGCTCAGCTCACGTTTACTCACAGAGGCCTGGGCACGGTCTCCCAGCTTTGCAATAAGGACGCTCCTTGCGTGGGCGGGTGGGGCTGCTGGCTGTATGGGAGATGATTCCCCACCTCTGACCAATTTCAGAATTCTTTACCACTGGAGCAAGTGCCTTGGTAGTGTTTTCCTCTGTATAACTCTTAGGTTCAGTTTTTTTTTTTCTTTTTTGGTTCAAGTTAGATTTTATTCCTCTTTTATGTATTTATAGATATAAGCATGGAAATAATTCATTGTTATATATACATCAGTGTGAATGGAAGAACTTTTTTTCTGTTTTATTTTTACATTTTATTTTTAAAAATTTTGAAATTTAATTTTGTTTATTTTTTTATACAGTAGGTTATTATTAGTTATCTATTTTATGCATATACATGTATACAGGTCAATCCCAATCTCCCAACTCATCCCACCACCACCACCCCATGGCTTCCCCCACTTTGTGTCCATACGTCTGTTCTCTACCTCTGTGTCTCTATTTCTGCCCTGCAAACCAGTTCATCTGTACCATTTTTCTAGGTTCCACATATAGGCATTAGTATACAATATTTGTTTTTCTCTTTCTGACTTACTTCACTCTGTATGACAGTCTCCAGATCCATCAACTTCTCTACAAATGACCCTGTTTCATTCCTTTTTATGGCTGAGTAATATTCCATTTTATATATGTACCACATCTTTATCCATTCGTCTGTCTGTGGGCATTTAGGTTGCTTCCATTACCTGGCTATTGTAAATAGTGCTGCAATGAACATTGTGGTGAATGTGTCTTTGAGATTTATGGTTTTCTCTGGGTATATGCCCAGAAGTGGGATTGCTGGATCCTATGGTAATTCTCTTTTTAGTTTTTTAAAGGAACCTCCATACTGTTCTCCATAGTGACTGTATCAATTTACATTCCCACCAATAGCGGAAGAGGGTTCCTTTTGTCCACACCCTCCCCAGAATTTGTTGTTTGTAGATTATCTGATGATGCCGATTCTAACAGGTGTGAGGTCTTACCTCATTGTAGTTTTGATTTGCATTTCTCTAATAATTAGTGATGTTGAGCAGCTTCTCATGTGCGTCTTGGCCATCTCTGTGTCTTCTTTGAAGAAACGTCTCTTTAGATCTTCTGCCCATTTTTGTATTGGGTTGTTTGTTTTATTAATATTAAGCTGCATGAGCTGTTTATATATATTGGAGATTAAACCTTTGTCCATTGATTCGTTTGTGAACGTTTTCGCCCATTCTGAGGGTTGCCTTTTTCCATTCCCGTTTTTTTAACAAAGAAAGAAAGAAAGCCAAAGAAGCAGAACACTAATGTGCGTGAAATATGCCTCTTGAAACTGTCGTTTTGAAATATGGACGTCTTTTGAATTTTTTGGTCGATATATGACCCCAGGATTTGTTTCCAGGGCAGGTGTCATTTACAGGCCTGTAATGATTTGGAATATCCACTGACCATTAGCGCTGGGATTAAAGCTGCAGTTGTGAGAAACGGCCACAAGGTGGCAGCAGTTCTCCCTTACCAAATCTGGTTACTAGGGCAGCAGAGCCTCAATGGAAGTCGCGTTCTAGATTGGAATGTAGAACGGAATGTGCCAGGAGAAAGCCCCTCAAGTGTGTCTCTCTACTTCTTGTTCTTGTTTTTAATTTATTTTTTTATTTTTTATTACAGCAAGTTTGAGTACAACGTTTAGCTTGTTGTAGGTGTGCAAGAGGTGGTTCTTTTACACATATACATATGTCTGTTCTTCCTGGGATCCTTTTCCCATGTACGTTATGACAGAATGTTGAGTAGTCTTCTCTTGGTACTCCGTAGGTCTTTGGTGATTATATACGTCTACTGTGTTTGTATATGTCTGTTAACCCCAATATCGTAATGAATTCAATCCTCACACCTTTCCTTTGGTGAACCATAAGTTTGTTTAATGAATCTGTGATTGCCCTTCTCCGTGGAAATATCTGCCCTGGTATCAATTTATAGGTAACACCTATAAGTGATATGATACGATATGTGTCTTTCACTTTCTGACTTACTCCAACTCACGTGATTACCTCGAGACTCATCTACGGTGCTGCAAATGGCATTGTGTCCTTTTTTTCCTTGGCGAATATTCTGTCTTAGCGAGGTCCATTTTCTGCAATGTGATTCCCTGAGGGCTGAGGATTAGCTGCCCTGGGCAGCCTGACCCTGCCGGCAAGCCCTCCCCAGGTGTGCCTGCCTTGAGGTCAATATAAACAGCACTCCAGGCAGCAATAGCCCCTGCAGCTGTGCCTGACTCCATATTCTCTGCCCCGTCAGCAGTCTCGGGGCTGTGCTGGTGGGAGGGTGGGAGGGTCCACGGCTTTGTGGGTGGCCCGGTGTGAGTGGGGCTCTGCTGGACTTTTGGCAGGAGTTGCCAGGCTGCCACCTGTAAAGAAGAGGATGTGTCACCCATAACTTCCACTGGAATATCTCTCCGGGCTGAGGTGAGGAAGGAAAAAAAGGAGTGGGGGCCGGGACAGGAGGGGTATCTCAGGCAGGGCAATGGAAATCTTCCAGAAGAGCGCCCGTGGCCAGGACCATCCTGGCTGACCTGCAGGCACCAAGTTGGCCTGCGTGCCGTCGCTGGTGTGGCTCCACGGCCCTCCCTCTAGGCTTTCAAGCCCTTGTACATATTCAGGTGTTTCACCTGGGAAGGGTGGGAACAGTTCAGCAGCATCTGGCCTGGGGCTCAGCTCACGTTTACTCACAGAGGCCTGGGCACGGTCTCCCAGCTTTGCAATAAGGACGCTCCTTGCGTGGGCGGGTGGGGCTGCTGGCTGTATGGGAGATGATTCCCCACCTCTGACCAATTTCAGAATTGTTTACCACTGGAGCAAGTGCCTTGGTAGTGTTTTCCTCTGTATAACTGTTAGGTTCAGTTTTTTTTTTTTCTTTTTTGGTTCAAGTTAGATTTTATTCCTCTTTTATGTATTTATAGATATAAGCATGGAAATAATTCATTGTTATATATACATCAGTGTGAATGGAAGAACTTTTTTTCTGTTATATTTTTACATTTTATTTTTAAAAATTTTGAAATTTAATTTTGTTTATTTTTTTATACAGTAGGTTATTATTAGTTATCTATTTTATGCATATACATGTATACAGGTCAATCCCAATCTCCCAACTCATCCCACCACCACCACCCCATGGCTTCCCCCACTTTGTGTCCATACGTCTGTTCTCTACCTCTGTGTCTCTATTTCTGCCCTGCAAACCAGTTCATCTGTACCATTTTTCTAGGTTCCACATATAGGCATTAGTATACAATATTTGTTTTTCTCTTTCTGACTTACTTCACTCTGTATGACAGTCTCCAGATCCATCAACTTCACTACAAATGACCCAGTTTCATTCCTTTTTATGGCTGAGTAATATTCCATTTTATATATGTACCACATCTTTATCCATTCGTCTGTCTGTGGGCATTTAGGTTGCTTCCATTACCTGGCTATTGTAAATAGTGCTGCAATGAACATTGTGGAGAATGTGTCTTTGTGATTTATGGTTTTCTCTGGGTATATGCCCAGAAGTGGGATTGCTGGATCCTATGGTAATTCTCTTTTTGTTTTTTAAAGGAACCTCCATACTGTTCTCCATAGTGACTGTATCAATTTACATTCCCACCAATAGCGGAAGAGGGTTCCTTTTGTCCACACCCTCCCCAGAATTTGTTGTTTGTACATTATCTGATGATGCCGATTCTAACAGGTGTGAGGTCTTACCTCATTGTAGTTTTGATTTGCATTTCTCTAATAATTAGTGATGTTGAGCAGCTTCTCATGTGCGTCTTGGCCATCTCTGTGTCTTCTTTGAAGAAACGTCTCTTTAGATCTTCTGCCCATTTTTGTATTGGGTTGTTTGTTTTATTAATATTAAGCTGCATGAGCTGTTTATATATATTGGAGATTAAACCTTTGTCCATTGATTCGTTTGTGAACGTTTTCGCCCATTCTGAGGGTTGCCTTTTTCCATTCCCGTTTTTTTAACAAAGAAAGAAAGAAAGCCAAAGAAGCAGAACACTAATGTGCGTGAAATATGCCTCTTGAAACTGTCGTTTTGAAATATGGACGTCTTTTGAATTTTTTGGTCGATATATGACCCCAGGATTTGTTTCCAGGGCAGGTGTCATTTACAGGCCTGTAATGATTTGGAATATCCACTGACCATTAGCGCTGGGATTAAAGCTGCAGTTGTGAGAAACGGCCACAAGGTGGCAGCAGTTCTCCCTTACCAAATCTGGTTACTAGGGCAGCAGAGCCTCAATGGAAGTCGCGTTCTAGATTGGAATGTAGAACGGAATGTGCCAGGAGAAAGCCCCTCAAGTGTGTCTCTCTACTTCTTGTTCTTGTTTTTAATTTATTTTTTTATTTTTTATTACAGCAAGTTTGAGTACAACGTTTAGCTTGTTGTAGGTGTGCAAGAGGTGGTTCTTTTACACATATACATATGTCTGTTCTTCCTGGGATCCTTTTCCCATGTACGTTATGACAGAATGTTGAGTAGTCTTCTCTTGGTACTCCGTAGGTCTTTGGTGATTATATACGTCTACTGTGTTTGTATATGTCTGTTAACCCCAATATCGTAATGAATTCAATCCTCACACCTTTCCTTTGGTGAACCATAAGTTTGTTTAATGAATCTGTGATTGCCCTTCTCCGTGGAAATATCTGCCCTGGTATCAATTTATAGGTAACACCTATAAGTGATATGATACGATATGTGTCTTTCACTTTCTGACTTACTCCAAGTCACGTGATTACCTCGAGACTCATCTACGGTGCTGCAAATGGCATTGTGTCCTTTTTTTCCTTGGCGAATATTCTGTCTTAGCGAGGTCCATTTTCTGCAATGTGATTCCCTGAGGGCTGAGGATTAGCTGCCCTGGGCAGCCTGACCCTGCCGGCAAGCCCTCCCCAGGTGTGCCTGCCTTGAGGTCAATATAAACAGCACTCCAGGCAGCAATAGCCCCTGCAGCTGTGCCTGACTCCATATTCTCTGCCCCGTCAGCAGTCTCGGGGCTGTGCTGGTGGGAGGGTGGGAGGGTCCACGGCTTTGTGGGTGGCCCGGTGTGAGTGGGGCTCTGCTGGACTTTTGGCAGGAGTTGCCAGGCTGCCACCTGTAAAGAAGAGGATGTGTCACCCATAACTTCCACTGGAATATCTCTCCGGGCTGAGGTGAGGAAGGAAAAAAAGGAGTGGGGGCCGGGACAGGAGGGGTATCTCAGGCAGGGCAATGGAAATCTTCCAGAAGAGCGCCCGTGGCCAGGACCATCCTGGCTGACCTGCAGGCACCAAGTTGGCCTGCGTGCCGTCGCTGGTGTGGCTCCACGGCCCTCCCTCTAGGCTTTCAAGCCCTTGTACATATTCAGGTGTTTCACCTGGGAAGGGTGGGAACAGTTCAGCAGCATCTGGCCTGGGGCTCAGCTCACGTTTACTCACAGAGGCCTGGGCACGGTCTCCCAGCTTTGCAATAAGGACGCTCCTTGCGTGGGCGGGTGGGGCTGCTGGCTGTATGGGAGATGATTCCCCACCTCTGACCAATTTCAGAATTGTTTACCACTGGAGCAAGTGCCTTGGTAGTGTTTTCCTCTGTATAACTGTTAGGTTCAGTTTTTTTTTTTTCTTTTTTGGTTCAAGTTAGATTTTATTCCTCTTTTATGTATTTATAGATATAAGCATGGAAATAATTCATTGTTATATATAGATCAGTGTGAATGGAAGAACTTTTTTTCTGTTATATTTTTACATTTTATTTTTAAAAATTTTGAAATTTAATTTTGTTTATTTTTTTATACAGTAGGTTATTATTAGTTATCTATTTTATGCATATACATGTATACAGGTCAATCCCAATCTCCCAACTCATCCCACCACCACCACCCCATGGCTTCCCCCACTTTGTGTCCATACGTCTGTTCTCTACCTCTGTGTCTCTATTTCTGCCCTGCAAACCAGTTCATCTGTACCATTTTTCTAGGTTCCACATATAGGCATTAGTATACAATATTTGTTTTTCTCTTTCTGACTTACTTCACTCTGTATGACAGTCTCCAGATCCATCAACTTCACTACAAATGACCCAGTTTCATTCCTTTTTATGGCTGAGTAATATTCCATTTTATATATGTACCACATCTTTATCCATTCGTCTGTCTGTGGGCATTTAGGTTGCTTCCATTACCTGGCTATTGTAAATAGTGCTGCAATGAACATTGTGGAGAATGTGTCTTTGTGATTTATGGTTTTCTCTGGGTATATGCCCAGAAGTGGGATTGCTGGATCCTATGGTAATTCTCTTTTTGTTTTTTAAAGGAACCTCCATACTGTTCTCCATAGTGACTGTATCAATTTACATTCCCACCAATAGCGGAAGAGGGTTCCTTTTGTCCACACCCTCCCCAGAATTTGTTGTTTGTAGATTATCTGATGATGCCGATTCTAACAGGTGTGAGGTCTTACCTCATTGTAGTTTTGATTTGCATTTCTCTAATAATTAGTGATGTTGAGCAGCTTCTCATGTGCGTCTTGGCCATCTCTGTGTCTTCTTTGAAGAAACGTCTCTTTAGATCTTCTGCCCATTTTTGTATTGGGTTGTTTGTTTTATTAATATTAAGCTGCATGAGCTGTTTATATATATTGGAGATTAAACCTTTGTCCATTGATTCGTTTGTGAACGTTTTCGCCCATTCTGAGGGTTGCCTTTTTCCATTCCCGTTTTTTTAACAAAGAAAGAAAGAAAGCCAAAGAAGCAGAACACTAATGTGCGTGAAATATGCCTCTTGAAACTGTCGTTTTGAAATATGGACGTCTTTTGAATTTTTTGGTCGATATATGACCCCAGGATTTGTTTCCAGGGCAGGTGTCATTTACAGGCCTGTAATGATTTGGAATATCCACTGACCATTAGCGCTGGGATTAAAGCTGCAGTTGTGAGAAACGGCCACAAGGTGGCAGCAGTTCTCCCTTACCAAATCTGGTTACTAGGGCAGCAGAGCCTCAATGGAAGTCGCGTTCTAGATTGGAATGTAGAACGGAATGTGCCAGGAGAAAGCCCCTCAAGTGTGTCTCTCTACTTCTTGTTCTTGTTTTTAATTTATTTTTTTATTTTTTATTACAGCAAGTTTGAGTACAACGTTTAGCTTGTTGTAGGTGTGCAAGAGGTGGTTCTTTTACACATATACATATGTCTGTTCTTCCTGGGATCCTTTTCCCATGTACGTTATGACAGAATGTTGAGTAGTCTTCTCTTGGTACTCCGTAGGTCTTTGGTGATTATATACGTCTACTGTGTTTGTATATGTCTGTTAACCCCAATATCGTAATGAATTCAATCCTCACACCTTTCCTTTGGTGAACCATAAGTTTGTTTAATGAATCTGTGATTGCCCTTCTCCGTGGAAATATCTGCCCTGGTATCAATTTATAGGTAACACCTATAAGTGATATGATACGATATGTGTCTTTCACTTTCTGACTTACTCCAAGTCACGTGATTACCTCGAGACTCATCTACGGTGCTGCAAATGGCATTGTGTCCTTTTTTTCCTTGGCGAATATTCTGTCTTAGCGAGGTCCATTTTCTGCAATGTGATTCCCTGAGGGCTGAGGATTAGCTGCCCTGGGCAGCCTGACCCTGCCGGCAAGCCCTCCCCAGGTGTGCCTGCCTTGAGGTCAATATAAACAGCACTCCAGGCAGCAATAGCCCCTGCAGCTGTGCCTGACTCCATATTCTCTGCCCCGTCAGCAGTCTCGGGGCTGTGCTGGTGGGAGGGTGGGAGGGTCCACGGCTTTGTGGGTGGCCCGGTGTGAGTGGGGCTCTGCTGGACTTTTGGCAGGAGTTGCCAGGCTGCCACCTGTAAAGAAGAGGATGTGTCACCCATAACTTCCACTGGAATATCTCTCCGGGCTGAGGTGAGGAAGGAAAAAAAGGAGTGGGGGCCGGGACAGGAGGGGTATCTCAGGCAGGGCAATGGAAAGCTTCCAGAAGAGCGCCCGTGGCCAGGACCATCCTGGCTGACCTGCAGGCACCAAGTTGGCCTGCGTGCCGTCGCTGGTGTGGCTCCACGGCCCTCCCTCTAGGCTTTCAAGCCCTTGTACATATTCAGGTGTTTCACCTGGGAAGGGTGGGAACAGTTCAGCAGCATCTGGCCTGGGGCTCAGCTCACGTTTACTCACAGAGGCCTGGGCACGGTCTCCCAGCTTTGCAATAAGGACGCTCCTTGCGTGGGCGGGTGGGGCTGCTGGCTGTATGGGAGATGATTCCCCACCTCTGACCAATTTCAGAATTGTTTACCACTGGAGCAAGTGCCTTGGTAGTGTTTTCCTCTGTATAACTGTTAGGTTCAGTTTTTTTTTTTTTTCTTTTTTGGTTCAAGTTAGATTTTATTCCTCTTTTATGTATTTATAGATATAAGCATGGAAATAATTCATTGTTATATATACATCAGTGTGAATGGAAGAACTTTTTTTCTGTTATATTTTTACATTTTATTTTTAAAAATTTTGAAATTTAATTTTGTTTATTTTTTTATACAGTAGGTTATTATTAGTTATCTATTTTATGCATATACATGTATACAGGTCAATCCCAATCTCCCAACTCATCCCACCACCACCACCCCATGGCTTCCCCCACTTTGTGTCCATACGTCTGTTCTCTACCTCTGTGTCTCTATTTCTGCCCTGCAAACCAGTTCATCTGTACCATTTTTCTAGGTTCCACATATAGGCATTAGTATACAATATTTGTTTTTCTCTTTCTGACTTACTTCACTCTGTATGACAGTCTCCAGATCCATCAACTTCACTACAAATGACCCAGTTTCATTCCTTTTTATGGCTGAGTAATATTCCATTTTATATATGTACCACATCTTTATCCATTCGTCTGTCTGTGGGCATTTAGGTTGCTTCCATTACCTGGCTATTGTAAATAGTGCTGCAATGAACATTGTGGAGAATGTGTCTTTGTGATTTATGGTTTTCTCTGGGTATATGCCCAGAAGTGGGATTGCTGGATCCTATGGTAATTCTCTTTTTGTTTTTTAAAGGAACCTCCATACTGTTCTCCATAGTGACTGTATCAATTTACATTCCCACCAATAGCGGAAGAGGGTTCCTTTTGTCCACACCCTCCCCAGAATTTGTTGTTTGTAGATTATCTGATGATGCCGATTCTAACAGGTGTGAGGTCTTACCTCATTGTAGTTTTGATTTGCATTTCTCTAATAATTAGTGATGTTGAGCAGCTTCTCATGTGCGTCTTGGCCATCTCTGTGTCTTCTTTGAAGAAACGTCTCTTTAGATCTTCTGCCCATTTTTGTATTGGGTTGTTTGTTTTATTAATATTAAGCTGCATGAGCTGTTTATATATATTGGAGATTAAACCTTTGTCCATTGATTCGTTTGTGAACGTTTTCGCCCATTCTGAGGTTTGCCTTTTTCCATTCCCGTTTTTTTAACAAAGAAAGAAAGAAAGCCAAAGAAGCAGAACACTAATGTGCGTGAAATATGCCTCTTGAAACTGTCGTTTTGAAATATGGACGTCTTTTGAATTTTTTGGTCGATATATGACCCCAGGATTTGTTTCCAGGGCAGGTGTCATTTACAGGCCTGTAATGATTTGGAATATCCACTGACCATTAGCGCTGGGATTAAAGCTGCAGTTGTGAGAAACGGCCACAAGGTGGCAGCAGTTCTCCCTTACCAAATCTGGTTACTAGGGCAGCAGAGCCTCAATGGAAGTCGCGTTCTAGATTGGAATGTAGAACGGAATGTGCCAGGAGAAAGCCCCTCAAGTGTGTCTCTCTACTTCTTGTTCTTGTTTTTAATTTATTTTTTTATTTTTTATTACAGCAAGTTTGAGTACAACGTTTAGCTTGTTGTAGGTGTGCAAGAGGTGGTTCTTTTACACATATACATATGTCTGTTCTTCCTGGGATCCTTTTCCCATGTACGTTATGACAGAATGTTGAGTAGTCTTCTCTTGGTACTCCGTAGGTCTTTGGTGATTATATACGTCTACTGTGTTTGTATATGTCTGTTAACCCCAATATCGTAATGAATTCAATCCTCACACCTTTCCTTTGGTGAACCATAAGTTTGTTTAATGAATCTGTGATTGCCCTTCTCCGTGGAAATATCTGCCCTGGTATCAATTTATAGGTAACACCTATAAGTGATATGATACGATATGTGTCTTTCACTTTCTGACTTACTCCAAGTCACGTGATTACCTCGAGACTCATCTACGGTGCTGCAAATGGCATTGTGTCCTTTTTTTCCTTGGCGAATATTCTGTCTTAGCGAGGTCCATTTTCTGCAATGTGATTCCCTGAGGGCTGAGGATTAGCTGCCCTGGGCAGCCTGACCCTGCCGGCAAGCCCTCCCCAGGTGTGCCTGCCTTGAGGTCAATATAAACAGCACTCCAGGCAGCAATAGCCCCTGCAGCTGTGCCTGACTCCATATTCTCTGCCCCGTCAGCAGTCTCGGGGCTGTGCTGGTGGGAGGGTGGGAGGGTCCACGGCTTTGTGGGTGGCCCGGTGTGAGTGGGGCTCTGCTGGACTTTTGGCAGGAGTTGCCAGGCTGCCACCTGTAAAGAAGAGGATGTGTCACCCATAACTTCCACTGGAATATCTCTCCGGGCTGAGGTGAGGAAGGAAAAAAAGGAGTGGGGGCCGGGACGGGAGGGGTATCTCAGGCAGGGCAATGGAAAGCTTCCAGAAGAGCGCCCGTGGCCAGGACCATCCTGGCTGACCTGCAGGCACCAAGTTGGCCTGCGTGCCGTCGCTGGTGTGGCTCCACGGCCCTCCCTCTAGGCTTTCAAGCCCTTGTACATATTCAGGTGTTTCACCTGGGAAGGGTGGGAACAGTTCAGCAGCATCTGGCCTGGGGCTCAGCTCACGTTTACTCACAGAGGCCTGGGCACGGTCTCCCAGCTTTGCAATAAGGACGCTCCTTGCGTGGGCGGGTGGGGCTGCTGGCTGTATGGGAGATGATTCCCCACCTCTGACCAATTTCAGAATTGTTTACCACTGGAGCAAGTGCCTTGGTAGTGTTTTCCTCTGTATAACTGTTAGGTTCAGTTTTTTTTTTTTCTTTTTTGGTTCAAGTTAGATTTTATTCCTCTTTTATGTATTTATAGATATAAGCATGGAAATAATTCATTGTTATATATACATCAGTGTGAATGGAAGAACTTTTTTTCTGTTATATTTTTACATTTTATTTTTAAAAATTTTGAAATTTAATTTTGTTTATTTTTTTATACAGTAGGTTATTATTAGTTATCTATTTTATGCATATACATGTATACAGGTCAATCCCAATCTCCCAACTCATCCCACCACCACCACCCCATGGCTTCCCCCACTTTGTGTCCATACGTCTGTTCTCTACCTCTGTGTCTCTATTTCTGCCCTGCAAACCAGTTCATCTGTACCATTTTTCTAGGTTCCACATATAGGCATTAGTATACAATATTTGTTTTTCTCTTTCTGACTTACTTCACTCTGTATGACAGTCTCCAGATCCATCAACTTCACTACAAATGACCCAGTTTCATTCCTTTTTATGGCTGAGTAATATTCCATTTTATATATGTACCACATCTTTATCCATTCGTCTGTCTGTGGGCATTTAGGTTGCTTCCATTACCTGGCTATTGTAAATAGTGCTGCAATGAACATTGTGGAGAATGTGTCTTTGTGATTTATGGTTTTCTCTGGGTATATGCCCAGAAGTGGGATTGCTGGATCCTATGGTAATTCTCTTTTTGTTTTTTAAAGGAACCTCCATACTGTTCTCCATAGTGACTGTATCAATTTACATTCCCACCAATAGCGGAAGAGGGTTCCTTTTGTCCACACCCTCCCCAGAATTTGTTGTTTGTACATTATCTGATGATGCCGATTCTAACAGGTGTGAGGTCTTACCTCATTGTAGTTTTGATTTGCATTTCTCTAATAATTAGTGATGTTGAGCAGCTTCTCATGTGCGTCTTGGCCATCTCTGTGTCTTCTTTGAAGAAACGTCTCTTTAGATCTTCTGCCCATTTTTGTATTGGGTTGTTTGTTTTATTAATATTAAGCTGCATGAGCTGTTTATATATATTGGAGATTAAACCTTTGTCCATTGATTCGTTTGTGAACATTTTCGCCCATTCTGAGGGTTGCCTTTTTCCATTCCCGTTTTTTTAACAAAGAAAGAAAGAAAGCCAAAGAAGCAGAACACTAATGTGCGTGAAATATGCCTCTTGAAACTGTCGTTTTGAAATATGGACGTCTTTTGAATTTTTTGGTCGATATATGACCCCAGGATTTGTTTTCAGGGCAGGTGTCATTTACAGGCCGGTAATGATTTGGAATATCCACTGACCATTAGCGCTGGGATTAAAGCTGCAGTTGTGAGAAACGGCCACAAGGTGGCAGCAGTTCTCCCTTACCAAATCTGGTTACTAGGGCAGCAGAGCCTCAATGGAAGTCGCGTTCTAGATTGGAATGTAGAACGGAATGTGCCAGGAGAAAGCCCCTCAAGTGTGTCTCACTACTTCTTGTTCTTGTTTTTAATTTAATCTTTTATTTTTTATTACAGCAAGTTTGAGTACAACATTTAGCTTGTTGTAGGTGTGCAAGAGGTGGTTCTTTTACACATATACATATGTCTGTTCTTCCTGGGATCCTTTTCCCATGTACGTTATGACAGAATGTTGAGTAGTCTTCTCTTGGTACTCCGTAGGTCTTTGGTGATTATATACGTCTACTGTGTTTGTATATGTCTGTTAACCCCAATATCGTAATGAATTCAATCCTCACACCTTTCCTTTGGTGAACCATAAGTTTGTTTAATGAATCTGTGATTGCCCTTCTCCGTGGAAATATCTGCCCTGGTATCAATTTATAGGTAACACCTATAAGTGATATGATACGATATGTGTCTTTCACTTTCTGACTTACTCCAAGTCACGTGATTACCTCGAGACTCATCTACGGTGCTGCAAATGGCATTGTGTCCTTTTTTTCCTTGGCGAATATTCTGTCTTAGCGAGGTCCATTTTCTGCAATGTGATTCCCTGAGGGCTGAGGATTAGCTGCCCTGGGCAGCCTGACCCTGCCGGCAAGCCCTCCCCAGGTGTGCCTGCCTTGAGGTCAATATAAACAGCACTCCAGGCAGCAATAGCCCCTGCAGCTGTGCCTGACTCCATATTCTCTGCCCCGTCAGCAGTCTCGGGGCTGTGCTGGTGGGAGGGTGGGAGGGTCCACGGCTTTGTGGGTGGCCCGGTGTGAGTGGGGCTCTGCTGGACTTTCGGCAGGAGTTGTCAGGCTGCCACCTGTAAAGAAGAGGATGTGTCACCCATAACTTCCACTGGAATAACTCTCCGGGCTGAGGTGAGGAAGGAAAAAAAGGAGTGGGGGCCGGGACAGGAGGGGTATCTCAGGCAGGGCAATGGAAAGCTTCCAGAAGAGCGCCCGTGGCCAGGACCATCCTGGCTGACCTGCAGGCACCAAGTTGGCCTGCGTGCCGTCGCTGGTGTGGCTCCACGGCCCTCCCTCTAGGCTTTCAAGCCCTTGTACATATTCAGGTGTTTCACCTGGGAAGGGTGGGAACAGTTCAGCAGCATCTGGCCTGGGGCTCAGCTCACGTTTACTCACAGAGGCCTGGGCACGGTCTCCCAGCTTTGCAATAAGGACGCTCCTTGCGTGGGCGGGTGGGGCTGCTGGCTGTATGGGAGATGATTCCACACCTCTGACCAATTTCAGAATTGTTTACCACTGGAGCAAGTGCCTTGGTAGTGTTTTCCTCTGTATAACTGTTAGGTTCAGTTTTTTTTTTTTCTTTTTTGGTTCAAGTTAGATTTTATTCCTCTTTTATGTATTTATAGATATAAGCATGGAAATAATTCATTGTTATATATACATCAGTGTGAATGGAAGAACTTTTTTTCTGTTTTATTTTTACATTTTATTTTTAAAAATTTTGAAATTTAATTTTGTTTATTTTTTTATACAGTAGGTTATTATTAGTTATCTATTTTATGCATATACATGTATACAGGTCAATCCCAATCTCCCAACTCATCCCACCACCACCACCCCATGGCTTCCCCCACTTTGTGTCCATACGTCTGTTCTCTACCTCTGTGTCTCTATTTCTGCCCTGCAAACCAGTTCATCTGTACCATTTTTCTAGGTTCCACATATAGGCATTAGTATACAATATTTGTTTTTCTCTTTCTGACTTACTTCACTCTGTATGACAGTCTCTAGATCCATCAACTTCTCTACAAATGACCCAGTTTCATTCCTTTTTATGGCTGAGTAATATTCCATTTTATATATGTACCACATCTTTATCCATTCGTCTGTCTGTGGGCATTTAGGTTGCTTCCATTACCTGGCTATTGTAAATAGTGCTGCAATGAACATTGTGGTGAATGTGTCTTTGTGATTTATGGTTTTCTCTGGGTATATGCCCAGAAGTGGGATTGCTGGATCCTATGGTAATTCTCTTTTTAGTTTTTTAAAGGAACCTCCATACTGTTCTCCATAGTGACTGTATCAATTTACATTCCCACCAATAGTGGAAGAGGGTTCCTTTTGTCCACACCCTCCCCAGAATTTGTTGTTTGTACATTATCTGATGATGCCGATTCTAACAGGTGTGAGGTCTTACCTCATTGTAGTTTTGATTTGCATTTCTCTAATAATTAGTGATGTTGAGCAGCTTCTTATGTGCGTCTTGGCCATCTCTGTGACTTCTTTGAAGAAACGTCTCTATAGATCTTCTGCCCATTTTTGTATTGGGTTGTTTGTTTTATTAATATTAAGCTGCATGAGCTGTTTATATATATTGGAGATTAAACCTTTGTCCATTGATTCGTTTGTGAACGTTCTCGCCCATTCTGAGGGTTGCCTTTTTCCATTCCCGTTTTTTTAACAAAGAAAGAAAGAAAGCCAAAGAAGCAGAACACTAATGTGCGTGAAATATGCCTCTTGAAACTGTCGTTTTGAAATATGGACGTCTTTTGAATTTTTTGGTCGATATATGACCCCAGGATTTGTTTTCAGGGCAGGTGTCATTTACAGGCCGGTAATGATTTGGAATATCCACTGACCATTAGCGCTGGGATTAAAGCTGCAGTTGTGAGAAACGGCCACAAGGTGGCAGCAGTTCTCCCTTACCAAATCTGGTTACTAGGGCAGCAGAGCCTCAATGGAAGTCGCGTTCTAGATTGGAATGTAGAACGGAATGTGCCAGGAGAAAGCCCCTCAAGTGTGTCTCACTACTTCTTGTTCCTGTTTTTAATTTAATTTTTTATTTTTTATTACAGCAAGTTTGAGTACAACGTTTAGCTTGTTGTAGGTGTGCAAGAGGTGGTTCTTTTACACCTATACATATGTCTGTTCTTCCTGGGATCCTTTTCCCATGTACGTTATGACAGAATGTTGAGTAGTCTTCTCTTGGTACTCCGTAGGTCTTTGGTGATTATATACGTCTACTGTGTTTGTATATGTCTGTTAACCCCAATATCGTAATGAATTCAATCCTCACACCTTTCCTTTGGTGAACCATAAGTTTGTTTAATGAATCTGTGATTGCCCTTCTCCGTGGAAATATCTGCCCTGGTATCAATTTATAGGTAACACCTATAAGTGATATGATACGATATGTGTCTTTCACTTTCTGACTTACTCCAAGTCACGTGATTACCTCGAGACTCATCTACGGTGCTGCAAATGGCATTGTGTCCTTTTTTTCCTTGGCGAATATTCTGTCTTAGCGAGGTCCATTTTCTGCAATGTGATTCCCTGAGGGCTGAGGATTAGCTGCCCTGGGTAGCCTGACCCTTCCGGCATGCCCTCCCCAGGTGTGCCTGCCTTGAGGTCAATATAAACAGCACTCCAGGCAGCAATAGCCCCTGCAGCTGTGCCTGACTCCATATTCTCTGCCCCGTCAGCAGTCTCGGGGCTGTGCTGGTGGGAGGTTGGGAGGTTCCACGGCTTTGTGGGTGGCCCGGTGTGAGTGGGGCTCTGCTGGACTTTCGGCAGGAGTTGTCAGGCTGCCACCTGTAAAGAAGAGGATGTGTCACCCATAACTTCCACTGGAATATCTCTCCGGGCTGAGGTGAGGAAGGAAAAAAAGGAGTGGGGGCCGGGACAGGAGGGGTATCTCAGGCAGGGCAATGGAAAGCTTCCAGAAGAGCGCCCGTGGCCAGGACCATCCTGGCTGACCTGCAGGCACCAAGTTGGCCTGCGTGCCGTCGCTGGTGTGGCTCCACGGCCCTCCCTCTAGGCTTTCAAGCCCTTGTACATATTCAGGTGTTTCACCTGGGAAGGGTGGGAACAGTTCAGCAGCATCTGGCCTAGGGCTCAGCTCACGTTTACTCACAGAGGCCTGGGCACGGTCTCCCAGCTTTGCAATAAGGACGCTCCTTGCGTGGGCGGGTGGGGCTGCTGGCTGTATGGGAGATGATTCCCCACCTCTGACCAATTTCAGAATTCTTTACCACTGGAGCAAGTGCCTTGGTAGTGTTTTCCTCTGTATAACTCTTAGGTTCAGTTTTTTTTTTTCTTTTTTGGTTCAAGTTAGATTTTATTCCTCTTTTATGTATTTATAGATATAAGCATGGAAATAATTCATTGTTATATATACATCAGTGTGAATGGAAGAACTTTTTTTCTGTTTTATTTTTACATTTTATTTTTAAAAATTTTGAAATTTAATTTTGTTTATTTTTTTATACAGTAGGTTATTATTAGTTATCTATTTTATGCATATACATGTATACAGGTCAATCCCAATCTCCCAACTCATCCCACCACCACCACCCCATGGCTTCCCCCACTTTGTGTCCATACGTCTGTTCTCTACCTCTGTGTCTCTATTTCTGCCCTGCAAACCAGTTCATCTGTACCATTTTTCTAGGTTCCACATATAGGCATTAGTATACAATATTTGTTTTTCTCTTTCTGACTTACTTCACTCTGTATGACAGTCTCCAGATCCATCAACTTCTCTACAAATGACCCTGTTTCATTCCTTTTTATGGCTGAGTACTATTCCATTTTATATATGTACCACATCTTTATCCATTCGTCTGTCTGTGGGCATTTAGGTTGCTTCCATTACCTGGCTATTGTAAATAGTGCTGCAATGAACATTGTGGTGAATGTGTCTTTGAGATTTATGGTTTTCTCTGGGTATATGCCCAGAAGTGGGATTGCTGGATCCTATGGTAATTCTCTTTTTAGTTTTTTAAAGGAACCTCCATACTGTTCTCCATAGTGACTGTATCAATTTACATTCCCACCAATAGCGGAAGAGGGTTCCTTTTGTCCACACCCTCCCCAGAATTTGTTGTTTGTAGATTATCTGATGATGCCGATTCTAACAGGTGTGAGGTCTTACCTCATTGTAGTTTTGATTTGCATTTCTCTAATAATTAGTGATGTTGAGCAGCTTCTCATGTGCGTCTTGGCCATCTCTGTGTCTTCTTTGAAGAAACGTCTCTTTAGATCTTCTGCCCATTTTTGTATTGGGTTGTTTGTTTTATTAATATTAAGCTGCATGAGCTGTTTATATATATTGGAGATTAAACCTTTGTCCATTGATTCGTTTGTGAACGTTTTCGCCCATTCTGAGGGTTGCCTTTTTCCATTCCCGTTTTTTTAACAAAGAAAGAAAGAAAGCCAAAGAAGCAGAACACTAATGTGCGTGAAATATGCCTCTTGAAACTGTCGTTTTGAAATATGGACGTCTTTTGAATTTTTTGGTCGATATATGACCCCAGGATTTGTTTCCAGGGCAGGTGTCATTTACAGGCCTGTAATGATTTGGAATATCCACTGACCATTAGCGCTGGGATTAAAGCTGCAGTTGTGAGAAACGGCCACAAGGTGGCAGCAGTTCTCCCTTACCAAATCTGGTTACTAGGGCAGCAGAGCCTCAATGGAAGTCGCGTTCTAGATTGGAATGTAGAACGGAATGTGCCAGGAGAAAGCCCCTCAAGTGTGTCTCTCTACTTCTTGTTCTTGTTTTTAATTTATTTTTTTATTTTTTATTACAGCAAGTTTGAGTACAACGTTTAGCTTGTTGTAGGTGTGCAAGAGGTGGTTCTTTTACACATATACATATGTCTGTTCTTCCTGGGATCCTTTTCCCATGTACGTTATGACAGAATGTTGAGTAGTCTTCTCTTGGTACTCCGTAGGTCTTTGGTGATTATATACGTCTACTGTGTTTGTATATGTCTGTTAACCCCAATATCGTAATGAATTCAATCCTCACACCTTTCCTTTGGTGAACCATAAGTTTGTTTAATGAATCTGTGATTGCCCTTCTCCGTGGAAATATCTGCCCTGGTATCAATTTATAGGTAACACCTATAAGTGATATGATACGATATGTGTCTTTCACTTTCTGACTTACTCCAACTCACGTGATTACCTCGAGACTCATCTACGGTGCTGCAAATGGCATTGTGTCCTTTTTTTCCTTGGCGAATATTCTGTCTTAGCGAGGTCCATTTTCTGCAATGTGATTCCCTGAGGGCTGAGGATTAGCTGCCCTGGGCAGCCTGACCCTGCCGGCAAGCCCTCCCCAGGTGTGCCTGCCTTGAGGTCAATATAAACAGCACTCCAGGCAGCAATAGCCCCTGCAGCTGTGCCTGACTCCATATTCTCTGCCCCGTCAGCAGTCTCGGGGCTGTGCTGGTGGGAGGGTGGGAGGGTCCACGGCTTTGTGGGTGGCCCGGTGTGAGTGGGGCTCTGCTGGACTTTTGGCAGGAGTTGCCAGGCTGCCACCTGTAAAGAAGAGGATGTGTCACCCATAACTTCCACTGGAATATCTCTCCGGGCTGAGGTGAGGAAGGAAAAAAAGGAGTGGGGGCCGGGACAGGAGGGGTATCTCAGGCAGGGCAATGGAAATCTTCCAGAAGAGCGCCCGTGGCCAGGACCATCCTGGCTGACCTGCAGGCACCAAGTTGGCCTGCGTGCCGTCGCTGGTGTGGCTCCACGGCCCTCCCTCTAGGCTTTCAAGCCCTTGTACATATTCAGGTGTTTCACCTGGGAAGGGTGGGAACAGTTCAGCAGCATCTGGCCTGGGGCTCAGCTCACGTTTACTCACAGAGGCCTGGGCACGGTCTCCCAGCTTTGCAATAAGGACGCTCCTTGCGTGGGCGGGTGGGGCTGCTGGCTGTATGGGAGATGATTCCCCACCTCTGACCAATTTCAGAATTGTTTACCACTGGAGCAAGTGCCTTGGTAGTGTTTTCCTCTGTATAACTGTTAGGTTCAGTTTTTTTTTTTTCTTTTTTGGTTCAAGTTAGATTTTATTCCTCTTTTATGTATTTATAGATATAAGCATGGAAATAATTCATTGTTATATATACATCAGTGTGAATGGAAGAACTTTTTTTCTGTTATATTTTTACATTTTATTTTTAAAAATTTTGAAATTTAATTTTGTTTATTTTTTTATACAGTAGGTTATTATTAGTTATCTATTTTATGCATATACATGTATACAGGTCAATCCCAATCTCCCAACTCATCCCACCACCACCACCCCATGGCTTCCCCCACTTTGTGTCCATACGTCTGTTCTCTACCTCTGTGTCTCTATTTCTGCCCTGCAAACCAGTTCATCTGTACCATTTTTCTAGGTTCCACATATAGGCATTAGTATACAATATTTGTTTTTCTCTTTCTGACTTACTTCACTCTGTATGACAGTCTCCAGATCCATCAACTTCACTACAAATGACCCAGTTTCATTCCTTTTTATGGCTGAGTAATATTCCATTTTATATATGTACCACATCTTTATCCATTCGTCTGTCTGTGGGCATTTAGGTTGCTTCCATTACCTGGCTATTGTAAATAGTGCTGCAATGAACATTGTGGAGAATGTGTCTTTGTGATTTATGGTTTTCTCTGGGTATATGCCCAGAAGTGGGATTGCTGGATCCTATGGTAATTCTCTTTTTGTTTTTTAAAGGAACCTCCATACTGTTCTCCATAGTGACTGTATCAATTTACATTCCCACCAATAGCGGAAGAGGGTTCCTTTTGTCCACACCCTCCCCAGAATTTGTTGTTTGTACATTATCTGATGATGCCGATTCTAACAGGTGTGAGGTCTTACCTCATTGTAGTTTTGATTTGCATTTCTCTAATAATTAGTGATGTTGAGCAGCTTCTCATGTGCGTCTTGGCCATCTCTGTGTCTTCTTTGAAGAAACGTCTCTTTAGATCTTCTGCCCATTTTTGTATTGGGTTGTTTGTTTTATTAATATTAAGCTGCATGAGCTGTTTATATATATTGGAGATTAAACCTTTGTCCATTGATTCGTTTGTGAACGTTTTCGCCCATTCTGAGGGTTGCCTTTTTCCATTCCCGTTTTTTTAACAAAGAAAGAAAGAAAGCCAAAGAAGCAGAACACTAATGTGCGTGAAATATGCCTCTTGAAACTGTCGTTTTGAAATATGGACGTCTTTTGAATTTTTTGGTCGATATATGACCCCAGGATTTGTTTCCAGGGCAGGTGTCATTTACAGGCCTGTAATGATTTGGAATATCCACTGACCATTAGCGCTGGGATTAAAGCTGCAGTTGTGAGAAACGGCCACAAGGTGGCAGCAGTTCTCCCTTACCAAATCTGGTTACTAGGGCAGCAGAGCCTCAATGGAAGTCGCGTTCTAGATTGGAATGTAGAACGGAATGTGCCAGGAGAAAGCCCCTCAAGTGTGTCTCTCTACTTCTTGTTCTTGTTTTTAATTTATTTTTTTATTTTTTATTACAGCAAGTTTGAGTACAACGTTTAGCTTGTTGTAGGTGTGCAAGAGGTGGTTCTTTTACACATATACATATGTCTGTTCTTCCTGGGATCCTTTTCCCATGTACGTTATGACAGAATGTTGAGTAGTCTTCTCTTGGTACTCCGTAGGTCTTTGGTGATTATATACGTCTACTGTGTTTGTATATGTCTGTTAACCCCAATATCGTAATGAATTCAATCCTCACACCTTTCCTTTGGTGAACCATAAGTTTGTTTAATGAATCTGTGATTGCCCTTCTCCGTGGAAATATCTGCCCTGGTATCAATTTATAGGTAACACCTATAAGTGATATGATACGATATGTGTCTTTCACTTTCTGACTTACTCCAAGTCACGTGATTACCTCGAGACTCATCTACGGTGCTGCAAATGGCATTGTGTCCTTTTTTTCCTTGGCGAATATTCTGTCTTAGCGAGGTCCATTTTCTGCAATGTGATTCCCTGAGGGCTGAGGATTAGCTGCCCTGGGCAGCCTGACCCTGCCGGCAAGCCCTCCCCAGGTGTGCCTGCCTTGAGGTCAATATAAACAGCACTCCAGGCAGCAATAGCCCCTGCAGCTGTGCCTGACTCCATATTCTCTGCCCCGTCAGCAGTCTCGGGGCTGTGCTGGTGGGAGGGTGGGAGGGTCCACGGCTTTGTGGGTGGCCCGGTGTGAGTGGGGCTCTGCTGGACTTTTGGCAGGAGTTGCCAGGCTGCCACCTGTAAAGAAGAGGATGTGTCACCCATAACTTCCACTGGAATATCTCTCCGGGCTGAGGTGAGGAAGGAAAAAAAGGAGTGGGGGCCGGGACAGGAGGGGTATCTCAGGCAGGGCAATGGAAATCTTCCAGAAGAGCGCCCGTGGCCAGGACCATCCTGGCTGACCTGCAGGCACCAAGTTGGCCTGCGTGCCGTCGCTGGTGTGGCTCCACGGCCCTCCCTCTAGGCTTTCAAGCCCTTGTACATATTCAGGTGTTTCACCTGGGAAGGGTGGGAACAGTTCAGCAGCATCTGGCCTGGGGCTCAGCTCACGTTTACTCACAGAGGCCTGGGCACGGTCTCCCAGCTTTGCAATAAGGACGCTCCTTGCGTGGGCGGGTGGGGCTGCTGGCTGTATGGGAGATGATTCCCCACCTCTGACCAATTTCAGAATTGTTTACCACTGGAGCAAGTGCCTTGGTAGTGTTTTCCTCTGTATAACTGTTAGGTTCAGTTTTTTTTTTTTCTTTTTTGGTTCAAGTTAGATTTTATTCCTCTTTTATGTATTTATAGATATAAGCATGGAAATAATTCATTGTTATATATAGATCAGTGTGAATGGAAGAACTTTTTTTCTGTTATATTTTTACATTTTATTTTTAAAAATTTTGAAATTTAATTTTGTTTATTTTTTTATACAGTAGGTTATTATTAGTTATCTATTTTATGCATATACATGTATACAGGTCAATCCCAATCTCCCAACTCATCCCACCACCACCACCCCATGGCTTCCCCCACTTTGTGTCCATACGTCTGTTCTCTACCTCTGTGTCTCTATTTCTGCCCTGCAAACCAGTTCATCTGTACCATTTTTCTAGGTTCCACATATAGGCATTAGTATACAATATTTGTTTTTCTCTTTCTGACTTACTTCACTCTGTATGACAGTCTCCAGATCCATCAACTTCACTACAAATGACCCAGTTTCATTCCTTTTTATGGCTGAGTAATATTCCATTTTATATATGTACCACATCTTTATCCATTCGTCTGTCTGTGGGCATTTAGGTTGCTTCCATTACCTGGCTATTGTAAATAGTGCTGCAATGAACATTGTGGAGAATGTGTCTTTGTGATTTATGGTTTTCTCTGGGTATATGCCCAGAAGTGGGATTGCTGGATCCTATGGTAATTCTCTTTTTGTTTTTTAAAGGAACCTCCATACTGTTCTCCATAGTGACTGTATCAATTTACATTCCCACCAATAGCGGAAGAGGGTTCCTTTTGTCCACACCCTCCCCAGAATTTGTTGTTTGTAGATTATCTGATGATGCCGATTCTAACAGGTGTGAGGTCTTACCTCATTGTAGTTTTGATTTGCATTTCTCTAATAATTAGTGATGTTGAGCAGCTTCTCATGTGCGTCTTGGCCATCTCTGTGTCTTCTTTGAAGAAACGTCTCTTTAGATCTTCTGCCCATTTTTGTATTGGGTTGTTTGTTTTATTAATATTAAGCTGCATGAGCTGTTTATATATATTGGAGATTAAACCTTTGTCCATTGATTCGTTTGTGAACGTTTTCGCCCATTCTGAGGGTTGCCTTTTTCCATTCCCGTTTTTTTAACAAAGAAAGAAAGAAAGCCAAAGAAGCAGAACACTAATGTGCGTGAAATATGCCTCTTGAAACTGTCGTTTTGAAATATGGACGTCTTTTGAATTTTTTGGTCGATATATGACCCCAGGATTTGTTTCCAGGGCAGGTGTCATTTACAGGCCTGTAATGATTTGGAATATCCACTGACCATTAGCGCTGGGATTAAAGCTGCAGTTGTGAGAAACGGCCACAAGGTGGCAGCAGTTCTCCCTTACCAAATCTGGTTACTAGGGCAGCAGAGCCTCAATGGAAGTCGCGTTCTAGATTGGAATGTAGAACGGAATGTGCCAGGAGAAAGCCCCTCAAGTGTGTCTCTCTACTTCTTGTTCTTGTTTTTAATTTATTTTTTTATTTTTTATTACAGCAAGTTTGAGTACAACGTTTAGCTTGTTGTAGGTGTGCAAGAGGTGGTTCTTTTACACATATACATATGTCTGTTCTTCCTGGGATCCTTTTCCCATGTACGTTATGACAGAATGTTGAGTAGTCTTCTCTTGGTACTCCGTAGGTCTTTGGTGATTATATACGTCTACTGTGTTTGTATATGTCTGTTAACCCCAATATCGTAATGAATTCAATCCTCACACCTTTCCTTTGGTGAACCATAAGTTTGTTTAATGAATCTGTGATTGCCCTTCTCCGTGGAAATATCTGCCCTGGTATCAATTTATAGGTAACACCTATAAGTGATATGATACGATATGTGTCTTTCACTTTCTGACTTACTCCAAGTCACGTGATTACCTCGAGACTCATCTACGGTGCTGCAAATGGCATTGTGTCCTTTTTTTCCTTGGCGAATATTCTGTCTTAGCGAGGTCCATTTTCTGCAATGTGATTCCCTGAGGGCTGAGGATTAGCTGCCCTGGGCAGCCTGACCCTGCCGGCAAGCCCTCCCCAGGTGTGCCTGCCTTGAGGTCAATATAAACAGCACTCCAGGCAGCAATAGCCCCTGCAGCTGTGCCTGACTCCATATTCTCTGCCCCGTCAGCAGTCTCGGGGCTGTGCTGGTGGGAGGGTGGGAGGGTCCACGGCTTTGTGGGTGGCCCGGTGTGAGTGGGGCTCTGCTGGACTTTTGGCAGGAGTTGCCAGGCTGCCACCTGTAAAGAAGAGGATGTGTCACCCATAACTTCCACTGGAATATCTCTCCGGGCTGAGGTGAGGAAGGAAAAAAAGGAGTGGGGGCCGGGACAGGAGGGGTATCTCAGGCAGGGCAATGGAAAGCTTCCAGAAGAGCGCCCGTGGCCAGGACCATCCTGGCTGACCTGCAGGCACCAAGTTGGCCTGCGTGCCGTCGCTGGTGTGGCTCCACGGCCCTCCCTCTAGGCTTTCAAGCCCTTGTA
The DNA here is from genome assembly GCF_964165515.1 of Mesoplodon bidens. Lineage (NCBI taxonomy): Eukaryota > Metazoa > Chordata > Mammalia > Artiodactyla > Ziphiidae > Mesoplodon > Mesoplodon bidens. The sequence goes on from NW_027672081.1 coordinate 360,277, forward strand.
CATATTCAGGTGTTTCACCTGGGAAGGGTGGGAACAGTTCAGCAGCATCTGGCCTGGGGCTCAGCTCACGTTTACTCACAGAGGCCTGGGCACGGTCTCCCAGCTTTGCAATAAGGACGCTCCTTGCGTGGGCGGGTGGGGCTGCTGGCTGTATGGGAGATGATTCCCCACCTCTGACCAATTTCAGAATTGTTTACCACTGGAGCAAGTGCCTTGGTAGTGTTTTCCTCTGTATAACTGTTAGGTTCAGTTTTTTTTTTTTTTCTTTTTTGGTTCAAGTTAGATTTTATTCCTCTTTTATGTATTTATAGATATAAGCATGGAAATAATTCATTGTTATATATACATCAGTGTGAATGGAAGAACTTTTTTTCTGTTATATTTTTACATTTTATTTTTAAAAATTTTGAAATTTAATTTTGTTTATTTTTTTATACAGTAGGTTATTATTAGTTATCTATTTTATGCATATACATGTATACAGGTCAATCCCAATCTCCCAACTCATCCCACCACCACCACCCCATGGCTTCCCCCACTTTGTGTCCATACGTCTGTTCTCTACCTCTGTGTCTCTATTTCTGCCCTGCAAACCAGTTCATCTGTACCATTTTTCTAGGTTCCACATATAGGCATTAGTATACAATATTTGTTTTTCTCTTTCTGACTTACTTCACTCTGTATGACAGTCTCCAGATCCATCAACTTCACTACAAATGACCCAGTTTCATTCCTTTTTATGGCTGAGTAATATTCCATTTTATATATGTACCACATCTTTATCCATTCGTCTGTCTGTGGGCATTTAGGTTGCTTCCATTACCTGGCTATTGTAAATAGTGCTGCAATGAACATTGTGGAGAATGTGTCTTTGTGATTTATGGTTTTCTCTGGGTATATGCCCAGAAGTGGGATTGCTGGATCCTATGGTAATTCTCTTTTTGTTTTTTAAAGGAACCTCCATACTGTTCTCCATAGTGACTGTATCAATTTACATTCCCACCAATAGCGGAAGAGGGTTCCTTTTGTCCACACCCTCCCCAGAATTTGTTGTTTGTAGATTATCTGATGATGCCGATTCTAACAGGTGTGAGGTCTTACCTCATTGTAGTTTTGATTTGCATTTCTCTAATAATTAGTGATGTTGAGCAGCTTCTCATGTGCGTCTTGGCCATCTCTGTGTCTTCTTTGAAGAAACGTCTCTTTAGATCTTCTGCCCATTTTTGTATTGGGTTGTTTGTTTTATTAATATTAAGCTGCATGAGCTGTTTATATATATTGGAGATTAAACCTTTGTCCATTGATTCGTTTGTGAACGTTTTCGCCCATTCTGAGGTTTGCCTTTTTCCATTCCCGTTTTTTTAACAAAGAAAGAAAGAAAGCCAAAGAAGCAGAACACTAATGTGCGTGAAATATGCCTCTTGAAACTGTCGTTTTGAAATATGGACGTCTTTTGAATTTTTTGGTCGATATATGACCCCAGGATTTGTTTCCAGGGCAGGTGTCATTTACAGGCCTGTAATGATTTGGAATATCCACTGACCATTAGCGCTGGGATTAAAGCTGCAGTTGTGAGAAACGGCCACAAGGTGGCAGCAGTTCTCCCTTACCAAATCTGGTTACTAGGGCAGCAGAGCCTCAATGGAAGTCGCGTTCTAGATTGGAATGTAGAACGGAATGTGCCAGGAGAAAGCCCCTCAAGTGTGTCTCTCTACTTCTTGTTCTTGTTTTTAATTTATTTTTTTATTTTTTATTACAGCAAGTTTGAGTACAACGTTTAGCTTGTTGTAGGTGTGCAAGAGGTGGTTCTTTTACACATATACATATGTCTGTTCTTCCTGGGATCCTTTTCCCATGTACGTTATGACAGAATGTTGAGTAGTCTTCTCTTGGTACTCCGTAGGTCTTTGGTGATTATATACGTCTACTGTGTTTGTATATGTCTGTTAACCCCAATATCGTAATGAATTCAATCCTCACACCTTTCCTTTGGTGAACCATAAGTTTGTTTAATGAATCTGTGATTGCCCTTCTCCGTGGAAATATCTGCCCTGGTATCAATTTATAGGTAACACCTATAAGTGATATGATACGATATGTGTCTTTCACTTTCTGACTTACTCCAAGTCACGTGATTACCTCGAGACTCATCTACGGTGCTGCAAATGGCATTGTGTCCTTTTTTTCCTTGGCGAATATTCTGTCTTAGCGAGGTCCATTTTCTGCAATGTGATTCCCTGAGGGCTGAGGATTAGCTGCCCTGGGCAGCCTGACCCTGCCGGCAAGCCCTCCCCAGGTGTGCCTGCCTTGAGGTCAATATAAACAGCACTCCAGGCAGCAATAGCCCCTGCAGCTGTGCCTGACTCCATATTCTCTGCCCCGTCAGCAGTCTCGGGGCTGTGCTGGTGGGAGGGTGGGAGGGTCCACGGCTTTGTGGGTGGCCCGGTGTGAGTGGGGCTCTGCTGGACTTTTGGCAGGAGTTGCCAGGCTGCCACCTGTAAAGAAGAGGATGTGTCACCCATAACTTCCACTGGAATATCTCTCCGGGCTGAGGTGAGGAAGGAAAAAAAGGAGTGGGGGCCGGGACAGGAGGGGTATCTCAGGCAGGGCAATGGAAATCTTCCAGAAGAGCGCCCGTGGCCAGGACCATCCTGGCTGACCTGCAGGCACCAAGTTGGCCTGCGTGCCGTCGCTGGTGTGGCTCCACGGCCCTCCCTCTAGGCTTTCAAGCCCTTGTACATATTCAGGTGTTTCACCTGGGAAGGGTGGGAACAGTTCAGCAGCATCTGGCCTGGGGCTCAGCTCACGTTTACTCACAGAGGCCTGGGCACGGTCTCCCAGCTTTGCAATAAGGACGCTCCTTGCGTGGGCGGGTGGGGCTGCTGGCTGTATGGGAGATGATTCCCCACCTCTGACCAATTTCAGAATTGTTTACCACTGGAGCAAGTGCCTTGGTAGTGTTTTCCTCTGTATAACTGTTAGGTTCAGTTTTTTTTTTTTCTTTTTTGGTTCAAGTTAGATTTTATTCCTCTTTTATGTATTTATAGATATAAGCATGGAAATAATTCATTGTTATATATACATCAGTGTGAATGGAAGAACTTTTTTTCTGTTATATTTTTACATTTTATTTTTAAAAATTTTGAAATTTAATTTTGTTTATTTTTTTATACAGTAGGTTATTATTAGTTATCTATTTTATGCATATACATGTATACAGGTCAATCCCAATCTCCCAACTCATCCCACCACCACCACCCCATGGCTTCCCCCACTTTGTGTCCATACGTCTGTTCTCTACCTCTGTGTCTCTATTTCTGCCCTGCAAACCAGTTCATCTGTACCATTTTTCTAGGTTCCACATATAGGCATTAGTATACAATATTTGTTTTTCTCTTTCTGACTTACTTCACTCTGTATGACAGTCTCCAGATCCATCAACTTCACTACAAATGACCCAGTTTCATTCCTTTTTATGGCTGAGTAATATTCCATTTTATATATGTACCACATCTTTATCCATTCGTCTGTCTGTGGGCATTTAGGTTGCTTCCATTACCTGGCTATTGTAAATAGTGCTGCAATGAACATTGTGGAGAATGTGTCTTTGTGATTTATGGTTTTCTCTGGGTATATGCCCAGAAGTGGGATTGCTGGATCCTATGGTAATTCTCTTTTTGTTTTTTAAAGGAACCTCCATACTGTTCTCCATAGTGACTGTATCAATTTACATTCCCACCAATAGCGGAAGAGGGTTCCTTTTGTCCACACCCTCCCCAGAATTTGTTGTTTGTACATTATCTGATGATGCCGATTCTAACAGGTGTGAGGTCTTACCTCATTGTAGTTTTGATTTGCATTTCTCTAATAATTAGTGATGTTGAGCAGCTTCTCATGTGCGTCTTGGCCATCTCTGTGTCTTCTTTGAAGAAACGTCTCTTTAGATCTTCTGCCCATTTTTGTATTGGGTTGTTTGTTTTATTAATATTAAGCTGCATGAGCTGTTTATATATATTGGAGATTAAACCTTTGTCCATTGATTCGTTTGTGAACATTTTCGCCCATTCTGAGGGTTGCCTTTTTCCATTCCCGTTTTTTTAACAAAGAAAGAAAGAAAGCCAAAGAAGCAGAACACTAATGTGCGTGAAATATGCCTCTTGAAACTGTCGTTTTGAAATATGGACGTCTTTTGAATTTTTTGGTCGATATATGACCCCAGGATTTGTTTTCAGGGCAGGTGTCATTTACAGGCCGGTAATGATTTGGAATATCCACTGACCATTAGCGCTGGGATTAAAGCTGCAGTTGTGAGAAACGGCCACAAGGTGGCAGCAGTTCTCCCTTACCAAATCTGGTTACTAGGGCAGCAGAGCCTCAATGGAAGTCGCGTTCTAGATTGGAATGTAGAACGGAATGTGCCAGGAGAAAGCCCCTCAAGTGTGTCTCACTACTTCTTGTTCTTGTTTTTAATTTAATCTTTTATTTTTTATTACAGCAAGTTTGAGTACAACATTTAGCTTGTTGTAGGTGTGCAAGAGGTGGTTCTTTTACACATATACATATGTCTGTTCTTCCTGGGATCCTTTTCCCATGTACGTTATGACAGAATGTTGAGTAGTCTTCTCTTGGTACTCCGTAGGTCTTTGGTGATTATATACGTCTACTGTGTTTGTATATGTCTGTTAACCCCAATATCGTAATGAATTCAATCCTCACACCTTTCCTTTGGTGAACCATAAGTTTGTTTAATGAATCTGTGATTGCCCTTCTCCGTGGAAATATCTGCCCTGGTATCAATTTATAGGTAACACCTATAAGTGATATGATACGATATGTGTCTTTCACTTTCTGACTTACTCCAAGTCACGTGATTACCTCGAGACTCATCTACGGTGCTGCAAATGGCATTGTGTCCTTTTTTTCCTTGGCGAATATTCTGTCTTAGCGAGGTCCATTTTCTGCAATGTGATTCCCTGAGGGCTGAGGATTAGCTGCCCTGGGCAGCCTGACCCTGCCGGCAAGCCCTCCCCAGGTGTGCCTGCCTTGAGGTCAATATAAACAGCACTCCAGGCAGCAATAGCCCCTGCAGCTGTGCCTGACTCCATATTCTCTGCCCCGTCAGCAGTCTCGGGGCTGTGCTGGTGGGAGGGTGGGAGGGTCCACGGCTTTGTGGGTGGCCCGGTGTGAGTGGGGCTCTGCTGGACTTTCGGCAGGAGTTGTCAGGCTGCCACCTGTAAAGAAGAGGATGTGTCACCCATAACTTCCACTGGAATAACTCTCCGGGCTGAGGTGAGGAAGGAAAAAAAGGAGTGGGGGCCGGGACAGGAGGGGTATCTCAGGCAGGGCAATGGAAAGCTTCCAGAAGAGCGCCCGTGGCCAGGACCATCCTGGCTGACCTGCAGGCACCAAGTTGGCCTGCGTGCCGTCGCTGGTGTGGCTCCACGGCCCTCCCTCTAGGCTTTCAAGCCCTTGTACATATTCAGGTGTTTCACCTGGGAAGGGTGGGAACAGTTCAGCAGCATCTGGCCTGGGGCTCAGCTCACGTTTACTCACAGAGGCCTGGGCACGGTCTCCCAGCTTTGCAATAAGGACGCTCCTTGCGTGGGCGGGTGGGGCTGCTGGCTGTATGGGAGATGATTCCACACCTCTGACCAATTTCAGAATTGTTTACCACTGGAGCAAGTGCCTTGGTAGTGTTTTCCTCTGTATAACTGTTAGGTTCAGTTTTTTTTTTTTCTTTTTTGGTTCAAGTTAGATTTTATTCCTCTTTTATGTATTTATAGATATAAGCATGGAAATAATTCATTGTTATATATACATCAGTGTGAATGGAAGAACTTTTTTTCTGTTTTATTTTTACATTTTATTTTTAAAAATTTTGAAATTTAATTTTGTTTATTTTTTTATACAGTAGGTTATTATTAGTTATCTATTTTATGCATATACATGTATACAGGTCAATCCCAATCTCCCAACTCATCCCACCACCACCACCCCATGGCTTCCCCCACTTTGTGTCCATACGTCTGTTCTCTACCTCTGTGTCTCTATTTCTGCCCTGCAAACCAGTTCATCTGTACCATTTTTCTAGGTTCCACATATAGGCATTAGTATACAATATTTGTTTTTCTCTTTCTGACTTACTTCACTCTGTATGACAGTCTCTAGATCCATCAACTTATCTACAAATGACCCAGTTTCATTCCTTTTTATGGCTGAGTAATATTCCATTTTATATATGTACCACATCTTTATCCATTCGTCTGTCTGTGGGCATTTAGGTTGCTTCCATTACCTGGCTATTGTAAATAGTGCTGCAATGAACATTGTGGTGAATGTGTCTTTGTGATTTATGGTTTTCTCTGGGTATATGCCCAGAAGTGGGATTGCTGGATCCTATGGTAATTCTCTTTTTAGTTTTTTAAAGGAACCTCCATACTGTTCTCCATAGTGACTGTATCAATTTACATTCCCACCAATAGTGGAAGAGGGTTCCTTTTGTCCACACCCTCCCCAGAATTTGTTGTTTGTACATTATCTGATGATGCCGATTCTAACAGGTGTGAGGTCTTACCTCATTGTAGTTTTGATTTGCATTTCTCTAATAATTAGTGATGTTGAGCAGCTTCTTATGTGCGTCTTGGCCATCTCTGTGACTTCTTTGAAGAAACGTCTCTATAGATCTTCTGCCCATTTTTGTATTGGGTTGTTTGTTTTATTAATATTAAGCTGCATGAGCTGTTTATATATATTGGAGATTAAACCTTTGTCCATTGATTCGTTTGTGAACGTTCTCGCCCATTCTGAGGGTTGCCTTTTTCCATTCCCGTTTTTTTAACAAAGAAAGAAAGAAAGCCAAAGAAGCAGAACACTAATGTGCGTGAAATATGCCTCTTGAAACTGTCGTTTTGAAATATGGACGTCTTTTGAATTTTTTGGTCGATATATGACCCCAGGATTTGTTTTCAGGGCAGGTGTCATTTACAGGCCGGTAATGATTTGGAATATCCACTGACCATTAGCGCTGGGATTAAAGCTGCAGTTGTGAGAAACGGCCACAAGGTGGCAGCAGTTCTCCCTTACCAAATCTGGTTACTAGGGCAGCAGAGCCTCAATGGAAGTCGCGTTCTAGATTGGAATGTAGAACGGAATGTGCCAGGAGAAAGCCCCTCAAGTGTGTCTCACTACTTCTTGTTCCTGTTTTTAATTTAATTTTTTATTTTTTATTACAGCAAGTTTGAGTACAACGTTTAGCTTGTTGTAGGTGTGCAAGAGGTGGTTCTTTTACACCTATACATATGTCTGTTCTTCCTGGGATCCTTTTCCCATGTACGTTATGACAGAATGTTGAGTAGTCTTCTCTTGGTACTCCGTAGGTCTTTGGTGATTATATACGTCTACTGTGTTTGTATATGTCTGTTAACCCCAATATCGTAATGAATTCAATCCTCACACCTTTCCTTTGGTGAACCATAAGTTTGTTTAATGAATCTGTGATTGCCCTTCTCCGTGGAAATATCTGCCCTGGTATCAATTTATAGGTAACACCTATAAGTGATATGATACGATATGTGTCTTTCACTTTCTGACTTACTCCAAGTCACGTGATTACCTCGAGACTCATCTACGGTGCTGCAAATGGCATTGTGTCCTTTTTTTCCTTGGCGAATATTCTGTCTTAGCGAGGTCCAATTTCTGCAATGTGATTCCCTGAGGGCTGAGGATTAGCTGCCCTGGGCAGCCTGACCCTTCCGGCATGCCCTCCCCAGGTGTGCCTGCCTTGAGGTCAATATAAACAGCACTCCAGGCAGCAATAGCCCCTGCAGCTGTGCCTGACTCCATATTCTCTGCCCCGTCAGCAGTCTCGGGGCTGTGCTGGTGGGAGGTTGGGAGGTTCCACGGCTTTGTGGGTGGCCCGGTGTGAGTGGGGCTCTGCTGGACTTTCGGCAGGAGTTGTCAGGCTGCCACCTGTAAAGAAGAGGATGTGTCACCCATAACTTCCACTGGAATATCTCTCCGGGCTGAGGTGAGGAAGGAAAAAAAGGAGTGGGGGCCGGGACAGGAGGGGTATCTCAGGCAGGGCAATGGAAAGCTTCCAGAAGAGCGCCCGTGGCCAGGACCATCCTGGCTGACCTGCAGGCACCAAGTTGGCCTGCGTGCCGTCGCTGGTGTGGCTCCACGGCCCTCCCTCTAGGCTTTCAAGCCCTTGTACATATTCAGGTGTTTCACCTGGGAAGGGTGGGAACAGTTCAGCAGCATCTGGCCTGGGGCTCAGCTCACGTTTACTCACAGAGGCCTGGGCACGGTCTCCCAGCTTTGCAATAAGGACGCTCCTTGCGTGGGCGGGTGGGGCTGCTGGCTGTATGGGAGATGATTCCCCACCTCTGACCAATTTCAGAATTCTTTACCACTGGAGCAAGTGCCTTGGTAGTGTTTTCCTCTGTATAACTCTTAGGTTCAGTTTTTTTTTTTTCTTTTTTGGTTCAAGTTAGATTTTATTCCTCTTTTATGTATTTATAGATATAAGCATGGAAATAATTCATTGTTATATATACATCAGTGTGAATGGAAGAACTTTTTTTCTGTTTTATTTTTACATTTTATTTTTAAAAATTTTGAAATTTAATTTTGTTTATTTTTTTATACAGTAGGTTATTATTAGTTATCTATTTTATGCATATACATGTATACAGGTCAATCCCAATCTCCCAACTCATCCCACCACCACCACCCCATGGCTTCCCCCACTTTGTGTCCATACGTCTGTTCTCTACCTCTGTGTCTCTATTTCTGCCCAGCAAACCAGTTCATCTGTACCATTTTTCTAGGTTCCACATATAGGCATTAGTATACAATATTTGTTTTTCTCTTTCTGACTTACTTCACTCTGTATGACAGTCTCCAGATCCATCAACTTCTCTACAAATGACCCTGTTTCATTCCTTTTTATGGCTGAGTAATATTCCATTTTATATATGTACCACATCTTTATCCATTCGTCTGTCTGTGGGCATTTAGGTTGCTTCCATTACCTGGCTATTGTAAATAGTGCTGCAATGAACATTGTGGTGAATGTGTCTTTGAGATTTATGGTTTTCTCTGGGTATATGCCCAGAAGTGGGATTGCTGGATCCTATGGTAATTCTCTTTTTAGTTTTTTAAAGGAACCTCCATACTGTTCTCCATAGTGACTGTATCAATTTACATTCCCACCAATAGCGGAAGAGGGTTCCTTTTGTCCACACCCTCCCCAGAATTTGTTGTTTGTAGATTATCTGATGATGCCGATTCTAACAGGTGTGAGGTCTTACCTCATTGTAGTTTTGATTTGCATTTCTCTAATAATTAGTGATGTTGAGCAGCTTCTCATGTGCGTCTTGGCCATCTCTGTGTCTTCTTTGAAGAAACGTCTCTTTAGATCTTCTGCCCATTTTTGTATTGGGTTGTTTGTTTTATTAATATTAAGCTGCATGAGCTGTTTATATATATTGGAGATTAAACCTTTGTCCATTGATTCGTTTGTGAACGTTTTCGCCCATTCTGAGGGTTGCCTTTTTCCATTCCCGTTTTTTTAACAAAGAAAGAAAGAAAGCCAAAGAAGCAGAACACTAATGTGCGTGAAATATGCCTCTTGAAACTGTCGTTTTGAAATATGGACGTCTTTTGAATTTTTTGGTCGATATATGACCCCAGGATTTGTTTCCAGGGCAGGTGTCATTTACAGGCCTGTAATGATTTGGAATATCCACTGACCATTAGCGCTGGGATTAAAGCTGCAGTTGTGAGAAACGGCCACAAGGTGGCAGCAGTTCTCCCTTACCAAATCTGGTTACTAGGGCAGCAGAGCCTCAATGGAAGTCGCGTTCTAGATTGGAATGTAGAACGGAATGTGCCAGGAGAAAGCCCCTCAAGTGTGTCTCTCTACTTCTTGTTCTTGTTTTTAATTTATTTTTTTATTTTTTATTACAGCAAGTTTGAGTACAACGTTTAGCTTGTTGTAGGTGTGCAAGAGGTGGTTCTTTTACACATATACATATGTCTGTTCTTCCTGGGATCCTTTTCCCATGTACGTTATGACAGAATGTTGAGTAGTCTTCTCTTGGTACTCCGTAGGTCTTTGGTGATTATATACGTCTACTGTGTTTGTATATGTCTGTTAACCCCAATATCGTAATGAATTCAATCCTCACACCTTTCCTTTGGTGAACCATAAGTTTGTTTAATGAATCTGTGATTGCCCTTCTCCGTGGAAATATCTGCCCTGGTATCAATTTATAGGTAACACCTATAAGTGATATGATACGATATGTGTCTTTCACTTTCTGACTTACTCCAAGTCACGTGATTACCTCGAGACTCATCTACGGTGCTGCAAATGGCATTGTGTCCTTTTTTTCCTTGGCGAATATTCTGTCTTAGCGAGGTCCATTTTCTGCAATGTGATTCCCTGAGGGCTGAGGATTAGCTGCCCTGGGCAGCCTGACCCTGCCGGCAAGCCCTCCCCAGGTGTGCCTGCCTTGAGGTCAATATAAACAGCACTCCAGGCAGCAATAGCCCCTGCAGCTGTGCCTGACTCCATATTCTCTGCCCCGTCAGCAGTCTCGGGGCTGTGCTGGTGGGAGGGTGGGAGGGTCCACGGCTTTGTGGGTGGCCCGGTGTGAGTGGGGCTCTGCTGGACTTTTGGCAGGAGTTGCCAGGCTGCCACCTGTAAAGAAGAGGATGTGTCACCCATAACTTCCACTGGAATATCTCTCCGGGCTGAGGTGAGGAAGGAAAAAAAGGAGTGGGGGCCGGGACAGGAGGGGTATCTCAGGCAGGGCAATGGAAATCTTCCAGAAGAGCGCCCGTGGCCAGGACCATCCTGGCTGACCTGCAGGCACCAAGTTGGCCTGCGTGCCGTCGCTGGTGTGGCTCCACGGCCCTCCCTCTAGGCTTTCAAGCCCTTGTACATATTCAGGTGTTTCACCTGGGAAGGGTGGGAACAGTTCAGCAGCATCTGGCCTGGGGCTCAGCTCACGTTTACTCACAGAGGCCTGGGCACGGTCTCCCAGCTTTGCAATAAGGACGCTCCTTGCGTGGGCGGGTGGGGCTGCTGGCTGTATGGGAGATGATTCCCCACCTCTGACCAATTTCAGAATTGTTTACCACTGGAGCAAGTGCCTTGGTAGTGTTTTCCTCTGTATAACTGTTAGGTTCAGTTTTTTTTTTTTTTCTTTTTTGGTTCAAGTTAGATTTTATTCCTCTTTTATGTATTTATAGATATAAGCATGGAAATAATTCATTGTTATATATACATCAGTGTGAATGGAAGAACTTTTTTTCTGTTTTATTTTTACATTTTATTTTTAAAAATTTTGAAATTTAATTTTGTTTATTTTTTTATACAGTAGGTTATTATTAGTTATCTATTTTATGCATATACATGTATACAGGTCAATCCCAATCTCCCAACTCATCCCACCACCACCACCCCATGGCTTCCCCCACTTTGTGTCCATACGTCTGTTCTCTACCTCTGTGTCTCTATTTCTGCCCTGCAAACCAGTTCATCTGTACCATTTTTCTAGGTTCCACATATAGGCATTAGTATACAATATTTGTTTTTCTCTTTCTGACTTACTTCACTCTGTATGACAGTCTCCAGATCCATCAACTTCTCTACAAATGACCCAGTTTCATTCCTTTTTATGGCTGAGTAATATTCCATTTTATATATGTACCACATCTTTATCCATTCGTCTGTCTGTGGGCATTTAGGTTGCTTCCATTACCTGGCTATTGTAAATAGTGCTGCAATGAACATTGTGGTGAATGTGTCTTTGTGATTTATGGTTTTCTCTGGGTATATGCCCAGAAGTGGGATTGCTGGATCCTATGGTAATTCTCTTTTTAGTTTTTTAAAGGAACCTCCATACTGTTCTCCATAGTGACTGTATCAATTTACATTCCCACCAATAGTGGAAGAGGGTTCCTTTTGTCCACACCATACCCAGAATTTGTTGTTTGTACATTATCTGATGATGCCGATTCTAACAGGTGTGAGGTCTTACCTCATTGTAGTTTTGATTTGCATTTCTCTAATAATTAGTGATGTTGAGCAGCTTCTCATGTGCGTCTTGGCCATCTCTGTGACTTCTTTGAAGAAACGTCTCTTTCGATCTTCTGCCCATTTTTGTATTGGGTTGTTTGTTTTATTAATATTAAGCTGCATGAGCTGTTTATATATATTGGAGATTAAACCTTTGTCCATTGATTCGTTTGTGAACGTTTTCGCCCATTCTGAGGGTTGCCTTTTTCCATTCCCGTTTTTTTAACAAAGAAAGAAAGAAAGCCAAAGAAGCAGAACACTAATGTGCGTGAAATATGCCTCTTGAAACTGTCGTTTTGAAATATGGACGTCTTTTGAATTTTTTGGTCGATATATGACCCCAGGATTTGTTTTCAGGGCAGGTGTCATTTACAGGCCGGTAATGATTTGGAATATCCACTGACCATTAGCGCTGGGATTAAAGCTGCAGTTGTGAGAAACGGCCACAAGGTGGCAGCAGTTCTCCCTTACCAAATCTGGTTACTAGGGCAGCAGAGCCTCAATGGAAGTCGCGTTCTAGATTGGAATGTAGAACGGAATGTGCCAGGAGAAAGCCCCTCAAGTGTGTCTCACTACTTCTTGTTCCTGTTTTTAATTTAATTTTTTATTTTTTTATTACAGCAAGTTTGAGTACAACGTTTAGCTTGTTGTAGGTGTGCAAGAGGTGGTTCTTTTACACCTATACATATGTCTGTTCTTCCTGGGATCCTTTTCCCATGTACGTTATGACAGAATGTTGAGTAGTCTTCTCTTGGTACTCCGTAGGTCTTTGGTGATTATATACGTCTACTGTGTTTGTATATGTCTGTTAACCCCAATATCGTAATGAATTCAATCCTCACACCTTTCCTTTGGTGAACCATAAGTTTGTTTAATGAATCTGTGATTGCCCTTCTCCGTGGAAATATCTGCCCTGGTATCAATTTATAGGTAACACCTATAAGTGATATGATACGATATGTGTCTTTCACTTTCTGACTTACTCCAAGTCACGTGATTACCTCGAGACTCATCTACGGTGCTGCAAATGGCATTGTGTCCTTTTTTTCCTTGGCGAATATTCTGTCTTAGCGAGGTCCATTTTCTGCAATGTGATTCCCTGAGGGCTGAGGATTAGCTGCCCTGGGCAGCCTGACCCTGCCGGCAAGCCCTCCCCAGGTGTGCCTGCCTTGAGGTCAATATAAACAGCACTCCAGGCAGCAATAGCCCCTGCAGCTGTGCCTGACTCCATATTCTCTGCCCCGTCAGCAGTCTCGGGGCTGTGCTGGTGGGAGGGTGGGAGGGTCCACGGCTTTGTGGGTGGCCCGGTGTGAGTGGGGCTCTGCTGGACTTTCGGCAGGAGTTGTCAGGCTGCCACCTGTAAAGAAGAGGATGTGTCACCCATAACTTCCACTGGAATAACTCTCCGGGCTGAGGTGAGGAAGGAAAAAAAGGAGTGGGGGCCGGGACAGGAGGGGTATCTCAGGCAGGGCAATGGAAAGCTTCCAGAAGAGCGCCCGTGGCCAGGACCATCCTGGCTGACCTGCAGGCACCAAGTTGGCCTGCGTGCCGTCGCTGGTGTGGCTCCACGGCCCTCCCTCTAGGCTTTCAAGCCCTTGTACATATTCAGGTGTTTCACCTGGGAAGGGTGGGAACAGTTCAGCAGCATCTGGCCTGGGGCTCAGCTCACGTTTACTCACAGAGGCCTGGGCACGGTCTCCCAGCTTTGCAATAAGGACGCTCCTTGCGTGGGCGGGTGGGGCTGCTGGCTGTATGGGAGATGATTCCACACCTCTGACCAATTTCAGAATTGTTTACCACTGGAGCAAGTGCCTTGGTAGTGTTTTCCTCTGTATAACTGTTAGGTTCAGTTTTTTTTTTTTCTTTTTTGGTTCAAGTTAGATTTTATTCCTCTTTTATGTATTTATAGATATAAGCATGGAAATAATTCATTGTTATATATACATCAGTGTGAATGGAAGAACTTTTTTTCTGTTTTATTTTTACATTTTATTTTTAAAAATTTTGAAATTTAATTTTGTTTATTTTTTTATACAGTAGGTTATTATTAGTTATCTATTTTATGCATATACATGTATACAGGTCAATCCCAATCTCCCAACTCATCCCACCACCACCACCCCATGGCTTCCCCCACTTTGTGTCCATACGTCTGTTCTCTACCTCTGTGTCTCTATTTCTGCCCTGCAAACCAGTTCATCTGTACCATTTTTCTAGGTTCCACATATAGGCATTAGTATACAATATTTGTTTTTCTCTTTCTGACTTACTTCACTCTGTATGACAGTCTCTAGATCCATCAACTTATCTACAAATGACCCAGTTTCATTCCTTTTTATGGCTGAGTAATATTCCATTTTATATATGTACCACATCTTTATCCATTCGTCTGTCTGTGGGCATTTAGGTTGCTTCCATTACCTGGCTATTGTAAATAGTGCTGCAATGAACATTGTGGTGAATGTGTCTTTGTGATTTATGGTTTTCTCTGGGTATATGCCCAGAAGTGGGATTGCTGGATCCTATGGTAATTCTCTTTTTAGTTTTTTAAAGGAACCTCCATACTGTTCTCCATAGTGACTGTATCAATTTACATTCCCACCAATAGTGGAAGAGGGTTCCTTTTGTCCACACCCTCCCCAGAATTTGTTGTTTGTACATTATCTGATGATGCCGATTCTAACAGGTGTGAGGTCTTACCTCATTGTAGTTTTGATTTGCATTTCTCTAATAATTAGTGATGTTGAGCAGCTTCTTATGTGCGTCTTGGCCATCTCTGTGACTTCTTTGAAGAAACGTCTCTATAGATCTTCTGCCCATTTTTGTATTGGGTTGTTTGTTTTATTAATATTAAGCTGCATGAGCTGTTTATATATATTGGAGATTAAACCTTTGTCCATTGATTCGTTTGTGAACGTTCTCGCCCATTCTGAGGGTTGCCTTTTTCCATTCCCGTTTTTTTAACAAAGAAAGAAAGAAAGCCAAAGAAGCAGAACACTAATGTGCGTGAAATATGCCTCTTGAAACTGTCGTTTTGAAATATGGACGTCTTTTGAATTTTTTGGTCGATATATGACCCCAGGATTTGTTTTCAGGGCAGGTGTCATTTACAGGCCGGTAATGATTTGGAATATCCACTGACCATTAGCGCTGGGATTAAAGCTGCAGTTGTGAGAAACGGCCACAAGGTGGCAGCAGTTCTCCCTTACCAAATCTGGTTACTAGGGCAGCAGAGCCTCAATGGAAGTCGCGTTCTAGATTGGAATGTAGAACGGAATGTGCCAGGAGAAAGCCCCTCAAGTGTGTCTCACTACTTCTTGTTCCTGTTTTTAATTTAATTTTTTATTTTTTATTACAGCAAGTTTGAGTACAACGTTTAGCTTGTTGTAGGTGTGCAAGAGGTGGTTCTTTTACACATATACATATGTCTGTTCTTCCTGGGATCCTTTTCCCATGTACGTTATGACAGAATGTTGAGTAGTCTTCTCTTGGTACTCCGTAGGTCTTTGGTGATTATATACGTCTACTGTGTTTGTATATGTCTGTTAACCCCAATATCGTAATGAATTCAATCCTCACACCTTTCCTTTGGTGAACCATAAGTTTGTTTAATGAATCTGTGATTGCCCTTCTCCGTGGAAATATCTGCCCTGGTATCAATTTATAGGTAACACCTATAAGTGATATGATACGATATGTGTCTTTCACTTTCTGACTTACTCCAAGTCACGTGATTACCTCGAGACTCATCTACGGTGCTGCAAATGGCATTGTGTCCTTTTTTTCCTTGGCGAATATTCTGTCTTAGCGAGGTCCAATTTCTGCAATGTGATTCCCTGAGGGCTGAGGATTAGCTGCCCTGGGCAGCCTGACCCTTCCGGCATGCCCTCCCCAGGTGTGCCTGCCTTGAGGTCAATATAAACAGCACTCCAGGCAGCAATAGCCCCTGCAGCTGTGCCTGACTCCATATTCTCTGCCCCGTCAGCAGTCTCGGGGCTGTGCTGGTGGGAGGTTGGGAGGTTCCACGGCTTTGTGGGTGGCCCGGTGTGAGTGGGGCTCTGCTGGACTTTCGGCAGGAGTTGTCAGGCTGCCACCTGTAAAGAAGAGGATGTGTCACCCATAACTTCCACTGGAATATCTCTCCGGGCTGAGGTGAGGAAGGAAAAAAAGGAGTGGGGGCCGGGACAGGAGGGGTATCTCAGGCAGGGCAATGGAAAGCTTCCAGAAGAGCGCCCGTGGCCAGGACCATCCTGGCTGACCTGCAGGCACCAAGTTGGCCTGCGTGCCGTCGCTGGTGTGGCTCCACGGCCCTCCCTCTAGGCTTTCAAGCCCTTGTACATATTCAGGTGTTTCACCTGGGAAGGGTGGGAACAGTTCAGCAGCATCTGGCCTGGGGCTCAGCTCACGTTTACTCACAGAGGCCTGGGCACGGTCTCCCAGCTTTGCAATAAGGACGCTCCTTGCGTGGGCGGGTGGGGCTGCTGGCTGTATGGGAGATGATTCCCCACCTCTGACCAATTTCAGAATTCTTTACCACTGGAGCAAGTGCCTTGGTAGTGTTTTCCTCTGTATAACTCTTAGGTTCAGTTTTTTTTTTTTCTTTTTTGGTTCAAGTTAGATTTTATTCCTCTTTTATGTATTTATAGATATAAGCATGGAAATAATTCATTGTTATATATACATCAGTGTGAATGGAAGAACTTTTTTTCTGTTTTATTTTTACATTTTATTTTTAAAAATTTTGAAATTTAATTTTGTTTATTTTTTTATACAGTAGGTTATTATTAGTTATCTATTTTATGCATATACATGTATACAGGTCAATCCCAATCTCCCAACTCATCCCACCACCACCACCCCATGGCTTCCCCCACTTTGTGTCCATACGTCTGTTCTCTACCTCTGTGTCTCTATTTCTGCCCTGCAAACCAGTTCATCTGTACCATTTTTCTAGGTTCCACATATAGGCATTAGTATACAATATTTGTTTTTCTCTTTCTGACTTACTTCACTCTGTATGACAGTCTCCAGATCCATCAACTTCTCTACAAATGACCCAGTTTCATTCCTTTTTATGGCTGAGTAATATTCCATTTTATATATGTACCACATCTTTATCCATTCGTCTGTCTGTGGGCATTTAGGTTGCTTCCATTACCTGGCTATTGTAAATAGTGCTGCAATGAACATTGTGGTGAATGTGTCTTTGAGATTTATGGTTTTCTCTGGGTATATGCCCAGAAGTGGGATTGCTGGATCCTATGGTAATTCTCTTTTTAGTTTTTTAAAGGAACCTCCATACTGTTCTCCATAGTGACTGTATCAATTTACATTCCCACCAATAGCGGAAGAGGGTTCCTTTTGTCCACACCCTCCCCAGAATTTGCTGTTTGTAGATTATCTGATGATGCCGATTCTAACAGGTGTGAGGTCTTACCTCATTGTAGTTTTGATTTGCATTTCTCTAATAATTAGTGATGTTGAGCAGCTTCTCATGTGCGTCTTGGCCATCTCTGTGTCTTCTTTGAAGAAACGTCTCTTTAGATCTTCTGCCCATTTTTGTATTGGGTTGTTTGTTTTATTAATATTAAGCTGCATGAGCTGTTTATATATATTGGAGATTAAACCTTTGTCCATTGATTCGTTTGTGAACGTTTTCGCCCATTCTGAGGGTTGCCTTTTTCCATTCCCGTTTTTTTAACAAAGAAAGAAAGAAAGCCAAAGAAGCAGAACACTAATGTGCGTGAAATATGCCTCTTGAAACTGTCGTTTTGAAATATGGACGTCTTTTGAATTTTTTGGTCGATATATGACCCCAGGATTTGTTTCCAGGGCAGGTGTCATTTACAGGCCTGTAATGATTTGGAATATCCACTGACCATTAGCGCTGGGATTAAAGCTGCAGTTGTGAGAAACGGCCACAAGGTGGCAGCAGTTCTCCCTTACCAAATCTGGTTACTAGGGCAGCAGAGCCTCAATGGAAGTCGCGTTCTAGATTGGAATGTAGAACGGAATGTGCCAGGAGAAAGCCCCTCAAGTGTGTCTCTCTACTTCTTGTTCTTGTTTTTAATTTATTTTTTTATTTTTTATTACAGCAAGTTTGAGTACAACGTTTAGCTTGTTGTAGGTGTGCAAGAGGTGGTTCTTTTACACATATACATATGTCTGTTCTTCCTGGGATCCTTTTCCCATGTACGTTATGACAGAATGTTGAGTAGTCTTCTCTTGGTACTCCGTAGGTCTTTGGTGATTATATACGTCTACTGTGTTTGTATATGTCTGTTAACCCCAATATCGTAATGAATTCAATCCTCACACCTTTCCTTTGGTGAACCATAAGTTTGTTTAATGAATCTGTGATTGCCCTTCTCCGTGGAAATATCTGCCCTGGTATCAATTTATAGGTAACACCTATAAGTGATATGATACGATATGTGTCTTTCACTTTCTGACTTACTCCAAGTCACGTGATTACCTCGAGACTCATCTACGGTGCTGCAAATGGCATTGTGTCCTTTTTTTCCTTGGCGAATATTCTGTCTTAGCGAGGTCCATTTTCTGCAATGTGATTCCCTGAGGGCTGAGGATTAGCTGCCCTGGGCAGCCTGACCCTGCCGGCAAGCCCTCCCCAGGTGTGCCTGCCTTGAGGTCAATATAAACAGCACTCCAGGCAGCAATAGCCCCTGCAGCTGTGCCTGACTCCATATTCTCTGCCCCGTCAGCAGTCTCGGGGCTGTGCTGGTGGGAGGGTGGGAGGGTCCACGGCTTTGTGGGTGGCCCGGTGTGAGTGGGGCTCTGCTGGACTTTTAGCAGGAGTTGCCAGGCTGCCACCTGTAAAGAAGAGGATGTGTCACCCATAACTTCCACTGGAATATCTCTCCGGGCTGAGGTGAGGAAGGAAAAAAAGGAGTGGGGGCCGGGACAGGAGGGGTATCTCAGGCAGGGCAATGGAAATCTTCCAGAAGAGCGCCCGTGGCCAGGACCATCCTGGCTGACCTGCAGGCACCAAGTTGGCCTGCGTGCCGTCGCTGGTGTGGCTCCACGGCCCTCCCTCTAGGCTTTCAAGCCCTTGTACATATTCAGGTGTTTCACCTGGGAAGGGTGGGAACAGTTCAGCAGCATCTGGCCTGGGGCTCAGCTCACGTTTACTCACAGAGGCCTGGGCACGGTCTCCCAGCTTTGCAATAAGGACGCTCCTTGCGTGGGCGGGTGGGGCTGCTGGCTGTATGGGAGATGATTCCCCACCTCTGACCAATTTCAGAATTGTTTACCACTGGAGCAAGTGCCTTGGTAGTGTTTTCCTCTGTATAACTGTTAGGTTCAGTTTTTTTTTTTCTTTTTTGGTTCAAGTTAGATTTTATTCCTCTTTTATGTATTTATAGATATAAGCATGGAAATAATTCATTGTTATATATACATCAGTGTGAATGGAAGAACTTTTTTTCTGTTATATTTTTACATTTTATTTTTAAAAATTTTGAAATTTAATTTTGTTTATTTTTTTATACAGTAGGTTATTATTAGTTATCTATTTTATGCATATACATGTATACAGGTCAATCCCAATCTCCCAACTCATCCCACCACCACCACCCCATGGCTTCCCCCACTTTGTGTCCATACGTCTGTTCTCTACCTCTGTGTCTCTATTTCTGCCCTGCAAACCAGTTCATCTGTACCATTTTTCTAGGTTCCACATATAGGCATTAGTATACAATATTTGTTTTTCTCTTTCTGACTTACTTCACTCTGTATGACAGTCTCCAGATCCATCAACTTCACTACAAATGACCCAGTTTCATTCCTTTTTATGGCTGAGTAATATTCCATTTTATATATGTACCACATCTTTATCCATTCGTCTGTCTGTGGGCATTTAGGTTGCTTCCATTACCTGGCTATTGTAAATAGTGCTGCAATGAACATTGTGGAGAATGTGTCTTTGTGATTTATGGTTTTCTCTGGGTATATGCCCAGAAGTGGGATTGCTGGATCCTATGGTAATTCTCTTTTTGTTTTTTAAAGGAACCTCCATACTGTTCTCCATAGTGACTGTATCAATTTACATTCCCACCAATAGCGGAAGAGGGTTCCTTTTGTCCACACCCTCCCCAGAATTTGTTGTTTGTAGATTATCTGATGATGCCGATTCTAACAGGTGTGAGGTCTTACCTCATTGTAGTTTTGATTTGCATTTCTCTAATAATTAGTGATGTTGAGCAGCTTCTCATGTGCGTCTTGGCCATCTCTGTGTCTTCTTTGAAGAAACGTCTCTTTAGATCTTCTGCCCATTTTTGTATTGGGTTGTTTGTTTTATTAATATTAAGCTGCATGAGCTGTTTATATATATTGGAGATTAAACCTTTGTCCATTGATTCGTTTGTGAACATTTTCGCCCATTCTGAGGGTTGCCTTTTTCCATTCCCGTTTTTTTAACAAAGAAAGAAAGAAAGCCAAAGAAGCAGAACACTAATGTGCGTGAAATATGCCTCTTGAAACTGTCGTTTTGAAATATGGACGTCTTTTGAATTTTTTGGTCGATATATGACACCAGGATTTGTTTTCAGGGCAGGTGTCATTTACAGGCCGGTAATGATTTGGAATATCCACTGACCATTAGCGCTGGGATTAAAGCTGCAGTTGTGAGAAACGGCCACAAGGTGGCAGCAGTTCTCCCTTACCAAATCTGGTTACTAGGGCAGCAGAGCCTCAATGGAAGTCGCGTTCTAGATTGGAATGTAGAACGGAATGTGCCAGGAGAAAGCCCCTCAAGTGTGTCTCACTACTTCTTGTTCTTGTTTTTAATTTAATCTTTTATTTTTTATTACAGCAAGTTTGAGTACAACATTTAGCTTGTTGTAGGTGTGCAAGAGGTGGTTCTTTTACACATATACATATGTCTGTTCTTCCTGGGATCCTTTTCCCATGTACGTTATGACAGAATGTTGAGTAGTCTTCTCTTGGTACTCCGTAGGTCTTTGGTGATTATATACGTCTACTGTGTTTGTATATGTCTGTTAACCCCAATATCGTAATGAATTCAATCCTCACACCTTTCCTTTGGTGAACCATAAGTTTCTTTAATGAATCTGTGATTGCCCTTCTCCGTGGAAATATCTGCCCTGGTATCAATTTATAGGTAACACCTATAAGTGATATGATACGATATGTGTCTTTCACTTTCTGACTTACTCCAAGTCACGTGATTACCTCGAGACTCATCTACGGTGCTGCAAATGGCATTGTGTCCTTTTTTTCCTTGGCGAATATTCTGTCTTAGCGAGGTCCATTTTCTGCAATGTGATTCCCTGAGGGCTGAGGATTAGCTGCCCTGGGCAGCCTGACCCTGCCGGCAAGCCCTCCCCAGGTGTGCCTGCCTTGAGGTCAATATAAACAGCACTCCAGGCAGCAATAGCCCCTGCAGCTGTGCCTGACTCCATATTCTCTGCCCCGTCAGCAGTCTCGGGGCTGTGCTGGTGGGAGGGTGGGAGGGTCCACGGCTTTGTGGGTGGCCCGGTGTGAGTGGGGCTCTGCTGGACTTTTGGCAGGAGTTGCCAGGCTGCCACCTGTAAAGAAGAGGATGTGTCACCCATAACTTCCACTGGAATATCTCTCCGGGCTGAGGTGAGGAAGGAAAAAAAGGAGTGGGGGCCGGGACAGGAGGGGTATCTCAGGCAGGGCAATGGAAAGCTTCCAGAAGAGCGCCCGTGGCCAGGACCATCCTGGCTGACCTGCAGGCACCAAGTTGGCCTGTGTGCCGTCGCTGGTGTGGCTCCACGGCCCTCCCTCTAGGCTTTCAAGCCCTTGTACATATTCAGGTGTTTCACCTGGGAAGGGTGGGAACAGTTCAGCAGCATCTGGCCTGGGGCTCAGCTCACGTTTACTCACAGAGGCCTGGGCACGGTCTCCCAGCTTTGCAATAAGGACGCTCCTTGCGTGGGCGGGTGGGGCTGCTGGCTGTATGGGAGATGATTCCCCACCTCTGACCAATTTCAGAATTCTTTACCACTGGAGCAAGTGCCTTGGTAGTGTTTTCCTCTGTATAACTATTAGGTTCAGTTTTTTTTTTTTTCTTTTTTGGTTCAAGTTAGATTTTATTCCTCTTTTATGTATTTATAGATATAAGCATGGAAATAATTCATTGTTATATATACATCAGTGTGAATGGAAGAACTTTTTTTCTGTTTTATATTTACATTTTATTTTTAAAAATTTTGAAATTTAATATTGTTTATTTTTTTATACAGTAGGTTATTATTAGTTATCTATTTTATGCATATACATGTATACAGGTCAATCCCAATCTCCCAACTCATCCCACCACCACCACCCCATGGCTTCCCCCACTTTGTGTCCATACGTCTGTTCTCTACCTCTGTGTCTCTATTTCTGCCCTGCAAACCAGTTCATCTGTACCATTTTTCTAGGTTCCACATATAGGCATTAGTATACAATATTTGTTTTTCTCTTTCTGACTTACTTCACTCTGTATGACAGTCTCCAGATCCATCAACTTCTCTACAAATGACCCAGTTTCATTCCTTTTTATGGCTGAGTAATATTCCATTTTATATATGTACCACATCTTTATCCATTCGTCTGTCTGTGGGCATTTAGGTTGCTTCCATTACCTGGCTATTGTAAATAGTGCTGCAATGAACATTGTGGTGAATGTGTCTTTGTGATTTATGGTTTTCTCTGGGTATATGCCCAGAAGTGGGATTGCTGGATCCTATGGTAATTCTCTTTTTAGTTTTTTAAAGGAACCTCCATACTGTTCTCCATAGTGACTGTATCAATTTACATTCCCACCAATAGTGGAAGAGGGTTCCTTTTGTCCACACCATACCCAGAATTTGTTGTTTGTACATTATCTGATGATGCCGATTCTAACAGGTGTGAGGTCTTACCTCATTGTAGTTTTGATTTGCATTTCTCTAATAATTAGTGATGTTGAGCAGCTTCTCATGTGCGTCTTGGCCATCTCTGTGACTTCTTTGAAGAAACGTCTCTTTAGATCTTCTGCCCATTTTTGTATTGGGTTGTTTGTTTTATTAATATTAAGCTGCATGAGCTGTTTATATATATTGGAGATTAAACCTTTGTCCATTGATTCGTTTGTGAACGTTTTCGCCCATTCTGAGGGTTGCCTTTTTCCATTCCCGTTTTTTTAACAAAGAAAGAAAGAAAGCCAAAGAAGCAGAACACTAATGTGCGTGAAATATGCCTCTTGAAACTGTCGTTTTGAAATATGGACGTCTTTTGAATTTTTTGGTCGATATATGACCCCAGGATTTGTTTTCAGGGCAGGTGTCATTTACAGGCCGGTAATGATTTGGAATATCCACTGACCATTAGCGCTGGGATTAAAGCTGCAGTTGTGAGAAACGGCCACAAGGTGGCAGCAGTTCTCCCTTACCAAATCTGGTTACTAGGGCAGCAGAGCCTCAATGGAAGTCGCGTTCTAGATTGGAATGTAGAACGGAATGTGCCAGGAGAAAGCCCCTCAAGTGTGTCTCACTACTTCTTGTTCCTGTTTTTAATTTAATTTTTTATTTTTTATTACAGCAAGTTTGAGTACAACGTTTAGCTTGTTGTAGGTGTGCAAGAGGTGGTTCTTTTACACATATACATATGTCTGTTCTTCCTGGGATCCTTTTCCCATGTACGTTATGACAGAATGTTGAGTAGTCTTCTCTTGGTACTCCGTAGGTCTTTGGTGATTATATACGTCTACTGTGTTTGTATATGTCTGTTAACCCCAATATCGTAATGAATTCAATCCTCACACCTTTCCTTTGGTGAACCATAAGTTTGTTTAATGAATCTGTGATTGCCCTTCTCCGTGGAAATATCTGCCCTGGTATCAATTTATAGGTAACACCTATAAGTGATATGATACGATATGTGTCTTTCACTTTCTGACTTACTCCAAGTCACGTGATTACCTCGAGACTCATCT
This sequence comes from Mesoplodon bidens, assembly GCF_964165515.1. Taxonomy (NCBI): domain Eukaryota; kingdom Metazoa; phylum Chordata; class Mammalia; order Artiodactyla; family Ziphiidae; genus Mesoplodon; species Mesoplodon bidens. The sequence goes on from NW_027672081.1 coordinate 384,327, forward strand.
ACGGTGCTGCAAATGGCATTGTGTCCTTTTTTTCCTTGGCGAATATTCTGTCTTAGCGAGGTCCATTTTCTGCAATGTGATTCCCTGAGGGCTGAGGATTAGCTGCCCTGGGCAGCCTGACCCTGCCGGCAAGCCCTCCCCAGGTGTGCCTGCCTTGAGGTCAATATAAACAGCACTCCAGGCAGCAATAGCCCCTGCAGCTGTGCCTGACTCCATATTCTCTGCCCCGTCAGCAGTCTCGGGGCTGTGCTGGTGGGAGGGTGGGAGGGTCCACGGCTTTGTGGGTGGCCCGGTGTGAGTGGGGCTCTGCTGGACTTTTGGCAGGAGTTGCCAGGCTGCCACCTGTAAAGAAGAGGATGTGTCACCCATAACTTCCACTGGAATATCTCTCCGGGCTGAGGTGAGGAAGGAAAAAAAGGAGTGGGGGCCGGGACAGGAGGGGTATCTCAGGCAGGGCAATGGAAATCTTCCAGAAGAGCGCCCGTGGCCAGGACAATCCTGGCTGACCTGCAGGCACCAAGTTGGCCTGCGTGCCGTCGCTGGTGTGGCTCCACGGCCCTCCCTCTAGGCTTTCAAGCCCTTGTACATATTCAGGTGTTTCACCTGGGAAGGGTGGGAACAGTTCAGCAGCATCTGGCCTGGGGCTCAGCTCACGTTTACTCACAGAGGCCTGGGCACGGTCTCCCAGCTTTGCAATAAGGACGCTCCTTGCGTGGGCGGGTGGGGCTGCTGGCTGTATGGGAGATGATTCCCCACCTCTGACCAATTTCAGAATTGTTTACCACTGGAGCAAGTGCCTTTGTAGTGTTTTCCTCTGTATAACTGTTAGGTTCAGTTTTTTTTTTTTCTTTTTTGGTTCAAGTTAGATTTTATTCCTCTTTTATGTATTTATAGATATAAGCATGGAAATAATTCATTGTTATATATACATCAGTGTGAATGGAAGAACTTTTTTTCTGTTATATTTTTACATTTTATTTTTAAAAATTTTGAAATTTAATTTTGTTTATTTTTTTATACAGTAGGTTATTATTAGTTATCTATTTTATGCATATACATGTATACAGGTCAATCCCAATCTCCCAACTCATCCCACCACCACCACCCCATGGCTTCCCCCACTTTGTGTCCATACGTCTGTTCTCTACCTCTGTGTCTCTATTTCTGCCCTGCAAACCAGTTCATCTGTACCATTTTTCTAGGTTCCACATATAGGCATTAGTATACAATATTTGTTTTTCTCTTTCTGACTTACTTCACTCTGTATGACAGTCTCCAGATCCATCAACTTCACTACAAATGACCCAGTTTCATTCCTTTTTATGGCTGAGTAATATTCCATTTTATATATGTACCACATCTTTATCCATTCGTCTGTCTGTGGGCATTTAGGTTGCTTCCATTACCTGGCTATTGTAAATAGTGCTGCAATGAACATTGTGGAGAATGTGTCTTTGTGATTTATGGTTTTCTCTGGGTATATGCCCAGAAGTGGGATTGCTGGATCCTATGGTAATTCTCTTTTTGTTTTTTAAAGGAACCTCCATACTGTTCTCCATAGTGACTGTATCAATTTACATTCCCACCAATAGCGGAAGAGGGTTCCTTTTGTCCACACCCTCCCCAGAATTTGTTGTTTGTAGATTATCTGATGATGCCGATTCTAACAGGTGTGAGGTCTTACCTCATTGTAGTTTTGATTTGCATTTCTCTAATAATTAGTGATGTTGAGCAGCTTCTCATGTGCGTCTTGGCCATCTCTGTGTCTTCTTTGAAGAAACGTCTCTTTAGATCTTCTGCCCATTTTTGTATTGGGTTGTTTGTTTTATTAATATTAAGCTGCATGAGCTGTTTATATATATTGGAGATTAAACCTTTGTCCATTGATTCGTTTGTGAACATTTTCGCCCATTCTGAGGGTTGCCTTTTTCCATTCCCGTTTTTTTAACAAAGAAAGAAAGAAAGCCAAAGAAGCAGAACACTAATGTGCGTGAAATATGCCTCTTGAAACTGTCGTTTTGAAATATGGACGTCTTTTGAATTTTTTGGTCGATATATGACACCAGGATTTGTTTTCAGGGCAGGTGTCATTTACAGGCCGGTAATGATTTGGAATATCCACTGACCATTAGCGCTGGGATTAAAGCTGCAGTTGTGAGAAACGGCCACAAGGTGGCAGCAGTTCTCCCTTACCAAATCTGGTTACTAGGGCAGCAGAGCCTCAATGGAAGTCGCGTTCTAGATTGGAATGTAGAACGGAATGTGCCAGGAGAAAGCCCCTCAAGTGTGTCTCACTACTTCTTGTTCTTGTTTTTAATTTAATCTTTTATTTTTTATTACAGCAAGTTTGAGTACAACATTTAGCTTGTTGTAGGTGTGCAAGAGGTGGTTCTTTTACACATATACATATGTCTGTTCTTCCTGGGATCCTTTTCCCATGTACGTTATGACAGAATGTTGAGTATTCTTCTCTTGGTACTCCGTAGGTCTTTGGTGATTATATACGTCTACTGTGTTTGTATATGTCTGTTAACCCCAATATCGTAATGAATTCAATCCTCACACCTTTCCTTTGGTGAACCATAAGTTTCTTTAATGAATCTGTGATTGCCCTTCTCCGTGGAAATATCTGCCCTGGTATCAATTTATAGGTAACACCTATAAGTGATATGATACGATATGTGTCTTTCACTTTCTGACTTACTCCAAGTCACGTGATTACCTCGAGACTCATCTACGGTGCTGCAAATGGCATTGTGTCCTTTTTTTCCTTGGCGAATATTCTGTCTTAGCGAGGTCCATTTTCTGCAATGTGATTCCCTGAGGGCTGAGGATTAGCTGCCCTGGGCAGCCTGACCCTGCCGGCAAGCCCTCCCCAGGTGTGCCTGCCTTGAGGTCAATATAAACAGCACTCCAGGCAGCAATAGCCCCTGCAGCTGTGCCTGACTCCATATTCTCTGCCCCGTCAGCAGTCTCGGGGCTGTGCTGGTGGGAGGGTGGGAGGGTCCACGGCTTTGTGGGTGGCCCGGTGTGAGTGGGGCTCTGCTGGACTTTTGGCAGGAGTTGCCAGGCTGCCACCTGTAAAGAAGAGGATGTGTCACCCATAACTTCCACTGGAATATCTCTCCGGGCTGAGGTGAGGAAGGAAAAAAAGGAGTGGGGGCCGGGACAGGAGGGGTATCTCAGGCAGGGCAATGGAAAGCTTCCAGAAGAGCGCCCGTGGCCAGGACCATCCTGGCTGACCTGCAGGCACCAAGTTGGCCTGCGTGCCGTCGCTGGTGTGGCTCCACGGCCCTCCCTCTAGGCTTTCAAGCCCTTGTACATATTCAGGTGTTTCACCTGGGAAGGGTGGGAACAGTTCAGCAGCATCTGGCCTGGGGCTCAGCTCACGTTTACTCACAGAGGCCTGGGCACGGTCTCCCAGCTTTGCAATAAGGACGCTCCTTGCGTGGGCGGGTGGGGCTGCTGGCTGTATGGGAGATGATTCCCCACCTCTGACCAATTTCAGAATTCTTTACCACTGGAGCAAGTGCCTTGGTAGTGTTTTCCTCTGTATAACTATTAGGTTCAGTTTTTTTTTTTTTTTCTTTTTTGGTTCAAGTTAGATTTTATTCCTCTTTTATGTATTTATAGATATAAGCATGGAAATAATTCATTGTTATATATACATCAGTGTGAATGGAAGAACTTTTTTTCTGTTTTATTTTTACATTTTATTTTTAAAAATTTTGAAATTTAATATTGTTTATTTTTTTATACAGTAGGTTATTATTAGTTATCTATTTTATGCATATACATGTATACAGGTCAATCCCAATCTCCCAACTCATCCCACCACCACCACCCCATGGCTTCCCCCACTTTGTGTCCATACGTCTGTTCTCTACCTCTGTGTCTCTATTTCTGCCCTGCAAACCAGTTCATCTGTACCATTTTTCTAGGTTCCACATATAGGCATTAGTATACAATATTTGTTTTTCTCTTTCTGACTTACTTCACTCTGTATGACAGTCTCCAGATCCATCAACTTCTCTACAAATGACCCAGTTTCATTCCTTTTTATGGCTGAGTAATATTCCATTTTATATATGTACCACATCTTTATCCATTCGTCTGTCTGTGGGCATTTAGGTTGCTTCCATTACCTGGCTATTGTAAATAGTGCTGCAATGAACATTGTGGTGAATGTGTCTTTGTGATTTATGGTTTTCTCTGGGTATATGCCCAGAAGTGGGATTGCTGGATCCTATGGTAATTCTCTTTTTAGTTTTTTAAAGGAACCTCCATACTGTTCTCCATAGTGACTGTATCAATTTACATTCCCACCAATAGTGGAAGAGGGTTCCTTTTGTCCACACCATACCCAGAATTTGTTGTTTGTACATTATCTGATGATGCCGATTCTAACAGGTGTGAGGTCTTACCTCATTGTAGTTTTGATTTGCATTTCTCTAATAATTAGTGATGTTGAGCAGCTTCTCATGTGCGTCATGGCCATCTCTGTGACTTCTTTGAAGAAACGTCTCTTTAGATCTTCTGCCCATTTTTGTATTGGGTTGTTTGTTTTATTAATATTAAGCTGCATGAGCTGTCTATATATATTGGAGATTAAACCTTTGTCCATTGATTCGTTTGTGAACGTTTTCGCCCATTCTGAGGGTTGCCTTTTTCCATTCCCGTTTTTTTAACAAAGAAAGAAAGAAAGCCAAAGAAGCAGAACACTAATGTGCGTGAAATATGCCTCTTGAAACTGTCGTTTTGAAATATGGACGTCTTTTGAATTTTTTGGTCGATATATGACCCCAGGATTTGTTTTCAGGGCAGGTGTCATTTACAGGCCGGTAATGATTTGGAATATCCACTGACCATTAGCGCTGGGATTAAAGCTGCAGTTGTGAGAAACGGCCACAAGGTGGCAGCAGTTCTCCCTTACCAAATCTGGTTACTAGGGCAGCAGAGCCTCAATGGAAGTCGCGTTCTAGATTGGAATGTAGAACGGAATGTGCCAGGAGAAAGCCCCTCAAGTGTGTCTCACTACTTCTTGTTCCTGTTTTTAATTTAATTTTTTATTTTTTATTACAGCAAGTTTGAGTACAACGTTTAGCTTGTTGTAGGTGTGCAAGAGGTGGTTCTTTTACACATATACATATGTCTGTTCTTCCTGGGATCCTTTTCCCATGTACGTTATGACAGAATGTTGAGTAGTCTTCTCTTGGTACTCCGTAGGTCTTTGGTGATTATATACGTCTACTGTGTTTGTATATGTCTGTTAACCCCAATATCGTAATGAATTCAATCCTCACACCTTTCCTTTGGTGAACCATAAGTTTGTTTAATGAATCTGTGATTGCCCTTCTCCGTGGAAATATCTGCCCTGGTATCAATTTATAGGTAACACCTATAAGTGATATGATACGATATGTGTCTTTCACTTTCTGACTTACTCCAAGTCACGTGATTACCTCGAGACTCATCTACGGTGCTGCAAATGGCATTGTGTCCTTTTTTTCCTTGGCGAATATTCTGTCTTAGCGAGGTCCATTTTCTGCAATGTGATTCCCTGAGGGCTGAGGATTAGCTGCCCTGGGCAGCCTGACCCTGCCGGCAAGCCCTCCCCAGGTGTGCCTGCCTTGAGGTCAATATAAACAGCACTCCAGGCAGCAATAGCCCCTGCAGCTGTGCCTGACTCCATATTCTCTGCCCCGTCAGCAGTCTCGGGGCTGTGCTGGTGGGAGGGTGGGAGGGTCCACGGCTTTGTGGGTGGCCCGGTGTGAGTGGGGCTCTGCTGGACTTTCGGCAGGAGTTGTCAGGCTGCCACCTGTAAAGAAGAGGATGTGTCACCCATAACTTCCACTGGAATATCTCTCCGGGCTGAGGTGAGGAAGGAAAAAAAGGAGTGGGGGCCGGGACAGGAGGGGTATCTCAGGCAGGGCAATGGAAAGCTTCCAGAAGAGCGCCCGTGGCCAGGACCATCCTGGCTGACCTGCAGGCACCAAGTTGGCCTGCGTGCCGTCGCTGGTGTGGCTCCACGGCCCTCCCTCTAGGCTTTCAAGCCCTTGTACATATTCAGGTGTTTCACCTGGGAAGGGTGGGAACAGTTCAGCAGCATCTGGCCTGGGGCTCAGCTCACGTTTACTCACAGAGGCCTGGGCACGGTCTCCCAGCTTTGCAATAAGGACGCTCCTTGCGTGGGCGGGTGGGGCTGCTGGCTGTATGGGAGATGATTCCACACCTCTGACCAATTTCAGAATTGTTTAACATCTGGAGCAAGTGCCTTGGTAGTGTTTTCCTCTGTATAACTGTTAGGTTCAGTTTTTTTTTTTTTCTTTTTTGGTTCAAGTTAGATTTTATTCCTCTTTTATGTATTTATAGATATAAGCATGGAAATAATTCATTGTTATATATACATCAGTGTGAATGGAAGAACTTTTTTTCTGTTTTATTTTTACATTTTATTTTTAAAAATTTTGAAATTTAATTTTGTTTATTTTTTTTATACAGTAGGTTATTATTAGTTATCTATTTTATGCATATACATGTATACAGGTCAATCCCAATCTCCCAACTCATCCCACCACCACCACCCCATGGCTTCCCCCACTTTGTGTCCATACGTCTGTTCTCTACCTCTGTGTCTCTATTTCTGCCCTGCAAACCAGTTCATCTGTACCATTTTTCTAGGTTCCACATATAGGCATTAGTATACAATATTTGTTTTTCTCTTTCTGACTTACTTCACTCTGTATGACAGTCTCTAGATCCATCAACTTCTCTACAAATGACCCAGTTTCATTCCTTTTTATGGCTGAGTAATATTCCATTTTGTATATGTACCACATCTTTATCCATTCGTCTGTCTGTGGGCATTTAGGTTGCTTCCATTACCTGGCTATTGTAAATAGTGCTGCAATGAACATTGTGGAGAATGTGTCTTTGTGATTTATGGTTTTCTCTGGGTATATGCCCAGAAGTGGGATTGCTGGATCCTATGGTAATTCTCTTTTTGTTTTTTAAAGGAACCTCCATACTGTTCTCCATAGTGACTGTATCAATTTACATTCCCACCAATAGCGGAAGAGGGTTCCTTTTGTCCACACCCTCCCCAGAATTTGTTGTTTGTAGATTATCTGATGATGCCGATTCTAACAGGTGTGAGGTCTTACCTCATTGTAGTTTTGATTTGCATTTCTCTAATAATTAGTGATGTTGAGCAGCTTCTCATGTGCGTCTTGGCCATCTCTGTGTCTTCTTTGAAGAAACGTCTCTTTAGATCTTCTGCCCATTTTTGTATTGGGTTGTTTGTTTTATTAATATTAAGCTGCATGAGCTGTTTATATATATTGGAGATTAAACCTTTGTCCATTGATTCGTTTGTGAACGTTTTCGCCCATTCTGAGGGTTGCCTTTTTCCATTCCCGTTTTTTTAACAAAGAAAGAAAGAAAGCCAAAGAAGCAGAACACTAATGTGCGTGAAATATGCCTCTTGAAACTGTCGTTTTGAAATATGGACGTCTTTTGAATTTTTTGGTCGATATATGACACCAGGATTTGTTTTCAGGGCAGGTGTCATTTACAGGCCGGTAATGATTTGGAATATCCACTGACCATTAGCGCTGGGATTAAAGCTGCAGTTGTGAGAAACGGCCACAAGGTGGCAGCAGTTCTCCCTTACCAAATCTGGTTACTAGGGCAGCAGAGCCTCAATGGAAGTCGCGTTCTAGATTGGAATGTAGAAAGGAATGTGGCAGGAGAAAGCCCCTCAAGTGTGTCTCACTACTTCTTGTTCTTGTTTTTAATTTAATCTTTTATTTTTTATTACAGCAAGTTTGAGTACAACATTTAGCTTGTTGTAGGTGTGCAAGAGGTGGTTCTTTTACACATATACATATGTCTGTTCTTCCTGGGATCCTTTTCCCATGTACGTTATGACAGAATGTTGAGTAGTCTTCTCTTGGTACTCCGTAGGTCTTTGGTGATTATATACGTCTACTGTGTTTGTATATGTCTGTTAACCCCAATATCGTAATGAATTCAATCCTCACACCTTTCCTTTGGTGAACCATAAGTTTGTTTAATGAATCTGTGATTGCCCTTCTCCGTGGAAATATCTGCCCTGGTATCATTTTATAGGTAACACCTATAAGTGATATGATACGATATGTGTCTTTCACTTTCTGTCTTACTCCAAGACACGTGATTACCTCGAGACTCATCTACGGTGCTGCAAATGGCATTGTGTCCTTTTTTTCCTTGGCGAATATTCTGTCTTAGCGAGGTCCATTTTCTGCAATGTGATTCCCTGAGGGCTGAGGATTAGCTGCCCTGGGCAGCCTGACCCTGCCGGCAAGCCCTCCCCAGTTGTGCCTGGGTTGAGGTCAATATAAACAGCACTCCAGGCAGCAATAGCCCCTGCAGCTGTGCCTGACTCCATATTCTCTGCCCCGTCAGGAGTCTCCGGGCTGTGCTGGTGGGAGGGTGGGAGGGTCCACGGCTTTGTGGGTGGCCCGGTGTGAGTGGGGCTCTGCTGGACTTTCGGCAGGAGTTGCCAGGCTGCCACCTGTAAAGAAGAGGATGTGTCACCCATAACTTCCACTGGAATATCTCTCCGGTCTGAGGTGAGGAAGGAAAAAAAGGAGTGGGGGCCGGGACAGGAGGGGTATCTCAGGCAGGGCAATGGAAAGCTTCCAGAAGAGCGCCCGTGGCCAGGACCATCCTGGCTGACCTGCAGGCACCAAGTTGGCCTGCGTGCCGTCGCTGGTGTGGCTCCACGGCCCTCCCTCTAGGCTTTCAAGCCCTTGTACATATTCAGGTGTTTCACCTGGGAAGGGTGGGAACAGTTCAGCAGCATCTGGCCTGGGGCTCAGCTCACGTTTACTCACAGAGGCCTGGGCACGGTCTCCCAGCTTTGCAATAAGGACGCTCCTTGCGTGGGCGGGTGGGGCTGCTGGCTGTATGGGAGATGATTCCACACCTCTGACCAATTTCAGAATTGTTTAACATCTGGAGCAAGTGCCTTGGTAGTGTTTTCCTCTGTATAACTGTTAGGTTCAGTTTTTTTTTTTTCTTTTTTGGTTCAAGTTAGATTTTATTCCTCTTTTATGTATTTATAGATATAAGCATGGAAATAATTCATTGTTATATATACATCAGTGTGAATGGAAGAACTTTTTTTCTGTTTTATTTTTACATTTTATTTTTAAAAATTTTGAAATTTAATTTTGTTTATTTTTTTATACAGTAGGTTATTATTAGTTATCTATTTTATGCATATACATGTATACAGGTCAATCCCAATCTCCCAACTCATCCCACCACCACCACCCCATGGCTTCCCCCACTTTGTGTCCATACGTCTGTTCTCTACCTCTGTGTCTCTATTTCTGCCCTGCAAACCAGTTCATCTGTACCATTTTTCTAGGTTCCACATATAGGCATTAGTATACAATATTTGTTTTTCTCTTTCTGACTTACTTCACTCTGTATGACAGTCTCTAGATCCATCAACTTCTCTACAAATGACCCAGTTTCATTCCTTTTTATGGCTGAGTAATATTCCATTTTATATATGTACCACATCTTTATCCATTCGTCTGTCTGTGGGCATTTAGGTTGCTTCCATTACCTGGCTATTGTAAATAGTGCTGCAATGAACATTGTGGTGAATGTGTTTTTGTGATTTATGGTTTTCTCTGGGTATATGCCCAGAAGTGGGATTGCTGGATCCTATGGTAATTCTCCTTTTAGTTTTTTAAAGGAACCTCCATACTGTTCTCCATAGTGACTGTATCAATTTACATTCCCACCAATAGCGGAAGAGGGTTCCTTTTGTCCACACCCTCCCCAGAATTTGTTGTTTGTAGATTATCTGATGATGCCGATTCTAACAGGTGTGAGGTCTTACCTCATTGTAGTTTTGATTTGCATTTCTCTAATAATTAGTGATGTTGAGCAGCTTCTCATGTGCTTCTTGGCCATCTCTGTGTCTTCTTTGAAGAAACGTCTCTTTAGATCTTCTGCCCATTTTTGTATTGGGTTGTTTGTTTTATTAATATTAAGCTGCATGAGCTGTTTATATATATTGGAGATTAAACCTTTGTCCATTGATTCGTTTGTGAACGTTTTCGCCCATTCTGAGGGTTGCCTTTTTCCATTCCCGTTTTTTTAACAAAGAAAGCCAAACAAGCAGAACACTAATGTGCGTGAAATATGCCTCTTGAAACTGTCGTTTTGAAATATGGACGTCTTTTGAATTTTTTGGTCGATATATGACCCCAGGATTTGTTTTCAGGGCAGGTGTCATTTACAGGCCGGTAATGATTTGGAATATCCACTGACCATTAGCGCTGGGATTAAAGCTGCTGTTGTGAGAAACGGCCACAAGGTGGCAGCAGTTCTCCCTTACCAAATCTGGTTACTAGGGCAGCAGAGCCTCAATGGAAGTCGCGTTCTAGATTGGAATGTAGAACGGAATGTGCCAGGAGAAAGCCCCTCAAGTGTGTCTCACTAATTCTTGTTCTTGTTTTTACTTTATTTTTTTATTTTTTATTACAGCAAGTTTGAGTACAACGTTTAGCTTGTTGTAGGTGTGCAAGAGGTGGTTCTTTTACACATATACATATGTCTGTTCTTCCTGGGATCCTTTTCCCTTGTACGTTATGACAGAATGTTGAGTAGTCTTCTCTTGGTACTCCGTAGGTCTTTGGTGATTATATACGTCTACTGTGTTTGTATATGTCTGTTAACCCCAATATCGTAATGAATTCAATCCTCACACCTTTCCTTTGGTGAACCATAAGTTTGTTTAATGAATCTGTGATTGCCCTTCTCCGTGGAAATATCTGCCCTGGTATCAATTTATAGGTAACACCTATAAGTGATATGATACGATATGTGTCTTTCACTTTCTGACTTACTCGAAGTCACGTGATTACCTCGAGACTCATCTACGGTGCTGCAAATGGCATTGTGTCCTTTTTTTCCTTGGCGAATATTCTGTCTTAGCGAGGTCCATTTTCTGCAATGTGATTCCCTGAGGGCTGAGGATTAGCTGCCCTGGGCAGCCTGACCCTGCCGGCAAGCCCTCCCCAGGTGTGCCTGGGTTGAGGTCAATATAAACAGCACTCCAGGCAGCAATAGCCCCTGCAGCTGTGCCTGACTCCATATTCTCTGCCCCGTCAGCAGTCTCCGGGCTGTGCTGGTGGGAGGGTGGGAGGGTCCACGGCTTTGTGGGTGGCCCGGTGTGAGTGGGGCTCTGCTGGACTTTCGGCAGGAGTTGCCAGGCTGCCACCTGTAAAGAAGAGGATGTGTCACCCATAACTTCCACTGGAATATCTCTCCGGGCTGAGGTGAGGAAGGAAAAAAAGGAGTGGGGGCCGGGACAGGAGGGGTATCTCAGGCAGGACAATGGAAAGCTTCCAGAAGAGCGCCCGTGGCCAGGACCATCCTGGCTGACCTGCAGGCACCAAGTTGGCCTGCGTGCCGTCGCTGGTGAGGCTCCACGGCCCTCCCTCTAGGCTTTCAAGCCCTTGTACATATTCAGGTGTTTCACCTGGGAAGGGTGGGAACAGTTCAGCAGCAGCTGGCCTGGGGCTCAGCTCACGTTTACTCACAGAGGCCTGGGCACGGTCTCCCAGCTTTGCAATAAGGACGCTCCTTGCGTGGGCGGGTGGGGCTGCTGGCTGTATGGGAGATGATTCCCCACCTCTGACCAATTTCAGAATTCTTTACCACTGGAGCAAGTGCCTTGGTAGTGTTTTCCTCTGTATAACTCTTAGGTTCAGTTTTTTTTTCTTTTTTGGTTCAAGTTAGATTTTATTCCTCTTTTATGTATTTATAGATATAACCATGGAAATAATTCATTGTTATATATACATCAGTGTGAATGGAAGAACTTTTTTTCTGTTTTATTTTTACATTTTATTTTTAAAAATTTTGAAATTTAATTTTGTTTATTTTTTTATACAGTAGGTTATTATTAGTTATCTATTTTATGCATATACATGTATACAGGTCAATCCCAATCTCCCAACTCATCCCACCACCACCACCCCATGGCTTCCCCCACTTTGTGTCCATACGTCTGTTCTCTACCTCTGTGTCTCTATTTCTGCCCTGCAAACCAGTTCATCTGTACCATTTTTCTAGGTTCCACATATAGGCATTAGTATACAATATTTGTTTTTCTCTTTCTGACTTACTTCACTCTGTATGACAGTCTCCATATCCATCAACTTCTCTACAAATGACCCAGTTTCATTCCTTTTTATGGCTGAGTAATATTCCATTTTATATATGTACCACATCTTTATCCATTCGTCTGTCTGTGGGCATTTAGGTTGCTTCCATTACCTGGATATTGTAAATAGTGCTGCAATGAACATTGTGGTGAATGTGTCTTTGTGATTTATGGTTTTCTCTGGGTATATGCCCAGAAGTGGGATTGCTGGATCCTATGGTAATTCTCTTTTTAGTTTTTTAAAGGAACCTCCATACTGTTCTCCATAGTGACTGTATCAATTTACATTCCCACCAATAGCGGAAGAGGGTTCCTTTTGTCCACACCCTCCCCAGAATTTGTTGTTTGTACATTATCTGATGATGCCGATTCTAACAGGTGTGAGGTCTTACCTCATTGTAGTTTTGATTTGCATTTCTCTAATAATTAGTGATGTTGAGCAGCTTCTCATGTGCGTCTTGGCCATCTCTGTGTCTTCTTTGAAGAAACGTCTCTTTAGATCTTCTGCCCATTTTTGTATTGGGTTGTTTGTTTTATTAATATTAAGCTGCATGAGCTGTTTATATATATTGGAGATTAAACCTTTGTCCATTGATTCGTTTGTGAACGTTTTCGCCCATTCTGAGGGTTGCCTTTTTCCATTCCCGTTCTTTTAACAAAGAAAGAAAGAAAGCCAAAGAAGCAGAACACTAATGTGCGTGAAATATGCCTCTTGAAATGTCGTTTTGAAATATGGACGTCTTTTTAATTTTTTGGTCGATATATGACCCCAGGATTTCTTTTCAGGGCAGGTGTCATTTACAGGCCGGTAATGATTTGGAATATCCACTGACCATTAGCGCTGGGATTAAAGCTGCTGTTGTGTGAAACGGCCACAAGGTGGCAGCAGTTCTCCCTAACCAAATCTGGTTACTAGGGCAGCAGAGCCTCAATGGAAGTCGCGTTCTAGATTGGAATGTAGAACGGAATGTGCCAGGAGAAAGCCCCTCAAGTGTGTCTCACTACTTCTTGTTCTTGTTTTTAATTTAATTTTTAATTTTTTATTACAGCAAGTTTGAGTACAACGTTTAGCTTGTTGTAGGTGTGCAAGAGGAGGTTCTTTTACACATATACATATGTCTGTTCTTCCTGGGACCCTTTTCCCATGTACGTTATGACAGAATGTTGAGTAGTCTTCTCTTGGTACTCCGTAGGTCTTTGGTGATTATATACGTCTACTGTGTTTGTATATGTCTGTTAACCCCAATATCGTAATGAATTCAATCCTCACACCTTTCCTTTGGTGAACCATAAGTTTGTTTAATGAATCTGTGATTGCCCTTCTCCGTGGAAATATCTGCCCTGGTATCAATTTATAGGTAACACCTATAAGTGATATGATATGATATGTGTCTTTCACTTTCTGACTTACTCCAAGTCACGTGATTACCTCGAGACTCACTACGGTGCTGCAAATGGCATTGTGTCCTCTTTTTCCTTGGCCAATATTCTGTCTTAGCGAGGTCCATTTTCTGCAATGTGATTCTCTGAGGGCTGAGGATTAGCTGACCTGGGCAGCCTGACCCTGCCGGCAAGCCCTCCCCAGGTGTGCCTGGGTTGAGGTCAATATAAACAGCACTCCAGGCAGCAATAGCCCCTGCAGCTGTGCCTGACTCCATATTCTCTGCACCATCAGCAGTCTCTGGGCTGTGCTGGTGGGAGGGTGTGAGGATCCACGGCATTGTGGTTGGTCCGGTGTGATGGGGCTCTGCTGGATTTTCGGCAGGAGTTCCCAGGATGCCACCTGTAAAGAAGAGGATGTGTCACCCATAACTTCCACTGGAATATCTCTCCGGGCTGAGGTGAGGAAGGAAAAAAAGGAGTGGGGGCCGGGACAGGAGTGGTATCTCAGGCAGGGCAATGGAAAGCTTCCAGTAGAGCGCCCGTGGCCAGGACCATCCTGGCTGACCTGCAGGCACCAAGTTGGCCTGCGTGCTGTCGCTGGTGGGCCTCCACGGACCTTCCTCTATGCTTTCAAGCCCTTGTACATATTCAGGTGTTTCACCTGGGAAGGGTGGGAACAGTTCAGCAGCAGCTGGTCTGGGGCTCAGCTCACGTTTACTCACAGAGGCCTCGGCACGGTCCGCCAGCTTTGCAATAAGGACGCTCCTTGCGTGGGCGGGGGGGGCTGCTGAAAGTATGGGAGATGATTCCCCACCTCTGACCAATTCCAGAATTGTTTACCACTGGAGCAAGTTCCTTGGTAGTGTTTTCCTCTGTAAAACTTTTAGGTTCAGTTTTTTTTCTTTTTTGGTTCAAGTTAGATTTTATTCCTCTTTTTTGTATTTATGGATATAAGCATGGAAATAATTCATTCTTATAAATACATCAGTGTGAATGGAAGAACATTTTTATCTGTTTTATTTTTACATTTTATTTTTAAAATTTTGAAATTTAATTTTATTTATTTTTTTTATAGAGTAGGTTATTATTAGTTATCTATTTTATGCATAAACATGTATACAGGTCAATCCCAATCTCCCAACTCATCCCACCACCACCACGCCATGGCTTCCCCCACTTTGTGTCCATACGTTTGTTCTCTACCTCTGTGTCTCTATTTCTGCCCTGCAAACAAGTTCATCTGTACCATTTTTCTAGGCTCCACATATAGGCCTTAATATACAATATTTGTTTTTCTCTTTCTGACTTACTTCACTCTGCATGACAGTCTCTAGATCCATCAACTTCTCTACAAATGACCCAGTTTCATTCCTTTTTATGGCTGAGTAATATTCCATTTTATATATGTACCACATCTTTATCCATTCGTCTGTCTGTGGCCATTTAGGTTGCTTCCATTACCTGGCTATTGTAAATAGTGCTGCAATGAACATTGTGGGGAATGTGTCTTTGTGATTTATGGTTTTCACTGGGTATATGCCCAGAAGTGGGATTGCTGGATCCTATGGTAGTTCTCTTTTTAGTTTTTTAAAGGAACCTCCATACTGTTCTCCATAGTGACTGTATCAATTTACATTCCCACCAATAGCGGAAGAGAGTTCCTTTTTCCACACCCTCCCCAGAATTTGTTGTTTGTAGATTATCTGATGATGCCGATTCTAACAGGTGTGAGGTCTTACCTCATTGTAATTTTGATTTGCATTTCTCTAATAATTAGTGATGTTGAGCAGCTTTTCATGTGCGTCTTGGCCATCTCTGTGTCTTCTTTGAAGAAACATCTCTTTAGGTCTTCTGCCCATTTTTGTATTGGGTTGTTTGTTTTATTACTATTAAGCTGCATGAGCTGTTTATATATATTGGGGATTAAACCTTTATCCATTGATTCGTTTGTGAACGTGTTCGCCCATTCTGAGGGTTGCCTTTTACCATTCCCGTATTTTTAACAAAGAAAGAAAGAAAGCAAAAGAAGCAGAACACTAATGTGCGTGAAATAAGCCTCTTGAAACTGTCGTTTTGAAATATGGACGTCTTTTGAATTTTTTGGTCGATATATGACCCCAGGATTTGTTTTCAGGGCAGGTGTCATTTACAGGCCTGTAATGATTTGGAATATCCACTGACCATTAGCGCTGGGATTAAAGCTGCTGTTGTGTGAAACGGCCACAAGGTGGCAGCAGTTCTCCCTTACCAAATCTGGTTACTAGGGCAGCAGAGCCTCAATGGAAGTCGCGTTCTAGATTGGAATGTAGAACGGAATGTGCCAGGAGAAAGCCCCTCAAGTGTGTCTCACTACTTCTTGTTCTTGTTTTTAATTTAATCTTTTATTTTTTATTACAGCAAGTTTGAGTACAACATTTAGCTTGTTGTAGGTGTGCAAGAGGTGGTTCTTTTACACATATACATATGTCTGTTCTTCCTGGGATCCTTTTCCCATGTACGTTATGACAGAATGTTGAGTAGTCTTCTCTTGGTACTCCGTAGGTCTTTGGTGATTATATACGTCTACTGTGTTTGTATATGTCTGTTAACCCCAATATCGTAATGAATTCAATCCTCACACCTTTCCTTTGGTGAACCATAAGTTTCTTTAATGAATCTGTGATTGCCCTTCTCCGTGGAAATATCTGCCCTGGTATCAATTTATAGGTAACACCTATAAGTGATATGATACGATATGTGTCTTTCACTTTCTGACTTACTCGAAGTCACGTGATTACCTCGAGACTCTACGGTGCTGCAAATGGCATTGTGTCCTTTTTTTCCTTGGCGAATATTCTGTCTTAGCGAGGTCCATTTTCTGCAATGTGATTCCCTGAGGGCTGAGGATTAGCTGCCCTGGGCAGCCTGACCCTGCCGGCAAGCCCTCCCCAGGTGTGCCTGCCTTGAGGTCAATATAAACAGCACTCCAGGCAGCAATAGCCCCTGCAGCTGTGCCTGACTCCATATTCTCTGCCCCGTCAGCAGTCTCGGGGCTGTGCTGGTGGGAGGGTGGGAGGGTCCACGGCTTTGTGGGTGGCCCGGTGTGAGTGGGGCTCTGCTGGACTTTCGGCAGGAGTTGCCAGGCTGCCACCTGTAAAGAAGAGGATGTGTCACCCATAACTTCCACTGGAATATCTCTCCGGGCTGAGGTGAGGAAGGAAAAATAGGAGTGGGGGCCGGGACAGGAGGAGTATCTCAGGCAGGGCAATGGAAAGCTTCCAGAAGAGCGCCCGTGGCCAGGACCATCCTGGCTGACCTGCAGGCACCAAGTTGGCCTGCGTGCCGTCGCTGGTGTGGCTCCACGGCCCTCCCTCTAGGCTTTCAAGCCCTTGTACATATTCAGGTGTTTCACCTGGGAAGGGTGGGAACAGTTCAGCAGCATCTGGCCTGGGGCTCAGCTCACGTTTACTCACAGAGGCCTGGGCACGGTCTCCCAGCTTTGCAATAAGGACGCTCCTTGCGTGGGCGGGTGGGGCTGCTGGCTGTATGGGAGATGATTCCACACCTCTGACCAATTTCAGAATTGTTTAACATCTGGAGCAAGTGCCTTGGTAGTGTTTTCCTCTGTATAACTGTTAGGTTCAGTTTTTTTTTTTTTCTTTTTTGGTTCAAGTTAGATTTTATTCCTCTTTTATGTATTTATAGATATAAGCATGGAAATAATTCATTGTTATATATACATCAGTGTGAATGGAAGAACTTTTTTTCTGTTTTATTTTTACATTTTATTTTAAAAATTTTGAAATTTAATTTTGTTTATTTTTTTATACAGTAGGTTATTATTAGTTATCTATTTTATGCATATACATGTATACAGGTCAATCCCAATCTCCCAACTCATCCCACCACCACCACCCCATGGCTTCCCCCACTTTGTGTCCATACGTCTGTTCTCTACCTCTGTGTCTCTATTTCTGCCCTGCAAACCAGTTCATCTGTACCATTTTTCTAGGTTCCACATATAGGCATTAGTATACAATATTTGTTTTTCTCTTTCTGACTTACTTCACTCTGTATGACAGTCTCTAGATCCATCAACTTCTCTACAAATGACCCAGTTTCATTCCTTTTTATGGCTGAGTAATATTCCATTTTATATATGTACCACATCTTTATCCATTCGTCTGTCTGTGGCCATTTAGGTTGCTTCCATTACCTGGCTATTGTAAATAGTGCTGCAATGAACATTGTGGTGAATGTGTCTTTGTGATTTATGGTTTTCTCTGGGTATATGCCCAGAAGTGGGATTGCTGGATCCTATGGTAATTCTCTTTTTAGTTTTTTAAAGGAACCTCCATACTGTTCTCCATAGTGACTGTATCAATTTACATTCCCACCAATAGCGGAAGAGGGTTCCTTTTGTCCACACCCTCCCCAGAATTTGTTGTTTGTAGATTATCTGATGATGCCGATTCTAACAGGTGTGAGGTCTTACCTCATTGTAGTTTTGATTTGCATTTCTCTAATAATTAGTGATGTTGAGCAGCTTCTCATGTGCTTCTTGGCCATCTCTGTGTCTTCTTTGAAGAAACGTCTCTTTAGATCTTCTGCCCATTTTTGTATTGGGTTGTTTGTTTTATTAATATTAAGCTGCATGAGCTGTTTATATATATTGGAGATTAAACCTTTGTCCATTGATTCGTTTGTGAACGTTTTCGCCCATTCTGAGGGTTGCCTTTTTCCATTACCGTATTTTTAACAAAGAAAGAAAGAAAGCAAAAGAAGCAGAACACTAATGTGCGTGAAATATGCCTCTTGAAACTGTCGTTTTGAAATATGGACGTCTTTTGAATTTTTTGGTCGATATATGACCCCAGGATTTCTTTTCAGGGCAGGTGTCATTTACAGGCCGGTAATGATTTGGAATATCCACTGACCATTAGCGCTGGGATTAAAGCTGCTGTTGTGTGAAACGGCCACAAGGTGGCAGCAGTTCTCCCTAACCAAATCTGGTTCCTAGGGCAGCAGAGCCTCAATGGAAGTCGCGTTCTAGATTGGAATGTAGAACGGAATGTGCCAGGAGAAAGCCCCTCAAGTGTGTCTCACTACTTCTTGTTCTTGTTTTTAATTTAATTTTTAATTTTTTATTACAGCAAGTTTGAGTACAACGTTTAGCTTGTTGTAGGTGTGCAAGAGGAGGTTCTTTTACACATATACATATGTCTGTTCTTCCTGGGACCCTTTTCCCATGTACGTTATGACAGAATGTTGAGTAGTCTTCTCTTGGTACTCCGTAGGTCTTTGGTGATTATATACGTCTACTGTGTTTGTATATGTCTGTTAACCCCAATATCGTAATGAATTCAATCCTCACACCTTTCCTTTGGTGAACCATAAGTTTGTTTAATGAATCTGTGATTGCCCTTCTCCGTGGAAATATCTGCCCTGGTATCAATTTATAGGTAACACCTATAAGTGATATGATATGATATGTGTCTTTCACTTTCTGACTTACTCCAAGTCACGTGATTACCTCGAGACTCATCTACGGTGCTGCAAATGGCATTGTGTCCTCTTTTTCCTTGGCCAATATTCTGTCTTAGCGAGGTCCATTTTCTGCAATGTGATTCTCTGAGGGCTGAGGATTAGCTGACCTGGGCAGCCTGACCCTGCCGGCAAGCCCTCCCCAGGTGTGCCTGGGTTGAGGTCAATATAAACAGCACTCCAGGCAGCAATAGCCCCTGCAGCTGTGCCTGACTCCATATTCTCTGCACCATTAGCAGTCTCTGGGCTGTGCTGGTGGGAGGGTGTGAGGATCCACGGCATTGTGGTTGGTCCGGTGTGATGGGGCTCTGCTGGATTTTCGGCAGGAGTTCCCAGGATGCCACCTGTAAAGAAGAGGATGTGTCACCCATAACTTCCACTGGAATATCTCTCCGGGCTGAGGTGAGGAAGGAAAAAAAGGAGTGGGGGCCGGGACAGGAGTGGTATCTCAGGCAGGGCAATGGAAAGCTTCCAGTAGAGCGCCCGTGGCCAGGACCATCCTGGCTGACCTGCAGGCACCAAGTTGGCCTGCGTGCTGTCGCTGGTGGGCCTCCACGGACCTTCCTCTATGCTTTCAAGCCCTTGTACATATTCAGGTGTTTCACCTGGGAAGGGTGGGAACAGTTCAGCAGCAGCTGGTCTGGGGCTCAGCTCACGTTTACTCACAGAGGCCTCGGCACGGTCCCCCAGCTTTGCAATAAGGACGCTCCTTGCGTGGGTGGGCGGGGCTGCTGAAAGTATGGGAGATGATTCCCCACCTCTGACCAATTCCAGAATTGTTTACCACTGGAGCAAGTTCCTTGGTAGTGTTTTCCTCTGTAAAACTTTTAGGTTCAGTTTTTTTTCTTTTTTGGTTCAAGTTAGATTTTATTCCTCTTTTTTGTATTTATGGATATAAGCATGGAAATAATTCATTCTTATAAATACATCAGTGTGAATGGAAGAACATTTTTATCTGTTTTATTTTTACATTTTATTTTTAAAATTTTGAAATTTAATTTTATTTATTTTTTTTATAGAGTAGGTTATTATTAGTTATCTATTTTATGCATAAACATGTATACAGGTCAATCCCAATCTCCCAACTCATCCCACCACCACCACGCCATGGCTTCCCCCACTTTGTGTCCATACGTTTGTTCTCTACCTCTGTGTCTCTATTTCTGCCCTGCAAACAAGTTCATCTGTACCATTTTTCTAGGCTCCACATATAGGCCTTAATATACAATATTTGTTTTTCTCTTTCTGACTTACTTCACTCTGCATGACAGTCTCTAGATCCATCAACTTCTCTACAAATGACCCAGTTTCATTCCTTTTTATGGCTGAGTAATATTCCATTTTATATATGTACCACATCTTTATCCATTCGTCTGTCTGTGGCCATTTAGGTTGCTTCCATTACCTGGCTATTGTAAATAGTGCTGCAATGAACATTGTGGGGAATGTGTCTTTGTGATTTATGGTTTTCACTGGGTATATGCCCAGAAGTGGGATTGCTGGATCCTATGGTAATTCTCTTTTTAGTTTTTTAAAGGAACCTCCATACTGTTCTCCATAGTGACTGTATCAATTTACATTCCCACCAATAGCGGAAGAGGGTTCCTTTTGTCCACACCCTCCCCAGAATTTGTTGTTTGTAGATTATCTGATGATGCCGATTCTAACAGGTGTGAGGTCTTACCTCATTGTAATTTTGATTTGCATTTCTCTAATAATTAGTGATGTTGAGCAGCTTTTCATGTGCGTCTTGGCCATCTCTGTGTCTTCTTTGAAGAAACATCTCTTTAGGTCTTCTGCCCATTTTTGTATTGGGTTGTTTGTTTTATTAATATTAAGCTGCATGAGCTGTTTATATATATTGGGGATTAAACCTTTATCCATTGATTCGTTTGTGAACGTGTTCGCCCATTCTGAGGGTTGCCTTTTACCATTCCCGTATTTTTAACAAAGAAAGAAAGAGAGCAAAAGAAGCAGAACACTAATGTGCGTGAAATAAGCCTCTTGAAACTGTCGTTTTGAAATATGGACGTCTTTTGAATTTTTTGGTCGATATATGACCCCAGGATTTGTTTTCAGGGCAGGTGTCATTTACAGGCCTGTAATGATTTGGAATATCCACTGACCATTAGCGCTGGGATTAAAGCTGCTGTTGTGTGAAACGGCCACAAGGTGGCAGCAGTTCTCCCTTACCAAATCTGGTTACTAGGGCAGCAGAGCCTCAATGGAAGTCGCGTTCTAGATTGGAATGTAGAACGGAATGTGCCAGGAGAAAGCCCCTCAAGTGTGTCTCACTACTTCTTGTTCTTGTTTTTAATTTAATCTTTTATTTTTTATTACAGCAAGTTTGAGTACAACATTTAGCTTGTTGTAGGTGTGCAAGAGGTGGTTCTTTTACACATATACATATGTCTGTTCTTCCTGGGATCCTTTTCCCATGTACGTTATGACAGAATGTTGAGTAGTCTTCTCTTGGTACTCCGTAGGTCTTTGGTGATTATATACGTCTACTGTGTTTGTATATGTCTGTTAACCCCAATATCGTAAAGAATTCAATCCTCACACCTTTCCTTTGGTGAACCATAAGTTTCTTTAATGAATCTGTGATTGCCCTTCTCCGTGGAAATATCTGCCCTGGTATCAATTTATAGGTAACACCTATAAGTGATATGATACGATATGTGTCTTTCACTTTCTGACTTACTCCAAGTCACGTGATTACCTCGAGACTCATCTACGGTGCTGCAAATGGCATTGTGTCCTTTTTTTCCTTGGCGAATATTCTGTCTTAGCGAGGTCCATTTTCTGCAATGTGATTCCCTGAGGGCTGAGTATTAGCTGCCCTGGGCAGCCTGACCCTGCCGGCAAGCCCTCCCCAGGTGTGCCTGCCTTGAGGTCAATATAAACAGCACTCCAGGCAGCAATAGCCCCTGCAGCTGTGCCTGACTCCATATTCTCTGCCCCGTCAGCAGTCTCGGGGCTGTGCTGGTGGGAGGGTGGGAGGGTCCACGGCTTTGTGGGTGGCCCGGTGTGAGTGGGGCTCTGCTGGACTTTCGGCAGGAGTTGCCAGGCTGCCACCTGTAAAGAAGAGGATGTGTCACCCATAACTTCCACTGGAATATCTCTCCGGGCTGAGGTGAGGAAGGAAAAAAAGGAGTGGGGGCCGGGAGAGGAGGGGTATCTCAGGCAGGGCAATGGAAAGCTTCCAGAAGAGCGCCCGTGGCCAGGACCATCCTGGCTGACCTGCAGGCACCAAGTTGGCCTGCGTGCCGTCGCTGGTGTGGCTCCACGGCCCTCCCTCTAGGCTTTCAAGCCCTTGTACATATTCAGGTGTTTCACCTGGGAAGGGTGGGAACAGTTCAGCAGCATCTGGCCTGGGGCTCAGCTCACGTTTACTCACAGAGGCCTGGGCACGGTCTCCCAGCTTTGCAATAAGGACGCTCCTTGCGTGGGCGGGTGGGGCTGCTGGCTGTATGGGAGATGGTTCCACACCTCTGACCAATTTCAGAATTGTTTAACATCTGGAGCAAGTGCCTTGGTAGTGTTTTCCTCTGTATAACTGTTAGGTTCAGTTTTTTTTTTTTTCTTTTTTGGTTCAAGTTAGATTTTATTCCTCTTTTATGTATTTATAGATATAAGCATGGAAATAATTCATTGTTATATATACATCAGTGTGAATGGAAGAACTTTTTTTCTGTTTTATTTTTACATTTTATTTTTAAAAATTTTGAAATTTACTTTTGTTTATTTTTTTATACAGTAGGTTATTATTAGTTATCTATTTTATGCATATACATGTATACAGGTCAATCCCAATCTCCCAACTCATCCCACCACCACCACCCCATGGCTTCCCCCACTTTGTGTCCATACGTCTGTTCTCTACCTCTGTGTCTCTATTTCTGCCCTGCAAACCAGTTCATCTGTACCATTTTTCTAGGTTCCACATATAGGCATTAGTATACAATATTTGTTTTTCTCTTTCTGACTTACTTCACTCTGTATGACAGTCTCTAGATCCATCAACTTCTCTACAAATGACCCAGTTTCATTCCTTTTTATGGCTGAGTAATATTCCATTTTATATATGTACCACATCTTTATCCATTCGTCTGTCTGTGGCCATTTAGGTTGCTTCCATTACCTGGCTATTGTAAATAGTGCTGCAATGAACATTGTGGTGAATGTGTCTTTGTGATTTATGGTTTTCTCTGGGTATATGCCCAGAAGTGGGATTGCTGGATCCTATGGTAATTCTCTTTTTAGTTTTTTAAAGGAACCTCCATACTGTTCTCCATAGTGACTGTATCAATTTACATTCCCACCAATAGCGGAAGAGGGTTCCTTTTGTCCACACCCTCCCCAGAATTTGTTGTTTGTACATTATCTGATGATGCCGATTCTAACAGGTGTGAGGTCTTACCTCATTGTAGTTTTGATTTGCATTTCTCTAATAATTAGTGATGTTGAGCAGCTTCTCATGTGCTTCTTGGCCATCTCTGTGTCTTCTTTGAAGAAACGTCTCTTTAGATCTTCTGCCCATTTTTGTATTGGGTTGTTTGTTTTATTAATATTAAGCTGCATGAGCTGTTTATATATATTGGAGATTAAACCTTTGTCCATTGATTCGTTTGTGAACGTTTTCGCCCATTCTGAGGGTTGCCTTTTTCCATTCCCTTTTTTTTAACAAAGAAAGCCAAACAAGCAGAACACTAATGTGCGTGAAATATGCCTCTTGAAACTGTCGTTTTGAAATATGGACGTCTTTTGAATTTTTTGGTCGATATATGACCCCAGGATTTGTTTTCAGGGCAGGTGTCATTTACAGGCCGGTAATGATTTGGAATATCCACTGACCATTAGCGCTGGGATTAAAGCTGCAGTTGTGAGAAACGGCCACAAGGTGGCAGCAGTTCTCCCTTACCAAATCTGGTTACTAGGGCAGCAGAGCCTCAATGGAAGTCGCGTTCTAGATTGGAATGTAGAACGGAATGTGCCAGGAGAAAGCCCCTCAAGTGTGTCTCACTACTTCTTGTTCTTGTTTTTAATTTATTTTTTTATTTTTTATTACAGCAAGTTTGAGTACAACGTTTAGCTTGTTGTAGGTGTGCAAGAGGTGGTTCTTTTACACATATACATATGTCTGTTCTTCCTGGGATCCTTTTCCCATGTACGTTATGACAGAATGTTGAGTAGTCTTCTCTTGGTACTCCGTAGGTCTTTGGTGATTATATACGTCTACTGTGTTTGTATATGTCTGTTAACCCCAATATCGTAATGAATTCAATCCTCACACCTTTCCTTTGGTGAACCATAAGTTTCTTTAATGAATCTGTGATTGCCCTTCTCCGTGGAAATATCTGCCCTGGTATCAATTTATAGGTAACACCTATAAGTGATATGATACGATATGTGTCTTTCACTTTCTGACTTACTCCAAGTCACGTGATTACCTCGAGACTCATCTACGGTGCTGCAAATGCATTGTGTCCTTTTTTTCCTTGGCGAATATTCTGTCTTAGCGAGGTCCATTTTCTGCAATGTGATTCCCTGAGGGCTGAGGATTAGCTGCCCTGGGCAGCCTGACCCTGCCGGCAAGCCCTCCCCAGTTGTGCCTGGGTTGAGGTCAATATAAACAGCACTCCAGGCAGCAATAGCCCCTGCAGCTGTGCCTGACTCCATATTCTCTGCCCCGTCAGCAGTCTCCGGGCTGTGCTGGTGGGAGGGTGGGAGGGTCCACGGCTTTGTGGGTGGCCCGGTGTGAGTGGGGCTCTGCTGGACTTTCGGCAGGAGTTGCCAGGCTGCCACCTGTAAAGAAGAGGATGTGTCACCCATAACTTCCACTGGAATATCTCTCCGGGCTGAGGTGAGGAAGGAAAAAAAGGAGTGGGGGCCGGGACAGGAGGGGTATCACAGGCAGGGCAATGGAAAGCTTCCAGAAGAGCGCCCGTGGCCAGGACCATCCTGGCTGACCTGCAGGCACCAAGTTGGCCTGCGTGCCGTCGCTGGTGTGGCTCCACGGCCCTCCCTCTAGGCTTTCAAGCCCTTGTACATATTCAGGTGTTTCACCTGGGAAGGGTGGGAACAGTTCAGCAGCATCTGGCCTGGGGCTCAGCTCACGTTTACTCACAGAGGCCTGGGCACGGTCTCCCAGCTTTGCAATAAGGACGCTCCTTGCGTGGGCGGGTGGGGCTGCTGGCTGTATGGGAGATGATTCCCCACCTCTGACCAATTTCAGAATTCTTTACCACTGGAGCAAGTGCCTTGGTAGTGTTTTCCTCTGTATAACTCTTAGGTTCAGTTTTTTTTTTTTTCTTTTTTGGTTCAAGTTAGATTTTATTCCTCTTTTATGTATTTATAGATATAAGCATGGAAATAATTCATTGTTATATATACATCAGTGTGAATGGAAGAACTTTTTTTCTGTTTTATTTTTACATTTTATTTTTAAAAATTTTGAAATTTAATTTTGTTTATTTTTTTATACAGTAGGTTATTATTAGTTATCTATTTTATGCATATACATGTATACAGGTCAATCCCAATCTCCCAACTCATCCCACCACCACCACCCCATGGCTTCCCCCACTTTGTGTCCATACGTTAGTTCTCTACCTCTGTGTCTCTATTTCTGTCCTGCAAACCAGTTCATCTGTACCATTTTTCTAGGTTCCACATATAGGCATTAATAAACAATATTTGTTTTTCTCTTTCTGACTTACTTCACTCTGCATGACAGTCTCTAGATCCATCAACTTCTCTACAAATGACCGTTTCATTCCTTTTTATGGCTGAGTAATATTCCATTTTATATATGTACCACATCTTTATCCATTCGTCTGTCTGTGGCCATTTAGGTTGCTTCCATTACCTGGCTATTGTAAATAGTGCTGCAATGAACATTGTGGGGAATGTGTCTTTGTGATTTATGGTTTTCTCTGGGTATATGCCCAGAAGTGGGATTGCTGGATCCTATGGTAATTCTCTTTTTAGTTTTTTAAAGGAACCTCCATACTGTTCTCCATAGTGACTGTATCAATTTACATTCCCACCAATAGCGGAAGAGGGTTCCTTTTGTCCACACCCTCCCCAGAATTTGTTGTTTGTAGATTATCTGATGATGCCGATTCTAACAGGTGTGAGGTCTTACCTCATTGTAGTTTTGATTTGCATTTCTCTAATAATTAGTGATGTTGAGCAGCTTCTCATGTGCGTCTAGGCCATCTCTGTGTCTTCTTTGAAGAAACGTCTCTTTAGATCTTCTGCCCATTTTTGTATTGGGTTGTTTGTTTTATTAATATTAAGCTGCATGAGCTGTTTATATATATTGGAGATTAAACCTTTGTCCATTGATTCGTTTGTGAACGTTTTCGCCCATTCTGAGGGTTGCCTTTTTCCATTACCGTATTTTTAACAAAGAAAGAAAGAAAGCAAAAGAAGCAGAACACTAATGTGCGTGAAATATGCCTCTTGAAACTGTCGTTTTGAAATATGGACGTCTTTTGAATTTTTTGGTCGATATATGACCCCAGGATTTCTTTTCAGGGCAGGTGTCATTTACAGGCCGGTAATGATTTGGAATATCCACTGACCATTAGCGCTGGGATTAAAGCTGCTGTTGTGTGAAACGGCCACAAGGTGGCAGCAGTTCTCCCTAACCAAATCTGGTTACTAGGGCAGCAGAGCCTCAATGGAAGACGCGTTCTAGATTGGCATGTAGAACGGAATGTGCCAGGAGAAAGCCCCTCAAGTGTGTCTCACTACTTCTTGTTCTTGTTTTTAATTTAATTTTTAATTTTTTATTACAGCAAGTTTGAGTACAACGTTTAGCTTGTTGTAGGTGTGCAAGAGGAGGTTCTTTTACACATATACATATGTCTGTTCTTCCTGGGACCCTTTTCCCATGTACGTTATGACAGAATGTTGAGTAGTCTTCTCTTGGTACTCCGTAGGTCTTTGGTGATTATATACGTCTACTGTGTTTGTATATGTCTGTTAACCCCAATATCGTAATGAATTCAATCCTCACACCTTTCCTTTGGTGAACCATAAGTTTGTTTAATGAATCTGTGATTGCCCTTCTCCGTGGAAATATCTGACCTGGTATCAATTTATAGGTAACACCTATAAGTGATATGATATGATATGTGTCTTTCACTTTCTGACTTACTCCAAGTCACGTGATTACCTCTAGACTCATCTACGGTGCTGCAAATGGCATTGTGTCCTCTTTTTCCTTGGCCAATATTCTGTCTTAGCGAGGTCCATTTTCTGCAATGTGATTCTCTGAGGGCTGAGGATTAGCTGACGTGGGCAGCCTGACCCTGCCGGCAAGCCCTCCCCAGGTGTGCCTGGGTTGAGGTCAATATAAACAGCACTCCAGGCAGCAATAGCCCCTGCAGCTGTGCCTGACTCCATATTCTCTGCACCATCAGCAGTCTCTGGGCTGTGCTGGTGGGAGGGTTTGAGGATCCACGGCATTGTGGTTGGTCCGGTGTGATGGGGCTCTGCTGGATTTTCGGCAGGAGTTCCCAGGATGCCACCTGTAAAGAAGAGGATGTGTCACCCATAATTTTCACTGGAATATCTCTCCGGGCTGAGGTGAGGAAGGAAAAAAAGGAGTGGGGGCCGGGACAGGAGTGGTATCTCAGGCAGGGCAATGGAAAGCTTCCAGTAGAGCGCCCGTGGCCAGGACAATCCTGGCTGACCTGCAGGCACCAAGTTGGCCTGCCTACTGTCGCTGGTGGGCCTCCACGGACCTTCCTCTATGCTTTCAAGCCCTTGTACATATTCAGGTGTTTCACCTGGGAAGGGTGGGAACAGTTCAGCAGCAGCTGGCCTGGGGCTCAGCTCACGTTTACTCACAGAGGCCTCGGCACGGTCCCCCAGCTTTGCAATAAGGACGCTCCTTGCGTGGGCGGGCGGGGCTGCTGGCTGTATGGGAGATGATTCCCCACCTCTGACCAATTCCAGAATTGTTTACCACTGGAGCAAGTTCCTTGGTAGTGTTTTCCTCTGTATAACTGTTAGGTTCAGTTTTTTTTTTCTTTTTTGGTTCAAGTTAGATTTTATTCCTCTTTTATGTATTTATGGATATAAGCATGGAAATAATTCATTCTTATAAATACATCAGTGTGAATGGAAGAACTTTTTTTTCTGTATTATTTTTACATTTTATTTTTAAAAAATTTGAAATTTAATTTTATTTATTTTTTTATAGAGTAGGTTATTATTAGTTATCTATTTTATGCATAAACATGTATACAGGTCAATCCCAATCTCCCAACTCATCCCACCACCACCACCCAATGGCTTCCCCCACTTTGTGTCCATACGTTTGTTCTCTACCTCTGTGTCTCTATTTCTGCCCTGCAAACCAGTTCATCTGTACCATTTTTCTAGGTTCCACATATAGGCATTAATATACAATATTTGCTTTTCTCTTTCTGACTTTCTTCACTCTGCATGACAGTCTCTAGATCCATCAACTTCTCTACAAATGACCGTTTCATTCCTTTTTATGGCTGAGTAATATTCCATTTTATATATGTACCACATCTTTATCCATTCGTCTGTCTGTGGCCATTTAGGTTGCTTCCATTACCTGGCTATTGTAAATAGTGCTGCAATGAACATTGTGGTGAATGTGTCTTTGTGATTTATGGTTTTCTCTGGGTATATGCCCAGAAGTGGGATTGCTGGATCCTATGGTAATTCTCTTTTTAGTTTTTTAAAGGAACCTCCATACTGTTCTCCATAGTGACTGTATCAATTTACATACCCACCAATAGCGGAAGAGGGTTCCTTTTGTCCACACCCTCCCCAGAATTTGGTGTTTGTAGATTATCTGATGATGCCGATTCTAACAGGTGTGAGGTCTTACCTCATTGTAGTTTTGATTTGCATTTCTCTAATAATTAGTGATGTTGACCAGCTTTTCATGTGCGTCTTGGCCATCTCTGTGTCTTCTTTGAAGAAACGTCTCTTTAGATCTTCTGCCCATTTTTGTATAGGGTTGTGTGTTTTATTAATATTAAGCTGCATGAGCTGTTTATATATATTGAAGATTAAACCTTTGTCCATTGATTCGTTTGTGAACGTTTTCGCCCATTCTGAGGGTTGCCTTTTTCCATTCCCGTTTTTTTAACAAAGAAAGAAAGAAAGCAAAAGAAGCAGAACACTAATGTGCGTGAAATATGCCTCTTGAAACTGTCGTTTTGAAATATGGACGTCTTTTGAATTTTTTGGTCGATATATGACCCCAGGATTTCTTTTCAGGGCAGGTGTCATTTACAGGCCTGTAATGATTTGGAATATCCACTGACCATTAGCGCTGGGATTAAAGCTGCTGTTGTGTGAAACGGCCACAAGGTGGCAGCAGTTCTCCCTTACCAAATCTGGTTACTAGGGCAGCAGAGCCTCAATGGAAGTCGCGTTCTAGATTGGAATGTAGAACGGAATGTGCCAGGAGAAAGACCCTCAAGTTTGTCTCACTACTTCTTGTTCGTGTTTTTAATATAATTTTTTATTTTTTATTACATCAAGTTTGAGTACAACGTTTAGCTTGTTGGTGTGCAAGAGGTGGTTCTTTTACACATATACATATGTCTGTTCTTCCTGGGATCCTCTTCCCATGTACGTTATGACAGAATGTTGAGTAGTCTCCTCTTGGTACTCCGTAGGTTTTTGGTGATTATATACGTCTACTGTGTTTGTATATGTCTGTTAACCCCAATATCGTAATGAATTCAATCCTCACACCTTTCCTTTGGTGAACCATAAGTTTGTTTAATGAATCTGTGATTGCCCTTCTCCGTGGAAATATCTGCCCTGGTATCAATTTATAGGTAACACCTATAAGTGATATGATATGATATGTGTCTTTCACTTTCTGACTTACTCCAAGTCACGTGATTACATCTAGACTCAACTACGGTGCTGCAAATGGCATTGTGTCCTTTTTTTCCTTGGCGAATATTCTGTCTTAGCGAGGTCCATTTTCTGCAATGTGATTCCCTGAGGGCTGAGGATTAGCTGCCCTGGGCAGCCTGACCCTGCCGGCAAGCCCTCCCCAGGTGTGCCTGGGTTAAGGTCAATATAAACAGCACTCCAGGCAGCAATAGCCCCTGCAGCTGTGCCTGACTCCATATTCTCTGCACCATCAGCAGTCTCGGGGCTGTGCGGGTGGGAGGGTGGGAGGGTCCACGGCTTTGTGGATGGCGCGGTGTGAGTGGGGCTCTGCTGGATTTTCGGCAGGAGTTGCCAGGCTGCCACCTGTAAAGAAGAGGATGTGTCACCCATAATTTCCACTGGAATATCTCTCCGGGCTGAGGTGAGGAAGGAAAAAAAGGAGTGGGGGCCGGGACAGGAGGGGTATCTCAGGCAGGGCAATGGAAAGCTTCCAGAAGAGCGCCCGTGGCCAGGACCATCCTGGCGGACCTGCAGGCACCAAGTTGGCCTGCGTGCTGTCGCTGGTGTGCCTCCACGGCCCTTCCTCTAGGCTTTCAAGCCCTTGTACATATTCAGGTGTTTCACCTGGGAAGGGTGGGAACAGTTCAGCAGCAGCTGGCCTGGGGCTCAGCTCACGTTTACTCACAGAGGCCTCGGCACGGTCCCCCAGCTTTGCAATAAGGACGCTCCTTGCGTGGGCGGGCGGGGCTGCTGGCTGTATGGGAGATGATTCCCCACCTCTGACCAATTTCAGAATTGTTTACCACTGGAGCAAGTGCCTTGGTAGTGTTTTCCTCTGCATAACTGTTAGGTTCATTTTTTTTTTTCTTTTTTGGTTCAAGTTAGATTTTATTCCTCTTTTATGTATTTATGGATATAAGCATGGAAATAATTCATTCTTATAAATACATCAGTGTGAATGGAAGAACATTTTTTTCTGTATTATTTTTACATTTTATTTTTAAAAAATTTGAAATTTAATTTATTTTTTATACAGTAGGTTATTATTAGTTATCTATTTTATGCATAAACATGTATAGAGGTCAATCCCAATCTCCCAACTCATCCCACCACCACCACCCCATGGCTTCCCCCACTTTGTGTCCATACGTTTGTTCTCTACCTCTGTGTCTCTATTTCTGCCCTGCAAACCAGTTCACCTGTACCATATTTCTAGGTTCCACATATAGGCATTAATACACAATATTTGTTTTTCTCTTTCTGACTTACTTCACTCTGCATGACAGTCTCTAGATCCATCAACTTCTCTACAAATGACCGTTTCATTCCTTTTTATGGCTGAGTAATATTCCATTTTATATATGTACCACATCTTTATCCATTCGTCTGTCTGTGGCCATTTAGGTTGCTTCCATTACCTGGCTATTGTAAATAGTGCTGCAATGAACATTGTGGTGAATGTGTCTTTGTGATTTATGGTTTTCTCTGGGTATATGCCCAGAAGTGGGATTGCTGGATCCTACGGTAATTCTCTTTCTAGTTTTTTAAAGGAACCTCCATACTGTTCTCCATAGTGACTGTATCAATTTACATTCCCACCAATAGCGGAAGAGGGTTCCTTTTGTCCACACCCTCCCCAGAATTTGTTGTTTGTAGATTATCTGATGATGCCGATTCTAACAGGTGTGAGGTCTTACCACATTGTAGTTTTGATTTGCACTTCTCTAATACTTAGTGATGTTGAGCAGCTTTTCATGGGCGTCTTGGCCATCTCTGTGTCTTCTTTGAAGAAACGACTCTTTAGATCTTCTGCCCATTTTTGTATTGGGTTGTTTGTTTTATTAATATTAAGCTGCATGAGCTGTTTATATATATTGGAGATTAAACCTTTGTCCATTGATTCGTTTGTGAACGTTTTCGCCCATTCTGAGGGTTGCCTTTTTCCATTCCCGTTTTTTTAACAAAGAAAGAAAGAAAGCCAAAGAAGCAGAACACTAATGTGCGTGAAATATGCCTCTTGAAACTGTCGTTTTGAAATATGGACGTCTTTTGAATTTTTTGGTCGATATATGACCCCAGGATTTCTTTTCAGGGCAGGTGTCATTTACAGGCCTGTAATGATTTGCAATATCCTCTGACCATTAGCGCTGGGATTAAAGCTGCAGTTGTGAGAAACGGCCACAAGGTGGCAGCAGTTCTCCCTTACCAAATCTGGTTACTAGGGCAGCAGAGCCTCAATGGAAGTCGCGTTCTAGATTGGAATGTAGAACGGAATGTGCCAGGAGAAAGCCCCTCAAGTGTGTCTCACTACTACTTGTTCTTGTTTTTAATTTAATTTTTTTATTTTTTATTACAGCAAGTTTGAGTACATCGTTTAGCTTGTTGTAGGTGTGCAAGAGGTGGTTCTTTTACACATATACATATGTCTGTTCTTCCTGGGATCCTTTTCCCATGTACGTTATGACAGAATATTGAGTAGTCTTCTCTTGGTACTCCGTAGGTCTTTGGTGATTATATACTTCTACAGTGTTTGTATATGTCTGTTAACCCCAATATCGTAATGAATTCAATCCTCACACCTTTCCTTTGGTGAACTATAAGTTTGTTTAATGAATCTGTGATTGCCCTTCTCCGTGGAAATATCTGCCCTGGTATCAATTTATAGGTAACACCTATAAGTGATATGATACGATATGTGTCTTTCACTTTCTGACTTACTCCAAGTCACGTGATTACCTCGAGACTCATCTACGGTGCTGCAAATGGCATTGTGTCCTTTTTTTCCTTGGCGAATATTCTGTCTTAGAGAGGTCCATTTTCTGCAATGTGACTCCCTGAGGGCTGAGGATTAGCTGCCCTGGGCAGCCTGACCCTGCCGGCAAGCCCTCCCCAGGTGTGCCTGCCTTGAGGTCAATATAAACAGCACTCCAGGCAGCAATAGCCCCTGCAGCTGTGCCTGACTCCATATTCTCTGCACCATCAGCAGTCTCGGGGCTGTGCTGGTGGGAGGGTGTGAGGGTCCACGGCTTTGTGCGTGGCCCGGTGTGAGTGGGGCTCTGCTGGATTTTCGGCAGGAGTTGCCAGGCTGCCACCTGTAAAGAAGAGGATGTGTCACCCATAACTTCCACTGGAATATCTCTCCGGGCTGAGGTGAGGAAGGAAAAAAAGGAGTGGGGGCCGGGACAGGAGGGGTATCTCAGGCAGGGCAATGGAAATCTTCCAGAAGAGCGCCCGTGGCCAGGACCATCCTGGCTGACC
Organism: Mesoplodon bidens; assembly: GCF_964165515.1. Lineage (NCBI taxonomy): Eukaryota > Metazoa > Chordata > Mammalia > Artiodactyla > Ziphiidae > Mesoplodon > Mesoplodon bidens. The sequence continues at coordinate 417,637 of NW_027672081.1, forward strand.
TGCAGGCACCAAGTTGGCCTGCGTGCCGTCGCTGGTGTGGCTCCACGGCCCTTCCTCTAGGCTTTCAAGCCCTTGTACATATTCAGGTGTTTCACCTGGGAAGGGTGGGAACAGTTCAGCAGCAGCTGGCCTGGGGCTCAGCTCACGTTTACTCACAGAGGCCTGGGCACGGTCTCCCAGCTTCGCAATAAGGACGCTCCTTGCGTGGGCGGGTGGGGCTGCTGGCTGTATGGGAGATGATTCCCCACCTCTGACCAATTTCACAATTGTTTACCACTGGAGCAAGTGCCTTGGTAGTGTTTTCCTCTGTATAACTGTTAGGTTCAGTTTTTTTTTTTCTTTTTTGGGTCAAGTTAGATTTTATTCCTCTTTTATGTATTTATAGATATAAGCATGGAAATAATTCATTGTTATATATACATCAGTGTGAATGGAAGAATTTTTTTTCTGTTTTATTTTTACATTTTATTTTTTAAAATTTTGAAATTTAATTTTGTTTATTTTTTTATACAGTAGGTTATTATTAGTTATCTATTTTATTCATAAACATGTATACAGGTCAATCCCAATCTCCCAACTCATCCCACTACCACCACCCCATGGCTTCCCCCACTTTGTGTCCATACGTTAGTTCTCTACCTCTGTGTCTCTATTTCTGCCCTGCAAACCAGTTCATCTGTACCATTTTTCTAGGTTCCACATATAGGCATTAATAAACAATATTTGTTTTTCTCTTTCTGACTTAATTCACTCTGCATGACAGTCTCTAGATCCATCAACTTCTCTACAAATGACCGTTTCATTCCTTTTTATGGCTGAGTAATATTCCATTTTATATATGTACCACATCTTTATCCATTCGTCTGTCTGTGGCCATTTAGGTTGCTTCCATTACCTGGCTATTGTAAATAGTGCTGCAATGAACATTGTGGTGAATGTGTCTTTGTGATTTATGGTTTTCTCTGGGTATATGCCCAGAAGAGGGATTGCTGGATCCTATGGTAATTCTCTTTTTAGTTTTTTAAAGGAACCTCCATACTGTTCTCCATAGTGACTGTATCAATTTACATTCCCACCAATAGCGGAAGAGGGTTCCTTTTGTCCACACCCTCCCCAGAATTTGTTGTTTGTAGATTATCTGATGATGCCGATTCTAACAGGTGTGAGGTCTTACCTCATTGTAGTTTTGATTTGCATTTCTCTAATAATTAGTGATGTTGAGCAGCTTTTCATGTGCGTCTTGGCCATCTCTGTGTCTTCTTTGAAGAAACGTCTCTTTAGATCTTCTGCCCATTTTTGTATTGGGTTGTTTGTTTTATTAATATTAAGCTGCATGAGCTGTTTATATATATTGGAGATTAAACCTTTGTCCATTGATTCGTTTGTGAAAGTTTTCGCCCATTCTGAGGGTTGCCTTTTTCCATTCCCGTATTTTTAACAAAGAAAGAAAGAAAGCAAAAGAAGCAGAACACTAATGTGCGTGAAATATGCCTCTTGAAACTGTCGTTTTGAAATATGGACGTCTTTTGAATTTTTTGGTCGATATATGACCCCAGGATTTGTTTTCAGGGCAGGTGTCATTTACAGGCCTGTAATGATTTGGAATATCCACTGACCATTAGCGCTGAGATTAAGGCTGCTGTTGTGTGAAACGGCCACAAGGTGGCAGCAGTTCTCCCTAACCAAATCTTGGTACTAGGGCAGCAGAGCCTCAATGGAAGTCGCGTTCTAGATTGGAATGTAGAATGGAATGTGCCAGGAGAAAGCCCCTCAAGTGTGTCTCACTACTTCTTGTTCTTGTTTTTAATTTAATTTTTAATTTTTTATTACAGCAAGTTTGAGTACAACGTTTAGCTTGTTGTAGGTGTGCAAGAGGAGGTTCTTTTACACATATACATATGTCTGTTCTTCCTGGGATCCTTTTCCCATGTACGTTATGACAGAATGTTGAGTAGTCTTCTCTTGGTACTCCGTAGGTCTTTGGTGATTATATACGTCTACTGTGTTTGTATATGTATGTTAACCCCAATATCGTAATGAATTCAATCCTCACACCTTTCTTTTGGTGAACCATAAGTTTGTTTAATGAATCTGTGATTGCCCTTCTCCGTGGAAATATCTGCCCTGGTATCAATTTATAGGTAACACCTATAAGTGATATGATATGATATGTGTCTTTCACTTTCTGACTTACTCCAAGTCACGTGATTACCTCTAGACTCATCTACGGTGCTGCAAATGGCATTGTGTGCTTTTTTTCCTTGGCGAATATTCTGTCTTAGCGAGGTCCATTTTCTGCAATGTGATTCCCTGAGGGCTGAGGATTAGCTGCCCTGGGCAGCCTGACCCTGCCGGCAAGCCCTCCCCAGGTGTGCCTGGGTTGAGGTCAATATAAACAGCACTCCAGGCAGCAATAGCCCCTGCAGCTGTGCCTGACTCCATATTCTCTGCACAATCAGCAGTCTCTGGGCTGTGCTGGTGGGAGGTTGTGAGGGGCCACGGCTTTGTGGTTGGTCCGGTGTGAGTGGGGCTCTGCTGGATTTTCGGCAGGAGTTGCCAGGCTGCCACCTGTAAAGAAGAGGATGTGTCACCCATAACTTCCACTGGAATATCTCTCCGGGCTGAGGTGAGGAAGGAAAAAAAGGAGTGGGAGCCGGGACAGGAGGGCTATCTCAGGCAGGGCAATGGAAAGCTTCCAGAAGAGCGCCCGTGGCCAGGAACATCCTGGCTGACCTGCAGGCACCAAGTTGGCCTGCGTGCTGTCGCTGGTGTGGCTCCACGGCCCTTCCTCTAGGCTTTCAAGACCTTGTACATATTCAGGTGTTTCACCTGGGAAGGGTGGAACAGTTCAGCAGCAGCTGGCCTGGGGCTCAGCTCACGTTTACTCACAGAGGCCTCGGCACGGTCCCCCAGCTTTGCAATAAGGACGCTCCTTGCGTGGGCGGGCGGGGCTGCTGGCTGTATGGGAGATGATTCCCCACCTCTGACCAATTTCAGAATTGTTTACCACTGGAGAAAGTGCCTTGGTAGTGTTTTCCTCTGTATAACTGTTAGGTTCAGTTTTTTTTTTCTTTTTTGGTTCAAGTTAGATTTTATTCCTCTTTTATGTATTTATGGATATAAGCATGGAAATAATTCATTCTTATAAATACATCAGTGTGAATGGAAGAACTTTTTTTTCTGTATTATTTTTACATTTTATTTTTAAAAAATTTGAAATTTAATTTTATTTATTTTTTTATAGAGTAGGTTATTATTAGTTATCTATTTTATGCATAAACATGTATACAGGTCAATCCCAATCTCCCAACTCATCCCACCACCACCACCCAATGGCTTCCCCCACTTTGTGTCCATACGTTTGTTCTCTACCTCTGTGTCTCTATTTCTGCCCTGCAAACCAGTTCATCTGTACCATTTTTCTAGGTTCCACATATAGGCATTAATATACAATATTTGCTTTTCTCTTTCTGACTTTCTTCACTCTGCATGACAGTCTCTAGATCCATCAACTTCTCTACAAATGACCGTTTCATTCCTTTTTATGGCTGAGTAATATTCCATTTTATATATGTACCACATCTTTATCCATTCGTCTGTCTGTGGCCATTTAGGTTGCTTCCATTACCTGGCTATTGTAAATAGTGCTGCAATGAACATTGTGGTGAATGTGTCTTTGTGATTTATGGTTTTCTCTGGGTATATGCCCAGAAGTGGGATTGCTGGATCCTATGGTAATTCTCTTTTTAGTTTTTTAAAGGAACCTCCATACTGTTCTCCATAGTGACTGTATCAATTTACATACCCACCAATAGCGGAAGAGGGTTCCTTTTGTCCACACCCTCCCCAGAATTTGGTGTTTGTAGATTATCTGATGATGCCGATTCTAACAGGTGTGAGGTCTTACCTCATTGTAGTTTTGATTTGCATTTCTCTAATAATTAGTGATGTTGACCAGCTTTTCATGTGCGTCTTGGCCATCTCTGTGTCTTCTTTGAAGAAACGTCTCTTTAGATCTTCTGCCCATTTTTGTATAGGGTTGTGTGTTTTATTAATATTAAGCTGCATGAGCTGTTTATATATATTGAAGATTAAACCTTTGTCCATTGATTCGTTTGTGAACGTTTTCGCCCATTCTGAGGGTTGCCTTTTTCCATTCCCGTTTTTTTAACAAAGAAAGAAAGAAAGCAAAAGAAGCAGAACACTAATGTGCGTGAAATATGCCTCTTGAAACTGTCGTTTTGAAATATGGACGTCTTTTGAATTTTTTGGTCGATATATGACCCCAGGATTTCTTTTCAGGGCAGGTGTCATTTACAGGCCTGTAATGATTTGGAATATCCACTGACCATTAGCGCTGGGATTAAAGCTGCTGTTGTGTGAAACGGCCACAAGGTGGCAGCAGTTCTCCCTTACCAAATCTGGTTACTAGGGCAGCAGAGCCTCAATGGAAGTCGCGTTCTAGATTGGAATGTAGAACGGAATGTGCCAGGAGAAAGACCCTCAAGTTTGTCTCACTACTTCTTGTTCGTGTTTTTAATATAATTTTTTATTTTTTATTACATCAAGTTTGAGTACAACGTTTAGCTTGTTGGTGTGCAAGAGGTGGTTCTTTTACACATATACATATGTCTGTTCTTCCTGGGATCCTCTTCCCATGTACGTTATGACAGAATGTTGAGTAGTCTCCTCTTGGTACTCCGTAGGTTTTTGGTGATTATATACGTCTACTGTGTTTGTATATGTCTGTTAACCCCAATATCGTAATGAATTCAATCCTCACACCTTTCCTTTGGTGAACCATAAGTTTGTTTAATGAATCTGTGATTGCCCTTCTCCGTGGAAATATCTGCCCTGGTATCAATTTATAGGTAACACCTATAAGTGATATGATATGATATGTGTCTTTCACTTTCTGACTTACTCCAAGTCACGTGATTACATCTAGACTCAACTACGGTGCTGCAAATGGCATTGTGTCCTTTTTTTCCTTGGCGAATATTCTGTCTTAGCGAGGTCCATTTTCTGCAATGTGATTCCCTGAGGGCTGAGGATTAGCTGCCCTGGGCAGCCTGACCCTGTCTGCAAGCCCTCCCCAGGTGTGCCTGGGTTAAGGTCAATATAAACAGCACTCCAGGCAGCAATAGCCCCTGCAGCTGTGCCTGACTCCATATTCTCTGCACCATCAGCAGTCTCGGGGCTGTGCGGGTGGGAGGGTGGGAGGGTCCACGGCTTTGTGGATGGCGCGGTGTGAGTGGGGCTCTGCTGGATTTTCGGCAGGAGTTGCCAGGCTGCCACCTGTAAAGAAGAGGATGTGTCACCCATAATTTCCACTGGAATATCTCTCCGGGCTGAGGTGAGGAAGGAAAAAAAGGAGTGGGGGCCGGGACAGGAGGGGTATCTCAGGCAGGGCAATGGAAAGCTTCCAGAAGAGCGCCCGTGGCCAGGACCATCCTGGCGGACCTGCAGGCACCAAGTTGGCCTGCGTGCTGTCGCTGGTGTGCCTCCACGGCCCTTCCTCTAGGCTTTCAAGCCCTTGTACATATTCAGGTGTTTCACCTGGGAAGGGTGGGAACAGTTCAGCAGCAGCTGGCCTGGGACTCAGCTCACGTTTACTCACAGAGGCCTCGGCACGGTCCCCCAGCTTTGCAATAAGGACGCTCCTTGCGTGGGCGGGCGGGGCTGCTGGCTGTATGGGAGATGATTCCCCACCTCTGACCAATTTCAGAATTGTTTACCACTGGAGCAAGTGCCTTGGTAGTGTTTTCCTCTGCATAACTGTTAGGTTCATTTTTTTTTTTCTTTTTTGGTTCAAGTTAGATTTTATTCCTCTTTTATGTATTTATGGATATAAGCATGGAAATAATTCATTCTTATAAATACATCAGTGTGAATGGAAGAACATTTTTTTCTGTATTATTTTTACATTTTATTTTTAAAAAATTTGAAATTTAATTTATTTTTTATACAGTAGGTTATTATTAGTTATCTATTTTATGCATAAACATGTATAGAGGTCAATCCCAATCTCCCAACTCATCCCACCACCACCACCCCATGGCTTCCCCCACTTTGTGTCCATACGTTTGTTCTCTACCTCTGTGTCTCTATTTCTGCCCTGCAAACCAGTTCACCTGTACCATTTTTCTAGGTTCCACATATAGGCATTAATACACAATATTTGTTTTTCTCTTTCTGACATACTTCACTCTGCATGACAGTCTCTAGATCCATCAACTTCTCTACAAATGACCGTTTCATTCCTTTTTATGGCTGAGTAATATTCCATTTTATATATGTACCACATCTTTATCCATTCGTCTGTCTGTGGCCATTTAGGTTGCTTCCATTACCTGGCTATTGTAAATAGTGCTGCAATGAACATTGTGGTGAATGTGTCTTTGTGATTTATGGTTTTCTCTGGGTATATGCCCAGAAGTGGGATTGCTGGATCCTATGGTAATTCTCTTTCTAGTTTTTTAAAGGAACCTCCATACTGTTCTCCATAGTGACTGTATCAATTTACATTCCCACCAATAGCGGAAGAGGGTTCCTTTTGTCCACACCCTCCCCAGAATTTGTTGTTTGTAGATTATCTGATGATGCCGATTCTAACAGGTGTGAGGTCTTACCACATTGTAGTTTTGATTTGCACTTCTCTAATACTTAGTGATGTTGAGCAGCTTTTCATGGGCGTCTTGGCCATCTCTGTGTCTTCTTTGAAGAAACGACTCTTTAGATCTTCTGCCCATTTTTGTATTGGGTTGTTTGTTTTATTAATATTAAGCTGCATGAGCTGTTTATATATATTGGAGATTAAACCTTTGTCCATTGATTCGTTTGTGAACGTTTTCGCCCATTCTGAGGGTTGCCTTTTTCCATTCCCGTTTTTTTAACAAAGAAAGAAAGAAAGCCAAAGAAGCAGAACACTAATGTGCGTGAAATATGCCTCTTGAAACTGTCGTTTTGAAATATGGACGTCTTTTGAATTTTTTGGTCGATATATGACCCCAGGATTTCTTTTCAGGGCAGGTGTCATTTACAGGCCTGTAATGATTTGCAATATCCTCTGACCATTAGCGCTGGGATTAAAGCTGCAGTTGTGAGAAACGGCCACAAGGTGGCAGCAGTTCTCCCTTACCAAATCTGGTTACTAGGGCAGCAGAGCCTCAATGGAAGTCGCGTTCTAGATTGGAATGTAGAACGGAATGTGCCAGGAGAAAGCCCCTCAAGTGTGTCTCACTACTACTTGTTCTTGTTTTTAATTTAATTTTTTTATTTTTTATTACAGCAAGTTTGAGTACATCGTTTAGCTTGTTGTAGGTGTGCAAGAGGTGGTTCTTTTACACATATACATATGTCTGTTCTTCCTGGGATCCTTTTCCCATGTACGTTATGACAGAATATTGAGTAGTCTTCTCTTGGTACTCCGTAGGTCTTTGGTGATTATATACTTCTACAGTGTTTGTATATGTCTGTTAACCCCAATATCGTAATGAATTCAATCCTCACACCTTTCCTTTGGTGAACTATAAGTTTGTTTAATGAATCTGTGATTGCCCTTCTCCGTGGAAATATCTGCCCTGGTATCAATTTATAGGTAACACCTATAAGTGATATGATACGATATGTGTCTTTCACTTTCTGACTTACTCGAAGTCACGTGATTACCTCGAGACTCATCTACGGTGCTGCAAATGGCATTGTGTCCTTTTTTTCCTTGGCGAATATTCTGTCTTAGAGAGGTCCATTTTCTGCAATGTGACTCCCTGAGGGCTGAGGATTAGCTGCCCTGGGCAGCCTGACCCTGCCGGCAAGCCCTCCCCAGGTGTGCCTGCCTTGAGGTCAATATAAACAGCACTCCAGGCAGCAATAGCCCCTGCAGCTGTGCCTGACTCCATATTCTCTGCACCATCAGCAGTCTCGGGGCTGTGCTGGTGGGAGGGTGTGAGGGTCCACGGCTTTGTGCGTGGCCCGGTGTGAGTGGGGCTCTGCTGGATTTTCGGCAGGAGTTGCCAGGCTGCCACCTGTAAAGAAGAGGATGTGTCACCCATAACTTCCACTGGAATATCTCTCCGGGCTGAGGTGAGGAAGGAAAAAAAGGAGTGGGGGCCGGGACAGGAGGGGTATCTCAGGCAGGGCAATGGAAATCTTCCAGAAGAGCGCCCGTGGCCAGGACCATCCTGGCTGACCTGCAGGCACCAAGTTGGCCTGCGTGCCGTCGCTGGTGTGGCTCCACGGCCCTTCCTCTAGGCTTTCAAGCCCTTGAACATATTCAGGTGTTTCACCTGGGAAGGGTGGGAACAGTTCAGCAGCAGCTGGCCTGGGGCTCAGCTCACGTTTACTCACAGAGGCCTGGGCACGGTCTCCCAGCTTCGCAATAAGGACGCTCCTTGCGTGGGCGGGTGGGGCTGCTGGCTGTATGGGAGATGATTCCCCACCTCTGACCAATTTCACAATTGTTTACCACTGGAGCAAGTGCCTTGGTAGTGTTTTCCTCTGTATAACTGTTAGGTTCAGTTTTTTTTTTTTCTTTTTTGGGTCAAGTTAGATTTTATTCCTCTTTTATGTATTTATAGATATAAGCATGGAAATAATTCATTGTTATATATACATCAGTGTGAATGGAAGAATTTTTTTTCTGTTTTATTTTTACATTTTATTTTTTAAAATTTTGAAATTTAATTTTGTTTATTTTTTTATACAGTAGGTTATTATTAGTTATCTATTTTATTCATAAACATGTATACAGGTCAATCCCAATCTCCCAACTCATCCCACTACCACCACCCCATGGCTTCCCCCACTTTGTGTCCATACGTTAGTTCTCTACCTCTGTGTCTCTATTTCTGCCCTGCAAACCAGTTCATCTGTACCATTTTTCTAGGTTCCACATATAGGCATTAATAAACAATATTTGTTTTTCTCTTTCTGACTTAATTCACTCTGCATGACAGTCTCTAGATCCATCAACTTCTCTACAAATGACCGTTTCATTCCTTTTTATGGCTGAGTAATATTCCATTTTATATATGTACCACATCTTTATCCATTCGTCTGTCTGTGGCCATTTAGGTTGCTTCCATTACCTGGCTATTGTAAATAGTGCTGCAATGAACATTGTGGTGAATGTGCCTTTGTGATTTATGGTTTTCTCTGGGTATATGCCCAGAAGAGGGATTGCTGGATCCTATGGTAATTCTCTTTTTAGTTTTTTAAAGGAACCTCCATACTGTTCTCCATAGTGACTGTATCAATTTACATTCCCACCAATAGCGGAAGAGGGTTCCTTTTGTCCACACCCTCCCCAGAATTTGTTGTTTGTAGATTATCTGATGATGCCGATTCTAACAGGTGTGAGGTCTTACCTCATTGTAGTTTTGATTTGCATTTCTCTAATAATTAGTGATGTTGAGCAGCTTTTCATGTGCGTCTTGGCCATCTCTGTGTCTTCTTTGAAGAAACGTCTCTTTAGATCTTCTGCCCATTTTTGTATTGGGTTGTTTGTTTTATTAATATTAAGCTGCATGAGCTGTTTATATATATTGGAGATTAAACCTTTGTCCATTGATTCGTTTGTGAAAGTTTTCGCCCATTCTGAGGGTTGCCTTTTTCCATTCCCGTATTTTTAACAAAGAAAGAAAGAAAGCAAAAGAAGCAGAACACTAATGTGCGTGAAATATGCCTCTTGAAACTGTCGTTTTGAAATATGGACGTCTTTTGAATTTTTTGGTCGATATATGACCCCAGGATTTGTTTTCAGGGCAGGTGTCATTTACAGGCCTGTAATGATTTGGAATATCCAATGACCATTAGCGCTGGGATTAAGGCTGCTGTTGTGTGAAACGGCCACAAGGTGGCAGCAGTTCTCCCTAACCAAATCTTGGTACTAGGGCAGCAGAGCCTCAATGGAAGTCGCGTTCTAGATTGGAATGTAGAATGGAATGTGCCAGGAGAAAGCCCCTCAAGTGTGTCTCACTACTTCTTGTTCTTGTTTTTAATTTAATTTTTAATTTTTTATTACAGCAAGTTTGAGTACAACGTTTAGCTTGTTGTAGGTGTGCAAGAGGAGGTTCTTTTACACATATACATATGTCTGTTCTTCCTGGGATCCTTTTCCCATGTACGTTATGATAGAATGTTGAGTAGTCTTCTCTTGGTACTCCGTAGGTCTTTGGTGATTATATACGTCTACTGTGTTTGTATATGTATGTTAACCCCAATATCGTAATGAATTCAATCCTCACACCTTTCTTTTGGTGAACCATAAGTTTGTTTAATGAATCTGTGATTGCCCTTCTCCATGGAAATATCTGCCCTGGTATCAATTTATAGGTAACACCTATAAGTGATATGATATGATATGTGTCGTTCACTTTCTGACTTACTCCAAGTCACGTGATTACCTCGAGACTCATCTACAGTGCTGCAAATGGCATTGTGTCCTTTTTCTCCTTGGCGAATATTCTGTCTTAGCGAGGTCCATTTTCTGCAATGAGATTCCCTGAGGGCTGAGGATTAGCTGCCCTGGGCAGCCTGACCCTGCCGGCAAGCCCTCCCCAGGTGTGCCTGGGTTGAGGTCAAAATAAACAGCACTTCAGGCAGCAATAGCCCCTGCAGCTGTGCCTGACTCCATATTCTCTGCCCCGTCAGCAGTCTCGGGGCTGTGCTGGTGGGAGGTTGTGAGTGTCCACGGCTTTGTGGGTGGCCCGGTGTGAGTGTGGCTCTGCTGGACTTTCGGCAGGAGTTGCCAGGCTGCCACCTGTAAAGAAGAGGATGTGTCACCCATAACTTCCACTGGAATATCTCTCCGGGCTGAGGTGAGGAAGGAAAAAAAGGAGTGGGGGCCGGGACAGGAGGGGTATCTCAGGCAGGGCAATGGAAAGCTTCCAGAAGAGCCCCCGTGGCTAGGACTATCCTGGCTGACCTGCAGGCACCAAGTTGGCCTGCGTGCCGTCGCTGTTGAGGCTCCACGGCCCTCCCTCTAGGCATTCAAGCCCTTGTACATATTCAGGTGTTTCACCTGGGAAGGGTGGGAACAGTTCAGCAGCATCTGGTCTGGGGCTCAGCTCACGTTTACTCACAGAGGCCTGGGCACGGTCTCCCAGCTTTGCAATAAGGACGCTCCTTGCGTGGGCGGGTGGGGCTGCTGGCTGTATGGGAGATGATTCCCCACCTCTGACCAATTTCAGAATTCTTTACCACTGGAGCAAGTGCCGTGGTAGTGTTTTCCTCTGTATAACTGTTAGGTTCAGTTTTTTTTTTTTCTTTTTTGTTTCAAGTTAGATTTTATTCCTCTTTTATGTATTTATAGATATAAGCATGGAAATAATTCATTGATATATATACATCAGTGTGAATGGAAGAACTTTTTTTCTGTTTTATTTTTACATATTATTTTTAAAAATTTTGAAATTTAATTTTGTTTATTTTTTTATACAGTAGGTTATTATTAGTTATCTATTTTATGCATATACATGTATACAGGTCAATCCCAATCTCCCAACTCATCCCACCACCACCACCCCATGGATTCCTCCACTTTGTGTCCATACGTCTGTTCTCTACCTCTGTGTCTCTATTTCTGCCCTGCAAACCAGTTCATCTGTACCATTTTTCTAGGTTCCACATATAGGCATTAATATACAATATTTGTTTTTCCCTTTCTGACTGACTTCACTCTGTATGACAGTCTCTAGATCCATCAACTTCTCTACAAATGACCCAGTTTCATTCCTTTTTATGGCTGAGTAATATTCCATTTTATATATGTACCACATCTTTATCCATTCGTTTGTCTGTGGCCATTTAGCTTGCTTCTATTACCTGGCTATTGTAAATAGTGCTGCAATGAACATTGTGGAGAATGTGTCTTTGTGATTTATGGTTTTCTCTGGGTATATGCCCAGAAGTGGGATTGCTGGATCCTATGGTAATTCTCTTTTTAGTTTTTTAAAGGAACCTCCATACTGTTCTCCATAGTGACTGTATCAATTTACATTCCCACCAATAGCGGAAGAGGGTTCCTTTTGTCCACACCCTCCCCAGAATTTGTTGTTTGTAGATTATCCGATGATGCCGATTCTAACAGGTGTGAGGTCTTACCTCATTGTAGTTTTGATTTGCATTTCTCTAATAATTAGTGATGTTGAGCAGCTTTTCATGTGCGTCTTGGCCATCTCTGTGTCTTCTTTGAAGAAACGTCTCTTTAGATCTTCTGCCCATTTTTGTATTGGGTTGTTTGTTTTATTAATATTAAGCTGCATGAGCTGTTTATATATATTGGAGATTAAACCTATGTCCATTGATTCGTTTGTGAACGATTTCGCCCATTCTGAGGGTTGGCTTTTTCCATTCCCGTTTTTTTAACAAAGAAAGAAAGAAAGCAAAAGAAGCAGAACACTAATGTGAGTGAAATATGCCTCTTGAAACTGTCGTTTTGAAATATGGACGTCTTTTGTAGTTTTTGGTCGATATATGACCCCAGGATTTCTTTTCAGGGCAGGTGTCATTTACAGGCCTTTAAAGATTTGGAATATCCACTGATCATTAGCGCTGGGATTAAAGCTGCTGTTGTGTGAAGCGGCCACAAGGTGGCAGCAGTTCTCCCTTACCATATCTGGTTACTAGGGCAGCAGATCCTCAATGGAAGAAGCATTCTAGATTGGAATGTAGAACGGAATGTGCCAGGAGAAAGCCCCTCATGTTTGTCTCACTACTTCTTGTTCGTGTTTTTAATTTAATTTTTTATTTTTTATTACAGCAAGTTTGAGTACAACGTTTAGCTTGTTGTTGGTGTGCTAGAGGTGGTTCTTTTACACATATACATATGTCTGTTCTTCCTGGGAACCTTTTCCCATGTACGTTATGACAGAATGTTGAGTAGTCTTCTCTTGGTACTCCGTAGGTCTTTGGTGATTATATACGTCTACTGTGTTTGTATATGTCTGTTAACCCCAATATCGTAATGAATTCAATCCTCACACCTTTCCTTTGGTGAACCATAAGTTTGTTTAATGAATCTGTGATTGCCCTTCTCCGTGGAAATATCTGCCCTGGTATCAATTTATAGGTAACACCTATAAGTGATATGATATGATATGTGTCTTTCACTTTCTGACTTACTCCAAGTCACGTGATTAACTCTAGACTCATCTACGGTGCTGCAAATGGCATTGTGTGCTTTTTTTCCTTGGCGAATATTCTGTCTTAGCGAGGTCCATTTTCTGCAATGTGATTCCCTGAGGGCTGAGGATTAGCTGCCCTGGGCAGCCTGACCCTGCCGGCAAGCCCTCCCCAGGTGTGCCTGGGTTGAGGTCAATATAAACAGCACTCCACGCAGCAATAGCCCCTGCATCTGTGCCTGACTCCATATTCTCTGCACAATCAGCAGTCTCTGGGCTGTGCTGGTGGGAGGTTGTGAGGGGCCACGGCTTTGTGGTTGGTCCGGTGTGAGTGGGGCTCTGCTGGATTTTCGGCAGGAGTTGCCAGGCTGCCACCTGTAAAGAAGAGGATGTGTCACCCATAACTTCCACTGGAATATCTCTCCGGGCTGAGGTGAGGAAGGAAAAAAAGGAGTGGGAGCCGGGACAGGAGGGCTATCTCAGGCAGGGCAATGGAAAGCTTCCAGAAGAGCGCCCGTGGCCAGGAACATCCTGGCTGACCTGCAGGCACCAAGTTGGCCTGCGTGCTGTCGCTGGTGTGGCTCCACGGCCCTTCCTCTAGGCTTTCAAGACCTTGTACATATTCAGGTGTTTCACCTGGGAAGGGTGGAACAGTTCAGCAGCAGCTGGCCTGGGGCTCAGCTCACGTTTACTCACAGAGGCCTCGGCACGGTCCCCCAGCTTTGCAATAAGGACGCTCCTTGCGTGGGCGGGCGGGGCTGCTGGCTGTATGGGAGATGATTCCCCACCTCTGACCAATTTCAGAATTGTTTACCACTGGAGAAAGTGCCTTGGTAGTGTTTTCCTCTGTATAACTGTTAGGTTCAGTTTTTTTTTTTCTTTTTTGGTTCAAGTTAGATTTTATTCCTCTTTTATGTATTTATGGATATAAGCATGGAAATAATTCATTCTTATAAATACATCAGTGTGAATGGAAGAACTTTTTTTTCTGTATTATTTTTACATTTTATTTTTAAAAAATTTGAAATTTAATTTTATTTATTTTTTTATAGAGTAGGTTATTATTAGTTATCTATTTTATGCATAAACATGTATACAGGTCAATCCCAATTTCCCAACTCATCCCACCACCACCACCCAATGGCTTCCCCCACTTTGTGTCCATACGTTTGTTCTCTACCTCTGTGTCTCTATTTCTGCCCTGCAAACCAGTTCATCTGTACCATTTTTCTAGGTTCCACATATAGGCATTAATATACAATATTTGCTTTTCTCTTTCTGACTTTCTTCACTCTGCATGACAGTCTCTAGATCCATCAACTTCTCTACAAATGACCGTTTCATTCCTTTTTATGGCTGAGTAATATTCCATTTTATATATGTACCACATCTTTATCCATTCGTCTGTCTGTGGCCATTTAGGTTGCTTCCATTACCTGGCTATTGTAAATAGTGCTGCAATGAACATTGTGGTGAATGTGTCTTTGTGATTTATGGTTTTCTCTGGGTATATGCCCAGAAGTGGGATTGCTGGATCCTATGGTAATTCTCTTTTTAGTTTTTTAAAGGAACCTCCATACTGTTCTCCATAGTGACTGTATCAATTTACATACCCACCAATAGCGGAAGAGGGTTCCTTTTGTCCACACCCTCCCCAGAATTTGGTGTTTGTAGATTATCTGATGATGCCGATTCTAACAGGTGTGAGGTCTTACCTCATTGTAGTTTTGATTTGCATTTCTCTAATAATTAGTGATGTTGACCAGCTTTTCATGTGCGTCTTGGCCTTCTCTGTGTCTTCTTTGAAGAAACGTCTCTTTAGATCTTCTGCCCATTTTTGTATAGGGTTGTGTGTTTTATTAATATTAAGCTGCATGAGCTGTTTATATATATTGAAGATTAAACCTTTGTCCATTGATTCGTTTGTGAACGTTTTCGCCCATTCTGAGGGTTGCCTTTTTCCATTCCCGTTTTTTTAACAAAGAAAGAAAGAAAGCAAAAGAAGCAGAACACTAATGTGCGTGAAATATGCCTCTTGAAACTGTCGTTTTGAAATATGGACGTCTTTTGAATTTTTTGGTCGATATATGACCCCAGGATTTCTTTTCAGGGCAGGTGTCATTTACAGGCCTGTAATGATTTGGAATATCCACTGACCATTAGCGCTGGGATTAAAGCTGCTGTTGTGTGAAACGGCCACAAGGTGGCAGCAGTTCTCCCTTACCAAATCTGGTTACTAGGGCAGCAGAGCCTCAATGGAAGTCGCGTTCTAGATTGGAATGTAGAACGGAATGTGCCAGGAGAAAGACCCTCAAGTTTGTCTCACTACTTCTTGTTCTTGTTTTTAATATAATTTTTTATTTTTTATTACATCAAGTTTGAGTACAACGTTTAGCTTGTTGGTGTGCAAGAGGTGGTTCTTTTACACATATACATATGTCTGTTCTTCCTGGGATCCTCTTCCCATGTACGTTATGACAGAATGTTGAGTAGTCTCCTCTTGGTACTCCGTAGGTTTTTGGTGATTATATACGTCTACTGTGTTTGTATATGTCTGTTAACCCCAATATCGTAATGAATTCAATCCTCACACCTTTCCTTTGGTGAACCATAAGTTTCTTTAATGAAGCTGTGATTGCCCTTCTCCGTGGAAATATCTGCCCTGGTATCAATTTATAGGTAACACCTATAAGTGATATGATATGATATGTGTCTTTCACTTTCTGACTTACTCCAAGTCACGTGATTACCTCTAGACTCATCTACGGTGCTGCAAATGGCATTGTGTCCTTTTTTTCCTTGGCGAATATTCTGTCTTAGCGAGGTCCATTTTCTGCAATGTGATTCCCTGAGGGCTGAGGATTAGCTGCCCTGGGCAGCCTGACCCTGCCGGCAAGCCCTCCCCAGGTGTGCCTGGGTTGAGGTCAATATAAACAGCACTCCACGCAGCAATAGCCCCTGCAGCTGTGCCTGACTCCATATTCTCTGCACAATCAGCAGTCTCTGGGCTGTGCTGGTGGGAGGTTGTGAGGGTCCACGGCTTTGTGGTTGGTCCGGTGTGAGTGGGGCTCTGCTGGATTTTCGGCAGGAGTTGCCAGGCTGCCACCTGTAAAGAAGAGGATGTGTCACCCATAACTTCCACTGGAATATCTCTCCGGGCTGAGGTGAGGGAGGAAAAAAAGGAGTGGGAGCCGGGACAGGAGGGCTATCTCAGGCAGGGCAATGGAAAGCTTCCAGAAGAGCGCCCGTGGCCAGGAACATCCTGGCAGACCTGCAGGCACCAAGTTGGCCTGCGTGCTGTCGCTGGTGTGGCTCCACGGCCCTTCCTCTAGGCTTTCAAGACCTTGTACATATTCAGGTGTTTCACCTGGGAAGGGTGGAACAGTTCAGCAGCAGCTGGCCTGGGGCTCAGCTCACGTTTACTCACAGAGGCCTCGGCACGGTCCCCCAGCTTTGCAATAAGGACGCTCCTTGCGTGGGCGGGCGGGGCTGCTGGCTATATGGGAGATGATTCCCCACCTCTGACCAATTTCAGAATTGTTTACCACTGGAGCAAGTGCCTTGGTATTGTTTTCCTCTGTATAACTGTTAGGTTCAGTTTTTTTTTTTCTTTTTTGGTTCAAGTTAGATTTTATTCCTCTTTTATGTATTTATGGATATAAGCATGGAAATAATTCATTTTTATAAATACATCAGTGTGAATGGAAGAACATTTTTTTCTGTATTATTTTTACATTTTATTTTTAAAAAATTTGAAATTTAATTTTATTTATTTTTTTATACAGTAGGTTATTATTAGTTATCTATTTTATGCATAAACATGTATAGAGGTCAATCCCAATCTCCCAACTCATCCCACCACCACCACCCCATGGCTTCCCCCACTTTGTGTCCATACGTTTGTTCTCTACCTCTGTGTCTCTATTTCTGCCCTGCAAACCAGTTCATCTGTACCATTTTTCTAGGTTCCACATATAGGCCTTAATATACAATATTTGTTTTTCTCTTTCTGACTTACTTCACTCTGCATGACAGTCTCTAGATCCATCAACTTCTCTACAAATGACCCAGTTTCATTCCTTTTTATGGCTGAGTAATATTCCATTTTATATATGTACCACATCTTTATCCATTCGTCTGTCTGTGGCCATTTAGGTTGCTTCCATTACCTGGCTATTGTAAATAGTGCTGCAATGAACATTGTGGTGAATGTGTCTTTGTGATTTATGGTTTTCTCTGGGTATATGCCCAGAAGTGGGATTGCTGGATCCTATGGTAATTCTCTTTTTAGTTTTTTAAAGGAACCTCCATACTGTTCTCCATAGTGACTGTATCAATTTACATTCCCACCAATAGCGGAAGAGGGTTCCTTTTGTCCACACCCTCCCCAGAATTTGTTGTTTGTAGATTATCTGATGATGCCGATTCTAACAGGTGTGAGGTCTTACCTCATTGTAGTTTTGATTGGCATTTCTCTAATAATTAGTGATGTTGAGCAGCTTTTCATGTGCGTCTTGGCCATCTCTGTGTCTTCTTTGAAGAAATGTCTCTTTAGATCTTCTGCCCATTTTTGTATTGGGTTGTTTGTTTTATTAATATTAAGCTGCATGAGCTGTTTATATATATTGGAGATTAAACCTTTGTCCATTGATTCGTTTGTGAACGTTTTCGCCCATTCTGAGGGTTGCCTTTTTCCATTCCCGTTTTTTTAACAAAGAAAGAAAGAAAGCCAAAGAAGCAGAACACTAATGTGCGTGAAATATGCCTCTTGAAACTGTCGTTTTGAAATATGGACGTCTTTTGAATTTTTTGGTCGATATATGACCCCAGGATTTGTTTTCAGGGCAGGTGTCATTTACAGGCCTGTAATGATTTGGAATATCCACTGACCATAAGCGCTGGGATTACAGCTGCAGTTGTGAGAAACGGCCACAAGGTGGCAGCAGTTCTCCCTTACCAAATCTGGTTACTAGGGCAGCAGAGCCTCAATGGAAGTCGCGTTCTAGATTGGCATGTAGAACGGAATGTGCCAGGAGAAAGCCCCTCAAGTGTGTCTCACTACTTCTTGTTCTTGTTTTTAATTTAATCTTTTATTTTTTATTACAGCAAGTTTGAGTACAACGTTTAGCTTGTTGTAGGTGTGCAAGAGGTGGTTCTTTTACACATATACATATGTCTATTCTTCCTGGGATCCTTTTCCCATGTACGTTATGACAGAATGTTGAGTAGTCTTCTCTTGGTACTCCGTAGGTCTTTGGTGATTATATACGTCTACTGTGTTTGTATATGTCTGTTAACCCCAATATCGTAATGAATTCAATCCTCACACCTTTCCTTTGGTGAACCATAAGTTTGTTTAATGAATCTGTGATTGCCCTTCTCCGTGGAAATATCTGCCCTGGTATCAATTTATAGCTAACACCTATAAGTGATATGATACGATATGTGTCTTTCAATTTCTGACTTACTCCAAGTCACGTGATTACCTCGAGACTCATCTACGGTGCTGCGAATGGCATTGTGTCCTTTTTTTCCTTGGCGAATATTCTGTCTTAGCGAGGTCCATTTTCTGCAATGTGATTCCCTGAGGGCTGAGGATTAGCTGACCTGGGCAGCCTGACCCTGCCGGCAAGCCCTCCCCAGGTGTGCCTGGGTTGAGGTCAATATAAACAGCACTCCAGGCAGCAATAGCCCCTGCAGCTGTGCCTGACTCCATATTCTCTGCACCATAAGCAGTGTCGGGGCTGTGCTGGTGGGAGGGTGTGAGGGTCCACGGCTTTGTGGGTGGCCCTGTGTGAGTGGGGCTCTGCTGGATTTTCGGCAGGAGTTGCCAGGCTGCCACCTGTAAAGAAGAGGATGTGTCACCCATAACTTCCACTGGAATATCTCTCCGGGCTGAGGTGAGGAAGGAAAAAAAGGAGTGGGGGCCGGGACAGGAGGGGTATCTCAGGCAGGGCAATGGAAAGCTTCCAGAAGAGCGCCCGTGGACAGGCCCATCCTGGCTGACCTGCAGGCACCAAGTTGGCCTGCGTGCTGTCGCTGGTGTGCCTCCACGGCCCTTCCTCTAGGCTTTCAAGCCCTTGTACATATTCAGGTGTTTCACCTGGGAAGGGTGGGAACAGTTCAGCAGCAGCTGGCCTGGGGCTCAGCTCACGTTAACTTACAGAGGCCTCGGCACGGTCCCTCAGCTTTGCAATAAGGACGCTCTTTGCGTGGGCGGGCGGGGCTGCAGGCTGTATGGGAGATGATTCCCCACCTCTGACCAATTTCAGAATTGTTTACCACTGGAGAAAGTGCCTTGGTAGTGTTTTCCTCTGTATAACTGTTAGGTTCAGTTTTTTTTTTCTTTTTTGGTTCAAGTTAGATTTTATTCCTCTTTTATGTATTTATGGATATAAGCATGGAAATAATTCATTCTTATAAATACATCAGTGTGAATGGAAGAACTTTTTTTTCTGTATTATTTTTACATTTTATTTTTAAAAAATTTGAAATTTAATTTTATTTATTTTTTTATAGAGTAGGTTATTATTAGTTATCTATTTTATGCATAAACATGTATACAGGTCAATCCCAATCTCCCAACTCATCCCACCACCACCACCCAATGGCTTCCCCCACTTTGTGTCCATACGTTTGTTCTCTACCTCTGTGTCTCTATTTCTGCCCTGCAAACCAGTTCATCTGTACCATTTTTCTAGGTTCCACATATAGGCATTAATATACAATATTTGCTTTTCTCTTTCTGACTTTCTTCACTCTGCATGACAGTCTCTAGATCCATCAACTTCTCTACAAATGACCGTTTCATTCCTTTTTATGGCTGAGTAATATTCCATTTTATATATGTACCACATCTTTATCCATTCGTCTGTCTGTGGCCATTTAGGTTGCTTCCATTACCTGGCTATTGTAAATATTGCTGCAATGAACATTGTGGTGAATGTGTCTTTGTGATTTATGGTTTTCTCTGGGTATATGCCCAGAAGTGGGATTGCTGGATCCTATGGTAATTCTCTTTTTAGTTTTTTAAAGGAACCTCCATACTGTTCTCCATAGTGACTGTATCAATTTACATACCCACCAATAGCGGAAGAGGGATCCTTTTGTCCACACCCTCCCCAGAATTTGGTGTTTGTAGATTATCTGATGATGCCGATTCTAACAGGTGTGAGGTCTTACCTCATTGTAGTTTTGATTTGCATTTCTCTAATAATTAGTGATGTTGACCAGCTTTTCATGTGCGTCTTGGCCATCTCTGTGTCTTCTTTGAAGAAACGTCTCTTTAGATCTTCTGCCCATTTTTGTATAGGGTTGTGTGTTTTATTAATATTAAGCTGCATGAGCTGTTTATATATATTGAAGATTAAACCTTTGTCCATTGATTCGTTTGTGAACGTTTTCGCCCATTCTGAGGGTTGCCTTTTTCCATTCCCGTTTTTTTAACAAAGAAAGAAAGAAAGCCAAAGAAGCAGAACACTAATGTGCGTGAAATATGCCTCTTGAAACTGTCGTTTTGAAATATGGACGTCTTTTGAATTTTTTGGTCGATATATGACCCCAGGATTTCTTTTCAGGGCAGGTGTCATTTACAGGCCTGTAATGATTTGGAATATCCACTGACCATTAGCGCTGGGATTAAAGCTGCTGTTGTGTGAAACGTCCACAAGGTGGCAGCAGTTCTCCCTTACCAAAACTGGTTTCTAGGGCAGCAGAGCCTCAATGGAAGTCGCGTTCTAGATTGGAATGTAGAACGGAATGTGCCAGGAGAAAGCCCCTCAAGTTTGTCTCACTACTTCTTGTTCGTGTTTTTAATATAATTTTTTATTTTTTGTTACATCAAGTTTGAGTACAACGTTTAGCTTGTTGGTGGGCAAGAGGTGGTTCTTTTACACATATACATATGTCTGTTCTTCCTGGGATCCTCTTCCCATGTACGTTATGACAGAATGTTGAGTAGTCTCCTCTTGGTACTCCGTAGGTTTTTGGTGATTATATACGTCTACTGTGTTTGTATATGTCTGTTAACCCCAATATCGTAATGAATTCAATCCTCACACCTTTCCTTTGGTGAACCATAAGTTTGTTTAATGAATCTGTGATTGCCCTTCTCCGTGGAAATATCTGCCCTGGTATCAATTTATAGGTAACACCTATAAGTGATATGATATGATATGTGTCTTTCACTTTCTGACTTACTCCAAGTCACGTGATTACATCTAGACTCAACTACGGTGCTGCAAATGGCATTGTGTCCTTTTTTTCCTTGGCGAATATTCTGTCTTAGCGAGGTCCATTTTCTGCAATGTGATTCCCTGAGGGCTGAGGATTAGCTGCCCTGGGCAGCCTGACCCTGCCGGCAAGCCCTCCCCAGGTGTGCCTGGGTTAAGGTCAATATAAACAGCACTCCAGGCAGCAATAGCCCCTGCAGCTGTGCCTGACTCCATATTCTCTGCACCATCAGCAGTCTCGGGGCTGTGCGGGTGGGAGGGTGGGAGGGTCCACGGCTTTGTGGATGGCGCGGTGTGAGTGGGGCTCTGCTGGATTTTCGGCAGGAGTTGCCAGGCTGCCACCTGTAAAGAAGAGGATGTGTCACCCATAATTTCCACTGGAATATCTCTCCGGGCTGAGGTGAGGAAGGAAAAAAAGGAGTGGGGGCCGGGACAGGAGGGGTATCTCAGGCAGGGCAATGGAAAGCTTCCAGAAGAGCGCCCGTGGCCAGGACCATCCTGGCGGACCTGCAGGCACCAAGTTGGCCTGCGTGCTGTCGCTGGTGTGCCTCCACGGCCCTTCCTCTAGGCTTTCAAGCCCTTGTACATATTCAGGTGTTTCACCTGGGAAGGGTGGGAACAGTTCAGCAGCAGCTGGCCTGGGGCTCAGCTCACGTTTACTCACAGAGGCCTCGGCACGGTCCCCCAGCTTTGCAATAAGGACGCTCCTTGCGTGGGCGGGCGGGGCTGCTGGCTGTATGGGAGATGATTCCCCACCTCTGACCAATTTCAGAATTGTTTACCACTGGAGCAAGTGCCTTGGTAGTGT
Organism: Mesoplodon bidens; assembly: GCF_964165515.1. Taxonomy (NCBI): domain Eukaryota; kingdom Metazoa; phylum Chordata; class Mammalia; order Artiodactyla; family Ziphiidae; genus Mesoplodon; species Mesoplodon bidens. The sequence goes on from NW_027672081.1 coordinate 439,800, forward strand.
TTTCCTCTGCATAACTGTTAGGTTCATTTTTTTTTTTCTTTTTTGGTTCAAGTTAGATTTTATTCCTCTTTTATGTATTTATGGATATAAGCATGGAAATAATTCATTCTTATAAATACATCAGTGTGAATGGAAGAACATTTTTTTCTGTATTATTTTTACATTTTATTTTTAAAAAATTTGAAATTTAATTTATTTTTTATACAGTAGGTTATTATTAGTTATCTATTTTATGCATAAACATGTATAGAGGTCAATCCCAATCTCCCAACTCATCCCACCACCACCACCCCATGGCTTCCCCCACTTTGTGTCCATACGTTTGTTCTCTACCTCTGTGTCTCTATTTCTGCCCTGCAAACCAGTTCACCTGTACCATTTTTCTAGGTTCCACATATAGGCATTAATACACAATATTTGTTTTTCTCTTTCTGACTTACTTCACTCTGCATGACAGTCTCTAGATCCATCAACTTCTCTACAAATGACCGTTTCATTCCTTTTTATGGCTGAGTAATATTCCATTTTATATATGTACCACATCTTTATCCATTCGTCTGTCTGTGGCCATTTAGGTTGCTTCCATTACCTGGCTATTGTAAATAGTGCTGCAATGAACATTGTGGTGAATGTGTCTTTGTGATTTATGGTTTTCTCTGGGTATATGCCCAGAAGTGGGATTGCTGGATCCTATGGTAATTCTCTTTCTAGTTTTTTAAAGGAACCTCCATACTGTTCTCCATAGTGACTGTATCAATTTACATTCCCACCAATAGCGGAAGAGGGTTCCTTTTGTCCACACCCTCCCCAGAATTTGTTGTTTGTAGATTATCTGATGATGCCGATTCTAACAGGTGTGAGGTCTTACCACATTGTAGTTTTGATTTGCACTTCTCTAATACTTAGTGATGTTGAGCAGCTTTTCATGGGCGTCTTGGCCATCTCTGTGTCTTCTTTGAAGAAACGACTCTTTAGATCTTCTGCCCATTTTTGTATTGGGTTGTTTGTTTTATTAATATTAAGCTGCATGAGCTGTTTATATATATTGGAGATTAAACCTTTGTCCATTGATTCGTTTGTGAACGTTTTCGCCCATTCTGAGGGTTGCCTTTTTCCATTCCCGTTTTTTTAACAAAGAAAGAAAGAAAGCCAAAGAAGCAGAACACTAATGTGCGTGAAATATGCCTCTTGAAACTGTCGTTTTGAAATATGGACGTCTTTTGAATTTTTTGGTCGATATATGACCCCAGGATTTCTTTTCAGGGCAGGTGTCATTTACAGGCCTGTAATGATTTGCAATATCCTCTGACCATTAGCGCTGGGATTAAAGCTGCAGTTGTGAGAAACGGCCACAAGGTGGCAGCAGTTCTCCCTTACCAAATCTGGTTACTAGGGCAGCAGAGCCTCAATGGAAGTCGCGTTCTAGATTGGAATGTAGAACGGAATGTGCCAGAAGAAAGCCCCTCAAGTGTGTCTCACTACTACTTGTTCTTGTTTTTAATTTAATTTTTTTATTTTTTATTACAGCAAGTTTGAGTACATCGTTTAGCTTGTTGTAGGTGTGCAAGAGGTGGTTCTTTTACACATATACATATGTCTGTTCTTCCTGGGATCCTTTTCCCATGTACGTTATGACAGAATATTGAGTAGTCTTCTCTTGGTACTCCGTAGGTCTTTGGTGATTATATACTTCTACAGTGTTTGTATATGTCTGTTAACCCCAATATCATAATGAATTCAATCCTCACACCTTTCCTTTGGTGAACTATAAGTTTGTTTAATGAATCTGTGATTGCCCTTCTCCGTGGAAATATCTGCCCTGGTATCAATTTATAGGTAACACCTATAAGTGATATGATACGATATGTGTCTTTCACTTTCTGACTTACTCGAAGTCACGTGATTACCTCGAGACTCATCTACGGTGCTGCAAATGGCATTGTGTCCTTTTTTTCCTTGGCGAATATTCTGTCTTAGAGAGGTCCATTTTCTGCAATGTGACTCCCTGAGGGCTGAGGATTAGCTGCCCTGGGCAGCCTGACCCTGCCGGCAAGCCCTCCCCAGGTGTGCCTGCCTTGAGGTCAATATAAACAGCACTCCAGGCAGCAATAGCCCCTGCAGCTGTGCCTGACTCCATATTCTCTGCACCATCAGCAGTCTCGGGGCTGTGCTGGTGGGAGGGTGTGAGGGTCCACGGCTTTGTGCGTGGCCCGGTGTGAGTGGGGCTCTGCTGGATTTTCGGCAGGAGTTGCCAGGCTGCCACCTGTAAAAAAGAGGATGTGTCACCCATAACTTCCACTGGAATATCTCTCCGGGCTGAGGTGAGGAAGGAAAAAAAGGAGTGGGGGCCGGGACAGGAGGGGTATCTCAGGCAGGGCAATGGAAATCTTCCAGAAGAGCGCCCGTGGCCAGGACCATCCTGGCTGACCTGCAGGCACCAAGTTGGCCTGCGTGCCGTCGCTGGTGTGGCTCCACGGCCCTTCCTCTAGGCTTTCAAGCCCTTGTACATATTCAGGTGTTTCACCTGGGAAGGGTGGGAACAGTTCAGCAGCAGCTGGCCTGGGGCTCAGCTCACGTTTACTCACAGAGGCCTGGGCACGGTCTCCCAGCTTCGCAATAAGGACGCTCCTTGCGTGGGCGGGTGGGGCTGCTGGCTGTATGGGAGATGATTCCCCACCTCTGACCAATTTCACAATTGTTTACCACTGGAGCAAGTGCCTTGGTAGTGTTTTCCTCTGTATAACTGTTAGGTTCAGTTTTTTTTTTCTTTTTTGGGTCAAGTTAGATTTTATTCCTCTTTTATGTATTTATAGATATAAGCATGGAAATAATTCATTGTTATATATACATCAGTGTGAATGGAAGAATTTTTTTTCTGTTTTATTTTTACATTTTATTTTTTAAAATTTTGAAATTTAATTTTGTTTATTTTTTTATACAGTAGGTTATTATTAGTTATCTATTTTATTCATAAACATGTATACAGGTCAATCCCAATCTCCCAACTCATCCCACTACCACCACCCCATGGCTTCCCCCACTTTGTGTTCATACGTTAGTTCTCTACCTCTGTGTCTCTATTTCTGCCCTGCAAACCAGTTCATCTGTACCATTTTTCTAGGTTCCACATATAGGCATTAATAAACAATATTTGTTTTTCTCTTTCTGACTTAATTCACTCTGCATGACAGTCTCTAGATCCATCAACTTCTCTACAAATGACCGTTTCATTCCTTTTTATGGCTGAGTAATATTCCATTTTATATATGTACCACATCTTTATCCATTCGTCTGTCTGTGGCCATTTAGGTTGCTTCCATTAACTGGCTATTGTAAATAGTGCTGCAATGAACATTGTGGTGAATGTGTCTTTGTGATTTATGGTTTTCTCTGGGTATATGCCCAGAAGAGGGATTGCTGGATCCTATGGTAATTCTCTTTCTAGTTTTTTAAAGGAACCTCCATACTGTTCTCCATAGTGACTGTATCAATTTACATTCCCACCAATAGCGGAAGAGGGTTCCTTTTGTCCACACCCTCCCCAGAATTTGTTGTTTGTAGATTATCTGATGATGCCGATTCTAACAGGTGTGAGGTCTTACCTCATTGTAGTTTTGATTTGCATTTCTCTAATAATTAGTGATGTTGAGCAGCTTTTCATGTGCGTCTTGGCCATCTCTGTGTCTTCTTTGAAGAAACGTCTCTTTAGATCTTCTGCCCATTTTTGTATTGGGTTGTTTGTTTTATTAATATTAAGCTGCATGAGCTGTTTATATATATTGGAGATTAAACCTTTGTCCATTGATTCGTTTGTGAAAGTTTTCGCCCATTCTGAGGGTTGCCTTTTTCCATTCCCGTATTTTTAACAAAGAAAGAAAGAAAGCAAAAGAAGCAGAACACTAATGTGCGTGAAATATGCCTCTTGAAACTGTCGTTTTGAAATATGGACGTCTTTTGAATTTTTTGGTCGATATATGACCCCAGGATTTGTTTTCAGGGCAGGTGTCATTTACAGGCCTGTAATGATTTGGAATATCCACTGACCATTAGCGCTGGGATTAAGGCTGCTGTTGTGTGAAACGGCCACAAGGTGGCAGCAGTTCTTCCTAACCAAATCTTGGTACTAGGGCAGCAGAGCCTCAATGGAAGTCGCGTTCTAGATTGGAATGTAGAATGGAATGTGCCAGGAGAAAGCCCCTCAAGTGTGTCTCACTACTTCTTGTTCTTGTTTTTAATTTAATTTTTAATTTTTTATTACAGCAAGTTTGAGTACAACGTTTAGCTTGTTGTAGGTGTGCAAGAGGAGGTTCTTTTACACATATACATATGTCTGTTCGTCCTGGGATCCTTTTCCCATGTACGTTATGACAGAATGTTGAGTAGTCTTCTCTTGGTACTCCGTAGGTCTTTGGTGATTATATACGTCTACTGTGTTTGTATATGTATGTTAACCCCAATATCGTAATGAATTCAATCCTCACACCTTTCTTTTGGTGAACCATAAGTTTGTTTAATGAATCTGTGATTGCCCTTCTCCGTGGAAATATCTGCCCTGGTATCAATTTATAGGTAACACCTATAAGTGATATGATATGATATGTGTCTTTCACTTTCTGACTTACTCCAAGTCACGTGATTACCTCTAGACTCATCTACGGTGCTGCAAATGGCATTGTGTGCTTTTTTTCCTTGGCGAATATTCTGTCTTAGCGAGGTCCATTTTCTGCAATGTGATTCCCTGAGGGCTGAGGATTAGCTGCCCTGGGCAGCCTGACCCTGCCGGCAAGCCCTCCCCAGGTGTGCCTGGGTTGAGGTCAATATAAACAGCACTCCAGGCAGCAATAGCCCCTGCAGCTGTGCCTGACTCCATATTCTCTGCACAATCAGCAGTCTCTGGGCTGTGCTGGTGGGAGGTTGTGAGGGGCCACGGCTTTGTGGTTGGTCCGGTGTGAGTGGGGCTCTGCTGGATTTTCGGCAGGAGTTGCCAGGCTGCCACCTGTAAAGAAGAGGATGTGTCACCCATAACTTCCACTGGAATATCTCTCCGGGCTGAGGTGAGGATGGAAAAAAAGGAGTGGGAGCCGGGACAGGAGGGCTATCTCAGGCAGGGCAATGGAAAGCTTCCAGAAGAGCGCCCGTGGCCAGGAACATCCTGGCTGACCTGCAGGCACCAAGTTGGCCTGCGTGCTGTCGCTGGTGTGGCTCCACGGCCCTTCCTCTAGGCTTTCAAGACCTTGTACATATTCAGGTGTTTCACCTGGGAAGGGTGGAACAGTTCAGCAGCAGCTGGCCTGGGGCTCAGCTCACGTTTACTCACAGAGGCCTCGGCACGGTCCCCCAGCTTTGCAATAAGGACGCTCCTTGCGTGGGCGGGCGGGGCTGCTGGCTGTATGGGAGATGATTCCCCACCTCTGACCAATTTCAGAATTGTTTACCACTGGAGAAAGTGCCTTGGTAGTGTTTTCCTCTGTATAACTGTTAGGTTCAGTTTTTTTTTTCTTTTTTGGTTCAAGTTAGATTTTATTCCTCTTTTATGTATTTATGGATATAAGCATGGAAATAATTCATTCTTATAAATACATCAGTGTGAATGGAAGAACTTTTTTTTCTGTATTATTTTTACATTTTATTTTTAAAAAATTTGAAATTTAATTTTATTTATTTTTTTATAGAGTAGGTTATTATTAGTTATCTATTTTATGCATAAACATGTATACAGGTCAATCCCAATCTCCCAACTCATCCCACCACCACCACCCAATGGCTTCCCCCACTTTGTGTCCATACGTTTGTTCTCTACCTCTGTGTCTCTATTTCTGCCCTGCAAACCAGTTCATCTGTACCATTTTTCTAGGTTCCACATATAGGCATTAATATACAATATTTGCTTTTCTCTTTCTGACTTTCTTCACTCTGCATGACAGTCTCTAGATCCATCAACTTCTCTACAAATGACCGTTTCATTCCTTTTTATGGCTGAGTAATATTCCATTTTATATATGTACCACATCTTTATCCATTCGTCTGTCTGTGGCCATTTAGGTTGCTTCCATTACCTGGCTATTGTAAATAGTGCTGCAATGAACATTGTGGTGAATGTGTCTTTGTGATTTATGGTTTTCTCTGGGTATATGCCCAGAAGTGGGATTGCTGGATCCTATGGTAATTCTCTTTTTAGTTTTTTAAAGGAACCTCCATACTGTTCTCCATAGTGACTGTATCAATTTACATACCCACCAATAGCGGAAGAGGGTTCCTTTTGTCCACACCCTCCCCAGAATTTGGTGTTTGTAGATTATCTGATGATGCCGATTCTAACAGGTGTGAGGTCTTACCTCATTGTAGTTTTGATTTGCATTTCTCTAATAATTAGTGATGTTGACCAGCTTTTCATGTGCGTCTTGGCCATCTCTGTGTCTTCTTTGAAGAAACGTCTCTTTAGATCTTCTGCCCATTTTTGTATAGGGTTGTGTGTTTTATTAATATTAAGCTGCATGAGCTGTTTATATATATTGAAGATTAAACCTTTGTCCATTGATTCGTTTGTGAACGTTTTCGCCCATTCTGAGGGTTGCCTTTTTCCATTCCCGGTTTTTTAACAAAGAAAGAAAGAAAGCAAAAGAAGCAGAACACTAATGTGCGTGAAATATGCCTCTTGAAACTGTCGTTTTGAAATATGGACGTCTTTTGAATTTTTTGGTCGATATATGACCCCAGGATTTCTTTTCAGGGCAGGTGTCATTTACAGGCCTGTAATGATTTGGAATATCCACTGACCATTAGCGCTGGGATTAAAGCTGCTGTTGTGTGAAACGGCCACAAGGTGGCAGCAGTTCTCCCTTACCAAATCTGGTTACTAGGGCAGCAGAGCCTCAATGGAAGTCGCGTTCTAGATTGGAATGTAGAACGGAATGTGCCAGGAGAAAGACCCTCAAGTTTGTCTCACTACTTCTTGTTCGTGTTTTTAATATAATTTTTTATTTTTTATTACATCAAGTTTGAGTACAACGTTTAGCTTGTTGGTGTGCAAGAGGTGGTTCTTTTACACATATACATATGTCTGTTCTTCCTGGGATCCTCTTCCCATGTACGTTATGACAGAATGTTGAGTAGTCTCCTCTTGGTACTCCGTAGGTTTTTGGTGATTATATACGTCTACTGTGTTTGTATATGTCTGTTAACCCCAATATCGTAATGAATTCAATCCTCACACCTTTCCTTTGGTGAACCATAAGTTTGTTTAATGAATCTGTGATTGCCCTTCTCCGTGGAAATATCTGCCCTGGTATCAATTTATAGGTAACACCTATAAGTGATATGATATGATATGTGTCTTTCACTTTCTGACTTACTCCAAGTCACGTGATTACATCTAGACTCAACTACGGTGCTGCAAATGGCATTGTGTCCTTTTTTTCCTTGGCGAATATTCTGTCTTAGCGAGGTCCATTTTCTGCAATGTGATTCCCTGAGGGCTGAGGATTAGCTGCCCTGGGCAGCCTGACCCTGCCGGCAAGCCCTCCCCAGGTGTGCCTGGGTTAAGGTCAATATAAACAGCACTCCAGGCAGCAATAGCCCCTGCAGCTGTGCCTGACTCCATATTCTCTGCACCATCAGCAGTCTCGGGGCTGTGCGGGTGGGAGGGTGGGAGGGTCCACGGCTTTGTGGATGGCGCGGTGTGAGTGGGGCTCTGCTGGATTTTCGGCAGGAGTTGCCAGGCTGCCACCTGTAAAGAAGAGGATGTGTCACCCATAATTTCCACTGGAATATCTCTCCGGGCTGAGGTGAGGAAGGAAAAAAAGGAGTGGGGGCCGGGACAGGAGGGGTATCTCAGGCAGGGCAATGGAAAGCTTCCAGAAGAGCGCCCGTGGCCAGGACCATCCTGGCGGACCTGCAGGCACCAAGTTGGCCTGCGTGCTGTCGCTGGTGTGCCTCCACGGCCCTTCCTCTAGGCTTTCAAGCCCTTGTACATATTCAGGTGTTTCACCTGGGAAGGGTGGGAACAGTTCAGCAGCAGCTGGCCTGGGGCTCAGCTCACGTTTACTCACAGAGGCCTCGGCACGGTCCCCCAGCTTTGCAATAAGGACGCTCCTTGCGTGGGCGGGCGGGGCTGCTGGCTGTATGGGAGATGATTCCCCACCTCTGACCAATTTCAGAATTGTTTACCACTGGAGCAAGTGCCTTGGTAGTGTTTTCCTCTGCATAACTGTTAGGTTCATTTTTTTTTTCTTTTTTGGTTCAAGTTAGATTTTATTCCTCTTTTATGTATTTATGGATATAAGCATGGAAATAATTCATTCTTATAAATACATCAGTGTGAATGGAAGAACATTTTTTTCTGTATTATTTTTACATTTTATTTTTAAAAAATTTGAAATTTAATTTATTTTTTATACAGTAGGTTATTATTAGTTATCTATTTTATGCATAAACATGTATAGAGGTCAATCCCAATCTCCCAACTCATCCCACCACCACCACCCCATGGCTTCCCCCACTTTGTGTCCATACGTTTGTTCTCTACCTCTGTGTCTCTATTTCTGCCCTGCAAACCAGTTCACCTGTACCATTTTTCTAGGTTCCACATATAGGCATTAATACACAATATTTGTTTTTCTCTTTCTGACTTACTTCACTCTGCATGACAGTCTCTAGATCCATCAACTTCTCTACAAATGACCGTTTCATTCCTTTTTATGGCTGAGTAATATTCCATTTTATATATGTACCACATCTTTATCCATTCGTCTGTCTGTGGCCATTTAGGTTGCTTCCATTACCTGGCTATTGTAAATAGTGCTGCAATGAACATTGTGGTGAATGTGTCTTTGTGATTTATGGTTTTCTCTGGGTATATGCCCAGAAGTGGGATTGCTGGATCCTATGGTAATTCTCTTTCTAGTTTTTTAAAGGAACCTCCATACTGTTCTCCATAGTGACTGTATCAATTTACATTCCCACCAATAGCGGAAGAGGGTTCCTTTTGTCCACACCCTCCCCAGAATTTGTTGTTTGTAGATTATCTGATGATGCCGATTCTAACAGGTGTGAGGTCTTACCACATTGTAGTTTTGATTTGCACTTCTCTAATACTTAGTGATGTTGAGCAGCTTTTCATGGGCGTCTTGGCCATCTCTGTGTCTTCTTTGAAGAAACGACTCTTTAGATCTTCTGCCCATTTTTGTATTGGGTTGTTTGTTTTATTAATATTAAGCTGCATGAGCTGTTTATATATATTGGAGATTAAACCTTTGTCCATTGATTCGTTTGTGAACGTTTTCGCCCATTCTGAGGGTTGCCTTTTTCCATTCCCGTTTTTTTAACAAAGAAAGAAAGAAAGCCAAAGAAGCAGAACACTAATGTGCGTGAAATATGCCTCTTGAAACTGTCGTTTTGAAATATGGACGTCTTTTGAATTTTTTGGTCGATATATGACCCCAGGATTTCTTTTCAGGGCAGGTGTCATTTACAGGCCTGTAATGATTTGCAATATCCTCTGACCATTAGCGCTGGGATTAAAGCTGCAGTTGTGAGAAACGGCCACAAGGAGGCAGCAGTTCTCCCTTACCAAATCTGGTTACTAGGGCAGCAGAGCCTCAATGGAAGTCGCGTTCTAGATTGGAATGTAGAACGGAATGTGCCAGGAGAAAGCCCCTCAAGTGTGTCTCACTACTACTTGTTCTTGTTTTTAATTTAATTTTTTTATTTTTTATTACAGCAAGTTTGAGTACATCGTTTAGCTTGTTGTAGGTGTGCAAGAGGTGGTTCTTTTACACATATACATATGTCTGTTCTTCCTGGGATCCTTTTCCCATGTACGTTATGACAGAATATTGAGTAGTCTTCTCTTGGTACTCCGTAGGTCTTTGGTGATTATATACTTCTACAGTGTTTGTATATGTCTGTTAACCCCAATATCGTAATGAATTCAATCCTCACACCTTTCCTTTGGTGAACTATAAGTTTGTTTAATGAATCTGTGATTGCCCTTCTCCGTGGAAATATCTGCCCTGGTATCAATTTATAGGTAACACCTATAAGTGATATGATACGATATGTGTCTTTCACTTTCTGACTTACTCGAAGTCACGTGATTACCTCGAGACTCATCTACGGTGCTGCAAATGGCATTGTGTCCTTTTTTTCCTTGGCGAATATTCTGTCCTAGAGAGGTCCATTTTCTGCAATGTGACTCCCTGAGGGCTGAGGATTAGCTGCCCTGGGCAGCCTGACCCTGCCGGCAAGCCCTCCCCAGGTGTGCCTGCCTTGAGGTCAATATAAACAGCACTCCAGGCAGCAATAGCCCCTGCAGCTGTGCCTGACTCCATATTCTCTGCACCATCAGCAGTCTCGGGGCTGTGCTGGTGGGAGGGTGTGAGGGTCCACGGCTTTGTGCGTGGCCCGGTGTGAGTGGGGCTCTGCTGGATTTTCGGCAGGAGTTGCCAGGCTGCCACCTGTAAAGAAGAGGATGTGTCACCCATAACTTCCACTGGAATATCTCTCCGGGCTGAGGTGAGGAAGGAAAAAAAGGAGTGGGGGCCGGGACAGGAGGGGTATCTCAGGCAGGGCAATGGAAATCTTCCAGAAGAGCGCCCGTGGCCAGGACCATCCTGGCTGACCTGCAGGCACCAAGTTGGCCTGCGTGCCGTCGCTGGTGTGGCTCCACGGCCCTTCCTCTAGGCTTTCAAGCCCTTGTACATATTCAGGTGTTTCACCTGGGAAGGGTGGGAACAGTTCAGCAGCAGCTGGCCTGGGGCTCAGCTCACGTTTACTCACAGAGGCCTGGGCACGGTCTCCCAGCTTCGCAATAAGGACGCTCCTTGCGTGGGCGGGTGGGGCTGCTGGCTGTATGGGAGATGATTCCCCACCTCTGACCAATTTCACAATTGTTTACCACTGGAGCAAGTGCCTTGGTAGTGTTTTCCTCTGTATAACTGTTAGGTTCAGTTTTTTTTTTTCTTTTTTGGGTCAAGTTAGATTTTATTCCTCTTTTATGTATTTATAGATATAAGCATGGAAATAATTCATTGTTATATATACATCAGTGTGAATGGAAGAATTTTTTTTCTGTTTTATTTTTACATTTTATTTTTTAAAATTTTGAAATTTAATTTTGTTTATTTTTTTATACAATAGGTTATTATTAGTTATCTATTTTATTCATAAACATGTATACAGGTCAATCCCAATCTCCCAACTCATCCCACTACCACCACCCCATGGCTTCCCCCACTTTGTGTCCATACGTTAGTTCTCTACCTCTGTGTCTCTATTTCTGCCCTGCAAACCAGTTCATCTGTACCATTTTTCTAGGTTCCACATATAGGCATTAATAAACAATATTTGTTTTTCTCTTTCTGACTTAATTCACTCTGCATGACAGTCTCTAGATCCATCAACTTCTCTACAAATGACCGTTTCATTCCTTTTTATGGCTGAGTAATATTCCATTTTATATATGTACCACATCTTTATCCATTCGTCTGTCTGTGGCCATTTAGGTTGCTTCCATTACCTGGCTATTGTAAATAGTGCTGCAATGAACATTGTGGTGAATGTGTCTTTGTGATTTATGGTTTTCTCTGGGTATATGCCCAGAAGAGGGATTGCTGGATCCTATGGTAATTCTCTTTTTAGTTTTTTAAAGGAACCTCCATACTGTTCTCCATAGTGACTGTATCAATTTACATTCCCACCAATAGCGGAAGAGGGTTCCTTTTGTCCACACCCTCCCCAGAATTTGTTGTTTGTAGATTATCTGATGATGCCGATTCTAACAGGTGTGAGGTCTTACCTCATTGTAGTTTTGATTTGCATTTCTCTAATAATTAGTGATGTTGAGCAGCTTTTCATGTGCGTCTTGGCCATCTCTGTGTCTTCTTTGAAGAAACGTCTCTTTAGATCTTCTGCCCATTTTTGTATTGGGTTGTTTGTTTTATTAATATTAAGCTGCATGAGCTGTTTATATATATTGGAGATTAAACCTTTGTCCATTGATTCGTTTGTGAAAGTTTTCGCCCATTCTGAGGGTTGCCTTTTTCCATTCCCGTATTTTTAACAAAGAAAGAAAGAAAGCAAAAGAAGCAGAACACTAATGTGCGTGAAATATGCCTCTTGAAACTGTCGTTTTGAAATATGGACGTCTTTTGAATTTTTTGGTCGATATATGACCCCAGGATTTGTTTTCAGGGCAGGTGTCATTTACAGGCCTGTAATGATTTGGAATATCCAATGACCATTAGCGCTGGGATTAAGGCTGCTGTTGTGTGAAACGGCCACAAGGTGGCAGCAGTTCTCCCTAACCAAATCTTGGTACTAGGGCAGCAGAGCCTCAAAGGAAGTCGCGTTCTAGATTGGAATGTAGAATGGAATGTGCCAGGAGAAAGCCCCTCAAGTGTGTCTCACTACTTCTTGTTCTTGTTTTTAATTTAATTTTTAATTTTTTATTACAGCAAGTTTGAGTACAACGTTTAGCTTGTTGTAGGTGTGCATGAGGTGGTTCTTTTACACATATACATATGTCTGTTCTTCCTGGGATCCTTTTCCCATGTACGTTATGACAGAATGTTGAGTAGTCTTCTCTTGGTACTCCGTAGGTCTTTGGTGATTATATACGTCTACTGTGTTTGTATATGTCTGTTAACCCCAATATCGTAATGAATTCAATCCTCACACCTTTCCTTTGGTGAACCATAAGTTTCTTTAATGAATCTGTGATTGCCCTTCTCCGTGGAAATATCTGCCCTGGTATCAATTTATAGGTAACACCTATAAGTGATATGATACGATATGTGTCTTTCACTTTCTGACTTACTCCAAGTCACGTGATTACCTCGAGACTCATCTACGGTGCTGCAAATGGCATTGTGTCCTTTTTTCCCTTGGCGAATATTCTGTCTTAGCGAGGTCCATTTTCTGCAATGTGATTCCCTGAGGGCTGAGGATTAGCTGCCCTGGGCAGCCTGACCCTGCCGGCAAGCCCTCCCCAGGTGTGCCTGGGTTGAGGTCAATATAAACAGCACTCCAGGCAGCAATAGCCCCTGCAGCTGTGCCTGACTCCATATTCTCTGCCCCGTCAGCAGTCTCGGGGCTGTGCTGGTGGGAGGGTGGGAGGGTCCATGGCTTTGTGGGTGGCCCGGTGTGAGTGGGGCTCTGCTGGACTTTCGGCAGGAGTTGCCAGGCTGCCACCTGTAAAGAAGAGGATGTGTCACCCATAACTTCCACTGGAATATCTCTCCGGGCTGAGGTGAGGAAGGAAAAAAAGGAGTGGGGGCCGGGACAGGAGGGGTATCTCAGGCAGGGCAATGGAAAGCTTCCAGAAGAGCGCCCGTGGCCAGGACCACCCTGGCTGACCTGCAGGCACCAAGTTGGCCTGCGTGCCGTCGCTGGTGTGGCTCCACGGCCCTCCCTCTAGGCTTTCAAGCCCTTGTAAATATTCAGGTGTTTCACCTGGGAAGGGTGGGAACAGTTCAGCAGCATCTGGCCTGGGGCTCAGCTCACGTTTACTCACAGAGGCCTGGGCACGGTCTCCCAGCTTTGCAATAAGGACGCTCCTTGCGTGGGCGGGTGGGGCTGCTGGCTGTATGGGAGATGATTCCCCACCTCTGACCAATTTCACAATTGTTTACCACTGGAGCAAGTGCCTTGGTAGTGTTTTCCTCTGTATAACTGTTAGGTTCAGTTTTTTTTTTTTTTTCTTTTTTGGTTCAAGTTAGATTTTATTCCTCTTTTATGTATTTATAGATATAAGCATGGAAATAATTCATTGTTATATATACATCAGTGTGAATGGAAGAACTTTTTTTCTGTTTTATTTTTACATATTATTTTTAAAAATTTTGAAATTTAATTTTGTTTATTTTTTTATACAGTAGGTTATTATTAGTTATCTATTTTATGCATATACATGTATACAGGTCAATCCCAATCTCCCAACTCATCCCACCACCACCACCCCATGGATTCCTCCACTTTGTGTCCATACGTCTGTTCTCTACCTCTGTGTCTCTATTTCTGCCCTGCAAACCAGTTCATCTGTACCATTTTTCTAGGTTCCACATATAGGCATTAATATACAATATTTGTTTTTCCCTTTCGACTGACTTCACTCTGTATGACAGTCTCTAGATCCATCAACTTCTCTACAAATGACCCAGTTTCATTCCTTTTTATGGCTGAGTAATATTCCATTTTATATATGTACCACATCTTTATCCATTCGTTTGTCTGTGGCCATTTAGCTTGCTTCTATTACCTGGCTATTGTAAATAGTGCTGCAATGAACATTGTGGAGAATGTGTCTTTGTGATTTATGGTTTTCTCTGGGTATATGCCCAGAAGTGGGATTGCTGGATCCTATGGTAATTCTCTTTTTAGTTTTTTAAAGGAACCTCCATACTGTTCTCCATAGTGACTGTATCAATTTACATTCCCACCAATAGCGGAAGAGGGTTCCTTTTGTCCACACCCTCCCCAGAATTTGTTGTTTGTAGATTATCCGATGATGCCGATTCTAACAGGTGTGAGGTCTTACCTCATTGTAGTTTTGATTTGCATTTCTCTAATAATTAGTGATGTTGAGCAGCTTTTCATGTGCGTCTTGGCCATCTCTGTGTCTTCTTTGAAGAAACGTCTCTTTAGATCTTCTGCCCATTTTTGTATAGGGCTGTGTGTTTTATTAATATTAAGCTGCATGAGCTGTTTATATATATTGGAGATTAAACCTATGTCCATTGATTCGTTTGTGAACGATTTCGCCCATTCTGAGGGTTGCCTTTTTCCATTCCCGTTTTTTTAACAAAGAAAGAAAGAAAGCAAAAGAAGCAGAACACTAATGTGAGTGAAATATGCCTCTTGAAACTGTCGTTTTGAAATATGGACGTCTTTTGTAGTTTTTGGTCGATATATGACCCCAGGATTTGTTTTCAGGGCAGGTGTCATTTACAGGCCTTTAATGATTTGGAATATCCACTGATCATTAGCGCTGGGATTAAAGCTGCTGTTGTGTGAAGCGGCCACAAGGTGGCAGCATTTCTCCCTTACCAAATCTGGTTACTAGGGCCGCAGATCCTCAATGGAAGAAGCATTCTAGATTGGAATGTAGAACGGAATGTGCCAGGAGAAAGCCCCTCAAGTTTGTCTCACTACTTCTTGTTCGTGTTTTTAATTTAATTTTTTATTTTTTATTACAGCAAGTTTGAGTACAACGTTTAGCTTGTTGTTGGTGTGCAAGAGGTGGTTCTTTTACACATATACATATGTCTGTTCTTCCTGAAAACCTTTTCCCATGTACGTTATGACAGAATGTTGAGTAGTCTTCTCTTGGTACTCCGTAGGTCTTTGGTGATTATATACTTCTACTGTGTTTGTATATGTCTGTTAACCCAAATATCGTAATGAATTCAATCCGCACACCTTTCCTTTGGTGAAACATATGTTTGTTTAATGAATCTGTGATTGCCCTTCTCCGTGGAAATATCTGCCCTGGTATCAATTTATAGGTAACACCTATAAGTGATATGATATGATATGTGTCTTTCACTTTCTGACTTACTCCAAGTCACGTGATTACCTCTAGACTCATCTACGGTGCTGCAAATGGCATTGTGTCCTTTTTTTCCTTGGCGAATATTCTGTCTTAGCGAGGTCCATTTTCTGCAATGTGATTCCCTGAGGGCTGAGGATTAGCTGCCCTGGGCAGCCTGACCCTGCCGGCAAGCCCTCCCCAGGTGTGCCTGGGTTGAGGTCAATATAAACAGCACTCCAGGCAGCAATAGCCCCTGCAGCTGTGCCTGACTCCATATTCTCTGCACAATCAGCAGTCTCTGGGCTGTGCTGGTGGGAGGTTGTGAGGGTCCACGGCTTTGTGGTTGGTCCGGTGTGAGTGGGGCTCTGCTGGATTTTCGGCAGGAGTTGCCAGGCTGCCACCTGTAAAGAAGAGGATGTGTCACCCATAACTTCCACTGGAATATCTCTCCGGGCTGAGGTGAGGAAGGAAAAAAAGGAGTGGGAGCCGGGACAGGAGGGCTATCTCAGGCAGGGCAATGGAAAGCTTCCAGAAGAGCGCCCGTGGCCAGGAACATCCTGGCTGACCTGCAGGCACCAAGTTGGCCTGCGTGCTGTCGCTGGTGTGGCTCCACGGCCCTTCCTCTAGGCTTTCAAGACCTTGTACATATTCAGGTGTTTCACCTGGGAAGGGTGGAACAGTTCAGCAGCAGCTGGCCTGGGGCTCAGCTCACGTTTACTCACAGAGGCCTCGGCACGGTCCCCCAGCTTTGCAATAAGGACGCTCCTTGCGTGGGCGGGCGGGGCTGCTGGCTATATGGGAGATGATTCCCCACCTCTGACCAATTTCAGAATTGTTTACCACTGGAGCAAGTGCCTTGGTAGTGTTTTCCTCTGTATAACTGTTATGTTCAGTTTTTTTTTTCTTTTTTGGTTCAAGTTAGATTTTATTCCTCTTTTATGTATTTATGGATATAAGCATGGAAATAATTCATTTTTATAAATACATCAGTGTGAATGGAAGAACATTTTTTTCTGTATTATTTTTACATTTTATTTTTAAAAAATTTGAAATTTAATTTTATTTATTTTTTTATACAGTAGGTTATTATTAGTTATCTATTTTATGCATAAACATGTATACAGGTCAATCCCAATCTCCCAACTCATCCCACCACCACCACCCCATGGCTTCCCCCACTTTGTGTCCATACGTTTGTTCTCTACCTCTGTGTCTCTATTTCTGCCCTGCAAACCAGTTCATCTGTACCATTTTTCTAGGTTCCACATATAGGCCTTAATATACAATATTTGTTTTTCTATTTCTGACTTACTTCACTCTGCATGACAGTCTCTAGATCCATCAACTTCTCTACAAATGACCCAGTTTCATTCCTTTTTATGGCTGAGTAATATTCCATTTTATATATGTACCACATCTTTATCCATTCGTCTGTCTGTGGCCATATAGGTTGCTTCCATTACCTGGCTATTGTAAATAGTGCTGCAATGAACATTGTGGTGAATGTGTCTTTGTGATTTATGGTTTTCTCTGGGTATATGCCCAGAAGTGGGATTGCTGGATCCTATGGTAATTCTCTTTTTAGTTTTTTAAAGGAACCTCCATACTGTTCTCCATAGTGACTGTATCAATTTACATTCCCACCAATAGCGGAAGAGGGTTCCTTTTGTCCACACCCTCCCCAGAATTTGTTGTTTGTAGATTATCTGATGATGCCGTTTCTAATAGGTGTGAGGTCTTACCTCATTGTAATTTTGATTGGCATTTCTCTATTAATTAGTGATGTTGAGCAGCTTTTCATGTGCGTCTTGGCCATCTCTGTGTCTTCTTTGAAGAAACGTCTCTTTAGATCTTCTGCCCATTTTTGTATTGGGTTGTTTGTTTTATTAATATTAAGCTGCATGAGCTGTTTATATATATTGGAGATTAAACCTTTGTCCATTGATTCGTTTGTGAACGTTTTCGCCCATTCTGAGGGTTGCCTTTTTCCATTCCCGTTTTTTTAACAAAGAAAGAAAGAAAGCCAAAGAAGCAGAACACTAATGTGCGTGAAATATGCCTCTTGAAACTGTCGTTTTGAAATATGGACGTCTTTTGAATTTTTTGGTCGATATATGACCCCAGGATTTGTTTTCAGGGCAGGTGTCATTTACAGGCCTGTAATGATTTGGAATATCCACTGACCATAAACGCTGGGATTAAAGCTGCAGTTGTGAGAAACGGCCACAAGGTGGCAGCAGTTCTCCCTTAGCAAATCTGGTTACTAGGGCAGCAGAGCCTCAATGGAAGTCGCGTTCTAGATTGGCATGTAGAACGGAATGTGCCAGGAGAAAGCCCCTCAAGTGTGTCTCACTACTTCTTGTTCTTGTTTTTAATTTAATTTTTTATTTTTTATTACAGCAATTTTGAGTACAACGTTTAGCTTGTTGTAGGTGTGCAAGAGGTGGTTCTTTTACACATATACATATGTCTATTCTTCCTGGGATCCTTTTCCCATGTACGTTATGACAGAATGTTGAGTAGTCTTCTCTTGGTACTCCGTAGGTCTTTGGTGATTATATACGTCTACTGTGTTTGTATATGTCTGTTAACCCCAATATCGTAATGAATTCAATCCTCACACCTTTCCTTTGGTGAACCATAAGTTTGTTTAATGAATCTGTGATTGCCCTTCTCCGTGGAAATATCTGCCCTGGTATCAATTTATAGCTAACACCTATAAGTGATATGATACGATATGTGTCTTTCACTTTCTGACTTACTCCAAGTCACGTGATTACCTCGAGACTCATCTACGGTGCTGCGAATGGCATTGTGTCCTTTTTTTCCTTGGCGAATATTCTGTCTTAGCGAGGTCCATTTTCTGCAATGTGATTCCCTGAGGGCTGAGGATTAGCTGACCTGGGCAGCCTGACCCTGCCGGCAAGCCCTCCCCAGGTGTGCCTGGGTTGAGGTCAATATAAACAGCACTCCAGGCAGCAATAGCCCCTGCAGCTCTGCCTGACTCCATATTCTCTGCACCATAAGCAGTGTCGGGGCTGTGCTGGTGGGAGTGTGTGAGGGTCCACGGCTTTGTGGGTGGCCCTGTGTGAGTGGGGCTCTGCTGGATTTTCGGCAGGAGTTGCCAGGCTGCCACCTGTAAAGAAGAGGATGTGTCACCCATAACTTCCACTGGAATATCTCTCCGGGCTGAGGTGAGGAAGGAAAAAAAGGAGTGGGGGCCGGGACAGGAGGGGTATCTCAGGCAGGGCAATGGAAAGCTTCCAGAAGAGCGCCCGTGGACAGGCCCTTCCTGGCTGACCTGCAGGCACCAAGTTGGCCTGCGTGCTGTCGCTGGTGTGGCTCCACGGCCCTTCCTCTAGGCTTTCAAGCCCTTGTCCATATTCAGGTGTTTCACCTGGGAAGGGTGGGAACAGTTCAGCAGCAGCTGGCCTGGGGCTCAGCTCACGTTAACTTACAGAGGCCTCGGCACGGTCCCTCAGCTTTGCAATAAGGACGCTCTTTGCGTGGGCGGGCGGGGCTGCTGGCTGTATGGGAGATGATTCCCCACCTCTGACCAATTTCAGAATTGTTTACCACTGGAGAAAGTGCCCTGGTAGTGTTTTCCTCTGTATAACTGTTAGGTTCAGTTTTTTTTTTTCTTTTTTGGTTCAAGTTAGATTTTATTCCTCTTTTATGTATTTATGGATATAAGCATGGAAATAATTCATTCTTATAAATACATCAGTGTGAATGGAAGAACTTTTTTTTCTGTATTATTTTTACATTTTATTTTTAAAAAATTTGAAATTTAATTTTATTTATTTTTTATAGAGTAGGTTATTATTAGTTATCTATTTTATGCATAAACATGTATACAGGTCAATCCCAATCTCCCAAATCATCCCACCACCACCAGCCCATGGCTTCCCCCACTTTGTGTCCATATGTTTGTTCTCTACCTCTGTGTCTCTATTTCTGCCCTGCAAACCAGTTCATCTGTACCATTTTTCTAGGTTCCACATATAGGCAATATTTAATATACAATATTTGTTTTTCTCTTTCTGACTTACTTCACTCTACATGACAGTCTCTAGATCCATCAACTTCTCTACAAATGACCGTTTCATTCCTTTTTATGGCTGAGTAATATTCCATTTTATATATGTACCACATCTTTATCCATTCGTCTGTCTGTGGCCATTTAGGTTGCTTCCATTACCTGGCTATTGTAAATAGTGCTGCAATGAACATTGTGGTGAATGTGTCTTTGTGATTTATGGTTTTCTCGGGGTATATGCCCAGAAGTGGGATTGCTGGATCCTATGGTAATTCTCTTTTTAGTTTTTTAAAGGAACCTCCATACTGTTCTCCATAGTGACTGTATCAATTTACATTCCCACCAATAGCGGAAGAGGATTCCTTTTGTCCACACCCTCCCCAGAATTTGTTGTTTGTAGATTATCTGATGATGCCGATTCTAACAGGTGTGAGGTCTTACCTCATTGTAGTTTTGATTTGCACTTCTCTAATAATTAGTGATGTTGAGCAGCTTTTCATGTGCGTCTTGGCCATCTCTGTGTCTTCTTTGAAGAAACTTCTCTTTAGATCTTCTGCCCATTTTTGTATTGGGTTGTTTGTTTTATTAATATTAAGCTGCATGAGCTGTTTATATATATTGGAGATTAAACCTTTGTCCATTGATTCGTTTGTGAACGTTTTCGCCCATTCTGAGGGTTGCCTTTTTCCATTCCCGTTTTTTTAACAAAGAAAGAAAGAAAGCCAAAGAAGCAGAACACTAATGTGCGTGAAATATGCCTCTTGAAACTGTCGTTTTGAAATATGGACGTCTTTTGAATTTTTTGGTCGATATATGACCCCAGGATTTCTTTTCAGGGCAGGTGTCATTTACAGGCCTGTAATGATTTGGAATATCCACTGACCATTAGCGCTGGGATTAAAGCTGCAGTTGTGAGAAACGGCCACAAGGTGGCAGCAGTTCTCCCTTACCAAATCTGGTTACTAGGGCAGCAGAGCCTCAATGGAAGTCGCGTTCTAGATTGGAATGTAGAACGGAATGTGCCAGGAGAAAGCCCCTCAAGTGTGTCTCACTACTACTTGTTCTTGTTTTTAATTTAATTTTTTTATTTTTTATTACAGCAAGTTTGAGTACATCGTTTAGCTTGTTGTAGGTGTGCAAGAGGTGGTTCTTTTACACATATACATATGTCTGTTCTTCCTGGGATCCTTTTCCCATGTACGTTATGACAGAATGTTGAGTAGTCTTCTCTTGGTACTCCGTAGGTCTTTGGTGATTATATACTTCTACAGTGTTTGTATATGTCTGTTAACCCCAATATCGTAATGAATTCAATCCTCACAGCTTTCCTTTGGTGAACTATAAGTTTGTTTAATGAATCTGTGATTGCCCTTCTCCGTGGAAATATCTGCCCTGGTATCAATTTATAGGTAACACCTATAAGTGATATGATACGATATGTGTCTTTCACTTTCTGACTTACTCGAAGTCACGTGATTACCTCGAGACTCATCTACGGTGCTGCAAATGGCATTGTGTCCTTTTTTTCCTTGGCGAATATTCTGTCTTAGCGAGGTCCATTTTCTGCAATGTGATTCCCTGAGGGCTGAGGATTAGCTGCCCTGGGCAGCCTGACCCTGCCGGCAAGCCCTCCCCAGGTGTGCCTGGGTTGAGGTCAATATAAACAGCACTCCAGGCAGCAATAGCCCCTGCAGCTGTGCCTGACTCCATATTCTCTGCACAATCAGCAGTCTCTGGGCTGTGCTGGTGGGAGGTTGTGAGGGTCCACGGCTTTGTGGTTGGTCCGGTGTGAGTGGGGCTCTGCTGGATTTTCGGCAGGAGTTGCCAGGCTGCCACCTGTAAAGAAGAGGATGTGTCACCCATAACTTCCACTGGAATATCTCTCCGGGCTGAGGTGAGGAAGGAAAAAAAGGAGTGGGAGCCGGGACAGGAGGGCTATCTCAGGCAGGGCAATGGAAAGCTTCCAGAAGAGCGCCCGTGGCCAGGAACATCCTGGCTGACCTGCAGGCACCAAGTTGGCCTGCGTGCTGTCGCTGGTGTGGCTCCACGGCCCTTCCTCTAGGCTTTCAAGACCTTGTACATATTCAGGTGTTTCACCTGGGAAGGGTGGAACAGTTCAGCAGCAGCTGGCCTGGGGCTCAGCTCACGTTTACTCACAGAGGCCTCGGCACGGTCCCCCAGCTTTGCAATAAGGACGCTCCTTGCGTGGGCGGGCGGGGCTGCTGGCTATATGGGAGATGATTCCCCACCTCTGACCAATTTCAGAATTGTTTACCACTGGAGCAAGTGCCTTGGTAGTGTTTTCCTCTGTATAACTGTTATGTTCAGTTTTTTTTTTCTTTTTTGGTTCAAGTTAGATTTTATTCCTCTTTTATGTATTTATGGATATAAGCATGGAAATAATTCATTTTTATAAATACATCAGTGTGAATGGAAGAACATTTTTTTCTGTATTATTTTTACATTTTATTTTTAAAAAATTTGAAATTTAATTTTATTTATTTTTTTATACAGTAGGTTATTATTAGTTATCTATTTTATGCATAAACATGTATACAGGTCAATCCCAATCTCCCAACTCATCCCACCACCACCACCCCATGGCTTCCCCCACTTTGTGTCCATACGTTTGTTCTCTACCTCTGTGTCTCTATTTCTGCCCTGCAAACCAGTTCATCTGTACCATTTTTCTAGGTTCCACATATAGGCCTTAATATACAATATTTGTTTTTCTATTTCTGACTTACTTCACTCTGCATGACAGTCTCTAGATCCATCAACTTCTCTACAAATGACCCAGTTTCATTCCTTTTTATGGCTGAGTAATATTCCATTTTATATATGTACCACATCTTTATCCATTCGTCTGTCTGTGGCCATTTAGGTTGCTTCCATTACCTGGCTATTGTAAATAGTGCTGCAATGAACATTGTGGTGAATGTGTCTTTGTGATTTATGGTTTTCTCTGGGTATATGCCCAGAAGTGGGATTGCTGGATCCTATGGTAATTCTCTTTTTAGTTTTTTAAAGGAACCTCCATACTGTTCTCCATAGTGACTGTATCAATTTACATTCCCACCAATAGCGGAAGAGGGTTCCTTTTGTCCACACCCTCCCCAGAATTTGTTGTTTGTAGATTATCTGATGATGCCGATTCTAATAGGTGTGAGGTCTTACCTCATTGTAATTTTGATTGGCATTTCTCTATTAATTAGTGATGTTGAGCAGCTTTTCATGTGCGTCTTGGCCATCTCTGTGTCTTCTTTGAAGAAACGTCTCTTTAGATCTTCTGCCCATTTTTGTATTGGGTTGTTTGTTTTATTAATATTAAGCTGCATGAGCTGTTTATATATATTGGAGATTAAACCTTTGTCCATTGATTCGTTTGTGAACGTTTTCGCCCATTCTGAGGGTTGCCTTTTTCCATTCCCGTTTTTTTAACAAAGAAAGAAAGAAAGCCAAAGAAGCAGAACACTAATGTGCGTGAAATATGCCTCTTGAAACTGTCGTTTTGAAATATGGACGTCTTTTGAATTTTTTGGTCGATATATGACCCCAGGATTTGTTTTCAGGGCAGGTGTCATTTACAGGCCTGTAATGATTTGGAATATCCACTGACCATAAACGCTGGGATTAAAGCTGCAGTTGTGAGAAACGGCCACAAGGTGGCAGCAGTTCTCCCTTAGCAAATCTGGTTACTAGGGCAGCAGAGCCTCAATGGAAGTCGCGTTCTAGATTGGCATGTAGAACGGAATGTGCCAGGAGAAAGCCCCTCAAGTGTGTCTCACTACTTCTTGTTCTTGTTTTTAATTTAATTTTTTATTTTTTATTACAGCAATTTTGAGTACAACGTTTAGCTTGTTGTAGGTGTGCAAGAGGTGGTTCTTTTACACATATACATATGTCTATTCTTCCTGGGATCCTTTTCCCATGTACGTTATGACAGAATGTTGAGTAGTCTTCTCTTGGTACTCCGTAGGTCTTTGGTGATTATATACGTCTACTGTGTTTGTATATGTCTGTTAACCCCAATATCGTAATGAATTCAATCCTCACACCTTTCCTTTGGTGAACCATAAGTTTGTTTAATGAATCTGTGATTGCCCTTCTCCGTGGAAATATCTGCCCTGGTATCAATTTATAGCTAACACCTATAAGTGATATGATACGATATGTGTCTTTCACTTTCTGACTTACTCCAAGTCACGTGATTACCTCGAGACTCATCTACGGTGCTGCGAATGGCATTGTGTCCTTTTTTTCCTTGGCGAATATTCTGTCTTAGCGAGGTCCATTTTCTGCAATGTGATTCCCTGAGGGCTGAGGATTAGCTGACCTGGGCAGCCTGACCCTGCCGGCAAGCCCTCCCCAGGTGTGCCTGGGTTGAGGTCAATATAAACAGCACTCCAGGCAGCAATAGCCCCTGCAGCTCTGCCTGACTCCATATTCTCTGCACCATAAGCAGTGTCGGGGCTGTGCTGGTGGGAGTGTGTGAGGGTCCACGGCTTTGTGGGTGGCCCTGTGTGAGTGGGGCTCTGCTGGATTTTCGGCAGGAGTTGCCAGGCTGCCACCTGTAAAGAAGAGGATGTGTCACCCATAACTTCCACTGGAATATCTCTCCGGGCTGAGGTGAGGAAGGAAAAAAAGGAGTGGGGGCCGGGACAGGAGGGGTATCTCAGGCAGGGCAATGGAAAGCTTCCAGAAGAGCGCCCGTGGACAGGCCCTTCCTGGCTGACCTGCAGGCACCAAGTTGGCCTGCGTGCTGTCGCTGGTGTGGCTCCACGGCCCTTCCTCTAGGCTTTCAAGCCCTTGTCCATATTCAGGTGTTTCACCTGAGAAGGGTGGGAACAGTTCAGCAGCAGCTGGCCTGGGGCTCAGCTCACGTTAACTTACAGAGGCCTCGGCACGGTCCCTCAGCTTTGCAATAAGGACGCTCTTTGCGTGGGCGGGCGGGGCTGCTGGCTGTATGGGAGATGATTCCCCACCTCTGACCAATTTCAGAATTGTTTACCACTGGAGAAAGTGCCCTGGTAGTGTTTTCCTCTGTATAACTGTTAGGTTCAGTTTTTTTTTTCTTTTTTGGTTCAAGTTAGATTTTATTCCTCTTTTATGTATTTATGGATATAAGCATGGAAATAATTCATTCTTATAAATACATCAGTGTGAATGGAAGAACTTTTTTTTCTGTATTATTTTTACATTTTATTTTTAAAAAATTTGAAATTTAATTTTATTTATTTTTTTATAGAGTAGGTTATTATTAGTTATCTATTTTATGCATAAACATGTATACAGGTCAATCCCAATCTCCCAAATCATCCCACCACCACCAGCCCATGGCTTCCCCCACTTTGTGTCCATATGTTTGTTCTCTACCTCTGTGTCTCTATTTCTGCCCTGCAAACCAGTTCATCTGTACCATTTTTCTAGGTTCCACATATAGGCATTAATATACAATATTTGTTTTTCTCTTTCTGACTTACTTCACTCTACATGACAGTCTCTAGATCCATCAACTTCTCTACAAATGACCGTTTCATTCCTTTTTATGGCTGAGTAATATTCCATTTTATATATGTACCACATCTTTATCCATTCGTCTGTCTGTGGCCATTTAGGTTGCTTCCATTACCTGGCTATTGTAAATAGTGCTGCAATGAACATTGTGGTGAATGTGTCTTTGTGATTTATGGTTTTCTCGGGGTATATGCCCAGAAGTGGGATTGCTGGATCCTATGGTAATTCTCTTTTTAGTTTTTTAAAGGAACCTCCATACTGTTCTCCATAGTGACTGTATCAATTTACATTCCCACCAATAGCGGAAGAGGATTCCTTTTGTCCACACCCTCCCCAGAATTTGTTGTTTGTAGATTATCTGATGATGCCGATTCTAACAGGTGTGAGGTCTTACCTCATTGTAGTTTTGATTTGCACTTCTCTAATAATTAGTGATGTTGAGCAGCTTTTCATGTGCGTCTTGGCCATCTCTGTGTCTTCTTTGAAGAAACTTCTCTTTAGATCTTCTGCCCATTTTTGTATTGGGTTGTTTGTTTTATTAATATTAAGCTGCATGAGCTGTTTATATATATTGGAGATTAAACCTTTGTCCATTGATTCGTTTGTGAACGTTTTCGCCCATTCTGAGGGTTGCCTTTTTCCATTCCCGTTTTTTTAACAAAGAAAGAAAGAAAGCCAAAGAAGCAGAACACTAATGTGCGTGAAATATGCCTCTTGAAACTGTCGTTTTGAAATATGGACGTCTTTTGAATTTTTTGGTCGATATATGACCCCAGGATTTCTTTTCAGGGCAGGTGTCATTTACAGGCCTGTAATGATTTGGAATATCCACTGACCATTAGCGCTGGGATTAAAGCTGCAGTTGTGAGAAACGGCCACAAGGTGGCAGCAGTTCTCCCTTACCAAATCTGGTTACTAGGGCAGCAGAGCCTCAATGGAAGTCGCGTTCTAGATTGGAATGTAGAACGGAATGTGCCAGGAGAAAGCCCCTCAAGTGTGTCTCACTACTACTTGTTCTTGTTTTTAATTTAATTTTTTTATTTTTTATTACAGCAAGTTTGAGTACATCGTTTAGCTTGTTGTAGGTGTGCAAGAGGTGGTTCTTTTACACATATACATATGTCTGTTCTTCCTGGGATCCTTTTCCCATGTACGTTATGACAGAATGTTGAGTAGTCTTCTCTTGGTACTCCGTAGGTCTTTGGTGATTATATACTTCTACAGTGTTTGTATATGTCTGTTAACCCCAATATCGTAATGAATTCAATCCTCACAGCTTTCCTTTGGTGAACTATAAGTTTGTTTAATGAATCTGTGATTGCCCTTCTCCGTGGAAATATCTGCCCTGGTATCAATTTATAGGTAACACCTATAAGTGATATGATACGATATGTGTCTTTCACTTTCTGACTTACTCGAAGTCACGTGATTACCTCGAGACTCATCTACGGTGCTGCAAATGGCATTGTGTCCTTTTTTTCCTTGGCGAATATTCTGTCTTAGCGAGGTCCATTTTCTGCAATGTGATTCCCTGAGGGCTGAGGATTAGCTGCCCTGGGCAGCCTGACCCTGCCGGCAAGCCCTCCCCAGGTGTGCCTGCCTTGAGGTCAATATAAACAGCACTCCAGGCAGCAATAGCCCCTGCAGCTGTGCCTGACTCCATATTCTCTGCACCATCAGCAGTCTCGGGGCTGTGCTGGTGGGAGGGAGTGAGGGTCCACGGCTTTGTGGATGGCGCGGTGTGAGTGGGGCTCTGCTGGATTTTCGGCAGGAGTTGCCAGGCTGCCACCTGTAAAGAAGAGGATGTGTCACCCATAACTTCCCCTGGAATATCTCTCCGGGCTGAGGTGAGGAAGGAAAAAAAGGAGTGGGGGCCGGGACAGGAGGGGTATCTCAGGCAGGGCAATGGAAATCTTCCAGAAGAGCGCCCGTGGCCAGGACCATCCTGGCTGACCTGCAGGCACCAAGTTGGCCTGCGTGCAGTCGCTGGTGTGGCTCCATGGCCCTTCCTCTAGGCTTTCAAGCCCTTGTACATATTCAGGTGTTTCACCTGGGAAGGGTGGGAACAGTTCAGCAGCAGCTGGCCTGGGGCTCAGCTCACGCTTACTCACAGAGGCCTGGGCACGGTCTCCCAGCTTCGCAATAAGGACGCTCCTTGCGTGGGCGGGTGGGGCTGCTGGCTGTATGGGAGATGATTCCCCACCTCTGACCAATTTCACAATTGTTTACCACTGGAGCAAGTGCCTTGGTAGTGTTTTCCTCTGTATAACTGTTAGGTTCAGTTTTTTTTTTTCTTTTTTGGTTCAAGTTAGATTTTATTCCTCTTTTATGTATTTATAGATATAAGCATGGAAATAGTTCATTGTTATATATACATCAGTGTGAATGGAAGAATTTTTTTTCTGTTTTATTTTTACATTTTATTTTTTAAAATTTTGAAATTTAATTTTGTTTATTTTTTTATACAGTAGGTTATTATTAGTTATCTATTTTATTCATAAACATGTATACAGGTCAATCCCAATCTCCCAACTCATCCCACCACCACCACCCCATGGCTTCCCCCACTTTGTGTCCATACGTTAGTTCTCTACCTCTGTGTCTCTATTTCTGCCCTGCAAACCAGTTCATCTGTACCATTTTTCTAGGTTCCACATATAGGCATTTATAAACAATATTTGTTTTTCTCTTTCTGACTTACTTCACTCTGCATGACAGTCTCTAGATCCATCAACTTCTCTACAAATGACCGTTTCATTCCTTTTTATGGCTGAGTAATATTCCATTTTATATATGTACCACATCTTTATCCATTCTTCTGTCTGTGGGCATTTAGGTTGCTTCCATTACCTGGCTATTGTAAATAGTGCTGCAATGAACATTGTGGTGAATGTGCCTTTGTGATTTATGGTTTTCTCTGGGTATATGCCCAGAAGTGGGATTGCTGGATCCTATGGTAATTCTCTTTTTAGTTTTTTAAAGGAACCTCCATACTGTTCTCCATAGTGACTGTATCAATTTACATTCCCACCAATAGCGGAAGAGGGTTCCTTTTGTCCACACCCTCCCCAGAATTTGTTGTTTGTACATTATCTGTTGATGCCGATTCTAACAGGTGTGAGGTCTTACCTCATTGTAATTTTGATTGGCATTTCTCTAATAATTAGTGATGTTGAGCAGCTTTTCATGTGCGTCTTGGCCATCTCTGTGTCTTCTTTGAAGAAACGTCTCTTTAGATCTTCTGCCCATTTTTGTATTGGGTTGTTTGTTTTATTAATATTAAGCTGCATGAGCTGTTTATATATATTGGAGATTAAACCTTTGTCCATTGATTCGTTTGTGAACGTTTTCGCCCATTCTGAGGGTTGCCTTTTTCCATTCCCGTTTTTTTAACAAAGAAAGAAAGCAAGCCAAAGAAGCAGAACACTAATGTGCGTGAAATATGCCTCTTGAAACTGTCGTTTTGAAATATGGACGTCTTTTGAATTTTTTGGTCGATATATGACCCCAGGATTTGTTTTCAGGGCAGGTGTCATTTACAGGCCTGTAATGATTTGGAATATCCACTGACCATTAGCGCTGGGATTAAGGCTGCTGTTGTGTGAAACGGCCACAAGGTGGCAGCAGTTCTCCCTAACCAAATCTGGTTACTAGGGCAGCAGAGACTCAATGGAAGTCGCATTCTAGATTGGAATGTAGAACGGAATGTGCCAGGAGAAAGCCCCTCAAGTGTGTCTCACTACTTCTTGTTCTTGTTTTTAATTTAATTTTTAATTTTTTATTACAGCAAGTTTGAGTACAACGTTTAGCTTGTTGTAGGTGTGCAACAGGAGGTTCTTTTACACATATACATATGTCTGTTCTTCCTGGGATCCTTTTCCAATGTACGTTATGACAGAATGTTGAGTAGTCTTCTCTTGGTACTCCATAGGTCTTTGGTGATTATATACGTCTACTGTGTTTGTATATGTATGTTAACCCCAATATCGTAATGAATTCAATCCTCACACCTTTCTTTTGGTGAACCATAAGTTTGTTTAATGAATCTGTGATTGCCCTTCTCCATGGAAATATCAGCCCTGGTATCAATTTATAGGTAACACCTATAAGTGATATGATATGATATGTGTCGTTCACTTTCTGACTTACTCCGAGTCACGTGATTACCTCGAGACTCATCTACAGTGCTGCAAATGGCATTGTGTCCTTTTTCTCCTTGGCGAATATTCTGTCTTAGCGAGGTCCATTTTCTGCAATGAGATTCCCTGAGGGCTGAGGATTAGCTGCCCTGGGCAGCCTGACCCTGCCGGCAAGCCCTCCCCAGGTGTGCCTGGGTTGAGGTCAAAATAAACAGCACTTCAGGCAGCAATAGCCCCTGCAGCTGTGCCTGACTCCATATTCTCTGCCCCGTCAGCAGTCTCGGGGCTGTGCTGGTGGGAGGTTGTGAGTGTCCACGGCTTTGTGGGTGGCCCGGTGTGAGTGTGGCTCTGCTGGACTTTCGGCAGGAGTTGCCAGGCTGCCACCTGTAAAGAAGAGGATGTGTCACCCATAACTTCCACTGGAATATCTCTCCGGGCTGAGGTGAGGAAGGAAAAAAAGGAGTGGGGGCCGGGACAGGAGGGGTATCTCAGGCAGGGCAATGGAAAGCTTCCAGAAGAGCGTCCGTGGCTAGGACTATCCTGGCTGACCTGCAGGCACCAAGTTGGCCTGCGTGCCGTCGCTGGTGAGGCTCCACGGCCCTCCCTCTAGGCATTCAAGACCTTGTTCATATTCAGGTGTTTCACCTGGGAAGGGTGGGAACAGTTCAGCAGCATCTGGCCTGGGGCTCAGCTCACGTTTACTCACAGAGGCCTGGGCACGGTCTCCCAGCTTTGCAATAAGGACGCTCCTTGCGTGGGCGGGTGGGGCTGCTGGCTGTATGGGAGATGATTCCCCACCTCTGACCAATTTCAGAATTCTTTACCACTGGAGCAAGTGCCTTGGTAGTGTTTTCCTCTGTATAACTGTTAGGTTCAGTTTTTTTTTTTCTTTTTTGTTTCAAGTTAGATTTTATTCCTCTTTTATGTATTTATAGATATAAGCATGGAAATAATTCATTGATATATATACATCAGTGTGAATGGAAGAACTTTTTTTCTGTTTTATTTTTACATATTATTTTTAAAAATTTTGAAATTTAATTTTGTTTATTTTTTTATACAGTAGGTTATTATTAGTTATCTATTTTATGCATATACATGTATACAGGTCAATCCCAATCTCCCAACTCATCCCACAACCACCATCCCATGGATTCCTCCACTTTGTGTCCATACGTCTGTTCTCTACATCTGTGTCTCTATTTCTGCCCTGCAAACCAGTTCATCTGTACCATTTTTCTAGGTTCCACATATAGGCATTAATATACAATATTTGTTTTTCCCTTTCTGACTGACTTCACTCTGTATGACAGTCTCTAGATCCATCAACTTCTCTACAAATGACCCAGTTTCATTCCTTTTTATGGCTGAGTAATATTCCATTTTATATATGTACCACATCTTTATCCATTCGTTTGTCTGTGGCCATTTAGCTTGCTTCTATTACCTGGCTATTGTAAATAGTGCTGCAATGAACATTGTGGAGAATGTGTCTTTGTGATTTATGGTTTTCTCTGGGTATATGCCCAGAAGTGGGATTGCTGGATCCTATGGTAATTCTCTTTTTAGTTTTTTAAAGGAACCTCCATACTGTTCTCCATAGTGACTGTATCAATTTACATTCCCACCAATAGCGGAAGAGGGTTCCTTTTGTCCACACCCTCCCCAGAATTTGTTTTTTGTAGATTATCCGATGATGCCGATTCTAACAGGTGTGAGGTCTTACCTCATTGTAGTTTTGATTTGCATTTCTCTAATAATTAGTGATGTTGAGCAGCTTTTCATGTGCGTCTTGGCCATCTCTGTGTCTTCTTTGAAGAAACGTCTCTTTAGATCTTCTGCCCATTTTTGTATTGGGTTGTTTGTTTTATTAATATTAAGCTGCATGAGCTGTTTATATATATTGGAGATTAAACCTATGTCCATTGATTCGTTTGTAAACGATTTCGCCCATTCTGAGGGTTGGCTTTTTCCATTCCCGTTTTTTTAACAAAGAAAGAAAGAAAGCAAAAGAAGCAGAACACTAATGTGAGTGAAATATGCCTCTTGAAACTGTCGTTTTGAAATATGGACGTCTTTTGTAGTTTTTGGTCGATATATGACCCCAGGATTTGTTTTCAGGGCAGGTGTCATTTACAGGCCTTTAATGATTTGGAATATCCACTGATCATTAGCGCTGGGATTAAAGCTGCTGTTGTGTGAAGCGGCCACAAGGTGGCAGCAGTTCTCCCTTACCAAATCTGGTTACTAGGGCAGCAGATCCTCAATGGAAGAAGCATTCTAGATTGGAATGTAGAACGGAATGTGCCAGGAGAAAGCCCCTCAAGTTTGTCTCACTACTTCTTGTTCGTGTTTTTAATTTAATTTTTTATTTTTTATTACAGCAAGTTTGAGTACAACGTTTAGCTTGTTGTTGGTGTGCAAGAGGTGGTTCTTTTACACATATACATATGTCTGTTCTTCCTGAAAACCTTTTCCCATGTACGTTATGACAGAATGTTGAGTAGTCTTCTCTTGGTACTCCGTAGGTCTTTGGTGATTATATACTTCTACTGTGTTTGTATATGTCTGTTAACCCAAATATCGTAATGAATTCAATCCGCACACCTTTCCTTTGGTGAACCATATGTTTGTTTAATGAATCTGTGATTGCCCTTCTCCGTGGAAATATCTGCCTTGGTATCAATTTATAGGTAACACCTATAAGTGATATGATATGATATGTGTCTTTCACTTTCTGACTTACTCCAAGTCACGTGATTACCTCTAGACTCATCTACGGTGCTGCAAATGGCATTGTGTCCTTTTTTTCCTTGGCGAATATTCTGTCTTAGCGAGGTCCATTTTCTGCAATGTGATTCCCTGAGGGCTGAGGATTAGCTGCCCTGGGCAGCCTGACCCTGCCGGCAAGCCCTCCCCAGGTGTGCCTGGGTTGAGGTCAATATAAACAGCACTCCAGGCAGCAATAGCCCCTGCAGCTGTGCCTGACTCCATATTCTCTGCACAATCAGCAGTCTCTGGGCTGTGCTGGTGGGAGGTTGTGAGGGTCCACGGCTTTGTGGTTGGTCCGGTGTGAGTGGGGCTCTGCTGGATTTTCGGCAGGAGTTGCCAGGCTGCCACCTGTAAAGAAGAGGATGTGTCACCCATAACTTCCACTGGAATATCTCTCCGGGCTGAGGTGAGGAAGGAAAAAAAGGAGTGGGAGCCGGGACAGGAGGGCTATCTCAGGCAGGGCAATGGAAAGCTTCCAGAAGAGCGCCCGTGGCCAGGAACATCCTGGCTGACCTGCAGGCACCAAGTTGGCCTGCGTGCTGTCGCTGGTGTGGCTCCACGGCCCTTCCTCTAGGCTTTCAAGACCTTGTACATATTCAGGTGTTTCACCTGGGAAGGGTGGAACAGTTCAGCAGCAGCTGGCCTGGGGCTCAGCTCACGTTTACTCACAGAGGCCTCGGCACGGTCCCCCAGCTTTGCAATAAGGACGCTCCTTGCGTGGGCGGGCGGGGCTGCTGGCTATATGGGAGATGATTCCCCACCTCTGACCAATTTCAGAATTGTTTACCACTGGAGCAAGTGCCTTGGTAGTGTTTTCCTCTGTATAACTGTTATGTTCAGTTTTTTTT
The DNA here is from genome assembly GCF_964165515.1 of Mesoplodon bidens. Taxonomy (NCBI): domain Eukaryota; kingdom Metazoa; phylum Chordata; class Mammalia; order Artiodactyla; family Ziphiidae; genus Mesoplodon; species Mesoplodon bidens. The sequence goes on from NW_027672081.1 coordinate 472,641, forward strand.
TTCTTTTTTGGTTCAAGTTAGATTTTATTCCTCTTTTATGTATTTATGGATATAAGCATGGAAATAATTCATTTTTATAAATACATCAGTGTGAATGGAAGAACATTTTTTTCTGTATTATTTTTACATTTTATTTTTAAAAAATTTGAAATTTAATTTTATTTATTTTTTTATACAGTAGGTTATTATTAGTTATCTATTTTATGCATAAACATGTATACAGGTCAATCCCAATCTCCCAACTCATCCCACCACCACCACCCCATGGCTTCCCCCACTTTGTGTCCATACGTTTGTTCTCTACCTCTGTGTCTCTATTTCTGCCCTGCAAACCAGTTCATCTGTACCATTTTTCTAGGTTCCACATATAGGCCTTAATATACAATATTTGTTTTTCTATTTCTGACTTACTTCACTCTGCATGACAGTCTCTAGATCCATCAACTTCTCTACAAATGACCCAGTTTCATTCCTTTTTATGGCTGAGTAATATTCCATTTTATATATGTACCACATCTTTATCCATTCGTCTGTCTGTGGCCATTTAGGTTGCTTCCATTACCTGGCTATTGTAAATAGTGCTGCAATGAACATTGTGGTGAATGTGTCTTTGTGATTTATGGTTTTCTCTGGGTATATGCCCAGAAGTGGGATTGCTGGATCCTATGGTAATTCTCTTTTTAGTTTTTTAAAGGAACCTCCATACTGTTCTCCATAGTGACTGTATCAATTTACATTCCCACCAATAGCGGAAGAGGGTTCCTTTTGTCCACACCCTCCCAAGAATTTGTTGTTTGTAGATTATCTGATGATGCCGATTCTAATAGGTGTGAGGTCTTACCTCATTGTAATTTTGATTGGCATTTCTCTATTAATTAGTGATGTTGAGCAGCTTTTCATGTGCGTCTTGGCCATCTCTGTGTCTTCTTTGAAGAAACGTCTCTTTAGATCTTCTGCCCATTTTTGTATTGGGTTGTTTGTTTTATTAATATTAAGCTGCATGAGCTGTTTATATATATTGGAGATTAAACCTTTGTCCATTGATTCGTTTGTGAACGTTTTCGCCCATTCTGAGGGTTGCCTTTTTCCATTCCCGTTTTTTTAACAAAGAAAGAAAGAAAGCCAAAGAAGCAGAACACTAATGTGCGTGAAATATGCCTCTTGAAACTGTCGTTTTGAAATATGGACGTCTTTTGAATTTTTTGGTCGATATATGACCCCAGGATTTGTTTTCAGGGCAGGTGTCATTTACAGGCCTGTAATGATTTGGAATATCCACTGACCATAAACGCTGGGATTAAAGCTGCAGTTGTGAGAAACGGCCACAAGGTGGCAGCAGTTCTCCCTTAGCAAATCTGGTTACTAGGGCAGCAGAGCCTCAATGGAAGTCGCGTTCTAGATTGGCATGTAGAACGGAATGTGCCAGGAGAAAGCCCCTCAAGTGTGTCTCACTACTTCTTGTTCTTGTTTTTAATTTAATTTTTTATTTTTTATTACAGCAATTTTGAGTACAACGTTTAGCTTGTTGTAGGTGTGCAAGAGGTGGTTCTTTTACACATATACATATGTCTATTCTTCCTGGGATCCTTTTCCCATGTACGTTATGACACAATGTTGAGTAGGCTTCTCTTGGTACTCCGTAGGTCTTTGGTGATTATATACGTCTACTGTGTTTCTATATGTCTGTTAACCCCAATATCGTAATGAATTCAATCCTCACACCTTACCTTTGGTGAACCATAAGTTTGTTTAATGAATCTGTGATTGCCCTTCTCCGTGGAAATATCTGCCCTGGTATCAATTTATAGCTAACACCTATAAGTGATATGATACGATATGTGTCTTTCACTTTCTGACTTACTCCAAGTCACGTGATTACCTCGAGACTCATCTACGGTGCTGCGAATGGCATTGTGTCCTTTTTTTCCTTGGCGAATATTCTGTCTTAGCGAGGTCCATTTTCTGCAATGTGATTCCCTGAGGGCTGAGGATTAGCTGACCTGGGCAGCCTGACCCTGCCGGCAAGCCCTCCCCAGGTGTGCCTGGGTTGAGGTCAATATAAACAGCACTCCAGGCAGCAATAGCCCCTGCAGCTCTGCCTGACTCCATATTCTCTGCACCATAAGCAGTGTCGGGGCTGTGCTGGTGGGAGTGTGTGAGGGTCCACGGCTTTGTGGGTGGCCCTGTGTGAGTGGGGCTCTGCTGGATTTTCGGCAGGAGTTGCCAGGCTGCCACCTGTAAAGAAGAGGATGTGTCACCCATAACTTCCACTGGAATATCTCTCCGGGCTGAGGTGAGGAAGGAAAAAAAGGAGTGGGGGCCGGGACAGGAGGGGTATCTCAGGCAGGGCAATGGAAAGCTTCCAGAAGAGCGCCCGTGGACAGGCCCATCCTGGCTGACCTGCAGGCACCAAGTTGGCCTGCGTGCTGTCGCTGGTGTGGCTCCACGGCCCTTCCTCTAGGCTTTCAAGCCCTTGTCCATATTCAGGTGTTTCACCTGGGAAGGGTGGGAACAGTTCAGCAGCAGCTGGCCTGGGGCTCAGCTCACGTTAACTTACAGAGGCCTCGGCATGGTCCCTCAGCTTTGCAATAAGGACGCTCTTTGCGTGGGCGGGCGGGGCTGCTGGCTGTATGGGAGATGATTCCCCACCTCTGACCAATTTCAGAATTGTTTACCACTGGAGAAAGTGCCTTGGTAGTGTTTTCCTCTGTATAACTGTTAGGTTCAGTTTTTTTTTTTTCTTTTTTGGTTCAAGTTAGATTTTATTCCTCTTTTATGTATTTATGGATATAAGCATGGAAATAATTCATTCTTATAAATACATCAGTGTGAATGGAAGAACTTTTTTTTCTGTATTATTTTTACATTTTATTTTTAAAAAATATGAAATTTAATTTTATTTATTTTTTTATAGAGTAGGTTATTATTAGTTATCTATTTTATGCATAAACATGTATACAGGTCAATCCCAATCTCCCAAATCATCCCACCACCACCAGCCCATGGCTTCCCCCACTTTGTGTCCATATGTTTGTTCTCTACCTCTGTGTCTCTATTTCTGCCCTGCAAACCAGTTCATCTGTACCATTTTTCTAGGTTCCACATATAGGCATTAATATACAATATTTGTTTTTCTCTTTCTGACTTACTTCACTCTACATGACAGTCTCTAGATCCATCAACTTCTCTACAAATGACCGTTTCATTCCTTTTTATGGCTGAGTAATATTCCATTTTATATATGTACCACATCTTTATCCATTCGTCTGTCTGTGGCCATTTAGGTTGCTTCCATTACCTGGCTATTGTAAATAGTGCTGCAATGAACATTGTGGTGAATGTGTCTTTGTGATTTATGGTTTTCTCGGGGTATATGCCCAGAAGTGGGATTGCTGGATCCTATGGTAATTCTCTTTTTAGTTTTTTAAAGGAACCTCCATACTGTTCTCCATAGTGACTGTATCAATTTACATTCCCACCAATAGCGGAAGAGGATTCCTTTTGTCCACACCCTCCCCAGAATTTGTTGTTTGTAGATTATCTGATGATGCCGATTCTAACAGGTGTGAGGTCTTACCTCATTGTAGTTTTGATTTGCACTTCTCTAATAATTAGTGATGTTGAGCAGCTTTTCATGTGCGTCTTGGCCATCTCTGTGTCTTCTTTGAAGAAACTTCTCTTTAGATCTTCTGCCCATTTTTGTATTGGGTTGTTTGTTTTATTAATATTAAGCTGCATGAGCTGTTTATATATATTGGAGATTAAACCTTTGTCCATTGATTCGTTTGTGAACGTTTTCGCCCATTCTGAGGGTTGCCTTTTTCCATTCCCGTTTTTTTAACAAAGAAAGAAAGAAAGCCAAAGAAGCAGAACACTAATGTGCGTGAAATATGCCTCTTGAAACTGTCGTTTTGAAATATGGACGTCTTTTGAATTTTTTGGTCGATATATGACCCCAGGATTTCTTTTCAGGGCAGGTGTCATTTACAGGCCTGTAATGATTTGGAATATCCACTGACCATTAGCGCTGGGATTAAAGCTGCAGTTGTGAGAAACGGCCACAAGGTGGCAGCAGTTCTCCCTTACCAAATCTGGTTACTAGGGCAGCAGAGCCTCAATGGAAGTCGCGTTCTAGATTGGAATGTAGAACGGAATGTGCCAGGAGAAAGCCCCTCAAGTGTGTCTCACTACTACTTGTTCTTGTTTTTAATTTAATTTTTTTATTTTTTATTACAGCAAGTTTGAGTACATCGTTTAGCTTGTTGTAGGTGTGCAAGAGGTGGTTCTTTTACACATATACATATGTCTGTTCTTCCTGGGATCCTTTTCCCATGTACGTTATGACAGAATGTTGAGTAGTCTTCTCTTGGTACTCCGTAGGTCTTTGGTGATTATATACTTCTACAGTGTTTGTATATGTCTGTTAACCCCAATATCGTAATGAATTCAATCCTCACAGCTTTCCTTTGGTGAACTATAAGTTTGTTTAATGAATCTGTGATTGCCCTTCTCCGTGGAAATATCTGCCCTGGTATCAATTTATAGGTAACACCTATAAGTGATATGATACGATATGTGTCTTTCACTTTCTGACTTACTCGAAGTCACGTGATTACCTCGAGACTCATCTACGGTGCTGCAAATGGCATTGTGTCCTTTTTTTCCTTGGCGAATATTCTGTCTTAGCGAGGTCCATTTTCTGCAATGTGATTCCCTGAGGGCTGAGGATTAGCTGCCCTGGGCAGCCTGACCCTGCCGGCAAGCCCTCCCCAGGTGTGCCTGCCTTGAGGTCAATATAAACAGCACTCCAGGCAGCAATAGCCCCTGCAGCTGTGCCTGACTCCATATTCTCTGCACCATCAGCAGTCTCGGGGCTGTGCTGGTGGGAGGGAGTGAGGGTCCACGGCTTTGTGGATGGCGCGGTGTGAGTGGGGCTCTGCTGGATTTTCGGCAGGAGTTGCCAGGCTGCCACCTGTAAAGAAGAGGATGTGTCACCCATAACTTCCCCTGGAATATCTCTCCGGGCTGAGGTGAGGAAGGAAAAAAAGGAGTGGGGGCCGGGACAGGAGGGGTATCTCAGGCAGGGCAATGGAAATCTTCCAGAAGAGCGCCCGTGGCCAGGACCATCCTGGCTGACCTGCAGGCACCAAGTTGGCCTGCGTGCCGTCGCTGGTGTGGCTCCATGGCCCTTCCTCTAGGCTTTCAAGCCCTTGTACATATTCAGGTGTTTCACCTGGGAAGGGTGGGAACAGTTCAGCAGCAGCTGGCCTGGGGCTCAGCTCACGTTTACTCACAGAGGCCTGGGCACGGTCTCCCAGCTTCGCAATAAGGACACTCCTTGCGTGGGCGGGTGGGGCTGCTGGCTGTATGGGAGATGATTCCCCACCTCTGACCAATTTAACAATTGTTTACCACTGGAGCAAGTGCCTTGGTAGTGTTTTCCTCTGTATAACTGTTAGGTTCAGTTTTTTTTTTTCTTTTTTGGTTCAAGTTAGATTTTATTCCTCTTTTATGTATTTATAGATATAAGCATGGAAATAGTTCATTGTTATATATACATCAGTGTGAATGGAAGAATTTTTTTTCTGTTTTATTTTTACATTTTATTTTTTAAAATTTTGAAATTTAATTTTGTTTATTTTTTTATACAGTAGGTTATTATTAGTTATCTATTTTATTCATAAACATGTATACAGGTCAATCCCAGTCTCACAACTCATCCCACCACCACCACCCCATGGCTTCCCCCACTTTGTGTCCATACGTTAGTTCTCTACCTCTGTGTCTCTATTTCTGCCCTGCAAACCAGTTCATCTGTACCATTTTTCTAGGTTCCACATATAGGCATTTATAAACAATATTTGTTTTTCTCTTTCTGACTTACTTCACTCTGCATGACAGTCTCTAGATCCATCAACTTCTCTACAAATGACCGTTTCATTCCTTTTTATGGCTGAGTAATATTCCATTTTATATATGTACCACATCTTTATCCATTCGTCTGTCTGTGGCCATTTAGGTTGCTTCCATTACCTGGCTATTGTAAATAGTGCTGCAATGAACATTGTGGTGAATGTGTCTTTGTGATTTATGGTTTTCTCTGGGTATATGCCCAGAAGTGGGATTGCTGGATCCTATGGTAATTCTCTTTTTAGTTTTTTAAAGGAACCTCCATACTGTTCTCCATAGTGACTGTATCAATTTACATTCCCACCAATAGCGGAAGAGGGTTCCTTTTGTCCACACCCTCCCCAGAATTTGTTGTTTGTACATTATCTGTTGATGCCGATTCTAACAGGTGTGAGGTCTTACCTCATTGTAATTTTGATTGGCATTTCTCTAATAATTAGTGATGTTGAGCAGCTTTTCATGTGCGTCTTGGCCATCTCTGTGTCTTCTGTGAAGAAACGTCTCTTTAGATCTTCTGCCCATTTTTGTATTGGGTTGTTTGTTTTATTAATATTAAGCTGCATGAGCTGTTTATATATATTGGAGATTAAACCTTTGTCCATTGATTCGTTTGTGAACGTTTTCGCCCATTCTGAGGGTTGCCTTTTTCCATTCCCGTTTTTTTAACAAAGAAAGAAAGCAAGCCAAAGAAGCAGAACACTAATGTGCGTGAAATATGCCTATTGAAACTGTCGTTTTGAAATATGGACGTCTTTTGAATTTTTTGGTCGATATATGACCCCAGGATTTGTTTTCAGGGCAGGTGTCATTTACAGGCCTGTAATGATTTGGAATATCCACTGACCATAAACGCTGGGATTAAAGCTGCAGTTGTGAGAAACGGCCACAAGGTGGCAGCAGTTCTCCCTTAGCAAATCTGGTTACTAGGGCAGCAGAGCCTCAATGGAAGTCGCGTTCTAGATTGGCATGTAGAACGGAATGTGCCAGGAGAAAGCCCCTCAAGTGTGTCTCACTACTTCTTGTTCTTGTTTTTAATTTAATTTTTTATTTTTTATTACAGCAATTTTGAGTACAACGTTTAGCTTGTTGTAGGTGTGCAAGAGGTGGTTCTTTTACACATATACATATGTCTATTCTTCCTGGGATCCTTTTCCCATGTACGTTATGACACAATGTTGAGTAGGCTTCTCTTGGTACTCCGTAGGTCTTTGGTGATTATATACGTCTACTGTGTTTGTATATGTCTGTTAACCCCAATATCGTAATGAATTCAATCCTCACACCTTACCTTTGGTGAACCATAAGTTTGTTTAATGAATCTGTGATTGCCCTTCTCCGTGGAAATATCTGCCCTGGTATCAATTTATAGCTAACACCTATAAGTGATATGATACGATATGTGTCTTTCACTTTCTGACTTACTCCAAGTCACGTGATTACCTCGAGACTCATCTACGGTGCTGCGAATGGCATTGTGTCCTTTTTTTCCTTGGCGAATATTCTGTCTTAGCGAGGTCCATTTTCTGCAATGTGATTCCCTGAGGGCTGAGGATTAGCTGACCTGGGCAGCCTGACCCTGCCGGCAAGCCCTCCCCAGGTGTGCCTGGGTTGAGGTCAATATAAACAGCACTCCAGGCAGCAATAGCCCCTGCAGCTCTGCCTGACTCCATATTCTCTGCACCATAAGCAGTGTCGGGGCTGTGCTGGTGGGAGTGTGTGAGGGTCCACGGCTTTGTGGGTGGCCCTGTGTGAGTGGGGCTCTGCTGGATTTTCGGCAGGAGTTGCCAGGCTGCCACCTGTAAAGAAGAGGATGTGTCACCCATAACTTCCACTGGAATATCTCTCCGGGCTGAGGTGAGGAAGGAAAAAAAGGAGTGGGGGCCGGGACAGGAGGGGTATCTCAGGCAGGGCAATGGAAAGCTTCCAGAAGAGCGCCCGTGGACAGGCCCATCCTGGCTGACCTGCAGGCACCAAGTTGGCCTGCGTGCTGTCGCTGGTGTGGCTCCACGGCCCTTCCTCTAGGCTTTCAAGCCCTTGTCCATATTCAGGTGTTTCACCTGGGAAGGGTGGGAACAGTTCAGCAGCAGCTGGCCTGGGGCTCAGCTCACGTTAACTTACAGAGGCCTCGGCATGGTCCCTCAGCTTTGCAATAAGGACGCTCTTTGCGTGGGCGGGCGGGGCTGCTGGCTGTATGGGAGATGATTCCCCACCTCTGACCAATTTCAGAATTGTTTACCACTGGAGAAAGTGCCTTGGTAGTGTTTTCCTCTGTATAACTGTTAGGTTCAGTTTTTTTTTTTCTTTTTTGGTTCAAGTTAGATTTTATTCCTCTTTTATGTATTTATGGATATAAGCATGGAAATAATTCATTCTTATAAATACATCAGTGTGAATGGAAGAACTTTTTTTTCTGTATTATTTTTACATTTTATTTTTAAAAAATATGAAATTTAATTTTATTTATTTTTTTATAGAGTAGGTTATTATTAGTTATCTATTTTATGCATAAACATGTATACAGGTCAATCCCAATCTCCCAAATCATCCCACCACCACCACCCCATGGCTTCCCCCACTTTGTGTCCATATGTTTGTTCTCTACCTCTGTGTCTCTATTTCTGCCCTGCAAACCAGTTCATCTGTACCATTTTTCTAGGTTCCACATATAGGCATTAATATACAATATTTGTTTTTCTCTTTCTGACTTACTTCACTCTACATGACAGTCTCTAGATCCATCAACTTCTCTACAAATGACCGTTTCATTCCTTTTTATGGCTGAGTAATATTCCATTTTATATATGTACCACATCTTTATCCATTCGTCTGTCTGTGGCCATTTAGGTTGCTTCCATTACCTGGCTATTGTAAATAGTGCTGCAATGAACATTGTGGTGAATGTGTCTTTGTGATTTATGGTTTTCTCGGGGTATATGCCCAGAAGTGGGATTGCTGGATCCTATGGTAATTCTCTTTTTAGTTTTTTAAAGGAACCTCCATACTGTTCTCCATAGTGACTGTATCAATTTACATTCCCACCAATAGCGGAAGAGAATTCCTTTTGTCCACACCCTCCCCAGAATTTGTTGTTTGTAGATTATCTGATGATGCCGATTCTAACAGGTGTGAGGTCTTACCTCATTGTAGTTTTGATTTGCACTTCTCTAATAATTAGTGATGTTGAGCAGCTTTTCATGTGCGTCTTGGCCATCTCTGTGTCTTCTTTGAAGAAACTTCTCTTTAGATCTTCTGCCCATTTTTGTATTGGGTTGTTTGTTTTATTAATATTAAGCTGCATGAGCTGTTTATATATATTGGAGATTAAACCTTTGTCCATTGATTCGTTTGTGAACGTTTTCGCCCATTCTGAGGGTTGCCTTTTTCCATTCCCGTTTTTTTAACAAAGAAAGAAAGAAAGCCAAAGAAGCAGAACACTAATGTGCGTGAAATATGCCTCTTGAAACTGTCGTTTTGAAATATGGACGTCTTTTGAATTTTTTGGTCGATATATGACCCCAGGATTTCTTTTCAGGGCAGGTGTCATTTACAGGCCTGTAATGATTTGGAATATCCACTGACCATTAGCGCTGGGATTAAAGCTGCAGTTGTGAGAAACGGCCACAAGGTGGCAGCAGTTCTCCCTTACCAAATCTGGTTACTAGGGCAGCAGAGCCTCAATGGAAGTCGCGTTCTAGATTGGAATGTAGAACGGAATGTGCCAGGAGAAAGCCCCTCAAGTGTGTCTCACTACTACTTGTTCTTGTTTTTAATTTAATTTTTTTATTTTTTATTACAGCAAGTTTGAGTACATCGTTTAGCTTGTTGTAGGTGTGCAAGAGGTGGTTCTTTTACACATATACATATGTCTGTTCTTCCTGGGATCCTTTTCCCATGTACGTTATGACAGAATGTTGAGTAGTCTTCTCTTGGTACTCCGTAGGTCTTTGGTGATTATATACTTCTACAGTGTTTGTATATGTCTGTTAACCCCAATATCGTAATGAATTCAATCCTCACAGCTTTCCTTTGGTGAACTATAAGTTTGTTTAATGAATCTGTGATTGCCCTTCTCCGTGGAAATATCTGCCCTGGTATCAATTTATAGGTAACACCTATAAGTGATATGATACGATATGTGTCTTTCACTTTCTGACTTACTCGAAGTCACGTGATTACCTCGAGACTCATCTACGGTGCTGCAAATGGCATTGTGTCCTTTTTTTCCTTGGCGAATATTCTGTCTTAGCGAGGTCCATTTTCTGCAATGTGATTCCCTGAGGGCTGAGGATTAGCTGCCCTGGGCAGCCTGACCCTGCCGGCAAGCCCTCCCCAGGTGTGCCTGCCTTGAGGTCAATATAAACAGCACTCCAGGCAGCAATAGCCCCTGCAGCTGTGCCTGACTCCATATTCTCTGCACCATCAGCAGTCTCGGGGCTGTGCTGGTGGGAGGGAGTGAGGGTCCACGGCTTTGTGGATGGCGCGGTGTGAGTGGGGCTCTGCTGGATTTTCGGCAGGAGTTGCCAGGCTGCCACCTGTAAAGAAGAGGATGTGTCACCCATAACTTCCCCTGGAATATCTCTCCGGGCTGAGGTGAGGAAGGAAAAAAAGGAGTGGGGGCCGGGACAGGAGGGGTATCTCAGGCAGGGCAATGGAAATCTTCCAGAAGAGCGCCCGTGGCCAGGACCATCCTGGCTGACCTGCAGGCACCAAGTTGGCCTGCGTGCCGTCGCTGGTGTGGCTCCATGGCCCTTCCTCTAGGCTTTCAAGCCCTTGTACATATTCAGGTGTTTCACCTGGGAAGGGTGGGAACAGTTCAGCAGCAGCTGGCCTGGGGCTCAGCTCACGTTTACTCACAGAGGCCTGGGCACGGTCTCCCAGCTTCGCAATAAGGACACTCCTTGCGTGGGCGGGTGGGGCTGCTGGCTGTATGGGAGATGATTCCCCACCTCTGACCAATTTAACAATTGTTTACCACTGGAGCAAGTGCCTTGGTAGTGTTTTCCTCTGTATAACTGTTAGGTTCAGTTTTTTTTTTTCTTTTTTGGTTCAAGTTAGATTTTATTCCTCTTTTATGTATTTATAGATATAAGCATGGAAATAGTTCATTGTTATATATACATCAGTGTGAATGGAAGAATTTTTTTTCTGTTTTATTTTTACATTTTATTTTTTAAAATTTTGAAATTTAATTTTGTTTATTTTTTTATACAGTAGGTTATTATTAGTTATCTATTTTATTCATAAACATGTATACAGGTCAATCCCAGTCTCCCAACTCATCCCACCACCACCACCCCATGGCTTCCCCCACTTTGTGTCCATACGTTAGTTCTCTACCTCTGTGTCTCTATTTCTGCCCTGCAAACCAGTTCATCTGTACCATTTTTCTAGGTTCCACATATAGGCATTTATAAACAATATTTGTTTTTCTCTTTCTGACTTACTTCACTCTGCATGACAGTCTCTAGATCCATCAACTTCTCTACAAATGACCGTTTCATTCCTTTTTATGGCTGAGTAATATTCCATTTTATATATGTACCACATCTTTATCCATTCGTCTGTCTGTGGCCATTTAGGTTGCTTCCATTACCTGGCTATTGTAAATAGTGCTGCAATGAACATTGTGGTGAATGTGTCTTTGTGATTTATGGTTTTCTCTGGGTATATGCCCAGAAGTGGGATTGCTGGATCCTATGGTAATTCTCTTTTTAGTTTTTTAAAGGAACCTCCATACTGTTCTCCATAGTGACTGTATCAATTTACATTCCCACCAATAGCGGAAGAGGGTTCCTTTTGTCCACACCCTCCCCAGAATTTGTTGTTTGTACATTATCTGTTGATGCCGATTCTAACAGGTGTGAGGTCTTACCTCATTGTAATTTTGATTGGCATTTCTCTAATAATTAGTGATGTTGAGCAGCTTTTCATGTGCGTCTTGGCCATCTCTGTGTCTTCTGTGAAGAAACGTCTCTTTAGATCTTCTGCCCATTTTTGTATTGGGTTGTTTGTTTTATTAATATTAAGCTGCATGAGCTGTTTATATATATTGGAGATTAAACCTTTGTCCATTGATTCGTTTGTGAACGTTTTCGCCCATTCTGAGGGTTGCCTTTTTCCATTCCCGTTTTTTTAACAAAGAAAGAAAGCAAGCCAAAGAAGCAGAACACTAATGTGCGTGAAATATGCCTCTTGAAACTGTCGTTTTGAAATATGGACGTCTTTTGAATTTTTTGGTCGATATATGACCCCAGGATTTGTTTTCAGGGCAGGTGTCATTTACAGGCCTGTAATGATTTGGAATATCCACTGACCATAAACGCTGGGATTAAAGCTGCAGTTGTGAGAAACGGCCACAAGGTGGCAGCAGTTCTCCCTTAGCAAATCTGGTTACTAGGGCAGCAGAGCCTCAATGGAAGTCGCGTTCTAGATTGGCATGTAGAACGGAATGTGCCAGGAGAAAGCCCCTCAAGTGTGTCTCACTACTTCTTGTTCTTGTTTTTAATTTAATTTTTTATTTTTTATTACAGCAATTTTGAGTACAACGTTTAGCTTGTTGTAGGTGTGCAAGAGGTGGTTCTTTTACACATATACATATGTCTATTCTTCCTGGGATCCTTTTCCCATGTACGTTATGACACAATGTTGAGTAGGCTTCTCTTGGTACTCCGTAGGTCTTTGGTGATTATATACGTCTACTGTGTTTGTATATGTCTGTTAACCCCAATATCGTAATGAATTCAATCCTCACACCTTACCTTTGGTGAACCATAAGTTTGTTTAATGAATCTGTGATTGCCCTTCTCCGTGGAAATATCTGCCCTGGTATCAATTTATAGCTAACACCTATAAGTGATATGATACGATATGTGTCTTTCACTTTCTGACTTACTCCAAGTCACGTGATTACCTCGAGACTCATCTACGGTGCTGCGAATGGCATTGTGTCCTTTTTTTCCTTGGCGAATATTCTGTCTTAGCGAGGTCCATTTTCTGCAATGTGATTCCCTGAGGGCTGAGGATTAGCTGACCTGGGCAGCCTGACCCTGCCGGCAAGCCCTCCCCAGGTGTGCCTGGGTTGAGGTCAATATAAACAGCACTCCAGGCAGCAATAGCCCCTGCAGCTCTGCCTGACTCCATATTCTCTGCACCATAAGCAGTGTCGGGGCTGTGCTGGTGGGAGTGTGTGAGGGTCCACGGCTTTGTGGGTGGCCCTGTGTGAGTGGGGCTCTGCTGGATTTTCGGCAGGAGTTGCCAGGCTGCCACCTGTAAAGAAGAGGATGTGTCACCCATAACTTCCACTGGAATATCTCTCCGGGCTGAGGTGAGGAAGGAAAAAAAGGAGTGGGGGCCGGGACAGGAGGGGTATCTCAGGCAGGGCAATGGAAAGCTTCCAGAAGAGCGCCCGTGGACAGGCCCATCCTGGCTGACCTGCAGGCACCAAGTTGGCCTGCGTGCTGTCGCTGGTGTGGCTCCACGGCCCTTCCTCTAGGCTTTCAAGCCCTTGTCCATATTCAGGTGTTTCACCTGGGAAGGGTGGGAACAGTTCAGCAGCAGCTGGCCTGGGGCTCAGCTCACGTTAACTTACAGAGGCCTCGGCATGGTCCCTCAGCTTTGCAATAAGGACGCTCTTTGCGTGGGCGGGCGGGGCTGCTGGCTGTATGGGAGATGATTCCCCACCTCTGACCAATTTCAGAATTGTTTACCACTGGAGAAAGTGCCTTGGTAGTGTTTTCCTCTGTATAACTGTTAGGTTCAGTTTTTTTTTTTCTTTTTTGGTTCAAGTTAGATTTTATTCCTCTTTTATGTATTTATGGATATAAGCATGGAAATAATTCATTCTTATAAATACATCAGTGTGAATGGAAGAACTTTTTTTTCTGTATTATTTTTACATTTTATTTTTAAAAAATATGAAATTTAATTTTATTTATTTTTTTATAGAGTAGGTTATTATTAGTTATCTATTTTATGCATAAACATGTATACAGGTCAATCCCAATCTCCCAAATCATCCCACCACCACCACCCCATGGCTTCCCCCACTTTGTGTCCATATGTTTGTTCTCTACCTCTGTGTCTCTATTTCTGCCCTGCAAACCAGTTCATCTGTACCATTTTTCTAGGTTCCACATATAGGCATTAATATACAATATTTGTTTTTCTCTTTCTGACTTACTTCACTCTACATGACAGTCTCTAGATCCATCAACTTCTCTACAAATGACCGTTTCATTCCTTTTTATGGCTGAGTAATATTCCATTTTATATATGTACCACATCTTTATCCATTCGTCTGTCTGTGGCCATTTAGGTTGCTTCCATTACCTGGCTATTGTAAATAGTGCTGCAATGAACATTGTGGTGAATGTGTCTTTGTGATTTATGGTTTTCTCGGGGTATATGCCCAGAAGTGGGATTGCTGGATCCTATGGTAATTCTCTTTTTAGTTTTTTAAAGGAACCTCCATACTGTTCTCCATAGTGACTGTATCAATTTACATTCCCACCAATAGCGGAAGAGGATTCCTTTTGTCCACACCCTCCCCAGAATTTGTTGTTTGTAGATTATCTGATGATGCCGATTCTAACAGGTGTGAGGTCTTACCTCATTGTAGTTTTGATTTGCACTTCTCTAATAATTAGTGATGTTGAGCAGCTTTTCATGTGCGTCTTGGCCATCTCTGTGTCTTCTTTGAAGAAACTTCTCTTTAGATCTTCTGCCCATTTTTGTATTGGGTTGTTTGTTTTATTAATATTAAGCTGCATGAGCTGTTTATATATATTGGAGATTAAACCTTTGTCCATTGATTCGTTTGTGAACGTTTTCGCCCATTCTGAGGGTTGCCTTTTTCCATTCCCGTTTTTTTAACAAAGAAAGAAAGAAAGCCAAAGAAGCAGAACACTAATGTGCGTGAAATATGCCTCTTGAAACTGTCGTTTTGAAATATGGACGTCTTTTGAATTTTTTGGTCGATATATGACCCCAGGATTTCTTTTCAGGGCAGGTGTCATTTACAGGCCTGTAATGATTTGGAATATCCACTGACCATTAGCGCTGGGATTAAAGCTGCAGTTGTGAGAAACGGCCACAAGGTGGCAGCAGTTCTCCCTTACCAAATCTGGTTACTAGGGCAGCAGAGCCTCAATGGAAGTCGCGTTCTAGATTGGAATGTAGAACGGAATGTGCCAGGAGAAAGCCCCTCAAGTGTGTCTCACTACTACTTGTTCTTGTTTTTAATTTAATTTTTTTATTTTTTATTACAGCAAGTTTGAGTACATCGTTTAGCTTGTTGTAGGTGTGCAAGAGGTGGTTCTTTTACACATATACATATGTCTGTTCTTCCTGGGATCCTTTTCCCATGTACGTTATGACAGAATGTTGAGTAGTCTTCTCTTGGTACTCCGTAGGTCTTTGGTGATTATATACTTCTACAGTGTTTGTATATGTCTGTTAACCCCAATATCGTAATGAATTCAATCCTCACAGCTTTCCTTTGGTGAACTATAAGTTTGTTTAATGAATCTGTGATTGCCCTTCTCCGTGGAAATATCTGCCCTGGTATCAATTTATAGGTAACACCTATAAGTGATATGATACGATATGTGTCTTTCACTTTCTGACTTACTCGAAGTCACGTGATTACCTCGAGACTCATCTACGGTGCTGCAAATGGCATTGTGTCCTTTTTTTCCTTGGCGAATATTCTGTCTTAGCGAGGTCCATTTTCTGCAATGTGATTCCCTGAGGGCTGAGGATTAGCTGCCCTGGGCAGCCTGACCCTGCCGGCAAGCCCTCCCCAGGTGTGCCTGCCTTGAGGTCAATATAAACAGCACTCCAGGCAGCAATAGCCCCTGCAGCTGTGCCTGACTCCATATTCTCTGCACCATCAGCAGTCTCGGGGCTGTGCTGGTGGGAGGGAGTGAGGGTCCACGGCTTTGTGGATGGCGCGGTGTGAGTGGGGCTCTGCTGGATTTTCGGCAGGAGTTGCCAGGCTGCCACCTGTAAAGAAGAGGATGTGTCACCCATAACTTCCCCTGGAATATCTCTCCGGGCTGAGGTGAGGAAGGAAAAAAAGGAGTGGGGGCCGGGACAGGAGGGGTATCTCAGGCAGGGCAATGGAAATCTTCCAGAAGAGCGCCCGTGGCCAGGACCATCCTGGCTGACCTGCAGGCACCAAGTTGGCCTGCGTGCCGTCGCTGGTGTGGCTCCATGGCCCTTCCTCTAGGCTTTCAAGCCCTTGTACATATTCAGGTGTTTCACCTGGGAAGGGTGGGAACAGTTCAGCAGCAGCTGGCCTGGGGCTCAGCTCACGTTTACTCACAGAGGCCTGGGCACGGTCTCCCAGCTTCGCAATAAGGACACTCCTTGCGTGGGCGGGTGGGGCTGCTGGCTGTATGGGAGATGATTCCCCACCTCTGACCAATTTAACAATTGTTTACCACTGGAGCAAGTGCCTTGGTAGTGTTTTCCTCTGTATAACTGTTAGGTTCAGTTTTTTTTTTTCTTTTTTGGTTCAAGTTAGATTTTATTCCTCTTTTATGTATTTATAGATATAAGCATGGAAATAGTTCATTGTTATATATACATCAGTGTGAATGGAAGAATTTTTTTTCTGTTTTATTTTTACATTTTATTTTTTAAAATTTTGAAATTTAATTTTGTTTATTTTTTTATACAGTAGGTTATTATTAGTTATCTATTTTATTCATAAACATGTATACAGGTCAATCCCAGTCTCCCAACTCATCCCACCACCACCACCCCATGGCTTCCCCCACTTTGTGTCCATACGTTAGTTCTCTACCTCTGTGTCTCTATTTCTGCCCTGCAAACCAGTTCATCTGTACCATTTTTCTAGGTTCCACATATAGGCATTTATAAACAATATTTGTTTTTCTCTTTCTGACTTACTTCACTCTGCATGACAGTCTCTAGATCCATCAACTTCTCTACAAATGACCGTTTCATTCCTTTTTATGGCTGAGTAATATTCCATTTTATATATGTACCACATCTTTATCCATTCGTCTGTCTGTGGCCATTTAGGTTGCTTCCATTACCTGGCTATTGTAAATAGTGCTGCAATGAACATTGTGGTGAATGTGTCTTTGTGATTTATGGTTTTCTCTGGGTATATGCCCAGAAGTGGGATTGCTGGATCCTATGGTAATTCTCTTTTTAGTTTTTTAAAGGAACCTCCATACTGTTCTCCATAGTGACTGTATCAATTTACATTCCCACCAATAGCGGAAGAGGGTTCCTTTTGTCCACACCCTCCCCAGAATTTGTTGTTTGTACATTATCTGTTGATGCCGATTCTAACAGGTGTGAGGTCTTACCTCATTGTAATTTTGATTGGCATTTCTCTAATAATTAGTGATGTTGAGCAGCTTTTCATGTGCGTCTTGGCCATCTCTGTGTCTTCTGTGAAGAAACGTCTCTTTAGATCTTCTGCCCATTTTTGTATTGGGTTGTTTGTTTTATTAATATTAAGCTGCATGAGCTGTTTATATATATTGGAGATTAAACCTTTGTCCATTGATTCGTTTGTGAACGTTTTCGCCCATTCTGAGGGTTGCCTTTTTCCATTCCCGTTTTTTTAACAAAGAAAGAAAGCAAGCCAAAGAAGCAGAACACTAATGTGCGTGAAATATGCCTCTTGAAACTGTCGTTTTGAAATATGGACGTCTTTTGAATTTTTTGGTCGATATATGACCCCAGGATTTGTTTTCAGGGCAGGTGTCATTTACAGGCCTGTAATGATTTGGAATATCCACTGACCATAAACGCTGGGATTAAAGCTGCAGTTGTGAGAAACGGCCACAAGGTGGCAGCAGTTCTCCCTTAGCAAATCTGGTTACTAGGGCAGCAGAGCCTCAATGGAAGTCGCGTTCTAGATTGGCATGTAGAACGGAATGTGCCAGGAGAAAGCCCCTCAAGTGTGTCTCACTACTTCCTGTTCTTGTTTTTAATTTAATTTTTTATTTTTTATTACAGCAATTTTGAGTACAACGTTTAGCTTGTTGTAGGTGTGCAAGAGGTGGTTCTTTTACACATATACATATGTCTATTCTTCCTGGGATCCTTTTCCCATGTACGTTATGACACAATGTTGAGTAGGCTTCTCTTGGTACTCCGTAGGTCTTTGGTGATTATATACGTCTACTGTGTTTGTATATGTCTGTTAACCCCAATATCGTAATGAATTCAATCCTCACACCTTACCTTTGGTGAACCATAAGTTTGTTTAATGAATCTGTGATTGCCCTTCTCCGTGGAAATATCTGCCCTGGTATCAATTTATAGCTAACACCTATAAGTGATATGATACGATATGTGTCTTTCACTTTCTGACTTACTCCAAGTCACGTGATTACCTCGAGACTCATCTACGGTGCTGCGAATGGCATTGTGTCCTTTTTTTCCTTGGCGAATATTCTGTCTTAGCGAGGTCCATTTTCTGCAATGTGATTCCCTGAGGGCTGAGGATTAGCTGACCTGGGCAGCCTGACCCTGCCGGCAAGCCCTCCCCAGGTGTGCCTGGGTTGAGGTCAATATAAACAGCACTCCAGGCAGCAATAGCCCCTGCAGCTCTGCCTGACTCCATATTCTCTGCACCATAAGCAGTGTCGGGGCTGTGCTGGTGGGAGTGTGTGAGGGTCCACGGCTTTGTGGGTGGCCCTGTGTGAGTGGGGCTCTGCTGGATTTTCGGCAGGAGTTGCCAGGCTGCCACCTGTAAAGAAGAGGATGTGTCACCCATAACTTCCACTGGAATATCTCTCCGGGCTGAGGTGAGGAAGGAAAAAAAGGAGTGGGGGCCGGGACAGGAGGGGTATCTCAGGCAGGGCAATGGAAAGCTTCCAGAAGAGCGCCCGTGGACAGGCCCATCCTGGCTGACCTGCAGGCACCAAGTTGGCCTGCGTGCTGTCGCTGGTGTGGCTCCACGGCCCTTCCTCTAGGCTTTCAAGCCCTTGTCCATATTCAGGTGTTTCACCTGGGAAGGGTGGGAACAGTTCAGCAGCAGCTGGCCTGGGGCTCAGCTCACGTTAACTTACAGAGGCCTCGGCATGGTCCCTCAGCTTTGCAATAAGGACGCTCTTTGCGTGGGCGGGCGGGGCTGCTGGCTGTATGGGAGATGATTCCCCACATCTGACCAATTTCAGAATTGTTTACCACTGGAGAAAGTGCCTTGGTAGTGTTTTCCTCTGTATAACTGTTAGGTTCAGTTTTTTTTTTCTTTTTTGGTTCAAGTTAGATTTTATTCCTCTTTTATGTATTTATGGATATAAGCATGGAAATAATTCATTCTTATAAATACATCAGTGTGAATGGAAGAACTTTTTTTTCTGTATTATTTTTACATTTTATTTTTAAAAAATATGAAATTTAATTTTATTTATTTTTTTATAGAGTAGGTTATTATTAGTTATCTATTTTATGCATAAACATGTATACAGGTCAATCCCAATCTCCCAAATCATCCCACCACCACCACCCCATGGCTTCCCCCACTTTGTGTCCATATGTTTGTTCTCTACCTCTGTGTCTCTATTTCTGCCCTGCAAACCAGTTCATCTGTACCATTTTTCTAGGTTCCACATATAGGCATTAATATACAATATTTGTTTTTCTCTTTCTGACTTACTTCACTCTACATGACAGTCTCTAGATCCATCAACTTCTCTACAAATGACCGTTTCATTCCTTTTTATGGCTGAGTAATATTCCATTTTATATATGTACCACATCTTTATCCATTCGTCTGTCTGTGGCCATTTAGGTTGCTTCCATTACCTGGCTATTGTAAATAGTGCTGCAATGAACATTGTGGTGAATGTGTCTTTGTGATTTATGGTTTTCTCGGGGTATATGCCCAGAAGTGGGATTGCTGGATCCTATGGTAATTCTCTTTTTAGTTTTTTAAAGGAACCTCCATACTGTTCTCCATAGTGACTGTATCAATTTACATTCCCACCAATAGCGGAAGAGGATTCCTTTTGTCCACACCCTCCCCAGAATTTGTTGTTTGTAGATTATCTGATGATGCCGATTCTAACAGGTGTGAGGTCTTACCTCATTGTAGTTTTGATTTGCACTTCTCTAATAATTAGTGATGTTGAGCAGCTTTTCATGTGCGTCTTGGCCATCTCTGTGTCTTCTTTGAAGAAACTTCTCTTTAGATCTTCTGCCCATTTTTGTATTGGGTTGTTTGTTTTATTAATATTAAGCTGCATGAGCTGTTTATATATATTGGAGATTAAACCTTTGTCCATTGATTCGTTTGTGAACGTTTTCGCCCATTCTGAGGGTTGCCTTTTTCCATTCCCGTTTTTTTAACAAAGAAAGAAAGAAAGCCAAAGAAGCAGAACACTAATGTGCGTGAAATATGCCTCTTGAAACTGTCGTTTTGAAATATGGACGTCTTTTGAATTTTTTGGTCGATATATGACCCCAGGATTTCTTTTCAGGGCAGGTGTCATTTACAGGCCTGTAATGATTTGGAATATCCACTGACCATTAGCGCTGGGATTAAAGCTGCAGTTGTGAGAAACGGCCACAAGGTGGCAGCAGTTCTCCCTTACCAAATCTGGTTACTAGGGCAGCAGAGCCTCAATGGAAGTCGCGTTCTAGATTGGAATGTAGAACGGAATGTGCCAGGAGAAAGCCCCTAAAGTGTGTCTCACTACTACTTGTTCTTGTTTTTAATTTAATTTTTTTATTTTTTATTACAGCAAGTTTGAGTACATCGTTTAGCTTGTTGTAGGTGTGCAAGAGGTGGTTCTTTTACACATATACATATGTCTGTTCTTCCTGGGATCCTTTTCCCATGTACGTTATGACAGAATGTTGAGTAGTCTTCTCTTGGTACTCCGTAGGTCTTTGGTGATTATATACTTCTACAGTGTTTGTATATGTCTGTTAACCCCAATATCGTAATGAATTCAATCCTCACAGCTTTCCTTTGGTGAACTATAAGTTTGTTTAATGAATCTGTGATTGCCCTTCTCCGTGGAAATATCTGCCCTGGTATCAATTTATAGGTAACACCTATAAGTGATATGATACGATATGTGTCTTTCACTTTCTGACTTACTCCAAGTCACGTGATTACCTCGAGACTCATCTACGGTGCTGCAAATGGCATTGTGTCCTTTTTTTCCTTGGCGAATATTCTGTCTTAGCGAGGTCCATTTTCTGCAATGTGATTCCCTGAGGGCTGAGGATTAGCTGCCCGGGGCAGCCTGACCCTGCCGGCAAGCCCTCCCCAGGTGTGCCTGCCTTGAGGTCAATATAAACAGCACTCCAGGCAGCAATAGCCCCTGCAGCTGTGCCTGACTCCATATTCTCTGCACCATCAGCAGTCTCGGGGCTGTGCTGGTGGGAGGGAGTGAGGGTCCACGGCTTTGTGGATGGCGCGGTGTGAGTGGGGCTCTGCTGGATTTTTGGCAGGAGTTGCCAGGCTGCCACCTGTAAAGAAGAGGATGTGTCACCCATAACTTCCCCTGGAATATCTCTCCGGGCTGAGGTGAGGAAGGAAAAAAAGGAGTGGGGGCCGGGACAGGAGGGGTATCTCAGGCAGGGCAATGGAAATCTTCCAGAAGAGCGCCCGTGGCCAGGACCATCCTGGCTGACCTGCAGGCACCAAGTTGGCCTGCGTGCCGTCGCTGGTGTGGCTCCATGGCCCTTCCTCTAGGCTTTCAAGCCCTTGTACATATTCAGGTGTTTCACCTGGGAAGGGTGGGAACAGTTCAGCAGCAGCTGGCCTGGGGCTCAGCTCACGTTTACTCACAGAGGCCTGGGCACGGTCTCCCAGCTTCGCAATAAGGACACTCCTTGCGTGGGCGGGTGGGGCTGCTGGCTGTATGGGAGATGATTCCCCACCTCTGACCAATTTAACAATTGTTTACCACTGGAGCAAGTGCCTTGGTAGTGTTTTCCTCTGTATAACTGTTAGGTTCAGTTTTTTTTTTCTTTTTTGGTTCAAGTTAGATTTTATTCCTCTTTTATGTATTTATAGATATAAGCATGGAAATAGTTCATTGTTATATATACATCAGTGTGAATGGAAGAATTTTTTTTCTGTTTTATTTTTACATTTTATTTTTTAAAATTTTGAAATTTAATTTTGTTTATTTTTTTATACAGTAGGTTATTATTAGTTATCTATTTTATTCATAAACATGTATACAGGTCAATCCCAGTCTCCCAACTCATCCCACCACCACCACCCCATGGCTTCCCCCACTTTGTGTCCATACGTTAGTTCTCTACCTCTGTGTCTCTATTTCTGCCCTGCAAACCAGTTCATCTGTACCATTTTTCTAGGTTCCACATATAGGCATTTATAAACAATATTTGTTTTTCTCTTTCTGACTTACTTCACTCTGCATGACAGTCTCTAGATCCATCAACTTCTCTACAAATGACCGTTTCATTCCTTTTTATGGCTGAGTAATATTCCATTTTATATATGTACCACATCTTTATCCATTCGTCTGTCTGTGGCCATTTAGGTTGCTTCCATTACCTGGCTATTGTAAATAGTGCTGCAATGAACATTGTGGTGAATGTGTCTTTGTGATTTATGGTTTTCTCTGGGTATATGCCCAGAAGTGGGATTGCTGGATCCTATGGTAATTCTCTTTTTAGTTTTTTAAAGGAACCTCCATACTGTTCTCCATAGTGACTGTATCAATTTACATTCCCACCAATAGCGGAAGAGGGTTCCTTTTGTCCACACCCTCCCCAGAATTTGTTGTTTGTACATTATCTGTTGATGCCGATTCTAACAGGTGTGAGGTCTTACCTCATTGTAATTTTGATTGGCATTTCTCTAATAATTAGTGATGTTGAGCAGCTTTTCATGTGCGTCTTGGCCATCTCTGTGTCTTCTTTGAAGAAACGTCTCTTTAGATCTTCTGCCCATTTTTGTATTGGGTTGTTTGTTTTATTAATATTAAGCTGCATGAGCTGTTTATATATATTGGAGATTAAACCTTTGTCCATTGATTCGTTTGTGAACGTTTTCGCCCATTCTGAGGGTTGCCTTTTTCCATTCCCGTTTTTTTAACAAAGAAAGAAAGCAAGCCAAAGAAGCAGAACACTAATGTGCGTGAAATATGCCTCTTGAAACTGTCGTTTTGAAATATGGACGTCTTTTGAATTTTTTGGTCGATATATGACCCCAGGATTTGTTTTCAGGGCAGGTGTCATTTACAGGCCTGTAATGATTTGGAATATCCACTGACCATTAGCGCTGGGATTAAGGCTGCTGTTGTGTGAAACGGCCACAAGGTGGCAGCAGTTCTCCCTAACCAAATCTGGTTACTAGGGCAGCAGAGACTCAATGGAAGTCGCATTCTAGATTGGAATGTAGAACGGAATGTGCCAGGAGAAAGCCCCTCAAGTGTGTCTCACTACTTCTTGTTCTTGTTTTTAATTTAATTTTTAATTTTTTATTACAGCAAGTTTGAGTACAACGTTTAGCTTGTTGTAGGTGTGCAAGAGGAGGTTCTTTTACACATATACATATGTCTGTTCTTCCTGGGATCCTTTTCCCATGTACGTTATGACAGAATGTTGAGTAGTCTTCTCTTGGTACTCCGTAGGTCTTTGGTGATTATATACGTCTACTGTGTTTGTATATGTATGTTAACCCCAATATCGTAATGAATTCAATCCTCACACCTTTCTTTTGGTGAACCATAAGTTTGTTTAATGAATCTGTGATTGCCCTTCTCCATGGAAATATCTGCCCTGGTATCAATTTATAGGTAACACCTATAAGTGATATGATATGATATGTGTCGTTCACTTTCTGACTTACTCCAAGTCACGTGATTACCTCGAGACTCATCTACAGTGCTGCAAATGGCATTGTGTCCTTTTTCTCCTTGGCGAATATTCTGTCTTAGCGAGGTCCATTTTCTGCAATGAGATTCCCTGAGGGCTGAGGATTAGCTGCCCTGGGCAGCCTGACCCTGCCGGCAAGCCCTCCCCAGGTGTGCCTGGGTTGAGGTCAAAATAAACAGCACTTCAGGCAGCAATAGCCCCTGCAGCTGTGCCTGACTCCATATTCTCTGCCCCGTCAGCAGTCTCGGGGCTGTGCTGGTGGGAGGTTGTGAGTGTCCACGGCTTTGTGGGTGGCCCGGTGTGAGTGTGGCTCTGCTGGACTTTCGGCAGGAATTGCCAGGCTGCCACCTGTAAAGAAGAGGATGTGTCACCCATAACTTCCACTGGAATATCTCTCCGGGCTGAGGTGAGGAAGGAAAAAAAGGAGTGGGGGCCGGGACAGGAGGGGTATCTCAGGCAGGGCAATGGAAAGCTTCCAGAAGAGCGCCCGTGGCTAGGACTATCCTGGCTGACCTGCAGGCACCAAGTTGGCCTGCGTGCCGTCGCTGGTGAGGCTCCACGGCCCTCCCTCTAGGCATTCAAGCCCTTGTACATATTCAGGTGTTTCACCTGGGAAGGGTGGGAACAGTTCAGCAGCATCTGGCCTGGGGCTCAGCTCACGTTTACTCACAGAGGCCTGGGCACGGTCTCCCAGCTTTGCAATAAGGACGCTCCTTGCGTGGGCGGGTGGGGCTGCTGGCTGTATGGGAGATGATTCCCCACCTCTGACCAATTTCAGAATTCTTTACCACTGGAGCAAGTGCCTTGGTAGTGTTTTCCTCTGTATAACTGTTAGGTTCAGTTTTTTTTTTTCTTTTTTGTTTCAAGTTAGATTTTATTCCTCTTTTATGTATTTATAGATATAAGCATGGAAATAATTCATTGATATATATACATCAGTGTGAATGGAAGAACTTTTTTTCTGTTTTATTTTTACATATTATTTTTAAAAATTTTGAAATTTAATTTTGTTTATTTTTTTATACAGTAGGTTATTATTAGTTATCTATTTTATGCATATACATGTATACAGGTCAATCCCAATCTCCCAACTCATCCCACAACCACCACCCCATGGATTCCTCCACTTTGTGTCCATACGTCTGTTCTCTACATCTGTGTCTCTATTTCTGCCCTGCAAACCAGTTCATCTGTACCATTTTTCTAGGTTCCACATATAGGCATTAATATACAATATTTGTTTTTCCCTTTCTGACTGACTTCACTCTGTATGACAGTCTCTAGATCCATCAACTTCTCTACAAATGACCCAGTTTCATTCCTTTTTATGGCTGAGTAATATTCCATTTTATATATGTACCACATCTTTATCCATTCGTTTGTCTGTGGCCATTTAGCTTGCTTCTATTACCTGGCTATTGTAAATAGTGCTGCAATGAACATTGTGGAGAATGTGTCTTTGTGATTTATGGTTTTCTCTGGGTATATGCCCAGAAGTGGGATTGCTGGATCCTATGGTAATTCTCTTTTTAGTTTTTTAAAGGAACCTCCATACTGTTCTCCATAGTGACTGTATCAATTTACATTCCCACCAATAGCGGAAGAGGGTTCCTTTTGTCCACACCCTCCCCAGAATTTGTTTTTTGTAGATTATCCGATGATGCCGATTCTAACAGGTGTGAGGTCTTACCTCATTGTAGTTTTGATTTGCATTTCTCTAATAATTAGTGATGTTGAGCAGCTTTTCATGTGCGTCTTGGCCATCTCTGTGTCTTCTTTGAAGAAACGTCTCTTTAGATCTTCTGCCCATTTTTGTATTGGGTTGTTTGTTTTATTAATATTAAGCTGCATGAGCTGTTTATATATATTGGAGATTAAACCTATGTCCATTGATTCGTTTGTGAACGATTTCGCCCTTTCTGAGGGTTGGCTTTTTCCATTCCCGTTTTTTTAACAAAGAAAGAAAGAAAGCAAAAGAAGCAGAACACTAATGTGAGTGAAATATGCCTCTTGAAACTGTCGTTTTGAAATATGGACGTCTTTTGTAGTTTTTGGTCGATATATGACCCCAGGATTTGTTTTCAGGGCAGGTGTCATTTACAGGCCTTTAATGATTTGGAATATCCACTGATCATTAGCGCTGGGATTAAAGCTGCTGTTGTGTGAAGCGGCCACAAGGTGGCAGCAGTTCTCCCTTACCAAATCTGGTTACTAGGGCAGCAGATCCTCAATGGAAGAAGCATTCTAGATTGGAATGTAGAACGGAATGTGCCAGGAGAAAGCCCCTCAAGTTTGTCTCACTACTTCTTGTTCGTGTTTTTAATTTAATTTTTTATTTTTTATTACAGCAAGTTTGAGTACAACGTTTAGCTTGTTGTTGGTGTGCAAGAGGTGGTTCTTTTACACATATACATATGTCTGTTCTTCCTGAAAACCTTTTCCCATGTACGTTATGACAGAATGTTGAGTAGTCTTCTCTTGGTACTCCGTAGGTCTTTGGTGATTATATACTTCTACTGTGTTTGTATATGTCTGTTAACCCAAATATCGTAATGAATTCAATCCGCACACCTTTCCTTTGGTGAACCATATGTTTGTTTAATGAATCTGTGATTGCCCTTCTCCGTGGAAATATCTGCCCTGGTATCAATTTATAGGTAACACCTATAAGTGATATGATATGATATGTGTCTTTCACTTTCTGACTTTCTCCAAGTCACGTGATTACCTCTAGACTCATCTACGGTGCTGCAAATGGCATTGTGTCCTTTTTTTCCTTGGCGAATATTCTGTCTTAGCGAGGTCCATTTTCTGCAATGTGATTCCCTGAGGGCTGAGGATTAGCTGCCCTGGGCAGCCTGACCCTGCCGGCAAGCCCTCCCCAGGTGTGCCTGGGTTGAGGTCAATATAAACAGCACTCCAGGCAGCAATAGCCCCTGCAGCTGTGCCTGACTCCATATTCTCTGCACAATCAGCAGTCTCTGGGCTGTGCTGGTGGGAGGTTGTGAGGGTCCACGGCTTTGTGGTTGGTCCGGTGTGAGTGGGGCTCTGCTGGATTTTCGGCAGGAGTTGCCAGGCTGCCACCTGTAAAGAAGAGGATGTGTCACCCATAACTTCCACTGGAATATCTCTCCGGGCTGAGGTGAGGAAGGAAAAAAAGGAGTGGGAGCCGGGACAGGAGGGCTATCTCAGGCAGGGCAATGGAAAGCTTCCTGAAGAGCGCCCGTGGCCAGGAACATCCTGGCTGACCTGCAGGCACCAAGTTGGCCTGCGTGCTGTCGCTGGTGTGGCTCCACGGCCCTTCCTCTAGGCTTTCAAGACCTTGTACATATTCAGGTGTTTCACCTGGGAAGGGTGGAACAGTTCAGCAGCAGCTGGCCTGGGGCTCAGCTCACGTTTACTCACAGAGGCCTCGGAACGGTACCCCAGCTTTGCAATAAGGACGCTCCTTGCGTGGGCGGGCGGGGCTGCTGGCTATATGGGAGATGATTCCCCACCTCTGACCAATTTCAGAATTGTTTACCACTGGAGCAAGTGCCTTGGTAGTGTTTTCCTCTGTATAACTGTTAGGTTCAGTTTTTTTTTTTTCTTTTTTGGTTCAAGTTAGATTTTATTCCTCTTTTATGTATTTATGGATATAAGCATGGAAATAATTCATTCTTATAAAAACATCAGTGTGAATGGAAGAACATTTTTTTCTGTATTATTTTTACATTTTATTTTTAAAAAATTTGAAATTTAATTTTATTTATTTTTTTATACAGTAGGTTATTATTAGTTATCTATTTTATGCATAAACATGTATACAGGTCAATCCCAATCTCCCAACTCATCCCACCACCACCACCCCATGGCTTACCCCACTTTGTGTCCATACGTTTGTTCTCTACCTCTGTGTCTCTATTTCTGCCCTGCAAACCAGTTCATCTGTACCATTTTTCTAGGTTCCACATATAGGCCTTAATATACAATATTTGTTTTTCTATTTCTGACTTACTTCACTCTGCATGACAGTCTCTAGATCCATCAACTTCTCTACAAATGACCCAGTTTCATTCCTTTTTATGGCTGAGTAATATTCCATTTTATATATGTACCACATCTTTATCCATTCGTCTGTCTGTGGCCATTTAGGTTGCTTCCATTACCTGGCTATTGTAAATAGTGCTGCAATGAACATTGTGGTGAATGTGTCTTTGTGATTTATGGTTTTCTCTGGGTATATGCCCAGAAGTGGGATTGCTGGATCCTATGGTAATTCTCTTTTTAGTTTTTTAAAGGAACCTCCATACTGTTCTCCATAGTGACTGTATCAATTTACATTCCCACCAATAGCGGAAGAGGGTTCCTTTTGTCCACACCCTCCCCAGAATTTGTTGTTTGTAGATTATCTGATGATGCCGATTCTAACAGGTGTGAGGTCTTACCTCATTGTAATTTTGATTGGCATTTCTCTAATAATTAGTGATGTTGAGCAGCTTTTCATGTGCGTCTTGGCCATCTCTGTGTCTTCTTTGAAGAAACGTCTCTTTAGATCTTCTGCCCATTTTTGTATTGGGTTGTTTGTTTTATTAATATTAAGCTGCATGAGCTGTTTATATATATTGGAGATTAAACCTTTGTCCATTGATTCGTTTGTGAACGTTTTCGCCCATTCTGAGGGTTGCCTTTTTCCATTCCCGTTTTTTTAACAAAGAAAGAAAGAAAGCCAAAGAAGCAGAACACTAATGTGCGTGAAATATGCCTCTTGAAACTGTCGTTTTGAAATATGGACGTCTTTTGAATTTTTTGGTCGATATATGACCCCAGGATTTGTTTTCAGGGCAGGTGTCATTTACAGGCCTGTAATGATTTGGAATATCCACTGACCATAAGCGCTGGGATTAAAGGTGCAGTTGTGAGAAACGGCCACAAGGTGGCAGCAGTTCTCCCTTACCAAATCTGGTTACTAGGGCAGCAGAGCCTCAATGGAAGACGCGTTCTAGATTGGCATGTAGAACGGAATGTGCCAGGAGAAAGCCCCTCAAGTGTGTCTCACTACTTCTTGTTCTTGTTTTTAATTTAATTTTTTATTTTTTATTACAGCAAGTTTGAGTACAACGTTTAGCTTGTTGTAGGTGTGCAAGAGGTGGTTCTTTTACACATATACATATGTCTATTCTTCCTGGGATCCTTTTCCCATGTACGTTATGACAGAATGTTGAGTAGTCTTCTCTTGGTACTCCGTAGGTCTTTGGTGATTATATACGTCTACTGTGTTTGTATATGTCTGTTAACCCCAATATCGTAATGAATTCAATCCTCACACCTTTCCTTTGGTGAATCATAAGTTTGTTTAATGAATCTGTGATTGCCCTTCTCCGTGGAAATATCTGCCCTGGTATCAATTTATAGCTAACACCTATAAGTGATATGATACGATATGTGTCTTTCACTTTCTGACTTACTCCAAGTCACGTGATTACCTCGAGACTCATCTATGGTGCTGCGAATGGCATTGTGTCCTTTTTTTCCTTGGTGAATATTCTGTCTTAGCGAGGTCCATTTTCTGCAATGTGATTCCCTGAGGGCTGAGGATTAGCTGACCTGGGCAGCCTGACCCTGCCGGCAAGCCCTCCCCAGGTGTGCCTGGGTTGAGGTCAATATAAACAGCACTCCAGGCAGCAATAGCCCCTGCAGCTCTGCCTGACTCCATATTCTCTGCACCATAAGCAGTGTCGGGGCTGTGCTGGTGGGAGGGTGTGAGGGTCCACGGCTTTGTGGGTGGCCCTGTGTGAGTGGGGCTCTGCTGGATTTTCGGCAGGAGTTGCCAGGCTGCCACCTGTAAAGAAGAGGATGTGTCACCCATAACTTCCACTGGAATATCTCTCCGGGCTGAGGTGAGGAAGGAAAAAAAGGAGTGGGGGCCGGGACAGGAGGGGTATCTCAGGCAGGGCAATGGAAAGCTTCCAGAAGAGCGCCCGTGGACAGGCCCATCCTGGCTGACCTGCAGGCACCAAGTTGGCCTGCGTGCTGTCGCTGGTGTGGCTCCACGGCCCTTCCTCTAGGCTTTCAAGCCCTTGTACATATTCAGGTGTTTCACCTGGGAAGGGTGGGAACAGTTCAGCAGCAGCTGGCCTGGGGCTCAGCTCACGTTAACTTACAGAGGCCTCGGCACGGTCCCTCAGCTTTGCAGTAAGGACGCTCTTTGCGTGGGCGGGCGGGGCTGCTGGCTGTATGGGAGATGATTCCCCACCTCTGACCAATTTCAGAATTCTTTACCACTGGAGAAAGTGCCTTGGTAGTGTTTTCCTCTGTATAACTGTTAGGTTCAGTTTTTTTTTTCTTTTTTGGTTCAAGTTAGATTTTATTCCTCTTTTATGTATTTATGGATATAAGCATGGAAATAATTCATTCTTATAAATACATCAGTGTGAATGGAAGAACTTTTTTTTCTGTATTATTTTTACATTTTATTTTTAAAAAATTTGAAATTTAATTTTATTTATTTTTTTATAGAGTAGGTTATTATTAGTTATCTATTTTATGCATAAACATGTATACAGGTCAATCCCAATCTCCCAACTCATCCCACCACCACCACCCAATGGCTTCCCCCACTTTGTGTCCATACGTTTGTTCTCTACCTCTGTGTCTCTATTTCTGCCCTGCAAACCAGTTCATCTGTACCATTTTTCTAGGTTCCACATATAGGCATTAATATACAATATTTGCTTTTCTCTTTCTGACTTTCTTCACTCTGCATGACAGTCTCTAGATCCATCAACTTCTCTACAAATGACCGTTTCATTCCTTTTTATGGCTGAGTAATATTCCATTTTATATATGTACCACATCTTTATCCATTCGTCTGTCTGTGGCCATTTAGGTTGCTTCCATTACCTGGCTATTGTAAATAGTGCTGCAATGAACATTGTGGTGAATGTGTCTTTGTGATTTATGGTTTTCTCTGGGTATATGCCCAGAAGTGGGATTGCTGGATCCTATGGTAATTCTCTTTTTAGTTTTTTAAAGGAACCTCCATACTGTTCTCCATAGTGACTGTATCAATTTACATACCCACCAATAGCGGAAGAGGGTTCCTTTTGTCCACACCCTCCCCAGAATTTGGTGTTTGTAGATTATCTGATGATGCCGATTCTAACAGGTGTGAGGTCTTACCTCATTGTAGTTTTGATTTGCATTTCTCTAATAATTAGTGATGTTGACCAGCTTTTCATGTGCGTCTTGGCCATCTCTGTGTCTTCTTTGAAGAAACGTCTCTTTAGATCTTCTGCCCATTTTTGTATAGGGTTGTGTGTTTTATTAATATTAAGCTGCATGAGCTGTTTATATATATTGAAGATTAAACCTTTGTCCATTGATTCGTTTGTGAACGTTTTCGCCCATTCTGAGGGTTGCCTTTTTCCATTCCCGTTTTTTTAACAAAGAAAGAAAGAAAGCAAAAGAAGCAGAACACTAATGTGCGTGAAATATGCCTCTTGAAACTGTCGTTTTGAAATATGGACGTCTTTTGAATTTTTTGGTCGATATATGACCCCAGGATTTCTTTTCAGGGCAGGTGTCATTTACAGGCCTGTAATGATTTGGAATATCCACTGACCATTAGCGCTGGGATTAAAGCTGCTGTTGTGTGAAACGGCCACAAGGTGGCAGCAGTTCTCCCTTACCAAATCTGGTTACTAGGGCAGCAGAGCCTCAATGGAAGTCGCGTTCTAGATTGGAATGTAGAACGGAATGTGCCAGGAGAAAGCCCCTCAAGTTTGTCTCACTACTTCTTGTTCGTGTTTTTAATATAATTTTTTATTTTTTATTACATCAAGTTTGAGTACAACGTTTAGCTTGTTGGTGTGCAAGAGGTGGTTCTTTTACACATATACATATGTCTGTTCTTCCTGGGATCCTCTTCCCATGTACGTTATGACAGAATGTTGAGTAGTCTCCTCTTGGTACTCCGTAGGTTTTTGGTGATTATATACGTCTACTGTGTTTGTATATGTCTGTTAACCCCAATATCGTAATGAATTCAATCCTCACACCATTCCTTTGGTGAACCATAAGTTTGTTTAATGAATCTGTGATTGCCCTTCTCCGTGGAAATATCTGCCCTGGTATCAATTTATAGGTAACACCTATAAGTGATATGATATGATATGTGTCTTTCACTTTCTTACTTACTCCAAGTCACGTGATTACATCTAGACTCATCTACGGTGCTGTAAATGGCATTGTGTCCTTTTTTTCCTTGGCGAATATTCTGTCTTAGCGAGGTCCATTTTCTGCAATGTGATTCCCTGAGGGATGAGGATTAGCTGCCCTGGGCAGCCTGACCCTGCCGGCAAGCCCTCTCCAGGTGTGCCTGGGTTAAGGTCAATATAAACAGCACTCCAGGCAGCAATAGCCCCTGCAGCTGTGCCTGACTCCATATTCTCTGCACCATCAGCAGTGTCGGGGCTGTGCGGGTGGGAGGGTGGGAGGGTCCACGCCTTTGTGGGTGGCGCGGTGTGAGTGGGGCTCTGCTGGATTTTCGGCAGGAGTTGCCAGGCTGCCACCTGTAAAGAAGAGGATGTGTCACCCATAATTTCCACTGGAATATCTCTCCGGGCTGAGGTGAGGAAGGAAAAAAAGGAGTGGGGGCCGGGACAGGAGGGCTATCTCAGGTAGGGCAATGGAAAGCTTCCAGAAGAGCGCCTGTGGCCAGGACCATCCTGGCGGACCTGCAGGCACCAAGTTGGCCTGCGTGCTGTCGCTGGTGTGCCTCCACGGCCCTTCCTCTAGGCTTTCAAGCCCTTGTACATATTCAGGTGTTTCACCTGGGAAGGGTGGGAACAGTTCAGCAGCAGCTGGCCTGGGGCTCAGCTCACGTTTACTCACAGAGGCCTCGGCACGGTCCCCCAGCTTTGCAATAAGGACGCTCCTTGCGTGGGCGGGCGGGGCTGCTGGCTGTATGGGAGATGATTCCCCACCTCTGACCAATTTCAGAATTGTTTACCACTGGAGCAAGTGCCTTGGTAGTGTTTTCCTCTGTATAACTGTTAGGTTCAGTTTTTTTTTTTTCTTTTTGGTTCAAGTTAGATATTATTCCTCTTTTATGTATTTATGGATATAAGCATGGAAATAATTCATTCTTATAAATACATCAGTGTGAATGGAAGAACATTTTTTTCTGTATTATTTTTACATTTTATTTTTAAAAAATTTGAAATTTAATTTATTTTTTATACAGTAGGTTATTATTAGTTATCTATTTTATGCATAAACATGTATACAGGTCAATCCCAATCTCCCAACTCATCCCACCACCACCACCCCATGGCTTCCCCCACTTTGTGTCCATACGTTTGTTCTCTACCTCTGTGTCTCTATTTCTGCCCTGCAAACCAGTTCATCTGTACCATTTTTCTAGGTTCCACATATAGGCATTAATATACAATATTTGTTTTTCTCTTTCAGACTTACTTCACTCTGCATGACAGTCTCTAGATCCATCAACTTCTCTACAAATGACCGTTTCATTCCTTTTTATGGCTGAGTAATATTCCATTTTATATATGTACCACATCTTTATCCATTCGTCTGTCTGTGGCCATTTAGGTTGCTTCCATTACCTGGCTATTGTAAATAGTTCTGCAATGAACATTGTGGGGAATGTGTCTTTGTGATTTATGGTTTTCTCTGGGTATATGCCCAGAAGTGGGATTGCTGGATCCTATGGTAATTCTCTTTCTAGTTTTTTAAAGGAACCTCCATACTGTTCTCCATAGTGACTGTATCAATTTACATTCCCACCAATAGCGGAAGAGGGTTCCTTTTGTCCACACCCTCCTCAGAATTTGTTGTTTGTACATTATCTGATGATGCCGATTCTAACAGGTGTGAGGTCTTACCTCATTGTAGTTTTGATTTGCATTTCTCTAATAATTAGTGATGTTGAGCAGCTTTTCATGGGCGTCTTGGCCATCTCTGTGTCTTCTTTGAAGAAACGTCTCTTTAGATCTTCTGCCCATTTTTGTATTGGGTTGTTTGTTTTATTAATATTAAGCTGCATGAGCTGTTTATATATATTGGAGATTAAACCTTTGTCCATTGATTCGTTTGTGAACGTTTTTGCCCATTCTGAGGGTTGCCTTTTTCCATTCCCGTATTTTTAACAAAGAAAGAAAGAAAGCAAAAGAAGCAGAACACTAATGTGCGTGAAATAAGCCTCTTGAAACTGTCGTTTTGAAATATGGACGTCTTTTGAATTTTTTGGTCGATATATGACGCCAGGATTTGTTTTCAGGGCAGGTGTCATTTACAGGCCTGTAATGATTTGGAATATCCACTGATCATTAGCGCTGGGATTAAAGCTGCTGTTGTGTGAATCGGCCACAAGGTGGCAGCAGTTCTCCCTTACCAAATCTGGTTACTAGGGGAGCAGAGCCTCAGTGGAAGTCGCGTTCTAGATTGGAATGTAGAACGGAATGTGCCAGGAGAAAGCCCCTCAAGTTTGTCTCACTACTTCTTGTTCGTGTTTTTAATTTAATTTTTTATTTTTTATTACAGCAAGTTTGAGTACAACGTTTAGCTTATGTAGGTGTGCAAGAGGTGGTTCTTTTACACATATACATATGTCTGTTCTTCCTGGGATCCTTTTCCCATGTACGTTATGACAGAATGTTGAGTAGTCTTCTCTTGGTACTCCGTAGGTCTTTGGTGATTATATACGTCTACTGTGTTTGTATATGTCTGTTAACCCCAATATCGTAATGAATTCAATCCTCACACCTTTCCTTTGGTGAACCATAAGTTTGTTTAATGAATCTGTGATTGCCCTTCTCCGTGGAAATATCTGCCCTGGTATCAATTTATAGGTAACACCTATAAGTGATATGATATGATATGTGTCTTTCACTTTCTGACTTACTCAAAGTCACGTGATTACCTCTTGACTCATCTACGGTGCTGCAAATGGCATTGTGTCCTTTTATTCCTTGGCGAATATTCTGTCTTAGCGAGGTCCATTTTCTGCAATGTGATTCCCTGAGGGCTGAGGATTAGCTGCCCTGGGCAGACTGACACTGCCGGCAAGCCCTCCCCTGGTGTGCCTGGGTTGAGGTCAATATAAACAGCACTCCAGGCAGCAATAGCCCCTGCAGCTGTGCCTGACTCCATATTCTCTGCACCATCAGCAGTCTCGGGGCTGTGCTGGTGGGAGGGTGTGAGGGTCCACGGCTTTGTGGGTGGCCCTGTGTGAGTGGGGCTCTGCTGGATTTTCGGCAGGAGTTGCCAGGCTGCCACCTGTAAACAAGAGGATGTGTCACCCATAACTTCCACTGGAATATCTCTCCGGGCAGAGGTGAGGAAGGAAAAAAAGGAGTGGGGGCCGGGACAGGAGGGGTATCTCAGGCAGGGCAATGGAAAGCTTTCAGAAGAGCGCCTGTGGCCAGGACCATCCTGGCTGACCTGCAGGCACCAAGTTGGCCTGCGTGCTGTCGCTGGTGTGGCTCCACGGCCCTTCCTCTAGGCTTTCAAGCCCTTGTACATATTCAGGTGTTTCACCTGGGAAGGGTGGGAACAGTTCAGCAGCAGCTGGCCTGGGGCTCAGCTCACGTTTACTCACAGAGGCCTCGGCACGGTCCCCCAGCTTTGCAATAAGGACGCTCCTTGCGTGGGCGGGCGGGGCTGCTGGCTATATGGGAGATGATTCCCCACCTCTGACCAATTTCAGAATTGTTTACCACTGGAGCAAGTGCCTTGGTAGTGTTTTCCTCTGTATAAATGTTAGGTTCAGTTTTTTTTTCTTTCTTGGTTCAAGTTAGATTTATTCCTCTTTTATGTATTTATGGGTATATGCATGGAAATAATTCATTCTTATAAATACATCAGTGTGAATGGAAGAACTTTTTTTCTGTATTAATTTTACATTTTATTTTTAAAAAGTTTGAAATTTAATTTTATTTATTTTTTTATACAGTAGGTTATTATTAGTTATCTATTTTATGCATAAACATGTATACAGGTCAATCCCAATCTCCCAACTCATCCCACCACCACCACCCCATGGCTTCCCCCACTTTGTGTCCATACGTCTGTTCTCTACCTCTGTGTCTCTATTTCTGCCCTGCAAACCAGTTCATCTGTACCATTTTTCTAGGTTCCACATATAGGCATTAGTATACAATATTTGTTTTTCTCTTTCTGACTTACTTCACTCTGCATGACAGTCTCTAGATCCATCAACTTCTCTACAAATGACCGTTTCATTCCTTTTTATGGCTGAGTAATATTCCATTTTATATATGTACCACATCTTTATCCATTCTTCTGTCTGTGGGCATTTAGGTTGCTTCCATTACCTGGCTATTGTAAATAGTGCTGCAATGAACATTGTGGTGAATGTGTCTTTGTGATTTATCGTTTTCTCTGGGTATATGCCCAGAAGTGGGATTGCTGGATCCTATGGTAATTCTCTTTTTCGTTTTTTAAAGGAACCTCCATAC
The DNA here is from genome assembly GCF_964165515.1 of Mesoplodon bidens. Lineage (NCBI taxonomy): Eukaryota > Metazoa > Chordata > Mammalia > Artiodactyla > Ziphiidae > Mesoplodon > Mesoplodon bidens. The sequence continues at coordinate 508,889 of NW_027672081.1, forward strand.
TGTTCTCCATAGTGACTGTATCAATTTACATTCCCACCAATAGCGGAAGAGGGTTCCTTTTGTCCACACCCTCCCCAGAATTTGTTGTTTGTAGATTATCTGATGATGCCGATTCTAACAGGTGTGAGGTCTTACCTCATTGTAGTTTTGATTTGCATTTCTCTAATAATTAGTGATGTTGAGCAGCTTTTCATGTGCGTCTTGGCCATCTCTGTGTCTTCTTTGAAGAAACGTCTCTTTAGAACTTCTGCCCATTTTTGTATTGGGTTGTTTGTTTTATTAATATTAAGCTGCATGAGCTGTTTATATATATTGGAGATTAAACCTTTGTCCATTGATTTGTTTGTGAACGTTTTCGCCCATTCTGAGGGTTGCCTTTTTCCATTCCCGTTTTTTTAACAAAGAAAGAAAGAAAGCAAAAGAAGCAGAACACTAATGTGCGTGAAATATGCCTCTTGAAACTGTCGTTTTGAAATATGGACGTCTTTTGAATTTTTTGGTCGATATATGACCCCAGGATTTGTTTTCAGGGCAGGTGTCATTTACAGGCCTGTAATGATTTGGAATATCCACTGAGCATTAGGGCTGGGATTAAAGCTGCTGTTGTGTGAAACGGCCACAAGGTGGCAGCAGTTCTCCCTTAACAAATCTGGTTACTAGGGCAGCAGAGCCTCAATGGAAGTCGCGTTCTATATTGGAATGTAGAACGGAATGTGCCAGGAGAAAGCCCCTCAAGTTTGTCTCACTACTTCTTGTTCGTGTTTTTTTTTTTTTTTTTTTTTTTTTGACTGTATGTGGGCCTCTCACTGTTGTGGCCTCTAACCTTGTGGAGCACAGGCTCCGGACGCCAGGCTCAGCGGCCATGCCTCACGGGCCCAGCTGCTCCACAGCATGTGGGATCTTCCCGAACCGGGGCACGAACCCGTGTCCCCTGCATCGGCAGGCGGACTCTCAACCACTGCGCCACCAGGGAAGCCCCGTGTTTTTAATATAATTTTTTATTTTTTATTACAGCAAGTGTGAGTACAACGTTTAGCTTGTTGTAGGTGTGCAAGAGTTGGTTCTTTTACACATATACATATGTCTGTTCTCCCTGGGATCCTTTTCCCATGTACGTTATGACAGAATGTTGAGTAGTCTTCTCTTGGTACTCCGTAGGTCTTTGGTGATTATATACGTCTACTGTGTTTGTATATGTCTGTTAACCCCAATATCGTAATGAATTCAATCCTCACACCTTTCCTTTGGTGAACCATAAGTTTGTTTAATGAATCTGTGATTGCCCTTCTCCGTGGAAATATCTGCCCTGGTATCAATTTATACGTAACACCTATAAGTGATATGATATGATATGTGTCTTTCACTTTCTGACTTCCTCCAAGTCACGTGATTACCTCGAGACTCATCTACGGTGCTGCAAATGGCATTGTGTCCTTTTTTTCCTTGGCGAATATTCTGTCTTAGCGAGGTCCATTTTCGGCAATGTGATTCCCTGAGTGCTGACGATTAGCTGACCTGGGCAGCCTGACCCTGCCGGCAAGCCCTCCCCAGGTGTGCCTGGGTTGAGGTCAATATAAACAGCACTCCAGGCAGCAATAGCCCCTGCAGCTGTGCCTGACTCCATATTCTCTGCACCATCAGCAGTCTCGGGGCTGTGCTGGTGGGAGGGTGTGAGGGTCCACGGCTTTGTGGGTGGCCCTGTGTGAGTGGGGCTCTGCTGGATTTTCGGCAGGAGTTGCCAGGCTGCCACCTGTAAAGAAGAGGATGTGTCACCCATAACTTCCACTGGAATATCTCTCCGGGCTGAGGTGAGGAAGGAAAAAAAGGAGTGGGGGCCGGGACAGGAGGGGTATCTCAGGCAGGGCAATGGAAAGCTTCCAGAAGAGCACCCGTGGCCAGGACCATCCTGGCTGCCCTGCAGGCACCAAGTTGGCCTGTGTGCTGTCGCTGGTGTGGCTCAACGGCCCTTCCTCTAGGCTTTCAAGCCCTTGTACATATTCAGGTGTTTCTCCTGTGAAGGGTGGGAACAGTTCAGCAGCAGCTGGCCTGGGGCTCAGCTCACGTTTACTCACAGAGGCCTCGGCACGGTCCCCCAGCTTTGCAATAAGGACGCTCCTTGCGTGGGCGGGCGGGGCTGCTGGCTGTATGGGAGATGATTCCCCACCTCTGACCAATTTCAGAATTGTTTACCACTGGAGCAAGTGCCTTGGTAGTGTTTTCCTCTGTATAACTGTTAGGTTCAGTTTTTTTTTCTTTTTTGGTTCAAGTTAGATTTTATTCCTCTTTTATGTATTTATGGATATAAGCATGGAAATAATTCATTCTTATAAATACATCAGTGTGAATGGAAGAACTTTTTTTCTGTAATATTTTTACATTTTATTTTTAAAAAATTTGAAATTTAATTTTATTTATTTTTTTATACAGTAGGTTATTATTAGTTATCTATTTTATGCATAAACATGTATACAGGTCAATCCCAATCTCCCTACTCATACCACCACCACCACTCCATGGCTTCCCCCACTTTGTGTCCATACGTTTGTTCTCTACCTCTGTGTCTCTATTTCTGCCCTGAAAACCAGTTCATCTGTACCATTTTTCTAGGTTCCACATATAGGCATTAATATACAATATTTGTTTTTCTCTTTCTGACTTACTTCACTCTGCATGACAGTCTCTAGATCCATCAACTTCTCTACAAATGACCGTTTCATTCCTTTTTATGGCTGAGTAATATTCCATTTTATATATGTACCACATCTTTATCCATTCGTCTGTCTGTGGCCATTTAGGTTGCTTCCATTACCTGGCTATTGATAATAGTGCTGCAATGAACATTGTGGTGAATGTGTCTTTGTGATTTATGGTTTTCTCTGGGTATATGCCCAGAAGTGGGATTGCTGGATCCTGTGGTAATTCTCTTTTTAGTTTTTTAAAGGAACCTCCATACTGTTCTCCATAGTGACTGTATCAATTTACATTCCCACCAATAGCGGAAGAGGGTTCCTTTTGTCCACACCCTCCCCAGAATTTGTTGTTTGTAGATTATACGATGATGCCGATTCTAACAGGTGTGAGGTCTTACCTCATTGTAGTTTTGATTTGCATTTCTCTAATAATTAGTGATGTTGAGCAGCTTTTCATGTGCGTCTTGGCCATCTCTGTGTCTTCTTTGAAGAAACGTCTCTTTAGATCTTCTGCCCATTTTTGTATTGGGTTGTTTGTTTTATTAATATTAAGCTGCATGAGCTGTTTATATATATTGGAGATTAAACCTTTGTCCATTGATTCGTTTGTGAACGTTTTCGCCCATTCTGAGGGTTGCCTTTTTCCATTCCCGTTCTTTTAACAAAGAAAGAAAGAAAGCAAAAGAAGCAGAACACTAATGTGCGTGAAATATGCCTCTTGAAACAGTCTTTATGAAATATGGACGTCTTTTGAATTTTTTGGTCGATATATGACCCCAGGATTTGTTTTCAGGGCAGATGTCACTTACAGGCCTGTAATGATTTGGAATATCCACTGAGCATTAGCGCTGGGATTAAAGCTGCTGTTGTGTGAAACGGCCACAAGGTGGCAGCAGTTCTCACTTACCAAAGCTGGTTACTAGGGCAGCAGAGCTTCAATGGAAGTCGCGTTCTAGATTGGAATGTAGAACGGAATGTGCCAGGAGAAAGCCCCTCAAGTGTGTCTCACTACTTCTTGTTCGTGTTTTTAATTTAATTTTTTTATTTTTTATTACAGCAAGTTTGAGTACAACGTTTAGCATGTTGTAGGTGTGCAAGAGGTGGTTCTTTTACACATATACATATGTGTGTTCTTCCTGGGATCCTTTTCCCATGTACGTTATGACAGAAGGTTGAGTAGTCTTCTCTTGGTACTCCGTAGGTCTTTGGTGATTATATACGTCTACTGTGTTTGTATATGTCTGTTAACCCCAATATCGTAATGAATTCAATCCTCACACCTTTCCTTTGGTGAACCATTAGTTTGTTTAATGAATCTGTGATTGCCCTTCTCCGTGGAAATATCTGCCCTGGTATCAATTTATACGTAACACCTATAAGTGATATGATATGATATGTGTCTTTCACTTTCTGACTTACTCCAAGTCACGTGATTACCTCGAGACTCATCTACGGTGCTGCAAATGGCATTGTGTCCTTTTTGTCCTTGGCGAATATTCTGTCTTAGCGAGGTCCATTTTCTGCAATGTGATTCCCTGAGGGCTGAGGATTAGCTGACCTGGGCAGCCTGACCCTGCCGGCAAGCCCTCCCCAGGTGTGCCTGGGTTGAGGTCAATATAAACAGCACTCCAGGCAGCAATAGCCCCTGCAGCTGTGCCTGACTCCATATTCTCTGCAACATCAGCAGTCTCGTGGCTGTGCTGGTGGGAGGGTGTGAGGGTCCACGGCTTTGTGGGTGGCCCGGTGTGAGTGGGTCTCTGCTGGATTTTCGGCAGGAGTTGCCAGGCTGCCACCTGTAAAGAAGAGGATGTGTCACCCATAACTTCCACTGGAATATCTCTCCGGGCTGAGGTGAGGAAGGAAAAAAAGGAGTGGGGGCCGGGAAGGAGGGCTATCTCAGGCAGGGCAATGGAAATCTTCCAGAAGAGCGCCCGTGGCCAGGACCATCCTGGCTGACCTGCAGGCACCACGTTGGCCTGCGTGCCGTCGCTGGTGTGGCTCCACGGCCCTTCCTCTAGGCTTTCAAGCCCTTGTACATATTCAGGTGTTTCACCTGGGAAGGGTGGGAACAGTTCAGCAGCATCTCGCCTGGGGCTCAGCTCACGTTTACTCACAGAAGCCTGGGCACGGTCTCCCACCTTCGCAATAAGGACGCTCCTTGCGAGGGCGGGTGGGGATGCTGGCTGTATGGGAGATGATTCCCCACCTCTGACCAATTTCACAATTGTTTACCACTGGAGCAAGTGCCTTGGTAGTGTTTTCCTCTGTATAACTGTTAGGTTCAGTTTTTTTTTTTCTTTTTTGGTTCAAGTTAGATTTTATTCCTCTTTTATGTATTTATAGATATAAGCATGGAAATAATTCATTGTTATATATACATCAGTGTGAATGGAAGAATTTTTTTTCTGTTTTATTTTTACATTTTATTTTTCAAAATTTTGAAATTTAATTTTGTTTATTTTTTTATACAGTAGGTTATTATTAGTTATCTATTTTATGCATAAACATGTACACAGGTCAATCCCAATCTCCCAACTCATCCCACCACCACCACCCCATGGCTTCCCCCACTTTGTGTCCATACGTTAGTTCTCTACCTCTGTGTCTCTATTTCTGCCCTGCAAACCAGTTCATCTGTACCATTTTTCTAGGTTCCACATATAGGCCTTAATATACAATATTTGTTTTTCTCTTTCTGACTTACTTCACTCTGCATGACAGTCTCTAGATCCATCAACTTCTCTACAAATGACCCAGTTTCATTCCTTTTTATGGCTGAGTAATATTCCATTTTATATATGTACCACATCTTTATCCATTCGTCTGTCTGTGGCCATTTAGGTTGCTTCCATTACCTGGCTATTGTAAATAGTGCTGCAATGAACATTGTGGTGAATGTGTCTTTGTGATTTATGGTTTTCTCTGGGTATATGCCCAGAAGTGGGATTGCTGGATCCTATGGTAATTCTCTTTTTAGTTTTTTAAAGGAACCTCCATACTGTTCTCCATAGTGACTGTATCAATTTACATTCCCACCAATAGCGGAAGAGGGTTCCTTTTGTCCACACCCTCCCCAGAATTTGTTGTTTGTACATTATCTGATGATGCCGATTCTAACAGGTGTGAGGTCTTACCTCATTGTAGTTTTGATTTGCATTTCTCTAATAATTAGTGATGTTGAGCAGCTTTTCATGTGCGTCTTGGCCATTTCTGTGTCTACTTTGAAGAAACGTCTCTTTAGATCTTCTGCCCATTTTTGTATTGGGTTGATTGTTTTATTAATATTAAGCTGCATGAGCTGTTTATATATATTGGAGATTAAACCTTTGTCCATTGATTCGTTTGTGAACGTTTTCGCCCATTCTGAGGGTTGCCTTTTTCCATTCCCGTTCTTTTAACAAAGAAAGAAAGAAAGCAAAAGAAGCAGAACACTAATGTGCGTGAAATATGCCTCTTGAAACTGTCGTTTTGAAATATGGACGTCTTTTGAATTTTTTGGTCGATATATGACTCCAGGATTTGTTTTCAGGGCAGGTGTCATTTACAGGCCTGTAATGATTTGGAACATCCACTGACCATTAGCGCTGGGATTAAAGCTGCTGTTGTGAGAAACGGCCACAAGGTGGCAGCAGTTCTCCCTTACCAAATCTGGTTACTAGGGCAGCAGAGCCTCAATGGAAGTCGCGTTCTAGATTGGAATGTAGATCGGAATGTGCCAGGAGAAAGCCCCTCAAGTGTGTCTCACTACTTCTTGTTCGTGTTTTTAATTTAATTTTTTATTTTTTATTACAGCAAGTTTGAGTACAACGTTTAGCTTGTTGTTGGTGTGCAAGAGGTGGTTCTTTTACACATATACATATGTCTGTTCTTCCTGGGATCCTTTTTCCATGTACGTTATGACAGAATGTTGAGTAGTCTCCTCTTGGTACTCCGTAGGTCTTTGGTGATTATATACGTCTACTGTGTTTGTATATGTCTGTTAACCCCAATATCGTAATGAATTCAATCCTCACACCTTTCCTTTGGTGAACCATAAGTTTGTTTAATGAATCTGTGATTGCCCTTCTCCGTGGAAATATCTGCCCTGGTATCAATTTATAGGTAACACCTATAAGTGATATGATATGATATGTGTCTTTCACTTTCAGACTTACTCCAAGTCACGTGATTACCTCTAGACTCATCTACGGTGCTGCAAATGGCATTGTGTCCTTTTTTTCCTTGGCGAATATTCTGTCTTAGTGAGGTCCATTTTCTGCAATGTGATTCCCTGAGGGCTGAGGATTAGCTGCCCTGGGCAGCCTGACCCTGCCGGCAAGCCCTCCCCAGGTGTGCCTGGTTTAAGGTAAATATAAACAGCACTCCAGGCAGCAATAGCCCCTGCAGCTGTGCCTGACTCCATATTCTCTGCACCATCAGCAGTCTCGGGGCTGTGCGGGTGGGAGGGTGGGAGGGTCCACGGCTTTGTGGGTTCCGCGTTGTGAGTGGGGTTCTGCTGGATTTTCGGCAGGAGTTGCCAGGCTGCCACCTGTAAAGAAGAGGATGTGTCACCCATAACTTCCACTGGAATATCTCTCCGGGCTGAGGTGAGGAAGGAAAAAAAGGAGTGGGGGCCGGGACAGGAGGGGTATCTCAGGCAGGGCAATGGAAATCTTCCAGAAGAGTGCCCGTGGCCAGGACCATCCTGGCTGACCTACAGGCACTAAGTTGGCCTGCGTGCCGTCGCTGGTGTGGCTCCACGGCCCTTCCTCTAGGCTTTCAAGCCCTTGTACATATTCAGGTGTTTCACCTGGGAAGGGTGGGAACAGTTCAGCAGCATCTGGCCTGGGGCTCAGCTCACGTTTACTCACAGAGGCCTTGGCACGGTCTCCCATCTTTGGAATAAGGACGCTCCCTGCGTGGGCGGGTGGGGCTGCTGGCTGTATGGGAGATGATTCCCCACCTCTGACCAATTTCAGAATTGTTTACCACTGGAGCAAGTGCCTTGGTAGTGTTTTCCTCTGTATAACTGTTAGGTTCAGTTTTTTTTTTCTTTTTTGGTTCAAGTTAGATTTTATTCCTCTTTTATGTATTTATAGATATAAGCATGGAAATAATTCATTGTTATATATACATCAGTGTGAAGGGAAGAATTTTTTTTCTGTTTTATTTTTACATTTTATTTTTAAAAATTTTGAAATTTAATTTATTTTTTATACAGTAGGTTATTATTAGTTATCTATTTTATGCATAAACATGTATACAGGTCAATCCCAATCTCCCAACTCATCCCACCACCACCACCCCATGGCTTCCCCCACTTTGTGTCCATACGTTAGTTCTCTACCTCTGTGTCTCTATTTCTGCCCTGCAAACCAGTTCATCTGTACCATTTTTCTAGGTTCCACATATAGGCCTTAATATACAATATTTGTTTTTCTCTTTCTGACTTACTTCACTCTGCATGACAGTCTCTAGATTCTTCAACTTCTCTACAAATGACCCAGATTCATTCCTTTTTATGGCTGAGTAATATTCCTTTTTATATATGTACCACATCTTTATCCATTCGTCTCTCTGTGGGCATTTAGGTTGCTTCCATTACCTGGCTATTGTAAATAGTGCTGCAATGAACATTGTGGTGAATGTGTCTTTGTGATTTATGGTTTTCTCTGGGTATATGCCCAGAAGTGGGATTGCTGGATCCTATGGTAATTCTCTTTTTAGTTTTTTAAAGGAACCTCCATACTGTTCTCCATAGTGACTGTATCAATTTACATTCCCACCAATAGCGGAAGAGGGTTCCTTTTGTCCACACCCTCCCCAGAATTTGTTGTTTGTAGATTATCTGATGATACCGATTCTAACAGGTGTGAGGTCTTACCTCATTGTAGTTTTGATTTGCATTTCTCTAATAATTAGTGATGTTGAGCAGCTTTTCATGTGCGTCTTGGCCATCTCTGTGTCTTCTTTGAAGAAACTTCTCTTTAGATCTTCTGCCCATTTTTGTATTGGGTTGTTTGTTTTATTAATATTAAGCTGCATGAGCTGTTTATATATATTGGAGATTAAACCTTTGTCCATTGATTCGTTTGTGAACGTTTTCGCCCATTCTGAGGGTTGCCTTTTTCCATTCCCGTATTTTTAACGAAGAAAGAAAGCAAGCCATAAAAGCCGAACACCATTGTGCGTGAAATATGCCTCTTGAAACTGTCAATTTGTAATATGGACGTCTTTTGAATTTTTCGGTCGATATATGACCCCAGGATTTGTTTTCAGGGCAGGTGTCATTTACAGGCCTGTAATGATTTGGAATATCCACTGACCATTAGCGCTGGGATTAAAGCTGCAGTTGTGTGAAACGGCCACAAGGTGGCAGCAGTTCTCCCTTACCAAATCTGGTTACTAGGGCAGCAGAGCCTCAATGGAAGTCGCCTTCTAGATTGGAATGTAGAACGGAATGTGCCAGGAGAAAGCCCCTCAAGTTTGTCTCACTACTTCATGTTCGTGTTTTTAATTTAATTTTTTATTTTTTATTACAGCAAGTTTGAGTACAACGTTTAGCTTGTTGTTGGTGTGCAAGAGGTGGTTCTTTTACACATATACATATGTCTGTTCTTCCTGGGAACCTTTTCCCATGTACGTTATGACAGAATGTTGAGTAGTCTTCTCTTGGTACTCCGTAGGTCTTTGGTGATTATATACGTCTACTGTGTTTGTATATGTCTGTTAACCCCAATATCGTAATGAATTCAATCCTCACACCTTTCCTTTGGTGAACCATAAGTTTGTTTAATGAATCTGTGATTGCCCTTCTCCGTGGAAATATCTGCCCTGGTATCAATTTATAGGTAACACCTATAAGTGATATGATATGATATGTGTCTTTCACTTTCTGACTTACTCCAAGTCACGTGATTACCTCTAGACTCATCTACGGTGCTGCAAATGGCATTGTGTCCTTTTTTTCCTTGGCGAATATGCTGTCTTAGCGAGGTCCATTTTCGGCAATGTGATTCCCTGAGGGCTGAGGATTAGCTGACCTGGGCAGCATGACCCTGCCGGCAAGCCCTCCGCAGGTGTGCCTGGGTTGAGGTCAATATAAACAGCACTCCAGGCAGCAATAGCCCCTGCAGCTGTGCCTGACTCCATATTCTCTGCACCATCAGCAGTCTCGGGGCTGTGCTGGTGGGAGGGTGTGAGGGTCCACGGCTTTGTGGGTGGCCCGGTGTGAGTGGGGCTCTGCTGGATTTTCGGCAGGAGTTGCCAGGCTGCCACCTGTAAAGAAGAGGATGTGTCACCCATAACTTCCACTGGAATATCTCTCCGGGCTGAGGTGAGGAAGGAAAAAAAGGAGTGGGGGCCGGGGCAGGAGGGGTATCTCAGGCAGGGCAATGGAAAGCTTCCAGAAGAGCGCCCGTGGCCAGGACCATCCTGGCTGACCTGCAGGCACCAAGTTGGCCTGCGTGCTGTCGCTGGTGTGGCTCCACGCCCCTTCCTCTATGCTTTCAAGCCCTTGTACATATTCAGGTGTTTCACCTGGGAAGGGTGGGAACAGTTCAGCAGCAGCTGGCCTGGGGCTCAGCTCACGTTTACTCACAGAGGCCTCGGCACGGTCCCCCAGCTTTGCAATAAGGACGCTCCTTGCGTGGGCGGGCGGGGCTGCTGGCTGTATGGGAGATGATTCCCCACCTCTGACCAATTTCAGAATTGTTTACCACTGCAGCAAGTGCCTTGGTAGTGTTTTCCTCTGTATACCTGTTAGGTTCAGTTTTTTTTTTTCTTTTTTGGTTCAAGTTAGATTTTATTCCTCTTTTATGTATATATGGATATAAGCATGGAAATAATTCATTCTTATAAATATATCAGTGTGAATGGAAGAACTTTTTTTCTGTTTTATTTTTACATTTTATTTTTAAAAAATTTGAAATTTTATTTTATTTATTTTTTATAAGTAGGATATTATTAGTTATCTATTTTATGCATAAACATGTATACAGGTCAATCCCAATCTCCCAACTCATCCCACCACCACCACCCCATGGCTTCCCCCACTTTGTGTCCATACGTTTGTTCTCTACCTCTGTGTCTCTATTTCTGCCCTGCAAACCAGTTCATCTGTACCATTTTTCTAGGTTCCACCTATAGGCATTAATATACAATATTTGTTTTTCTCTTTCTGACTTACTTCACTCTGCATGACAGTCTCTAGATCCATCAACTTCTCTACAAATGACCGTTTCATTCCTTTTTATGGGTGAGTAATGTTCCATTTTATATATGTACCACATCTTTATCCATTCGTCTGTCTGTGGCCATTTAGGTTGCTTCCATTACCTGGCTATTGTAAATAGTGTTGCAATGAACATTGTGGTGAATGTGTCTTTGTGATTTATGGTTTTCTCTGGGTATATGCCCAGAAGTGGGATTGCTGGATCCTATGGTAATTCTCTTTTTAGTTTTTTAAAGGAACCTCCATACTGTTCTCCATAGTGACTGTATCATTTTACATTCCCACCAATAGCGGAAGAGGGTTCCTTTTGTCCACACCCTCCCCAGAATTTGTTGTTTGTAGATTATCTGATGATGCCGATTCTAACAGGTGTGAGGTCTTACCTCATTGTAGTTTTGATTTGCATTTCTCTAATAATTAGTGATGTTGAGCAGCTTTTCATGTGCGTCTTGGCCATCTCTGTGTCTTCTTTGAAGAAACGTCTCTTTAGATCTTCTGCCCATTTTTGTATTGGGTTGTTTGTTTTATTAATATTAAGCTGCATGAGCTGTTTTTATATATTGGAGATTAAACCTTTGTCCATTGATTCGTTTGTGAACGTTTTCGCCCATTCTGAGGGTTGCCTTTTTCCATTCCCGTATTTTTAACAAAGAAAGAAAGCAAGCAAAAGAAGCAGAACACTAATGTGCGTGAAATATGCCTCTTGAAACTGTCGTTTTGAAATATGGACGTCTTTTGAATTTTTTGGTCGATCTATGACCCCAGGATTTGTTTTCAGGGCAGGTGTCATTTACAGGCCTGTAATGATTTGGAATATCCACTGACGATTAGCGCTGGGATTAAAGCTGCTGTTGTGTGAAACGGCCACAAGGTGGCAGCAGTTCTCCCTTACCAAATCTGGTTACTAGGGCAGCAGAGCCTCAATGGAAGTCGCGTTCTAGATTGGAATGTAGAACGGAATGTGCCAGGAGAAAGCCCCTCAAGTTTGTCTCACTACTTCTTGTTCGTGTTTTTAATTTAATTTTTTATTTTTTATTACAGCAAGTTTGAGTACAACGTTTAGCTTGTTGTTAGTGTGCAAGAGGTGGTTCTTTTACACATATACATATGTCTGTTCTTCCTGGGAACCTTTTCCCATGTACGTTATAACAGAATGTTGAGTAGTCTTCTCTTGGTACTCCGTAGGTCTTTGGTGATTATATACGTCTACTGTGTTTGTATATGTCTGTTAACCCCAATATCGTAATGAATTCAATCCTCACACCTTTCCTTTGGTGAACCATAAGTTTGTTTAATGAATCTGTGATTGCCCTTCTCCGTGGAAATATCTGCCCTGGTATCAATTTATAAGTAACACCTATAAGTGATATGATATGATATGTGTCTTTCACTTTCTGACTTACTCCAAGTCACGTGATTACCTCTAGACTCATCTACGGTGCTCAAATGGCATTGTGTCCTTTTTTTCCTTGGCCAATATTCTGTCTTAGTGAGGTCCATTTTCTGCAATGTGATTCCCTGAGGGCTGAGGATTAGCTGACCTGGGCAGCCTGACCCTGCCGGCAAGCCCTCCCCAGGTGTGCCTGGGTTGAGGTCAATATAAACAGCACTCCAGGCAGCAATAGCCCCTGCAGCTGTGCCTGACTCCATATTCTCTGCACCATCAGCAGTCTCGGGGCTGTTCTGGTGGGAGGGTGTGAGGGTCCACGGCTTTGTGGTTGGTCCGGTGTGCGTGGGGCTCTGCTGGATTTTCGGCAGGAGTTGCCAGGCTGCCACCTGTAAAGAAGAGGATGGGTCACCCATAACTTCCACTGGAATATCTTTCCGGGCTGAGGTGAGGAAGGAAAAAAAGGAGTGGGGGCCGGGACAGGAGGGGTATCTCAGGCAGGGCAATGGAAAGCTTCCAGAAGAGCGCCCGTGGCCAGGACCATCCTGGCTGACCTGCAGGCACCAAGTTGGCCTGCGTGCTGTCGCTGGTGTGCCTCCACGGCCCTTCCTCTAGGCTTTCAAGCCCTTGTACATATTCAGGTGTTTCACCTGGGAAGGGTGGGAACAGTTCAGCAGCAGCTGGCCTGGGGCTCAGCTCACGTTTACTCACAGAGGCCTCGGCACGGTCCCCCAGCTTTGCAATAAGGACGCTCCTTGCGTGGGCGGGCGGGGCTGCTGGCTGTATGGGAGATGATTCCCCACCTCTGACCAATTTCAGAATTGTTTACCACTGGAGCAAGTGCCTTGGTAGTGTTTTCCTCTGTATAACTGTTAGGTTCAGTTTTTTCTTTCTTTTTTGGTTCAAGTTAGATTTTATTCCTCTTTTATGTATTTATGGATATAAGCATGGAAATACTTCATTCTTATAAATACATCAGTGTGAATGGAGGAACTTTTTTTTCTGTTTTATTTTTACATTTTATTTTTAAAAAATTTGAAATTTAATTTTATTTATTTTTTTATACAGTAGGTTATTATTAGTTATCTATTTTATGCATAAACATGTATACAGGTCAATCCCAATCTCCCAACTCATACCACCACCACCACCCCATGGCTTCCCCCACTTTGTGTCCATACGTTTGTTCTCTACCTCTGTGTCTCTATTTCTGCCCTGAAAACCAGTTCATCTGTACCATTTTTCTAGGTTCCACATATAGGCATTAATATACAATATTTGTTTTTCTCTTTCTGACTTACTTCACTCTGCATGACAGTCTCTAGATCCATCAACTTCTCTACAAATGACCCAGTTTCATTCCTTTTTATGGCTGAGTAATATTCCATTTTATATATGTACCACATCTTTATCCATTCGTCTGTCTGTGGGCATTTAGGTTGCTTCCATTACCTGGCTATTGTAAATAGTGCTGCAATGAACATTGTGGTGAATGTGTCTTTGTGATTTATGGTTTTCTCTGGGTATATGCCCAGAAGTGGTATTGCTGGATCCTATGGTAATTCTCTTTTTAGTTTTTTAAAGGAAACTCCATACTGTTCTCCATAGTGACTGTATCAATTTACATTCCCACCAATAGCGGAAGAGGGTTCCTTTTGTCCACACCCTCCCCAGAATTTGTTGTTTGTAGATTATCTGATGATGCCGATTCTAACAGGTGTGAGGTCTTACCTCATTGTAGTTTTGATTTGCATTTCTCTAATAATTAGTGATGTAGAGCAGCTTTTCATGGGCGTCTTGGCCATCTCTGTGTCTTCTTTGAAGAAACGTCTCTTTAGATCTTCTGCCCATTTTTGTATTGGGTTGTTTGTTTTATTAATATTAAGCTGCATGAGCGGTTTATATATATTGGAGATTAAACCTTTGTCCATTGATTCGTTTGTGAACGTTTTCGCCCATTCTGAGGGTTGCCTTTTTCCATTCCCGTTTTTTTAACAAAGAAAGAAAGCAAGCCAAAGAAGCAGAACACTAATGTGCGTGAAATATGCCTCTTGAAACTGTCGATTTGTAATATGGACGTCTTTTGAATTTTTTGGTCGATATATGACCCCAGGATTTGTTTTCAGGGCAGGTGTCATTTACAGGCCTGTAATGATTTGGAATATCCACTGACCTTTAGCGCAGGGATTAAAGCTGCAGTTGTGTGAAACGGCCACAAGGTGGCAGCAGTTCTCCCTTACCAAATCTGGTTACTAGGGCAGCAGAGCCTCAATGGAAGTCGCCTTCTAGATTGGAATGTAGAACGGAATGTGCCAGGAGAAAGCCCCTCAAGTTTGTCTCACTACTTCATGTTCGTGTTTTTAATTTAATTTTTTATTTTTTATTACAGCAAGTTTGAGTACAACGTTTAGCTTGTTGTTGGTGTGCAAGAGGTGGTTCTTTTACACATATACATATGTCTGTTCTTCCTGGGAACCTTTTCCCATGTACGTTATGACAGAATGTTGAGTAGTCTTCTCTTGGTACTCCGTAGGTCTTTGGTGATTATATACGTCTACTGTGTTTGTATATGTCTGTTAACCCCAATATCGTAATGAATTCAATCCTCACACCTTTCCTTTGGTGAACCATAAGTTTGTTTAATGAATCTGTGATTGCCCTTCTCCGTGGAAATATCTGCCCTGGTATCAATTTATAGGTAACACCTATAAGTGATATGATATGATATGTGTCTTTCACTTTCTGACTTACTCCAAGTCACGTGATTACCTCTAGACTCATCTACGGTGCTGCAAATGGCATTGTGTCCTTTTTTTCCTTGGCGAATATGCTGTCTTAGCGAGGTCCATTTTCGGCAATGTGATTCCCTGAGGGCTGAGGATTAGCTGACCTGGGCAGCATGACCCTGCCGGCAAGCCCTCCGCAGGTGTGCCTGGGTTGAGGTCAATATAAACAGCACTCCAGGCAGCAATAGCCCCTGCAGCTGTGCCTGACTCCATATTCTCTGCACCATCAGCAGTCTCGGGGCTGTGCTGGTGGGAGGGTGTGAGGGTCCACGGCTTTGTGGGTGGCCCGGTGTGAGTGGGGCTCTGCTGGATTTTCGGCAGGAGTTGCCAGGCTGCCACCTGTAAAGAAGAGGATGTGTCACCCATAACTTCCACTGGAATATCTCTCCGGGCTGAGGTGAGGAAGGAAAAAAAGGAGTGGGGGCCGGGGCAGGAGGGGTATCTCAGGCAGGGCAATGGAAAGCTTCCAGAAGAGCGCCCGTGGCCAGGACCATCCTGGCTGACCTGCAGGCACCAAGTTGGCCTGCGTGCTGTCGCTGGTGTGGCTCCACGCCCCTTCCTCTAGGCTTTCAAGCCCTTGTACATATTCAGGTGTTTCACCTGGGAAGGGTGGGAACAGTTCAGCAGCAGCTGGCCTGGGGCTCAGCTCACGTTTACTCACAGAGGCCTCGGCACGGTCCCCCAGCTTTGCAATAAGGACGCTCCTTGCGTGGGCGGGCGGGGCTGCTGGCTGTATGGGAGATGATTCCCCACCTCTGACCAATTTAACAATTGTTTACCACTGCAGCAAGTGCCTTGGTAGTGTTTTCCTCTGTATACCTGTTAGGTTCAGTTTTTTTTTTTCTTTTTTGGTTCAAGTTAGATTTTATTCCTCTTTTATGTATTTATGGATATAAGCATGGAAATAATTCATTCTTATAAATATATCAGTGTGAATGGAAGAACTTTTTTTCTGTTTTATTTTTACATTTTATTTTTAAAAAATTTGAAATTTAATTTTATTTATTTTTTATAAGTAGGTTATTATTAGTTATCTATTTTATGCATAAACATGTATACAGGTCAATCCCAATCTCCCAACTCATCCCACCACCACCACCCCATGGCTTCCCCCACTTTGTGTCCATACGTTTGTTCTCTACCTCTGTGTCTCTATTTCTGCCCTGCAAACCAGTTCATCTGTACCATTTTTCTAGGTTCCACATATAGGCATTAATATACAATATTTGTTTTTCTCTTTCTGACTTACTTCACTCTGCATGACAGTCTCTAGATCCATCAACTTCTCTACAAATGACCGTTTCATTCCTTTTTATGGCTGAGTAATATTCCATTTTATATATGTACCACATCTTTATCCATTCGTCTGTCTGTGGCCATTTAGGTTGCTTCCATTACCTGGCTATTGTAAATAGTGTTGCAATGAACATTGTGGTGAATGTGTCTTTGTGATTTATGGTTTTCTCTGGGTATATGCCCAGAAGTGGGATTGCTGGATCCTATGGTAATTCTCTTTTTAGTTTTTTAAAGGAACCTCCATACTGTTCTCCATAGTGACTGTATCAATTTACATTCCCACCAATAGCGGAAGAGGGTTCCTTTTGTCCACACCCTCCCCAGAATTTGTTGTTTGTAGATTATCTGATGATGCCGATTCTAACAGGTGTGAGGTCTTACCTCATTGTAGTTTTGATTTGCATTTCTCTAATAATTAGTGATGTTGAGCAGCTTTTCATGTGCGTCTTGGCCATCTCTGTGTCTTCTTTGAAGAAACGTCTCTTTAGATCTTCTGCCCATTTTTGTATTGGGTTGTTTGTTTTATTAATATTAAGCTGCATGAGCTGTTTTTATATATTGGAGATTAAACCTTTGTCCATTGATTCGTTTGTGAACGTTTTCGCCCATTCTGAGGGTTGCCTTTTTCCATTCCCGTATTTTTAACAAAGAAAGAAAGCAAGCAAAAGAAGCAGAACACTAATGTGCGTGAAATATGCCTCTTGAAACTGTCGTTTTGAAATATGGACGTCTTTTGAATTTTTTGGTCGATCTATGACCCCAGGATTTGTTTTCAGGGCAGGTGTCATTTACAGGCCTGTAATGATTTGGAATATCCACTGACGATTAGCGCTGGGATTAAAGCTGCTGTTGTGTGAAACGGCCACAAGGTGGCATCAGTTCTCCCTTACCAAATCTGGTTACTAGGGCAGCAGAGCCTCAATGGAAGTCGCGTTCTAGATTGGAATGTAGAACGGAATGTGCCAGGAGAAAGCCCCTCAAGTTTGTCTCACTACTTCTTGTTCGTGTTTTTAATTTAATTTTTTATTTTTTATTACAGCAAGTTTGAGTACAACGTTTAGCTTGTTGTTAGTGTGCAAGAGGTGGTTCTTTTACACATATACATATGTCTGTTCTTCCTGGGAACCTTTTCCCATGTACGTTATAACAGAATGTTGAGTAGTCTTCTCTTGGTATTCCGTAGGTCTTTGGTGATTATATACGTCTACTGTGTTTGTATATGTCTGTTAACCCCAATATCGTAATGAATTCAATCCTCACACCTTTCCTTTGGTGAACCATAAGTTTGTTTAATGAATCTGTGATTGCCCTTCTCCGTGGAAATATCTGTCCTGGTATCAATTTATAGGTAACACCTATAAGTGATATGATATGATATGTGTCTTTCACTTTCTGACTTACTCCAAGTCACGTGATTACCTCTAGACTCATCTACGGTGCTGCAAATGGCATTGTGTCCTTTTTTTCCTTGGCCAATATTCTGTCTTAGTGAGGCCCATTTTCTGCAATGTGATTCCCTGAGGGCTGAGGATTAGCTGACCTGGGCAGCCTGACCCTGCCGGCAAGCCCTCCCCAGGTGTGCCTGGGTTGAGGTCAATATAAACAGCACTCCAGGCAGCAATAGCCCCTGCAGCTGTGCCTGACTCCATATTCTCTGCACCATCAGCAGTCTCGGGGCTGTTCTGGTGGGAGGGTGTGAGGGTCCACGGCTTTGTGGTTGGTCCGGTGTGAGTGGGGCTCTGCTGGATTTTCGGCAGGAGTTGCCAGGCTGCCACCTGTAAAGAAGAGGATGGGTCACCCATAACTTCCACTGGAATATCTTTCCGGGCTGAGGTGAGGAAGGAAAAAAAGGAGTGGGGGCCGGGACAGGAGGGGTATCTCAGGCAGGGCAATGGAAAGCTTCCAGAAGAGCGCCCGTGGCCAGGACCATCCTGGCTGACCTGCAGGCACCAAGTTGGCCTGCGTGCTGTCGCTGGTGTGGCTCCACGGCCCTTCCTCTAGGCTTTCAAGCCCTTGTACATATTCAGGTGTTTCACCTGGGAAGGGTGGGAACAGTTCAGCAGCAGCTGGCCTGGGGCTCAGCTCACGTTTACTCACAGAGGCCTGGGCACGGTCTCCCAGCTTTGCAATAAGGACGCTCCTTGCGTGGGCGGCCGGGGCTGCTGGCTGTATGGGAGATGATTCCCCACCTCTGACCAATTTCAGAATTGTTTACCACTGGAGCAAGTGCCTTGGTAGTGTTTTCCTCTGTATAACTGTTAGGTTCAGTTTTTTCTTTCTTTTTGGTTCAAGTTAGATTTTATTCCTCTTTTATGTATTTATGGATATAAGCATGGAAATACTTCATTCTTATAAATACATCAGTGTGAATGGAAGAACTTTTTTTTCTGTTTTATTTTTACATTTTATTTTTAAAAAATTTGAAATTTAATTTTATTTATTTTTTTATACAGTAGGTTATTATTAGTTATCTATTTTATGCATAAACATGTATACAGGTCAATCCCAATCTCCCAACTCATCCCACCACCACCACCCCATGGCTTCCCCCACTTTGTGTCCATACGTTTGTTCTCTACCTCTGTGTCTCTATTTCTGCCCTGCAAACCAGTTCATCTGTACCATTTTTCTAGGTTCCACATATAGGCATTAATATACAATATTTGTTTTTCTCTTTCTGACTTACTTCACTCTGCATGACAGTCTCTAGATCCATCAACTTCTCTACAAATGACCCAGTTTCATTCCTTTTTATGGCTGAGTAATATTCCATTTTATATATGTACCACATCTTTATCCATTCGTCTGTCTGTGGGCATTTAGGTTGCTTCCATTACCTGGCTATTGTAAATAGTGCTGCAATGAACATTGTGGTGAATGTGTCTTTGTGATTTATGGTTTTCTCTGGGTATATGCCCAGAAGTGGGATTGCTGGATCCTATGGTAATTCTCTTTTTAGTTTTTTAAAGGAACCTCCATACTGTTCTCCATAGTGACTGTATCAATTTACATACCCACCAATAGCGGAAGAGGGTTCCTTTTGTCCACACCCTCCCCAGAATTTGTTGTTTGTACATTATCTGATGATGCCGATTCTAACAGGTGTGAGGTCTTACCTCATTGTAGTTTTGATTTGCATTTCTCTAATAATTAGTGATGTTGAGCAGCTTCTCATGTGCGTCTTGGCCATCTCTGTGACTTCTTTGAAGAAACGTCTCTTTAGATCTTCTGCCCATTTTTGTATTGGGTTGTTTGTTTTATTAATATTAAGCTGCATGAGCTGTTTATATATATTGGAGATTAAACCTTTGTCCATTGATTCGTTTGTGAACGTTTTCGCCCATTCTGAGGGTTGCCTTTTTCCATTCCCGTTTTTTTAACAAAGAAAGAAAGAAAGCAAAAGAAGCAGAACACTAATGTGCGTGAAATATGCCTCTTGAAACTGTCGTTTTGAAATATGGACGTCTTTTGAATTTTTTGGTCGATATATGACCCCAGGATTTGTTTTCAGGGCAGGTGTCATTTACAGGCCGGTAATGATTTGGAATATCCACTGACCATTAGCGCTGGGATTAAAGCTGCAGTTGTGAGAAACGGCCACAAGGTGGCAGCAGTTCTCCCTTACCAAATCTGGTTACTAGGGCAGCAGAGCCTCAATGGAAGTCGCGTTCTAGATTGGAATGTAGAACGGAATGTGCCAGGAGAAAGCCCCTCAAGTGTGTCTCACTACTTCTTGTTCTTGTTTTTAATTTAATCTTTTATTTTTTATTACAGCAAGTTTGAGTACAACGTTTAGCTTGTTGTAGGTGTGCAAGAGGTGGTTCTTTTACACATATACATATGTCTGTTCTTCCTGGGATCCTTTTCCCATGTACGTTATGACAGAATGTTGAGTAGTCTTCTCTTGGTACTCCGTAGGTCTTTGGTGATTATATACGTCTACTGTGTTTGTATATGTCTGTTAACCCCAATATCGTAATGAATTCAATCCTCACACCTTTCCTTTGGTGAACCATAAGTTTCTTTAATGAATCTGTGATTGCCCTTCTCCGTGGAAATATCTGCCCTGGTATCAATTTATAGGTAACACCTATAAGTGATATGATACGATATGTGTCTTTCACTTTCTGACTTACTCCAAGTCACGTGATTACCTCGAGACTCATCTACGGTGCTGCAAATGGCATTGTGTCCTTGTTTTCCTTGGCGAATATTCTGTCTTAGCGAGGTCCATTTTCTGCAATGTGATTCCCTGAGGGCTGAGGATTAGCTGCCCTGGGCAGCCTGACCCTGCCGGCAAGCCCTCCCCAGGTGTGCCTGGGTTGAGGTCAATATAAACAGCACTCCAGGCAGCAATAGCCCCTGCAGCTGTGCCTGACTCCATATTCTCTGCCCCGTCAGCAGTCTCGGGGCTGTGCTGGTGGGAGGGTGGGAGGGTCCATGGCTTTGTGGGTGGCCCGGTGTGAGTGGGGCTCTGCTGGACTTTCGGCAGGAGTTGCCAGGCTGCCACCTGTAAAGAAGAGGATGTGTCACCCATAACTTCCACTGGAATATCTCTCCGGGCTGAGGTGAGGAAGGAAAAAAAGGAGTGGGGGCCGGGACAGGAGGGGTATCTCAGGCAGGGCAATGGAAAGCTTCCAGAAGAGCGCCCGTGGCCAGGACCACCCTGGCTGACCTGCAGGCACCAAGTTGGCCTGCGTGCCGTCGCTGGTGTGGCTCCACGGCCCTCCCTCTAGGCTTTCAAGCCCTTGTACATATTCAGGTGTTTCACCTGGGAAGGGTGGGAACAGTTCAGCAGCATCTGGCCTGGGGCTCAGCTCACGTTTACTCACAGAGGCCTGGGCACGGTCTCCCAGCTTTGCAATAAGGACGCTCCTTGCGTGGGCGGGTGGGGCTGCTGGCTGTATGGGAGATGATTCCCCACCTCTGACCAATTTCAGAATTGTTTACCACTGGAGCAAGTGCCTTGGTAGTGTTTTCCTCTGTATAACTGTTAGGTTCAGTTTTTTTTTTTTCTTTTTTGGTTCAAGTTAGATTTTATTCCTCTTTTATGTATTTATAGATATAAGCATGGAAATAATTCATTGTTATATATACATCAGTGTGAATGGAAGAACTTTTTTTCTGTTTTATTTTTACATTTTATTTTTAAAAATTTTGAAATTTAATTTTGTTTATTTTTTTATACAGTAGGTTATTATTAGTTATCTATTTTATGCATATACATGTATACAGGTCAATCCCAATCTCCCAACTCATCCCACCACCACCACCCCATGGCTTCCCCCACTTTGTGTCCATACGTCTGTTCTCTACCTCTGTGTCTCTATTTCTGCCCTGCAAACCAGTTCATCTGTACCATTTTTCTAGGTTCCACATATAGGCATTAGTATACAATATTTGTTTTTCTCTTTCTGACTTACTTCACTCTGTATGACAGTCTCTAGATCCATCAACTTCTCTACAAATGACCCAGTTTCATTCCTTTTTATGGCTGAGTACTATTCCATTTTATATATGTACCACATCTATATCCATTCGTCTGTCTGTGGGCATTTAGGTTGCTTCCATTACCTGGCTATTGTAAATAGTGCTGCAATGAACATTGTGGTGAATGTGTCTTTGTGATTTATGGTTTTCTCTGGGTATATGCCCAGAAGTGGGATGGCTGGATCCTATGGTAATTCTCTTTTTAGTTTTTTAAAGGAACCTCCATACTGTTCTCCATAGTGACTGTATCAATTTACATTCCCACCAATAGCGGAAGAGGGTTCCTTTTGTCCACACCCTCCCCAGAATTTGTTGTTTGTACATTATCTGATGATGCCGATTCTAACAGGTGTGAGGTCTTACCTCATTGTAGTTTTGATTTGCATTTCTCTAATAATTAGTGATGTTGAGCAGCTTCTCATGTGCGTCTTGGCCATCTCTGTGACTTCTTTGAAGAAACGTCTCTTTAGATCTTCTGCCCATTTTTGTATTGGGTTGTTTGTTTTATTAATATTAAGCTGCATGAGCTGTTTATATATATTGGAGATTAAACCTTTGTCCATTGATTCGTTTGTGAACGTTTTCGCCCATTCTGAGGGTTGCCTTTTTCCATTCCCGTTTTTTTAACAAAGAAAGAAAGAAAGCAAAAGAAGCAGAACACTAATGTGCGTGAAATATGCCTCTTGAAACTGTCGTTTTGAAATATGGACGTCTTTTGAATTTTTTGGTCGATATATGACCCCAGGATTTGTTTTCAGGGCAGGTGTCATTTACAGGCCGGTAATGATTTGGAATATCCACTGACCATTAGCGCTGGGATTAAAGCTGCAGTTGTGAGAAACGGCCACAAGGTGGCAGCAGTTCTCCCTTACCAAATCTGGTTACTAGGGCAGCAGAGCCTCAATGGAAGTCGCGTTCTAGATTGGAATGTAGAACGGAATGTGCCAGGAGAAAGCCCCTCAAGTGTGTCTCACTACTTCTTGTTCTTGTTTTTAATTTAATCTTTTATTTTTTATTACAGCAAGTTTGAGTACAACGTTTAGCTTGTTGTAGGTGTGCAAGAGGTGGTTCTTTTACACATATACATATGTCTGTTCTTCCTGGGATCCTTTTCCCATGTACGTTATGACAGAATGTTGAGTAGTCTTCTCTTGGTACTCCGTAGGTCTTTGGTGATTATATACGTCTACTGTGTTTGTATATGTCTGTTAACCCCAATATCGTAATGAATTCAATCCTCACACCTTTCCTTTGGTGAACCATAAGTTTCTTTAATGAATCTGTGATTGCCCTTCTCCGTGGAAATATCTGCCCTGGTATCAATTTATAGGTAACACCTATAAGTGATATGATACGATATGTGTCTTTCACTTTCTGACTTACTCCAAGTCACGTGATTACCTCGAGACTCATCTACGGTGCTGCAAATGGCATTGTGTCCTTGTTTTCCTTGGCGAATATTCTGTCTTAGCGAGGTCCATTTTCTGCAATGTGATTCCCTGAGGGCTGAGGATTAGCTGCCCTGGGCAGCCTGACCCTGCCGGCAAGCCCTCCCCAGGTGTGCCTGGGTTGAGGTCAATATAAACAGCACTCCAGGCAGCAATAGCCCCTGCAGCTGTGCCTGACTCCATATTCTCTGCCCCGTCAGCAGTCTCGGGGCTGTGCTGGTGGGAGGGTGGGAGGGTCCACGGCTTTGTGGGTGGCCCGGTGTGAGTGGGGCTCTGCTGGACTTTCGGCAGGAGTTGCCAGGCTGCCACCTGTAAAGGAGAGGATGTGTCACCCATAACTTCCACTGGAATATCTCTCCGGGCTGAGGTGAGGAAGGAAAAAAAGGAGTGGGGGCCGGGACAGGAGGGGTATCTCAGGCAGGGCAATGGAAAGCTTCCAGAAGAGCGCCCGTGGCCAGGACCACCCTGGCTGACCTGCTGGCACCAAGTTGGCCTGCGTACCATCGCTGGTGTGGCTCCACGGCCCTCCCTCTAGGCTTTCAAGCCCTTGTACATATTCAGGTGTTTCACCTGGGAAGGGTGGGAACAGTTCAGCAGCATCTGGCCTGGGGCTCAGCTCACGTTTACTCACAGAGGCCTGGGCACGGTCTCCCAGCTTTGCAATAAGGACGCTCCTTGCGTGGGCGGGTGGGGCTGCTGGCTGTATGGGAGATGATTCCCCACCTCTGACCAATTTCAGAATTGTTTACCACTGGAGCAAGTGCCTTGGTAGTGTTTTCCTCTGTATAACTGTTAGGTTCAGTTTTTTTTTTTTTCTTTTTTGGTTCAAGTTAGATTTTATTCCTCTTTTATGTATTTATAGATATAAGCATGGAAATAATTCATTGTTATATATACATCAGTGTGAATGGAAGAACTTTTTTTCTGTTTTATTTTTACATTTTATTTTTAAAAATTTTGAAATTTAATTTTGTTTATTTTTTTATACAGTAGGTTATTATTAGTTATCTATTTTATGCATATACATGTATACAGGTCAATCCCAATCTCCCAACTCATCCCACCACCACCACCCCATGGCTTCCCCCACTTTGTGTCCATACGTCTGTTCTCTACCTCTGTGTCTCTATTTCTGCCCTGCAAACCAGTTCATCTGTACCATTTTTCTAGGTTCCACATATAGGCATTAGTATACAATATTTGTTTTTCTCTTTCTGACTTACTTCACTCTGTATGACAGTCTCCAGATCCATCAACTTCTCTACAAATGACCCAGTTTCATTCCTTTTTATGGCTGAGTACTATTCCATTTTATATATGTACCACATCTTTATCCATTCGTCTGTCTGTGGGCATTTAGGTTGCTTCCATTACCTGGCTATTGTAAATAGTGCTGCAATGAACATTGTGGTGAATGTGTCTTTGTGATTTATGGTTTTCTCTGGGTATATGCCCAGAAGTGGGATTGCTGGATCCTATGGTAATTCTCTTTTTAGTTTTTTAAAGGAACCTCCATACTGTTCTCCATAGTGACTGTATCAATTTACATTCCCACCAATAGCGGAAGAGGGTTCCTTTTGTCCACACCCTCCCCAGAATTTGTTGTTTGTAGATTATCTGATGATGCCGATTCTAACAGGTGTGAGGTCTTACCTCATTGTAGTTTTGATTTGCATTTCTCTAATAATTAGTGATGTTGAGCAGCTTCTCATGTGCGTCTTGGCCATCTCTGTGACTTCTTTGAAGAAACGTCTCTTTAGATCTTCTGCCCATTTTTGTATTGGGTTGTTTGTTTTATTAATATTAAGCCTCATGAGCTGTTTATATATATTGGAGATTAAACCTTTGTCCATTGATTCGTTTGTGAACGTTTTCGCCCATTCTGAGGGTTGCCTTTTTCCATTCCCGTTTTTTTAACAAAGAAAGAAAGAAAGCAAAAGAAGCAGAACACTAATGTGCGTGAAATATGCCTCTTGAAACTGTCGTTTTGAAATATGGACGTCTTTTGAATTTTTTGGTCGATATATGACGCCAGGATTTGTTTTCAGGGCAGGTGTCATTTACAGGCCGTTAATGATTTGGAATATCCACTGACCATTAGCGCTGGGATTAAAGCTGCAGTTGTGAGAAACGGCCACAAGGTGGCAGCAGTTCTCCCTTACCAAATCTGGTTACTAGGGCAGCAGAGCCTCAATGGAAGTCGCGTTCTAGATTGGAATGTAGAACGGAATGTGCCAGGAGAAAGCCCCTCAAGTGTGTCTCACTACTTCTTGTTCTTGTTTTTAATTTAATCTTTTATTTTTTATCACAGCAAGTTTGAGTACAACGTTTAGCTTGTTGTAGGTGTGCAAGAGGTGGTTCTTTTACACATATACATATGTCTGTTCTTCCTGGGATCCTTTTCCCATGTACGTTATGACAGAATGTTGAGTAGTCTTCTCTTGGTACTCCGTAGGTCTTTGGTGATTATATACGTCTACTGTGTTTGTATATGTCTGTTAACCCCAATATCGTAATGAATTCAATCCTCACACCTTTCCTTTGGTGAACCATAAGTTTCTTTAATGAATCTGTGATTGCCCTTCTCCGTGGAAATATCTGCCCTGGTATCAATTTATAGGTAACACCTATAAGTGATATGATACGATATGTGTCTTTCACTTTCTGACTTACTCCAAGTCACGTGATTACCTCGAGACTCATCTACGGTGCTGCAAATGGCATTGTGTCCTTGTTTTCCTTGGCGAATATTCTGTCTTAGCGAGGTCCATTTTCTGCAATGTGATTCCCTGAGGGCTGAGGATTAGCTGCCCTGGGCAGCCTGACCCTGCCGGCAAGCCCTCCCCAGGTGTGCCTGGGTTGAGGTCAATATAAACAGCACTCCAGGCAGCAATAGCCCCTGCAGCTGTGCCTGACTCCATATTCTCTGCCCCGTCAGCAGTCTCGGGGCTGTGCTGGTGGGAGGGTGGGAGGGTCCACGGCTTTGTGGGTGGCCCGGTGTGAGTGGGGCTCTGCTGGACTTTCGGCAGGAGTTGCCAGGCTGCCACCTGTAAAGGAGAGGATGTGTCACCCATAACTTCCACTGGAATATCTCTCCGGGCTGAGGTGAGGAAGGAAAAAAAGGAGTGGGGGCCGGGACAGGAGGGGTATCTCAGGCAGGGCAATGGAAAGCTTCCAGAAGAGCGCCCGTGGCCAGGACCACCCTGGCTGACCTGCTGGCACCAAGTTGGCCTGCGTACCATCGCTGGTGTTGCTCCACGGCCCTCCCTCTAGGCTTTCAAGCCCTTGTACATATTCAGGTGTTTCACCTGGGAAGGGTGGGAACAGTTCAGCAGCATCTGGCCTGGGGCTCAGCTCACGTTTACTCACAGAGGCCTGGGCATGGTCTCCCAGCTTTGCACTAAGGACGCTCCTTGCGTGGGCGGGTGGGGCTGCTGGCTGTATGGGAGATGATTCCCCACCTCTGACCAATTTCAGAATTGTTTACCACTGGAGCAAGTGCCTTGGTAGTGTTTTCCTCTGTATAACTGTTAGGTTCAGTTTTTTTTTTTTTTCTTTTTTGGTTCAAGTTAGATTTTATTCCTCTTTTATGTATTTATAGATATAAGCATGGAAATAATTCATTGTTATATATACATCAGTGTGAATGGAAGAACTTTTTTTCTGTTTTATTTTTACATTTTATTTTTAAAAATTTTGAAATTTAATGTTGTTTATTTTTTTATACAGTAGGTTATTATTAGTTATCTATTTTATGCATATACATGTATACAGGTCAATCCCAATCTCCCAACTCATCCCACCACCACCACCCCATGGCTTCCCCCACTTTGTGTCCATACGTCTGTTCTCTACCTCTGTGTCTCTATTTCTGCCCTGCAAACCAGTTCATCTGTACCATTTTTCTAGGTTCCACATATAGGCATTAGTATACAATATTTGTTTTTCTCTTTCTGACTTACTTCACTCTGTATGACAGTCTCTAGATCCATCAACTTCTCTACAAATGACCCAGTTTCATTCCTTTTTATGGCTGAGTACTATTCCATTTTATATATGTACCACATCTTTATCCATTCGTCTGTCTGTGGGCATTTAGGTTGCTTCCATTACCTGGCTATTGTAAATAGTGCTGCAATGAACATTGTGGTGAATGTGTCTTTGTGATTTATGGTTTTATCTGGGTATATGCACAGAAGTGGGATGGCTGGATCCTATGGTAATTCTCTTTTTAGTTTTTTAAAGGAACCTCCATACTGTTCTCCATAGTGACTGTATCAATTTACATTCCCACCAATAGCGGAAGAGGGTTCCTTTTGTCCACACCCTCCCCAGAATTTGTTGTTTGTACATTATCTGATGATGCCGATTCTAACAGGTGTGAGGTCTTACCTCATTGTAGTTTTGATTTGCATTTCTCTAATAATTAGTGATGTTGAGCAGCTTCTCATGTGCGTCTTGGCCATCTCTGTGACTTCTTTGAAGAAACGTCTCTTTAGATCTTCTGCCCATTTTTGTATTGGGTTGTTTGTTTTATTAATATTAAGCTGCATGAGCTGTTTATATATATTGGAGATTAAACCTTTGTCCATTGATTCGTTTGTGAACGTTTTCGCCCATTCTGAGGGTTGCCTTTTTCCATTCCCGTTTTTTTAACAAAGAAAGAAAGAAAGCAAAAGAAGCAGAACACTAATGTGCGTGAAATATGCCTCTTGAAACTGTCGTTTTGAAATATGGACGTCTTTTGAATTTTTTGGTCGATATATGACCCCAGGATTTGTTTTCAGGGCAGGTGTCATTTACAGGCCGGTAATGATTTGGAATATCCACTGACCATTAGCGCTGGGATTAAAGCTGCAGTTGTGAGAAACGGCCACAAGGTGGCAGCAGTTCTCCCTTACCAAATCTGGTTACTAGGGCAGCAGAGCCTCAATGGAAGTCGCGTTCTAGATTGGAATGTAGAACGGAATGTGCCAGGAGAAAGCCCCTCAAGTGTGTCTCACTACTTCTTGTTCTTGTTTTTAATTTAATCTTTTATTTTTTATCACAGCAAGTTTGAGTACAACGTTTAGCTTGTTGTAGGTGTGCAAGAGGTGGTTCTTTTACACATATACATATGTCTGTTCTTCCTGGGATCCTTTTCCCATGTACGTTATGACAGAATGTTGAGTAGTCTTCTCTTGGTACTCCGTAGGTCTTTGGTGATTATATACGTCTACTGTGTTTGTATATGTCTGTTAACCCCAATATCGTAATGAATTCAATCCTCACACCTTTCCTTTGGTGAACCATAAGTTTCTTTAATGAATCTGTGATTGCCCTTCTCCGTGGAAATATCTGCCCTGGTATCAATTTATAGGTAACACCTATAAGTGATATGATACGATATGTGTCTTTCACTTTCTGACTTACTCCAAGTCACGTGATTACCTCGAGACTCATCTACGGTGCTGCAAATGGCATTGTGTCCTTGTTTTCCTTGGCGAATATTCTGTCTTAGCGAGGTCCATTTTCTGCAATGTGATTCCCTGAGGGCTGAGGATTAGCTGCCCTGGGCAGCCTGACCCTGCCGGCAAGCCCTCCCCAGGTGTGCCTGGGTTGAGGTCAATATAAACAGCACTCCAGGCAGCAATAGCCCCTGCAGCTGTGCCTGACTCCATATTCTCTGCCCCGTCAGCAGTCTCGGGGCTGTGCTGGTGGGAGGGTGGGAGGGTCCACGGCTTTGTGGGTGGCCCGGTGTGAGTGGGGCTCTGCTGGACTTTCGGCAGGAGTTGCCAGGCTGCCACCTGTAAAGGAGAGGATGTGTCACCCATAACTTCCACTGGAATATCTCTCCGGGCTGAGGTGAGGAAGGAAAAAAAGGAGTGGGGGCCGGGACAGGAGGGGTATCTCAGGCAGGGCAATGGAAAGCTTCCAGAAGAGCGCCCGTGGCCAGGACCACCCTGGCTGACCTGCTGGCACCAAGTTGGCCTGCGTACCATCGCTGGTGTGGCTCCACGGCCCTCCCTCTAGGCTTTCAAGCCCTTGTACATATTCAGGTGTTTCACCTGGGAAGGGTGGGAACAGTTCAGCAGCATCTGGCCTGGGGCTCAGCTCACGTTTACTCACAGAGGCCTGGGCACGGTCTCCCAGCTTTGCACTAAGGACGCTCCTTGCGTGGGCGGGTGGGGCTGCTGGCTGTATGGGAGATGATTCCCCACCTCTGACCAATTTCAGAATTGTTTACCACTGGAGCAAGTGCCTTGGTAGTGTTTTCCTCTGTATAACTGTTAGGTTCAGTTTTTTTTTTTTTCTTTTTTGGTTCAAGTTAGATTTTATTCCTCTTTTATGTATTTATAGATATAAGCATGGAAATAATTCATTGTTATATATACATCAGTGTGAATGGAAGAACTTTTTTTCTGTTTTATTTTTACATTTTATTTTTAAAAATTTTGAAATTTAATGTTGTTTATTTTTTTATACAGTAGGTTATTATTAGTTATCTATTTTATGCATATACATGTATACAGGTCAATCCCAATCTCCCAACTCATCCCACCACCACCACCCCATGGCTTCCCCCACTTTGTGTCCATACGTCTGTTCTCTACCTCTGTGTCTCTATTTCTGCCCTGCAAACCAGTTCATCTGTACCATTTTTCTAGGTTCCACATATAGGCATTAGTATACAATATTTGTTTTTCTCTTTCTGACTTACTTCACTCTGTATGACAGTCTCTAGATCCATCAACTTCTCTACAAATGACCCAGTTTCATTCCTTTTTATGGCTGAGTACTATTCCATTTTATATATGTACCACATCTTTATCCATTCGTCTGTCTGTGGGCATTTAGGTTGCTTCCATTACCTGGCTATTGTAAATAGTGCTGCAATGAACATTGTGGTGAATGTGTCTTTGTGATTTATGGTTTTATCTGGGTATATGCACAGAAGTGGGATGGCTGGATCCTATGGTAATTCTCTTTTTAGTTTTTTAAAGGAACCTCCATACTGTTCTCCATAGTGACTGTATCAATTTACATTCCCACCAATAGCGGAAGAGGGTTCCTTTTGTCCACACCCTCCCCAGAATTTGTTGTTTGTAGATTATCTGATGATGCCGATTCTAACAGGTGTGAGGTCTTACCTCATTGTAGTT
The DNA here is from genome assembly GCF_964165515.1 of Mesoplodon bidens. NCBI lineage: Eukaryota > Metazoa > Chordata > Mammalia > Artiodactyla > Ziphiidae > Mesoplodon > Mesoplodon bidens. Next base: position 539,340 of record NW_027672081.1, read on the forward strand.
TTGATTTGCATTTCTCTAATAATTAGTGATGTTGAGCAGCTTCTCATGTGCGTCTTGGCCATCTCTGTGACTTCTTTGAAGAAACGTCTCTTTAGATCTTCTGCCCATTTTTGTATTGGGTTGTTTGTTTTATTAATATTAAGCTGCATGAGCTGTTTATATATATTGGAGATTAAACCTTTGTCCATTGATTCGTTTGTGAACGTTTTCGCCCATTCTGAGGGTTGCCTTTTTCCATTCCCGTTTTTTTAACAAAGAAAGAAAGAAAGCAAAAGAAGCAGAACACTAATGTGCGTGAAATATGCCTCTTGAAACTGTCGTTTTGAAATATGGACGTCTTTTGAATTTTTTGGTCGATATATGACCCCAGGATTTGTTTTCAGGGCAGGTGTCATTTACAGGCCGGTAATGATTTGGAATATCCACTGACCATTAGCGCTGGGATTAAAGCTGCAGTTGTGAGAAACGGCCACAAGGTGGCAGCAGTTCTCCCTTACCAAATCTGGTTACTAGGGCAGCAGAGCCTCAATGGAAGTCGCGTTCTAGATTGGAATGTAGAACGGAATGTGCCAGGAGAAAGCCCCTCAAGTGTGTCTCACTACTTCTTGTTCTTGTTTTTAATTTAATCTTTTATTTTTTATTACAGCAAGTTTGAGTACAACGTTTAGCTTGTTGTAGGTGTGCAAGAGGTGGTTCTTTTACACATATACATATGTCTGTTCTTCCTGGGATCCTTTTCCCATGTACGTTATGACAGAATGTTGAGTAGTCTTCTCTTGGTACTCCGTAGGTCTTTGGTGATTATATACGTCTACTGTGTTTGTATATGTCTGTTAACCCCAATATCGTAATGAATTCAATCCTCACACCTTTCCTTTGGTGAACCATAAGTTTCTTTAATGAATCTGTGATTGCCCTTCTCCGTGGAAATATCTGCCCTGGTATCAATTTATAGGTAACACCTATAAGTGATATGATACGATATGTGTCTTTCACTTTCTGACTTACTCCAAGTCACGTGATTACCTCGAGACTCATCTACGGTGCTGCAAATGGCATTGTGTCCTTGTTTTCCTTGGCGAATATTCTGTCTTAGCGAGGTCCATTTTCTGCAATGTGATTCCCTGAGGGCTGAGGATTAGCTGCCCTGGGCAGCCTGACCCTGCCGGCAAGCCCTCCCCAGGTGTGCCTGGGTTGAGGTCAATATAAACAGCACTCCAGGCAGCAATAGCCCCTGCAGCTGTGCCTGACTCCATATTCTCTGCCCCGTCAGCAGTCTCGGGGCTGTGCTGGTGGGAGGGTGGGAGGGTCCACGGCTTTGTGGGTGGCCCGGTGTGAGTGGGGCTCTGCTGGACTTTCGGCAGGAGTTGCCAGGCTGCCACCTGTAAAGAAGAGGATGTGTCACCCATAACTTCCACTGGAATATCTCTCCGGGCTGAGGTGAGGAAGGAAAAAAAGGAGTGGGGGCCGGGACAGGAGGGGTATCTCAGGCAGGGCAATGGAAAGCTTCCAGAATAGCGCCCATGGCCAGGACCACCCTGGCTGACCTGCTGGCACCAAGTTGGCCTGCGTGCCGTCGCTGGTGTGGCTCCACGGCCCTCCCTCTAGGCTTTCAAGCCCTTGTACATATTCAGGTGTTTCACCTGGGAAGGGTGGGAACAGTTCAGCAGCATCTGGCCTGGGGCTCAGCTCACGTTTACTCACAGAGGCCTGGGCACGGTCTCCCAGCTTTGCAATAAGGATGCTCCTTGCGTGGGCGGGTGGGGCTGCTGCCTGTATGGGAGATGATTCCCCACCTCTGACCAATTTCAGAATTGTTTTCCACTGGAGCAAGTGCCTTGGTAGTGTTTTCCTCTGTATAACTGTTAGGTTCAGTTTTTTTTTTTTTTTCTTTTTTGGTTCAAGTTAGATTTTATTCCTCTTTTATGTATTTATAGATATAAGCATGGAAATAATTCATTGTTATATATACATCAGTGTGAATGGAAGAACTTTTTTTCTGTTTTATTTTTACATTTTATTTTTAAAAATTTTGAAATTTAATTTTGTTTATTTTTTTATACAGTAGGTTATTATTAGTTATCTATTTTATGCATATACATGTATACAGGTCAATCCCAATCTCCCAACTCATCCCACCACCACCACCCCATGGCTTCCCCCACTTTGTGTCCATACGTCTGTTCTCTACCTCTGTGTCTCTATTTCTGCCCTGCAAACCAGTTCATCTGTACCATTTTTCTAGGTTCCACATATAGGCATTAGTATACAATATTTGTTTTTCTCTTTCTGACTTACTTCACTCTGTATGACAGTCTCCAGATCCATCAACTTCTCTACAAATGACCCAGTTTCATTCCTTTTTATGGCTGAGTACTATTCCATTTTATATATGTACCACATCTTTATCCATTCGTCTGTCTGTGGGCATTTAGGTTGCTTCCATTACCTGGCTATTGTAAATAGTGCTGCAATGAACATTGTGGTGAATGTGTCTTTGTGATTTATGGTTTTATCTGGGTATATGCACAGAAGTGGGATGGCTGGATCCTATGGTAATTCTCTTTTTAGTTTTTTAAAGGAACCTCCATACTGTTCTCCATAGTGACTGTATCAATTTACATTCCCACCAATAGCGGAAGAGGGTTCCTTTTGTCCACACCCTCCCCAGAATTTGTTGTTTGTACATTATCTGATGATGCCGATTCTAACAGGTGTGAGGTCTTACCTCATTGTAGTTTTGATTTGCATTTCTCTAATAATTAGTGATGTTGAGCAGCTTCTCATGTGCGTCTTGGCCATCTCTGTGACTTCTTTGAAGAAACGTCTCTTTAGATCTTCTGCCCATTTTTGTATTGGGTTGTTTGTTTTATTAATATTAAGCTGCATGAGCTGTTTATATATATTGGAGATTAAACCTTTGTCCATTGATTCGTTTGTGAACGTTTTCGCCCATTCTGAGGGTTGCCTTTTTCCATTCCCGTTTTTTTAACAAAGAAAGAAAGAAAGCAAAAGAAGCAGAACACTAATGTGCGTGAAATATGCCTCTTGAAACTGTCGTTTTGAAATATGGACGTCTTTTGAATTTTTTGGTCGATATATGACGCCAGGATTTGTTTTCAGGGCAGGTGTCATTTACAGGCCGGTAATGATTTGGAATATCCACTGACCATTAGCGCTGGGATTAAAGCTGCAGTTGTGAGAAACGGCCACAAGGTGGCAGCAGTTCTCCCTTACCAAATCTGGTTACTAGGGCAGCAGAGCCTCAATGGAAGTCGCGTTCTAGATTGGAATGTAGAACGGAATGTGCCAGGAGAAAGCCCCTCAAGTGTGTCTCACTACTTCTTGTTCTTGTTTTTAATTTAATCTTTTATTTTTTATCACAGCAAGTTTGAGTACAACGTTTAGCTTGTTGTAGGTGTGCAAGAGGTGGTTCTTTTACACATATACATATGTCTGTTCTTCCTGGGATCCTTTTCCCATGTACGTTATGACAGAATGTTGAGTAGTCTTCTCTTGGTACTCCGTAGGTCTTTGGTGATTATATACGTCTACTGTGTTTGTATATGTCTGTTAACCCCAATATCGTAATGAATTCAATCCTCACAACTTTCCTTTGGTGAACCATAAGTTTCTTTAATGAATCTGTGATTGCCCTTCTCCGTGGAAATATCTGCCCTGGTATCAATTTATAGGTAACACCTATAAGTGATATGATACGATATGTGTCTTTCACTTTCTGACTTACTCCAAGTCACGTGATTACCTCGAGACTCATCTACGGTGCTGCAAATGGCATTGTGTCCTTGTTTTCCTTGGCGAATATTCTGTCTTAGCGAGGTCCATTTTCTGCAATGTGATTCCCTGAGGGCTGAGGATTAGCTGCCCTGGGCAGCCTGACCCTGCCGGCAAGCCCTCCCCAGGTGTGCCTGGGTTGAGGTCAATATAAACAGCACTCCAGGCAGCAATAGCCCCTGCAGCTGTGCCTGACTCCATATTCTCTGCCCCGTCAGCAGTCTCGGGGCTGTGCTGGTGGGAGGGTGGGAGGGTCCACGGCTTTGTGGGTGGCCCGGTGTGAGTGGGGCTCTGCTGGACTTTCGGCAGGAGTTGCCAGGCTGCCACCTGTAAAGGAGAGGATGTGTCACCCATAACTTCCACTGGAATATCTCTCCGGGCTGAGGTGAGGAAGGAAAAAAAGGAGTGGGGGCCGGGACAGGAGGGGTATCTCAGGCAGGGCAATGGAAAGCTTCCAGAAGAGCGCCCGTGGCCAGGACCACCCTGGCTGACATGCTGGCACCAAGTTGGCCTGCGTACCATCGCTGGTGTGGCTCCACGGCCCTCCCTCTAGGCTTTCAAGCCCTTGTACATATTCAGGTGTTTCACCTGGGAAGGGTGGGAACAGTTCAGCAGCATCTGGCCTGGGGCTCAGCTCACGTTTACTCACAGAGGCCTGGGCACGGTCTCCCAGCTTTGCAATAAGGACGCTCCTTGCGTGGGCGGGTGGGGCTGCTGGCTGTATGGGAGATGATTCCCCACCTCTGACCAATTTCAGAATTGTTTACCACTGGAGCAAGTGCCTTGGTAGTGTTTTCCTCTGTATAACTGTTAGGTTCAGTTTTTTTTTTTTTTCTTTTTTGGTTCAAGTTAGATTTTATTCCTCTTTTATGTATTTATAGATATAAGCATGGAAATAATTCATTGTTATATATACATCAGTGTGAATGGAAGAACTTTTTTTCTGTTTTATTTTTACATTTTATTTTTAAAAAATTTGAAATTTAATTTTGTTTATTTTTTTATACAGTAGGTTATTATTAGTTATCTATTTTATGCATATACATGTATACAGGTCAATCCCAATCTCCCAACTCATCCCACCACCACCACCCCATGGCTTCCCCCACTTTGTGTCCATACGTCTGTTCTCTACCTCTGTGTCTCTATTTCTGCCCTGCAAACCAGTTCATCTGTACCATTTTTCTAGGTTCCACATATAGGCATTAGTATACAATATTTGTTTTTCTCTTTCTGACTTACTTCACTCTGTATGACAGTCTCTAGATCCATCAACTTCTCTACAAATGACCCAGTTTCATTCCTTTTTATGGCTGAGTAATATTCCATTTTATATATGTACCACATCTTTATCCATTCGTGTGTCTGTGGGCATTTAGGTTGCTTCCATTACCTGGCTATTGTAAATAGTGCTGCAATGAACATTGTGGTGAATGTGTCTTTGTGATTTATGGTTTTCTCTGGGTATATGCCCAGAAGTGGGATGGCTGGATCCTATGGTAATTCTCATTTTAGTTTTTTAAAGGAACCTCCATACTGTTCTCCATAGTGACTGTATCAATTTACATTCCCACCAATAGCGGAAGAGGGTTCCTTTTGTCCACACCCTCCCCAGAATTTGTTGTTTGTACATTATCTGATGATGCCGATTCTAACAGGTGTGAGGTCTTACCTCATTGTAGTTTTGATTTGCATTTCTCTAATAATTAGTGATGTTGAGCAGCTTCTCATGTGCGTCTTGGCCATCTCTGTGACTTCTTTGAAGAAACGTCTCTTTAGATCTTCTGCCCATTTTTGTATTGGGTTGTTTGTTTTATTAATATTAAGCTGCATGAGCTGTTTATATATATTGGAGATTAAACCTTTGTCCATTGATTCGTTTGTGAACGTTTTCGCCCATTCTGAGGGTTGCCTTTTTCCATTCCCGTTTTTTTAACAAAGAAAGAAAGAAAGCAAAAGAAGCAGAACACTAATGTGCGTGAAATATGCCTCTTGAAACTGTCGTTTTGAAATATGGACGTCTTTTGAATTTTTTGGTCGATATATGACCCCAGGATTTGTTTTCAGGGCAGGTGTCATTTACAGGCCGGTAATGATTTGGAATATCCACTGACCATTAGCGCTGGGATTAAAGCTGCAGTTGTGAGAAACGGCCACAAGGTGGCAGCAGTTCTCCCTTACCAAATCTGGTTACTAGGGCAGCAGAGCCTCAATGGAAGTCGCGTTCTAGATTGGCATGTAGAACGGAATGTGCCAGGAGAAAGCCCCTCAAGTGTGTCTCACTACTTCTTGTTCTTGTTTTTAATTTAATCTTTTATTTTTTATTACAGCAAGTTTGAGTACAACGTTTAGCTTGTTGTAGGTGTGCAAGAGGTGGTTCTTTTACACATATACATATGTCTGTTCTTCCTGGGATCCTTTTCCCATGTACGTTATGACAGAATGTTGAGTAGTCTTCTCTTGGTACTCCGTAGGTCTTTGGTGATTATATACGTCTACTGTGTTTGTATATGTCTGTTAACCCCAATATCGTAATGAATTCAATCCTCACACCTTTCCTTTGGTGAACCATAAGTTTCTTTAATGAATCTGTGATTGCCCTTCTCCGTGGAAATATCTGCCCTGGTATCAATTTATAGGTAACACCTATAAGTGATATGATACGATATGTGTCTTTCACTTTCTGACTTACTCCAAGTCACGTGATTACCTCGAGACTCATCTACGGTGCTGCAAATGGCATTGTGTCCTTGTTTTCCTTGGCGAATATTCTGTCTTAGCGAGGTCCATTTTCTGCAATGTGATTCCCTGAGGGCTGAGGATTAGCTGCCCTGGGCAGCCTGACCCTGCCGGCAAGCCCTCCCCAGGTGTGCCTGGGTTGAGGTCAATATAAACAGCACTCCAGGCAGCAATAGCCCCTGCAGCTGTGTCTGACTCCATATTCTCTGCCCCGTCAGCAGTCTCGGGGCTGTGCTGGTGGGAGGGTGGGAGGGTCCACGGCTTTGTGGGTGGCCCGGTGTGAGTGGGGCTCTGCTGGACTTTCGGCAGCAGTTGCCAGGCTGCCACCTGTAAAGAAGAGGATGTGTCACCCATAACTTCCACTGGAATATCTCTCCGGGCTGAGGTGAGGAAGGAAAAAAAGGAGTGGGGGCCGGGACAGGAGGGGTATCTCAGGCAGGGCAATGGAAAGCTTCCAGAAGAGCGCCCATGGCCAGGACCACCCTGGCTGACCTGCTGGCACCAAGTTGGCCTGCGTGCCGTCGCTGGTGTGGCTCCACGGCCCTCCCTCTAGGCTTTCAAGCCCTTGTACATATTCAGGTGTTTCACCTGGGAAGGGTGGGAACAGTTCAGCAGCATCTGGCCTGGGGCTCAGCTCACGTTTACTCACAGAGGCCTGGGCACGGTCTCCCAGCTTTGCAATAAGGACGCTCCTTGCGTGGGCGGGTTGGGCTGCTGGCTGTATGGGAGATGATTTCCCACCTCTGACCAATTTCAGAATTGTTTACCACTGGAGCAAGTGCCTTGGTAGTGTTTTCCTCTGTATAACTGTTAGGTTCAGTTTTTTTTTTTTCTTTTTTGGTTCAAGTTAGATTTTATTCCTCTTTTATGTATTTATAGATATAAGCATGGAAATAATTCATTGTTATATATACATCAGTGTGAATGGAAGAACTTTCTTTCTGTTTTATTTTTACATTTTATTTTTAAAAATTTTGAAATTTAATTTTGTTTATTTTTTTATACAGTAGGTTATTATTAGTTATCTATTTTATGCATATACATGTATACAGGTCAATCCCAATCTCCCAACTCATCCCACCACCACCACCCCATGGCTTCCCCCACTTTGTGTCCATACGTCTGTTCTCTACCTCTGTGTCTCTATTTCTGCCCTGCAAACCAGTTCATCTGTACCATTTTTCTAGGTTCCACATATAGGCATTAGTATACAATATTTGTTTTTCTCTTTCTGACTTACTTCACTCTGTATGACAGTCTCCAGATCCATCAACTTCTCTACAAATGACCCAGTTTCATTCCTTTTTATGGCTGAGTACTATTCCATTTTATATATGTACCACATCTTTATCCATTCGTCTGTCTGTGGGCATTTAGGTTGCTTCCATTACCTGGCTATTGTAAATAGTGCTGCAATGAACATTGTGGTGAATGTGTCTTTGTGATTTATGGTTTTCTCTGGGTATATGCCCAGAAGTGGGATTGCTGGATCCTATGGTAATTCTCTTTTTAGTTTTTTAAAGGAACCTCCATACTGTTCTCCATAGTGACTGTATCAATTTACATTCCCACCAATAGCGGAAGAGGGTTCCTTTTGTCCACACCCTCCCCAGAATTTGTTGTTTGTACATTATCTGATGATGCCGATTCTAACAGGTGTGAGGTCTTACCTCATTGTAGTTTTGATTTGCATTTCTCTAATAATTAGTGATGTTGAGCAGCTTCTCATGTGCGTCTTGGCCATCTCTGTGACTTCTTTGAAGAAACGTCTCTTTAGATCTTCTGCCCATTTTTGTATTGGGTTGTTTGTTTTATTAATATTAAGCTGCATGAGCTGTTTATATATATTGGAGATTAAACCTTTGTCCATTGATTCGTTTGTGAACGTTTTCGCCCATTCTGAGGGTTGCCTTTTTCCATTCCCGTTTTTTTAACAAAGAAAGAAAGAAAGCAAAAGAAGCAGAACACTAATGTGCGTGAAATATGCCTCTTGAAACTGTCGTTTTGAAATATGGACGTCTTTTGAATTTTTTGGTCGATATATGACCCCAGGATTTGTTTTCAGGGCAGGTGTCATTTACAGGCCGGTAATGATTTGGAATATCCACTGACCATTAGCGCTGGGATTAAAGCTGCAGTTGTGAGAAACGGCCACAAGGTGGCAGCAGTTCTCCCTTACCAAATCTGGTTACTAGGGCAGCAGAGCCTCAATGGAAGTCGCGTTCTAGATTGGAATGTAGAACGGAATGTGCCAGGAGAAAGCCCCTCAAGTGTGTCTCACTACTTCTTGTTCTTGTTTTTAATTTAATCTTTTATTTTTTATTAGAGCAAGTTTGAGTACAACGTTTAGCTTGTTGTAGGTGTGCAAGAGGTGGTTCTTTTACACATATACATATGTCTGTTCTTCCTGGGATCCTTTTCCCATATACGTTATGACAGAATGTTGAGTAGTCTTCTCTTGGTACTCCGTAGGTCTTTGGTGATTATATACGTCTACTGTGTTTGTATATGTCTGTTACCCCAATATCCTAATGAATTCAATCCTCACACCTTTCCTTTGGTGAACCATAAGTTTCTTTAATGAATCTGTGATTGCCCTTCTCCATGGAAATATCTGCCCTGGTATCAATTTATAGGTAACACCTATAAGTGATATGATACGATATGTGTCTTTCACTTTCTGACTTACTCCAAGTCACATGATTACCTCGAGACTCATCTATGGTGCTGCGAATGGCATTGTGTCCTTTTTTTCCTTGGCGAATATTCTGTCTTAGCGAGGTCCATTTTCTGCAATGTGATTCCCTGAGGGCTGAGGATTAGCTGCCCTGGGCAGCCTGACCCTGCCGGCAAGCCCTCCCCAGGTGTGCCTGGGTTGAGGTCAATATAAACAGCACTCCAGGCAGCAATAGCCCCTGCAGCTGTGCCTGACTCCATATTCTCTGCCCCGTCAGCAGTCTCGGGGCTGTGCTGGTGGGAGGGTGGGAGGGTCCACGGATTTGTGGGTGGCCCGGTGTGAGTGGGGCTCTGCTGGACTTTCGGCAGGAGTTGCCAGGCTGCCACCTGTAAGGAAGAGGATGTGTCACCCATAACTTCCACTGGAATATCTCTCCGGGCTGAGGTGAGAAAGGAAAAAAAGGAGTGGGCGCCGGGACAGGAGGGGTATCTCAGGTAGGGCAATGGAAAGCTTCCAGAAGAGCGCCCGTGGCCAGGACCATCCTGGCTGACCTGCAGGCACCAAGTTGGCCTGCGTGCAGTCGCTGTTGTGGCTCCACGGCCCTCCCTCTAGGCTTTCAAGCCCTTGTACATATTCAGGTGTTTCACCTGGGAAGGGTGGGAACAGTTCAGCAGCATCTGGCCTGGGGCTCAGCTCACCTTTACTCACAGAGGCCTGGGCACGGTCTCCCAGCTTTGCAATAAGGACGCTCCTTGCGTGGGCGGGTGGGGCTGCTGGCTGTATGGGAGATGATTCCCCACCTCTGACCAATTTCAGAATTGTTTACCACTGGAGCAAGTGCCTTGGTAGTGTTTTCCTCTGTATAACTGTTAGGTTCAGTTTTTTTTTTTCTTTTTTGGTTCAAGTTAGATTTTATTCCTCTTTTATGTATTTATAGATATAAGCATGGAAATAATTCATTGTTATATATACATCAGTCTGAATGGAAGAACTTTTTTTCTGTTTTATTTTTACATTTTATTTTTAAAAATTTTGAAATTTAATTTTGTTTATTGTTTTATACAGTAGGTTATTATTAGTTATCTATTTTATGCATATACATGTATACAGGTCAATCCCAATCTCCCAACTCATCCCACCACCACCACCCCATGGCTTCCCCCACTTTGTGTCCATACGTCTGTTCTCTACCTCTGTGTATCTATTTCTGCCCTGCAAACCAGTTCATCTGTACCATTTTTCTAGGTTCCACATATAGGCATTAATATACAATATTTGTTTTTCTCTTTCTGACTTACTTCACTCTGTATGACAGTCTCTAGATCCATCAACTTCTCTACAAATGACCCAGTTTCATTCCTTTTTATGGCTGAGTAATATTCCATTTTATATATGTACCACATCTTTATCCATTCGTCTGTCTGTGGGCATTTAGGTTGCTTCCATTACCTGGCTATTGTAAATAGTGCTGCAATGAACATTGTGGTGAATGTGTCTTTGTGATTTATGGTTTTCTCTGGGTATATGCCCAGAAGTGGGATTGCTGGATCCTATGGTAATTCTCTTTTTAGTTTTTTAAAGGAACCTCCATACTGTTCTCCATAGTGACTGTATCAATTTACATTCCCACCAATAGCGGAAGAGGGTTCCTTTTATCCACACCCTCCCCAGAATTTGTTGTTTGTACATTATCTGATGATGCCGATTCTAACAGGTGTGAGGTCTTACCTCATTGTAGTTTTGATTTGCATTTCTCTAATAATTAGTGATGTTGAGCAGCTTCTCATGTGCGTCTTGGCCATCTCTGTGTCTTCTTTGAAGATACGTCTCTTTAGATCTTCTGCCCATTTTTGTATTGGGTTGTTTGTTTTATTAATATTAAGCTGCATGAGCTGTTTATATATATTGGAGATTAAACCTTTGTCCATTGATTCGTTTGTGAACGTTTTCGCCCATTCTGAGGGTTGCCTTTTTCCATTCCCGTTTTTTTAACAAAGAAAGAAAGAAAGCAAAAGAAGCAGAACACTAATGTGCGTGAAATATGCCTCTTGAAACTGTCGTTTTGAAATATGGACGTCTTTTGAATTTTTTGGTCGATATATGACCCCAGGATTTGTTTTCAGGGCAGGTGTCATTTACAGGCCGGTAATGATTTGGAATATCCACTGACCATTAGCGCTGGGATTAAAGCTGCAGTTGTGAGAAACGGCCACAAGGTGGCAGCAGTTCTCCCTTACCAAATCTGGTTACTAGGGCAGCAGAGCCTCAATGGAAGTCGCGTTCTAGATTGGAATGTAGAACGGAATGTGCCAGGAGAAAGCCCCTCAAGTGTGTCTCACTACTTCTTGTTCTTGTTTTTAATTTAATCTTTTATTTTTTATTACAGCAAGTTTGAGTACAACGTTTAGCTTGTTGTAGGTGTGCAAGAGGTGGTTCTTTTACACATATACATATGTCTGTTCTTCCTGGGATCCTTTTCCCATGTACGTTATGACAGAATGTTGAGTAGTCTTCTCTTGGTACTCCGTAGGTCTTTGGTGATTATATACGTCTACTGTGTTTGTATATGTCTGTTAACCCCAATATCGTAATGAATTCAATCCTCACACCTTTCCTTTGGTGAACCATAAGTTTCTTTAATGAATCTGTGATTGCCCTTCTCCGTGGAAATATCTGCCCTGGTATCAATTTATAGGTAACACCTATAAGTGATATGATACGATATGTGTCTTTCACTTTCTGACTTACTCCAAGTCACGTGATTACCTCGAGACTCATCTACGGTGCTGCAAATGGCATTGTGTCCTTTTTTCCCTTGGCGAATATTCTGTCTTAGCGAGGTCCATTTTCTGCAATGTGATTCCCTGAGGGCTGAGGATTAGCTGCCCTGGGCAGCCTGACCCTGCCGGCAAGCCCTCCCCAGGTGTGCCTGGGTTGAGGTCAATATAAACAGCACTCCAGGCAGCAATAGCCCCTGCAGCTGTGCCTGACTCCATATTCTCTGCCCCGTCAGCAGTCTCGGGGCTGTGCTGGTGGGAGGGTGGGAGGGTCCACGGCTTTGTGGGTGGCCCGGTGTGAGTGGGGCTCTGCTGGACTTTCGGCAGGAGTTGCCAGGCTGCCACCTGTAAAGGAGAGGATGTGTCACCCATAACTTCCACTGGAATATCTCTCCGGGCTGAGGTGAGGAAGGAAAAAAAGGAGTGGGGGCCGGGACAGGAGGGGTATCTCAGGCAGGGCAATGGAAAGCTTCCAGAAGAGCGCCCGTGGCCAGGACCATCCTGGCTGACCTGCAGGCACCAAGTTGGCCTGCGTGCCGTCGCTGGTGTGGCTCCACGGCCCTCCCTCTAGGCTTTCAAGCCCTTGTACATATTCAGGTGTTTCACCTGGGAAGGGTGGGAACTGTTCAGCAGCATCTGGCCTGGGGCTCAGCTCACCTTTACTCACAGAGGCCTGGGCACGGTCTCCCAGCTTTGCAATAAGGACGCTCCTTGCGTGGGCGGGTGGGGCTGCTGGCTGTATGGGAGATGATTCCCCACCTCTGACCAATTTCAGAATTGTTTACCACTGGAGCAAGTGCCTTGGTAGTGTTTTCCTCTGTATAACTGTTAGGTTCAGTTTTTTTTTTTCTTTTTTGGTTCAAGTTAGATTTTATTCCTCTTTTATGTATTTATAGATATAAGCATGGAAATAATTCATTGTTATATATACATCAGTGTGAATGGAAGAACTTTTTTTCTGTTTTATTTTTACATTTTATTTTTAAAAATTTTGAAATTTAATTTTGTTTATTTTTTTATACAGTAGGTTATTATTAGTTATCTATTTTATGCATATACATGTATACAGGTCAATCCCAATCTCCCAACTCATCCCACCACCACCACCCCATGGCTTCCCCCACTTTGTGTCCATACGTCTGTTCTCTACCTCTGTGTCTCTATTTCTGCCCTGCAAACCAGTTCATCTGTACCATTTTTCTAGGTTCCACATATAGGCATTTGTATACAATATTTGTTTTTCTCTTTCTGACTTACTTCACTCTGTATGACAGTCTCTAGATCCATCAACTTCTCTACAAATGACCCAGTTTCATTCCTTTTTATGGCTGAGTAATATTCCATTTTATATATGTACCACATCTTTATCCATTCGTCTGTCTGTGGGCATTTAGGTTGCTTCCATTACCTGGCTATTGTAAATAGTGCTGCAATGAACATTGTGGTGAATGTGTCTTTGTGATTTATGGTTTTCTCTGGGTATATGCCCAGAAGTGGGATGGCTGGATCCTATGGTAATTCTCTTTTTAGTTTTTTAAAGGAACCTCCATACTGTTCTCCATAGTGACTGTATCAATTTACATTCCCACCAATAGCGGAAGAGGGTTCCTTTTGTCCACACCCTCCCCAGAATTTGTTGTTTGTACATTATCTGATGATGCCGATTCTAACAGGTGTGAGGTCTTACCTCATTGTAGTTTTGATTTGCATTTCTCTAATAATTAGTGATGTTGAGCAGCTTCTCATGTGCGTCTTGGCCATCTCTGTGACTTCTTTGAAGAAACGTCTCTTTAGATCTTCTGCCCATTTTTGTATTGGGTTGTTTGTTTTATTAATATTAAGCTGCATGAGCTGTTTATATATATTGGAGATTAAACCTTTGTCCATTGATTCGTTTGTGAACGTTTTCGCCCATTCTGAGGGTTGCCTTTTTCCATTCCCGTTTTTTTAACAAAGAAAGAAAGAAAGCCAAAGAAGCAGAACACTAATGTGCGTGAAATATGCCTCTTGAAACTGTCGTTTTGAAATATGGACGTCTTTTGAATTTTTTGGTCGATATATGACCCCAGGATTTGTTTTCAGGGCAGGTGTCATTTACAGGCCGGTAATGATTTGGAATATCCACTGACCATTAGCGCTGGGATTAAAGCTGCAGTTGTGAGAAACGGCCACAAGGTGGCAGCAGTTCTCCCTTACCAAATCTGGTTACTAGGGCAGCAGAGCCTCAATGGAAGTCCCGTTCTAGATTGGAATGTAGAACGGAATGTGCCAGGAGAAAGCCCCTCAAGTGTGTCTCACTACTTCTTGTTCTTGTTTTTAATTTAATCTTTTATTTTTTATTAGAGCAAGTTTGAGTACAACGTTTAGCTTGTTGTAGGTGTGCAAGAGGTGGTTCTTTTACACATATACATATGTCTGTTCTTCCTGGGATCCTTTTCCCATATACGTTATGACAGAATGTTGAGTAGTCTTCTCTTGGTACTCCGTAGGTCTTTGGTGATTATATACGTCTACTGTGTTTGTATATGTCTGTTACCCCAATATCCTAATGAATTCAATCCTCACACCTTTCCTTTGGTGAACCATAAGTTTCTTTAATGAATCTGTGATTGCCCTTCTCCATGGAAATATCTGCCCTGGTATCAATTTATAGGTAACACATATAAGTGATATGATACGATATGTGTCTTTCACTTTCTGACTTACTCCAAGTCACATGATTACCTCGAGACTCATCTATGGTGCTGCGAATGGCATTGTGTCCTTTTTTTCCTTGGCGAATATTCTGTCTTAGCGAGGTCCATTTTCTGCAATGTGATTCCCTGAGGGCTGAGGATTAGCTGCCCTGGGCAGCCTGACCCTGCCGGCAAGCCCTCCCCAGGTGTGCCTGGGTTGAGGTCAATATAAACAGCACTCCAGGCAGCAATAGCCCCTGCAGCTGTGCCTGACTCCATATTCTCTGCCCCGTCAGCAGTCTCGGGGCTGTGCTGGTGGGAGGGTGGGAGGGTCCACGGCTTTGTGGGTGGCCCGGTGTGAGTGGGGCTCTGCTGGACTTTCGGCAGGAGTTGCCAGGCTGCCACCTGTAAGGAAGAGGATGTGTCACCCATAACTTCCACTGGAATATCTCTCCGGGCTGAGGTGAGAAAGGAAAAAAAGGAGTGGGCGCCGGGAGAGGAGGGGTATCTCAGGCAGGGCAGTGGAAAGCTTCCAGAAGAGTGCCCGTGGCCAGGACCATCCTGGCTGACCTGCAGGCACCAAGTTGGCCTGCGTGCAGTCGCTGTTGTGGCTCCACGGCCCTCCCTCTAGGCTTTCAAGCCCTTGTACATATTCAGGTGTTTCACCTGGGAAGGGTGGGAACAGTTCAGCAGCATCTGGCCTGGGGCTCAGCTCACCTTTACTCACAGAGGCCTGGGCACGGTCTCCCAGCTTTGCAATAAGGACGCTCCTTGCGTGGGCGGGTGGGGCTGCTGGCTGTATGGGAGATGATTCCCCACCTCTGACCAATTTCAGAATTGTTTACCACTGGAGCAAGTGCCTTGGTAGTGTTTTCCTCTGTATAACTGTTAGGTTCAGTTTTTTTTTTTCTTTTTTGGTTCAAGTTAGATTTTATTCCTCTTTTATGTATTTATAGATATAAGCATGGAAATAATTCATTGTTATATATACATCAGTCTGAATGGAAGAACTTTTTTTCTGTTTTATTTTTACATTTTATTTTTAAAAATTTTGAAATTTAATTTTGTTTATTGTTTTATACAGTAGGTTATTATTAGTTATCTATTTTATGCATATACACGTATACAGGTCAATCCCAATCTCCCAACTCATCCCACCACCACCACCCCATGGCTTCCCCCACTTTGTGTCCATACGTCTGTTCTCTACCTCTGTGTATCTATTTCTGCCCTGCAAACCAGTTCATCTGTACCATTTTTCTAGGTTCCACATATAGGCATTAATATACAATATTTGTTTTTCTCTTTCTGACTTACTTCACTCTGTATGACAGTCTCTAGATCCATCAACTTCTCTACAAATGACCCAGTTTCATTCCTTTTTATGGCTGAGTAATATTCCATTTTATATATGTACCACATCTTTATCCATTCGTCTGTCTGTGGGCATTTAGGTTGCTTCCATTACCTGGCTATTGTAAATAGTGCTGCAATGAACATTGTGGTGAATGTGTCTTTGTGATTTATGGTTTTCTCTGGGTATATGCCCAGAAGTGGGATTGCTGGATCCTATGGTAATTCTCTTTTTAGTTTTTTAAAGGAACCTCCATACTGTTCTCCATAGTGACTGTATCAATTTACATTCCCACCAATAGCGGAAGAGGGTTCCTTTTATCCACACCCTCCCCAGAATTTGTTGTTTGTACATTATCTGATGATGCCGATTCTAACAGGTGTGAGGTCTTACCTCATTGTAGTTTTGATTTGCATTTCTCTAATAATTAGTGATGTTGAGCAGCTTCTCATGTGCGTCTTGGCCATCTCTGTGTCTTCTTTGAAGATACGTCTCTTTAGATCTTCTGCCCATTTTTGTATTGGGTTGTTTGTTTTATTAATATTAAGCTGCATGAGCTGTTTATATATATTGGAGATTAAACCTTTGTCCATTGATTCGTTTGTGAACGTTTTCGCCCATTCTGAGGGTTGCCTTTTTCCATTCCCGTTTTTTTAACAAAGAAAGAAAGAAAGCAAAAGAAGCAGAACACTAATGTGCGTGAAATATGCCTCTTGAAACTGTCGTTTTGAAATATGGACGTCTTTTGAATTTTTTGGTCGATATATGACCCCAGGATTTGTTTTCAGGGCAGGTGTCATTTACAGGCCGGTAATGATTTGGAATATCCACTGACCATTAGCGCTGGGATTAAAGCTGCAGTTGTGAGAAACGGCCACAAGGTGGCAGCAGTTCTCCCTTACCAAATCTGGTTACTAGGGCAGCAGAGCCTCAATGGAAGTCGCGTTCTAGATTGGAATGTAGAACGGAATGTGCCAGGAGAAAGCCCCTCAAGTGTGTCTCACTACTTCTTGTTCTTGTTTTTAATTTAATCTTTTATTTTTTATTACAGCAAGTTTGAGTACAACGTTTAGCTTGTTGTAGGTGTGCAACAGGTGGTTCTTTTACACATATACATATGTCTGTTCTTCCTGGGATCCTTTTCCCATGTACGTTATGACAGAATGTTGAGTAGTCTTCTCTTGGTACTCCGTAGGTCTTTGGTGATTATATACGTCTACTGTGTTTGTATATGTCTGTTAACCCCAATATCGTAATGAATTCAATCCTCACACCTTTCCTTTGGTGAACCATAAGTTTCTTTAATGAATCTGTGATTGCCCTTCTCCGTGGAAATATCTGCCCTGGTATCAATTTATAGGTAACACCTATAAGTGATATGATACGATATGTGTCTTTCACTTTCTGACTTACTCCAAGTCACGTGATTACCTCGAGACTCATCTACGGTGCTGCAAATGGCATTGTGTCCTTTTTTCCCTTGGCGAATATTCTGTCTTAGCGAGGTCCATTTTCTGCAATGTGATTCCCTGAGGGCTGAGGATTAGCTGCCCTGGGCAGCCTGACCCTGCCGGCAAGCCCTCCCCAGGTGTGCCTGGGTTGAGGTCAATATAAACAGCACTCCAGGCAGCAATAGCCCCTGCAGCTGTGCCTGACTCCATATTCTCTGCCCCGTCAGCAGTCTCGGGGCTGTGCTGGTGGGAGGGTGGGAGGGTCCACGGCTTTGTGGGTGGCCCGGTGTGAGTGGGGCTCTGCTGGACTTTCGGCAGGAGTTGCCAGGCTGCCACCTGTAAAGGAGAGGATGTGTCACCCATAACTTCCACTGGAATATCTCTCCGGGCTGAGGTGAGGAAGGAAAAAAAGGAGTGGGGGCCGGGACAGGAGGGGTATCTCAGGCAGGGCAATGGAAAGCTTCCAGAAGAGCGCCCGTGGCCAGGACCACCCTGGCTGACCTGCAGGCACCAAGTTGGCCTGCGTGCCGTCGCTGGTGTGGCTCCACGGCCCTCCCTCTAGGCTTTCAAGCCCTTGTACATATTCAGGTGTTTCACCTGGGAAGGGTGGGAACAGTTCAGCAGCATCTGGCCTGGGGCTCAGCTCACCTTTACTCACAGAGGCCTGGGCACGGTCTCCCAGCTTTGCAATAAGGACGCTCCTTGCGTGGGCGGGTGGGGCTGCTGGCTGTATGGGAGATGATTCCCCACCTCTGACCAATTTCAGAATTGTTTACCACTGGAGCAAGTGCCTTGGTAGTGTTTTCCTCTGTATAACTGTTAGGTTCAGTTTTTTTTTTTCTTTTTTGGTTCAAGTTAGATTTTATTCCTCTTTTATGTATTTATAGATATAAGCATGGAAATAATTCATTGTTATATATACATCAGTGTGAATGGAAGAACTTTTTTTCTGTTTTATTTTTACATTTTATTTTTTAAAATTTTGAAATTTAATTTTGTTTATTTTTTTATACAGTAGGTTATTATTAGTTATCTATTTTATGCATATACATGTATACAGGTCAATCCCAATCTCCCAACTCATCCCACCACCACCACCCCATGGCTTCCCCCACTTTGTGTCCATACGTCTGTTCTCTACCTCTGTGTCTCTATTTCTGCCCTGCAAACCAGTTCATCTGTACCATTTTTCTAGGTTCCACATATAGGCATTTGTATACAATATTTGTTTTTCTCTTTCTGACTTACTTCACTCTGTATGACAGTCTCTAGATCCATCAACTTCTCTACAAATGACCCAGTTTCATTCCTTTTTATGGCTGAGTAATATTCCATTTTATATATGTACCACATCTTTATCCATTCGTCTGTCTGTGGGCATTTAGGTTGCTTCCATTACCTGGCTATTGTAAATAGTGCTGCAATGAACATTGTGGTGAATGTGTCTTTGTGATTTATGGTTTTCTCTGGGTATATGCCCAGAAGTGGGATTGCTGGATCCTATGGTAATTCTCTTTTTAGTTTTTTAAAGGAACCTCCATACTGTTCTCCATAGTGACTGTATCAATTTACATTCCCACCAATAGCGGAAGAGGGTTCCTTTTGTCCACACCCTCCCCAGAATTTGTTGTTTGTACATTATCTGATGATGCCGATTCTAACAGGTGTGAGGTCTTACCTCATTGTAGTTTTGATTTGCATTTCTCTAATAATTAGTGATGTTGAGCAGCTTCTCATGTGCGTCTTGGCCATCTCTGTGTCTTCTTTGAAGATACGTCTCTTTAGATCTTCTGCCCATTTTTGTATTGGGTTGTTTGTTTTATTAATATTAAGCTGCATGAGCTGTTTATATATATTGGAGATTAAACCTTTGTCCATTGATTCGTTTGTGAACGTTTTCGCCCATTCTGAGGGTTGCCTTTTTCCATTCCCGTTTTTTTAACAAAGAAAGAAAGAAAGCAAAAGAAGCAGAACACTAATGTGCGTGAAATATGCCTCTTGAAACTGTCGTTTTGAAATATGGACGTCTTTTGAATTTTTTGGTCGATATATGACCCCAGGATTTGTTTTCAGGGCAGGTGTCATTTACAGGCCGGTAATGATTTGGAATATCCACTGACCATTAGCGCTGGGATTAAAGCTGCAGTTGTGAGAAACGGCCACAAGGTGGCAGCAGTTCTCCCTTACCAAATCTGGTTACTAGGGCAGCAGAGCCTCAATGGAAGTCGCGTTCTAGATTGGAATGTAGAACGGAATGTGCCAGGAGAAAGCCCCTCAAGTGTGTCTCACTACTTCTTGTTCTTGTTTTTAATTTAATCTTTTATTTTTTATTACAGCAAGTTTGAGTACAACGTTTAGCTTGTTGTAGGTGTGCAACAGGTGGTTCTTTTACACATATACATATGTCTGTTCTTCCTGGGATCCTTTTCCCATGTACGTTATGACAGAATGTTGAGTAGTCTTCTCTTGGTACTCCGTAGGTCTTTGGTGATTATATACGTCTACTGTGTTTGTATATGTCTGTTAACCCCAATATCGTAATGAATTCAATCCTCACACCTTTCCTTTGGTGAACCATAAGTTTCTTTAATGAATCTGTGATTGCCCTTCTCCGTGGAAATATCTGCCCTGGTATCAATTTATAGGTAACACCTATAAGTGATATGATACGATATGTGTCTTTCACTTTCTGACTTACTCCAAGTCACGTGATTACCTCGAGACTCATCTACGGTGCTGCAAATGGCATTGTGTCCTTTTTTCCCTTGGCGAATATTCTGTCTTAGCGAGGTCCATTTTCTGCAATGTGATTCCCTGAGGGCTGAGGATTAGCTGCCCTGGGCAGCCTGACCCTGCCGGCAAGCCCTCCCCAGGTGTGCCTGGGTTGAGGTCAATATAAACAGCACTCCAGGCAGCAATAGCCCCTGCAGCTGTGCCTGACTCCATATTCTCTGCCCCGTCAGCAGTCTCGGGGCTGTGCTGGTGGGAGGGTGGGAGGGTCCACGGCTTTGTGGGTGGCCCGGTGTGAGTGGGGCTCTGCTGGACTTTCGGCAGGAGTTGCCAGGCTGCCACCTGTAAAGGAGAGGATGTGTCACCCATAACTTCCACTGGAATATCTCTCCGGGCTGAGGTGAGGAAGGAAAAAAAGGAGTGGGGGCCGGGACAGGAGGGGTATCTCAGGCAGGGCAATGGAAAGCTTCCAGAAGAGCGCCCGTGGCCAGGACCACCCTGGCTGACCTGCAGGCACCAAGTTGGCCTGCGTGCCGTCGCTGGTGTGGCTCCACGGCCCTCCCTCTAGGCTTTCAAGCCCTTGTACATATTCAGGTGTTTCACCTGGGAAGGGTGGGAACAGTTCAGCAGCATCTGGCCTGGGGCTCAGCTCACCTTTACTCACAGAGGCCTGGGCACGGTCTCCCAGCTTTGCAATAAGGACGCTCCTTGCGTGGGCGGGTGGGGCTGCTGGCTGTATGGGAGATGATTCCCCACCTCTGACCAATTTCAGAATTGTTTACCACTGGAGCAAGTGCCTTGGTAGTGTTTTCCTCTGTATAACTGTTAGGTTCAGTTTTTTTTTTTCTTTTTTGGTTCAAGTTAGATTTTATTCCTCTTTTATGTATTTATAGATATAAGCATGGAAATAATTCATTGTTATATATACATCAGTGTGAATGGAAGAACTTTTTTTCTGTTTTATTTTTACATTTTATTTTTTAAAATTTTGAAATTTAATTTTGTTTATTTTTTTATACAGTAGGTTATTATTAGTTATCTATTTTATGCATATACATGTATACAGGTCAATCCCAATCTCCCAACTCATCCCACCACCACCACCCCATGGCTTCCCCCACTTTGTGTCCATACGTCTGTTCTCTACCTCTGTGTCTCTATTTCTGCCCTGCAAACCAGTTCATCTGTACCATTTTTCTAGGTTCCACATATAGGCCTTAATATACAATATTTGTTTTTCTCTTTCTGACTTACTTCACTCTGCATGACAGTCTCTAGATTCTTCAACTTCTCTACAAATGACCCAGATTCATTCCTTTTTATGGCTGAGTAATATTCCATTTTATATATGTACCACATCTTTATCCATTCGTCTGTCTGTGGGCATTTAGGTTGCTTCCATTACCTGGCTATTGTAAATAGTGCTGCAATGAACATTGTGGTGAATGTGTCTTTGTGATTTATGGTTTTCTCTGGGTATATGCCCAGAAGTGGGATGGCTGGATCCTATGGTAATTCTCTTTTTAGTTTTTTAAAGGAACCTCCATACTGTTCTCCATAGTGACTGTATCAATTTACATTCCCACCAATAGCGGAAGAGGGTTCCTTTTGTCCACACCCTCCCCAGAATTTGTTGTTTGTACATTATCTGATGATGCCGATTCTAACAGGTGTGAGGTCTTACCTCATTGTAGTTTTGATTTGCATTTCTCTAATAATTAGTGATGTTGAGCAGCTTCTCATGTGCGTCTTGGCCATCTCTGTGACTTCTTTGAAGAAACGTCTCTTTAGATCTTCTGCCCATTTTTGTATTGGGTTGTTTGTTTTATTAATATTAAGCTGCATGAGCTGTTTATATATATTGGAGATTAAACCTTTGTCCATTGATTCGTTTGTGAACGTTTTCGCCCATTCTGAGGGTTGCCTTTTTCCATTCCCGTTTTTTTAACAAAGAAAGAAAGAAAGCCAAAGAAGCAGAACACTAATGTGCGTGAAATATGCCTCTTGAAACTGTCGTTTTGAAATATGGACGTCTTTTGAATTTTTTGGTCGATATATGACCCCAGGATTTGTTTTCAGGGCAGGTGTCATTTACAGGCCGGTAATGATTTGGAATATCCACTGACCATTAGCGCTGGGATTAAAGCTGCAGTTGTGAGAAACGGCCACAAGGTGGCAGCAGTTCTCCCTTACCAAATCTGGTTACTAGGGCAGCAGAGCCTCAATGGAAGTCGCGTTCTAGATTGGAATGTAGAACGGAATGTGCCAGGAGAAAGCCCCTCAAGTGTGTCTCACTACTTCTTGTTCTTGTTTTTAATTTAATCTTTTATTTTTTATTAGAGCAAGTTTGAGTACAACGTTTAGCTTGTTGTAGGTGTGCAAGAGGTGGTTCTTTTACACATATACATATGTCTGTTCTTCCTGGGATCCTTTTCCCATATACGTTATGACAGAATGTTGAGTAGTCTTCTCTTGGTACTCCGTAGGTCTTTGGTGATTATATACGTCTACTGTGTTTGTATATGTCTGTTACCCCAATATCCTAATGAATTCAATCCTCACACCTTTCCTTTGGTGAACCATAAGTTTCTTTAATGAATCTGTGATTGCCCTTCTCCATGGAAATATCTGCCCTGGTATCAATTTATAGGTAACACCTATAAGTGATATGATACGATATGTGTCTTTCACTTTCTGACTTACTCCAAGTCACATGATTACCTCGAGACTCATCTATGGTGCTGCGAATGGCATTGTGTCCTTTTTTTCCTTGGCGAATATTCTGTCTTAGCGAGGTCCATTTTCTGCAATGTGATTCCCTGAGGGCTGAGGATTAGCTGCCCTGGGCAGCCTGACCCTGCCGGCAAGCCCTCCCCAGGTGTGCCTGGGTTGAGGTCAATATAAACAGCACTCCAGGCAGCAATAGCCCCTGCAGCTGTGCCTGACTCCATATTCTCTGCCCCGTCAGCAGTCTCGGGGCTGTGCTGGTGGGAGGGTGGGAGGGTCCACGGATTTGTGGGTGGCCCGGTGTGAGTGGGGCTCTGCTGGACTTTCGGCAGGAGTTGCCAGGCTGCCACCTGTAAGGAAGAGGATGTGTCACCCATAACTTCCACTGGAATATCTCTCCGGGCTGAGGTGAGAAAGGAAAAAAAGGAGTGGGCGCCGGGACAGGAGGGGTATCTCAGGTAGGGCAATGGAAAGCTTCCAGAAGAGCGCCCGTGGCCAGGACCATCCTGGCTGACCTGCAGGCACCAAGTTGGCCTGCGTGCAGTCGCTGTTGTGGCTCCACGGCCCTCCCTCTAGGCTTTCAAGCCCTTGTACATATTCAGGTGTTTCACCTGGGAAGGGTGGGAACAGTTCAGCAGCATCTGGCCTGGGGCTCAGCTCACCTTTACTCACAGAGGCCTGGGCACGGTCTCCCAGCTTTGCAATAAGGACGCTCCTTGCGTGGGCGGGTGGGGCTGCTGGCTGTATGGGAGATGATTCCCCACCTCTGACCAATTTCAGAATTGTTTACCACTGGAGCAAGTGCCTTGGTAGTGTTTTCCTCTGTATAACTGTTAGGTTCAGTTTTTTTTTTTCTTTTTTGGTTCAAGTTAGATTTTATTCCTCTTTTATGTATTTATAGATATAAGCATGGAAATAATTCATTGTTATATATACATCAGTCTGAATGGAAGAACTTTTTTTCTGTTTTATTTTTACATTTTATTTTTAAAAATTTTGAAATTTAATTTTGTTTATTGTTTTATACAGTAGGTTATTATTAGTTATCTATTTTATGCATATACATGTATACAGGTCAATCCCAATCTCCCAACTCATCCCACCACCACCACCCCATGGCTTCCCCCACTTTGTGTCCATACGTCTGTTCTCTACCTCTGTGTATCTATTTCTGCCCTGCAAACCAGTTCATCTGTACCATTTTTCTAGGTTCCACATATAGGCATTAATATACAATATTTGTTTTTCTCTTTCTGACTTACTTCACTCTGTATGACAGTCTCTAGATCCATCAACTTCTCTACAAATGACCCAGTTTCATTCCTTTTTATGGCTGAGTAATATTCCATTTTATATATGTACCACATCTTTATCCATTCGTCTGTCTGTGGGCATTTAGGTTGCTTCCATTACCTGGCTATTGTAAATAGTGCTGCAATGAACATTGTGGTGAATGTGTCTTTGTGATTTATGGTTTTCTCTGGGTATATGCCCAGAAGTGGGATTGCTGGATCCTATGGTAATTCTCTTTTTAGTTTTTTAAAGGAACCTCCATACTGTTCTCCATAGTGACTGTATCAATTTACATTCCCACCAATAGCGGAAGAGGGTTCCTTTTATCCACACCCTCCCCAGAATTTGTTGTTTGTACATTATCTGATGATGCCGATTCTAACAGGTGTGAGGTCTTACCTCATTGTAGTTTTGATTTGCATTTCTCTAATAATTAGTGATGTTGAGCAGCTTCTCATGTGCGTCTTGGCCATCTCTGTGTCTTCTTTGAAGAAACGTCTCTTTAGATCTTCTGCCCATTTTTGTATTGGGTTGTTTGTTTTATTAATATTAAGCTGCATGAGCTGTTTATATATATTGGAGATTAAACCTTTGTCCATTGATTCGTTTGTGAACGTTTTCGCCCATTCTGAGGGTTGCCTTT
Organism: Mesoplodon bidens; assembly: GCF_964165515.1. Lineage (NCBI taxonomy): Eukaryota > Metazoa > Chordata > Mammalia > Artiodactyla > Ziphiidae > Mesoplodon > Mesoplodon bidens. The sequence continues at coordinate 564,201 of NW_027672081.1, forward strand.
TTCCATTCCCGTTTTTTTAACAAAGAAAGAAAGAAAGCAAAAGAAGCAGAACACTAATGTGCGTGAAATATGCCTCTTGAAACTGTCGTTTTGAAATATGGACGTCTTTTGAATTTTTTGGTCGATATATGACCCCAGGATTTGTTTTCAGGGCAGGTGTCATTTACAGGCCGGTAATGATTTGGAATATCCACTGACCATTAGCGCTGGGATTAAAGCTGCAGTTGTGAGAAACGGCCACAAGGTGGCAGCAGTTCTCCCTTACCAAATCTGGTTACTAGGGCAGCAGAGCCTCAATGGAAGTCGCGTTCTAGATTGGAATGTAGAACGGAATGTGCCAGGAGAAAGCCCCTCAAGTGTGTCTCACTACTTCTTGTTCTTGTTTTTAATTTAATCTTTTATTTTTTATTACAGCAAGTTTGAGTACAACGTTTAGCTTGTTGTAGGTGTGCAAGAGGTGGTTCTTTTACACATATACATATGTCTGTTCTTCCTGGGATCCTTTTCCCATGTACGTTATGACAGAATGTTGAGTAGTCTTCTCTTGGTACTCCGTAGGTCTTTGGTGATTATATACGTCTACTGTGTTTGTATATGTCTGTTAACCCCAATATCGTAATGAATTCAATCCTCACACCTTTCCTTTGGTGAACCATAAGTTTCTTTAATGAATCTGTGATTGCCCTTCTCCGTGGAAATATCTGCCCTGGTATCAATTTATAGGTAACACCTATAAGTGATATGATACGATATGTGTCTTTCACTTTCTGACTTACTCCAAGTCACGTGATTACCTCGAGACTCATCTACGGTGCTGCAAATGGCATTGTGTCCTTTTTTCCCTTGGCGAATATTCTGTCTTAGCGAGGTCCATTTTCTGCAATGTGATTCCCTGAGGGCTGAGGATTAGCTGCCCTGGGCAGCCTGACCCTGCCGGCAAGCCCTCCCCAGGTGTGCCTGGGTTGAGGTCAATATAAACAGCACTCCAGGCAGCAATAGCCCCTGCAGCTGTGCCTGACTCCATATTCTCTGCCCCGTCAGCAGTCTCGGGGCTGTGCTGGTGGGAGGGTGGGAGGGTCCACGGCTTTGTGGGTGGCCCGGTGTGAGTGGGGCTCTGCTGGACTTTCGGCAGGAGTTGCCAGGCTGCCACCTGTAAAGGAGAGGATGTGTCACCCATAACTTCCACTGGAATATCTCTCCGGGCTGAGGTGAGGAAGGAAAAAAAGGAGTGGGGGCCGGGACAGGAGGGGTATCTCAGGCAGGGCAATGGAAAGCTTCCAGAAGAGCGCCCGTGGCCAGGACCACCCTGGCTGACCTGCAGGCACCAAGTTGGCCTGCGTGCCGTCGCTGGTGTGGCTCCACGGCCCTCCCTCTAGGCTTTCAAGCCCTTGTACATATTCAGGTGTTTCACCTGGGAAGGGTGGGAACAGTTCAGCAGCATCTGGCCTGGGGCTCAGCTCACCTTTACTCACAGAGGCCTGGGCACGGTCTCCCAGCTTTGCAATAAGGACGCTCCTTGCGTGGGCGGGTGGGGCTGCTGGCTGTATGGGAGATGATTCCCCACCTCTGACCAATTTCAGAATTGTTTACCACTGGAGCAAGTGCCTTGGTAGTGTTTTCCTCTGTATAACTGTTAGGTTCAGTTTTTTTTTTTCTTTTTTGGTTCAAGTTAGATTTTATTCCTCTTTTATGTATTTATAGATATAAGCATGGAAATAATTCATTGTTATATATACATCAGTGTGAATGGAAGAACTTTTTTTCTGTTTTATTTTTACATTTTATTTTTTAAAATTTTGAAATTTAATTTTGTTTATTTTTTTATACAGTAGGTTATTATTAGTTATCTATTTTATGCATATACATGTATACAGGTCAATCCCAATCTCCCAACTCATCCCACCACCACCACCCCATGGCTTCCCCCACTTTGTGTCCATACGTCTGTTCTCTACCTCTGTGTCTCTATTTCTGCCCTGCAAACCAGTTCATCTGTACCATTTTTCTAGGTTCCACATATAGGCATTTGTATACAATATTTGTTTTTCTCTTTCTGACTTACTTCACTCTGTATGACAGTCTCTAGATCCATCAACTTCTCTACAAATGACCCAGTTTCATTCCTTTTTATGGCTGAGTAATATTCCATTTTATATATGTACCACATCTTTATCCATTCGTCTGTCTGTGGGCATTTAGGTTGCTTCCATTACCTGGCTATTGTAAATAGTGCTGCAATGAACATTGTGGTGAATGTGTCTTTGTGATTTATGGTTTTCTCTGGGTATATGCCCAGAAGTGGGATGGCTGGATCCTATGGTAATTCTCTTTTTAGTTTTTTAAAGGAACCTCCATACTGTTCTCCATAGTGACTGTATCAATTTACATTCCCACCAATAGCGGAAGAGGGTTCCTTTTGTCCACACCCTCCCCAGAATTTGTTGTTTGTACATTATCTGATGATGCCGATTCTAACAGGTGTGAGGTCTTACCTCATTGTAGTTTTGATTTGCATTTCTCTAATAATTAGTGATGTTGAGCAGCTTCTCATGTGCGTCTTGGCCATCTCTGTGACTTCTTTGAAGAAACGTCTCTTTAGATCTTCTGCCCATTTTTGTATTGGGTTGTTTGTTTTATTAATATTAAGCTGCATGAGCTGTTTATATATATTGGAGATTAAACCTTTGTCCATTGATTCGTTTGTGAACGTTTTCGCCCATTCTGAGGGTTGCCTTTTTCCATTCCCGTTTTTTTAACAAAGAAAGAAAGAAAGCCAAAGAAGCAGAACACTAATGTGCGTGAAATATGCCTCTTGAAACTGTCGTTTTGAAATATGGACGTCTTTTGAATTTTTTGGTCGATATATGACCCCAGGATTTGTTTTCAGGGCAGGTGTCATTTACAGGCCGGTAATGATTTGGAATATCCACTGACCATTAGCGCTGGGATTAAAGCTGCAGTTGTGAGAAACGGCCACAAGGTGGCAGCAGTTCTCCCTTACCAAATCTGGTTACTAGGGCAGCAGAGCCTCAATGGAAGTCGCGTTCTAGATTGGAATGTAGAACGGAATGTGCCAGGAGAAAGCCCCTCAAGTGTGTCTCACTACTTCTTGTTCTTGTTTTTAATTTAATCTTTTATTTTTTATTAGAGCAAGTTTGAGTACAACGTTTAGCTTGTTGTAGGTGTGCAAGAGGTGGTTCTTTTACACATATACATATGTCTGTTCTTCCTGGGATCCTTTTCCCATATACGTTATGACAGAATGTTGAGTAGTCTTCTCTTGGTACTCCGTAGGTCTTTGGTGATTATATACGTCTACTGTGTTTGTATATGTCTGTTACCCCAATATCCTAATGAATTCAATCCTCACACCTTTCCTTTGGTGAACCATAAGTTTCTTTAATGAATCTGTGATTGCCCTTCTCCATGGAAATATCTGCCCTGGTATCAATTTATAGGTAACACCTATAAGTGATATGATACGATATGTGTCTTTCACTTTCTGACTTACTCCAAGTCACATGATTACCTCGAGACTCATCTATGGTGCTGCGAATGGCATTGTGTCCTTTTTTTCCTTGGCGAATATTCTGTCTTAGCGAGGTCCATTTTCTGCAATGTGATTCCCTGAGGGCTGAGGATTAGCTGCCCTGGGCAGCCTGACCCTGCCGGCAAGCCCTCCCCAGGTGTGCCTGGGTTGAGGTCAATATAAACAGCACTCCAGGCAGCAATAGCCCCTGCAGCTGTGCCTGACTCCATATTCTCTGCCCCGTCAGCAGTCTCGGGGCTGTGCTGGTGGGAGGGTGGGAGGGTCCACGGATTTGTGGGTGGCCCGGTGTGAGTGGGGCTCTGCTGGACTTTCGGCAGGAGTTGCCAGGCTGCCACCTGTAAGGAAGAGGATGTGTCACCCATAACTTCCACTGGAATATCTCTCCGGGCTGAGGTGAGAAAGGAAAAAAAGGAGTGGGCGCCGGGACAGGAGGGGTATCTCAGGTAGGGCAATGGAAAGCTTCCAGAAGAGCGCCCGTGGCCAGGACCATCCTGGCTGACCTGCAGGCACCAAGTTGGCCTGCGTGCAGTCGCTGTTGTGGCTCCACGGCCCTCCCTCTAGGCTTTCAAGCCCTTGTACATATTCAGGTGTTTCACCTGGGAAGGGTGGGAACAGTTCAGCAGCATCTGGCCTGGGGCTCAGCTCACCTTTACTCACAGAGGCCTGGGCACGGTCTCCCAGCTTTGCAATAAGGACGCTCCTTGCGTGGGCGGGTGGGGCTGCTGGCTGTATGGGAGATGATTCCCCACCTCTGACCAATTTCAGAATTGTTTACCACTGGAGCAAGTGCCTTGGTAGTGTTTTCCTCTGTATAACTGTTAGGTTCAGTTTTTTTTTTTCTTTTTTGGTTCAAGTTAGATTTTATTCCTCTTTTATGTATTTATAGATATAAGCATGGAAATAATTCATTGTTATATATACATCAGTCTGAATGGAAGAACTTTTTTTCTGTTTTATTTTTACATTTTATTTTTAAAAATTTTGAAATTTAATTTTGTTTATTGTTTTATACAGTAGGTTATTATTAGTTATCTATTTTATGCATATACATGTATACAGGTCAATCCCAATCTCCCAACTCATCCCACCACCACCACCCCATGGCTTCCCCCACTTTGTGTCCATACGTCTGTTCTCTACCTCTGTGTATCTATTTCTGCCCTGCAAACCAGTTCATCTGTACCATTTTTCTAGGTTCCACATATAGGCATTAATATACAATATTTGTTTTTCTCTTTCTGACTTACTTCACTCTGTATGACAGTCTCTAGATCCATCAACTTCTCTACAAATGACCCAGTTTCATTCCTTTTTATGGCTGAGTAATATTCCATTTTATATATGTACCACATCTTTATCCATTCGTCTGTCTGTGGGCATTTAGGTTGCTTCCATTACCTGGCTATTGTAAATAGTGCTGCAATGAACATTGTGGTGAATGTGTCTTTGTGATTTATGGTTTTCTCTGGGTATATGCCCAGAAGTGGGATTGCTGGATCCTATGGTAATTCTCTTTTTAGTTTTTTAAAGGAACCTCCATACTGTTCTCCATAGTGACTGTATCAATTTACATTCCCACCAATAGCGGAAGAGGGTTCCTTTTATCCACACCCTCCCCAGAATTTGTTGTTTGTACATTATCTGATGATGCCGATTCTAACAGGTGTGAGGTCTTACCTCATTGTAGTTTTGATTTGCATTTCTCTAATAATTAGTGATGTTGAGCAGCTTCTCATGTGCGTCTTGGCCATCTCTGTGTCTTCTTTGAAGATACGTCTCTTTAGATCTTCTGCCCATTTTTGTATTGGGTTGTTTGTTTTATTAATATTAAGCTGCATGAGCTGTTTATATATATTGGAGATTAAACCTTTGTCCATTGATTCGTTTGTGAACGTTTTCGCCCATTCTGAGGGTTGCCTTTTTCCATTCCCGTTTTTTTAACAAAGAAAGAAAGAAAGCAAAAGAAGCAGAACACTAATGTGCGTGAAATATGCCTCTTGAAACTGTCGTTTTGAAATATGGACGTCTTTTGAATTTTTTGGTCGATATATGACCCCAGGATTTGTTTTCAGGGCAGGTGTCATTTACAGGCCGGTAATGATTTGGAATATCCACTGACCATTAGCGCTGGGATTAAAGCTGCAGTTGTGAGAAACGGCCACAAGGTGGCAGCAGTTCTCCCTTACCAAATCTGGTTACTAGGGCAGCAGAGCCTCAATGGAAGTCGCGTTCTAGATTGGAATGTAGAACGGAATGTGCCAGGAGAAAGCCCCTCAAGTGTGTCTCACTACTTCTTGTTCTTGTTTTTAATTTAATCTTTTATTTTTTATTACAGCAAGTTTGAGTACAACGTTTAGCTTGTTGTAGGTGTGCAAGAGGTGGTTCTTTTACACATATACATATGTCTGTTCTTCCTGGGATCCTTTTCCCATGTACGTTATGACAGAATGTTGAGTAGTCTTCTCTTGGTACTCCGTAGGTCTTTGGTGATTATATACGTCTACTGTGTTTGTATATGTCTGTTAACCCCAATATCGTAATGAATTCAATCCTCACACCTTTCCTTTGGTGAACCATAAGTTTCTTTAATGAATCTGTGATTGCCCTTCTCCGTGGAAATATCTGCCCTGGTATCAATTTATAGGTAACACCTATAAGTGATATGATACGATATGTGTCTTTCACTTTCTGACTTACTCCAAGTCACGTGATTACCTCGAGACTCATCTACGGTGCTGCAAATGGCATTGTGTCCTTTTTTCCCTTGGCGAATATTCTGTCTTAGCGAGGTCCATTTTCTGCAATGTGATTCCCTGAGGGCTGAGGATTAGCTGCCCTGGGCAGCCTGACCCTGCCGGCAAGCCCTCCCCAGGTGTGCCTGGGTTGAGGTCAATATAAACAGCACTCCAGGCAGCAATAGCCCCTGCAGCTGTGCCTGACTCCATATTCTCTGCCCCGTCAGCAGTCTCGGGGCTCTGCTGGTGGGAGGGTGGGAGGGTCCACGGCTTTGTGGGTGGCCCGGTGTGAGTGGGGCTCTGCTGGACTTTCGGCAGGAGTTGCCAGGCTGCCACCTGTAAAGGAGAGGATGTGTCACCCATAACTTCCACTGGAATATCTCTCCGGGCTGAGGTGAGGAAGGAAAAAAAGGAGTGGGGGCCGGGACAGGAGGGGTATCTCAGGCAGGGCAATGGAAAGCTTCCAGAAGAGCGCCCGTGGCCAGGACCATCCTGGCTGACCTGCAGGCACCAAGTTGGCCTGCGTGCCGTCGCTGGTGTGGCTCCACGGCCCTCCCTCTAGGCTTTCAAGCCCTTGTACATATTCAGGTGTTTCACCTGGGAAGGGTGGGAACAGTTCAGCAGCATCTGGCCTGGGGCTCAGCTCACCTTTACTCACAGAGGCCTGGGCACGGTCTCCCAGCTTTGCAATAAGGACGCTCCTTGCGTGGGCGGGTGGGGCTGCTGGCTGTATGGGAGATGATTCCCCACCTCTGACCAATTTCAGAATTGTTTACCACTGGAGCAAGTGCCTTGGTAGTGTTTTCCTCTGTATAACTGTTAGGTTCAGTTGTTTTTATTTTTTCTTTTTTGGTTCAAGTTAGATTTTATTCCTCTTTTATGTATTTATAGATATAAGCGTGGAAATAATTCATTGTTATATATACATCAGTGTGAATGGAAGAACTTTTTTTCTGTTTTATTTTTACATTTTATTTTTAAAAATTTTGAAATTTAATTTTGTTTATTTTTTTATACAGTAGGTTATTATTAGTTATCTATTTTATGCATATACATGTATACAGGTCAATCCCAGTCTCCCAACTCATCCCACCACCACCACCCCATGGCTTCCCCCACTTTGTGTCCATACGTCTGTTCTCTACCTCTGTGTCTCTATTTCTGCCCTGCAAACCAGTTCATCTGTACCATTTTTCTAGGTTCCACATATAGGCATTAGTATACAATATTTGTTTTTCTCTTTCTGACTTACTTCACTCTGTATGACAGTCTCTAGATCCATCAACTTCTCTACAAATGACCCAGTTTCATTCCTTTTTATGGCTGAGTAATATTCCATTTTATATATGTACCACATCTTTATCCATTCGTCTGTCTGTGGGCATTTAGGTTGCTTCCATTACCTGGCTATTGTAAATAGTGCTGCAATGAACATTGTGGTGAATGTGTCTTTGTGATTTATGGTTTTCTCTGGGTATATGCCCAGAAGTGGGATGGCTGGATCCTATGGTAATTCTCTTTTTAGTTTTTTAAAGGAACCTCCATACTGTTCTCCATAGTGACTGTATCAATTTACATTCCCACCAATAGCGGAAGAGGGTTCCTTTTGTCCACACCCTCCCCAGAATTTGTTGTTTGTAGATTATCTGATGATGCCGATTCTAACAGGTGTGAAGTCTTACCTCATTGTAGTTTTGATTTGCATTTCTCTAATAATTAGTGATGTTGAGCAGCTTCTCATGTGCGTCTTGGCCATCTCTGTGACTTCTTTGAAGAAACGTCTCTTTAGATCTTCTGCCCATTTTTGTATTGGGTTGTTTGTTTTATTAATATTAAGCTGCATGAGCTGTTTATATATATTGGAGATTAAACCTTTGTCCATTGATTCGTTTGTGAACGTTTTCGCCCATTCTGAGGGTTGCCTTTTCCCATTCCCGTTTTTTTAACAAAGAAAGAAAGAAAGCAAAAGAAGCAGAACACTAATGTGCGTGAAATATGCCTCTTGAAACTGTCGTTTTGAAATATGGACGTCTTTTGAATTTTTTGGTCGATATATGACCCCAGGATTTGTTTTCAGGGCAGGTGTCATTTACAGGCCGGTAATGATTTGGAATATCCACTGACCATTAGCGCTGGGATTAAAGCTGCAGTTGTGAGAAACGGCCACAAGGTGGCAGCAGTTCTCCCTTACCAAATCTGGTTACTAGGGCAGCAGAGCCTCAATGGAAGTCGCGTTCTAGATTGGAATGTAGAACGGAATGTGCCAGGAGAAAGCCCCTCAAGTGTGTCTCACTACTTCTTGTTCTTGTTTTTAATTTAATCTTTTATTTTTTATTACAGCAAGTTTGAGTACAACGTTTAGCTTGTTGTAGGTGTGCAAGAGGTGGTTCTTTTACACATATACATATGTCTGTTCTTCCTGGGATCCTTTTCCCATGTACGTTATGACAGAATGTTGAGTAGTCTTCTCTTGGTACTCCGTAGGTCTTTGGTGATTATATACGTCTACTGTGTTTGTATATGTCTGTTAACCCCAATATCGTAATGAATTCAATCCTCACACCTTTCCTTTGGTGAACCATAAGTTTGTTTAATGAATCTGTGATTGCCCTTCTCCGTGGAAATATCTGCCCTGGTATCAATTTATAGGTAACACCTATAAGTGATATGATACGATATGTGTCTTTCACTTTCTGACTTACTCCAAGTCACGTGATTACCTCGAGACTCATCTACGGTGCTGCAAATGGCATTGTGTCCTTTTTTTCCTTGGCGAATATTCTGTCTTAGCGAGGTCCATTTTCTGCAATGTGATTCCCTGAGGGCTGAGGATTAGCTGCCCTGGGCAGCCTGACCCTGCCGGCAAGCCCTCCCCAGGTGTGCCTGGGTTGAGGTCAATATAAACAGCACTCCAGGCAGCAATAGCCCCTGCAGCTGTGCCTGACTCCATATTCTCTGCCCCGTCAGCAGTCTCGGGGCTGTGCTGGTGGGAGGGTGGGAGGGTCCACGGCTTTGTGGGTGGCCCGGTGTGAGTGGGGCTCTGCTGGACTTTCGGCAGGAGTTGCCAGGCTGCCACCTGTAAAGGAGAGGATGTGTCACCCATAACTTCCACTGGAATACCTCTCCGGGCTGAGGTGAGGAAGGAAAAAAAGGAGTGGGGGCCGGGACAGGAGGGGTATCTCAGGCAGGGCAATGGAAAGCTTCCAGAAGAGCGCCCGTGGCCAGGACCATCCTGGCTGACCTGCAGGCACCAAGTTGGCCTGCGTGCCGTCGCTGGTGTGGCTCCACGGCCCTCCCTCTAGGCTTTCAAGCCCTTGTACATATTCAGGTGTTTCACCTGGGAAGGGTGGGAACAGTTCAGCAGCATCTGGCCTGGGGCTCAGCTCACCTTTACTCACAGAGGCCTGGGCACGGTCTCCCAGCTTTGCAATAAGGACGCTCCTTGCGTGGGCGGGTGGGGCTGCTGGCTGTATGGGAGATGATTCCCCACCTCTGACCAATTTCAGAATTGTTTACCACTGGAGCAAGTGCCTTGGTAGTGTTTTCCTCTGTATAACTGTTAGGTTCAGTTTTTTTTTTTTTTTCTTTTTTGGTTCAAGTTAGATTTTATTCCTCTTTTATGTATTTATAGATATAAGCATGGAAATAATTCATTGTTATATATACATCAGTGTGAATGGAAGAACTTTTTTTCTGTTTTACTTTTACATTTTATTTTTAAAAAATTTGAAATTTAATTTTGTTTATTTTTTTATACAGTAGGTTATTATTAGTTATCTATTTTATGCATATACATGTATACAGGTCAATCCCAATCTCCCAACTCATCCCACCACCACCACCCCATGGCTTCCCCCACTTTGTGTCCATACGTCTGTTCTCTACCTCTGTGTCTCTATTTCTGCCCTGCAAACCAGTTCATCTGTACCATTTTTCTAGGTTCCACATATAGGCATTAGTATACAATATTTGTTTTTCTCTTTCAGACTTACTTCACTCTGTATGACAGTCTCTAGATCCATCAACTTCTCTACAAATGACCCAGTTTCATTCCTTTTTATGGCTGAGTAATATTCCATTTTATATATGTACCACATCTTTATCCATTCGTCTGTCTGTGGGCATTTAGGTTGCTTCCATTACCTGGCTATTGTAAATAGTGCTGCAATGAACATTGTGGTGAATGTGTCTTTGTGATTTATGGTTTTCTCTGGGTATATGCCCAGAAGTGGGATGGCTGGATCCTATGGTAATTCTCTTTTTAGTTTTTTAAAGGAACCTCCATACTGTTCTCCATAGTGACTGTATCAATTTATATTCCCACCAATAGCGGAAGAGGGTTCCTTTTGTCCACACCCTCCCCAGAATTTGTTGTTTGTAGATTATCTGATGATGCCGATTCTAACAGGTGTGAGGTCTTACCTCATTGTAGTTTTGATTTGCATTTCTCTAATAATTAGTGATGTTGAGCAGCTTCTCATGTGCGTCTTGGCCATCTCTGTGTCTTCTTTGAAGAAACGTCTCTTTAGATCTTCTGCCCATTTTTGTATTGGGTTGTTTTATTAATATTAAGCTGCATGAGCTGTTTATATATATTGGAGATTAAACCTTAGTCCATTGATTCGTTTGTGAACGTTTTCGCCCATTCTGAGGGTTGCCTTTTTCCATTCCCGTTTTTTTAACAAAGAAAGAAAGAAAGCAAAAGAAGCAGAACACTAATGTGCGTGAAATATGCCTCTTGAAACTGTCGTTTTGAAATATGGACGTCTTTTGAATTTTTTGGTCGATATATGACCCCAGGATTTGTTTTCAGGGCAGGTGTCATTTACAGGCCGGTAATGATTTGGAATATCCACTGACCATTAGCGCTGGGATTAAAGCTGCAGTTGTGAGAAACGGCCACAAGGTGGCAGCAGTTCTCCCTTACCAAATCTGGTTACTAGGGCAGCAGAGCCTCAATGGAAGTCGCTTTCTAGATTGGAATGTAGAACGGAATGTGCCAGGAGAAAGCCCCTCAAGTGTGTCTCACTACTTCTTGTTCTTGTTTTTAATTTAATCTTTTATTTTTTATTACAGCAAGTTTGAGTACAACGTTTAGCTTGTTGTAGGTGTGCAAGAGGTGGTTCTTTTACACATATACATATGTCTGTTCTTCCTGGGATCCTTTTCCCATGTACGTTATGACAGAATGTTGAGTAGTCTTCTCTTGGTACTCCGTAGGTCTTTGGTGATTATATACGTCTACTGTGTTTGTATATGTCTGTTAACCCCAATATCGTAATGAATTCAATCCTCACACCTTTCCTTTGGTGAACCATAAGTTTGTTTAATGAATCTGTGATTGCCCTTCTCCGTGGAAATATCTGCCCTGGTATCAATTTATAGGTAACACCTATAAGTGATATGATACGATATGTGTCTTTCACTTTCTGACTTACTCCAAGTCACGTGATTACCTCGAGACTCATCTACGGTGCTGCAAATGGCATTGTGTCCTTTTTTCCCTTGGCGAATATTCTGTCTTAGCGAGGTCCATTTTCTGCAATGTGATTCCCTGAGGGCTGAGGATTAGCTGCCCTGGGCAGCCTGACCCTGCCGGCAAGCCCTCCCCAGGTGTGCCTGGGTTGAGGTCAATATAAACAGCACTCCAGGCAGCAATAGCCCCTGCAGCTGTGCCTGACTCCATATTCTCTGCCCCGTCAGCAGTCTCGGGGCTGTGCTGGTGGGAGGGTGGGAGGGTCCACGGCTTTGTGGGTGGCCCGGTGTGAGTGGGGCTCTGCTGGACTTTCGGCAGGAGTTGCCAGGCTGCCACCTGTAAAGGAGAGGATGTGTCACCCATAACTTCCACTGGAATATCTCTCCGGGCTGAGGTGAGGAAGGAAAAAAAGGAGTGGGGGCCGGGACAGGAGGGGTATCTCAGGCAGGGCAATGGAAAGCTTCCAGAAGAGCGCCCATGGCCAGGACCATCCTGGCTGACCTGCAGGCACCAAGTTGGCCTGCGTGCCGTCGCTGGTGTGGCTCCACGGCCCTCCCTCTAGGCTTTCAAGCCCTTGTACATATTCAGGTGTTTCACCTGGGAAGGGTGGGAACAGTTCAGCAGCATCTGGCCTGGGGCTCAGCTCACGTTTACTCACAGAGGCCTGGGCACGGTCTCCCAGCTTTGCAATAAGGACGCTCCTTGCGTGGGCGGGTGGGGCTGCTGGCTGTATGGGAGATGATTCCCCACCTCTGACCAATTTCAGAATTGTTTACCACTGGAGCAAGTGCCTTGGTAGTGTTTTCCTCTGTATAACTGTTAGGTTCAGTTTTTTTTTTTTTCTTTTTTGGTTCAAGTTAGATTTTATTCCTCTTTTATGTATTTATAGATATAAGCATGGAAATAATTCATTGTTATATATACATCAGTGTGAATGGAAGAACTTTTTTTCTGTTTTATTTTTACATTTTATTTTTAAAAATTTTGAAATTTAATTTTGTTTATTTTTTTATACAGTAGGTTATTATTAGTTATCTATTTTATGCATATACATGTATACAGGTCAATCCCAATCTCCCAACTCATCCCACCACCACCACCCCATGGCTTCCCCCACTTTGTGTCCATACGTCTGTTCTCTACCTCTGTGTCTCTATTTCTGCCCTGCAAACCAGTTCATCTGTACCATTTTTCTAGGTTCCACATATAGGCATTAGTATACAATATTTGTTTTTCTCTTTCAGACTTACTTCACTCTGTATGACAGTCTCTAGATCCATCAACTTCTCTACAAATGACCCAGTTTCATTCCTTTTTATGGCTGAGTAATATTCCATTTTATATATGTACCACATCTTTATCCATTCGTCTGTCTGTGGGCATTTAGGTTGCTTCCATTACCTGGCTATTGTAAATAGTGCTGCAATGAACATTGTGGTGAATGTGTCTTTGTGATTTATGGTTTTCTCTGGGTATATGCCCAGAAGTGGGATGGCTGGATCCTATGGTAATTCTCTTTTTAGTTTTTTAAAGGAACCTCCATACTGTTCTCCATAGTGACTGTATCAATTTACATTCCCACCAATAGCGGAAGAGGGTTCCTTTTGTCCACACCCTCCCCAGAATTTGTTGTTTGTACATTATCTGATGATGCCGATTCTAACAGGTGTGAGGTCTTACCTCATTGTAGTTTTGATTTGCATTTCTCTAATAATTAGTGATGTTGAGCAGCTTCTCATGTGCGTCTTGGCCATCTCTGTGACTTCTTTGAAGAAACGTCTCTTTAGATCTTCTGCCCATTTTTGTATTGGGTTGTTTGTTTTATTAATATTAAGCTGCATGAGCTGTTTATATATATTGGAGATTAAACCTTTGTCCATTGATTCGTTTGTGAACGTTTTCGCCCATTCTGAGGGTTGCCTTTTCCCATTCCCGTTTTTTTAACAAAGAAAGAAAGAAAGCAAAAGAAGCAGAACACTAATGTGCGTGAAATATGCCTCTTGAAACTGTCGTTTTGAAATATGGACGTCTTTTGAATTTTTTGGTCGATATATGACCCCAGGATTTGTTTTCAGGGCAGGTGTCATTTACAGGCCGGTAATGATTTGGAATATCCACTGACCATTAGCGCTGGGATTAAAGCTGCAGTTGTGAGAAACGGCCACAAGGTGGCAGCAGTTCTCCCTTACCAAATCTGGTTACTAGGGCAGCAGAGCCTCAATGGAAGTCGCGTTCTAGATTGGAATGTAGAACGGAATGTGCCAGGAGAAAGCCCCTCAAGTGTGTCTCACTACTTCTTGTTCTTGTTTTTAATTTAATCTTTTATTTTTTATTACAGCAAGTTTGAGTACAACGTTTAGCTTGTTGTAGGTGTGCAAGAGGTGGTTCTTTTACACATATACATATGTCTGTTCTTCCTGGGATCCTTTTCCCATGTACGTTATGACAGAATGTTGAGTAGTCTTCTCTTGGTACTCCGTAGGTCTTTGGTGATTATATACGTCTACTGTGTTTGTATATGTCTGTTAACCCCAATATCGTAATGAATTCAATCCTCACACCTTTCCTTTGGTGAACCATAAGTTTGTTTAATGAATCTGTGATTGCCCTTCTCCGTGGAAATATCTGCCCTGGTATCAATTTATAGGTAACACCTATAAGTGATATGATACGATATGTGTCTTTCACTTTCTGACTTACTCCAAGTCACATGATTACCTCGAGACTCATCTACGGTGCTGCAAATGGCATTGTGTCCTTTTTTTCCTTGGCGAATATTCTGTCTTAGCGAGGTCCATTTTCTGCAATGTGATTCCCTGAGGGCTGAGGATTAGCTGCCCTGGGCAGCCTGACCCTGCCGGCAAGCCCTCCCCAGGTGTGCCTGGGTTGAGGTCAATATAAACAGCACTCCAGGCAGCAATAGCCCCTGCAGCTGTGCCTGACTCCATATTCTCTGCCCCGTCAGCAGTCTCGGGGCTGTGCTGGTGGGAGGGTGGGAGGGTCCACGGCTTTGTGGGTGGCCCGGTGTGAGTGGGGCTCTGCTGGACTTTGGGCAGGAGTTGCCAGGCTGCCACCTGTAAAGGAGAGGATGTGTCACCCATAACTTCCACTGGAATATCTCTCCGGGCTGAGGTGAGGAAGGAAAAAAAGGAGTGGGGGCCGGGACAGGAGGGGTATCTCAGGCAGGGCAATGGAAAGCTTCCAGAAGAGCGCCCGTGGCCAGGACCATTCTGGCTGACCTGCAGGCACCAAGTTGGCCTGCGTGCCGTCGCTGGTGTGGCTCCACGGCCCTCCCTCTAGGCTTTCAAGCCCTTGTACATATTCATGTGTTTCACCTGGGAAGGGTGGGAACAGTTCAGCAGCATCTGGCCTGGGGCTCAGCTCACCTTTACTCACAGAGGCCTGGGCACGGTCTCCCAGCTTTGCAATAAGGACGCTCCTTGCGTGGGCGGGTGGGGCTGCTGGCTGTATGGGAGATGATTCCCCACCTCTGACCAATTTCAGAATTGTTTACCACTGGAGCAAGTGCCTTGGTAGTGTTTTCCTCTGTATAACTGTTAGGTTCAGTTTTTTTTTTTTCTTTTTTGGTTCAAGTTAGATTTTATTCCTCTTTTATGTATTTATAGATATAAGCATGGAAATAATTCATTGTTATATATACATCAGTGTGAATGGAAGAACTTTTTTTCTGTTTTATTTTTACATTTTATTTTTAAAAATTTTGAAATTTAATTTTGTTTATTTTTTTATACAGTAGGTTATTATTAGTTATCTATTTTATGCATATACATGTATACAGGTCAATCCCAATCTCCCAACTCATCCCACCACCACCACCCCATGGCTTCCCCCACTTTGTGTCCATACGTCTGTTCTCTACCTCTGTGTCTCTATTTCTGCCCTGCAAACCAGTTCATCTGTACCATTTTTCTAGGTTCCACATATAGGCATTAGTATACAATATTTGTTTTTCTCTTTCTGACTTACTTCACTCTGTATGACAGTCTCTAGATCCATCAACTTCTCTACAAATGACCCAGTTTCATTCCTTTTTATGGCTGAGTAATATTCCATTTTATATATGTACCACATCTTTATCCATTCGTCTGTCTGTGGGCATTTAGGTTGCTTCCATTACCTGGCTATTGTAAATAGTGCTGCAATGAACATTGTGGTGAATGTGTCTTTGTGATTTATGGTTTTCTCTGGGTATATGCCCAGAAGTGGGATTGCTGGATCCTATGGTAATTCTCTTTTTAGTTTTTTAAAGGAACCTCCATACTGTTCTCCATAGTGACTGTATCAATTTACATTCCCACCAATAGCGGAAGAGGGTTCCTTTTGTCCACACCCTCCCCAGAATTTGTTGTTTGTACATTATCTGATGATGCCGATTCTAACAGGTGTGAGGTCTTACCTCATTGTAGTTTTGATTTGCATTTCTCTAATAATTAGTGATGTTGAGCAGCTTCTCATGTGCGTCTTGGCCATCTCTGTGACTTCTTTGAAGAAACGTCTCTTTAGATCTTCTGCCCATTTTTCTATTGGGTTGTTTGTTTTATTAATATTAAGCTGCATGAGCTGTTTATATATATTGGAGATTAAACCTTTGTCCATTGATTCGTTTGTGAACGTTTTCGCCCATTCTGAGGGTTGCCTTTTTCCATTCCCGTTTTTTTAACAAAGAAAGAAAGAAAGCAAAAGAAGCAGAACACTAATGTGCGTGAAATATGCCTCTTGAAACTGTCGTTTTGAAATATGGACGTCTTTTGAATTTTTTGGTCGATATATGACCCCAGGATTTGTTTTCAGGGCAGGTGTCATTTACAGGCCGGTAATGATTTGGAATATCCACTGACCATTAGCGCTGGGATTAAAGCTGCAGTTGTGAGAAACGGCCACAAGGTGGCAGCAGTTCTCCCTTACCAAATCTGGTTACTACGGCAGCAGAGCCTCAATGGAAGTCACGTTCTAGATTGGAATGTAGAACGGAATGTGCCAGGAGAAAGCCCCTCAAGTGTGTCTCACTACTTCTTGTTCTTGTTTTTAATTTAATCTTTTATTTTTTATTACAGCAAGTTTGAGTACAACGTTTAGCTTGTTGTAGGTGTGCAAGAGGTGGTTCTTTTACACATATACATATGTCTGTTCTTCCTGGGATCCTTTTCCCATGTACGTTATGACAGAATGTTGAGTAGTCTTCTCTTGGTACTCCGTAGGTCTTTGGTGATTATATACGTCTACTGTGTTTGTATATGTCTGTTAACCCCAATATCGTAATGAATTCAATCCTCACACCTTTCCTTTGGTGAACCATAAGTTTCTTTAATGAATCTGTGATTGCCCTTCTCCGTGGAAATATCTGCCCTGGTATCAATTTATAGGTAACACCTATAAGTGATATGATACGATATGTGTCTTTCACTTTCTGACTTACTCCAAGTCACGTGATTACCTCGAGACTCATCTACGGTGCTGCAAATGGCATTGTGTCCTTTTTTCCCTTGGCGAATATTCTGTCTTAGCGAGGTCCATTTTCTGCAATGTGATTCCCTGAGGGCTGAGGATTAGCTGCCCTGGGCAGCCTGACCCTGCCGGCAAGCCCTCCCCAGGTGTGCCTGGGTTGAGGTCAATATAAACAGCACTCCAGGCAGCAATAGCCCCTGCAGCTGTGCCTGACTCCATATTCTCTGCCCCGTCAGCAGTCTCGGGGCTGTGCTGGTGGGAGGGTGGGAGGGTCCACGGCTTTGTGGGTGGCCCGGTGTGAGTGGGGCTCTGCTGGACTTTCGGCAGGAGTTGCCAGGCTGCCACCTGTACAGGAGAGGATGTGTCACCCATAACTTCCACTGGAATATCTCTCCGGGCTGAGGTGAGGAAGGAAAAAAAGGAGTGGGGGCCGGGACAGGAGGGGTATCTCAGGCAGGGCAATGGAAAGCTTCCAGAAGAGCGCCCGTGGCCAGGACCATCCTGGCTGACCTGCAGGCACCAAGTTGGCCTGCGTGCCGTCGCTGGTGTGGCTCCACGGCCCTCCCTCTAGGCTTTCAAGCCCTTGTACATATTCAGGTGTTTCACCTGGGAAGGGTGGGAACAGTTCAGCAGCATCTGGCCTGGGGCTCAGCTCACCTTTACTCACAGAGGCCTGGGCACGGTCTCCCAGCTTTGCAATAAGGACGCTCCTTGCGTGGGCGGGTGGGGCTGCTGGCTGTATGGGAGATGATTCCCCACCTCTGACCAATTTCAGAATTGTTTACCACTGGAGCAAGTGCCTTGGTAGTGTTTTCCTCTGTATAACTGTTAGGTTCAGTTGTTTTTATTTTTTCTTTTTTGGTTCAAGTTAGATTTTATTCCTCTTTTATGTATTTATAGATATAAGCATGGAAATAATTCATTGTTATATATACATCAGTGTGAATGGAAGAACTTTTTTTCTGTTTTATTTTTACATTTTATTTTTAAAAATTTTGAAATTTAATTTTGTTTATTTTTTTATACAGTAGGTTATTATTAGTTATCTATTTTATGCATATACATGTATACAGGTCAATCCCAATCTCCCAACTCATCCCACCACCACCACCCCATGGCTTCCCCCACTTTGTGTCCATACGTCTGTTCTCTACCTCTGTGTCTCTATTTCTGCCCTGCAAACCAGTTCATCTGTACCATTTTTCTAGGTTCCACATATAGGCATTAGTATACAATATTTGTTTTTCTCTTTCTGACTTACTTCACTCTGTATGACAGTCTCTAGATCCATCAACTTCTCTACAAATGACCAAGTTTCATTCCTTTTTATGGCTGAGTAATATTCCATTTTATATATGTACCACATCTTTATCCATTCGTCTGTCTGTGGGCATTTAGGTTGCTTCCATTACCTGGCTATTGTAAATAGTGCTGCAATGAACATTGTGGTGAATGTGTCTTTGTGATTTATGGTTTTCTCTGGGTATATGCCCAGAAGTGGGATGGCTGGATCCTATGGTAATTCTCTTTTTAGTTTTTTAAAGGAACCTCCATACTGTTCTCCATAGTGACTGTATCAATTTACATTCCCACCAATAGCGGAAGAGGGTTCCTTTTGTCCACACCCTCCCCAGAATTTGTTGTTTGTACATTATCTGATGATGCCGATTCTAACAGGTGTGAGGTCTTACCTCATTGTAGTTTTGATTTGCATTTCTCTAATAATTAGTGATGTTGAGCAGCTTCTCATGTGCGTCTTGGCCATCTCTGTGACTTCTTTGAAGAAACGTCTCTTTAGATTTTCTGCCCATTTTTGTATTGGGTTGTTTGTTTTATTAATATTAAGCTGCATGAGCTGTTTATATATATTGGAGATTAAACCTTTGTCCATTGATTCGTTTGTGAACGTTTTCGCCCATTCTGAGGGTTGCCTTTTCCCATTCCCGTTTTTTTAACAAAGAAAGAAAGAAAGCAAAAGAAGCAGAACACTAATGTGCGTGAAATATGCCTCTTGAAACTGTCGTTTTGAAATATGGACGTCTTTTGAATTTTTTGGTCGATATATGACCCCAGGATTTGTTTTCAGGGCAGGTGTCATTTACAGGCCGGTAATGATTTGGAATATCCACTGACCATTAGAGCTGGGATTAAAGCTGCAGTTGTGAGAAACGGCCACAAGGTGGCAGCAGTTCTCCCTTACCAAATCTGGTTACTAGGGCAGCAGAGCCTCAATGGAAGTCGCGTTCTAGATTGGAATGTAGAACGGAATGTGCCAGGAGAAAGCCCCTCAAGTGTGTCTCACTACTTCTTGTTCTTGTTTTTAATTTAATCTTTTATTTTTTATTACAGCAAGTTTGAGTACAACGTTTAGCTTGTTGTAGGTGTGCAAGAGGTGGTTCTTTTACACATATACATATGTCTGTTCTTCCTGGGATCCTTTTCCCATGTACGTTATGACAGAATGTTGAGTAGTCTTCTCTTGGTACTCCGTAGGTCTTTGGTGATTATATACGTCTACTGTGTTTGTATATGTCTGTTAACCCCAATATCGTAATGAATTCAATCCTCACACCTTTCCTTTGGTGAACCATAAGTTTCTTTAATGAATCTGTGATTGCCCTTCTCCGTGGAAATATCTGCCCTGGTATCAATTTATAGGTAACACCTATAAGTGATATGATACGATATGTGTCTTTCACTTTCTGACTTACTCCAAGTCACGTGATTACCTCGAGACTCATCTACGGTGCTGCAAATGGCATTGTGTCCTTTTTTTCCTTGGCGAATATTCTGTCTTAGCGAGGTCCATTTTCTGCAATGTGATTCCCTGAGGGCTGAGGATTAGCTGCTCTGGGCAGCCTGACCCTGCCGGCAAGCCCTCCCCAGGTGTGCCTGGGTTGAGGTCAATATAAACAGCACTCCAGGCAGCAATAGCCCCTGCAGCTGTGCCTGACTCCATATTCTCTGCCCCGTCAGCAGTCTCGGGGCTGTGCTGGTGGGAGGGTGGGAGGGTCCACGGCTTTGTGGGTGGCCCGGTGTGAGTGGGGCTCTGCTGGACTTTGGGCAGGAGTTGCCAGGCTGCCACCTGTACAGGAGAGGATGTGTCACCCATAACTTCCACTGGAATATCTCTCCGGGCTGAGGTGAGGAAGGAAAAAAAGGAGTGGGGGCCGGGACAGGAGGGGTATCTCAGGCAGGGCAATGGAAAGCTTCCAGAAGAGCGCCCGTGGCCAGGACCATCCTGGCTGACCTGCAGGCACCAAGTTGGCCTGCGTGCCGTCGCTGGTGTGGCTCCACGGCCCTCCCTCTAGGCTTTCAAGCCCTTGTACATATTCAGGTGTTTCACCTGGGAAGGGTGGGAACAGTTCAGCAGCATCTGGCCTGGGGCTCAGCTCACCTTTACTCACAGAGGCCTGGGCACGGTCTCCCAGCTTTGCAATAAGGACGCTCCTTGCGTGGGCGGGTGGGGCTGCTGGCTGTATGGGAGATGATTCCCCACCTCTGACCAATTTCAGAATTGTTTACCACTGGAGCAAGTGCCTTGGTAGTGTTTTCCTCTGTATAACTGTTAGGTTCAGTTTTTTTTTTTTTCTTTTTTGGTTCAAGTTAGATTTTATTCCTCTTTTATGTATTTATAGATATAAGCATGGAAATAATTCATTGTTATATATACATCAGTGTGAATGGAAGAACTTTTTTTCTGTTTTATTTTTACATTTTATTTTTAAAAATTTTGAAATTTAATTTTGTTTATTTTTTTATACAGTAGGTTATTATTAGTTATCTATTTTATGCATATACATGTATACAGGTCAATCCCAATCTCCCAACTCATCCCACCACCACCACCCCATGGCTTCCCCCACTTTGTGTCCATACGTCTGTTCTCTACCTCTGTGTCTCTATTTCTGCCCTGCAAACCAGTTCATCTGTACCATTTTTCTAGGTTCCACATATAGGCATTAGTATACAATATTTGTTTTTCTCTTTCTGACTTACTTCACTCTGTATGACAGTCTCTAGATCCATCAACTTCTCTACAAATGACCCAGTTTCATTCCTTTTTATGGCTGAGTAATATTCCATTTTATATATGTACCACATCTTTATCCATTCGTCTGTCTGTGGGCATTTAGGTTGCTTCCATTACCTGGCTATTGTAAATAGTGCTGCAATGAACATTGTGGTGAATGTGTCTTTGTGATTTATGGTTTTCTCTGGGTATATGCCCAGAAGTGGGATGGCTGGATCCTATGGTAATTCTCTTTTTAGTTTTTTAAAGGAACCTCCATACTGTTCTCCATAGTGACTGTATCAATTTACATTCCCACCAATAGCGGAAGAGGGTTCCTTTTATCCACACCCTCCCCAGAATTTGTTGTTTGTACATTATCTGATGATGCCGATTCTAACAGGTGTGAGGTCTTACCTCATTGTAGTTTTGATTTGCATTTCTCTAATAATTAGTGATGTTGAGCAGCTTCTCATGTGCGTCTTGGCCATCTCTGTGTCTTCTTTGAAGAAACGTCTCTTTAGATCTTCTGCCCATTTTTGTATTGGGTTGTTTTATTAATATTAAGCTGCATGAGCTGTTTATATATATTGGAGATTAAACCTTTGTCCATTGATTCGTTTGTGAACGTTTTCGCCCATTCTGAGGGTTGCCTTTTTCCATTCCCGTTTTTTTAACAAAGAAAGAAAGCAAGCAAAAGAAGCAGAACACTAATGTGCGTGAAATATGCCTCTTGAAACTGTCGTTTTGAAATATGGACGTCTTTTGAATTTTTTGGTCGATATATGACCCCAGGATTTGTTTTCAGGGCAGGTGTCATTTACAGGCCGGTAATGATTTGGAATATCCACTGACCATTAGCGCTGGGATTAAAGCTGCAGTTGTGAGAAACGGCCACAAGGTGGCAGCAGTTCTCCCTTACCAAATCTGGTTACTAGGGCAGCAGAGCCTCAATGGAAGTCGCGTTCTAGATTGGAATGTAGAACGGAATGTGCCAGGAGAAAGCCCCTCAAGTGTGTCTCACTACTTCTTGTTCTTGTTTTTAATTTAATCTTTTATTTTTTATTACAGCAAGTTTGAGTACAACGTTTAGCTTGTTGTAGGTGTGCAAGAGGTGGTTCTTTTACACATATACATATGTCTGTTCTTCCTGGGATCCTTTTCCCATGTACGTTATGACAGAATGTTGAGTAGTCTTCTCTTGGTACTCCGTAGGTCTTTGGTGATTATATACGTCTACTGTGTTTGTATATGTCTGTTAACCCCAATATCGTAATGAATTCAATCCTCACACCTTTCCTTTGGTGAACCATAAGTTTGTTTAATGAATCTGTGATTGCCCTTCTCCGTGGAAATATCTGCCCTGGTATCAATTTATAGGTAACACCTATAAGTGATATGATACGATATGTGTCTTTCACTTTCTGACTTACTCCAAGTCACGTGATTACCTCGAGACTCATCTACGGTGCTGCAAATGGCATTGTGTCCTTTTTTCCCTTGGCGAATATTCTGTCTTAGCGAGGTCCATTTTCTGCAATGTGATTCCCTGAGGGCTGAGGATTAGCTGCCCTGGGCAGCCTGACCCTGCCGGCAAGCCCTCCCCAGGTGTGCCTGGGTTGAGGTCAATATAAACAGCACTCCAGGCAGCAATAGCCCCTGCAGCTGTGCCTGACTCCATATTCTCTGCCCCGTCAGCAGTCTCGGGGCTGTGCTGGTGGGAGGGTGGGAGGGTCCACGGCTTTGTGGGTGGCCCGGTGTGAGTGGGGCTCTGCTGGACTTTCGGCAGGAGTTGCCAGGCTGCCACCTGTACAGGAGAGGATGTGTCACCCATAACTTCCACTGGAATATCTCTCCGGGCTGAGGTGAGGAAGGAAAAAAAGGAGTGGGGGCCGGGACAGGAGGGGTATCTCAGGCAGGGCAATGGAAAGCTTCCAGAAGAGCGCCCGTGGCCAGGACCATCCTGGCTGACCTGCAGGCACCAAGTTGGCCTGCGTGCCGTCGCTGGTGTGGCTCCACGGCCCTCCCTCTAGGCTTTCAAGCCCTTGTACATATTCAGGTGTTTCACCTGGGAAGGGTGGGAACAGTTCAGCAGCATCTGGCCTGGGGCTCAGCTCACCTTTACTCACAGAGGCCTGGGCACGGTCTCCCAGCTTTGCAATAAGGACGCTCCTTGCGTGGGCGGGTGGGGCTGCTGGCTGTATGGGAGATGATTCCCCACCTCTGACCAATTTCAGAATTGTTTACCACTGGAGCAAGTGCCTTGGTAGTGTTTTCCTCTGTATAACTGTTAGGTTCAGTTTTTTTTTTTCTTTTTTGGTTCAAGTTAGATTTTATTCCTCTTTTATGTATTTATAGATATAAGCATGGAAATAATTCATTGTTATATATACATCAGTGTGAATGGAAGAACTTTTTTTCTGTTTTATTTTTACATTTTATTTTTAAAAATTTTGAAATTTAATTTTGTTTATTTTTTTATACAGTAGGTTATTATTAGTTATCTATTTTATGCATATACATGTATACAGGTCAATCCCAATCTCCCAACTCATCCCACCACCACCACCCCATGGCTTCCCCCACTTTGTGTCCATACGTCTGTTCTCTACCTCTGTGTCTCTATTTCTGCCCTGCAAACCAGTTCATCTGTACCATTTTTCTAGGTTCCACATATAGGCATTAGTATACAATATTTGTTTTTCTCTTTCTGACTTACTTCACTCTGTATGACAGTCTCTAGATCCATCAACTTCTCTACAAATGACCCAGTTTCATTCCTTTTTATGGCTGAGTAATATTCCATTTTATATATGTACCACATCTTTATCCATTCGTCTGTCTGTGGGCATTTAGGTTGCTTCCATTACCTGGCTATTGTAAATAGTGCTGCAATGAACATTGTGGTGAATGTGTCTTTGTGATTTATGGTTTTCTATGGGTATATGCCCAGAAGTGGGATGGCTGGATCCTATGGTAATTCTCTTTTTAGTTTTTTAAAGGAACCTCCATACTGTTCTCCATAGTGACTGTATCAATTTACATTCCCACCAATAGCGGAAGAGGGTTCCTTTTATCCACACCCTCCCCAGAATTTGTTGTTTGTACATTATCTGATGATGCCGATTCTAACAGGTGTGAGGTCTTACCTCATTGTAGTTTTGATTTGCATTTCTCTAATAATTAGTGATGTTGAGCAGCTTCTCATGTGCGTCTTGGCCATCTCTGTGTCTTCTTTGAAGAAACGTCTCTTTAGATCTTCTGCCCATTTTTGTATTGGGTTGTTTTATTAATATTAAGCTGCATGAGCTGTTTATATATATTGGAGATTAAACCTTTGTCCATTGATTCGTTTGTGAACGTTTTCGCCCATTCTGAGGGTTGCCTTTTTCCATTCCCGTTTTTTTAACAAAGAAAGAAAGAAAGCAAAAGAAGCAGAACACTAATGTGCGTGAAATATGCCTCTTGAAACTGTCGTTTTGAAATATGGACGTCTTTTGAATTTTTTGGTCGATATATGACCCCAGGATTTGTTTTCAGGGCAGGTGTCATTTACAGGCCGGTAATGATTTGGAATATCCACTGACCATTAGCGCTGGGATTAAAGCTGCAGTTGTGAGAAACGGCCACAAGGTGGCAGCAGTTCTCCCTTACCAAATCTGGTTACTAGGGCAGCAGAGCCTCAATGGAAGTCGCGTTCTAGATTGGAATGTAGAACGGAATGTGCCAGGAGAAAGCCCCTCAAGTGTGTCTCACTACTTCTTGTTCTTGTTTTTAATTTAATCTTTTATTTTTTATTACAGCAAGTTTGAGTACAACGTTTAGCTTGTTGTAGGTGTGCAAGAGGTGGTTCTTTTACACATATACATATGTCTGTTCTTCCTGGGATCCTTTTCCCATGTACGTTATGACAGAATGTTGAGTAGTCTTCTCTTGGTACTCCGTAGGTCTTTGGTGATTATATACGTCTACTGTGTTTGTATATGTCTGTTAACCCCAATATCGTAATGAATTCAATCCTCACACCTTTCCTTTGGTGAACCATAAGTTTCTTTAATGAATCTGTGATTGCCCTTCTCCGTGGAAATATCTGCCCTGGTATCAATTTATAGGTAACACCTATAAGTGATATGATACGATATGTGTCTTTCACTTTCTGACTTACTCCAAGTCACGTGATTACCTCGAGACTCATCTACGGTGCTGCAAATGGCATTGTGTCCTTTTTTCCCTTGGCGAATATTCTGTCTTAGCGAGGTCCATTTTCTGCAATGTGATTCCCTGAGGGCTGAGGATTAGCTGCCCTGGGCAGCCTGACCCTGCCGGCAAGCCCTCCCCAGGTGTGCCTGGGTTGAGGTCAATATAAACAGCACTCCAGGCAGCAATAGCCCCTGCAGCTGTGCCTGACTCCATATTCTCTGCCCCGTCAGCAGTCTCGGGGCTGTGCTGGTGGGAGGGTGGGAGGGTCCACGGCTTTGTGGGTGGCCCGGTGTGAGTGGGGCTCTGCTGGACTTTCGGCAGGAGTTGCCAGGCTGCCACCTGTACAGGAGAGGATGTGTCACCCATAACTTCCACTGGAATATCTCTCCGGGCTGAGGTGAGGAAGGAAAAAAAGGAGTGGGGGCCGGGACAGGAGGGGTATCTCAGGCAGGGCAATGGAAAGCTTCCAGAAGAGCGCCCGTGGCCAGGACCATCCTGGCTGACCTGCAGGCACCAAGTTGGCCTGCGTGCCGTCGCTGGTGTGGCTCCACGGCCCTCCCTCTAGGCTTTCAAGCCCTTGTACATATTCAGGTGTTTCACCTGGGAAGGGTGGGAACAGTTCAGCAGCATCTGGCCTGGGGCTCAGCTCACCTTTACTCACAGAGGCCTGGGCACGGTCTCCCAGCTTTGCAATAAGGACGCTCCTTGCGTGGGCGGGTGGGGCTGCTGGCTGTATGGGAGATGATTCCCCACCTCTGACCAATTTCAGAATTGTTTACCACTGGAGCAAGTGCCTTGGTAGTGTTTTCCTCTGTATAACTGTTAGGTTCAGTTTTTTTTTTTTTCTTTTTTGGTTCAAGTTAGATTTTATTCCTCTTTTATGTATTTATAGATATAAGCATGGAAATAATTCATTGTTATATATACATCAGTGTGAATGGAAGAACTTTTTTTCTGTTTTATTTTTACATTTTATTTTTAAAAATTTTGAAATTTAATTTTGTTTATTTTTTTATACAGTAGGTTATTATTAGTTATCTATTTTATGCATATACATGTATACAGGTCATTCCCAATCTCCCAACTCATCCCACCACCACCACCCCATGGCTTCCCCCACTTTGTGTCCATACGTCTGTTCTCTACCTCTGTGTCTCTATTTCTGCCCTGCAAACCAGTTCATCTGTACCATTTTTCTAGGTTCCACATATAGGCATTAGTATACAATATTTGTTTTTCTCTTTCTGACTTACTTCACTCTGTATGACAGTCTCTAGATCCATCAACTTCTCTACAAATGACCCAGTTTCATTCCTTTTTATGGCTGAGTAATATTCCATTTTATATATGTACCACATCTTTATCCATTCGTCTGTCTGTGGGCATTTAGGTTGCTTCCATTACCTGGCTATTGTAAATAGTGCTGCAATGAACATTGTGGTGAATGTGTCTTTGTGATTTATGGTTTTCTCTGGGTATATGCCCAGAAGTGGGATGGCTGGATCCTATGGTAATTCTCTTTTTAGTTTTTTAAAGGAACCTCCATACTGTTCTCCATAGTGACTGTATCAATTTACATTCCCACCAATAGCGGAAGAGGGTTCCTTTTGTCCACACCCTCCCCAGAATTTGTTGTTTGTACATTATCTGATAATGCCGATTCTAACAGGTGTGAGGTCTTACCTCATTGTAGTTTTGATTTGCATTTCTCTAATAATTAGTGATGTTGAGCAGCTTCTCATGTGCGTCTTGGCCATCTCTGTGACTTCTTTGAAGAAACGTCTCTTTAGATCTTCTGCCCATTTTTGTATTGGGTTGTTTGTTTTATTAATATTAAGCTGCATGAGCTGTTTATATATATTGGAGATTAAACCTTTGTCCATTGATTCGTTTGTGAACGTTTTCGCCCATTCTGAGGGTTGCCTTTTCCCATTCCCGTTTTTTTAACAAAGAAAGAAAGAAAGCAAAAGAAGCAGAACACTAATGTGCGTGAAATATGCCTCTTGAAACTGTCGTTTTGAAATATGGACGTCTTTTGAATTTTTTGGTCGATATATGACCCCAGGATTTGTTTTCAGGGCAGGTGTCATTTACAGGCCGGTAATGATTTGGAATATCCACTGACCATTAGCGCTGGGATTAAAGCTGCAGTTGTGAGAAACGGCCACAAGGTGGCAGCAGTTCTCCCTTACCAAATCTGGTTACTAGGGCAGCAGAGCCTCAATGGAAGTCGCGTTCTAGATTGGCATGTAGAACGGAATGTGCCAGGAGAAAGCCCCTCAAGTGTGTCTCACTACTTCTTGTTCTTGTTTTTAATTTAATCTTTTATTTTTTATTACAGCAAGTTTGAGTACAACGTTTAGCTTGTTGTAGGTGTGCAAGAGGTGGTTCTTTTACACATATACATATGTCTGTTCTTCCTGGGATCCTTTTCCCATGTACGTTATGACAGAATGTTGAGTAGTCTTCTCTTGGTACTCCGTAGGTCTTTGGTGATTATATACGTCTACTGTGTTTGTATATGTCTGTTAACCCCAATATCGTAATGAATTCAATCCTCACACCTTTCCTTTGGTGAACCATAAGTTTGTTTAATGAATCTGTGATTGCCCTTCTCCGTGGAAATATCTGCCCTGGTATCAATTTATAGGTAACACCTATAAGTGATATGATACGATATGTGTCTTTCACTTTCTGACTTACTCCAAGTCACGTGATTACCTCGAGACTCATCTACGGTGCTGCAAATGGCATTGTGTCCTTTTTTTCCTTGGCGAATATTCTGTCTTAGCGAGGTCCATTTTCTGCAATGTGATTCCCTGAGGGCTGAGGATTAGCTGCCCTGGGCAGCCTGACCCTGCCGGCAAGCCCTCCCCAGGTGTGCCTGGGTTGAGGTCAATATAAACAGCACTCCAGGCAGCAATAGCCCCTGCAGCTGTGCCTGACTCCATATTCTCTGCCCCGTCAGCAGTCTCGGGGCTGTGCTGGTGGGAGGGTGGGAGGGTCCACGGCTTTGTGGGTGGCCCGGTGTGAGTGGGGCTCTGCTGGACTTTCGGCAGGAGTTGCCAGGCTGCCACCTGTAAAGGAGAGGATGTGTCACCCATAACTTCCACTGGAATATCTCTCCGGGCTGAGGGGAGGAAGGAAAAAAAGGAGTGGGGGCCGGGACAGGAGGGGTATCTCAGGCAGGGCAATGGAAAGCTTCCAGAAGAGCGCCCGTGGCCAGGACCATCCTGGCTGACCTGCAGGCACCAAGTTGGCCTGCGTGCCGTCGCTGGTGTGGCTCCACGGCCCTCCCTCTAGGCTTTCAAGCCCTTGTACATATTCAGGTGTTTCACCTGGGAAGGGTGGGAACAGTTCAGCAGCATCTGGCCTGGGGCTCAGCTCACGTTTACTCACAGAGGCCTGGGCACGGTCTCCCAGCTTTGCAATAAGGACGCTCCTTGCGTGGGCGGGTGGGGCTGCTGGCTGTATGGGAGATGATTCCCCACCTCTGACCAATTTCAGAATTGTTTACCACTGGAGCAAGTGCCTTGGTAGTGTTTTCCTCTGTATAACTGTTAGGTTCAGTTTTTTTTTTTCTTTTTTGGTTCAAGTTAGATTTTATTCCTCTTTTATGTATTTATAGATATAAGCATGGAAATAATTCATTGTTATATATACATCAGTGTGAATGGAAGAACTTTTTTTCTGTTTTATTTTTACATTTTATTTTTAAAAATTTTGAAATTTAATTTTGTTTATTTTTTTATACAGTAGGTTATTATTAGTTATCTATTTTATGCGTATACATGTATACAGGTCAATCCCAATCTCCCAACTCATCCCACCACCACCACCCCATGGCTTCCCCCACTTTGTGTCCATACGTCTGTTCTCTACCTCTGTGTCTCTATTTCTGCCCTGCAAACCAGTTCATCTGTACCATTTTTCTAGGTTCCACATATAGGCATTAGTATACAATATTTGTTTTTCTCTTTCTGACTTACTTCACTCTGTATGACAGTCTCTAGATCCATCAACTTCTCTACAAATGACCCAGTTTCATTCCTTTTTATGGCTGAGTACTATTCCATTTTATATATGTACCACATCTTTATCCATTCGTCTGTCTGTGGGCATTTAGGTTGCTTCCATTACCTGGCTATTGTAAATAGTGCTGCAATGAACATTGTGGTGAATGTGTCTTTGTGATTTATGGTTTTCTCTGGGTATATGCCCAGAAGTGGGATTGCTGGATCCTATGGTAATTCTCTTTTTAGTTTTTTAAAGGAACCTCCATACTGTTCTCCATAGTGACTGTATCAATTTACATTCCCACCAATAGCGGAAGAGGGTTCCTTTTGTCCACACCCTCCCCAGAATTTGTTGTTTGTACATTATCTGATGATGCCGATTCTAACAGGTGTGAGGTCTTACCTCATTGTAGTTTTGATTTGCATTTCTCTAATAATTAGTGATGTTGAGCAGCTTCTCATGTGCGTCTTGGCCATCTCTGTGACTTCTTTGAAGAAACGTCTCTTTAGATCTTCTGCCCATTTTTGTATTGGGTTGTTTGTTTTATTAATATTAAGCTGCATGAGCTGTTTATATATATTGGAGATTAAACCTTTGTCCATTGATTCGTTTGTGAACGTTTTCGCCCATTCTGAGGGTTGCCTTTTTCCATTCCCGTTTTTTTAACAAAGAAAGAAAGAAAGCAAAAGAAGCAGAACACTAATGTGCGTGAAATATGCCTCTTGAAACTGTCGTTTTGAAATATGGACGTCTTTTGAATTTTTTGGTCGATATATGACCCCAGGATTTGTTTTCAGGGCAGGTGTCATTTACAGGCCGGTAATGATTTGGAATATCCACTGACCATTAGCGCTGGGATTAAAGCTGCAGTTGTGAGAAACGGCCACAAGGTGGCAGCAGTTCTCCCTTACCAAATCTGGTTACTAGGGCAGCAGAGCCTCAATGGAAGTCGCGTTCTAGATTGGCATGTAGAACGGAATGTGCCAGGAGAAAGCCCCTCAAAAGTGTCTCACTACTTCTTGTTCTTGTTTTTAATTTAATCTTTTATTTTTTATTACAGCAAGTTTGAGTACAACGTTTAGCTTGTTGTAGGTGTGCAAGAGGTGGTTCTTTTACACATATACATATGTCTGTTCTTCCTGGGATCCTTTTCCCATGTACGTTATGACAGAATGTTGAGTAGTCTTCTCTTGGTACTCCGTAGGTCTTTGGTGATTATATACGTCTACTGTGTTTGTATATGTCTGTTAACCCCAATATCGTAATGAATTCAATCCTCACACCTTTCCTTTGGTGAACCATAAGTTTGTTTAATGAATCTGTGATTGCCCTTCTCCGTGGAAATATCTGCCCTGGTATCAATTTATAGGTAACACCTATAAGTGATATGATACGATATGTGTCTTTCACTTTCTGACTTACTCCAAGTCACGTGATTACCTCGAGACTCATCTACGGTGCTGCAAATGGCATTGTGTCCTTTTTTTCCTTGGCGAATATTCTGTCTTAGCGAGGTCCATTTTCTGCAATGTGATTCCCTGAGGGCTGAGGATTAGCTGCCCTGGGCAGCCTGACCCTGCCGGCAAGCCCTCCCCAGGTGTGCCTGGGTTGAGGTCAATATAAACAGCACTCCAGGCAGCAATAGCCCCTGCAGCTGTGCCTGACTCCATATTCTCTGCCCCGTCAGCAGTCTCGGGGCTGTGCTGGTGGGAGGGTGGGAGGGTCCACGGCTTTGTGGGTGGCCCGGTGTGAGTGGGGCTCTGCTGGACTTTCGGCAGGAGTTGCCAGGCTGCCACCTGTAAAGGAGAGGATGTGTCACCCATAACTTCCACTGGAATATCTCTCCGGGCTGAGGTGAGGAAGGAAAAAAAGGAGTGGGGGCCGGGACAGGAGGGGTATCTCAGGCAGGGCAATGGAAAGCTTCCAGAAGAGCGCCTGTGGCCAGGACCATCCTGGCTGACCTGCAGGCACCAAGTTGGCCTGCGTGCCGTCGCTGGTGTGGCTCCACGGCCCTCCCTCTAGGCTTTCAAGCCCTTGTACATATTCAGGTGTTTCACCTGGGAAGGGTGGGAACAGTTCAGCAGCATCTGGCCTGGGGCTCAGCTCACGTTTACTCACAGAGGCCTGGGCACGGTCTCCCAGCTTTGCAATAAGGACGCTCCTTGCGTGGGCGGGTGGGGCTGCTGGCTGTATGGGAGATGATTCCCCACCTCTGACCAATTTCAGAATTGTTTACCACTGGAGCAAGTGCCTTGGTAGTGTTTTCCTCTGTATAACTGTTAGGTTCAGTTTTTTTTTTCTTTTTTGGTTCAAGTTAGATTTTATTCCTCTTTTATGTATTTATAGATATAAGCATGGAAATAATTCATTGTTATATATACATCAGTGTGAATGGAAGAATTTTTTTTCTGTTTTATTTTTACATTTTATTTTTAAAAATTTTGAAATTTAATTTTGTTTATTTTTTTATACAGTAGGTTATTATTAGTTATCTATTTTATGCATATACATGTATACAGGTCAATCCCAATCTCCCAACTCATCCCACCACCACCACCCCATGGCTTCCCCCACTTTGTGTCCATACGTCTGTTCTCTACCACTGTGTCTCTATTTCTGCCCTGCAAACCAGTTCATCTGTACCATTTTTCTAGGTTCCACATATAGGCATTAGTATACAATATTTGTTTTTCTCTTTCTGACTTACTTCACTCTGTATGACAGTCTCTAGATCCATCAACTTCTCTACAAATGACCCAGTTTCATTCCTTTTTATGGCTGAGTAATATTCCATTTTATATATGTACCACATCTTTATCCATTCGTCTGTCTGTGGGCATTTAGGTTGCTTCCATTACCTGGCTATTGTAAATAGTGCTGCAATGAACATTGTGGTGAATGTGTCTTTGTGATTTATGGTTTTCTCTGGGTATATGCCCAGAAGTGGGATTGCTGGATCCTATGGTAATTCTCTTTTTAGTTTTTTAAAGGAACCTCCATACTGTTCTCCATAGTGACTGTATCAATTTACATTCCCACCAATAGCGGAAGAGGGTTCCTTTTGTCCACACCCTCCCCAGAATTTGTTGTTTGTACATTATCTGATGATGCCGATTCTAACAGGTGTGAGGTCTTACCTCATTGTAGTTTTGATTTGCATTTCTCTAATAATTAGTGATGTTGAGCAGCTTCTCATGTGCGTCTTGGCCATCTCTGTGACTTCTTTGAAGAAACGTCTCTTTAGATCTTCTGCCCATTTTTGTATTGGGTTGTTTGTTTTATTAATATTAAGCTGCATGAGCTGTTTATATATATTGGAGATTAAACCTTTGTCCATTGATTCGTTTGTGAACGTTTTCGCCCATTCTGAGGGTTGCCTTTTCCCATTCCCGTTTTTTTAACAAAGAAAGAAAGAAAGCAAAAGAAGCAGAACACTAATGTGCGTGAAATATGCCTCTTGAAACTGTCGTTTTGAAATATGGACGTCTTTTGAATTTTTTGGTCGATATATGACCCCAGGATTTGTTTTCAGGGCAGGTGTCATTTACAGGCCGGTAATGATTTGGAATATCCACTGACCATTAGCGCTGGGATTAAAGCTGCAGTTGTGAGAAACGGCCACAAGGTGGCAGCAGTTCTCCCTTACCAAATCTGGTTACTAGGGCAGCAGAGCCTCAATGGAAGTCGCGTTCTAGATTGGCATGTAGAACGGAATGTGCCAGGAGAAAGCCCCTCAAGTGTGTCTCACTACTTCTTGTTCTTGTTTTTAATTTAATCTTTTATTTTTTATTACAGCAAGTTTGAGTACAACGTTTAGCTTGTTGTAGGTGTGCAAGAGGTGGTTCTTTTACACATATACATATGTCTGTTCTTCCTGGGATCCTTTTCCCATGTACGTTATGACAGAATGTTGAGTAGTCTTCTCTTGGTACTCCGTAGGTCTTTGGTGATTATATACGTCTACTGTGTTTGTATATGTCTGTTAACCCCAATATCGTAATGAATTCAATCCTCACACCTTTCCTTTGGTGAACCATAAGTTTCTTTAATGAATCTGTGATTGCCCTTCTCCGTGGAAATATCTGCCCTGGTATCAATTTATAGGTAACACCTATAAGTGATATGATACGATATGTGTCTTTCACTTTCTGACTTACTCCAAGTCACGTGATTACCTCGAGACTCATCTACGGTGCTGCAAATGGCATTGTGTCCTTTTTTTCCTTGGCGAATATTCTGTCTTAGCGAGGTCCATTTTCTGCAATGTGATTCCCTGAGGGCTGAGGATTAGCTGCCCTTGGCAGCCTGACCCTGCCGGCAAGCCCTCCCCAGGTGTGCCTGGGTTGAGGTCAATATAAACAGCACTCCAGGCAGCAATAGCCCCTGCAGCTGTGCCTGACTCCATATTCTCTGCCCCGTCAGCAGTCTCGGGGCTGTGCTGGTGGGAGGGTTGGAGGGTCCACGGCTTTGTGGGTGGCCCGGTGTGAGTGGGGCTCTGCTGGACTTTGGGCAGGAATTGCCAGGCTGCCACCTGTAAAGGAGAGGATGTGTCACCCATAACTTCCACTGGAATATCTCTCCGGGCTGAGGTGAGGAAGGAAAAAAAGGAGTGGGGGCCGGGACAGGAGGGGTATCTCAGGCAGGGCAATGGAAAGCTTCCAGAAGAGCGCCCGTGGCCAGGACCATCCTGGCTGACCTGCAGGCACCAAGTTGGCCTGCGTGCCGTCGCTGGTGTGGCTCCACGGCCCTCCCTCTAGGCTTTCAAGCCCTTGTACATATTCAGGTGTTTCACCTGGGAAGGGTGGGAACAGTTCAGCAGCATCTGGCCTGGGGCTCAGCTCACGTTTACTCACAGAGGCCTGGGCACGGTCTCCCAGCTTTGCAATAAGGACGCTCCTTGCGTGGGCGGGTGGGGCTGCTGGCTGTATGGGAGATGATTCCCCACCTCTGACCAATTTCAGAATTGTTTACCACTGGAGCAAGTGCCTTGGTAGTGTTTTCCTCTGTATAACTGTTAGGTTCAGTTTTTTTTTTTTCTTTTTTGGTTCAAGTTAGATTTTATTCCTCTTTTATGTATTTATAGATATAAGCATGGAAATAATTCATTGTTATATATACATCAGTGTGAATGGAAGAACTTTTTTTCTGTTTTATTTTTAAAAATTTTGAAATTTAATTTTGTTTATTTTTTTATACAGTAGGTTATTATTAGTTATCTATTTTATGCATATACATGTATACAGGTCAATCCCAATCTCCCAACTCATCCCACCACCACCACCCCATGGCTTCCCCCACTTTGTGTCCATACGTCTGTTCTCTACCTCTGTGTCTCTATTTCTGCCCTGCAAACCAGTTCATCTGTACCATTTTTCTAGGTTCCACATATAGGCATTAGTATACAATATTTGTTTTTCTCTTTCTGACTTACTTCACTCTGTATGACAGTCTCTAGATCCATCAACTTCTCTACAAATGACCCAGTTTCATTCCTTTTTATGGCTGAGTACTATTCCATTTTATATATGTACCACATCTTTATCCATTCGTCTGTCTGTGGGCATTTAGGTTGCTTCCATTACCTGGCTATTGTAAATAGTGCTGCAATGAACATTGTGGTGAATGTGTCTTTGTGATTTATGGTTTTCTCTGGGTATATGCCCAGAAGTGGGATTGCTGGATCCTATGGTAATTCTCTTTTTAGTTTTTTAAAGGAACCTCCATACTGTTCTCCATAGTGACTGTATCAATTTACATTCCCACCAATAGCGGAAGAGGGTTCCTTTTGTCCACACCCTCCCCAGAATTTGTTGTTTGTACATTATCTGATGATGCCGATTCTAACAGGTGTGAGGTCTTACCTCATTGTAGTTTTGATTTGCATTTCTCTAATAATTAGTGATGTTGAGCAGCTTCTCATGTGCGTCTTGGCCATCTCTGTGACTTCTTTGAAGAAACGTCTCTTTAGATCTTCTGCCCATTTTTGTATTGGGTTGTTTGTTTTATTAATATTAAGCTGCATGAGCTGTTTATATATATTGGAGATTAAACCTTTGTCCATTGATTCGTTTGTGAACGTTTTCGCCCATTCTGAGGGTTGCCTTTTTCCATTCCCGTTTTTTTAACAAAGAAAGAAAGAAAGCAAAAGAAGCAGAACACTAATGTGCGTGAAATATGCCTCTTGAAACTGTCGTTTTGAAATATGGACGTCTTTTGAA
The DNA here is from genome assembly GCF_964165515.1 of Mesoplodon bidens. Taxonomy (NCBI): domain Eukaryota; kingdom Metazoa; phylum Chordata; class Mammalia; order Artiodactyla; family Ziphiidae; genus Mesoplodon; species Mesoplodon bidens. The sequence goes on from NW_027672081.1 coordinate 599,875, forward strand.
TTTTTTGGTCGATATATGACCCCAGGATTTGTTTTCAGGGCAGGTGTCATTTACAGGCCGGTAATGATTTGGAATATCCACTGACCATTAGCGCTGGGATTAAAGCTGCAGTTGTGAGAAACGGCCACAAGGTGGCAGCAGTTCTCCCTTACCAAATCTGGTTACTAGGGCAGCAGAGCCTCAATGGAAGTCGCGTTCTAGATTGGCATGTAGAACGGAATGTGCCAGGAGAAAGCCCCTCAAAAGTGTCTCACTACTTCTTGTTCTTGTTTTTAATTTAATCTTTTATTTTTTATTACAGCAAGTTTGAGTACAACGTTTAGCTTGTTGTAGGTGTGCAAGAGGTGGTTCTTTTACACATATACATATGTCTGTTCTTCCTGGGATCCTTTTCCCATGTACGTTATGACAGAATGTTGAGTAGTCTTCTCTTGGTACTCCGTAGGTCTTTGGTGATTATATACGTCTACTGTGTTTGTATATGTCTGTTAACCCCAATATCGTAATGAATTCAATCCTCACACCTTTCCTTTGGTGAACCATAAGTTTGTTTAATGAATCTGTGATTGCCCTTCTCCGTGGAAATATCTGCCCTGGTATCAATTTATAGGTAACACCTATAAGTGATATGATACGATATGTGTCTTTCACTTTCTGACTTACTCCAAGTCACGTGATTACCTCGAGACTCATCTACGGTGCTGCAAATGGCATTGTGTCCTTTTTTTCCTTGGCGAATATTCTGTCTTAGCGAGGTCCATTTTCTGCAATGTGATTCCCTGAGGGCTGAGGATTAGCTGCCCTGGGCAGCCTGACCCTGCCGGCAAGCCCTCCCCAGGTGTGCCTGGGTTGAGGTCAATATAAACAGCACTCCAGGCAGCAATAGCCCCTGCAGCTGTGCCTGACTCCATATTCTCTGCCCCGTCAGCAGTCTCGGGGCTGTGCTGGTGGGAGGGTGGGAGGGTCCACGGCTTTGTGGGTGGCCCGGTGTGAGTGGGGCTCTGCTGGACTTTCGGCAGGAGTTGCCAGGCTGCCACCTGTAAAGGAGAGGATGTGTCACCCATAACTTCCACTGGAATATCTCTCCGGGCTGAGGTGAGGAAGGAAAAAAAGGAGTGGGGGCCGGGACAGGAGGGGTATCTCAGGCAGGGCAATGGAAAGCTTCCAGAAGAGCGCCTGTGGCCAGGACCATCCTGGCTGACCTGCAGGCACCAAGTTGGCCTGCGTGCCGTCGCTGGTGTGGCTCCACGGCCCTCCCTCTAGGCTTTCAAGCCCTTGTACATATTCAGGTGTTTCACCTGGGAAGGGTGGGAACAGTTCAGCAGCATCTGGCCTGGGGCTCAGCTCACGTTTACTCACAGAGGCCTGGGCACGGTCTCCCAGCTTTGCAATAAGGACGCTCCTTGCGTGGGCGGGTGGGGCTGCTGGCTGTATGGGAGATGATTCCCCACCTCTGACCAATTTCAGAATTGTTTACCACTGGAGCAAGTGCCTTGGTAGTGTTTTCCTCTGTATAACTGTTAGGTTCAGTTTTTTTTTTCTTTTTTGGTTCAAGTTAGATTTTATTCCTCTTTTATGTATTTATAGATATAAGCATGGAAATAATTCATTGTTATATATACATCAGTGTGAATGGAAGAATTTTTTTTCTGTTTTATTTTTACATTTTATTTTTAAAAATTTTGAAATTTAATTTTGTTTATTTTTTTATACAGTAGGTTATTATTAGTTATCTATTTTATGCATATACATGTATACAGGTCAATCCCAATCTCCCAACTCATCCCACCACCACCACCCCATGGCTTCCCCCACTTTGTGTCCATACGTCTGTTCTCTACCACTGTGTCTCTATTTCTGCCCTGCAAACCAGTTCATCTGTACCATTTTTCTAGGTTCCACATATAGGCATTAGTATACAATATTTGTTTTTCTCTTTCTGACTTACTTCACTCTGTATGACAGTCTCTACATCCATCAACTTCTCTACAAATGACCCAGTTTCATTCCTTTTTATGGCTGAGTAATATTCCATTTTATATATGTACCACATCTTTATCCATTCGTCTGTCTGTGGGCATTTAGGTTGCTTCCATTACCTGGCTATTGTAAATAGTGCTGCAATGAACATTGTGGTGAATGTGTCTTTGTGATTTATGGTTTTCTCTGGGTATATGCCCAGAAGTGGGATTGCTGGATCCTATGGTAATTCTCTTTTTAGTTTTTTAAAGGAACCTCCATACTGTTCTCCATAGTGACTGTATCAATTTACATTCCCACCAATAGCGGAAGAGGGTTCCTTTTGTCCACACCCTCCCCAGAATTTGTTGTTTGTACATTATCTGATGATGCCGATTCTAACAGGTGTGAGGTCTTACCTCATTGTAGTTTTGATTTGCATTTCTCTAATAATTAGTGATGTTGAGCAGCTTCTCATGTGCGTCTTGGCCATCTCTGTGACTTCTTTGAAGAAACGTCTCTTTAGATCTTCTGCCCATTTTTGTATTGGGTTGTTTGTTTTATTAATATTAAGCTGCATGAGCTGTTTATATATATTGGAGATTAAACCTTTGTCCATTGATTCGTTTGTGAACGTTTTCGCCCATTCTGAGGGTTGCCTTTTCCCATTCCCGTTTTTTTAACAAAGAAAGAAAGAAAGCAAAAGAAGCAGAACACTAATGTGCGTGAAATATGCCTCTTGAAACTGTCGTTTTGAAATATGGACGTCTTTTGAATTTTTTGGTCGATATATGACCCCAGGATTTGTTTTCAGGGCAGGTGTCATTTACAGGCCGGTAATGATTTGGAATATCCACTGACCATTAGCGCTGGGATTAAAGCTGCAGTTGTGAGAAACGGCCACAAGGTGGCAGCAGTTCTCCCTTACCAAATCTGGTTACTAGGGCAGCAGAGCCTCAATGGAAGTCGCGTTCTAGATTGGAATGTAGAACGGAATGTGCCAGGAGAAAGCCCCTCAAGTGTGTCTCACTACTTCTTGTTCTTGTTTTTAATTTAATCTTTTATTTTTTATTACAGCAAGTTTGAGTACAACGTTTAGCTTGTTGTAGGTGTGCAAGAGGTGGTTCTTTTACACATATACATATGTCTGTTCTTCCTGGGATCCTTTTCCCATGTACGTTATGACAGAATGTTGAGTAGTCTTCTCTTGGTACTCCGTAGGTCTTTGGTGATTATATACGTCTACTGTGTTTGTATATGTCTGTTAACCCCAATATCGTAATGAATTCAATCCTCACACCTTTCCTTTGGTGAACCATAAGTTTCTTTAATGAATCTGTGATTGCCCTTCTCCGTGGAAATATCTGCCCTGGTATCAATTTATAGGTAACACCTATAAGTGATATGATACGATATGTGTCTTTCACTTTCTGACTTACTCCAAGTCACGTGATTACCTCGAGACTCATCTACGGTGCTGCAAATGGCATTGTGTCCTTTTTTTCCTTGGCGAATATTCTGTCTTAGCGAGGTCCATTTTCTGCAATGTGATTCCCTGAGGGCTGAGGATTAGCTGCCCTTGGCAGCCTGACCCTGCCGGCAAGCCCTCCCCAGGTGTGCCTGGGTTGAGGTCAATATAAACAGCACTCCAGGCAGCAATAGCCCCTGCAGCTGTGCCTGACTCCATATTCTCTGCCCCGTCAGCAGTCTCGGGGCTGTGCTGGTGGGAGGGTTGGAGGGTCCACGGCTTTGTGGGTGGCCCGGTGTGAGTGGGGCTCTGCTGGACTTTGGGCAGGAATTGCCAGGCTGCCACCTGTAAAGGAGAGGATGTGTCACCCATAACTTCCACTGGAATATCTCTCCGGGCTGAGGTGAGGAAGGAAAAAAAGGAGTGGGGGCCGGGACAGGAGGGGTATCTCAGGCAGGGCAATGGAAAGCTTCCAGAAGAGCGCCCGTGGCCAGGACCATCCTGGCTGACCTGCAGGCACCAAGTTGGCCTGCGTGCCGTCGCTGGTGTGGCTCCACGGCCCTCCCTCTAGGCTTTCAAGCCCTTGTACATATTCAGGTGTTTCACCTGGGAAGGGTGGGAACAGTTCAGCAGCATCTGGCCTGGGGCTCAGCTCACGTTTACTCACAGAGGCCTGGGCACGGTCTCCCAGCTTTGCAATAAGGACGCTCCTTGCGTGGGCGGGTGGGGCTGCTGGCTGTATGGGAGATGATTCCCCACCTCTGACCAATTTCAGAATTGTTTACCACTGGAGCAAGTGCCTTGGTAGTGTTTTCCTCTGTATAACTGTTAGGTTCAGTTTTTTTTTTTTCTTTTTTGGTTCAAGTTAGATTTTATTCCTCTTTTATGTATTTATAGATATAAGCATGGAAATAATTCATTGTTATATATACATCAGTGTGAATGGAAGAACTTTTTTTCTGTTTTATTTTTAAAAATTTTGAAATTTAATTTTGTTTATTTTTTTATACAGTAGGTTATTATTAGTTATCTATTTTATGCATATACATGTATACAGGTCAATCCCAATCTCCCAACTCATCCCACCACCACCACCCCATGGCTTCCCCCACTTTGTGTCCATACGTCTGTTCTCTACCTCTGTGTCTCTATTTCTGCCCTGCAAACCAGTTCATCTGTACCATTTTTCTAGGTTCCACATATAGGCATTAGTATACAATATTTGTTTTTCTCTTTCTGACTTACTTCACTCTGTATGACAGTCTCTAGATCCATCAACTTCTCTACAAATGACCCAGTTTCATTCCTTTTTATGGCTGAGTACTATTCCATTTTATATATGTACCACATCTTTATCCATTCGTCTGTCTGTGGGCATTTAGGTTGCTTCCATTACCTGGCTATTGTAAATAGTGCTGCAATGAACATTGTGGTGAATGTGTCTTTGTGATTTATGGTTTTCTATGGGTATATGCCCAGAAGTGGGATGGCTGGATCCTATGGTAATTCTCTTTTTAGTTTTTTAAAGGAACCTCCATACTGTTCTCCATAGTGACTGTATCAATTTACATTCCCACCAATAGCGGAAGAGGGTTCCTTTTGTCCACACCCTCCCCAGAATTTGTTGTTTGTACATTATCTGATGATGCCGATTCTAACAGGTGTGAGGTCTTACCTCATTGTAGTTTTGATTTGCATTTCTCTAATAATTAGTGATGTTGAGCAGCTTCTCATGTGCGTCTTGGCCATCTCTGTGACTTCTTTGAAGAAACGTCTCTTTAGATCTTCTGCCCATTTTTGTATTGGGTTGTTTGTTTTATTAATATTAAGCTGCATGAGCTGTTTATATATATTGGAGATTAAACCTTTGTCCATTGATTCGTTTGTGAACGTTTTCGCCCATTCTGAGGGTTGCCTTTTTCCATTCCCGTTTTTTTAACAAAGAAAGAAAGAAAGCAAAAGAAGCAGAACACTAATGTGCGTGAAATATGCCTCTTGAAACTGTCGTTTTGAAATATGGACGTCTTTTGAATTTTTTGGTCGATATATGACCCCAGGATTTGTTTTCAGGGCAGGTGTCATTTACAGGCCGGTAATGATTTGGAATATCCACTGACCATTAGCGCTGGGATTAAAGCTGCAGTTGTGAGAAACGGCCACAAGGTGGCAGCAGTTCTCCCTTACCAAATCTGGTTACTAGGGCAGCAGAGCCTCAATGGAAGTCGCGTTCTAGATTGGAATGTAGAACGGAATGTGCCAGGAGAAAGCCCCTCAAGTGTGTCTCACTACTTCTTGTTCTTGTTTTTAATTTAATCTTTTATTTTTTATCACAGCAAGTTTGAGTACAACGTTTAGCTTGTTGTAGGTGTGCAAGAGGTGGTTCTTTTACACATATACATATGTCTGTTCTTCCTGGGATCCTTTTCCCATGTACGTTATGACAGAATGTTGAGTAGTCTTCTCTTGGTACTCCGTAGGTCTTTGGTGATTATATACGTCTACTGTGTTTGTATATGTCTGTTAACCCCAATATCGTAAAGAATTCAATCCTCACACCTTTCCTTTGGTGAACCATAAGTTTCTTTAATGAATCTGTGATTGCCCTTCTCCGTGGAAATATCTGCCCTGGTATCAATTTATAGGTAACACCTATAAGTGATATGATACGATATGTGTCTTTCACTTTCTGACTTACTCCAAGTCACGTGATTACCTCGAGACTCATCTACGGTGCTGCAAATGGCATTGTGTCCTTGTTTTCCTTGGCGAATATTCTGTCTTAGCGAGGTCCATTTTCTGCAATGTGATTCCCTGAGGGCTGAGGATTAGCTGCCCTGGGCAGCCTGACCCTGCCGGCAAGCCCTCCCCAGGTGTGCCTGGGTTGAGGTCAATATAAACAGCACTCCAGGCAGCAATAGCCCCTGCAGCTGTGCCTGACTCCATATTCTCTGCCCCGTCAGCAGTCTCGGGGCTGTGCTGGTGGGAGGGTGGGAGGGTCCACGGCTTTGTGGGTGGCCCGGTGTGAGTGGGGCTCTGCTGGACTTTCGGCAGGAGTTGCCAGGCTGCCACCTGTAAAGGAGAGGATGTGTCACCCATAACTTCCACTGGAATATCTCTCCGGGCTGAGGTGAGGAAGGAAAAAAAGGAGTGGGGGCCGGGACAGGAGGGGTATCTCAGGCAGGGCAATGGAAAGCTTCCAGAAGAGCGCCCGTGGCCAGGACCACCCTGGCTGACCTGCTGGCACCAAGTTGGCCTGCGTACCATCGCTGGTGTGGCTCCACGGCCCTCCCTCTAGGCTTTCAAGCCCTTGTACATATTCAGGTGTTTCACCTGGGAAGGGTGGGAACAGTTCAGCAGCATCTGGCCTGGGGCTCAGCTCACGTTTACTCACAGAGGCCTGGGCACGGTCTCCCAGCTTTGCACTAAGGACGCTCCTTGCGTGGGCGGGTGGGGCTGCTGGCTGTATGGGAGATGATTCCCCACCTCTGACCAATTTCAGAATTGTTTACCACTGGAGCAAGTGCCTTGGTAGTGTTTTCCTCTGTATAACTGTTAGGTTCAGTTTTTTTTTTTTTTCTTTTTTGGTTCAAGTTAGATTTTATTCCTCTTTTATGTATTTATAGATATAAGCATGGAAATAATTCATTGTTATATATACATCAGTGTGAATGGAAGAACTTTTTTTCTGTTTTATTTTTACATTTTATTTTTAAAAATTTTGAAATTTAATGTTGTTTATTTTTTTATACAGTAGGTTATTATTAGTTATCTATTTTATGCATATACATGTATACAGGTCAATCCCAATCTCCCAACTCATCCCACCACCACCACCCCATGGCTTCCCCCACTTTGTGTCCATACGTCTGTTCTCTACCTCTGTGTCTCTATTTCTGCCCTGCAAACCAGTTCATCTGTACCATTTTTCTAGGTTCCACATATAGGCATTAGTATACAATATTTGTTTTTCTCTTTCTGACTTACTTCACTCTGTATGACAGTCTCTAGATCCATCAACTTCTCTACAAATGACCCAGTTTCATTCCTTTTTATGGCTGAGTACTATTCCATTTTATATATGTACCACATCTTTATCCATTCGTCTGTCTGTGGGCATTTAGGTTGCTTCCATTACCTGGCTATTGTAAATAGTGCTGCAATGAACATTGTGGTGAATGTGTCTTTGTGATTTATGGTTTTATCTGGGTATATGCACAGAAGTGGGATGGCTGGATCCTATGGTAATTCTCTTTTTAGTTTTTTAAAGGAACCTCCATACTGTTCTCCATAGTGACTGTATCAATTTACATTCCCACCAATAGCGGAAGAGGGTTCCTTTTGTCCACACCCTCCCCAGAATTTGTTGTTTGTACATTATCTGATGATGCCGATTCTAACAGGTGTGAGGTCTTACCTCATTGTAGTTTTGATTTGCATTTCTCTAATAATTAGTGATGTTGAGCAGCTTCTCATGTGCGTCTTGGCCATCTCTGTGACTTCTTTGAAGAAACGTCTCTTTAGATCTTCTGCCCATTTTTGTATTGGGTTGTTTGTTTTATTAATATTAAGCTGCATGAGCTGTTTATATATATTGGAGATTAAACCTTTGTCCATTGATTCGTTTGTGAACGTTTTCGCCCATTCTGAGGGTTGCCTTTTTCCATTCCCGTTTTTTTAACAAAGAAAGAAAGAAAGCAAAAGAAGCAGAACACTAATGTGCGTGAAATATGCCTCTTGAAACTGTCGTTTTGAAATATGGACGTCTTTTGAATTTTTTGGTCGATATATGACCCCAGGATTTGTTTTCAGGGCAGGTGTCATTTACAGGCCGGTAATGATTTGGAATATCCACTGACCATTAGCGCTGGGATTAAAGCTGCAGTTGTGAGAAACGGCCACAAGGTGGCAGCAGTTCTCCCTTACCAAATCTGGTTACTAGGGCAGCAGAGCCTCAATGGAAGTCGCGTTCTAGATTGGAATGTAGAACGGAATGTGCCAGGAGAAAGCCCCTCAAGTGTGTCTCACTACTTCTTGTTCTTGTTTTTAATTTAATCTTTTATTTTTTATTACAGCAAGTTTGAGTACAACGTTTAGCTTGTTGTAGGTGTGCAAGAGGTGGTTCTTTTACACATATACATATGTCTGTTCTTCCTGGGATCCTTTTCCCATGTACGTTATGACAGAATGTTGAGTAGTCTTCTCTTGGTACTCCGTAGGTCTTTGGTGATTATATACGTCTACTGTGTTTGTATATGTCTGTTAACCCCAATATCGTAATGAATTCAATCCTCACACCTTTCCTTTGGTGAACCATAAGTTTCTTTAATGAATCTGTGATTGCCCTTCTCCGTGGAAATATCTGCCCTGGTATCAATTTATAGGTAACACCTATAAGTGATATGATACGATATGTGTCTTTCACTTTCTGACTTACTCCAAGTCACGTGATTACCTCGAGACTCATCTACGGTGCTGCAAATGGCATTGTGTCCTTGTTTTCCTTGGCGAATATTCTGTCTTAGCGAGGTCCATTTTCTGCAATGTGATTCCCTGAGGGCTGAGGATTAGCTGCCCTGGGCAGCCTGACCCTGCCGGCAAGCCCTCCCCAGGTGTGCCTGGGTTGAGGTCAATATAAACAGCACTCCAGGCAGCAATAGCCCCTGCAGCTGTGCCTGACTCCATATTCTCTGCCCCGTCAGCAGTCTCGGGGCTGTGCTGGTGGGAGGGTGGGAGGGTCCACGGCTTTGTGGGTGGCCCGGTGTGAGTGGGGCTCTGCTGGACTTTCGGCAGGAGTTGCCAGGCTGCCACCTGTAAAGAAGAGGATGTGTCACCCATAACTTCCACTGGAATATCTCTCCGGGCTGAGGTGAGGAAGGAAAAAAAGGAGTGGGGGCCGGGACAGGAGGGGTATCTCAGGCAGGGCAATGGAAAGCTTCCAGAATAGCGCCCATGGCCAGGACCACCCTGGCTGACCTGCTGGCACCAAGTTGGCCTGCGTGCCGTCGCTGGTGTGGCTCCACGGCCCTCCCTCTAGGCTTTCAAGCCCTTGTACATATTCAGGTGTTTCACCTGGGAAGGGTGGGAACAGTTCAGCAGCATCTGGCCTGGGGCTCAGCTCACGTTTACTCACAGAGGCCTGGGCACGGTCTCCCAGCTTTGCAATAAGGATGCTCCTTGCGTGGGCGGGTGGGGCTGCTGGCTGTATGGGAGATGATTCCCCACCTCTGACCAATTTCAGAATTGTTTACCACTGGAGCAAGTGCCTTGGTAGTGTTTTCCTCTGTATAACTGTTAGGTTCAGTTTTTTTTTTTTTTCTTTTTTGGTTCAAGTTAGATTTTATTCCTCTTTTATGTATTTATAGATATAAGCATGGAAATAATTCATTGTTATATATACATCAGTGTGAATGGAAGAACTTTTTTTCTGTTTTATTTTTACATTTTATTTTTAAAAATTTTGAAATTTAATTTTGTTTATTTTTTTATACAGTAGGTTATTATTAGTTATCTATTTTATGCATATACATGTATACAGGTCAATCCCAATCTCCCAACTCATCCCACCACCACCACCCCATGGCTTCCCCCACTTTGTGTCCATACGTCTGTTCTCTACCTCTGTGTCTCTATTTCTGCCCTGCAAACCAGTTCATCTGTACCATTTTTCTAGGTTCCACATATAGGCATTAGTATACAATATTTGTTTTTCTCTTTCTGACTTACTTCACTCTGTATGACAGTCTCCAGATCCATCAACTTCTCTACAAATGACCCAGTTTCATTCCTTTTTATGGCTGAGTACTATTCCATTTTATATATGTACCACATCTTTATCCATTCGTCTGTCTGTGGGCATTTAGGTTGCTTCCATTACCTGGCTATTGTAAATAGTGCTGCAATGAACATTGTGGTGAATGTGTCTTTGTGATTTATGGTTTTCTATGGGTATATGCACAGAAGTGGGATGGCTGGATCCTATGGTAATTCTCTTTTTAGTTTTTTAAAGGAACCTCCATACTGTTCTCCATAGTGACTGTATCAATTTACATTCCCACCAATAGCGGAAGAGGGTTCCTTTTGTCCACACCCTCCCCAGAATTTGTTGTTTGTACATTATCTGATGATGCCGATTCTAACAGGTGTGAGGTCTTACCTCATTGTAGTTTTGATTTGCATTTCTCTAATAATTAGTGATGTTGAGCAGCTTCTCATGTGCGTCTTGGCCATCTCTGTGACTTCTTTGAAGAAACGTCTCTTTAGATCTTCTGCCCATTTTTGTATTGGGTTGTTTGTTTTATTAATATTAAGCTGCATGAGCTGTTTATATATATTGGAGATTAAACCTTTGTCCATTGATTCGTTTGTGAACGTTTTCGCCCATTCTGAGGGTTGCCTTTTTCCATTCCCGTTTTTTTAACAAAGAAAGAAAGAAAGCAAAAGAAGCAGAACACTAATGTGCGTGAAATATGCCTCTTGAAACTGTCGTTTTGAAATATGGACGTCTTTTGAATTTTTTGGTCGATATATGACGCCAGGATTTGTTTTCAGGGCAGGTGTCATTTACAGGCCGGTAATGATTTGGAATATCCACTGACCATTAGCGCTGGGATTAAAGCTGCAGTTGTGAGAAACGGCCACAAGGTGGCAGCAGTTCTCCCTTACCAAATCTGGTTACTAGGGCAGCAGAGCCTCAATGGAAGTCGCGTTCTAGATTGGAATGTAGAACGGAATGTGCCAGGAGAAAGCCCCTCAAGTGTGTCTCACTACTTCTTGTTCTTGTTTTTAATTTAATCTTTTATTTTTTATCACAGCAAGTTTGAGTACAACGTTTAGCTTGTTGTAGGTGTGCAAGAGGTGGTTCTTTTACACATATACATATGTCTGTTCTTCCTGGGATCCTTTTCCCATGTACGTTATGACAGAATGTTGAGTAGTCTTCTCTTGGTACTCCGTAGGTCTTTGGTGATTATATACGTCTACTGTGTTTGTATATGTCTGTTAACCCCAATATCGTAATGAATTCAATCCTCACACCTTTCCTTTGGTGAACCATAAGTTTGTTTAATGAATCTGTGATTGCCCTTCTCCGTGGAAATATCTGCCCTGGTATCAATTTATAGGTAACACCTATAAGTGATATGATACGATATGTGTCTTTCACTTTCTGACTTACTCCAAGTCACGTGATTACCTCGAGACTCATCTACGGTGCTGCAAATGGCATTGTGTCCTTTTTTTCCTTGGCGAATATTCTGTCTTAGCGAGGTCCATTTTCTGCAATGTGATTCCCTGAGGGCTGAGGATTAGCTGCCTTGGGCAGCCTGACCCTGCCGGCAAGCCCTCCCCAGGTGTGCCTGGGTTGAGGTCAATATAAACAGCACTCCAGGCAGCAATAGCCCCTGCAGCTGTGCCTGACTCCATATTCTCTGCCCCGTCAGCAGTCTCGGGGCTGTGCTGGTGGGAGGGTGGGAGGGTCCACGGCTTTGTGGGTGGCCCGGTGTGAGTGGGGCTCTGCTGGACTTTCGGCAGGAGTTGCCAGGCTGCCACCTGTAAAGGAGAGGATGTGTCACCCATAACTTCCACTGGAATATCTCTCCGGGCTGAGGTGAGGAAGGAAAAAAAGGAGTGGGGGCCGGGACAGGAGGGGTATCTCAGGCAGGGCAATGGAAAGCTTCCAGAAGAGCGCCCGTGGCCAGGACCACCCTGGCTGACATGCTGGCACCAAGTTGGCCTGCGTACCATCGCTGGTGTGGCTCCACGGCCCTCCCTCTAGGCTTTCAAGCCCTTGTACATATTCAGGTGTTTCACCTGGGAAGGGTGGGAACAGTTCAGCAGCATCTGGCCTGGGGCTCAGCTCACGTTTACTCACAGAGGCCTGGGCACGGTCTCCCAGCTTTGCAATAAGGACGCTCCTTGCGTGGGCGGGTGGGGCTGCTGGCTGTATGGGAGATGATTCCCCACCTCTGACCAATTTCAGAATTGTTTACCACTGGAGCAAGTGCCTTGGTAGTGTTTTCCTCTGTATAACTGTTAGGTTCAGTTTTTTTTTTTTTTCTTTTTTGGTTCAAGTTAGATTTTATTCCTCTTTTATGTATTTATAGATATAAGCATGGAAATAATTCATTGTTATATATACATCAGTGTGAATGGAAGAACTTTTTTTCTGTTTTATTTTTACATTTTATTTTTAAAAAATTTGAAATTTAATTTTGTTTATTTTTTTATACAGTAGGTTATTATTAGTTATCTATTTTATGCATATACATGTATACAGGTCAATCCCAATCTCCCAACTCATCCCACCACCACCACCCCATGGCTTCCCCCACTTTGTGTCCATACGTCTGTTCTCTACCTCTGTGTCTCTATTTCTGCCCTGCAAACCAGTTCATCTGTACCATTTTTCTAGGTTCCACATATAGGCATTAGTATACAATATTTGTTTTTCTCTTTCTGACTTACTTCACTCTGTATGACAGTCTCTAGATCCATCAACTTCTCTACAAATGACCCAGTTTCATTCCTTTTTATGGCTGAGTAATATTCCATTTTATATATGTACCACATCTTTATCCATTCGTGTGTCTGTGGGCATTTAGGTTGCTTCCATTACCTGGCTATTGTAAATAGTGCTGCAATGAACATTGTGGTGAATGTGTCTTTGTGATTTATGGTTTTCTCTGGGTATATGCCCAGAAGTGGGATGGCTGGATCCTATGGTAATTCTCATTTTAGTTTTTTAAAGGAACCTCCATACTGTTCTCCATAGTGACTGTATCAATTTACATTCCCACCAATAGCGGAAGAGGGTTCCTTTTGTCCACACCCTCCCCAGAATTTGTTGTTTGTACATTATCTGATGATGCCGATTCTAACAGGTGTGAGGTCTTACCTCATTGTAGTTTTGATTTGCATTTCTCTAATAATTAGTGATGTTGAGCAGCTTCTCATGTGCGTCTTGGCCATCTCTGTGACTTCTTTGAAGAAACGTCTCTTTAGATCTTCTGCCCATTTTTGTATTGGGTTGTTTGTTTTATTAATATTAAGCTGCATGAGCTGTTTATATATATTGGAGATTAAACCTTTGTCCATTGATTCGTTTGTGAACGTTTTCGCCCATTCTGAGGGTTGCCTTTTTCCATTCCCGTTTTTTTAACAAAGAAAGAAAGAAAGCAAAAGAAGCAGAACACTAATGTGCGTGAAATATGCCTCTTGAAACTGTCGTTTTGAAATATGGACGTCTTTTGAATTTTTTGGTCGATATATGACCCCAGGATTTGTTTTCAGGGCAGGTGTCATTTACAGGCCGGTAATGATTTGGAATATCCACTGACCATTAGCGCTGGGATTAAAGCTGCAGTTGTGAGAAACGGCCACAAGGTGGCAGCAGTTCTCCCTTACCAAATCTGGTTACTAGGGCAGCAGAGCCTCAATGGAAGTCGCGTTCTAGATTGGCATGTAGAACGGAATGTGCCAGGAGAAAGCCCCTCAAGTGTGTCTCACTACTTCTTGTTCTTGTTTTTAATTTAATCTTTTATTTTTTATTACAGCAAGTTTGAGTACAACGTTTAGCTTGTTGTAGGTGTGCAAGAGGTGGTTCTTTTACACATATACATATGTCTGTTCTTCCTGGGATCCTTTTCCCATGTACGTTATGACAGAATGTTGAGTAGTCTTCTCTTGGTACTCCGTAGGTCTTTGGTGATTATATACGTCTACTGTGTTTGTATATGTCTGTTAACCCCAATATCGTAATGAATTCAATCCTCACACCTTTCCTTTGGTGAACCATAAGTTTCTTTAATGAATCTGTGATTGCCCTTCTCCGTGGAAATATCTGCCCTGGTATCAATTTATAGGTAACACCTATAAGTGATATGATACGATATGTGTCTTTCACTTTCTGACTTACTCCAAGTCACGTGATTACCTCGAGACTCATCTACGGTGCTGCAAATGGCATTGTGTCCTTTTTTTCCTTGGCGAATATTCTGTCTTAGCGAGGTCCATTTTCTGCAATGTGATTCCCTGAGGGCTGAGGATTAGCTGCCCTGGGCAGCCTGACCCTGCCGGCAAGCCCTCCCCAGGTGTGCCTGGGTTGAGGTCAATATAAACAGCACTCCAGGCAGCATTGCCCCTGCAGCTGTGTCTGACTCCATATTCTCTGCCCCGTCAGCAGTCTCGGGGCTGTGCTGGTGGGAGGGTGGGAGGGTCCACGGCTTTGTGGGTGGCCCGGTGTGAGTGGGGCTCTGCTGGACTTTCGGCAGCAGTTGCCAGGCTGCCACCTGTAAAGAAGAGGATGTGTCACCCATAACTTCCACTGGAATATCTCTCCGGGCTGAGGTGAGGAAGGAAAAAAAGGAGTGGGGGCCGGGACAGGAGGGGTATCTCAGGCAGGGCAATGGAAAGCTTCCAGAAGAGCGCCCATGGCCAGGACCACCCTGGCTGACCTGCTGGCACCAAGTTGGCCTGCGTGCCGTCGCTGGTGTGGCTCCACGGCCCTCCCTCTAGGCTTTCAAGCCCTTGTACATATTCAGGTGTTTCACCTGGGAAGGGTGGGAACAGTTCAGCAGCATCTGGCCTGGGGCTCAGCTCACGTTTACTCACAGAGGCCTGGGCACGGTCTCCCAGCTTTGCAATAAGGACGCTCCTTGCGTGGGCGGGTGGGGCTGCTGGCTGTATGGGAGATGATTTCCCACCTCTGACCAATTTCAGAATTGTTTACCACTGGAGCAAGTGCCTTGGTAGTGTTTTCCTCTGTATAACTGTTAGGTTCAGTTTTTTTTTTTTCTTTTTTGGTTCAAGTTAGATTTTATTCCTCTTTTATGTATTTATAGATATAAGCATGGAAATAATTCATTGTTATATATACATCAGTGTGAATGGAAGAACTTTCTTTCTGTTTTATTTTTACATTTTATTTTTAAAAAATTTTGAAATTTAATTTTGTTTATTTTTTTATACAGTAGGTTATTATTAGTTATCTATTTTATGCATATACATGTATACAGGTCAATCCCAATCTCCCAACTCATCCCACCACCACCACCCCATGGCTTCCCCCACTTTGTGTCCATACGTCTGTTCTCTACCTCTGTGTCTCTATTTCTGCCCTGCAAACCAGTTCATCTGTACCATTTTTCTAGGTTCCACATATAGGCATTAGTATACAATATTTGTTTTTCTCTTTCTGACTTACTTCACTCTGTATGACAGTCTCTAGATCCATCAACTTCTCTACAAATGACCCAGTTTCATTCCTTTTTATGGCTGAGTAATATTCCATTTTATATATGTACCACATCTTTATCCATTCGTCTGTCTGTGGGCATTTAGGTTGCTTCCATTACCTGGCTATTGTAAATAGTGCTGCAATGAACATTGTGGTGAATGTGTCTTTGTGATTTATGGTTTTCTCTGGGTATATGCCCAGAAGTGGGATGGCTGGATCCTATGGTAATTCTCTTTTTAGTGTTTTAAAGGAACCTCCATACTGTTCTCCATAGTGACTGTATCAATTTACATTCCCACCAATAGCGGAAGAGGGTTCCTTTTGTCCACACCCTCCCCAGAATTTGTTGTTTGTACATTATCTGATGATGCCGATTCTAACAGGTGTGAGGTCTTACCTCATTGTAGTTTTGATTTGCATTTCTCTAATAATTAGTGATGTTGAGCAGCTTCTCATGTGCGTCTTGGCCATCTCTGTGACTTCTTTGAAGAAACGTCTCTTTAGATCTTCTGCCCATTTTTGTATTGGGTTGTTTGTTTTATTAATATTAAGCTGCATGAGCTGTTTATATATATTGGAGATTAAACCTTTGTCCATTGATTCGTTTGTGAACGTTTTCGCCCATTCTGAGGGTTGCCTTTTTCCATTCCCGTTTTTTTAACAAAGAAAGAAAGAAAGCAAAAGAAGCAGAACACTAATGTGCGTGAAATATGCCTCTTGAAACTGTCGTTTTGAAATATGGACGTCTTTTGAATTTTTTGGTCGATATATGACCCCAGGATTTGTTTTCAGGGCAGGTGTCATTTACAGGCCGGTAATGATTTGGAATATCCACTGACCTTTAGCGCTGGGATTAAAGCTGCAGTTGTGAGAAACGGCCACAAGGTGGCAGCAGTTCTCCCTTACCAAATCTGGTTACTAGGGCAGCAGAGCCTCAATGGAAGTCACGTTCTAGATTGGAATGTAGAACGGAATGTGCCAGGAGAAAGCCCCTCAAGTGTGTCTCACTACTTCTTGTTCTTGTTTTTAATTTAATCTTTTATTTTTTATTACAGCAAGTTTGAGTACAACGTTTAGCTTGTTGTAGGTGTGCATGAGGTGGTTCTTTTACACATATACATATGTCTGTTCTTCCTGGGATCCTTTTCCCATGTACGTTATGACAGAATGTTGAGTAGTCTTCTCTTGGTACTCCGTAGGTCTTTGGTGATTATATACGTCTACTGTGTTTGTATATGTCTGTTAACCCCAATATCGTAATGAATTCAATCCTCACACCTTTCCTTTGGTGAACCATAAGTTTCTTTAATGAATCTGTGATTGCCCTTCTCCGTGGAAATATCTGCCCTGGTATCAATTTATAGGTAACACCTATAAGTGATATGATACGATATGTGTCTTTCACTTTCTGACTTACTCCAAGTCACGTGATTACCTCGAGACTCATCTACGGTGCTGCAAATGGCATTGTGTCCTTTTTTCCCTTGGCGAATATTCTGTCTTAGCGAGGTCCATTTTCTGCAATGTGATTCCCTGAGGGCTGAGGATTAGCTGCCCTGGGCAGCCTGACCCTGCCGGCAAGCCCTCCCCAGGTGTGCCTGGGTTGAGGTCAATATAAACAGCACTCCAGGCAGCAATAGCCCCTGCAGCTGTGCCTGACTCCATATTCTCTGCCCCGTCAGCAGTCTCGGGGCTGTGCTGGTGGGAGGGTGGGAGGGTCCATGGCTTTGTGGGTGGCCCGGTGTGAGTGGGGCTCTGCTGGACTTTCGGCAGGAGTTGCCAGGCTGCCACCTGTAAAGAAGAGGATGTGTCACCCATAACTTCCACTGGAATATCTCTCCGGGCTGAGGTGAGGAAGGAAAAAAAGGAGTGGGGGCCGGGACAGGAGGGGTATCTCAGGCAGGGCAATGGAAAGCTTCCAGAAGAGCGCCCGTGGCCAGGACCACCCTGGCTGACCTGCAGGCACCAAGTTGGCCTGCGTGCCGTCGCTGGTGTGGCTCCACGGCCCTCCCTCTAGGCTTTCAAGCCCTTGTAAATATTCAGGTGTTTCACCTGGGAAGGGTGGGAACAGTTCAGCAGCATCTGGCCTGGGGCTCAGCTCACGTTTACTCACAGAGGCCTGGGCACGGTCTCCCAGCTTTGCAATAAGGACGCTCCTTGCGTGGGCGGGTGGGGCTGCTGGCTGTATGGGAGATGATTCCCCACCTCTGACCAATTTCAGAATTGTTTACCACTGGAGCAAGTGCCTTGGTAGTGTTTTCCTCTGTATAACTGTTAGGTTCAGTTTTTTTTTTTTTTCTTTTTTGGTTCAAGTTAGATTTTATTCCTCTTTTATGTATTTATAGATATAAGCATGGAAATAATTCATTGTTATATATACATCAGTGTGAATGGAAGAACTTTTTTTCTGTTTTATTTTTACATTTTATTTTTAAAAATTTTGAAATTTAATTTTGTTTATTTTTTTATACAGTAGGTTATTATTAGTTATCTATTTTATGCATATACATGTATACAGGTCAATCCCAATCTCCCAACTCATCCCACCACCACCACCCCATGGCTTCCCCCACTTTGTGTCCATACGTCTGTTCTCTACCTCTGTGTCTCTATTTCTGCCCTGCAAACCAGTTCATCTGTACCATTTTTCTAGGTTCCACATATAGGCATTAGTATACAATATTTGTTTTTCTCTTTCTGACTTACTTCACTCTGTATGACAGTCTCTAGATCCATCAACTTCTCTACAAATGACCCAGTTTCATTCCTTTTTATGGCTGAGTACTATTCCATTTTATATATGTACCACATCTTTATCCATTCGTCTGTCTGTGGGCATTTAGGTTGCTTCCATTACCTGGCTATTGTAAATAGTGCTGCAATGAACATTGTGGTGAATGTGTCTTTGTGATTTATGGTTTTCTCTGGGTATATGCCCAGAAGTGGGATTGCTGGATCCTATGGTAATTCTCTTTTTAGTTTTTTAAAGGAACCTCCATACTGTTCAACATAGTGACTGTATCAATTTACATTCCCACCAATAGCGGAAGAGGGTTCCTTTTGTCCACACCCTCCCCAGAATTTGTTGTTTGTACATTATCTGATGATGCCGATTCTAACAGGTGTGAGGTCTTACCTCATTGTAGTTTTGATTTGCATTTCTCTAATAATTAGTGATGTTGAGCAGCTTCTCATGTGCGTCTTGGCCATCTCTGTGACTTCTTTGAAGAAACGTCTCTTTAGATCTTCTGCCCATTTTTGTATTGGGTTGTTTGTTTTATTAATATTAAGCTGCATGAGCTGTTTATATATATTGGAGATTAAACCTTTGTCCATTGATTCGTTTGTGAACGTTTTCGCCCATTCTGAGGGTTGCCTTTTTCCATTCCCGTTTTTTTAACAAAGAAAGAAAGAAAGCAAAAGAAGCAGAACACTAATGTGCGTGAAATATGCCTCTTGAAACTGTCGTTTTGAAATATGGACGTCTTTTGAATTTTTTGGTCGATATATGACCCCAGGATTTGTTTTCAGGGCAGGTGTCATTTACAGGCCGGTAATGATTTGGAATATCCACTGACCATTAGCGCTGGGATTAAAGCTGCAGTTGTGAGAAACGGCCACAAGGTGGCAGCAGTTCTCCCTTACCAAATCTGGTTACTAGGGCAGCAGAGCCTCAATGGAAGTCACGTTCTAGATTGGAATGTAGAACGGAATGTGCCAGGAGAAAGCCCCTCAAGTGTGTCTCACTACTTCTTGTTCTTGTTTTTAATTTAATCTTTTATTTTTTATTACAGCAAGTTTGAGTACAACGTTTAGCTTGTTGTAGGTGTGCAAGAGGTGGTTCTTTTACACATATACATATGTCTGTTCTTCCTGGGATCCTTTTCCCATGTACGTTATGACAGAATGTTGAGTAGTCTTCTCTTGGTACTCCGTAGGTCTTTGGTGATTATATACGTCTACTGTGTTTGTATATGTCTGTTAACCCCAATATCGTAATGAATTCAATCCTCACACCTTTCCTTTGGTGAACCATAAGTTTCTTTAATGAATCTGTGATTGCCCTTCTCCGTGGAAATATCTGCCCTGGTATCAATTTATAGGTAACACCTATAAGTGATATGATACGATATGTGTCTTTCACTTTCTGACTTACTCCAAGTCACGTGATTACCTCGAGACTCATCTACGGTGCTGCAAATGGCATTGTGTCCTTTTTTTCCTTGGCGAATATTCTGTCTTAGCGAGGTCCATTTTCTGCAATGTGATTCCCTGAGGGCTGAGGATTAGCTGCCCTTGGCAGCCTGACCCTGCCGGCAAGCCCTCCCCAGGTGTGCCTGGGTTGAGGTCAATATAAACAGCACTCCAGGCAGCAATAGCCCCTGCAGCTGTGCCTGACTCCATATTCTCTGCCCCGTCAGCAGTCTCGGGGCTGTGCTGGTGGGAGGGTGGGAGGGTCCACGGCTTTGTGGGTGGCCCGGTGTGAGTGGGGCTCTGCTGGACTTTCGGCAGGAGTTGCCAGGCTGCCACCTGTAAAGGAGAGGATGTGTCACCCATAACTTCCACTGGAATATCTCTCCGGGCTGAGGTGAGGAAGGAAAAAAAGGAGTGGGGGCCGGGACAGGAGGGGTATCTCAGGCAGGGCAATGGAAAGCTTCCAGAAGAGCGCCCGTGGCCAGGACCACCCTGGCTGACCTGCAGGCACCAAGTTGGCCTGCGTGCCGTCGCTGGTGTGGCTCCACGGCCCTCCCTCTAGGCTTTCAAGCCCTTGTACATATTCAGGTGTTTCACCTGGGAAGGGTGGGAACAGTTCAGCAGCATCTGGCCTGGGGCTCAGCTCACCTTTACTCACAGAGGCCTGGGCACGGTCTCCCAGCTTTGCAATAAGGACGCTCCTTGCGTGGGCGGGTGGGGCTGCTGGCTGTATGGGAGATGATTCCCCACCTCTGACCAATTTCAGAATTGTTTACCACTGGAGCAAGTGCCTTGGTAGTGTTTTCCTCTGTATAACTGTTAGGTTCAGTTTTTTTTTTTCTTTTTTGGTTCAAGTTAGATTTTATTCCTCTTTTATGTATTTATAGATATAAGCATGGAAATAATTCATTGTTATATATACATCAGTGTGAATGGAAGAACTTTTTTTCTGTTTTATTTTTACATTTTATTTTTTAAAATTTTGAAATTTAATTTTGTTTATTTTTTTATACAGTAGGTTATTATTAGTTATCTATTTTATGCATATACATGTATACAGGTCAATCCCAATCTCCCAACTCATCCCACCACCACCACCCCATGGCTTCCCCCACTTTGTGTCCATACGTCTGTTCTCTACCTCTGTGTCTCTATTTCTGCCCTGCAAACCAGTTCATCTGTACCATTTTTCTAGGTTCCACATATAGGCATTTGTATACAATATTTGTTTTTCTCTTTCTGACTTACTTCACTCTGTATGACAGTCTCTAGATCCATCAACTTCTCTACAAATGACCCAGTTTCATTCCTTTTTATGGCTGAGTACTATTCCATTTTATATATGTACCACATCTTTATCCATTCGTCTGTCTGTGGGCATTTAGGTTGCTTCCATTACCTGGCTATTGTAAATAGTGCTGCAATGAACATTGTGGTGAATGTGTCTTTGTGATTTATGGTTTTCTCTGGGTATATGCCCAGAAGTGGGATTGCTGGATCCTATGGTAATTCTCTTTTTAGTTTTTTAAAGGAACCTCCATACTGTTCTCCATAGTGACTGTATCAATTTACATTCCCACCAATAGCGGAAGAGGGTTCCTTTTGTCCACACCCTCCCCAGAATTTGTTGTTTGTACATTATCTGATGATGCCGATTCTAACAGGTGTGAGGTCTTACCTCATTGTAGTTTTGATTTGCATTTCTCTAATAATTAGTGATGTTGAGCAGCTTCTCATGTGCGTCTTGGCCATCTCTGTGACTTCTTTGAAGAAACGTCTCTTTAGATCTTCTGCCCATTTTTGTATTGGGTTGTTTGTTTTATTAATATTAAGCTGCATGAGCTGTTTATATATATTGGAGATTAAACCTTTGTCCATTGATTCGTTTGTGAACGTTTTCGCCCATTCTGAGGGTTGCCTTTTTCCATTCCCGTTTTTTTAACAAAGAAAGAAAGAAAGCAAAAGAAGCAGAACACTAATGTGCGTGAAATATGCCTCTTGAAACTGTCGTTTTGAAATATGGACGTCTTTTGAATTTTTTGGTCGATATATGACCCCAGGATTTGTTTTCAGGGCAGGTGTCATTTACAGGCCGGTAATGATTTGGAATATCCACTGACCATTAGCGCTGGGATTAAAGCTGCAGTTGTGAGAAACGGCCACAAGGTGGCAGCAGTTCTCCCTTACCAAATCTGGTTACTAGGGCAGCAGAGCCTCAATGGAAGTCGCGTTCTAGATTGGAATGTAGAACGGAATGTGCCAGGAGAAAGCCCCTCAAGTGTGTCTCACTACTTCTTGTTCTTGTTTTTAATTTAATCTTTTATTTTTTATTACAGCAAGTTTGAGTACAACGTTTAGCTTGTTGTAGGTGTGCAAGAGGTGGTTCTTTTACACATATACATATGTCTGTTCTTCCTGGGATCCTTTTCCCATATACGTTATGACAGAATGTTGAGTAGTCTTCTCTTGGTACTCCGTAGGTCTTTGGTGATTATATACGTCTACTGTGTTTGTATATGTCTGTTACCCCAATATCCTAATGAATTCAATCCTCACACCTTTCCTTTGGTGAACCATAAGTTTCTTTAATGAATCTGTGATTGCCCTTCTCCATGGAAATATCTGCCCTGGTATCAATTTATAGGTAACACCTATAAGTGATATGATACGATATGTGTCTTTCACTTTCTGACTTACTCCAAGTCACATGATTACCTCGAGACTCATCTATGGTGCTGCGAATGGCATTGTGTCCTTTTTTTCCTTGGCGAATATTCTGTCTTAGCGAGGTCCATTTTCTGCAATGTGATTCCCTGAGGGCTGAGGATTAGCTGCCCTGGGCAGCCTGACCCTGCCGGCAAGCCCTCCCCAGGTGTGCCTGGGTTGAGGTCAATATAAACAGCACTCCAGGCAGCAATAGCCCCTGCAGCTGTGCCTGACTCCATATTCTCTGCCCCGTCAGCAGTCTCGGGGCTGTGCTGGTGGGAGGGTGGGAGGGTCCACGGATTTGTGGGTGGCCCGGTGTGAGTGGGGCTCTGCTGGACTTTCGGCAGGAGTTGCCAGGCTGCCACCTGTAAGGAAGAGGATGTGTCACCCATAACTTCCACTGGAATATCTCTCCGGGCTGAGGTGAGAAAGGAAAAAAAGGAGTGGGCGCCGGGACAGGAGGGGTATCTCAGGTAGGGCAATGGAAAGCTTCCAGAAGAGCGCCCGTGGCCAGGACCATCCTGGCTGACCTGCAGGCACCAAGTTGGCCTGCGTGCAGTCGCTGTTGTGGCTCCACGGCCCTCCCTCTAGGCTTTCAAGCCCTTGTACATATTCAGGTGTTTCACCTGGGAAGGGTGGGAACAGTTCAGCAGCATCTGGCCTGGGGCTCAGCTCACCTTTACTCACAGAGGCCTGGGCACGGTCTCCCAGCTTTGCAATAAGGACGCTCCTTGCGTGGGCGGGTGGGGCTGCTGGCTGTATGGGAGATGATTCCCCACCTCTGACCAATTTCAGAATTGTTTACCACTGGAGCAAGTGCCTTGGTAGTGTTTTCCTCTGTATAACTGTTAGGTTCAGTTTTTTTTTTTCTTTTTTGGTTCAAGTTAGATTTTATTCCTCTTTTATGTATTTATAGATATAAGCATGGAAATAATTCATTGTTATATATACATCAGTCTGAATGGAAGAACTTTTTTTCTGTTTTATTTTTACATTTTATTTTTAAAAATTTTGAAATTTAATTTTGTTTATTGTTTTATACAGTAGGTTATTATTAGTTATCTATTTTATGCATATACATGTATACAGGTCAATCCCAATCTCCCAACTCATCCCACCACCACCACCCCATGGCTTCCCCCACTTTGTGTCCATACGTCTGTTCTCTACCTCTGTGTATCTATTTCTGCCCTGCAAACCAGTTCATCTGTACCATTTTTCTAGGTTCCACATATAGGCATTAATATACAATATTTGTTTTTCTCTTTCTGACTTACTTCACTCTGTATGACAGTCTCTAGATCCATCAACTTCTCTACAAATGACCCAGTTTCATTCCTTTTTATGGCTGAGTAATATTCCATTTTATATATGTACCACATCTTTATCCATTCGTCTGTCTGTGGGCATTTAGGTTGCTTCCATTACCTGGCTATTGTAAATAGTGCTGCAATGAACATTGTGGTGAATGTGTCTTTGTGATTTATGGTTTTCTCTGGGTATATGCCCAGAAGTGGGATTGCTGGATCCTATGGTAATTCTCTTTTTAGTTTTTTAAAGGAACCTCCATACTGTTCTCCATAGTGACTGTATCAATTTACATTCCCACCAATAGCGGAAGAGGGTTCCTTTTATCCACACCCTCCCCAGAATTTGTTGTTTGTACATTATCTGATGATGCCGATTCTAACAGGTGTGAGGTCTTACCTCATTGTAGTTTTGATTTGCATTTCTCTAATAATTAGTGATGTTGAGCAGCTTCTCATGTGCGTCTTGGCCATCTCTGTGTCTTCTTTGAAGATACGTCTCTTTAGATCTTCTGCCCATTTTTGTATTGGGTTGTTTGTTTTATTAATATTAAGCTGCATGAGCTGTTTATATATATTGGAGATTAAACCTTTGTCCATTGATTCGTTTGTGAACGTTTTCGCCCATTCTGAGGGTTGCCTTTTTCCATTCCCGTTTTTTTAACAAAGAAAGAAAGAAAGCAAAAGAAGCAGAACACTAATGTGCGTGAAATATGCCTCTTGAAACTGTCGTTTTGAAATATGGACGTCTTTTGAATTTTTTGGTCGATATATGACCCCAGGATTTGTTTTCAGGGCAGGTGTCATTTACAGGCCGGTAATGATTTGGAATATCCACTGACCATTAGCGCTGGGATTAAAGCTGCAGTTGTGAGAAACGGCCACAAGGTGGCAGCAGTTCTCCCTTACCAAATCTGGTTACTAGGGCAGCAGAGCCTCAATGGAAGTCGCGTTCTAGATTGGAATGTAGAACGGAATGTGCCAGGAGAAAGCCCCTCAAGTGTGTCTCACTACTTCTTGTTCTTGTTTTTAATTTAATCTTTTATTTTTTATTACAGCAAGTTTGAGTACAACGTTTAGCTTGTTGTAGGTGTGCAAGAGGTGGTTCTTTTACACATATACATATGTCTGTTCTTCCTGGGATCCTTTTCCCATGTACGTTATGACAGAATGTTGAGTAGTCTTCTCTTGGTACTCCGTAGGTCTTTGGTGATTATATACGTCTACTGTGTTTGTATATGTCTGTTAACCCCAATATCGTAATGAATTCAATCCTCACACCTTTCCTTTGGTGAACCATAAGTTTCTTTAATGAATCTGTGATTGCCCTTCTCCGTGGAAATATCTGCCCTGGTATCAATTTATAGGTAACACCTATAAGTGATATGATACGATATGTGTCTTTCACTTTCTGACTTACTCCAAGTCACGTGATTACCTCGAGACTCATCTACGGTGCTGCAAATGGCATTGTGTCCTTTTTTCCCTTGGCGAATATTCTGTCTTAGCGAGGTCCATTTTCTGCAATGTGATTCCCTGAGGGCTGAGGATTAGCTGCCCTGGGCAGCCTGACCCTGCCGGCAAGACCTCCCCAGGTGTGCCTGGGTTGAGGTCAATATAAACAGCACTCCAGGCAGCAATAGCCCCTGCAGCTGTGCCTGACTCCATATTCTCTGCCCCGTCAGCAGTCTCGGGGCTGTGCTGGTGGGAGGGTGGGAGGGTCCACGGCTTTGTGGGTGGCCCGGTGTGAGTGGGGCTCTGCTGGACTTTCGGCAGGAGTTGCCAGGCTGCCACCTGTAAAGGAGAGGATGTGTCACCCATAACTTCCACTGGAATATCTCTCCGGGCTGAGGTGAGGAAGGAAAAAAAGGAGTGGGGGCCGGGACAGGAGGGGTATCTCAGGCAGGGCAATGGAAAGCTTCCAGAAGAGCGCCCGTGGCCAGGACCATCCTGGCTGACCTGCAGGCACCAAGTTGGCCTGCGTGCCGTCGCTGGTGTGGCTCCACGGCCCTCCCTCTAGGCTTTCAAGCCCTTGTACATATTCAGGTGTTTCACCTGGGAAGGGTGGGAACTGTTCAGCAGCATCTGGCCTGGGGCTCAGCTCACCTTTACTCACAGAGGCCTGGGCACGATCTCCCAGCTTTGCAATAAGGACGCTCCTTGCGTGGGCGGGTGGGGCTGCTGGCTGTATGGGAGATGATTCCCCACCTCTGACCAATTTCAGAATTGTTTACCACTGGAGCAAGTGCCTTGGTAGTGTTTTCCTCTGTATAACTGTTAGGTTCAGTTTTTTTTTTTCTTTTTTGGTTCAAGTTAGATTTTATTCCTCTTTTATGTATTTATAGATATAAGCATGGAAATAATTCATTGTTATATATACATCAGTGTGAATGGAAGAACTTTTTTTCTGTTTTATTTTTACATTTTATTTTTAAAAATTTTGAAATTTAATTTTGTTTATTTTTTTATACAGTAGGTTATTATTAGTTATCTATTTTATGCATATACATGTATACAGGTCAATCCCAATCTCCCAACTCATCCCACCACCACCACCCCATGGCTTCCCCCACTTTGTGTCCATACGTCTGTTCTCTACCTCTGTGTCTCTATTTCTGCCCTGCAAACCAGTTCATCTGTACCATTTTTCTAGGTTCCACATATAGGCATTTGTATACAATATTTGTTTTTCTCTTTCTGACTTACTTCACTCTGTATGACAGTCTCTAGATCCATCAACTTCTCTACAAATGACCCAGTTTCATTCCTTTTTATGGCTGAGTAATATTCCATTTTATATATGTACCACATCTTTATCCATTCGTCTGTCTGTGGGCATTTAGGTTGCTTCCATTACCTGGCTATTGTAAATAGTGCTGCAATGAACATTGTGGTGAATGTGTCTTTGTGATTTATGGTTTTCTCTGGGTATATGCCCAGAAGTGGGATTGCTGGATCCTATGGTAATTCTCTTTTTAGTTTTTTAAAGGAACCTCCATACTGTTCTCCATAGTGACTGTATCAATTTACATTCCCACCAATAGCGGAAGAGGGTTCCTTTTGTCCACACCCTCCCCAGAATTTGTTGTTTGTACATTATCTGATGATGCCGATTCTAACAGGTGTGAGGTCTTACCTCATTGTAGTTTTGATTTGCATTTCTCTAATAATTAGTGATGTTGAGCAGCTTCTCATGTGCGTCTTGGCCATCTCTGTGACTTCTTTGAAGAAACGTCTCTTTAGATCTTCTGCCCATTTTTGTATTGGGTTGTTTGTTTTATTAATATTAAGCTGCATGAGCTGTTTATATATATTGGAGATTAAACCTTTGTCCATTGATTCGTTTGTGAACGTTTTCGCCCATTCTGAGGGTTGCCTTTTTCCATTCCCGTTTTTTTAACAAAGAAAGAAAGAAAGCCAAAGAAGCAGAACACTAATGTGCGTGAAATATGCCTCTTGAAACTGTCGTTTTGAAATATGGACGTCTTTTGAATTTTTTGGTCGATATATGACCCCAGGATTTGTTTTCAGGGCAGGTGTCATTTACAGGCCGGTAATGATTTGGAATATCCACTGACCATTAGCGCTGGGATTAAAGCTGCAGTTGTGAGAAACGGCCACAAGGTGGCAGCAGTTCTCCCTTACCAAATCTGGTTACTAGGGCAGAGAGCCTCAATGGAAGTCCCGTTCTAGATTGGAATGTAGAACGGAATGTGCCAGGAGAAAGCCCCTCAAGTGTGTCTCACTACTTCTTGTTCTTGTTTTTAATTTAATCTTTTATTTTTTATTAGAGCAAGTTTGAGTACAACGTTTAGCTTGTTGTAGGTGTGCAAGAGGTGGTTCTTTTACACATATACATATGTCTGTTCTTCCTGGGATCCTTTTCCCATATACGTTATGACAGAATGTTGAGTAGTCTTCTCTTGGTACTCCGTAGGTCTTTGGTGATTATATACGTCTACTGTGTTTGTATATGTCTGTTACCCCAATATCCTAATGAATTCAATCCTCACACCTTTCCTTTGGTGAACCATAAGTTTCTTTAATGAATCTGTGATTGCCCTTCTCCATGGAAATATCTGCCCTGGTATCAATTTATAGGTAACACATATAAGTGATATGATACGATATGTGTCTTTCACTTTCTGACTTACTCCAAGTCACATGATTACCTCGAGACTCATCTATGGTGCTGCGAATGGCATTGTGTCCTTTTTTTCCTTGGCGAATATTCTGTCTTAGCGAGGTCCATTTTCTGCAATGTGATTCCCTGAGGGCTGAGGATTAGCTGCCCTGGGCAGCCTGACCCTGCCGGCAAGCCCTCCCCAGGTGTGCCTGGGTTGAGGTCAATATAAACAGCACTCCAGGCAGCAATAGCCCCTGCAGCTGTGCCTGACTCCATATTCTCTGCCCCGTCAGCAGTCTCGGGGCTGTGCTGGTGGGAGGGTGGGAGGGTCCACGGCTTTGTGGGTGGCCCGGTGTGAGTGGGGCTCTGCTGGACTTTCGGCAGGAGTTGCCAGGCTGCCACCTGTAAGGAAGAGGATGTGTCACCCATAACTTCCACTGGAATATCTCTCCGGGCTGAGGTGAGAAAGGAAAAAAAGGAGTGGGCGCCGGGAGAGGAGGGGTATCTCAGGCAGGGCAATGGAAAGCTTCCAGAAGAGTGCCCGTGGCCAGGACCATCCTGGCTGACCTGCAGGCACCAAGTTGGCCTGCGTGCAGTCGCTGTTGTGGCTCCACGGCCCTCCCTCTAGGCTTTCAAGCCCTTGTACATATTCAGGTGTTTCACCTGGGAAGGGTGGGAACAGTTCAGCAGCATCTGGCCTGGGGCTCAGCTCACCTTTACTCACAGAGGCCTGGGCACGGTCTCCCAGCTTTGCAATAAGGACGCTCCTTGCGTGGGCGGGTGGGGCTGCTGGCTGTATGGGAGATGATTCCCCACCTCTGACCAATTTCAGAATTGTTTACCACTGGAGCAAGTGCCTTGGTAGTGTTTTCCTCTGTATAACTGTTAGGTTCAGTTTTTTTTTTTCTTTTTTGGTTCAAGTTAGATTTTATTCCTCTTTTATGTATTTATAGATATAAGCATGGAAATAATTCATTGTTATATATACATCAGTCTGAATGGAAGAACTTTTTTTCTGTTTTATTTTTACATTTTATTTTTAAAAATTTTGAAATTTAATTTTGTTTATTGTTTTATACAGTAGGTTATTATTAGTTATCTATTTTATGCATATACATGTATACAGGTCAATCCCAATCTCCCAACTCATCCCACCACCACCACCCCATGGCTTCCCCCACTTTGTGTCCATACGTCTGTTCTCTACCTCTGTGTATCTATTTCTGCCCTGCAAACCAGTTCATCTGTACCATTTTTCTAGGTTCCACATATAGGCATTAATATACAATATTTGTTTTTCTCTTTCTGACTTACTTCACTCTGTATGACAGTCTCTAGATCCATCAACTTCTCTACAAATGACCCAGTTTCATTCCTTTTTATGGCTGAGTAATATTCCATTTTATATATGTACCACATCTTTATCCATTCGTCTGTCTGTGGGCATTTAGGTTGCTTCCATTACCTGGCTATTGTAAATAGTGCTGCAATGAACATTGTGGTGAATGTGTCTTTGTGATTTATGGTTTTCTCTGGGTATATGCCCAGAAGTGGGATTGCTGGATCCTATGGTAATTCTCTTTTTAGTTTTTTAAAGGAACCTCCATACTGTTCTCCATAGTGACTGTATCAATTTACATTCCCACCAATAGCGGAAGAGGGTTCCTTTTATCCACACCCTCCCCAGAATTTGTTGTTTGTACATTATCTGATGATGCCGATTCTAACAGGTGTGAGGTCTTACCTCATTGTAGTTTTGATTTGCATTTCTCTAATAATTAGTGATGTTGAGCAGCTTCTCATGTGCGTCTTGGCCATCTCTGTGTCTTCTTTGAAGATACGTCTCTTTAGATCTTCTGCCCATTTTTGTATTGGGTTGTTTGTTTTATTAATATTAAGCTGCATGAGCTGTTTATATATATTGGAGATTAAACCTTTGTCCATTGATTCGTTTGTGAACGTTTTCGCCCATTCTGAGGGTTGCCTTTTTCCATTCCCGTTTTTTTAACAAAGAAAGAAAGAAAGCAAAAGAAGCAGAACACTAATGTGCGTGAAATATGCCTCTTGAAACTGTCGTTTTGAAATATGGACGTCTTTTGAATTTTTTGGTCGATATATGACCCCAGGATTTGTTTTCAGGGCAGGTGTCATTTACAGGCCGGTAATGATTTGGAATATCCACTGACCATTAGCGCTGGGATTAAAGCTGCAGTTGTGAGAAACGGCCACAAGGTGGCAGCAGTTCTCCCTTACCAAATCTGGTTACTAGGGCAGCAGAGCCTCAATGGAAGTCGCGTTCTAGATTGGAATGTAGAACGGAATGTGCCAGGAGAAAGCCCCTCAAGTGTGTCTCACTACTTCTTGTTCTTGTTTTTAATTTAATCTTTTATTTTTTATTACAGCAAGTTTGAGTACAACGTTTAGCTTGTTGTAGGTGTGCAAGAGGTGGTTCTTTTACACATATACATATGTCTGTTCTTCCTGGGATCCTTTTCCCATGTACGTTATGACAGAATGTTGAGTAGTCTTCTCTTGGTACTCCGTAGGTCTTTGGTGATTATATACGTCTACTGTGTTTGTATATGTCTGTTAACCCCAATATCGTAATGAATTCAATCCTCACACCTTTCCTTTGGTGAACCATAAGTTTCTTTAATGAATCTGTGATTGCCCTTCTCCGTGGAAATATCTGCCCTGGTATCAATTTATAGGTAACACCTATAAGTGATATGATACGATATGTGTCTTTCACTTTCTGACTTACTCCAAGTCACGTGATTACCTCGAGACTCATCTACGGTGCTGCAAATGGCATTGTGTCCTTTTTTCCCTTGGCGAATATTCTGTCTTAGCGAGGTCCATTTTCTGCAATGTGATTCCCTGAGGGCTGAGGATTAGCTGCCCTGGGCAGCCTGACCCTGCCGGCAAGCCCTCCCCAGGTGTGCCTGGGTTGAGGTCAATATAAACAGCACTCCAGGCAGCAATAGCCCCTGCAGCTGTGCCTGACTCCATATTCTCTGCCCCGTCAGCAGTCTCGGGGCTGTGCTGGTGGGAGGGTGGGAGGGTCCACGGCTTTGTGGGTGGCCCGGTGTGAGTGGGGCTCTGCTGGACTTTCGGCAGGAGTTGCCAGGCTGCCACCTGTACAGGAGAGGATGTGTCACCCATAACTTCCACTGGAATATCTCTCCGGGCTGAGGTGAGGAAGGAAAAAAAGGAGTGGGGGCCGGGACAGGAGGGGTATCTCAGGCAGGGCAATGGAAAGCTTCCAGAAGAGCGCCCGTGGCCAGGACCATCCTGGCTGACCTGCAGGCACCAAGTTGGCCTGCGTGCCGTCGCTGGTGTGGCTCCACGGCCCTCCCTCTAGGCTTTCAAGCCCTTGTACATATTCAGGTGTTTCACCTGGGAAGGGTGGGAACAGTTCAGCAGCATCTGGCCTGGGGCTCAGCTCACCTTTACTCACAGAGGCCTGGGCACGGTCTCCCAGCTTTGCAATAAGGACGCTCCTTGCGTGGGCGGGTGGGGCTGCTGGCTGTATGGGAGATGATTCCCCACCTCTGACCAATTTCAGAATTGTTTACCACTGGAGCAAGTGCCTTGGTAGTGTTTTCCTCTGTATAACTGTTAGGTTCAGTTTTTTTTTTTCTTTTTTGGTTCAAGTTAGATTTTATTCCTCTTTTATGTATTTATAGATATAAGCATGGAAATAATTCATTGTTATATATACATCAGTCTGAATGGAAGAACTTTTTTTCTGTTTTATTTTTACATTTTATTTTTAAAAATTTTGAAATTTAATTTTGTTTATTGTTTTATACAGTAGGTTATTATTAGTTATCTATTTTATGCATATACATGTATACAGGTCAATCCCAATCTCCCAACTCATCCCACCACCACCACCCCATGGCTTCCCCCACTTTGTGTCCATACGTCTGTTCTCTACCTCTGTGTATCTATTTCTGCCCTGCAAACCAGTTCATCTGTACCATTTTTCTAGGTTCCACATATAGGCATTAATATACAATATTTGTTTTTCTCTTTCTGACTTACTTCACTCTGTATGACAGTCTCTAGATCCATCAACTTCTCTACAAATGACCCAGTTTCATTCCTTTTTATGGCTGAGTAATATTCCATTTTATATATGTACCACATCTTTATCCATTCGTCTGTCTGTGGGCATTTAGGTTGCTTCCATTACCTGGCTATTGTAAATAGTGCTGCAATGAACATTGTGGTGAATGTGTCTTTGTGATTTATGGTTTTCTCTGGGTATATGCCCAGAAGTGGGATTGCTGGATCCTATGGTAATTCTCTTTTTAGTTTTTTAAAGGAACCTCCATACTGTTCTCCATAGTGACTGTATCAATTTACATTCCCACCAATAGCGGAAGAGGGTTCCTTTTATCCACACCCTCCCCAGAATTTGTTGTTTGTACATTATCTGATGATGCCGATTCTAACAGGTGTGAGGTCTTACCTCATTGTAGTTTTGATTTGCATTTCTCTAATAATTAGTGATGTTGAGCAGCTTCTCATGTGCGTCTTGGCCATCTCTGTGTCTTCTTTGAAGATACGTCTCTTTAGATCTTCTGCCCATTTTTGTATTGGGTTGTTTGTTTTATTAATATTAAGCTGCATGAGCTGTTTATATATATTGGAGATTAAACCTTTGTCCATTGATTCGTTTGTGAACGTTTTCGCCCATTCTGAGGGTTGCCTTTTTCCATTCCCGTTTTTTTAACAAAGAAAGAAAGAAAGCAAAAGAAGCAGAACACTAATGTGCGTGAAATATGCCTCTTGAAACTGTCGTTTTGAAATATGGACGTCTTTTGAATTTTTTGGTCGATATATGACCCCAGGATTTGTTTTCAGGGCAGGTGTCATTTACAGGCCGGTAATGATTTGGAATATCCACTGACCATTAGCGCTGGGATTAAAGCTGCAGTTGTGAGAAACGGCCACAAGGTGGCAGCAGTTCTCCCTTACCAAATCTGGTTACTAGGGCAGCAGAGCCTCAATGGAAGTCGCGTTCTAGATTGGAATGTAGAACGGAATGTGCCAGGAGAAAGCCCCTCAAGTGTGTCTCACTACTTCTTGTTCTTGTTTTTAATTTAATCTTTTATTTTTTATTACAGCAAGTTTGAGTACAACGTTTAGCTTGTTGTAGGTGTGCAAGAGGTGGTTCTTTTACACATATACATATGTCTGTTCTTCCTGGGATCCTTTTCCCATGTACGTTATGACAGAATGTTGAGTAGTCTTCTCTTGGTACTCCGTAGGTCTTTGGTGATTATATACGTCTACTGTGTTTGTATATGTCTGTTAACCCCAATATCGTAATGAATTCAATCCTCACACCTTTCCTTTGGTGAACCATAAGTTTGTTTAATGAATCTGTGATTGCCCTTCTCCGTGGAAATATCTGCCCTGGTATCAATTTATAGGTAACACCTATAAGTGATATGATACGATATGTGTCTTTCACTTTCTGACTTACTCCAAGTCACGTGATTACCTCGAGACTCATCTACGGTGCTGCAAATGGCATTGTGTCCTTTTTTCCCTTGGCGAATATTCTGTCTTAGCGAGGTCCATTTTCTGCAATGTGATTCCCTGAGGGCTGAGGATTAGCTGCCCTGGGCAGCCTGACCCTGCCGGCAAGACCTCCCCAGGTGTGCCTGGGTTGAGGTCAATATAAACAGCACTCCAGGCAGCAATAGCCCCTGCAGCTGTGCCTGACTCCATATTCTCTGCCCCGTCAGCAGTCTCGGGGCTGTGCTGGTGGGAGGGTGGGAGGGTCCACGGCTTTGTGGGTGGCCCGGTGTGAGTGGGGCTCTGCTGGACTTTCGGCAGGAGTTGCCAGGCTGCCACCTGTAAAGGAGAGGATGTGTCACCCATAACTTCCACTGGAATATCTCTCCGGGCTGAGGTGAGGAAGGAAAAAAAGGAGTGGGGGCCGGGACAGGAGGGGTATCTCAGGCAGGGCAATGGAAAGCTTCCAGAAGAGCGCCCGTGGCCAGGACCATCCTGGCTGACCTGCAGGCACCAAGTTGGCCTGCGTGCCGTCGCTGGTGTGGCTCCACGGCCCTCCCTCTAGGCTTTCAAGCCCTTGTACATATTCAGGTGTTTCACCTGGGAAGGGTGGGAACTGTTCAGCAGCATCTGGCCTGGGGCTCAGCTCACCTTTACTCACAGAGGCCTGGGCACGGTCTCCCAGCTTTGCAATAAGGACGCTCCTTGCGTGGGCGGGTGGGGCTGCTGGCTGTATGGGAGATGATTCCCCACCTCTGACCAATTTCAGAATTGTTTACCACTGGAGCAAGTGCCTTGGTAGTGTTTTCCTCTGTATAACTGTTAGGTTCAGTTTTTTTTTTTCTTTTTTGGTTCAAGTTAGATTTTATTCCTCTTTTATGTATTTATAGATATAAGCATGGAAATAATTCATTGTTATATATACATCAGTGTGAATGGAAGAACTTTTTTTCTGTTTTATTTTTACATTTTATTTTTAAAAATTTTGAAATTTAATTTTGTTTATTTTTTTATACAGTAGGTTATTATTAGTTATCTATTTTATGCATATACATGTATACAGGTCAATCCCAATCTCCCAACTCATCCCACCACCACCACCCCATGGCTTCCCCCACTTTGTGTCCATACGTCTGTTCTCTACCTCTGTGTCTCTATTTCTGCCCTGCAAACCAGTTCATCTGTACCATTTTTCTAGGTTCCACATATAGGCATTTGTATACAATATTTGTTTTTCTCTTTCTGACTTACTTCACTCTGTATGACAGTCTCTAGATCCATCAACTTCTCTACAAATGACCCAGTTTCATTCCTTTTTATGGCTGAGTAATATTCCATTTTATATATGTATCACATCTTTAT
Organism: Mesoplodon bidens; assembly: GCF_964165515.1. NCBI lineage: Eukaryota > Metazoa > Chordata > Mammalia > Artiodactyla > Ziphiidae > Mesoplodon > Mesoplodon bidens. The sequence continues at coordinate 634,764 of NW_027672081.1, forward strand.
CCATTCGTCTGTCTGTGGGCATTTAGGTTGCTTCCATTACCTGGCTATTGTAAATAGTGCTGCAATGAACATTGTGGTGAATGTGTCTTTGTGATTTATGGTTTTCTCTGGGTATATGCCCAGAAGTGGGATTGCTGGATCCTATGGTAATTCTCTTTTTAGTTTTTTAAAGGAACCTCCATACTGTTCTCCATAGTGACTGTATCAATTTACATTCCCACCAATAGCGGAAGAGGGTTCCTTTTGTCCACACCCTCCCCAGAATTTGTTGTTTGTACATTATCTGATGATGCCGATTCTAACAGGTGTGAGGTCTTACCTCATTGTAGTTTTGATTTGCATTTCTCTAATAATTAGTGATGTTGAGCAGCTTCTCATGTGCGTCTTGGCCATCTCTGTGACTTCTTTGAAGAAACGTCTCTTTAGATCTTCTGCCCATTTTTGTATTGGGTTGTTTGTTTTATTAATATTAAGCTGCATGAGCTGTTTATATATATTGGAGATTAAACCTTTGTCCATTGATTCGTTTGTGAACGTTTTCGCCCATTCTGAGGGTTGCCTTTTTCCATTCCCGTTTTTTTAACAAAGAAAGAAAGAAAGCCAAAGAAGCAGAACACTAATGTGCGTGAAATATGCCTCTTGAAACTGTCGTTTTGAAATATGGACGTCTTTTGAATTTTTTGGTCGATATATGACCCCAGGATTTGTTTTCAGGGCAGGTGTCATTTACAGGCCGGTAATGATTTGGAATATCCACTGACCATTAGCGCTGGGATTAAAGCTGCAGTTGTGAGAAACGGCCACAAGGTGGCAGCAGTTCTCCCTTACCAAATCTGGTTACTAGGGCAGCAGAGCCTCAATGGAAGTCCCGTTCTAGATTGGAATGTAGAACGGAATGTGCCAGGAGAAAGCCCCTCAAGTGTGTCTCACTACTTCTTGTTCTTGTTTTTAATTTAATCTTTTATTTTTTATTAGAGCAAGTTTGAGTACAACGTTTAGCTTGTTGTAGGTGTGCAAGAGGTGGTTCTTTTACACATATACATATGTCTGTTCTTCCTGGGATCCTTTTCCCATATACGTTATGACAGAATGTTGAGTAGTCTTCTCTTGGTACTCCGTAGGTCTTTGGTGATTATATACGTCTACTGTGTTTGTATATGTCTGTTACCCCAATATCCTAATGAATTCAATCCTCACACCTTTCCTTTGGTGAACCATAAGTTTCTTTAATGAATCTGTGATTGCCCTTCTCCGTGGAAATATCTGCCCTGGTATCAATTTATAGGTAACACATATAAGTGATATGATACGATATGTGTCTTTCACTTTCTGACTTACTCCAAGTCACATGATTACCTCGAGACTCATCTATGGTGCTGCGAATGGCATTGTGTCCTTTTTTTCCTTGGCGAATATTCTGTCTTAGCGAGGTCCATTTTCTGCAATGTGATTCCCTGAGGGCTGAGGATTAGCTGCCCTGGGCAGCCTGACCCTGCCGGCAAGCCCTCCCCAGGTGTGCCTGGGTTGAGGTCAATATAAACAGCACTCCAGGCAGCAATAGCCCCTGCAGCTGTGCCTGACTCCATATTCTCTGCCCCGTCAGCAGTCTCGGGGCTGTGCTGGTGGGAGGGTGGGAGGGTCCACGGCTTTGTGGGTGGCCCGGTGTGAGTGGGGCTCTGCTGGACTTTCGGCAGGAGTTGCCAGGCTGCCACCTGTAAGGAAGAGGATGTGTCACCCATAACTTCCACTGGAATATCTCTCCGGGCTGAGGTGAGAAAGGAAAAAAAGGAGTGGGCGCCGGGAGAGGAGGGGTATCTCAGGCAGGGCAATGGAAAGCTTCCAGAAGAGTGCCCGTGGCCAGGACCATCCTGGCTGACCTGCAGGCACCAAGTTGGCCTGCGTGCAGTCGCTGTTGTGGCTCCACGGCCCTCCCTCTAGGCTTTCAAGCCCTTGTACATATTCAGGTGTTTCACCTGGGAAGGGTGGGAACAGTTCAGCAGCATCTGGCCTGGGGCTCAGCTCACCTTTACTCACAGAGGCCTGGGCACGGTCTCCCAGCTTTGCAATAAGGACGCTCCTTGCGTGGGCGGGTGGGGCTGCTGGCTGTATGGGAGATGATTCCCCACCTCTGACCAATTTCAGAATTGTTTACCACTGGAGCAAGTGCCTTGGTAGTGTTTTCCTCTGTATAACTGTTAGGTTCAGTTTTTTTTTTTCTTTTTTGGTTCAAGTTAGATTTTATTCCTCTTTTATGTATTTATAGATATAAGCATGGAAATAATTCATTGTTATATATACATCAGTCTGAATGGAAGAACTTTTTTTCTGTTTTATTTTTACATTTTATTTTTAAAAATTTTGAAATTTAATTTTGTTTATTGTTTTATACAGTAGGTTATTATTAGTTATCTATTTTATGCATATACATGTATACAGGTCAATCCCAATCTCCCAACTCATCCCACCACCACCACCCCATGGCTTCCCCCACTTTGTGTCCATACGTCTGTTCTCTACCTCTGTGTATCTATTTCTGCCCTGCAAACCAGTTCATCTGTACCATTTTTCTAGGTTCCACATATAGGCATTAATATACAATATTTGTTTTTCTCTTTCTGACTTACTTCACTCTGTATGACAGTCTCTAGATCCATCAACTTCTCTACAAATGACCCAGTTTCATTCCTTTTTATGGCTGAGTAATATTCCATTTTATATATGTACCACATCTTTATCCATTCGTCTGTCTGTGGGCATTTAGGTTGCTTCCATTACCTGGCTATTGTAAATAGTGCTGCAATGAACATTGTGGTGAATGTGTCTTTGTGATTTATGGTTTTCTCTGGGTATATGCCCAGAAGTGGGATTGCTGGATCCTATGGTAATTCTCTTTTTAGTTTTTTAAAGGAACCTCCATACTGTTCTCCATAGTGACTGTATCAATTTACATTCCCACCAATAGCGGAAGAGGGTTCCTTTTATCCACACCCTCCCCAGAATTTGTTGTTTGTACATTATCTGATGATGCCGATTCTAACAGGTGTGAGGTCTTACCTCATTGTAGTTTTGATTTGCATTTCTCTAATAATTAGTGATGTTGAGCAGCTTCTCATGTGCGTCTTGGCCATCTCTGTGTCTTCTTTGAAGATACGTCTCTTTAGATCTTCTGCCCATTTTTGTATTGGGTTGTTTGTTTTATTAATATTAAGCTGCATGAGCTGTTTATATATATTGGAGATTAAACCTTTGTCCATTGATTCGTTTGTGAACGTTTTCGCCCATTCTGAGGGTTGCCTTTTTCCATTCCCGTTTTTTTAACAAAGAAAGAAAGAAAGCAAAAGAAGCAGAACACTAATGTGCGTGAAATATGCCTCTTGAAACTGTCGTTTTGAAATATGGACGTCTTTTGAATTTTTTGGTCGATATATGACCCCAGGATTTGTTTTCAGGGCAGGTGTCATTTACAGGCCGGTAATGATTTGGAATATCCACTGACCATTAGCGCTGGGATTAAAGCTGCAGTTGTGAGAAACGGCCACAAGGTGGCAGCAGTTCTCCCTTACCAAATCTGGTTACTAGGGCAGCAGAGCCTCAATGGAAGTCGCGTTCTAGATTGGAATGTAGAACGGAATGTGCCAGGAGAAAGCCCCTCAAGTGTGTCTCACTACTTCTTGTTCTTGTTTTTAATTTAATCTTTTATTTTTTATTACAGCAAGTTTGAGTACAACGTTTAGCTTGTTGTAGGTGTGCAAGAGGTGGTTCTTTTACACATATACATATGTCTGTTCTTCCTGGGATCCTTTTCCCATGTACGTTATGACAGAATGTTGAGTAGTCTTCTCTTGGTACTCCGTAGGTCTTTGGTGATTATATACGTCTACTGTGTTTGTATATGTCTGTTAACCCCAATATCGTAATGAATTCAATCCTCACACCTTTCCTTTGGTGAACCATAAGTTTGTTTAATGAATCTGTGATTGCCCTTCTCCGTGGAAATATCTGCCCTGGTATCAATTTATAGGTAACACCTATAAGTGATATGATACGATATGTGTCTTTCACTTTCTGACTTACTCCAAGTCACGTGATTACCTCGAGACTCATCTACGGTGCTGCAAATGGCATTGTGTCCTTTTTTCCCTTGGCGAATATTCTGTCTTAGCGAGGTCCATTTTCTGCAATGTGATTCCCTGAGGGCTGAGGATTAGCTGCCCTGGGCAGCCTGACCCTGCCGGCAAGCCCTCCCCAGGTGTGCCTGGGTTGAGGTCAATATAAACAGCACTCCAGGCAGCAATAGCCCCTGCAGCTGTGCCTGACTCCATATTCTCTGCCCCGTCAGCAGTCTCGGGGCTCTGCTGGTGGGAGGGTGGGAGGGTCCACGGCTTTGTGGGTGGCCCGGTGTGAGTGGGGCTCTGCTGGACTTTCGGCAGGAGTTGCCAGGCTGCCACCTGTAAAGGAGAGGATGTGTCACCCATAACTTCCACTGGAATATCTCTCCGGGCTGAGGTGAGGAAGGAAAAAAAGGAGTGGGGGCCGGGACAGGAGGGGTATCTCAGGCAGGGCAATGGAAAGCTTCCAGAAGAGCGCCCGTGGCCAGGACCATCCTGGCTGACCTGCAGGCACCAAGTTGGCCTGCGTGCCGTCGCTGGTGTGGCTCCACGGCCCTCCCTCTAGGCTTTCAAGCCCTTGTACATATTCAGGTGTTTCACCTGGGAAGGGTGGGAACAGTTCAGCAGCATCTGGCCTGGGGCTCAGCTCACCTTTACTCACAGAGGCCTGGGCACGGTCTCCCAGCTTTGCAATAAGGACGCTCCTTGCGTGGGCGGGTGGGGCTGCTGGCTGTATGGGAGATGATTCCCCACCTCTGACCAATTTCAGAATTGTTTACCACTGGAGCAAGTGCCTTGGTAGTGTTTTCCTCTGTATAACTGTTAGGTTCAGTTTTTTTTTTTCTTTTTTGGTTCAAGTTAGATTTTATTCCTCTTTTATGTATTTATAGATATAAGCATGGAAATAATTCATTGTTATATATACATCAGTGTGAATGGAAGAACTTTTTTTCTGTTTTATTTTTACATTTTATTTTTAAAAATTTTGAAATTTAATTTTGTTTATTTTTTTATACAGTAGGTTATTATTAGTTATCTATTTTATGCATATACATGTATACAGGTCAATCCCAATCTCCCAACTCATCCCACCACCACCACCCCATGGCTTCCCCCACTTTGTGTCCATACGTCTGTTCTCTACCTCTGTGTCTCTATTTCTGCCCTGCAAACCAGTTCATCTGTACCATTTTTCTAGGTTCCACATATAGGCATTTGTATACAATATTTGTTTTTCTCTTTCTGACTTACTTCACTCTGTATGACAGTCTCTAGATCCATCAACTTCTCTACAAATGACCCAGTTTCATTCCTTTTTATGGCTGAGTAATATTCCATTTTATATATGTACCACATCTTTATCCATTCGTCTGTCTGTGGGCATTTAGGTTGCTTCCATTACCTGGCTATTGTAAATAGTGCTGCAATGAACATTGTGGTGAATGTGTCTTTGTGATTTATGGTTTTCTCTGGGTATATGCCCAGAAGTGGGATTGCTGGATCCTATGGTAATTCTCTTTTTAGTTTTTTAAAGGAACCTCCATACTGTTCTCCATAGTGACTGTATCAATTTACATTCCCACCAATAGCGGAAGAGGGTTCCTTTTGTCCACACCCTCCCCAGAATTTGTTGTTTGTACATTATCTGATGATGCCGATTCTAACAGGTGTGAGGTCTTACCTCATTGTAGTTTTGATTTGCATTTCTCTAATAATTAGTGATGTTGAGCAGCTTCTCATGTGCGTCTTGGCCATCTCTGTGACTTCTTTGAAGAAACGTCTCTTTAGATCTTCTGCCCATTTTTGTATTGGGTTGTTTGTTTTATTAATATTAAGCTGCATGAGCTGTTTATATATATTGGAGATTAAACCTTTGTCCATTGATTCGTTTGTGAACGTTTTCGCCCATTCTGAGGGTTGCCTTTTTCCATTCCCGTTTTTTTAACAAAGAAAGAAAGAAAGCCAAAGAAGCAGAACACTAATGTGCGTGAAATATGCCTCTTGAAACTGTCGTTTTGAAATATGGACGTCTTTTGAATTTTTTGGTCGATATATGACCCCAGGATTTGTTTTCAGGGCAGGTGTCATTTACAGGCCGGTAATGATTTGGAATATCCACTGACCATTAGCGCTGGGATTAAAGCTGCAGTTGTGAGAAACGGCCACAAGGTGGCAGCAGTTCTCCCTTACCAAATCTGGTTACTAGGGCAGCAGAGCCTCAATGGAAGTCGCGTTCTAGATTGGAATGTAGAACGGAATGTGCCAGGAGAAAGCCCCTCAAGTGTGTCTCACTACTTCTTGTTCTTGTTTTTAATTTAATCTTTTATTTTTTATTAGAGCAAGTTTGAGTACAACGTTTAGCTTGTTGTAGGTGTGCAAGAGGTGGTTCTTTTACACATATACATATGTCTGTTCTTCCTGGGATCCTTTTCCCATATACGTTATGACAGAATGTTGAGTAGTCTTCTCTTGGTACTCCGTAGGTCTTTGGTGATTATATACGTCTACTGTGTTTGTATATGTCTGTTACCCCAATATCCTAATGAATTCAATCCTCACACCTTTCCTTTGGTGAACCATAAGTTTCTTTAATGAATCTGTGATTGCCCTTCTCCATGGAAATATCTGCCCTGGTATCAATTTATAGGTAACACATATAAGTGATATGATACGATATGTGTCTTTCACTTTCTGACTTACTCCAAGTCACATGATTACCTCGAGACTCATCTATGGTGCTGCGAATGGCATTGTGTCCTTTTTTTCCTTGGCGAATATTCTGTCTTAGCGAGGTCCATTTTCTGCAATGTGATTCCCTGAGGGCTGAGGATTAGCTGCCCTGGGCAGCCTGACCCTGCCGGCAAGCCCTCCCCAGGTGTGCCTGGGTTGAGGTCAATATAAACAGCACTCCAGGCAGCAATAGCCCCTGCAGCTGTGCCTGACTCCATATTCTCTGCCCCGTCAGCAGTCTCGGGGCTGTGCTGGTGGGAGGGTGGGAGGGTCCACGGCTTTGTGGGTGGCCCGGTGTGAGTGGGGCTCTGCTGGACTTTCGGCAGGAGTTGCCAGGCTGCCACCTGTAAGGAAGAGGATGTGTCACCCATAACTTCCACTGGAATATCTCTCCGGGCTGAGGTGAGAAAGGAAAAAAAGGAGTGGGCGCCGGGAGAGGAGGGGTATCTCAGGCAGGGCAATGGAAAGCTTCCAGAAGAGCGCCCGTGGCCAGGACCATCCTGGCTGACCTGCAGGCACCAAGTTGGCCTGCGTGCAGTCGCTGTTGTGGCTCCACGGCCCTCCCTCTAGGCTTTCAAGCCCTTGTACATATTCAGGTGTTTCACCTGGGAAGGGTGGGAACAGTTCAGCAGCATCTGGCCTGGGGCTCAGCTCACCTTTACTCACAGAGGCCTGGGCACGGTCTCCCAGCTTTGCAATAAGGACGCTCCTTGCGTGGGCGGGTGGGGCTGCTGGCTGTATGGGAGATGATTCCCCACCTCTGACCAATTTCAGAATTGTTTACCACTGGAGCAAGTGCCTTGGTAGTGTTTTCCTCTGTATAACTGTTAGGTTCAGTTTTTTTTTTTCTTTTTTGGTTCAAGTTAGATTTTATTCCTCTTTTATGTATTTATAGATATAAGCATGGAAATAATTCATTGTTATATATACATCAGTCTGAATGGAAGAACTTTTTTTCTGTTTTATTTTTACATTTTATTTTTAAAAATTTTGAAATTTAATTTTGTTTATTGTTTTATACAGTAGGTTATTATTAGTTATCTATTTTATGCATATACATGTATACAGGTCAATCCCAATCTCCCAACTCATCCCACCACCACCACCCCATGGCTTCCCCCACTTTGTGTCCATACGTCTGTTCTCTACCTCTGTGTATCTATTTCTGCCCTGCAAACCAGTTCATCTGTACCATTTTTCTAGGTTCCACATATAGGCATTAATATACAATATTTGTTTTTCTCTTTCTGACTTACTTCACTCTGTATGACAGTCTCTAGATCCATCAACTTCTCTACAAATGACCCAGTTTCATTCCTTTTTATGGCTGAGTAATATTCCATTTTATATATGTACCACATCTTTATCCATTCGTCTGTCTGTGGGCATTTAGGTTGCTTCCATTACCTGGCTATTGTAAATAGTGCTGCAATGAACATTGTGGTGAATGTGTCTTTGTGATTTATGGTTTTCTCTGGGTATATGCCCAGAAGTGGGATTGCTGGATCCTATGGTAATTCTCTTTTTAGTTTTTTAAAGGAACCTCCATACTGTTCTCCATAGTGACTGTATCAATTTACATTCCCACCAATAGCGGAAGAGGGTTCCTTTTATCCACACCCTCCCCAGAATTTGTTGTTTGTACATTATCTGATGATGCCGATTCTAACAGGTGTGAGGTCTTACCTCATTGTAGTTTTGATTTGCATTTCTCTAATAATTAGTGATGTTGAGCAGCTTCTCATGTGCGTCTTGGCCATCTCTGTGTCTTCTTTGAAGAAACGTCTCTTTAGATCTTCTGCCCATTTTTGTATTGGGTTGTTTGTTTTATTAATATTAAGCTGCATGAGCTGTTTATATATATTGGAGATTAAACCTTTGTCCATTGATTCGTTTGTGAACGTTTTCGCCCATTCTGAGGGTTGCCTTTTTCCATTCCCGTTTTTTTAACAAAGAAAGAAAGAAAGCAAAAGAAGCAGAACACTAATGTGCGTGAAATATGCCTCTTGAAACTGTCGTTTTGAAATATGGACGTCTTTTGAATTTTTTGGTCGATATATGACCCCAGGATTTGTTTTCAGGGCAGGTGTCATTTACAGGCCGGTAATGATTTGGAATATCCACTGACCATTAGCGCTGGGATTAAAGCTGCAGTTGTGAGAAACGGCCACAAGGTGGCAGCAGTTCTCCCTTACCAAATCTGGTTACTAGGGCAGCAGAGCCTCAATGGAAGTCGCGTTCTAGATTGGAATGTAGAACGGAATGTGCCAGGAGAAAGCCCCTCAAGTGTGTCTCACTACTTCTTGTTCTTGTTTTTAATTTAATCTTTTATTTTTTATTACAGCAAGTTTGAGTACAACGTTTAGCTTGTTGTAGGTGTGCAAGAGGTGGTTCTTTTACACATATACATATGTCTGTTCTTCCTGGGATCCTTTTCCCATGTACGTTATGACAGAATGTTGAGTAGTCTTCTCTTGGTACTCCGTAGGTCTTTGGTGATTATATACGTCTACTGTGTTTGTATATGTCTGTTAACCCCAATATCGTAATGAATTCAATCCTCACACCTTTCCTTTGGTGAACCATAAGTTTCTTTAATGAATCTGTGATTGCCCTTCTCCGTGGAAATATCTGCCCTGGTATCAATTTATAGGTAACACCTATAAGTGATATGATACGATATGTGTCTTTCACTTTCTGACTTACTCCAAGTCACGTGATTACCTCGAGACTCATCTACGGTGCTGCAAATGGCATTGTGTCCTTTTTTCCCTTGGCGAATATTCTGTCTTAGCGAGGTCCATTTTCTGCAATGTGATTCCCTGAGGGCTGAGGATTAGCTGCCCTGGGCAGCCTGACCCTGCCGGCAAGCCCTCCCCAGGTGTGCCTGGGTTGAGGTCAATATAAACAGCACTCCAGGCAGCAATAGCCCCTGCAGCTGTGCCTGACTCCATATTCTCTGCCCCGTCAGCAGTCTCGGGGCTCTGCTGGTGGGAGGGTGGGAGGGTCCACGGCTTTGTGGGTGGCCCGGTGTGAGTGGGGCTCTGCTGGACTTTCGGCAGGAGTTGCCAGGCTGCCACCTGTAAAGGAGAGGATGTGTCACCCATAACTTCCACTGGAATATCTCTCCGGGCTGAGGTGAGGAAGGAAAAAAAGGAGTGGGGGCCGGGACAGGAGGGGTATCTCAGGCAGGGCAATGGAAAGCTTCCAGAAGAGCGCCCGTGGCCAGGACCATCCTGGCTGACCTGCAGGCACCAAGTTGGCCTGCGTGCCGTCGCTGGTGTGGCTCCACGGCCCTCCCTCTAGGCTTTCAAGCCCTTGTACATATTCAGGTGTTTCACCTGGGAAGGGTGGGAACAGTTCAGCAGCATCTGGCCTGGGGCTCAGCTCACCTTTACTCACAGAGGCCTGGGCACGGTCTCCCAGCTTTGCAATAAGGACGCTCCTTGCGTGGGCGGGTGGGGCTGCTGGCTGTATGGGAGATGATTCCCCACCTCTGACCAATTTCAGAATTGTTTACCACTGGAGCAAGTGCCTTGGTAGTGTTTTCCTCTGTATAACTGTTAGGTTCAGTTGTTTTTATTTTTTCTTTTTTGGTTCAAGTTAGATTTTATTCCTCTTTTATGTATTTATAGATATAAGCGTGGAAATAATTCATTGTTATATATACATCAGTGTGAATGGAAGAACTTTTTTTCTGTTTTATTTTTACATTTTATTTTTAAAAATTTTGAAATTTAATTTTGTTTATTTTTTTATACAGTAGGTTATTATTAGTTATCTATTTTATGCATATACATGTATACAGGTCAATCCCAGTCTCCCAACTCATCCCACCACCACCACCCCATGGCTTCCCCCACTTTGTGTCCATACGTCTGTTCTCTACCTCTGTGTCTCTATTTCTGCCCTGCAAACCAGTTCATCTGTACCATTTTTCTAGGTTCCACATATAGGCATTAGTATACAATATTTGTTTTTCTCTTTCTGACTTACTTCACTCTGTATGACAGTCTCTAGATCCATCAACTTCTCTACAAATGACCCAGTTTCATTCCTTTTTATGGCTGAGTAATATTCCATTTTATATATGTACCACATCTTTATCCATTCGTCTGTCTGTGGGCATTTAGGTTGCTTCCATTACCTGGCTATTGTAAATAGTGCTGCAATGAACATTGTGGTGAATGTGTCTTTGTGATTTATGGTTTTCTCTGGGTATATGCCCAGAAGTGGGATTGCTGGATCCTATGGTAATTCTCTTTTTAGTTTTTTAAAGGAACCTCCATACTGTTCTCCATAGTGACTGTATCAATTTACATTCCCACCAATAGCGGAAGAGGGTTCCTTTTGTCCACACCCTCCCCAGAATTTGTTGTTTGTAGATTATCTGATGATGCCGATTCTAACAGGTGTGAAGTCTTACCTCATTGTAGTTTTGATTTGCATTTCTCTAATAATTAGTGATGTTGAGCAGCTTCTCATGTGCGTCTTGGCCATCTCTGTGACTTCTTTGAAGAAACGTCTCTTTAGATCTTCTGCCCATTTTTGTATTGGGTTGTTTGTTTTATTAATATTAAGCTGCATGAGCTGTTTATATATATTGGAGATTAAACCTTTGTCCATTGATTCGTTTGTGAACGTTTTCGCCCATTCTGAGGGTTGCCTTTTCCCATTCCCGTTTTTTTAACAAAGAAAGAAAGAAAGCAAAAGAAGCAGAACACTAATGTGCGTGAAATATGCCTCTTGAAACTGTCGTTTTGAAATATGGACGTCTTTTGAATTTTTTGGTCGATATATGACCCCAGGATTTGTTTTCAGGGCAGGTGTCATTTACAGGCCGGTAATGATTTGGAATATCCACTGACCATTAGCGCTGGGATTAAAGCTGCAGTTGTGAGAAACGGCCACAAGGTGGCAGCAGTTCTCCCTTACCAAATCTGGTTACTAGGGCAGCAGAGCCTCAATGGAAGTCGCGTTCTAGATTGGAATGTAGAACGGAATGTGCCAGGAGAAAGCCCCTCAAGTGTGTCTCACTACTTCTTGTTCTTGTTTTTAATTTAATCTTTTATTTTTTATTACAGCAAGTTTGAGTACAACGTTTAGCTTGTTGTAGGTGTGCAAGAGGTGGTTCTTTTACACATATACATATGTCTGTTCTTCCTGGGATCCTTTTCCCATGTACGTTATGACAGAATGTTGAGTAGTCTTCTCTTGGTACTCCGTAGGTCTTTGGTGATTATATACGTCTACTGTGTTTGTATATGTCTGTTAACCCCAATATCGTAATGAATTCAATCCTCACACCTTTCCTTTGGTGAACCATAAGTTTCTTTAATGAATCTGTGATTGCCCTTCTCCGTGGAAATATCTGCCCTGGTATCAATTTATAGGTAACACCTATAAGTGATATGATACGATATGTGTCTTTCACTTTCTGACTTACTCCAAGTCACGTGATTACCTCGAGACTCATCTACGGTGCTGCAAATGGCATTGTGTCCTTTTTTTCCTTGGCGAATATTCTGTCTTAGCGAGGTCCATTTTCTGCAATGTGATTCCCTGAGGGCTGAGGATTAGCTGCCCTGGGCAGCCTGACCCTGCCGGCAAGCCCTCCCCAGGTGTGCCTGGGTTGAGGTCAATATAAACAGCACTCCAGGCAGCAATAGCCCCTGCAGCTGTGCCTGACTCCATATTCTCTGCCCCGTCAGCAGTCTCGGGGCTGTGCTGGTGGGAGGGTGGGAGGGTCCACGGCTTTGTGGGTGGCCCGGTGTGAGTGGGGCTCTGCTGGACTTTCGGCAGGAGTTGCCAGGCTGCCACCTGTAAAGGAGAGGATGTGTCACCCATAACTTCCACTGGAATACCTCTCCGGGCTGAGGTGAGGAAGGAAAAAAAGGAGTGGGGGCCGGGACAGGAGGGGTATCTCAGGCAGGGCAATGGAAAGCTTCCAGAAGAGCGCCCGTGGCCAGGACCATCCTGGCTGACCTGCAGGCACCAAGTTGGCCTGCGTGCCGTCGCTGGTGTGGCTCCACGGCCCTCCCTCTAGGCTTTCAAGCCCTTGTACATATTCAGGTGTTTCACCTGGGAAGGGTGGGAACAGTTCAGCAGCATCTGGCCTGGGGCTCAGCTCACCTTTACTCACAGAGGCCTGGGCACGGTCTCCCAGCTTTGCAATAAGGACGCTACTTGCGTGGGCGGGTGGGGCTGCTGGCTGTATGGGAGATGATTCCCCACCTCTGACCAATTTCAGAATTGTTTACCACTGGAGCAAGTGCCTTGGTAGTGTTTTCCTCTGTATAACTGTTAGGTTCAGTTTTTTTTTTTTTTCTTTTTTGGTTCAAGTTAGATTTTATTCCTCTTTTATGTATTTATAGATATAAGCATGGAAATAATTCATTGTTATATATACATCAGTGTGAATGGAAGAACTTTTTTTCTGTTTTACTTTTACATTTTATTTTTAAAAATTTTGAAATTTAATTTTGTTTATTTTTTTATACAGTAGGTTATTATTAGTTATCTATTTTATGCATATACATGTATACAGGTCAATCCCAATCTCCCAACTCATCCCACCACCACCACCCCATGGCTTCCCCCACTTTGTGTCCATACGTCTGTTCTCTACCTCTGTGTCTCTATTTCTGCCCTGCAAACCAGTTCATCTGTACCATTTTTCTAGGTTCCACATATAGGCATTAGTATACAATATTTGTTTTTCTCTTTCAGACTTACTTCACTCTGTATGACAGTCTCTAGATCCATCAACTTCTCTACAAATGACCCAGTTTCATTCCTTTTTATGGCTGAGTAATATTCCATTTTATATATGTACCACATCTTTATCCATTCGTCTGTCTGTGGGCATTTAGGTTGCTTCCATTACCTGGCTATTGTAAATAGTGCTGCAATGAACATTGTGGTGAATGTGTCTTTGTGATTTATGGTTTTCTCTGGGTATATGCCCAGAAGTGGGATGGCTGGATCCTATGGTAATTCTCTTTTTAGTTTTTTAAAGGAACCTCCATACTGTTCTCCATAGTGACTGTATCAATTTATATTCCCACCAATAGCGGAAGAGGGTTCCTTTTGTCCACACCCTCCCCAGAATTTGTTGTTTGTAGATTATCTGATGATGCCGATTCTAACAGGTGTGCGGTCTTACCTCATTGTAGTTTTGATTTGCATTTCTCTAATAATTAGTGATGTTGAGCAGCTTCTCATGTGCGTCTTGGCCATCTCTGTGTCTTCTTTGAAGAAACGTCTCTTTAGATCTTCTGCCCATTTTTGTATTGGCTTGTTTTATTAATATTAAGCTGCATGAGCTGTTTATATATATTGGAGATTAAACCTTAGTCCATTGATTCGTTTGTGAACGTTTTCGCCCATTCTGAGGGTTGCCTTTTTCCATTCCCGTTTTTTTAACAAAGAAAGAAAGAAAGCAAAAGAAGCAGAACACTAATGTGCGTGAAATATGCCTCTTGAAACTGTCGTTTTGAAATATGGACGTCTTTTGAATTTTTTGGTCGATATATGACCCCAGGATTTGTTTTCAGGGCAGGTGTCATTTACAGGCCGGTAATGATTTGGAATATCCACTGACCATTAGCGCTGGGATTAAACCTGCAGTTGTGAGAAACGGCCACAAGGTGGCAGCAGTTCTCCCTTACCAAATCTGGTTACTAGGGCAGCAGAGCCTCAATGGAAGTCGCTTTCTAGATTGGAATGTAGAACGGAATGTGCCAGGAGAAAGCCCCTCAAGTGTGTCTCACTACTTCTTGTTCTTGTTTTTAATTTAATCTTTTATTTTTTATTACAGCAAGTTTGAGTACAACGTTTAGCTTGTTGTAGGTGTGCAAGAGGTGGTTCTTTTACACATATACATATGTCTGTTCTTCCTGGGATCCTTTTCCCATGTACGTTATGACAGAATGTTGAGTAGTCTTCTCTTGGTACTCCGTAGGTCTTTGGTGATTATATACGTCTACTGTGTTTGTATATGTCTGTTAACCCCAATATCGTAATGAATTCAATCCTCACACCTTTCCTTTGGTGAACCATATGTTTCTTTAATGAATCTGTGATTGCCCTTCTCCGTGGAAATATCTGCCCTGGTATCAATTTATAGGTAACACCTATAAGTGATATGATACGATATGTGTCTTTCACTTTCTGACTTACTCCAAGTCACGTGATTACCTCGAGACTCATCTACGGTGCTGCAAATGGCATTGTGTCCTTTTTTCCCTTGGCGAATATTCTGTCTTAGCGAGGTCCATTTTCTGCAATGTGATTCCCTGAGGGCTGAGGATTAGCTGCCCTGGGCAGCCTGACCCTGCCGGCAAGCCCTCCCCAGGTGTGCCTGGGTTGAGGTCAATATAAACAGCACTCCAGGCAGCAATAGCCCCTGCAGCTGTGCCTGACTCCATATTCTCTGCCCCGTCAGCAGTCTCGGGGCTGTGCTGGTGGGAGGGTGGGAGGGTCCACGGCTTTGTGGGTGGCCCGGTGTGAGTGGGGCTCTGCTGGACTTTGGGCAGGAGTTGCCAGGCTGCCACCTGTAAAGGAGAGGATGTGTCACCCATAACTTCCACTGGAATATCTCTCCGGGCTGAGGTGAGGAAGGAAAAAAAGGAGTGGGGGCCGGGACAGGAGGGGTATCTCAGGCAGGGCAATGGAAAGCTTCCAGAAGAGCGCCCATGGCCAGGACCATCCTGGCTGACCTGCAGGCACCAAGTTGGCCTGCGTGCCGTCGCTGGTGTGGCTCCACGGCCCTCCCTCTAGGCTTTCAAGCCCTTGTACATATTCAGGTGTTTCACCTGGGAAGGGTGGGAACAGTTCAGCAGCATCTGGCCTGGGGCTCAGCTCACGTTTACTCACAGAGGCCTGGGCACGGTCTCCCAGCTTTGCAATAAGGACGCTCCTTGCGTGGGCGGGTGGGGCTGCTGGCTGTATGGGAGATGATTCCCCACCTCTGACCAATTTCAGAATTGTTTACCACTGGAGCAAGTGCCTTGGTAGTGTTTTCCTCTGTATAACTGTTAGGTTCAGTTTTTTTTTTTTTCTTTTTTGGTTCAAGTTAGATTTTATTCCTCTTTTATGTATTTATAGATATAAGCATGGAAATAATTCATTGTTATATATACATCAGTGTGAATGGAAGAACTTTTTTTCTGTTTTATTTTTACATTTTATTTTTAAAAATTTTGAAATTTAATTTTGTTTATTTTTTTATACAGTAGGTTATTATTAGTTATCTATTTTATGCATATACATGTATACAGGTCAATCCCAATCTCCCAACTCATCCCACCACCACCACCCCATGGCTTCCCCCACTTTGTGTCCATACGTCTGTTCTCTACCTCTGTGTCTCTATTTCTGCCCTGCAAACCAGTTCATCTGTACCATTTTTCTAGGTTCCACATATAGGCATTAGTATACAATATTTGTTTTTCTCTTTCAGACTTACTTCACTCTGTATGACAGTCTCTAGATCCATCAACTTCTCTACAAATGACCCAGTTTCATTCCTTTTTATGGCTGAGTAATATTCCATTTTATATATGTACCACATCTTTATCCATTCGTCTGTCTGTGGGCATTTAGGTTGCTTCCATTACCTGGCTATTGTAAATAGTGCTGCAATGAACATTGTGGTGAATGTGTCTTTGTGATTTATGGTTTTCTCTGGGTATATGCCCAGAAGTGGGATGGCTGGATCCTATGGTAATTCTCTTTTTAGTTTTTTAAAGGAACCTCCATACTGTTCTCCATAGTGACTGTATCAATTTACATTCCCACCAATAGCGGAAGAGGGTTCCTTTTGTCCACACCCTCCCCAGAATTTGTTGTTTGTACATTATCTGATGATGCCGATTCTAACAGGTGTGAGGTCTTACCTCATTGTAGTTTTGATTTGCATTTCTCTAATAATTAGTGATGTTGAGCAGCTTCTCATGTGCGTCTTGGCCATCTCTGTGACTTCTTTGAAGAAACGTCTCTTTAGATCTTCTGCCCATTTTTGTATTGGGTTGTTTGTTTTATTAATATTAAGCTGCATGAGCTGTTTATATATATTGGAGATTAAACCTTTGTCCATTGATTCGTTTGTGAACGTTTTCGCCCATTCTGAGGGTTGCCTTTTCCCATTCCCGTTTTTTTAACAAAGAAAGAAAGAAAGCAAAAGAAGCAGAACACTAATGTGCGTGAAATATGCCTCTTGAAACTGTCGTTTTGAAATATGGACGTCTTTTGAATTTTTTGGTCGATATATGACCCCAGGATTTGTTTTCAGGGCAGGTGTCATTTACAGGCCGGTAATGATTTGGAATATCCACTGACCATTAGCGCTGGGATTAAAGCTGCAGTTGTGAGAAACGGCCACAAGGTGGCAGCAGTTCTCCCTTACCAAATCTGGTTACTAGGGCAGCAGAGCCTCAATGGAAGTCGCGTTCTAGATTGGAATGTAGAACGGAATGTGCCAGGAGAAAGCCCCTCAAGTGTGTCTCACTACTTCTTGTTCTTGTTTTTAATTTAATCTTTTATTTTTTATTACAGCAAGTTTGAGTACAACGTTTAGCTTGTTGTAGGTGTGCAAGAGGTGGTTCTTTTACACATATACATATGTCTGTTCTTCCTGGGATCCTTTTCCCATGTACGTTATGACAGAATGTTGAGTAGTCTTCTCTTGGTACTCCGTAGGTCTTTGGTGATTATATACGTCTACTGTGTTTGTATATGTCTGTTAACCCCAATATCGTAATGAATTCAATCCTCACACCTTTCCTTTGGTGAACCATAAGTTTGTTTAATGAATCTGTGATTGCCCTTCTCCGTGGAAATATCTGCCCTGGTATCAATTTATAGGTAACACCTATAAGTGATATGATACGATATGTGTCTTTCACTTTCTGACTTACTCCAAGTCACATGATTACCTCGAGACTCATCTACGGTGCTGCAAATGGCATTGTGTCCTTTTTTTCCTTGGCGAATATTCTGTCTTAGCGAGGTCCATTTTCTGCAATGTGATTCCCTGAGGGCTGAGGATTAGCTGCCCTGGGCAGCCTGACCCTGCCGGCAAGCCCTCCCCAGGTGTGCCTGGGTTGAGGTCAATATAAACAGCACTCCAGGCAGCAATAGCCCCTGCAGCTGTGCCTGACTCCATATTCTCTGCCCCGTCAGCAGTCTCGGGGCTGTGCTGGTGGGAGGGTGGGAGGGTCCACGGCTTTGTGGGTGGCCCGGTGTGAGTGGGGCTCTGCTGGACTTTGGGCAGGAGTTGCCAGGCTGCCACCTGTAAAGGAGAGGATGTGTCACCCATAACTTCCACTGGAATATCTCTCCGGGCTGAGGTGAGGAAGGAAAAAAAGGAGTGGGGGCCGGGACAGGAGGGGTATCTCAGGCAGGGCAATGGAAAGCTTCCAGAAGAGCGCCCGTGGCCAGGACCATCCTGGCTGACCTGCAGGCACCAAGTTGGCCTGCGTGCCGTCGCTGGTGTGGCTCCACGGCCCTCCCTCTAGGCTTTCAAGCCCTTGTACATATTCAGGTGTTTCACCTGGGAAGGGTGGGAACAGTTCAGCAGCATCTGGCCTGGGGCTCAGCTCACCTTTACTCACAGAGGCCTGGGCACGGTCTCCCAGCTTTGCAATAAGGACGCTCCTTGCGTGGGCGGGTGGGGCTGCTGGCTGTATGGGAGATGATTCCCCACCTCTGACCAATTTCAGAATTGTTTACCACTGGAGCAAGTGCCTTGGTAGTGTTTTCCTCTGTATAACTGTTAGGTTCAGTTTTTTTTTTTCTTTTTTGGTTCAAGTTAGATTTTATTCCTCTTTTATGTATTTATAGATATAAGCATGGAAATAATTCATTGTTATATATACATCAGTGTGAATGGAAGAACTTTTTTTCTGTTTTATTTTTACATTTTATTTTTAAAAATTTTGAAATTTAATTTTGTTTATTTTTTTATACAGTAGGTTATTATTAGTTATCTATTTTATGCATATACATGTATACAGGTCAATCCCAATCTCCCAACTCATCCCACCACCACCACCCCATGGCTTCCCCCACTTTGTGTCCATACGTCTGTTCTCTACCTCTGTGTCTCTATTTCTGCCCTGCAAACCAGTTCATCTGTACCATTTTTCTAGGTTCCACATATAGGCATTAGTATACAATATTTGTTTTTCTCTTTCTGACTTACTTCACTCTGTATGACAGTCTCTAGATCCATCAACTTCTCTACAAATGACCCAGTTTCATTCCTTTTTATGGCTGAGTAATATTCCATTTTATATATGTACCACATCTTTATCCATTCGTCTGTCTGTGGGCATTTAGGTTGCTTCCATTACCTGGCTATTGTAAATAGTGCTGCAATGAACATTGTGGTGAATGTGTCTTTGTGATTTATGGTTTTCTCTGGGTATATGCCCAGAAGTGGGATTGCTGGATCCTATGGTAATTCTCTTTTTAGTTTTTTAAAGGAACCTCCATACTGTTCTCCATAGTGACTGTATCAATTTACATTCCCACCAATAGCGGAAGAGGGTTCCTTTTGTCCACACCCTCCCCAGAATTTGTTGTTTGTACATTATCTGATGATGCCGATTCTAACAGGTGTGAGGTCTTACCTCATTGTAGTTTTGATTTGCATTTCTCTAATAATTAGTGATGTTGAGCAGCTTCTCATGTGCGTCTTGGCCATCTCTGTGACTTCTTTGAAGAAACGTCTCTTTAGATCTTCTGCCCATTTTTCTATTGGGTTGTTTGTTTTATTAATATTAAGCTGCATGAGCTGTTTATATATATTGGAGATTAAACCTTTGTCCATTGATTCGTTTGTGAACGTTTTCGCCCATTCTGAGGGTTGCCTTTTTCCATTCCCGTTTTTTTAACAAAGAAAGAAAGAAAGCAAAAGAAGCAGAACACTAATGTGCGTGAAATATGCCTCTTGAAACTGTCGTTTTGAAATATGGACGTCTTTTGAATTTTTTGGTCGATATATGACCCCAGGATTTGTTTTCAGGGCAGGTGTCATTTACAGGCCGGTAATGATTTGGAATATCCACTGACCATTAGCGCTGGGATTAAAGCTGCAGTTGTGAGAAACGGCCACAAGGTGGCAGCAGTTCTCCCTTACCAAATCTGGTTACTAGGGCAGCAGAGCCTCAATGGAAGTCACGTTCTAGATTGGAATGTAGAACGGAATGTGCCAGGAGAAAGCCCCTCAAGTGTGTCTCACTACTTCTTGTTCTTGTTTTTAATTTAATCTTTTATTTTTTATTACAGCAAGTTTGAGTACAACGTTTAGCTTGTTGTAGGTGTGCAAGAGGTGGTTCTTTTACACATATACATATGTCTGTTCTTCCTGGGATCCTTTTCCCATGTACGTTATGACAGAATGTTGAGTAGTCTTCTCTTGGTACTCCGTAGGTCTTTGGTGATTATATACGTCTACTGTGTTTGTATATGTCTGTTAACCCCAATATCGTAATGAATTCAATCCTCACACCTTTCCTTTGGTGAACCATAAGTTTCTTTAATGAATCTGTGATTGCCCTTCTCCGTGGAAATATCTGCCCTGGTATCAATTTATAGGTAACACCTATAAGTGATATGATACGATATGTGTCTTTCACTTTCTGACTTACTCCAAGTCACGTGATTACCTCGAGACTCATCTACGGTGCTGCAAATGGCATTGTGTCCTTTTTTCCCTTGGCGAATATTCTGTCTTAGCGAGGTCCATTTTCTGCAATGTGATTCCCTGAGGGCTGAGGATTAGCTGCCCTGGGCAGCCTGACCCTGCCGGCAAGCCCTCCCCAGGTGTGCCTGGGTTGAGGTCAATATAAACAGCACTCCAGGCAGCAATAGCCCCTGCAGCTGTGCCTGACTCCATATTCTCTGCCCCGTCAGCAGTCTCGGGGCTGTGCTGGTGGGAGGGTGGGAGGGTCCACGGCTTTGTGGGTGGCCCGGTGTGAGTGGGGCTCTGCTGGACTTTCGGCAGGAGTTGCCAGGCTGCCACCTGTACAGGAGAGGATGTGTCACCCATAACTTCCACTGGAATATCTCTCCGGGCTGAGGTGAGGAAGGAAAAAAAGGAGTGGGGGCCGGGACAGGAGGGGTATCTCAGGCAGGGCAATGGAAAGCTTCCAGAAGAGCGCCCGTGGCCAGGACCATCCTGGCTGACCTGCAGGCACCAAGTTGGCCTGCGTGCCGTCGCTGGTGTGGCTCCACGGCCCTCCCTCTAGGCTTTCAAGCCCTTGTACATATTCAGGTGTTTCACCTGGGAAGGGTGGGAACAGTTCAGCAGCATCTGGCCTGGGGCTCAGCTCACCTTTACTCACAGAGGCCTGGGCACGGTCTCCCAGCTTTGCAATAAGGACGCTCCTTGCGTGGGCGGGTGGGGCTGCTGGCTGTATGGGAGATGATTCCCCACCTCTGACCAATTTCAGAATTGTTTACCACTGGAGCAAGTGCCTTGGTAGTGTTTTCCTCTGTATAACTGTTAGGTTCAGTTGTTTTTATTTTTTCTTTTTTGGTTCAAGTTAGATTTTATTCCTCTTTTATGTATTTATAGATATAAGCATGGAAATAATTCATTGTTATATATACATCAGTGTGAATGGAAGAACTTTTTTTCTGTTTTATTTTTACATTTTATTTTTAAAAATTTTGAAATTTAATTTTGTTTATTTTTTTATACAGTAGGTTATTATTAGTTATCTATTTTATGCATATACATGTATACAGGTCAATCCCAATCTCCCAACTCATCCCACCACCACCACCCCATGGCTTCCCCCACTTTGTGTCCATACGTCTGTTCTCTACCTCTGTGTCTCTATTTCTGCCCTGCAAACCAGTTCATCTGTACCATTTTTCTAGGTTCCACATATAGGCATTAGTATACAATATTTGTTTTTCTCTTTCTGACTTACTTCACTCTGTATGACAGTCTCTAGATCCATCAACTTCTCTACAAATGACCCAGTTTCATTCCTTTTTATGGCTGAGTAATATTCCATTTTATATATGTACCACATCTTTATCCATTCGTCTGTCTGTGGGCATTTAGGTTGCTTCCATTACCTGGCTATTGTAAATAGTGCTGCAATGAACATTGTGGTGAATGTGTCTTTGTGATTTATGGTTTTCTCTGGGTATATGCCCAGAAGTGGGATGGCTGGATCCTATGGTAATTCTCTTTTTAGTTTTTTAAAGGAACCTCCATACTGTTCTCCATAGTGACTGTATCAATTTACATTCCCACCAATAGCGGAAGAGGGTTCCTTTTGTCCACACCCTCCCCAGAATTTGTTGTTTGTACATTATCTGATGATGCCGATTCTAACAGGTGTGAGGTCTTACCTCATTGTAGTTTTGATTTGCATTTCTCTAATAATTAGTGATGTTGAGCAGCTTCTCATGTGCGTCTTGGCCATCTCTGTGACTTCTTTGAAGAAACGTCTCTTTAGATCTTCTGCCCATTTTTGTATTGGGTTGTTTGTTTTATTAATATTAAGCTGCATGAGCTGTTTATATATATTGGAGATTAAACCTTTGTCCATTGATTCGTTTGTGAACATTTTCGCCCATTCTGAGGGTTGCCTTTTCCCATTCCCGTTTTTTTAACAAAGAAAGAAAGAAAGCAAAAGAAGCAGAACACTAATGTGCGTGAAATATGCCTCTTGAAACTGTCGTTTTGAAATATGGACGTCTTTTGAATTTTTTGGTCGATATATGACCCCAGGATTTGTTTTCAGGGCAGGTGTCATTTACAGGCCGGTAATGATTTGGAATATCCACTGACCATTAGCGCTGGGATTAAAGCTGCAGTTGTGAGAAACGGCCACAAGGTGGCAGCAGTTCTCCCTTACCAAATCTGGTTACTAGGGCAGCAGAGCCTCAATGGAAGTCGCGTTCTAGATTGGAATGTAGAACGGAATGTGCCAGGAGAAAGCCCCTCAAGTGTGTCTCACTACTTCTTGTTCTTGTTTTTAATTTAATCTTTTATTTTTTATTACAGCAAGTTTGAGTACAACGTTTAGCTTGTTGTAGGTGTGCAAGAGGTGGTTCTTTTACACATATACATATGTCTGTTCTTCCTGGGATCCTTTTCCCATGTACGTTATGACAGAATGTTGAGTAGTCTTCTCTTGGTACTCCGTAGGTCTTTGGTGATTATATACGTCTACTGTGTTTGTATATGTCTGTTAACCCCAATATCGTAATGAATTCAATCCTCACACCTTTCCTTTGGTGAACCATAAGTTTCTTTAATGAATCTGTGATTGCCCTTCTCCGTGGAAATATCTGCCCTGGTATCAATTTATAGGTAACACCTATAAGTGATATGATACGATATGTGTCTTTCACTTTCTGACTTACTCCAAGTCACGTGAT
Source organism: Mesoplodon bidens (assembly GCF_964165515.1). Lineage (NCBI taxonomy): Eukaryota > Metazoa > Chordata > Mammalia > Artiodactyla > Ziphiidae > Mesoplodon > Mesoplodon bidens. Next base: position 658,013 of record NW_027672081.1, read on the forward strand.
TACCTCGAGACTCATCTACGGTGCTGCAAATGGCATTGTGTCCTTTTTTCCCTTGGCGAATATTCTGTCTTAGCGAGGTCCATTTTCTGCAATGTGATTCCCTGAGGGCTGAGGATTAGCTGCCCTGGGCAGCCTGACCCTGCCGGCAAGCCCTCCCCAGGTGTGCCTGGGTTGAGGTCAATATAAACAGCACTCCAGGCAGCAATAGCCCCTGCAGCTGTGCCTGACTCCATATTCTCTGCCCCGTCAGCAGTCTCGGGGCTGTGCTGGTGGGAGGGTGGGAGGGTCCACGGCTTTGTGGGTGGCCCGGTGTGAGTGGGGCTCTGCTGGACTTTCGGCAGGAGTTGCCAGGCTGCCACCTGTAAAGGAGAGGATGTGTCACCCATAACTTCCACTGGAATACCTCTCCGGGCTGAGGTGAGGAAGGAAAAAAAGGAGTGGGGGCCGGGACAGGAGGGGTATCTCAGGCAGGGCAATGGAAAGCTTCCAGAAGAGCGCCCGTGGCCAGGACCATCCTGGCTGACCTGCAGGCACCAAGTTGGCCTGCGTGCCGTCGCTGGTGTGGCTCCACGGCCCTCCCTCTAGGCTTTCAAGCCCTTGTACATATTCAGGTGTTTCACCTGGGAAGGGTGGGAACAGTTCAGCAGCATCTGGCCTGGGGCTCAGCTCACCTTTACTCACAGAGGCCTGGGCACGGTCTCCCAGCTTTGCAATAAGGACGCTCCTTGCGTGGGCGGGTGGGGCTGCTGGCTGTATGGGAGATGATTCCCCACCTCTGACCAATTTCAGAATTGTTTACCACTGGAGCAAGTGCCTTGGTAGTGTTTTCCTCTGTATAACTGTTAGGTTCAGTTTTCTTTTTTTTTTCTTTTTTGGTTCAAGTTAGATTTTATTCCTCTTTTATGTATTTATAGATATAAGCATGGAAATAATTCATTGTTATATATACATCAGTGTGAATGGAAGAACTTTTTTTCTGTTTTACTTTTACATTTTATTTTTAAAAATTTTGAAATTTAATTTTGTTTATTTTTTTATACAGTAGGTTATTATTAGTTATCTATTTTATGCATATACATGTATACAGGTCAATCCCAATCTCCCAACTCATCCCACCACCACCACCCCATGGCTTCCCCCACTTTGTGTCCATACGTCTGTTCTCTACCTCTGTGTCTCTATTTCTGCCCTGCAAACCAGTTCATCTGTACCATTTTTCTAGGTTCCACATATAGGCATTAGTATACAATATTTGTTTTTCTCTTTCAGACTTACTTCACTCTGTATGACAGTCTCTAGATCCATCAACTTCTCTACAAATGACCCAGTTTCATTCCTTTTTATGGCTGAGTAATATTCCATTTTATATATGTACCACATCTTTATCCATTCGTCTGTCTGTGGGCATTTAGGTTGCTTCCATTACCTGGCTATTGTAAATAGTGCTGCAATGAACATTGTGGTGAATGTGTCTTTGTGATTTATGGTTTTCTCTGGGTATATGCCCAGAAGTGGGATGGCTGGATCCTATGGTAATTCTCTTTTTAGTTTTTTAAAGGAACCTCCACACTGTTCTCCATAGTGACTGTATCAATTTATATTCCCACCAATAGCGGAAGAGGGTTCCTTTTGTCCACACCCTCCCCAGAATTTGTTGTTTGTAGATTATCTGATGATGCCGATTCTAACAGGTGTGAGGTCTTACCTCATTGTAGTTTTGATTTGCATTTCTCTAATAATTAGTGATGTTGAGCAGCTTCTCATGTGCGTCTTGGCCATCTCTGTGTCTTCTTTGAAGAAACGTCTCTTTAGATCTTCTGCCCATTTTTGTATTGGGTTGTTTTATTAATATTAAGCTGCATGAGCTGTTTATATATATTGGAGATTAAACCTTAGTCCATTGATTCGTTTGTGAACGTTTTCGCCCATTCTGAGGGTTGCCTTTTTCCATTCCCGTTTTTTTAACAAAGAAAGAAAGAAAGCAAAAGAAGCAGAACACTAATGTGCGTGAAATATGCCTCTTGAAACTGTCGTTTTGAAATATGGACGTCTTTTGAATTTTTTGGTCGATATATGACCCCAGGATTTGTTTTCAGGGCAGGTGTCATTTACAGGCCGGTAATGATTTGGAATATCCACTGACCATTAGCGCTGGGATTAAAGCTGCAGTTGTGAGAAACGGCCACAAGGTGGCAGCAGTTCTCCCTTACCAAATCTGGTTACTAGGGCAGCAGAGCCTCAATGGAAGTCGCTTTCTAGATTGGAATGTAGAACGGAATGTGCCAGGAGAAAGCCCCTCAAGTGTGTCTCACTACTTCTTGTTCTTGTTTTTAATTTAATCTTTTATTTTTTATTACAGCAAGTTTGAGTACAACGTTTAGCTTGTTGTAGGTGTGCAAGAGGTGGTTCTTTTACACATATACATATGTCTGTTCTTCCTGGGATCCTTTTCCCATGTACGTTATGACAGAATGTTGAGTAGTCTTCTCTTGGTACTCCGTAGGTCTTTGGTGATTATATACGTCTACTGTGTTTGTATATGTCTGTTAACCCCAATATCGTAATGAATTCAATCCTCACACCTTTCCTTTGGTGAACCATATGTTTCTTTAATGAATCTGTGATTGCCCTTCTCCGTGGAAATATCTGCCCTGGTATCAATTTATAGGTAACACCTATAAGTGATATGATACGATATGTGTCTTTCACTTTCTGACTTACTCCAAGTCACGTGATTACCTCGAGACTCATCTACGGTGCTGCAAATGGCATTGTGTCCTTTTTTCCCTTGGCGAATATTCTGTCTTAGCGAGGTCCATTTTCTGCAATGTGATTCCCTGAGGGCTGAGGATTAGCTGCCCTGGGCAGCCTGACCCTGCCGGCAAGCCCTCCCCAGGTGTGCCTGGGTTGAGGTCAATATAAACAGCACTCCAGGCAGCAATAGCCCCTGCAGCTGTGCCTGACTCCATATTCTCTGCCCCGTCAGCAGTCTCGGGGCTGTGCTGGTGGGAGGGTGGGAGGGTCCACGGCTTTGTGGGTGGCCCGGTGTGAGTGGGGCTCTGCTGGACTTTGGGCAGGAGTTGCCAGGCTGCCACCTGTAAAGGAGAGGATGTGTCACCCATAACTTCCACTGGAATATCTCTCCGGGCTGAGGTGAGGAAGGAAAAAAAGGAGTGGGGGCCGGGACAGGAGGGGTATCTCAGGCAGGGCAATGGAAAGCTTCCAGAAGAGCGCCCATGGCCAGGACCATCCTGGCTGACCTGCAGGCACCAAGTTGGCCTGCGTGCCGTCGCTGGTGTGGCTCCACGGCCCTCCCTCTAGGCTTTCAAGCCCTTGTACATATTCAGGTGTTTCACCTGGGAAGGGTGGGAACAGTTCAGCAGCATCTGGCCTGGGGCTCAGCTCACGTTTACTCACAGAGGCCTGGGCACGGTCTCCCAGCTTTGCAATAAGGACGCTCCTTGCGTGGGCGGGTGGGGCTGCTGGCTGTATGGGAGATGATTCCCCACCTCTGACCAATTTCAGAATTGTTTACCACTGGAGCAAGTGCCTTGGTAGTGTTTTCCTCTGTATAACTGTTAGGTTCAGTTTTTTTTTTTTTCTTTTTTGGTTCAAGTTAGATTTTATTCCTCTTTTATGTATTTATAGATATAAGCATGGAAATAATTCATTGTTATATATACATCAGTGTGAATGGAAGAACTTTTTTTCTGTTTTATTTTTACATTTTATTTTTAAAAATTTTGAAATTTAATTTTGTTTATTTTTTTATACAGTAGGTTATTATTAGTTATCTATTTTATGCATATACATGTATACAGGTCAATCCCAATCTCCCAACTCATCCCACCACCACCACCCCATGGCTTCCCCCACTTTGTGTCCATACGTCTGTTCTCTACCTCTGTGTCTCTATTTCTGCCCTGCAAACCAGTTCATCTGTACCATTTTTCTAGGTTCCACATATAGGCATTAGTATACAATATTTGTTTTTCTCTTTCAGACTTACTTCACTCTGTATGACAGTCTCTAGATCCATCAACTTCTCTACAAATGACCCAGTTTCATTCCTTTTTATGGCTGAGTAATATTCCATTTTATATATGTACCACATCTTTATCCATTCGTCTGTCTGTGGGCATTTAGGTTGCTTCCATTACCTGGCTATTGTAAATAGTGCTGCAATGAACATTGTGGTGAATGTGTCTTTGTGATTTATGGTTTTCTATGGGTATATGCCCAGAAGTGGGATGGCTGGATCCTATGGTAATTCTCTTTTTAGTTTTTTAAAGGAACCTCCATACTGTTCTCCATAGTGACTGTATCAATTTACATTCCCACCAATAGCGGAAGAGGGTTCCTTTTATCCACACCCTCCCCAGAATTTGTTGTTTGTACATTATCTGATGATGCCGATTCTAACAGGTGTGAGGTCTTACCTCATTGTAGTTTTGATTTGCATTTCTCTAATAATTAGTGATGTTGAGCAGCTTCTCATGTGCGTCTTGGCCATCTCTGTGTCTTCTTTGAAGAAACGTCTCTTTAGATCTTCTGCCCATTTTTGTATTGGGTTGTTTTATTAATATTAAGCTGCATGAGCTGTTTATATATATTGGAGATTAAACCTTTGTCCATTGATTCGTTTGTGAACGTTTTCGCCCATTCTGAGGGTTGCCTTTTTCCATTCCCGTTTTTTTAACAAAGAAAGAAAGAAAGCAAAAGAAGCAGAACACTAATGTGCGTGAAATATGCCTCTTGAAACTGTCGTTTTGAAATATGGACGTCTTTTGAATTTTTTGGTCGATATATGACCCCAGGATTTGTTTTCAGGGCAGGTGTCATTTACAGGCCGGTAATGATTTGGAATATCCACTGACCATTAGCGCTGGGATTAAAGCTGCAGTTGTGAGAAACGGCCACAAGGTGGCAGCAGTTCTCCCTTACCAAATCTGGTTACTAGGGCAGCAGAGCCTCAATGGAAGTCGCGTTCTAGATTGGAATGTAGAACGGAATGTGCCAGGAGAAAGCCCCTCAAGTGTGTCTCACTACTTCTTGTTCTTGTTTTTAATTTAATCTTTTATTTTTTATTACAGCAAGTTTGAGTACAACGTTTAGCTTGTTGTAGGTGTGCAAGAGGTGGTTCTTTTACACATATACATATGTCTGTTCTTCCTGGGATCCTTTTCCCATGTACGTTATGACAGAATGTTGAGTAGTCTTCTCTTGGTACTCCGTAGGTCTTTGGTGATTATATACGTCTACTGTGTTTGTATATGTCTGTTAACCCCAATATCGTAATGAATTCAATCCTCACACCTTTCCTTTGGTGAACCATAAGTTTCTTTAATGAATCTGTGATTGCCCTTCTCCGTGGAAATATCTGCCCTGGTATCAATTTATAGGTAACACCTATAAGTGATATGATACGATATGTGTCTTTCACTTTCTGACTTACTCCAAGTCACGTGATTACCTCGAGACTCATCTACGGTGCTGCAAATGGCATTGTGTCCTTTTTTCCCTTGGCGAATATTCTGTCTTAGCGAGGTCCATTTTCTGCAATGTGATTCCCTGAGGGCTGAGGATTAGCTGCCCTGGGCAGCCTGACCCTGCCGGCAAGCCCTCCCCAGGTGTGCCTGGGTTGAGGTCAATATAAACAGCACTCCAGGCAGCAATAGCCCCTGCAGCTGTGCCTGACTCCATATTCTCTGCCCCGTCAGCAGTCTCGGGGCTGTGCTGGTGGGAGGGTGGGAGGGTCCACGGCTTTGTGGGTGGCCCGGTGTGAGTGGGGCTCTGCTGGACTTTCGGCAGGAGTTGCCAGGCTGCCACCTGTACAGGAGAGGATGTGTCACCCATAACTTCCACTGGAATATCTCTCCGGGCTGAGGTGAGGAAGGAAAAAAAGGAGTGGGGGCCGGGACAGGAGGGGTATCTCAGGCAGGGCAATGGAAAGCTTCCAGAAGAGCGCCCGTGGCCAGGACCATCCTGGCTGACCTGCAGGCACCAAGTTGGCCTGCGTGCCGTCGCTGGTGTGGCTCCACGGCCCTCCCTCTAGGCTTTCAAGCCCTTGTACATATTCAGGTGTTTCACCTGGGAAGGGTGGGAACAGTTCAGCAGCATCTGGCCTGGGGCTCAGCTCACCTTTACTCACAGAGGCCTGGGCACGGTCTCCCAGCTTTGCAATAAGGACGCTCCTTGCGTGGGCGGGTGGGGCTGCTGGCTGTATGGGAGATGATTCCCCACCTCTGACCAATTTCAGAATTGTTTACCACTGGAGCAAGTGCCTTGGTAGTGTTTTCCTCTGTATAACTGTTAGGTTCAGTTGTTTTTATTTTTTCTTTTTTGGTTCAAGTTAGATTTTATTCCTCTTTTATGTATTTATAGATATAAGCATGGAAATAATTCATTGTTATATATACATCAGTGTGAATGGAAGAACTTTTTTTCTGTTTTATTTTTACATTTTATTTTTAAAAATTTTGAAATTTAATTTTGTTTATTTTTTTATACAGTAGGTTATTATTAGTTATCTATTTTATGCATATACATGTATACAGGTCATTCCCAATCTCCCAACTCATCCCACCACCACCACCCCATGGCTTCCCCCACTTTGTGTCCATACGTCTGTTCTCTACCTCTGTGTCTCTATTTCTGCCCTGCAAACCAGTTCATCTGTACCATTTTTCTAGGTTCCACATATAGGCATTAGTATACAATATTTGTTTTTCTCTTTCTGACTTACTTCACTCTGTATGACAGTCTCTAGATCCATCAACTTCTCTACAAATGACCCAGTTTCATTCCTTTTTATGGCTGAGTAATATTCCATTTTATATATGTACCACATCTTTATCCATTCGTCTGTCTGTGGGCATTTAGGTTGCTTCCATTACCTGGCTATTGTAAATAGTGCTGCAATGAACATTGTGGTGAATGTGTCTTTGTGATTTATGGTTTTCTCTGGGTATATGCCCAGAAGTGGGATGGCTGGATCCTATGGTAATTCTCTTTTTAGTTTTTTAAAGGAACCTCCATACTGTTCTCCATAGTGACTGTATCAATTTACATTCCCACCAATAGCGGAAGAGGGTTCCTTTTGTCCACACCCTCCCCAGAATTTGTTGTTTGTACATTATCTGATGATGCCGATTCTAACAGGTGTGAGGTCTTACCTCATTGTAGTTTTGATTTGCATTTCTCTAATAATTAGTGATGTTGAGCAGCTTCTCATGTGCGTCTTGGCCATCTCTGTGACTTCTTTGAAGAAACGTCTCTTTAGATCTTCTGCCCATTTTTGTATTGGGTTGTTTGTTTTATTAATATTAAGCTGCATGAGCTGTTTATATATATTGGAGATTAAACCTTTGTCCATTGATTCGTTTGTGAACGTTTTCGCCCATTCTGAGGGTTGCCTTTTCCCATTCCCGTTTTTTTAACAAAGAAAGAAAGAAAGCAAAAGAAGCAGAACACTAATGTGCGTGAAATATGCCTCTTGAAACTGTCGTTTTGAAATATGGACGTCTTTTGAATTTTTTGGTCGATATATGACCCCAGGATTTGTTTTCAGGGCAGGTGTCATTTACAGGCCGGTAATGATTTGGAATATCCACTGACCATTAGCGCTGGGATTAAAGCTGCAGTTGTGAGAAACGGCCACAAGGTGGCAGCAGTTCTCCCTTACCAAATCTGGTTACTAGGGCAGCAGAGCCTCAATGGAAGTCGCGTTCTAGATTGGAATGTAGAACGGAATGTGCCAGGAGAAAGCCCCTCAAGTGTGTCTCACTACTTCTTGTTCTTGTTTTTAATTTAATCTTTTATTTTTTATTACAGCAAGTTTGAGTACAACGTTTAGCTTGTTGTAGGTGTGCAAGAGGTGGTTCTTTTACACATATACATATGTCTGTTCTTCCTGGGATCCTTTTCCCATGTACGTTATGACAGAATGTTGAGTAGTCTTCTCTTGGTACTCCGTAGGTCTTTGGTGATTATATACGTCTACTGTGTTTGTATATGTCTGTTAACCCCAATATCGTAATGAATTCAATCCTCACACCTTTCCTTTGGTGAACCATAAGTTTCTTTAATGAATCTGTGATTGCCCTTCTCCGTGGAAATATCTGCCCTGGTATCAATTTATAGGTAACACCTATAAGTGATATGATACGATATGTGTCTTTCACTTTCTGACTTACTCCAAGTCACGTGATTACCTCGAGACTCATCTACGGTGCTGCAAATGGCATTGTGTCCTTTTTTTCCTTGGCGAATATTCTGTCTTAGCGAGGTCCATTTTCTGCAATGTGATTCCCTGAGGGCTGAGGATTAGCTGCCCTGGGCAGCCTGACCCTGCCGGCAAGCCCTCCCCAGGTGTGCCTGGGTTGAGGTCAATATAAACAGCACTCCAGGCAGCAATAGCCCCTGCAGCTGTGCCTGACTCCATATTCTCTGCCCCGTCAGCAGTCTCGGGGCTGTGCTGGTGGGAGGGTGGGAGGGTCCACGGCTTTGTGGGTGGCCCGGTGTGAGTGGGGCTCTGCTGGACTTTCGGCAGGAGTTGCCAGGCTGCCACCTGTACAGGAGAGGATGTGTCACCCATAACTTCCACTGGAATATCTCTCCGGGCTGAGGTGAGGAAGGAAAAAAAGGAGTGGGGGCCGGGACAGGAGGGGTATCTCAGGCAGGGCAATGGAAAGCTTCCAGAAGAGCGCCCGTGGCCAGGACCATCCTGGCTGACCTGCAGGCACCAAGTTGGCCTGCGTGCCGTCGCTGGTGTGGCTCCACGGCCCTCCCTCTAGGCTTTCAAGCCCTTGTACATATTCAGGTGTTTCACCTGGGAAGGGTGGGAACAGTTCAGCAGCATCTGGCCTGGGGCTCAGCTCACCTTTACTCACAGAGGCCTGGGCACGGTCTCCCAGCTTTGCAATAAGGACGCTCCTTGCGTGGGCGGGTGGGGCTGCTGGCTGTATGGGAGATGATTCCCCACCTCTGACCAATTTCAGAATTGTTTACCACTGGAGCAAGTGCCTTGGTAGTGTTTTCCTCTGTATAACTGTTAGGTTCAGTTTTTTTTTTTCTTTTTTGGTTCAAGTTAGATTTTATTCCTCTTTTATGTATTTATAGATATAAGCATGGAAATAATTCATTGTTATATATACATCAGTGTGAATGGAAGAACTTTTTTTCTGTTTTATTTTTACATTTTATTTTTAAAAATTTTGAAATTTAATTTTGTTTATTTTTTTATACAGTAGGTTATTATTAGTTATCTATTTTATGCGTATACATGTATACAGGTCAATCCCAATCTCCCAACTCATCCCACCACCACCACCCCATGGCTTCCCCCACTTTGTGTCCATACGTCTGTTCTCTACCTCTGTGTCTCTATTTCTGCCCTGCAAACCAGTTCATCTGTACCATTTTTCTAGGTTCCACATATAGGCATTAGTATACAATATTTGTTTTTCTCTTTCTGACTTACTTCACTCTGTATGACAGTCTCTAGATCCATCAACTTCTCTACAAATGACCCAGTTTCATTCCTTTTTATGGCTGAGTACTATTCCATTTTATATATGTACCACATCTTTATCCATTCGTCTGTCTGTGGGCATTTAGGTTGCTTCCATTACCTGGCTATTGTAAATAGTGCTGCAATGAACATTGTGGTGAATGTGTCTTTGTGATTTATGGTTTTCTCTGGGTATATGCCCAGAAGTGGGATTGCTGGATCCTATGGTAATTCTCTTTTTAGTTTTTTAAAGGAACCTCCATACTGTTCTCCATAGTGACTGTATCAATTTACATTCCCACCAATAGCGGAAGAGGGTTCCTTTTGTCCACACCCTCCCCAGAATTTGTTGTTTGTACATTATCTGATGATGCCGATTCTAACAGGTGTGAGGTCTTACCTCATTGTAGTTTTGATTTGCATTTCTCTAATAATTAGTGATGTTGAGCAGCTTCTCATGTGCCTCTTGGCCATCCCTGTGTCTTCTTTGAAGAAACGTCTCTTTAGATCTTCTGCCCATTTTTGTATTGGGTTGTTTGTTTTATTAATATTAAGCTGCATGAGCTGTTTATATATATTGGAGATTAAACCTTTGTCCATTGATTCGTTTGTGAACGTTTTCGCCCATTCTGAGGGTTGCCTTTTCCCATTCCCGTTTTTTTAACAAAGAAAGAAAGAAAGCAAAAGAAGCAGAACACTAATGTGCGTGAAATATGCCTCTTGAAACTGTCGTTTTGAAATATGGACGTCTTTTGAATTTTTTGGTCGATATATGACCCCAGGATTTGTTTTCAGGGCAGGTGTCATTTACAGGCCGGTAATGATTTGGAATATCCACTGACCATTAGCGCTGGGATTAAAGCTGCAGTTGTGAGAAACGGCCAAAAGGTGGCAGCAGTTCTCCCTTACCAAATCTGGTTACTAGGGCAGCAGAGCCTCAATGGAAGTCGCGTTCTAGATTGGCATGTAGAACGGAATGTGCCAGGAGAAAGCCCCTCAAGTGTGTCTCACTACTTCTTGTTCTTGTTTTTAATTTAATCTTTTATTTTTTATTACAGCAAGTTTGAGTACAACGTTTAGCTTGTTGTAGGTGTGCAAGAGGTGGTTCTTTTACACATATACATATGTCTGTTCTTCCTGGGATCCTTTTCCCATGTACGTTATGACAGAATGTTGAGTAGTCTTCTCTTGGTACTCCGTAGGTCTTTGGTGATTATATACGTCTACTGTGTTTGTATATGTCTGTTAACCCCAATATCGTAATGAATTCAATCCTCACACCTTTCCTTTGGTGAACCATAAGTTTGTTTAATGAATCTGTGATTGCCCTTCTCCGTGGAAATATCTGCCCTGGTATCAATTTATAGGTAACACCTATAAGTGATATGATACGATATGTGTCTTTCACTTTCTGACTTACTCCAAGTCACGTGATTACCTCGAGACTCATCTACGGTGCTGCAAATGGCATTGTGTCCTTTTTTCCCTTGGCGAATATTCTGTCTTAGCGAGGTCCATTTTCTGCAATGTGATTCCCTGAGGGCTGAGGATTAGCTGCCCTGGGCAGCCTGACCCTGCCGGCAAGCCCTCCCCAGGTGTGCCTGGGTTGAGGTCAATATAAACAGCACTCCAGGCAGCAATAGCCCCTGCAGCTGTGCCTGACTCCATATTCTCTGCCCCGTCAGCAGTCTCGGGGCTGTGCTGGTGGGAGGGTGGGAGGGTCCACGGCTTTGTGGGTGGCCCGGTGTGAGTGGGGCTCTGCTGGACTTTCGGCAGGAGTTGCCAGGCTGCCACCTGTAAAGGAGAGGATGTGTCACCCATAACTTCCACTGGAATATCTCTCCGGGCTGAGGTGAGGAAGGAAAAAAAGGAGTGGGGGCCGGGACAGGAGGGGTATCTCAGGCAGGGCAATGGAAAGCTTCCAGAAGAGCGCCTGTGGCCAGGACCATCCTGGCTGACCTGCAGGCACCAAGTTGGCCTGCGTGCCGTCGCTGGTGTGGCTCCACGGCCCTCCCTCTAGGCTTTCAAGCCCTTGTACATATTCAGGTGTTTCACCTGGGAAGGGTGGGAACAGTTCAGCAGCATCTGGCCTGGGGCTCAGCTCACGTTTACTCACAGAGGCCTGGGCACGGTCTCCCAGCTTTGCAATAAGGACGCTCCTTGCGTGGGCGGGTGGGGCTGCTGGCTGTATGGGAGATGATTCCCCACCTCTGACCAATTTCAGAATTGTTTACCACTGGAGCAAGTGCCTTGGTAGTGTTTTCCTCTGTATAACTGTTAGGTTCAGTTTTTTTTTTCTTTTTTGGTTCAAGTTAGATTTTATTCCTCTTTTATGTATTTATAGATATAAGCATGGAAATAATTCATTGTTATATATACATCAGTGTGAATGGAAGAATTTTTTTTCTGTTTTATTTTTACATTTTATTTTTAAAAATTTTGAAATTTAATTTTGTTTATTTTTTTATACAGTAGGTTATTATTAGTTATCTATTTTATGCATATACATGTATACAGGTCAATCCCAATCTCCCAACTCATCCCACCACCACCACCCCATGGCTTCCCCCACTTTGTGTCCATACGTCTGTTCTCTACCACTGTGTCTCTATTTCTGCCCTGCAAACCAGTTCATCTGTACCATTTTTCTAGGTTCCACATATAGGCATTAGTATACAATATTTGTTTTTCTCTTTCTGACTTACTTCACTCTGTATGACAGTCTCTACATCCATCAACTTCTCTACAAATGACCCAGTTTCATTCCTTTTTATGGCTGAGTAATATTCCATTTTATATATGTACCACATCTTTATCCATTCGTCTGTCTGTGGGCATTTAGGTTGCTTCCATTACCTGGCTATTGTAAATAGTGCTGCAATGAACATTGTGGTGAATGTGTCTTTGTGATTTATGGTTTTCTCTGGGTATATGCCCAGAAGTGGGATTGCTGGATCCTATGGTAATTCTCTTTTTAGTTTTTTAAAGGAACCTCCATACTGTTCTCCATAGTGACTGTATCAATTTACATTCCCACCAATAGCGGAAGAGGGTTCCTTTTGTCCACACCCTCCCCAGAATTTGTTGTTTGTACATTATCTGATGATGCCGATTCTAACAGGTGTGAGGTCTTACCTCATTGTAGTTTTGATTTGCATTTCTCTAATAATTAGTGATGTTGAGCAGCTTCTCATGTGCGTCTTGGCCATCTCTGTGACTTCTTTGAAGAAACGTCTCTTTAGATCTTCTGCCCATTTTTGTATTGGGTTGTTTGTTTTATTAATATTAAGCTGCATGAGCTGTTTATATATATTGGAGATTAAACCTTTGTCCATTGATTCGTTTGTGAACGTTTTCGCCCATTCTGAGGGTTGCCTTTTCCCATTCCCGTTTTTTTAACAAAGAAAGAAAGAAAGCAAAAGAAGCAGAACACTAATGTGCGTGAAATATGCCTCTTGAAACTGTCGTTTTGAAATATGGACGTCTTTTGAATTTTTTGGTCGATATATGACACCAGGATTTGTTTTCAGGGCAGGTGTCATTTACAGGCCGGTAATGATTTGGAATATCCACTGACCATTAGCGCTGGGATTAAAGCTGCAGTTGTGAGAAACGGCCACAAGGTGGCAGCAGTTCTCCCTTACCAAATCTGGTTACTAGGGCAGCAGAGCCTCAATGGAAGTCGCGTTCTAGATTGGAATGTAGAACGGAATGTGCCAGGAGAAAGCCCCTCAAGTGTGTCTCACTACTTCTTGTTCTTGTTTTTAATTTAATCTTTTATTTTTTATTACAGCAAGTTTGAGTACAACGTTTAGCTTGTTGTAGGTGTGCAAGAGGTGGTTCTTTTACACATATACATATGTCTGTTCTTCCTGGGATCCTTTTCCCATGTACGTTATGACAGAATGTTGAGTAGTCTTCTCTTGGTACTCCGTAGGTCTTTGGTGATTATATACGTCTACTGTGTTTGTATATGTCTGTTAACCCCAATATCGTAATGAATTCAATCCTCACACCTTTCCTTTGGTGAACCATAAGTTTGTTTAATGAATCTGTGATTGCCCTTCTCCGTGGAAATATCTGCCCTGGTATCAATTTATAGGTAACACCTATAAGTGATATGATACGATATGTGTCTTTCACTTTCTGACTTACTCCAAGTCACGTGATTACCTCGAGACTCATCTACGGTGCTGCAAATGGCATTGTGTCCTTTTTTTCCTTGGCGAATATTCTGTCTTAGCGAGGTCCATTTTCTGCAATGTGATTCCCTGAGGGCTGAGGATTAGCTGCCCTTGGCAGCCTGACCCTGCCGGCAAGCCCTCCCCAGGTGTGCCTGGGTTGAGGTCAATATAAACAGCACTCCAGGCAGCAATAGCCCCTGCAGCTGTGCCTGACTCCATATTCTCTGCCCCGTCAGCAGTCTCGGGGCTGTGCTGGTGGGAGGGTTGGAGGGTCCACGGCTTTGTGGGTGGCCCGGTGTGAGTGGGGCTCTGCTGGACTTTGGGCAGGAATTGCCAGGCTGCCACCTGTAAAGGAGAGGATGTGTCACCCATAACTTCCACTGGAATATCTCTCCGGGCTGAGGTGAGGAAGGAAAAAAAGGAGTGGGGGCCGGGACAGGAGGGGTATCTCAGGCAGGGCAATGGAAAGCTTCCAGAAGAGCGCCCGTGGCCAGGACCATCCTGGCTGACCTGCAGGCACCAAGTTGGCCTGCGTGCCGTCGCTGGTGTGGCTCCACGGCCCTCCCTCTAGGCTTTCAAGCCCTTGTACATATTCAGGTGTTTCACCTGGGAAGGGTGGGAACAGTTCAGCAGCATCTGGCCTGGGGCTCAGCTCACGTTTACTCACAGAGGCCTGGGCACGGTCTCCCAGCTTTGCAATAAGGACGCTCCTTGCGTGGGCGGGTGGGGCTGCTGGCTGTATGGGAGATGATTCCCCACCTCTGACCAATTTCAGAATTGTTTACCACTGGAGCAAGTGCCTTGGTAGTGTTTTCCTCTGTATAACTGTTAGGTTCAGTTTTTTTTTTTTTCTTTTTTGGTTCAAGTTAGATTTTATTCCTCTTTTATGTATTTATAGATATAAGCATGGAAATAATTCATTGTTATATATACATCAGTGTGAATGGAAGAACTTTTTTTCTGTTTTATTTTTAAAAATTTTGAAATTTAATTTTGTTTATTTTTTTATACAGTAGGTTATTATTAGTTATCTATTTTATGCATATACATGTATACAGGTCAATCCCAATCTCCCAACTCATCCCACCACCACCACCCCATGGCTTCCCCCACTTTGTGTCCATACGTCTGTTCTCTACCTCTGTGTCTCTATTTCTGCCCTGCAAACCAGTTCATCTGTACCATTTTTCTAGGTTCCACATATAGGCATTAGTATACAATATTTGTTTTTCTCTTTCTGACTTACTTCACTCTGTATGACAGTCTCTAGATCCATCAACTTCTCTACAAATGACCCAGTTTCATTCCTTTTTATGGCTGAGTACTATTCCATTTTATATATGTACCACATCTTTATCCATTCGTCTGTCTGTGGGCATTTAGGTTGCTTCCATTACCTGGCTATTGTAAATAGTGCTGCAATGAACATTGTGGTGAATGTGTCTTTGTGATTTATGGTTTTCTCTGGGTATATGCCCAGAAGTGGGATTGCTGGATCCTATGGTAATTCTCTTTTTCGTTTTTTAAAGGAACCTCCATACTGTTCTCCATAGTGACTGTATCAATTTACATTCCCACCAATAGCGGAAGAGGGTTCCTTTTGTCCACACCCTCCCCAGAATTTGTTGTTTGTACATTATCTGATGATGCCGATTCTAACAGGTGTGAGGTCTTACCTCATTGTAGTTTTGATTTGCATTTCTCTAATAATTAGTGATGTTGAGCAGCTTCTCATGTGCGTCTTGGCCATCTCTGTGACTTCTTTGAAGAAACGTCTCTTTAGATCTTCTGCCCATTTTTGTATTGGGTTGTTTGTTTTATTAATATTAAGCTGCATGAGCTGTTTATATATATTGGAGATTAAACCTTTGTCCATTGATTCGTTTGTGAACGTTTTCGCCCATTCTGAGGGTTGCCTTTTTCCATTCCCGTTTTTTTAACAAAGAAAGAAAGAAAGCAAAAGAAGCAGAACACTAATGTGCGTGAAATATGCCTCTTGAAACTGTCGTTTTGAAATATGGACGTCTTTTGAATTTTTTGGTCGATATATGACCCCAGGATTTGTTTTCAGGGCAGGTGTCATTTACAGGCCGGTAATGATTTGGAATATCCACTGACCATTAGCGCTGGGATTAAAGCTGCAGTTGTGAGAAACGGCCACAAGGTGGCAGCAGTTCTCCCTTACCAAATCTGGTTACTAGGGCAGCAGAGCCTCAATGGAAGTCGCGTTCTAGATTGGCATGTAGAACGGAATGTGCCAGGAGAAAGCCCCTCAAAAGTGTCTCACTACTTCTTGTTCTTGTTTTTAATTTAATCTTTTATTTTTTATTACAGCAAGTTTGAGTACAACGTTTAGCTTGTTGTAGGTGTGCAAGAGGTGGTTCTTTTACACATATACATATGTCTGTTCTTCCTGGGATCCTTTTCCCATGTACGTTATGACAGAATGTTGAGTAGTCTTCTCTTGGTACTCCGTAGGTCTTTGGTGATTATATACGTCTACTGTGTTTGTATATGTCTGTTAACCCCAATATCGTAATGAATTCAATCCTCACACCTTTCCTTTGGTGAACCATAAGTTTGTTTAATGAATCTGTGATTGCCCTTCTCCGTGGAAATATCTGCCCTGGTATCAATTTATAGGTAACACCTATAAGTGATATGATACGATATGTGTCTTTCACTTTCTGACTTACTCCAAGTCACGTGATTACCTCGAGACTCATCTACGGTGCTGCAAATGGCATTGTGTCCTTTTTTTCCTTGGCGAATATTCTGTCTTAGCGAGGTCCATTTTCTGCAATGTGATTCCCTGAGGGCTGAGGATTAGCTGCCCTGGGCAGCCTGACCCTGCCGGCAAGCCCTCCCCAGGTGTGCCTGGGTTGAGGTCAATATAAACAGCACTCCAGGCAGCAATAGCCCCTGCAGCTGTGCCTGACTCCATATTCTCTGCCCCGTCAGCAGTCTCGGGGCTGTGCTGGTGGGAGGGTGGGAGGGTCCACGGCTTTGTGGGTGGCCCGGTGTGAGTGGGGCTCTGCTGGACTTTCGGCAGGAGTTGCCAGGCTGCCACCTGTAAAGGAGAGGATGTGTCACCCATAACTTCCACTGGAATATCTCTCCGGGCTGAGGTGAGGAAGGAAAAAAAGGAGTGGGGGCCGGGACAGGAGGGGTATCTCAGGCAGGGCAATGGAAAGCTTCCAGAAGAGCGCCTGTGGCCAGGACCATCCTGGCTGACCTGCAGGCACCAAGTTGGCCTGCGTGCCGTCGCTGGTGTGGCTCCACGGCCCTCCCTCTAGGCTTTCAAGCCCTTGTACATATTCAGGTGTTTCACCTGGGAAGGGTGGGAACAGTTCAGCAGCATCTGGCCTGGGGCTCAGCTCACGTTTACTCACAGAGGCCTGGGCACGGTCTCCCAGCTTTGCAATAAGGACGCTCCTTGCGTGGGCGGGTGGGGCTGCTGGCTGTATGGGAGATGATTCCCCACCTCTGACCAATTTCAGAATTGTTTACCACTGGAGCAAGTGCCTTGGTAGTGTTTTCCTCTGTATAACTGTTAGGTTCAGTTTTTTTTTTCTTTTTTGGTTCAAGTTAGATTTTATTCCTCTTTTATGTATTTATAGATATAAGCATGGAAATAATTCATTGTTATATATACATCAGTGTGAATGGAAGAATTTTTTTTCTGTTTTATTTTTACATTTTATTTTTAAAAATTTTGAAATTTAATTTTGTTTATTTTTTTATACAGTAGGTTATTATTAGTTATCTATTTTATGCATATACATGTATACAGGTCAATCCCAATCTCCCAACTCATCCCACCACCACCACCCCATGGCTTCCCACACTTTGTGTCCATACGTCTGTTCTCTACCACTGTGTCTCTATTTCTGCCCTGCAAACCAGTTCATCTGTACCATTTTTCTAGGTTCCACATATAGGCATTAGTATACAATATTTGTTTTTCTCTTTCTGACTTACTTCACTCTGTATGACAGTCTCTACATCCATCAACTTCTCTACAAATGACCCAGTTTCATTCCTTTTTATGGCTGAGTAATATTCCATTTTATATATGTACCACATCTTTATCCATTCGTCTGTCTGTGGGCATTTAGGTTGCTTCCATTACCTGGCTATTGTAAATAGTGCTGCAATGAACATTGTGGTGAATGTGTCTTTGTGATTTATGGTTTTCTCTGGGTATATGCCCAGAAGTGGGATTGCTGGATCCTATGGTAATTCTCTTTTTAGTTTTTTAAAGGAACCTCCATACTGTTCTCCATAGTGACTGTATCAATTTACATTCCCACCAATAGCGGAAGAGGGTTCCTTTTGTCCACACCCTCCCCAGAATTTGTTGTTTGTACATTATCTGATGATGCCGATTCTAATAGGTGTGAGGTCTTACCTCATTGTAGTTTTGATTTGCATTTCTCTAATAATTAGTGATGTTGAGCAGCTTCTCATGTGCGTCTTGGCCATCTCTGTGACTTCTTTGAAGAAACGTCTCTTTAGATCTTCTGCCCATTTTTGTATTGGGTTGTTTGTTTTATTAATATTAAGCTGCATGAGCTGTTTATATATATTGGAGATTAAACCTTTGTCCATTGATTCGTTTGTGAACGTTTTCGCCCATTCTGAGGGTTGCCTTTTCCCATTCCCGTTTTTTTAACAAAGAAAGAAAGAAAGCAAAAGAAGCAGAACACTAATGTGCGTGAAATATGCCTCTTGAAACTGTCGTTTTGAAATATGGACGTCTTTTGAATTTTTTGGTCGATATATGACCCCAGGATTTGTTTTCAGGGCAGGTGTCATTTACAGGCCGGTAATGATTTGGAATATCCACTGACCATTAGCGCTGGGATTAAAGCTGCAGTTGTGAGAAACGGCCACAAGGTGGCAGCAGTTCTCCCTTACCAAATCTGGTTACTAGGGCAGCAGAGCCTCAATGGAAGTCGCGTTCTAGATTGGAATGTAGAACGGAATGTGCCAGGAGAAAGCCCCTCAAGTGTGTCTCACTACTTCTTGTTCTTGTTTTTAATTTAATCTTTTATTTTTTATTACAGCAAGTTTGAGTACAACGTTTAGCTTGTTGTAGGTGTGCAAGAGGTGGTTCTTTTACACATATACATATGTCTGTTCTTCCTGGGATCCTTTTCCCATGTACGTTATGACAGAATGTTGAGTAGTCTTCTCTTGGTACTCCGTAGGTCTTTGGTGATTATATACGTCTACTGTGTTTGTATATGTCTGTTAACCCCAATATCGTAATGAATTCAATCCTCACACCTTTCCTTTGGTGAACCATAAGTTTCTTTAATGAATCTGTGATTGCCCTTCTCCGTGGAAATATCTGCCCTGGTATCAATTTATAGGTAACACCTATAAGTGATATGATACGATATGTGTCTTTCACTTTCTGACTTACTCCAAGTCACGTGATTACCTCGAGACTCATCTACGGTGCTGCAAATGGCATTGTGTCCTTTTTTTCCTTGGCGAATATTCTGTCTTAGCGAGGTCCATTTTCTGCAATGTGATTCCCTGAGGGCTGAGGATTAGCTGCCCTTGGCAGCCTGACCCTGCCGGCAAGCCCTCCCCAGGTGTGCCTGGGTTGAGGTCAATATAAACAGCACTCCAGGCAGCAATAGCCCCTGCAGCTGTGCCTGACTCCATATTCTCTGCCCCGTCAGCAGTCTCGGGGCTGTGCTGGTGGGAGGGTTGGAGGGTCCACGGCTTTGTGGGTGGCCCGGTGTGAGTGGGGCTCTGCTGGACTTTGGGCAGGAATTGCCAGGCTGCCACCTGTAAAGGAGAGGATGTGTCACCCATAACTTCCACTGGAATATCTCTCCGGGCTGAGGTGAGGAAGGAAAAAAAGGAGTGGGGGCCGGGACAGGAGGGGTATCTCAGGCAGGGCAATGGAAAGCTTCCAGAAGAGCGCCCGTGGCCAGGACCATCCTGGCTGACCTGCAGGCACCAAGTTGGCCTGCGTGCCGTCGCTGGTGTGGCTCCACGGCCCTCCCTCTAGGCTTTCAAGCCCTTGTACATATTCAGGTGTTTCACCTGGGAAGGGTGGGAACAGTTCAGCAGCATCTGGCCTGGGGCTCAGCTCACGTTTACTCACAGAGGCCTGGGCACGGTCTCCCAGCTTTGCAATAAGGACGCTCCTTGCGTGGGCGGGTGGGGCTGCTGGCTGTATGGGAGATGATTCCCCACCTCTGACCAATTTCAGAATTGTTTACCACTGGAGCAAGTGCCTTGGTAGTGTTTTCCTCTGTATAACTGTTAGGTTCAGTTTTTTTTTTTTCTTTTTTGGTTCAAGTTAGATTTTATTCCTCTTTTATGTATTTATAGATATAAGCATGGAAATAATTCATTGTTATATATACATCAGTGTGAATGGAAGAACTTTTTTTCTGTTTTATTTTTAAAAATTTTGAAATTTAATTTTGTTTATTTTTTTATACAGTAGGTTATTATTAGTTATCTATTTTATGCATATACATGTATACAGGTCAATCCCAATCTCCCAACTCATCCCACCACCACCACCCCATGGCTTCCCCCACTTTGTGTCCATACGTCTGTTCTCTACCTCTGTGTCTCTATTTCTGCCCTGCAAACCAGTTCATCTGTACCATTTTTCTAGGTTCCACATATAGGCATTAGTATACAATATTTGTTTTTCTCTTTCTGACTTACTTCACTCTGTATGACAGTCTCTAGATCCATCAACTTCTCTACAAATGACCCAGTTTCATTCCTTTTTATGGCTGAGTACTATTCCATTTTATATATGTACCACATCTTTATCCATTCGTCTGTCTGTGGGCATTTAGGTTGCTTCCATTACCTGGCTATTGTAAATAGTGCTGCAATGAACATTGTGGTGAATGTGTCTTTGTGATTTATGGTTTTCTCTGGGTATATGCCCAGAAGTGGGATGGCTGGATCCTATGGTAATTCTCTTTTTAGTTTTTTAAAGGAACCTCCATACTGTTCTCCATAGTGACTGTATCAATTTACATTCCCACCAATAGCGGAAGAGGGTTCCTTTTGTCCACACCCTCCCCAGAATTTGTTGTTTGTAGATTATCTGATGATGCCGATTCTAACAGGTGTGAGGTCTTACCTCATTGTAGTTGTGATTTGCATTTCTCTAATAATTAGTGATGTTGAGCAGCTTCTCATGTGCGTCTTGGCCATCTCTGTGACTTCTTTGAAGAAACGTCTCTTTAGATCTTCTGCCCATTTTTGTATTGGGTTGTTTGTTTTATTAATATTAAGCTGCATGAGCTGTTTATATATATTGGAGATTAAACCTTTGTCCATTGATTCGTTTGTGAACGTTTTCGCCCATTCTGAGGGTTGCCTTTTCCCATTCCCGTTTTTTTAACAAAGAAAGAAAGAAAGCAAAAGAAGCAGAACACTAATGTGCGTGAAATATGCCTCTTGAAACTGTCGTTTTGAAATATGGACGTCTTTTGAATTTTTTGGTCGATATATGACCCCAGGATTTGTTTTCAGGGCAGGTGTCATTTACAGGCCGGTAATGATTTGGAATATCCACTGACCATTAGCGCTGGGATTAAAGCTGCAGTTGTGAGAAACGGCCACAAGGTGGCAGCAGTTCTCCCTTACCAAATCTGGTTACTAGGGCAGCAGAGCCTCAATGGAAGTCGCGTTCTAGATTGGAATGTAGAACGGAATGTGCCAGGAGAAAGCCCCTCAAGTGTGTCTCACTACTTCTTGTTCTTGTTTTTAATTTAATCTTTTATTTTTTATTACAGCAAGTTTGAGTACAACGTTTAGCTTGTTGTAGGTGTGCAAGAGGTGGTTCTTTTACACATATACATATGTCTGTTCTTCCTGGGATCCTTTTCCCATGTACGTTATGACAGAATGTTGAGTAGTCTTCTCTTGGTACTCCGTAGGTCTTTGGTGATTATATACGTCTACTGTGTTTGTATATGTCTGTTAACCCCAATATCGTAATGAATTCAATCCTCACACCTTTCCTTTGGTGAACCATAAGTTTCTTTAATGAATCTGTGATTGCCCTTCTCCGTGGAAATATCTGCCCTGGTATCAATTTATAGGTAACACCTATAAGTGATATGATACGATATGTGTCTTTCACTTTCTGACTTACTCCAAGTCACGTGATTACCTCGAGACTCATCTACGGTGCTGCAAATGGCATTGTGTCCTTTTTTCCCTTGGCGAATATTCTGTCTTAGCGAGGTCCATTTTCTGCAATGTGATTCCCTGAGGGCTGAGGATTAGCTGCCCTGGGCAGCCTGACCCTGCCGGCAAGCCCTCCCCAGGTGTGCCTGGGTTGAGGTCAATATAAACAGCACTCCAGGCAGCAATAGCCCCTGCAGCTGTGCCTGACTCCATATTCTCTGCCCCGTCAGCAGTCTCGGGGCTGTGCTGGTGGGAGGGTGGGAGGGTCCACGGCTTTGTGGGTGGCCCGGTGTGAGTGGGGCTCTGCTGGACTTTCGGCAGGAGTTGCCAGGCTGCCACCTGTACAGGAGAGGATGTGTCACCCATAACTTCCACTGGAATATCTCTCCGGGCTGAGGTGAGGAAGGAAAAAAAGGAGTGGGGGCCGGGACAGGAGGGGTATCTCAGGCAGGGCAATGGAAAGCTTCCAGAAGAGCGCCCGTGGCCAGGACCATCCTGGCTGACCTGCAGGCACCAAGTTGGCCTGCGTGCCGTCGCTGGTGTGGCTCCACGGCCCTCCCTCTAGGCTTTCAAGCCCTTGTACATATTCAGGTGTTTCACCTGGGAAGGGTGGGAACAGTTCAGCAGCATCTGGCCTGGGGCTCAGCTCACGTTTACTCACAGAGGCCTGGGCACGGTCTCCCAGCTTTGCAATAAGGACGCTCCTTGCGTGGGCGGGTGGGGCTGCTGGCTGTATGGGAGATGATTCCCCACCTCTGACCAATTTCAGAATTGTTTACCACTGGAGCAAGTGCCTTGGTAGTGTTTTCCTCTGTATAACTGTTAGGTTCAGTTTTTTTTTTTTTTTTTTTGGTTCAAGTTAGATTTTATTCCTCTTTTATGTATTTATAGATATAAGCATGGAAATAATTCATTGTTATATATACATCAGTGTGAATGGAAGAACTTTTTTTCTGTTTTATTTTTAAAAATTTTGAAATTTAATTTTGTTTATTTTTTTATACAGTAGGTTATTATTAGTTATCTATTTTATGCATATACATGTATACAGGTCAATCCCAATCTCCCAACTCATCCCACCACCACCACCCCATGGCTTCCCCCACTTTGTGTCCATACGTCTGTTCTCTACCTCTGTGTCTCTATTTCTGCCCTGCAAACCAGTTCATCTGTACCATTTTTCTAGGTTCCACATATAGGCATTAGTATACAATATTTGTTTTTCTCTTTCTGACTTACTTCACTCTGTATGACAGTCTCTAGATCCATCAACTTCTCTACAAATGACCCAGTTTCATTCCTTTTTATGGCTGAGTAATATTCCATTTTATATATGTACCACATCTTTATCCATTCGTCTGTCTGTGGGCATTTAGGTTGCTTCCATTACCTGGCTATTGTAAATAGTGCTGCAATGAACATTGTGGTGAATGTGTCTTTGTGATTTATGGTTTTCTATGGGTATATGCCCAGAAGTGGGATTGCTGGATCCTATGGTAATTCTCTTTTTAGTTTTTTAAAGGAACCTCCATACTGTTCTCCATAGTGACTGTATCAATTTACATTCCCACCAATAGCGGAAGAGGGTTCCTTTTATCCACACCCTCCCCAGAATTTGTTGTTTGTACATTATCTGATGATGCCGATTCTAACAGGTGTGAGGTCTTACCTCATTGTAGTTTTGATTTGCATTTCTCTAATAATTAGTGATGTTGAGCAGCTTCTCATGTGCGTCTTGGCCATCTCTGTGTCTTCTTTGAAGAAACGTCTCTTTAGATCTTCTGCCCATTTTTGTATTGGGTTGTTTTATTAATATTAAGCTGCATGAGCTGTTTATATATATTGGAGATTAAACCTTTGTCCATTGATTCGTTTGTGAACGTTTTCGCCCATTCTGAGGGTTGCCTTTTCCCATTCCCGTTTTTTTAACAAAGAAAGAAAGAAAGCAAAAGAAGCAGAACACTAATGTGCGTGAAATATGCCTCTTGAAACTGTCGTTTTGAAATATGGACGTCTTTTGAATTTTTTGGTCGATATATGACCCCAGGATTTGTTTTCAGGGCAGGTGTCATTTACAGGCCGGTAATGATTTGGAATATCCACTGACCATTAGCGCTGGGATTAAAGCTGCAGTTGTGAGAAACGGCCACAAGGTGGCAGCAGTTCTCCCTTACCAAATCTGGTTACTAGGGCAGCAGAGCCTCAATGGAAGTCGCGTTCTAGATTGGAATGTAGAACGGAATGTGCCAGGAGAAAGCCCCTCAAGTGTGTCTCACTACTTCTTGTTCTTGTTTTTAATTTAATCTTTTATTTTTTATTACAGCAAGTTTGAGTACAACGTTTAGCTTGTTGTAGGTGTGCAAGAGGTGGTTCTTTTACACATATACATATGTCTGTTCTTCCTGGGATCCTTTTCCCATGTACGTTATGACAGAATGTTGAGTAGTCTTCTCTTGGTACTCCGTAGGTCTTTGGTGATTATATACGTCTACTGTGTTTGTATATGTCTGTTAACCCCAATATCGTAATGAATTCAATCCTCACACCTTTCCTTTGGTGAACCATAAGTTTCTTTAATGAATCTGTGATTGCCCTTCTCCGTGGAAATATCTGCCCTGGTATCAATTTATAGGTAACACCTATAAGTGATATGATACGATATGTGTCTTTCACTTTCTGACTTACTCCAAGTCACGTGATTACCTCGAGACTCATCTACGGTGCTGCAAATGGCATTGTGTCCTTTTTTCCCTTGGCGAATATTCTGTCTTAGCGAGGTCCATTTTCTGCAATGTGATTCCCTGAGGGCTGAGGATTAGCTGCCCTGGGCAGCCTGACCCTGCCGGCAAGCCCTCCCCAGGTGTGCCTGGGTTGAGGTCAATATAAACAGCACTCCAGGCAGCAATAGCCCCTGCAGCTGTGCCTGACTCCATATTCTCTGCCCCGTCAGCAGTCTCGGGGCTGTGCTGGTGGGAGGGTGGGAGGGTCCACGGCTTTGTGGGTGGCCCGGTGTGAGTGGGGCTCTGCTGGACTTTCGGCAGGAGTTGCCAGGCTGCCACCTGTACAGGAGAGGATGTGTCACCCATAACTTCCACTGGAATATCTCTCCGGGCTGAGGTGAGGAAGGAAAAAAAGGAGTGGGGGCCGGGACAGGAGGGGTATCTCAGGCAGGGCAATGGAAAGCTTCCAGAAGAGCGCCCGTGGCCAGGACCATCCTGGCTGACCTGCAGGCACCAAGTTGGCCTGCGTGCCGTCGCTGGTGTGGCTCCACGGCCCTCCCTCTAGGCTTTCAAGCCCTTGTACATATTCAGGTGTTTCACCTGGGAAGGGTGGGAACAGTTCAGCAGCATCTGGCCTGGGGCTCAGCTCACCTTTACTCACAGAGGCCTGGGCACGGTCTCCCAGCTTTGCAATAAGGACGCTCCTTGCGTGGGCGGGTGGGGCTGCTGGCTGTATGGGAGATGATTCCCCACCTCTGACCAATTTCAGATTTGTTTACCACTGGAGCAAGTGCCTTGGTAGTGTTTTCCTCTGTATAACTGTTAGGTTCAGTTTTTTTTTTTTTCTTTTTTGGTTCAAGTTAGATTTTATTCCTCTTTTATG
Source organism: Mesoplodon bidens (assembly GCF_964165515.1). Lineage (NCBI taxonomy): Eukaryota > Metazoa > Chordata > Mammalia > Artiodactyla > Ziphiidae > Mesoplodon > Mesoplodon bidens. Next base: position 683,501 of record NW_027672081.1, read on the forward strand.
TATTTATAGATATAAGCATGGAAATAATTCATTGTTATATATACATCAGTGTGAATGGAAGAACTTTTTTTCTGTTTTATTTTTACATTTTATTTTTAAAAATTTTGAAATTTAATTTTGTTTATTTTTTTATACAGTAGGTTATTATTAGTTATCTATTTTATGCATATACATGTATACAGGTCAATCCCAATCTCCCAACTCATCCCACCACCACCACCCCATGGCTTCCCCCACTTTGTGTCCATACGTCTGTTCTCTACCTCTGTGTCTCTATTTCTGCCCTGCAAACCAGTTCATCTGTACCATTTTTCTAGGTTCCACATATAGGCATTAGTATACAATATTTGTTTTTCTCTTTCTGACTTACTTCACTCTGTATGACAGTCTCTAGATCCATCAACTTCTCTACAAATGACCCAGTTTCATTCCTTTTTATGGCTGAGTACTATTCCATTTTATATATGTACCACATCTTTATCCATTCGTCTGTCTGTGGGCATTTAGGTTGCTTCCATTACCTGGCTATTGTAAATAGTGCTGCAATGAACATTGTGGTGAATGTGTCTTTGTGATTTATGGTTTTCTCTGGGTATATGCCCAGAAGTGGGATTGCTGGATCCTATGGTAATTCTCTTTTTAGTTTTTTAAAGGAACCTCCATACTGTTCTCCATAGTGACTGTATCAATTTACATTCCCACCAATAGCGGAAGAGGGTTCCTTTTGTCCACACCCTCCCCAGAATTTGTTGTTTGTACATTATCTGATGATGCCGATTCTAACAGGTGTGAGGTCTTACCTCATTGTAGTTTTGATTTGCATTTCTCTAATAATTAGTGATGTTGAGCAGCTTCTCATGTGCGTCTTGGCCATCTCTGTGTCTTCTTTGAAGAAACGTCTCTTTAGATCTTCTGCCCATTTTTGTATTGGGTTGTTTGTTTTATTAATATTAAGCTGCATGAGCTGTTTATATATATTGGAGATTAAACCTTTGTCCATTGATTCGTTTGTGAACGTTTTCGCCCATTCTGAGGGTTGCCTTTTCCCATTCCCGTTTTTTTAACAATGAAAGAAAGAAAGCAAAAGAAGCAGAACACTAATGTGCGTGAAATATGCCTCTTGAAACTGTCGTTTTGAAATATGGACGTCTTTTGAATTTTTTGGTCGATATATGACCCCAGGATTTGTTTTCAGGGCAGGTGTCATTTACAGGCCGGTAATGATTTGGAATATCCACTGACCATTAGCGCTGGGATTAAAGCTGCAGTTGTGAGAAACGGCCACAAGGTGGCAGCAGTTCTCCCTTACCAAATCTGGTTACTAGGGCAGCAGAGCCTCAATGGAAGTCGCGTTCTAGATTGGCATGTAGAACGGAATGTGCCAGGAGAAAGCCCCTCAAGTGTGTCTCACTACTTCTTGTTCTTGTTTTTAATTTAATCTTTTATTTTTTATTACAGCAAGTTTGAGTACAACGTTTAGCTTGTTGTAGGTGTGCAAGAGGTGGTTCTTTTACACATATACATATGTCTGTTCTTCCTGGGATCCTTTTCCCATGTACGTTATGACAGAATGTTGAGTAGTCTTCTCTTGGTACTCCGTAGGTCTTTGGTGATTATATACGTCTACTGTGTTTGTATATGTCTGTTAACCCCAATATCGTAATGAATTCAATCCTCACACCTTTCCTTTGGTGAACCATAAGTTTGTTTAATGAATCTGTGATTGCCCTTCTCCGTGGAAATATCTGCCCTGGTATCAATTTATAGGTAACACCTATAAGTGATATGATACGATATGTGTCTTTCACTTTCTGACTTACTCCAAGTCACGTGATTACCTCGAGACTCATCTACGGTGCTGCAAATGGCATTGTGTCCTTTTTTTCCTTGGCGAATATTCTGTCTTAGCGAGGTCCATTTTCTGCAATGTGATTCCCTGAGGGCTGAGGATTAGCTGCCCTGGGCAGCCTGACCCTGCCGGCAAGCCCTCCCCAGGTGTGCCTGGGTTGAGGTCAATATAAACAGCACTCCAGGCAGCAATAGCCCCTGCAGCTGTGCCTGACTCCATATTCTCTGCCCCGTCAGCAGTCTCGGGGCTGTGCTGGTGGGAGGGTGGGAGGGTCCACGGCTTTGTGGGTGGCCCGGTGTGAGTGGGGCTCTGCTGGACTTTGGGCAGGAGTTGCCAGGCTGCCACCTGTAAAGGAGAGGATGTGTCACCCATAACTTCCACTGGAATATCTCTCCGGGCTGAGGTGAGGAAGGAAAAAAAGGAGTGGGGGCCGGGACAGGAGGGGTATCTCAGGCAGGGCAATGGAAAGCTTCCAGAAGAGCGCCTGTGGCCAGGACCATCCTGGCTGACCTGCAGGCACCAAGTTGGCCTGCGTGCCGTCGCTGGTGTGGCTCCACGGCCCTCCCTCTAGGCTTTCAAGCCCTTGTACATATTCAGGTGTTTCACCTGGGAAGGGTGGGAACAGTTCAGCAGCATCTGGCCTGGGGCTCAGCTCACGTTTACTCACAGAGGCCTGGGCACGGTCTCCCAGCTTTGCAATAAGGACGCTCCTTGCGTGGGCGGGTGGGGCTGCTGGCTGTATGGGAGATGATTCCCCACCTCTGACCAATTTCAGAATTGTTTACCACTGGAGCAAGTGCCTTGGTAGTGTTTTCCTCTGTATAACTGTTAGGTTCAGTTTTTTTTTTCTTTTTTGGTTCAAGTTAGATTTTATTCCTCTTTTATGTATTTATAGATATAAGCATGGAAATAATTCATTGTTATATATACATCAGTGTGAATGGAAGAACTTTTTTTCTGTTTTATTTTTACATTTTATTTTTAAAAATTTTGAAATTTAATTTTGTTTATTTTTTTATACAGTAGGTTATTATTAGTTATCTATTTTATGCATATACATGTATACAGGTCAATCCCAATCTCCCAACTCATCCCACCACCACCACCCCATGGCTTCCCCCACTTTGTGTCCATACGTCTGTTCTCTACCTCTGTGTCTCTATTTCTGCCCTGCAAACCAGTTCATCTGTACCATTTTTCTAGGTTCCACATATAGGCATTAGTATACAATATTTGTTTTTCTCTTTCTGACTTACTTCACTCTGTATGACAGTCTCTACATCCATCAACTTCTCTACAAATGACCCAGTTTCATTCCTTTTTATGGCTGAGTACTATTCCATTTTATATATGTACCACATCTTTATCCATTCGTCTGTCTGTGGGCATTTAGGTTGCTTCCATTACCTGGCTATTGTAAATAGTGCTGCAATGAACATTGTGGTGAATGTGTCTTTGTGATTTATGGTTTTCTCTGGGTATATGCCCAGAAGTGGGATTGCTGGATCCTATGGTAATTCTCTTTTTAGTTTTTTAAAGGAACCTCCATACTGTTCTCCATAGTGACTGTATCAATTTACATTCCCACCAATAGCGGAAGAGGGTTCCTTTTGTCCACACCCTCCCCAGAATTTGTTGTTTGTACATTATCTGATGATGCCGATTCTAACAGGTGTGAGGTCTTACCTCATTGTAGTTTTGATTTGCATTTCTCTAATAATTAGTGATGTTGAGCAGCTTCTCATGTGCGTCTTGGCCATCTCTGTGACTTCTTTGAAGAAACGTCTCTTTAGATCTTCTGCCCATTTTTGTATTGGGTTGTTTGTTTTATTAATATTAAGCTGCATGAGCTGTTTATATATATTGGAGATTAAACCTTTGTCCATTGATTCGTTTGTGAACGTTTTCGCCCATTCTGAGGGTTGCCTTTTTCCATTCCCGTTTTTTTAACAAAGAAAGAAAGAAAGCAAAAGAAGCAGAACACTAATGTGCGTGAAATATGCCTCTTGAAACTGTCGTTTTGAAATATGGACGTCTTTTGAATTTTTTGGTCGATATATGACCCCAGGATTTGTTTTCAGGGCAGGTGTCATTTACAGGCCGGTAATGATTTGGAATATCCACTGACCATTAGCGCTGGGATTAAAGCTGCAGTTGTGAGAAACGGCCACAAGGTGGCAGCAGTTCTCCCTTACCAAATCTGGTTACTAGGGCAGCAGAGCCTCAATGGAAGTCGCGTTCTAGATTGGAATGTAGAACGGAATGTGCCAGGAGAAAGCCCCTCAAATGTGTCTCACTACTTCTTGTTCTTGTTTTTAATTTAATCTTTTATTTTTTATTACAGCAAGTTTGAGTACAACGTTTAGCTTGTTGTAGGTGTGCAAGTGGTGGTTCTTTTACACATATACATATGTCTGTTCTTCCTGGGATCCTTTTCCCATGTACGTTATGACAGAATGTTGAGTAGTCTTCTCTTGGTACTCCGTAGGTCTTTGGTGATTATATACGTCTACTGTGTTTGTATATGTCTGTTAACCCCAATATCGTAATGAATTCAATCCTCACACCTTTCCTTTGGTGAACCATAAGTTTCTTTAATGAATCTGTGATTGCCCTTCTCCGTGGAAATATCTGCCCTGGTATCAATTTATAGGTAACACCTATAAGTGATATGATACGATATGTGTCTTTCACTTTCTGACTTACTCCAAGTCACGTGATTACCTCGAGACTCATCTACGGTGCTGCAAATGGCATTGTGTCCTTTTTTTCCTTGGCGAATATTCTGTCTTAGCGAGGTCCATTTTCTGCAATGTGATTCCCTGAGGGCTGAGGATTAGCTTCCCTGGGCAGCCTGACCCTGCCGGCAAGCCCTCCCCAGGTGTGCCTGGGTTGAGGTCAATATAAACAGCACTCCAGGCAGCAATAGCCCCTGCAGCTGTGCCTGACTCCATATTCTCTGCCCCGTCAGCAGTCTCGGGGCTGTGCTGGTGGGAGGGTGGGAGGGTCCACGGCTTTGTGGGTGGCCCGGTGTGAGTGGGGCTCTGCTGGACTTTGGGCAGGAGTTGCCAGGCTGCCACCTGTAAAGGAGAGGATGTGTCACCCATAACTTCCACTGGAATATCTCTCCGGGCTGAGGTGAGGAAGGAAAAAAAGGAGTGGGGGCCGGGACAGGAGGGGTATCTCAGGCAGGGCAATGGAAAGCTTCCAGAAGAGCGCCCGTGGCCAGGACCATCCTGGCTGACCTGCAGGCACCAAGTTGGCCTGCGTGCCGTCGCTGGTGTGGCTCCACGGCCCTCCCTCTAGGCTTTCAAGCCCTTGTACATATTCAGGTGTTTCACCTGGGAAGGGTGGGAACAGTTCAGCAGCATGTGGCCTGGGGCTCAGCTCACGTTTACTCACAGAGGCCTGGGCACGGTCTCCCAGCTTTGCAATAAGGACGCTCCTTGCGTGGGCGGGTGGGGCTGCTGGCTGTATGGGAGATGATTCCCCACCTCTGACCAATTTCAGAATTGTTTACCACTGGAGCAAGTGCCTTGGTAGTGTTTTCCTCTGTATAACTGTTAGGTTCATTTTTTTTTTTTTTCTTTTTTGGTTCAAGTTAGATTTTATTCCTCTTTTATGTATTTATAGATATAAGCATGGAAATAATTCATTGTTATATATACATCAGTGTGAATGGAAGAACTTTTTTTCTGTTTTATTTTTAAAAATTTTGAAATTTAATTTTGTTTATTTTTTTATACAGTAGGTTATTATTAGTTATCTATTTTATGCATATACATGTATACAGGTCAATCCCAATCTCCCAACTCATCCCACCACCACCACCCCATGGCTTCCCCCACTTTGTGTCCATACGTCTGTTCTCTACCTCTGTGTCTCTATTTCTGCCCTGCAAACCAGTTCATCTGTACCATTTTTCTAGGTTCCACATATAGGCATTAGTATACAATATTTGTTTTTCTCTTTCTGACTTACTTCACTCTGTATGACAGTCTCTAGATCCATCAACTTCTCTACAAATGACCCAGTTTCATTCCTTTTTATGGCTGAGTAATATTCCATTTTATATATGTACCACATCTTTATCCATTCGTCTGTCTGTGGGCATTTAGGTTGCTTCCATTACCTGGCTATTGTAAATAGTGCTGCAATGAACATTGTGGTGAATGTGTCTTTGTGATTTATGGTTTTCTCTGGGTGTATGCCCAGAAGTGGGATTGCTGGATCCTATGGTAATTCTCTTTTTAGTTTTTTAAAGGAACCTCCATACTGTTCTCCATAGTGACTGTATCAATTTACATTCCCACCAATAGCGGAAGAGGGTTCCTTTTGTCCACACCCTCCCCAGAATTTGTTGTTTGTACATTATCTGATGATGCCGATTCTAACAGGTGTGAGGTCTTACCTCATTGTAGTTTTGATTTGCATTTCTCTAATAATTAGTGATGTTGAGCAGCTTCTCATGTGCGTCTTGGCCATCTCTGTGACTTCTTTGAAGAAACGTCTCTTTAGATCTTCTGCCCATTTTTGTATTGGGTTGTTTGTTTTATTAATATTAAGCTGCATGAGCTGTTTATATATATTGGAGATTAAACCTTTGTCCATTGATTCGTTTGTGAACGTTTTCGCCCATTCTGAGGGTTGCCTTTTTCCATTCCCGTTTTTTTAACAAAGAAAGAAAGAAAGCAAAAGAAGCAGAACACTAATGTGCGTGAAATATGCCTCTTGAAACTGTCGTTTTGAAATATGGACGTCTTTTGAATTTTTTGGTCGATATATGACCCCAGGATTTGTTTTCAGGGCAGGTGTCATTTACAGGCCGGTAATGATTTGGAATATCCACTGACCATTAGCGCTGGGATTAAAGCTGCAGTTGTGAGAAACGGCCACAAGGTGGCAGCAGTTCTCCCTTACCAAATCTGGTTACTAGGGCAGCAGAGCCTCAATGGAAGTCGCGTTCTAGATTGGAATGTAGAACGGAATGTGCCAGGAGAAAGCCCCTCAAGTGTGTCTCACTACTTCTTGTTCTTGTTTTTAATTTAATCTTTTATTTTTTATTACAGCAAGTTTGAGTACAACGTTTAGCTTGTTGTAGGTGTGCAAGAGGTGGTTCTTTTACACATATACATATGTCTGTTCTTCCTGGGATCCTTTTCCCATGTACGTTATGACAGAATGTTGAGTAGTCTTCTCTTGGTACTCCGTAGGTCTTTGGTGATTATATACGTCTACTGTGTTTGTATATGTCTGTTAACCCCAATATCGTAATGAATTCAATCCTCACACCTTTCCTTTGGTGAACCATAAGTTTCTTTAATGAATCTGTGATTGCCCTTCTCCGTGGAAATATCTGCCCTGGTATCAATTTATAGGTAACACCTATAAGTGATATGATACGATATGTGTCTTTCACTTTCTGACTTACTCCAAGTCACGTGATTACCTCGAGACTCATCTACGGTGCTGCAAATGGCATTGTGTCCTTTTTTTCCTTGGCGAATATTCTGTCTTAGCGAGGTCCATTTTCTGCAATGTGATTCCCTGAGGGCTGAGGATTAGCTGCCCTGGGCAGCCTGACCCTGCCGGCAAGCCCTCCCCAGGTGTGCCTGGGTTGAGGTCAATATAAACAGCACTCCAGGCAGCAATAGCCCCTGCAGCTGTGCCTGACTCCATATTCTCTGCCCCGTCAGCAGTCTCGGGGCTGTGCTGGTGGGAGGGTGGGAGGGTCCACGGCTTTGTGGGTGGCCCGGTGTGAGTGGGGCTCTTCTGGACTTTGGGCAGGAGTTGCCAGGCTGCCACCTGTAAAGGAGAGGATGTGTCACCCATAACTTCCACTGGAATATCTCTCCGGGCTGAGGTGAGGAAGGAAAAAAAGGAGTGGGGGCCGGGACAGGAGGGGTATCTCAGGCAGGGCAATGGAAAGCTTCCAGAAGAGCGCCCGTGGCCAGGACCATCCTGGCTGACCTGCAGGCACCAAGTTGGCCTGCGTGCCGTCGCTGGTGTGGCTCCACGGCCCTCCCTCTAGGCTTTCAAGCCCTTGTACATATTCAGGTGTTTCACCTGGGAAGGGTGGGAACAGTTCAGCAGCATCTGGCCTGGGGCTCAGCTCACGTTTACTCACAGAGGCCTGGGCACGGTCTCCCAGCTTTGCAATAAGGACGCTCCTTGCGTGGGCGGGTGGGGCTGCTGGCTGTATGGGAGATGATTCCCCACCTCTGACCAATTTCAGAATTGTTTACCACTGGAGCAAGTGCCTTGGTAGTGTTTTCCTCTGTATAACTGTGAGGTTCAGTTTTTTTTTTTCTTTTTTGGTTCAAGTTAGATTTTATTCCTCTTTTATGTATTTATAGATATAAGCATGGAAATAATTCATTGTTATATATACATCAGTGTGAATGGAAGAACTTTTTTTCTTTTCTATTTTTACATTTTATTTTTAAAAATTTTGAAATTTAATTTTGTTTATTTTTTTATACAGTAGGTTATTATTAGTTATCTATTTTATGCATATACATGTATACAGGTCAATCCCAATCTCCCAACTCATCCCACCACCACCACCCCATGGCTTCCCCCACTTTGTGTCCATACGTCTGTTCTCTACCTCTGTGTCTCTATTTCTGCCCTGCAAACCAGTTCATCTGTACCATTTTTCTAGGTTCCACATATAGGCATTAGTATACAATATTTGTTTTTCTCTTTCTGACTTACTTCACTCTGCATGACAGTCTCTAGATCCATCAACTTCTCTACAAATGACCCAGTTTCATTCCTTTTTATGGCTGAGTAATATTCCATTTTATATATGTACCACATCTTTATCCATTCGTCTGTCTGTGGGCATTTAGGTTGCTTCCATTACCTGGCTATTGTAAATAGTGCTGCAATGAACATTGTGGTGAATGTGTCTTTGTGATTTATGGTTTTCTCTGGGTATATGCCCAGAAGTGGGATGGCTGGATCCTATGGTAATTCTCTTTTTAGTTTTTTAAAGGAACCTCCATACTGTTCTCCATAGTGACTGTATCAATTTACATTCCCACCAATAGCGGAAGAGGGTTCCTTTTGTCCACACCCTCCCCAGAATTTGTTGTTTGTACATTATCTGATGATGCCGATTCTAACAGGTGTGAGGTCTTACCTCATTGTAGTTTTGATTTGCATTTCTCTAATAATTAGTGATGTTGAGCAGCTTCTCATGTGCGTCTTGGCCATCTCTGTGTCTTCTTTGAAGAAACGTCTCTTTAGATCTTCTGCCCATTTTTGTATTGGGTTGTTTGTTTTATTAATATTAAGCTGCATGAGCTGTTTATATATATTGGAGATTAAACCTTTGTCCATTGATTCGTTTGTGAACGTTTTCGCCCATTCTGAGGGTTGCCTTTTTCCATTCCCGTTTTTTTAACAAAGAAAGAAAGAAAGCAAAAGAAGCAGAACACTAATGTGCGTGAAATATGCCTCTTGAAACTGTCGTTTTGAAATATGGACGTCTTTTGAATTTTTTGGTCGATATATGACCCCAGGATTTGTTTTCAGGGCAGGTGTCATTTACAGGCCGGTAATGATTTGGAATATCCACTGACCATTAGCGCTGGGATTAAAGCTGCAGTTGTGAGAAACGGCCACAAGGTGGCAGCAGTTCTCCCTTACCAAATCTGGTTACTAGGGCAGCAGAGCCTCAATGGAAGTCGCGTTCTAGATTGGAATGTAGAACGGAATGTGCCAGGAGAAAGCCCCTCAAGTGTGTCTCACTACTTCTTGTTCTTGTTTTTAATTTAATCTTTTATTTTTTATTACAGCAAGTTTGAGTACAACGTTTAGCTTGCTGTAGGTGTGCAAGAGGTGGTTCTTTTACACATATACATATGTCTGTTCTTCCTGGGATCCTTTTCCCATGTACGTTATGACAGAATGTTGAGTAGTCTTCTCTTGGTACTCCGTAGGTCTTTGGTGATTATATACGTCTACTGTGTTTGTATATGTCTGTTAACCCCAATATCGTAATGAATTCAATCCTCACACCTTTCCTTTGGTGAACCATAAGTTTCTTTAATGAATCTGTGATTGCCCTTCTCCGTGGAAATATCTGCCCTGGTATCAATTTATAGGTAACACCTATAAGTGATATGATACGATATGTGTCTTTCACTTTCTGACTTACTCCAAGTCACGTGATTACCTCGAGACTCATCTACGGTGCTGCAAATGGCATTGTGTCCTTTTTTTCCTTGGCGAATATTCTGTCTTAGCGAGGTCCATTTTCTGCAATGTGATTCCCTGAGGGCTGAGGATTAGCTGCCCTGGGCAGCCTGACCCTGCCGGCAAGCCCTCCCCAGGTGTGCCTGGGTTGAGGTCAATATAAACAGCACTCCAGGCAGCAATAGCCCCTGCAGCTGTGCCTGACTCCATATTCTCTGCCCCGTCAGCAGTCTCGGGGCTGTGCTGGTGGGAGGGTGGGAGGGTCCACGGCTTTGTGGGTGGCCCGGTGTGAGTGGGGCTCTGCTGGACTTTCGGCAGGAGTTGCCAGGCTGCCACCTGTAAAGGAGAGGATGTGTCACCCATAACTTCCACTGGAATATCTCTCCGGGCTGAGGTGAGGAAGGAAAAAAAGGAGTGGGGGCCGGGACAGGAGGGGTATCTCAGGCAGGGCAATGGAAAGCTTCCAGAAGAGCGCCCGTGGCCAGGACCATCCTGGCTGACCTGCAGGCACCAAGTTGGCCTGCGTGCCGTCGCTGGTGTGGCTCCACGGCCCTCCCTCTAGGCTTTCAAGCCCTTGTACATATTCAGGTGTTTCACCTGGGAAGGGTGGGAACAGTTCAGCAGCATCTGGCCTGGGGCTCAGCTCACGTTTACTCACAGAGGCCTGGGCACGGTCTCCCAGCTTTGCAATAAGGACGCTCCTTGCGTGGGCGGGTGGGGCTGCTGGCTGTATGGGAGATGATTCCCCACCTCTGACCAATTTCAGAATTGTTTACCACTGGAGCAAGTGCCTTGGTAGTGTTTTCCTCTGTATAACTGTTAGGTTCAGTTTTTTTTTTTCTTTTTTGGTTCAAGTTAGATTTTATTCCTCTTTTATGTATTTATAGATATAAGCATGGAAATAATTCATTGTTATATATACATCAGTGTGAATGGAAGAACTTTTTTTCTGTTTTATTTTTACATTTTATTTTTAAAAATTTTGAAATTTAATTTTGTTTATTTTTTTATACAGTAGGTTATTATTAGTTATCTATTTTATGCATATACATGTATACAGGTCAATCCCAATCTCCCAACTCATCCCACCACCACCACCCCATGGCTTCCCCCACTTTGTGTCCATACGTCTGTTCTCTACCTCTGTGTCTCTATTTCTGCCCTGCAAACCAGTTCATCTGTACCATTTTTCTAGGTTCCACATATAGGCATTAGTATACAATATTTGTTTTTCTCTTTCTGACTTACTTCACTCTGTATGACAGTCTCTAGATCCATCAACTTCTCTACAAATGACCCAGTTTCATTCCTTTTTATGGCTGAGTACTATTCCATTTTATATATGTACCACATCTTTATCCATTCGTCTGTCTGTGGGCATTTAGGTTGCTTCCATTACCTGGCTATTGTAAATAGTGCTGCAATGAACATTGTGGTGAATGTGTCTTTGTGATTTATGGTTTTCTCTGGGTATATGCCCAGAAGTGGGATGGCTGGATCCTATGGTAATTCTCTTTTTAGTTTTTTAAAGGAACCTCCATACTGTTCTCCATAGTGACTGTATCAATTTACATTCCCACCAATAGCGGAAGAGGGTTCCTTTTGTCCACACCCTCCCCAGAATTTGTTGTTTGTACATTATCTGATGATGCCGATTCTAACAGGTGTGAGGTCTTACCTCATTGTAGTTTTGATTTGCATTTCTCTAATAATTAGTGATGTTGAGCAGCTTCTCATGTGCGTCTTGGCCATCTCTGTGACTTCTTTGAAGAAACGTCTCTTTAGATCTTCTGCCCATTTTTGTATTGGGTTGTTTGTTTTATTAATATTAAGCTGCATGAGCTGTTTATATATATTGGAGATTAAACCTTTGTCCATTGATTCGTTTGTGAACGTTTTCGCCCATTCTGAGGGTTGCCTTTTTCCATTCCCGTTTTTTTAACAAAGAAAGAAAGAAAGCAAAAGAAGCAGAACACTAATGTGCGTGAAATATGCCTCTTGAAACTGTCGTTTTGAAATATGGACGTCTTTTGAATTTTTTGGTCGATATATGACCCCAGGATTTGTTTTCAGGGCAGGTGTCATTTACAGGCCGGTAATGATTTGGAATATCCACTGACCATTAGCGCTGGGATTAAAGCTGCAGTTGTGAGAAACGGCCACAAGGTGGCAGCAGTTCTCCCTTACCAAATCTGGTTACTAGGGCAGCAGAGCCTCAATGGAAGTCGCGTTCTAGATTGGAATGTAGAACGGAATGTGCCAGGAGAAAGCCCCTCAAGTGTGTCTCACTACTTCTTGTTCTTGTTTTTAATTTAATCTTTTATTTTTTATTACAGCAAGTTTGAGTACAACGTTTAGCTTGTTGTAGGTGTGCAAGACGTGGTTCTTTTACACATATACATATGTCTGTTCTTCCTGGGATCCTTTTCCCATGTACGTTATGACAGAATGTTGAGTAGTCTTCTCTTGGTACTCCGTAGGTCTTTGGTGATTATATACGTCTACTGTGTTTGTATATGTCTGTTAACCCCAATATCGTAATGAATTCAATCCTCACACCTTTCCTTTGGTGAACCATAAGTTTCTTTAATGAATCTGTGATTGCCCTTCTCCGTGGAAATATCTGCCCTGGTATCAATTTATAGGTAACACCTATAAGTGATATGATACGATATGTGTCTTTCACTTTCTGACTTACTCCAAGTCACGTGATTACCTCGAGACTCATCTACGGTGCTGCAAATGGCATTGTGTCCTTTTTTTCCTTGGCGAATATTCTGTCTTAGCGAGGTCCATTTTCTGCAATGTGATTCCCTGAGGGCTGAGGATTAGCTGCCCTGGGAAGCCTGACCCTGCCGGCAAGCCCTCCCCAGGTGTGCCTGGGTTGAGGTCAATATAAACAGCACTCCAGGCAGCAATAGCCCCTGCAGCTGTGCCTGACTCCATATTCTCTGCCCCGTCAGCAGTCTCGGGGCTGTGCTGGTGGGAGGGTGGGAGGGTCCACGGCTTTGTGGGTGGCCCGGTGTGAGTGGGGCTCTGCTGGACTTTGGGCAGGAGTTGCCAGGCTGCCACCTGTAAAGAAGAGGATGTGTCACCCATAACTTCCACTGGAATATCTCTCCGGGCTGAGGTGAGGAAGGAAAAAAAGGAGTGGGGGCCGGGACAGGAGGGGTATCTCAGGCAGGGCAATGGAAAGCTTCCAGAAGAGCGCCCGTGGCCAGGACCATCCTGGCTGACCTGCAGGCACCAAGTTGGCCTGCGTGCCGTCGCTGGTGTGGCTCCACGGCCCTCCCTCTAGGCTTTCAAGCCCTTGTACATATTCAGGTGTTTCACCTGGGAAGGGTGGGAACAGTTCAGCAGCATCTGGCCTGGGGCTCAGCTCACGTTTACTCACAGAGGCCTGGGCACGGTCTCCCAGCTTTGCAATAAGGACGCTCCTTGCGTGGGCGGGTGGGGCTGCTGGCTGTATGGGAGATGATTCCCCACCTCTGACCAATTTCAGAATTGTTTACCACTGGAGCAAGTGCCTTGGTAGTGTTTTCCTCTGTATAACTGTTAGGTTCAGTTTTTTTTTTTTTCTTTTTTGGTTCAAGTTAGATTTTATTCCTCTTTTATGTATTTATAGATATAAGCATGGAAATAATTCATTGTTATATATACATCAGTGTGAATGGAAGAACTTTTTTTCTGTTTTATTTTTACATTTTATTTTTAAAAATTTTGAAATTTAATTTTGTTTATTTTTTTATACAGTAGGTTATTATTAGTTATCTATTTTATGCATATACATGTATACAGGTCAATCCCAATCTCCCAACTCATCCCACCACCACCACCCCATGGCTTCCCCCACTTTGTGTCCATACGTCGGTTCTCTACCTCTGTGTCTCTATTTCTGCCCTGCAAACCAGTTCATCTGTACCATTTTTCTAGGTTCCACATATAGGCATTAGTATACAATATTTGTTTTTCTCTTTCTGACTTACTTCACTCTGTATGACAGTCTCTAGATCCATCAACTTCTCTACAAATGACCCAGTTTCATTCCTTTTTATGGCTGAGTACTATTCCATTTTATATATGTACCACATCTTTATCCATTCGTCTGTCTGTGGGCATTTAGGTTGCTTCCATTACCTGGCTATTGTAAATAGTGCTGCAATGAACATTGTGGTGAATGTGTCTTTGTGATTTATGGTTTTCTATGGGTATATGCCCAGAAGTGGGATTGCTGGATCCTATGGTAATTCTCTTTTTAGTTTTTTAAAGGAACCTCCATACTGTTCTCCATAGTGACTGTATCAATTTACATTCCCACCAATAGCGGAAGAGGGTTCCTTTTGTCCACACCCTCCCCAGAATTTGTTGTTTGTACATTATCTGATGATGCCGATTCTAACAGGTGTGAGGTCTTACCTCATTGTAGTTTTGATTTGCATTTCTCTAATAATTAGTGATGTTGAGCAGCTTCTCATGTGCCTCTTGGCCATCCCTGTGTCTTCTTTGAAGAAACGTCTCTATAGATCTTCTGCCCATTTTTGTATTGGGTTGTTTGTTTTATTAATATTAAGCTGCATGAGCTGTTTATATATATTGGAGATTAAACCTTTGTCCATTGATTCGTTTGTGAACGTTTTCGCCCATTCTGAGGGTTGCCTTTTCCCATTCCCGTTTTTTTAACAAAGAAAGAAAGAAAGCAAAAGAAGCAGAACACTAATGTGCGTGAAATATGCCTCTTGAAACTGTCGTTTTGAAATATGGACGTCTTTTGAATTTTTTGGTCGATATATGACCCCAGGATTTGTTTTCAGGGCAGGTGTCATTTACAGGCCGGTAATGATTTGGAATATCCACTGACCATTAGCGCTGGGATTAAAGCTGCAGTTGTGAGAAACGGCCACAAGGTGGCAGCAGTTCTCCCTTACCAAATCTGGTTACTAGGGCAGCAGAGCCTCAATGGAAGTCGCGTTCTAGATTGGCATGTAGAACGGAATGTGCCAGGAGAAAGCCCCTCAAGTGTGTCTCACTACTTCTTGTTCTTGTTTTTAATTTAATCTTTTATTTTTTATTACAGCAAGTTTGAGTACAACGTTTAGCTTGTTGTAGGTGTGCAAGAGGTGGTTCTTTTACACATATACATATGTCTGTTCTTCCTGGGATCCTTTTCCCATGTACGTTATGACAGAATGTTGAGTAGTCTTCTCTTGGTACTCCGTAGGTCTTTGGTGATTATATACGTCTACTGTGTTTGTATATGTCTGTTAACCCCAATATCGTAATGAATTCAATCCTCACACCTTTCCTTTGGTGAACCATAAGTTTCTTTAATGAATCTGTGATTGCCCTTCTCCGTGGAAATATCTGCCCTGGTATCAATTTATAGGTAACACCTATAAGTGATATGATACGATATGTGTCTTTCACTTTCTGACTTACTCCAAGTCACGTGATTACCTCGAGACTCATCTACGGTGCTGCGAATGGCATTGTGTCCTTTTTTTCCTTGGCGAATATTCTGTCTTAGCGAGGTCCATTTTCTGCAATGTGATTCCCTGAGGGCTGAGGATTAGCTGCCCTGGGCAGCCTGACCCTGCCGGCAAGCCCTCCCCAGGTGTGCCTGGGTTGAGGTCAATATAAACAGCACTCCAGGCAGCAATAGCCCCTGCAGCTGTGCCTGACTCCATATTCTCTGCCCCGTCAGCAGTCTCGGGGCTGTGCTGGTGGGAGGGTGGGAGGGTCCACGGCTTTGTGGGTGGCCCGGTGTGAGTGGGGCTCTGCTGGACTTTCGGCAGGAGTTGCCAGGCTGCCACCTGTAAAGGAGAGGATGTGTCACCCATAACTTCCACTGGAATATCTCTCCGGGCTGAGGTGAGGAAGGAAAAAAAGGAGTGGGGGCCGGGACAGGAGGGGTATCTCAGGCAGGGCAATGGAAAGCTTCCAGAAGAGCGCCCGTGGCCAGGACCATCCTGGCTGACCTGCAGGCACCAAGTTGGCCTGCGTGCCGTCGCTGGTGTGGCTCCACGGCCCTCCCTCTAGGCTTTCAAGCCCTTGTACATATTCAGGTGTTTCACCTGGGAAGGGTGGGAACAGTTCAGCAGCATCTGGCCTGGGGCTCAGCTCACGTTTACTCACAGAGGCCTGGGCACGGTCTCCCAGCTTTGCAATAAGGACGCTCCTTGCGTGGGCGGGTGGGGCTGCTGGCTGTATGGGAGATGATTCCCCACCTCTGACCAATTTCAGAATTGTTTACCACTGGAGCAAGTGCCTTGGTAGTGTTTTCCTCTGTATAACTGTTAGGTTCAGTTTTTTTTTTTTTTTCTTTTTTGGTTCAAGTTAGATTTTATTCCTCTTTTATGTATTTATAGATATAAGCATGGAAATAATTCATTGTTATATATACATCAGTGTGAATGGAAGAACTTTTTTTCTGTTTTATTTTTACATTTTATTTTTAAAAATTTTGAAATTTAATTTTGTTTATTTTTTTATACAGTAGGTTATTATTAGTTATCTATTTTATGCATATACATGTATACAGGTCAATCCCAATCTCCCAACTCATCCCACCACCACCACCCCATGGCTTCCCCCACTTTGTGTCCATACGTCTGTTCTCTACCTCTGTGTCTCTATTTCTGCCCTGCAAACCAGTTCATCTGTACCATTTTTCTAGGTTCCACATATAGGCATTAATATACAATATTTGTTTTTCTCTTTCTGACTTACTTCACTCTGCATGACAGTCTCTAGATCCATCAACTTCTCTACAAATGACCCAGTTTCATTCCTTTTTATGGCTGAGTAATATTCCATTTTATATATGTACCACATCTTTATCCATTCGTCTGTCTGTGGGCATTTAGGTTGCTTCCATTACCTGGCTATTGTAAATAGTGCTGCAATGAACATTGTGGTGAATGTGTCTTTGTGATTTATGGTTTTCTCTGGGTATATGCCCAGAAGTGGGATTGCTGGATCCTATGGTAATTCTCTTTTTCGTTTTTTAAAGGAACCTCCATACTGTTCTCCATAGTGACTGTATCAATTTACATTCCCACCAATAGCAGAAGAGGGTTCCTTTTGTCCACACCCTCCCCAGAATTTGTTGTTTGTACATTATCTGATGATGCCGATTCTAACAGGTGTGAGGTCTTACCTCATTGTAGTTTTGATTTGCATTTCTCTAATAATTAGTGATGTTGAGCAGCTTCTCATGTGCGTCTTGGCCATCTCTGTGTCTTCTTTGAAGAAACGTCTCTTTAGATCTTCTGCCCATTTTTGTATTGGGTTGTTTGTTTTATTAATATTAAGCTGCATGAGCTGTTTATATATATTGGAGATTAAACCTTTGTCCATTGATTCGTTTGTGAACGTTTTCGCCCATTCTGAGGGTTGCCTTTTCCCATTCCCGTTTTTTTAACAAAGAAAGAAAGAAAGCAAAAGAAGCAGAACACTAATGTGCGTGAAATATGCCTCTTGAAACTGTCGTTTTGAAATATGGACGTCTTTTGAATTTTTTGGTCGATATATGACCCCAGGATTTGTTTTCAGGGCAGGTGTCATTTACAGGCCGGTAATGATTTGGAATATCCACTGACCATTAGCGCTGGGATTAAAGCTGCAGTTGTGAGAAACGGCCACAAGGTGGCAGCAGTTCTCCCTTACCAAATCTGGTTACTAGGGCAGCAGAGCCTCAATGGAAGTCGCGTTCTAGATTGGCATGTAGAACGGAATGTGCCAGGAGAAAGCCCCTCAAGTGTGTCTCACTACTTCTTGTTCTTGTTTTTAATTTAATCTTTTATTTTTTATTACAGCAAGTTTGAGTACAACGTTTAGCTTGTTGTAGGTGTGCAAGAGGTGGTTCTTTTACACATATACATATGTCTGTTCTTCCTGGGATCCTTTTCCCATGTACGTTATGACAGAATGTTGAGTAGTCTTCTCTTGGTACTCCGTAGGTCTTTGGTGATTATATACGTCTACTGTGTTTGTATATGTCTGTTAACCCCAATATCGTAATGAATTCAATCCTCACACCTTTCCTTTGGTGAACCATAAGTTTCTTTAATGAATCTGTGATTGCCCTTCTCCGTGGAAATATCTGCCCTGGTATCAATTTATAGGTAACACCTATAAGTGATATGATACGATATGTGTCTTTCACTTTCTGACTTACTCCAAGTCACGTGATTACCTCGAGACTCATCTACGGTGCTGCGAATGGCATTGTGTCCTTTTTTTCCTTGGCGAATATTCTGTCTTAGCGAGGTCCATTTTCTGCAATGTGATTCCCTGAGGGCTGAGGATTAGCTGCCCTGGGCAGCCTGACCCTGCCGGCAAGCCCTCCCCAGGTGTGCCTGGGTTGAGGTCAATATAAACAGCACTCCAGGCAGCAATAGCCCCTGCAGCTGTGCCTGACTCCATATTCTCTGCCCCGTCAGCAGTCTCGGGGCTGTGCTGGTGGGAGGGTGGGAGGGTCCACGGCTTTGTGGGTGGCCCGGTGTGAGTGGGGCTCTGCTGGACTTTCGGCAGGAGTTGCCAGGCTGCCACCTGTAAAGGAGAGGATGTGTCACCCATAACTTCCACTGGAATATCTCTCCGGGCTGAGGTGAGGAAGGAAAAAAAGGAGTGGGGGCCGGGACAGGAGGGGTATCTCAGGCAGGGCAATGGAAAGCTTCCAGAAGAGCGCCCGTGGCCAGGACCATCCTGGCTGACCTGCAGGCACCAAGTTGGCCTGCGTGCCGTCGCTGGTGTGGCTCCACGGCCCTCCCTCTAGGCTTTCAAGCCCTTGTACATATTCAGGTGTTTCACCTGGGAAGGGTGGGAACAGTTCAGCAGCATCTGGCCTGGGGCTCAGCTCACGTTTACTCACAGAGGCCTGGGCACGGTCTCCCAGCTTTGCAATAAGGACGCTCCTTGCGTGGGCGGGTGGGGCTGCTGGCTGTATGGGAGATGATTCCCCACCTCTGACCAATTTCAGAATTGTTTACCACTGGAGCAAGTGCCTTGGTAGTGTTTTCCTCTGTATAACTGTTAGGTTCAGTTTTTTTTTTTTTTCTTTTTTGGTTCAAGTTAGATTTTATTCCTCTTTTATGTATTTATAGATATAAGCATGGAAATAATTCATTGTTATATATACATCAGTGTGAATGGAAGAACTTTTTTTCTGTTTTATTTTTACATTTTATTTTTAAAAATTTTGAAATTTAATTTTGTTTATTTTTTTATACAGTAGGTTATTATTAGTTATCTATTTTATGCATATACATGTATACAGGTCAATCCCAATCTCCCAACTCATCCCACCACCACCACCCCATGGCTTCCCCCACTTTGTGTCCATACGTCTGTTCTCTACCTCTGTGTCTCTATTTCTGCCCTGCAAACCAGTTCATCTGTACCATTTTTCTAGGTTCCACATATAGGCATTAGTATACAATATTTGTTTTTCTCTTTCTGACTTACTTCACTCTGTATGACAGTCTCTAGATCCATCAACTTCTCTACAAATGACCCAGTTTCATTCCTTTTTATGGCTGAGTACTATTCCATTTTATATATGTACCACATCTTTATCCATTCGTCTGTCTGTGGGCATTTAGGTTGCTTCCATTACCTGGCTATTGTAAATAGTGCTGCAATGAACATTGTGGTGAATGTGTCTTTGTGATTTATGGTTTTCTCTGGGTATATGCCCAGAAGTGGGATTGCTGGATCCTATGGTAATTCTCTTTTTCGTTTTTTAAAGGAACCTCCATACTGTTCTCCATAGTGACTGTATCAATTTACATTCCCACCAATAGCGGAAGAGGGTTCCTTTTGTCCACACCCTCCCCAGAATTTGTTGTTTGTACATTATCTGATGATGCCGATTCTAACAGGTGTGAGGTCTTACCTCATTGTAGTTTTGATTTGCATTTCTCTAATAATTAGTGATGTTGAGCAGCTTCTCATGTGCCTCTTGGCCATCCCTGTGTCTTCTTTGAAGAAACGTCTCTTTAGATCTTCTGCCCATTTTTGTATTGGGTTGTTTGTTTTATTAATATTAAGCTGCATGACCTGTTTATATATATTGGAGATTAAACCTTTGTCCATTGATTCGTTTGTGAACGTTTTCGCCCATTCTGAGGGTTGCCTTTTCCCATTCCCGTTTTTTTAACAAAGAAAGAAAGAAAGCAAAAGAAGCAGAACACTAATGTGCGTGAAATATGCCTCTTGAAACTGTCGTTTTGAAATATGGACGTCTTTTGAATTTTTTGGTCGATATATGACCCCAGGATTTGTTTTCAGGGCAGGTGTCATTTACAGGCCGGTAATGATTTGGAATATCCACTGACCATTAGCGCTGGGATTAAAGCTGCAGTTGTGAGAAACGGCCAAAAGGTGGCAGCAGTTCTCCCTTACCAAATCTGGTTACTAGGGCAGCAGAGCCTCAATGGAAGTCGCGTTCTAGATTGGCATGTAGAACGGAATGTGCCAGGAGAAAGCCCCTCAAGTGTGTCTCACTACTTCTTGTTCTTGTTTTTAATTTAATCTTTTATTTTTTATTACAGCAAGTTTGAGTACAACGTTTAGCTTGTTGTAGGTGTGCAAGAGGTGGTTCTTTTACACATATACATATGTCTGTTCTTCCTGGGATCCTTTTCCCATGTACGTTATGACAGAATGTTGAGTAGTCTTCTCTTGGTACTCCGTAGGTCTTTGGTGATTATATACGTCTACTGTGTTTGTATATGTCTGTTAACCCCAATATCGTAATGAATTCAATCCTCACACCTTTCCTTTGGTGAACCATAAGTTTGTTTAATGAATCTGTGATTGCCCTTCTCCGTGGAAATATCTGCCCTGGTATCAATTTATAGGTAACACCTATAAGTGATATGATACGATATGTGTCTTTCACTTTCTGACTTACTCCAAGTCACGTGATTACCTCGAGACTCATCTACGGTGCTGCGAATGGCATTGTGTCCTTTTTTTCCTTGGCGAATATTCTGTCTTAGCGAGGTCCATTTTCTGCAATGTGATTCCCTGAGGGCTGAGGATTAGCTGCCCTGGGCAGCCTGACCCTGCCGGCAAGCCCTCCCCAGGTGTGCCTGGGTTGAGGTCAATATAAACAGCACTCCAGGCAGCAATAGCCCCTGCAGCTGTGCCTGACTCCATATTCTCTGCCCCGTCAGCAGTCTCGGGGCTGTGCTGGTGGGAGGGTGGGAGGGTCCACGGCTTTGTGGGTGGCCCGGTGTGAGTGGGGCTCTGCTGGACTTTCGGCAGGAGTTGCCAGGCTGCCACCTGTAAAGGAGAGGATGTGTCACCCATAACTTCCACTGGAATATCTCTCCGGGCTGAGGTGAGGAAGGAAAAAAAGGAGTGGGGGCCGGGACAGGAGGGGTATCTCAGGCAGGGCAATGGAAAGCTTCCAGAAGAGCGCCCGTGGCCAGGACCATCCTGGCTGACCTGCAGGCACCAAGTTGGCCTGCGTGCCGTCGCTGGTGTGGCTCCACGGCCCTCCCTCTAGGCTTTCAAGCCCTTGTACATATTCAGGTGTTTCACCTGGGAAGGGTGGGAACAGTTCAGCAGCATCTGGCCTGGGGCTCAGCTCACGTTTACTCACAGAGGCCTGGGCACGGTCTCCCAGCTTTGCAATAAGGACGCTCCTTGCGTGGGCGGGTGGGGCTGCTGGCTGTATGGGAGATGATTCCCCACCTCTGACCAATTTCAGAATTGTTTACCACTGGAGCAAGTGCCTTGGTAGTGTTTTCCTCTGTATAACTGTTAGGTTCAGTTTTTTTTTTTTTCTTTTTTGGTTCAAGTTAGATTTTATTCCTCTTTTATGTATTTATAGATATAAGCATGGAAATAATTCATTGTTATATATACATCAGTGTGAATGGAAGAACTTTTTTTCTGTTTTATTTTTACATTTTATTTTTAAAAATTTTGAAATTTAATTTTGTTTATTTTTTTATACAGTAGGTTATTATTAGTTATCTATTTTATGCATATACATGTATACAGGTCAATCCCAATCTCCCAACTCATCCCACCACCACCACCCCATGGCTTCCCCCACTTTGTGTCCATACGTCTGTTCTCTACCTCTGTGTCTCTATTTCTGCCCTGCAAACCAGTTCATCTGTACCATTTTTCTAGGTTCCACATATAGGCATTAGTATACAATATTTGTTTTTCTCTTTCTGACTTACTTCACTCTGTATGACAGTCTCTAGATCCATCAACTTCTCTACAAATGACCCAGTTTCATTCCTTTTTATGGCTGAGTACTATTCCATTTTATATATGTACCACATCTTTATCCATTCGTCTGTCTGTGGGCATTTAGGTTGCTTCCATTACCTGGCTATTGTAAATAGTGCTGCAATGAACATTGTGGTGAATGTGTCTTTGTGATTTATGGTTTTCTCTGGGTATATGCCCAGAAGTGGGATGGCTGGATCCTATGGTAATTCTCTTTTTAGTTTTTTAAAGGAACCTCCATACTGTTCTCCATAGTGACTGTATCAATTTACATTCCCACCAATAGCGGAAGAGGGTTCCTTTTGTCCACACCCTCCCCAGAATTTGTTGTTTGTACATTATCTGATGATGCCGATTCTAACAGGTGTGAGGTCTTACCTCATTGTAGTTTTGATTTGCATTTCTCTAATAATTAGTGATGTTGAGCAGCTTCTCATGTGCGTCTTGGCCATCTCTGTGTCTTCTTTGAAGAAACGTCTCTTTAGATCTTCTGCCCATTTTTGTATTGGGTTGTTTGTTTTATTAATATTAAGCTGCATGAGCTGTTTATATATATTGGAGATTAAACCTTTGTCCATTGATTCGTTTGTGAACGTTTTCGCCCATTCTGAGGGTTGCCTTTTTCCATTCCCGTTTTTTTAACAAAGAAAGAAAGAAAGCAAAAGAAGCAGAACACTAATGTGCGTGAAATATGCCTCTTGAAACTGTCGTTTTGAAATATGGACGTCTTTTGAATTTTTTGGTCGATATATGACCCCAGGATTTGTTTTCAGGGCAGGTGTCATTTACAGGCCGGTAATGATTTGGAATATCCACTGACCATTAGCGCTGGGATTAAAGCTGCAGTTGTGAGAAACGGCCACAAGGTGGCAGCAGTTCTCCCTTACCAAATCTGGTTACTAGGGCAGCAGAGCCTCAATGGAAGTCGCGTTCTAGATTGGCATGTAGAACGGAATGTGCCAGGAGAAAGCCCCTCAAGTGTGTCTCACTACTTCTTTTTCTTGTTTTTAATTTAATCTTTTATTTTTTATTACAGCAAGTTTGAGTACAACGTTTAGCTTGTTGTAGGTGTGCAAGAGGTGGTTCTTTTACACATATACATATGTCTGTTCTTCCTGGGATCCTTTTCCCATGTACGTTATGACAGAATGTTGAGTAGTCTTCTCTTGGTACTCCGTAGGTCTTTGGTGATTATATACGTCTACTGTGTTTGTATATGTCTGTTAACCCCAATATCGTAATGAATTCAATCCTCACACCTTTCCTTTGGTGAACCATAAGTTTCTTTAATGAATCTGTGATTGCCCTTCTCCGTGGAAATATCTGCCCTGGTATCAATTTATAGGTAACACCTATAAGTGATATGATACGATATGTGTCTTTCACTTTCTGACTTACTCCAAGTCACGTGATTACCTCGAGACTCATCTACGGTGCTGCGAATGGCATTGTGTCCTTTTTTTCCTTGGCGAATATTCTGTCTTAGCGAGGTCCATTTTCTGCAATGTGATTCCCTGAGGGCTGAGGATTAGCTGCCCTGGGCAGCCTGACCCTGCCGGCAAGCCCTCCCCAGGTGTGCCTGGGTTGAGGTCAATATAAACAGCACTCCAGGCAGCAATAGCCCCTGCAGCTGTGCCTGACTCCATATTCTCTGCCCCGTCAGCAGTCTCGGGGCTGTGCTGGTGGGAGGGTGGGAGGGTCCACGGCTTTGTGGGTGGCCCGGTGTGAGTGGGGCTCTGCTGGACTTTCGGCAGGAGTTGCCAGGCTGCCACCTGTAAAGGAGAGGATGTGTCACCCATAACTTCCACTGGAATATCTCTCCGGGCTGAGGTGAGGAAGGAAAAAAAGGAGTGGGGGCCGGGACAGGAGGGGTATCTCAGGCAGGGCAATGGAAAGCTTCCAGAAGAGCGCCCGTGGCCAGGACCATCCTGGCTGACCTGCAGGCACCAAGTTGGCCTGCGTGCCGTCGCTGGTGTGGCTCCACGGCCCTCCCTCTAGGCTTTCAAGCCCTTGTACATATTCAGGTGTTTCACCTGGGAAGGGTGGGAACAGTTCAGCAGCATCTGGCCTGGGGCTCAGCTCACGTTTACTCACAGAGGCCTGGGCACGGTCTCCCAGCTTTGCAATAAGGACGCTCTTTGCGTGGGCGGGTGGGGCTGCTGGCTGTATGGGAGATGATTCCCCACCTCTGACCAATTTCAGAATTGTTTACCACTGGAGCAAGTGCCTTGGTAGTGTTTTCCTCTGTATAACTGTTAGGTTCAGTTTTTTTTTTTTCTTTTTTGGTTCAAGTTAGATTTTATTCCTCTTTTATGTATTTATAGATATAAGCAAGGAAATAATTCATTGTTATATATACATCAGTGTGAATGGAAGAACTTTTTTTCTGTTTTATTTTTACATTTTATTTTTAAAAATTTTGAAATTTAATTTTGTTTATTTTTTTATACAGTAGGTTATTATTAGTTATCTATTTTATGCATATACATGTATACAGGTCAATCCCAATCTCCCAACTCATCCCACCACCACCACCCCATGGCTTCCCCCACTTTGTGTCCATACGTCTGTTCTCTACCTCTGTGTCTCTATTTCTGCCCTGCAAACCAGTTCATGTGTACCATTTTTCTAGGTTCCACATATAGGCATTAGTATACAATATTTGTTTTTCTCTTTCTGACTTACTTCACTCTGCATGACAGTCTCTAGATCCATCAACTTCTCTACAAATGACCCAGTTTCATTCCTTTTTATGGCTGAGTAATATTCCATTTTATATATGTACCACATCTTTATCCATTCGTCTGTCTGTGGGCATTTAGGTTGCTTCCATTACCTGGCTATTGTAAATAGTGCTGCAATGAACATTGTGGTGAATGTGTCTTTGTGATTTATGGTTTTCTCTGGGTATATGCCCAGAAGTGGGATTGCTGGATCCTATGGTAATTCTCTTTTTAGTTTTTTAAAGGAACCTCCATACTGTTCTCCATAGTGACTGTATCAATTTACATTCCCACCAATAGCGGAAGAGGGTTCCTTTTGTCCACACCCTCCCCAGAATTTGTTGTTTGTACATTATCTGATGATGCCGATTCTAACAGGTGTGAGGTCTTACCTCATTGTAGTTTTGATTTGCATTTCTCTAATAATTAGTGATGTTGAGCAGCTTCTCATGTGCCTCTTGGCCATCTCTGTGTCTTCTTTGAAGAAACGTCTCTTTAGATCTTCTGCCCATTTTTGTATTGGGTTGTTTGTTTTATTAATATTAAGCTGCATGAGCTGTTTATATATATTGGAGATTAAACCTTTGTCCATTGATTCGTTTGTGAACGTTTTCGCCCATTCTGAGGGTTGCCTTTTCCCATTCCCGTTTTTTTAACAAAGAAAGAAAGAAAGCAAAAGAAGCAGAACACTAATGTGCGTGAAATATGCCTCTTGAAACTGTCGTTTTGAAATATGGACGTCTTTTGAATTTTTTGGTCGATATATGACCCCAGGATTTGTTTTCAGGGCAGGTGTCATTTACAGGCCGGTAATGATTTGGAATATCCACTGACCATTAGCGCTGGGATTAAAGCTGCAGTTGTGAGAAACGGCCACAAGGTGGCAGCAGTTCTCCCTTACCAAATCTGGTTACTAGGGCAGCAGAGCCTCAATGGAAGTCGCGTTCTAGATTGGCATGTAGAACGGAATGTGCCAGGAGAAAGCCCCTCAAGTGTGTCTCACTACTTCTTGTTCTTGTTTTTAATTTAATCTTTTATTTTTTATTACAGCAAGTTTGAGTACAACGTTTAGCTTGTTGTAGGTGTGCAAGAGGTGGTTCTTTTACACATATACATATGTCTGTTCATCCTGGGATCATTTTCCCATGTACGTTATGACAGAATGTTGAGTAGTCTTCTCTTTGTACTCCGTAGGTCTTTGGTGATTATATACGTCTACTGTGTTTGTATATGTCTGTTAACCCCAATATCGTAATGAATTCAATCCTCACACCTTTCCTTTGGTGAACCATAAGTTTGTTTAATGAATCTGTGATTGCCCTTCTCCGTGGAAATATCTGCCCTGGTATCAATTTATAGGTAACACCTATAAGTGATATGATACGATATGTGTCTTTCACTTTCTGACTTACTCCAAGTCACGTGATTACCTCGAGACTCATCTACGGTGCTGCGAATGGCATTGTGTCCTTTTTTTCCTTGGCGAATATTCTGTCTTAGCGAGGTCCATTTTCTGCAATGTGATTCCCTGAGGGCTGAGGATTAGCTGCCCTGGGCAGCCTGACCCTGCCGGCAAGCCCTCCCCAGGTGTGCCTGGGTTGAGGTCAATATAAACAGCACTCCAGGCAGCAATAGCCCCTGCAGCTGTGCCTGACTCCATATTCTCTGCCCCGTCAGCAGTCTCGGGGCTGTGCTGGTGGGAGGGTGGGAGGGTCCACGGCTTTGTGGGTGGCCCGGTGTGAGTGGGGCTCTGCTGGACTTTCGGCAGGAGTTGCCAGGCTGCCACCTGTAAAGGAGAGGATGTGTCACCCATAACTTCCACTGGAATATCTCTCCGGGCTGAGGTGAGGAAGGAAAAAAAGGAGTGGGGGCCGGGACAGGAGGGGTATCTCAGGCAGGGCAATGGAAAGCTTCCAGAAGAGCGCCCGTGGCCAGGACCATCCTGGCTGACCTGCAGGCACCAAGTTGGCCTGCGTGCCGTCGCTGGTGTGGCTCCACGGCCCTCCCTCTAGGCTTTCAAGCCCTTGTACATATTCAGGTGTTTCACCTGGGAAGGGTGGGAACAGTTCAGCAGCATCTGGCCTGGGGCTCAGCTCACGTTTACTCACAGAGGCCTGGGCACGGTCTCCCAGCTTTGCAATAAGGACGCTCCTTGCGTGGGCGGGTGGGGCTGCTGGCTGTATGGGAGATGATTCCCCACCTCTGACCAATTTCAGAATTGTTTACCACTGGAGCAAGTGCCTTGGTAGTGTTTTCCTCTGTATAACTGTTAGGTTCAGTTTTTTTTTTTTTTTCTTTTTTGGTTCAAGTTAGATTTTATTCCTCTTTTATGTATTTATAGATATAAGCATGGAAATAATTCATTGTTATATATACATCAGTGTGAATGGAAGAACTATTTTTCTGTTTTATTTTTACATTTTATTTTTAAAAATTTTGAAATTTACTTTTGTTTATTTTTTTATACAGTAGGTTATTATTAGTTATCTATTTTATGCATATACATGTATACAGGTCAATCCCAATCTCCCAACTCATCCCACCACCACAACCCCATGGCTTCCCCCACTTTGTGTCCATACGTCTGTTCTCTACCTCTGTGTCTCTATTTCTGCCCTGCAAACCAGTTCATCTGTACCATTTTTCTAGGTTCCACATATAGGCATTAGTATACAATATTTGTTTTTCTCTTTCTGACTTACTTCACTCTGCATGACAGTCTCTAGATCCATCAACTTCTCTACAAATGACCCAGTTTCATTCCTTTTTATGGCTGAGTAATATTCCATTTTATATATGTACCACATCTTTATCCATTCGTCTGTCTGTGGGCATTTAGGTTGCTTCCATTACCTGGCTATTGTAAATAGTGCTGCAATGAACATTGTGGTGAATGTGTCTTTGTGATTTATGGTTTTCTCTGGGTATATGCCCAGAAGTGGGATTGCTGGATCCTATGGTAATTCTCTTTTTAGTTTTTTAAAGGAACCTCCATACTGTTCTCCATAGTGACTGTATCAATTTACATTCCCACCAATAGCGGAAGAGGGTTCCTTTTGTCCACACCCTCCCCAGAATTTGTTGTTTGTACATTATCTGATGATGCCGATTCTAACAGGTGTGAGGTCTTACCTCATTGTAGTTTTGATTTGCATTTCTCTAATAATTAGTGATGTTGAGCAGCTTCTCATGTGCCTCTTGGCCATCTCTGTGTCTTCTTTGAAGAAACGTCTCTTTAGATCTTCTGCCCATTTTTGTATTGGGTTGTTTGTTTTATTAATATTAAGCTGCATGAGCTGTTTATATATATTGGAGATTAAACCTTTGTCCATTGATTCGTTTGTGAACGTTTTCGCCCATTCTGAGGGTTGCCTTTTCCCATTCCCGTTTTTTTAACAAAGAAAGAAAGAAAGCAAAAGAAGCAGAACACTAATGTGCGTGAAATATGCCTCTTGAAACTGTCGTTTTGAAATATGGACGTCTTTTGAATTTTTTGGTCGATATATGACCCCAGGATTTGTTTTCAGGGCAGGTGTCATTTACAGGCCGGTAATGATTTGGAATATCCACTGACCATTAGCGCTGGGATTAAAGCTGCAGTTGTGAGAAACGGCCACAAGGTGGCAGCAGTTCTCCCTTACCAAATCTGGTTACTAGGGCAGCAGAGCCTCAATGGAAGTTGCGTTCTAGATTGGCATGTAGAACGGAATGTGCCAGGAGAAAGCCCCTCAAGTGTGTCTCACTACTTCTTGTTCTTGTTTTTAATTTAATCTTTTATTTTTTATTACAGCAAGTTTGAGTACAACGTTTAGCTTGTTGTAGGTGTGCAAGAGGTGGTTCTTTTACACATATACATATGTCTGTTCTTCCTGGGATCCTTTTCCCATGTACGTTATGACAGAATGTTGAGTAGTCTTCTCTTGGTACTCCGTAGGTCTTTGGTGATTATATACGTCTACTGTGTTTGTATATGTCTGTTAACCCCAATATCGTAATGAATTCAATCCTCACACCTTTCCTTTGGTGAACCATAAGTTTCTTTAATGAATCTGTGATTGCCCTTCTCCGTGGAAATATCTGCCCTGGTATCAATTTATAGGTAACACCTATAAGTGATATGATACGATATGTGTCTTTCACTTTCTGACTTACTCCAAGTCACGTGATTACCTCGAGACTCATCTACAGTGCTGCAAATGGCATTGTGTCCTTTTTTTCCTTGGCGAATATTCTGTCTTAGCGAGGTCCATTTTCTGCAATGTGATTCCCTGAGGGCTGAGGATTAGCTGCCCTGGGCAGCCTGACCCTGCCGGCAAGCCCTCCCCAGGTGTGCCTGGGATGAGGTCAATATAAACAGCACTCCAGGCAGCAATAGCCCCTGCAGCTGTGCCTGACTCCATATTCTCTGCCCCGTCAGCAGTCTCGGGGCTGTGCTGGTGGGAGGGTGGGAGGGTCCACGGCTTTGTGGGTGGCCCGGTGTGAGTGGGGCTCTGCTGGACTTTCGGCAGGAGTTGCCAGGCTGCCACCTGTAAAGGAGAGGATGTGTCACCCATAACTTCCACTGGAATATCTCTCCGGGCTGAGGTGAGGAAGGAAAAAAAGGAGTGGGGGCCGGGACAGGAGGGGTATCTCAGGCAGGGCAATGGAAAGCTTCCAGAAGAGCGCCCGTGGCCAGGACCATCCTGGCTGACCTGCAGGCACCAAGTTGGCCTGCGTGCCGTCGCTGGTGTGGCTCCACGGCCCTCCCTCTAGGCTTTCAAGCCCTTGTACATATTCAGGTGTTTCACCTGGGAAGGGTGGGAACAGTTCAGCAGCATCTGGCCTGGGGCTCAGCTCACGTTTACTCACAGAGGCCTGGGCACGGTCTCCCAGCTTTGCAATAAGGACGCTCCTTGCGTGGGCGGGTGGGGCTGCTGGCTGTATGGGAGATGATTCCCCACCTCTGACCAATTTCAGAATTGTTTACCACTGGAGCAAGTGCCTTGGTAGTGTTTTCCTCTGTATAACTGTTAGGTTCAGTTTTTTTTTTTTTTTCTTTTTTGGTTCAAGTTAGATTTTATTCCTCTTTTATGTATTTATAGATATAAGCATGGAAATAATTCATTGTTATATATACATCAGTGTGAATGGAAGAACTATTTTTCTGTTTTATTTTTACATTTTATTTTTAAAAATTTTGAAATTTACTTTTGTTTATTTTTTTATACAGTAGGTTATTATTAGTTATCTATTTTATGCATATACATGTATACAGGTCAATCCCAATCTCCCAACTCATCCCACCACCACCACCCCATGGCTTCCCCCACTTTGTGTCCATACGTCTGTTCTCTACCTCTGTGTCTCTATTTCTGCCCTGCAAACCAGTTCATCTGTACCATTTTTCTAGGTTCCACATATAGGCATTAGTATACAATATTTGTTTTTCTCTTTCTGACTTACTTCACTCTGTATGACAGTCTCTAGATCCATCAACTTCTCTACAAATGACCCAGTTTCATTCCTTTTTATGGCTGAGTAATATTCCATTTTATATATGTACCACATCTTTATCCATTCGTCTGTCTGTGGGCATTTAGGTTGCTTCCATTACCTGGCTATTGTAAATAGTGCTGCAATGAACATTGTGGTGAATGTGTCTTTGTGATTTATGGTTTTCTCTGGGTATATGCCCAGAAGTGGGATTGCTGGATCCTATGGTAATTCTCTTTTTAGTTTTTTAAAGGAACCTCCATACTGTTCTCCATAGTGACTGTATCAATTTACATTCCCACCAATAGCGGAAGAGGGTTCCTTTTGTCCACACCCTCCCCAGAATTTGTTGTTTGTACATTATCTGATGATGCCGATTCTAACAGGTGTGAGGTCTTAACTCATTGTAGTTTTGATTTGCATTTCTCTAATAATTAGTGATGTTGAGCAGCTTCTCATGTGCGTCTTGGCCATCTCTGTGTCTTCTTTGAAGAAACGTCTCTTTAGATCTTCTGCCCATTTTTGTATTGGGTTGTTTGTTTTATTAATATTAAGCTGCATGAGCTGTTTATATATATTGGAGATTAAACCTTTGTCCATTGATTCGTTTGTGAACGTTTTCGCCCATTCTGAGGGTTGCCTTTTCCCATTCCCGTTTTTTTAACAAAGAAAGAAAGAAAGCAAAAGAAGCAGAACACTAATGTGCGTGAAATATGCCTCTTGAAACTGTCGTTTTGAAATATGGACGTCTTTTGAATTTTTTGGTCGATATATGACCCCAGGATTTGTTTTCAGGGCAGGTGTCATTTACAGGCCGGTAATGATTTGGAATATCCACTGACCATTAGCGCTGGGATTAAAGCTGCAGTTGTGAGAAACGGCCACAAGGTGGCAGCAGTTCTCCCTTACCAAATCTGGTTACTAGGGCAGCAGAGCCTCAATGGAAGTCGCGTTCTAGATTGGCATGTAGAACGGAATGTGCCAGGAGAAAGCCCCTCAAGTGTGTCTCACTACTTCTTGTTCTTGTTTTTAATTTAATCTTTTATTTTTTATTACAGCAAGTTTGAGTACAACGTTTAGCTTGTTGTAGGTGTGCAAGAGGTGGTTCTTTTACACATATACATATGTCTGTTCTTCCTGGGATCCTTTTCCCATGTACGTTATGACAGAATGTTGAGTAGTCTTCTCTTGGTACTCCGTAGGTCTTTGGTGATTATATACGTCTACTGTGTTTGTATATGTCTGTTAACCCCAATATCGTAATGAATTCAATCCTCACACCTTTCCTTTGGTGAACCATAAGTTTTTTTAATGAATCTGTGATTGCCCTTCTCCGTGGAAATATCTGCCCTGGTATCAATTTATAGGTAACACCTATAAGTGATATGATACGATATGTGTCTTTCACTTTCTGACTTACTCCAAGTCACGTGATTACCTCGAGACTCATCTACGGTGCTGCAAATGGCATTGTGTCCTTTTTTTCCTTGGCGAATATTCTGTCTTAGCGAGGTCCATTTTCTGCAATGTGATTCCCTGAGGGCTGAGGATTAGCTGCCCTGGGCAGCCTGACCCTGCCGGCAAGCCCTCCCCAGGTGTGCCTGGGTTGAGGTCAATATAAACAGCACTCCAGGCAGCAATAGCCCCTGCAGCTGTGCCTGACTCCATATTCTCTGCCCCGTCAGCAGTCTCGGGGCTGTGCTGGTGGGAGGGTGGGAGGGTCCACGGCTTTGTGGGTGGCCCGGTGTGAGTGGGGCTCTGCTGGACTTTCGGCAGGAGTTGCCAGGCTGCCACCTGTAAAGGAGAGGATGTGTCACCCATAACTTCCACTGGAATATCTCTCCGGGCTGAGGTGAGGAAGGAAAAAAAGGAGTGGGGGCCGGGACAGGAGGGGTATCTCAGGCAGGGCAATGGAAAGCTTCCAGAAGAGCGCCCGTGGCCAGGACCATCCTGGCTGACCTGCAGGCACCAAGTTGTCCTGCGTGCCGTCGCTGGTGTGGCTCCACGGCCCTCCCTCTAGGCTTTCAAGCCCTTGTACATATTCAGGTGTTTCACCTGGGAAGGGTGGGAACAGTTCAGCAGCATCTGGCCTGGGGCTCAGCTCACGTTTACTCACAGAGGCCTGGGCACGGTCTCCCAGCTTTGCAATAAGGACGCTCCTTGCGTGGGCGGGTGGGGCTGCTGGCTGTATGGGAGATGATTCCCCACCTCTGACCAATTTCAGAATTGTTTACCACTGGAGCAAGTGCCTTGGTAGTGTTTTCCTCTGTATAACTGTTAGGTTCAGTTTTTTTTTTTTTTCTTTTTTGGTTCAAGTTAGATTTTATTCCTCTTTTATGTATTTATAGATATAAGCATGGAAATAATTCATTGTTATATATACATCAGTGTGAATGGAAGAACTTTTTTTCTGTTTTATTTTTACATTTTATTTTTAAAAATTTTGAAATTTAATTTTGTTTATTTTTTTATACAGTAGGTTATTATTAGTTATCTATTTTATGCATATACATGTATACAGGTCAATCCCAATCTCCCAACTCATCCCACCACCACCACCCCATGGCTTCCCCCACTTTGTGTCCATACGTCTGTTCTCTACCTCTGTGTCTCTATTTCTGCCCTGCAAACCAGTTCATCTGTACCATTTTTCTAGGTTCCACATATAGGCATTAGTATACAATATTTGTTTTTCTCTTTCTGACTTACTTCACTCTGTATGACAGTCTCTAGATCCATCAACTTCTCTACAAATGACCCAGTTTCATTCCTTTTTATGGCTGAGTACTATTCCATTTTATATATGTACCACATCTTTATCCATTCGTCTGTCTGTGGGCATTTAGGTTGCTTCCATTACCTGGCTATTGTAAATAGTGCTGCAATGAACATTGTGGTGAATGTGTCTTTGTGATTTATGGTTTTCTCTGGGTATATGCCCAGAAGTGGGATTGCTGGATCCTATGGTAATTCTCTTTTTAGTTTTTTAAAGGAACCTCCATACTGTTCTCCATAGTGACTGTATCAATTTACATTCCCACCAATAGCGGAAGAGGGTTCCTTTTGTCCACACCCTCCCCAGAATTTGTTGTTTGTACATTATCTGATGATGCCGATTCTAACAGGTGTGAGGTCTTACCTCATTGTAGTTTTGATTTGCATTTCTCTAATAATTAGTGATGTTGAGCAGCTTCTCATGTGCGTCTTGGCCATCTCTGTGACTTCTTTGAAGAAACGTCTCTTTAGATCTTCTGCCCATTTTTGTATTGGGTTGTTTGTTTTATTAATATTAAGCTGCATGAGCTGTCTATATATATTGGAGATTAAACCTTTGTCCATTGATTCGTTTGTGAACGTTTTCGCCCATTCTGAGGGTTGCCTTTTCCCATTCCCGTTTTTTTAACAAAGAAAGAAAGAAAGCAAAAGAAGCAGAACACTAATGTGCGTGAAATATGCCTCTTGAAACTGTCGTTTTGAAATATGGACGTCTTTTGAATTTTTTGGTCGATATATGACCCCAGGATTTGTTTTCAGGGCAGGTGTCATTTACAGGCCGGTAATGATTTGGAATATCCACTGACCATTAGCGCTGGGATTAAAGCTGCAGTTGTGAGAAACGGCCACAAGGTGGCAGCAGTTCTCCCTTACCAAATCTGGTTACTAGGGCAGCAGAGCCTCAATGGAAGTCGCGTTCTAGATTGGCATGTAGAACGGAATGTGCCAGGAGAAAGCCCCTCAAGTGTGTCTCACTACTTCTTGTTCTTGTTTTTAATTTAATCTTTTATTTTTTATTACAGCAAGTTTGAGTACAACGTTTAGCTTGTTGTAGGTGTGCAAGAGGTGGTTCTTTTACACATATACATATGTCTGTTCTTCCTGGGATCCTTTTCCCATGTACGTTATGACAGAATGTTGAGTAGTCTTCTCTTGGTACTCCGTAGGTCTTTGGTGATTATATACGTCTACTGTGTTTGTATATGTCTGTTAACCCCAATATCGTAATGAATTCAATCCTCACACCTTTCCTTTGGTGAACCATAAGTTTCTTTAATGAATCTGTGATTGCCCTTCTCCGTGGAAATATCTGCCCTGGTATCAATTTATAGGTAACACCTATAAGTGATATGATACGATATGTGTCTTTCACTTTCTGACTTACTCCAAGTCACGTGATTACCTCGAGACTCATCTACGGTGCTGCAAATGGCATTGTGTCCTTTTTTTCCTTGGCGAATATTCTGTCTTAGCGAGGTCCATTTTCTGCAATGTGATTCCCTGAGGGCTGAGGATTAGCTGCCCTGGGCAGCCTGACCCTGCCGGCAAGCCCTCCCCAGGTGTGCCTGGGTTGAGGTCAATATAAACAGCACTCCAGGCAGCAATAGCCCCTGCAGCTGTGCCTGACTCCATATTCTCTGCCCCGTCAGCAGTCTCGGGGCTGTGCTGGTGGGAGGGTGGGAGGGTCCACGGCTTTGTGGGTGGCCCGGTGTGAGTGGGGCTCTGCTGGACTTTCGGCAGGAGTTGCCAGGCTGCCACCTGTAAAGGAGAGGATGTGTCACCCATAACTTCCACTGGAATATCTCTCCGGGCTGAGGTGAGGAAGGAAAAAAAGGAGTGGGGGCCGGGACATGAGGGGTATCTCAGGCAGGGCAATGGAAAGCTTCCAGAAGAGCGCCCGTGGCCAGGACCATCCTGGCTGACCTGCAGGCACCAAGTTGGCCTGCGTGCCGTCGCTGGTGTGGCTCCACGGCCCTCCCTCTAGGCTTTCAAGCCCTTGTACATATTCAGGTGTTTCACCTGGGAAGGGTGGGAACAGTTCAGCAGCATCTGGCCTGGGGCTCAGCTCACGTTTACTCACAGAGGCCTGGGCACGGTCTCCCAGCTTTGCAATAAGGACGCTCCTTGCGTGGGCGGGTGGGGCTGCTGGCTGTATGGGAGATGATTCCCCACCTCTGACCAATTTCAGAATTGTTTACCACTGGAGCAAGTGCCTTGGTAGTGTTTTCCTCTGTATAACTGTTAGGTTCAGTTTTTTTTTCTTTCTTTTTTGGTTCAAGTTAGATTTTATTCCTCTTTTATGTATTTATAGATATAAGCATGGAAATAATTCATTGTTATATATACATCAGTGTGAATGGAAGAACTTTTTTTCTGTTTTATTTTTACATTTTATTTTTAAAAATTTTGAAATTTAATTTTGTTTATTTTTTTATACAGTAGGTTATTATTAGTTATCTATTTTATGCATATACATGTATACAGGTCAATCCCAATCTCCCAACTCATCCCACCACCACCACCCCATGGCTTCCCCCACTTTGTGTCCATACGTCTGTTCTCTACCTCTGTGTCTCTATTTCTGCCCTGCAAACCAGTTCATCTGTACCATTTTTCTAGGTTCCACATATAGGCATTAGTATACAATATTTGTTTTTCTCTTTCTGACTTACTTCACTCTGTATGACAGTCTCTAGATCCATCAACTTCTCTACAAATGACCCAGTTTCATTCCTTTTTATGGCTGAGTAATATTCCATTTTATATATGTACCACATCTTTATCCATTCGTCTGTCTGTGGGCATTTAGGTTGCTTCCATTACCTGGCTATTGTAAATAGTGCTGCAATGAACATTGTGGTGAATGTGTCTTTGTGATTTATGGTTTTCTCTGGGTATATGCCCAGAAGTGGGATTGCTGGATCCTATGGTAATTCTCTTTTTAGTTTTTTAAAGGAACCTCCATACTGTTCTCCATAGTGACTGTATCAATTTACATTCCCACCAATAGCGGAAGAGGGTTCCTTTTGTCCACACCCTCCCCAGAATTTGTTGTTTGTACATTATCTGATGATGCCGATTCTAACAGGTGTGAGGTCTTACCTCATTGTAGTTTTGATTTGCATTTCTCTAATAATTAGTGATGTTGAGCAGCTTCTCATGTGCGTCTTGGCCATCTCTGTGACTTCTTTGAAGAAACGTCTCTTTAGATCTTCTGCCCATTTTTGTATTGGGTTGTTTGTTTTATTAATATTAAGCTGCATGAGCTGTCTATATATATTGGAGATTAAACCTTTGTCCATTGATTCGTTTGTGAACGTTTTCGCCCATTCTGAGGGTTGCCTTTTCCCATTCCCGTTTTTTTAACAAAGAAAGAAAGAAAGCAAAAGAAGCAGAACACTAATGTGCGTGAAATATGCCTCTTGAAACTGTCGTTTTGAAATATGGACGTCTTTTGAATTTTTTGGTCGATATATGACCCCAGGATTTGTTTTCAGGGCAGGTGTCATTTACAGGCCGGTAATGATTTGGAATATCCACTGACCATTAGCGCTGGGATTAAAGCTGCAGTTGTGAGAAACGGCCACAAGGTGGCAGCAGTTCTCCCTTACCAAATCTGGTTACTAGGGCAGCAGAGCCTCAATGGAAGTCGCGTTCTAGATTGGCATGTAGAACGGAATGTGCCAGGAGAAAGCCCCTCAAGTGTGTCTCACTACTTCTTGTTCTTGTTTTTAATTTAATCTTTTATTTTTTATTACAGCAAGTTTGAGTACAACGTTTAGCTTGTTGTAGGTGTGCAAGAGGTGGTTCTTTTACACATATACATATGTCTGTTCTTCCTGGGATCCTTTTCCCATGTACGTTATGACAGAATGTTGAGTAGTCTTCTCTTGGTACTCCGTAGGTCTTTGGTGATTATATACGTCTACTGTGTTTGTATATGTCTGTTAACCCCAATATCGTAATGAATTCAATCCTCACACCTTTCCTTTGGTGAACCATAAGTTTGTTTAATGAATCTGTGATTGCCCTTCTCCGTGGAAATATCTGCCCTGGTATCAATTTATAGGTAACACCTATAAGTGATATGATACGATATGTGTCTTTCACTTTCTGACTTACTCCAAGTCACGTGATTACCTCGAGACTCATCTACGGTGCTGCGAATGGCATTGTGTCCTTTTTTTCCTTGGCAAATATTCTGTCTCAGCGAGGTCCATTTTCTGCAATGTGATTCCCTGAGGGCTGAGGATTAGCTGCCCTGGGCAGCCTGACCCTGCCGGCAAGCCCTCCCCAGGTGTGCCTGGGTTGAGGTCAATATAAACAGCACTCCAGGCAGCAATAGCCCCTGCAGCTGTGCCTGACTCCATATTCTCTGCCCCGTCAGCAGTCTCGGGGCTGTGCTGGTGGGAGGGTGGGAGGGTCCACGGCTTTGTGGGTGGCCCGGTGTGAGTGGGGCTCTGCTGGACTTTCGGCAGCAGTTGCCAGGCTGCCACCTGTAAAGGAGAGGATGTGTCACCCATAACTTCCACTGGAATATCTCTCCGGGCTGAGGTGAGGAAGGAAAAAAAGGAGTGGGGGCCGGGACAGGAGGGGTATCTCAGGCAGGGCAATGGAAAGCTTCCAGAAGAGCGCCCGTGGCCAGGACCATCCTGGCTGACCTGCAGGCACCAAGTTGGCCTGCGTGCCGTCGCTGGTGTGGCTCCACGGCCCTCCCTCTAGGCTTTCAAGCCCTTGTACATATTCAGGTGTTTCACCTGGGAAGGGTGGGAACAGTTCAGCAGCATCTGGCCTGGGGCTCAGCTCACCTTTACTCACAGAGGCCTGGGCACGGTCTCCCAGCTTTGCAATAAGGACGCTCCTTGCGTGGGCGGGTGGGGCTGCTGGCTGTATGGGAGATGATTCCCCACCTCTGACCAATTTCAGAATTGTTTACCACTGGAGCAAGTGCCTTGGTAGTGTTTTCCTCTGTATAACTGTTAGGTTCAGTTTTTTTTTTTCTTTTTTGGTTCAAGTTAGATTTTATTCCTCTTTTATGTATTTATAGATATAAGCATGGAAATAATTCATTGTTATATATACATCAGTGTGAATGGAAGAACATTTTTTCTGTTTTATTTTTACATTTTATTTTTAAACATTTTGAAAGTTAATTTTGTTTATTTTTTTATACAGTAGGTTATTATTAGTTATCTATTTTATGCATATACATGTATACAGGTCAATCCCAATCTCCCAACTCATCCCACCACCACCACCCCATG
Organism: Mesoplodon bidens; assembly: GCF_964165515.1. Taxonomy (NCBI): domain Eukaryota; kingdom Metazoa; phylum Chordata; class Mammalia; order Artiodactyla; family Ziphiidae; genus Mesoplodon; species Mesoplodon bidens. The sequence continues at coordinate 722,044 of NW_027672081.1, forward strand.
GCTTCCCCCACTTTGTGTCCATACGTCTGTTCTCTACCTCTGTGTCTCTATTTCTGCCCTGCAAACCAGTTCATCTGTACCATTTTTCTAGGTTCCACATATAGGCATTAGTATACAATATTTGTTTTTCTCTTTCTGACTTACTTCACTCTGTATGACAGTCTCTAGATCCATCAACTTCTCTACAAATGACCCAGTTTCATTCCTTTTTATGGCTGAGTACTATTCCATTTTATATATGTACCACATCTTTATCCATTCGTCTGTCTGTGGGCATTTAGGTTGCTTCCATTACCTGGCTATTGTAAATAGTGCTGCAATGAACATTGTGGTGAATGTGTCTTTGTGATTTATGGTTTTCTCTGGGTATATGCCCAGAAGTGGGATTGCTGGATCCTATGGTAATTCTCTTTTTAGTTTTTTAAAGGAACCTCCATACTGTTCTCCATAGTGACTGTATCAATTTACATTCCCACCAATAGCGGAAGAGGGTTCCTTTTGTCCACACCCTCCCCAGAATTTGTTGTTTGTACATTATCTGATGATGCCGATTCTAACAGGTGTGAGGTCTTACCTCATTGTAGTTTTGATTTGCATTTCTCTAATAATTAGTGATGTTGAGCAGCTTTTCATGTGCGTCTTGGCCATCTCTGTGTCTTCTTTGAAGAAACGTCTCTTTAGATCTTCTGCCCATTTTTGTATTGGGTTGTTTGTTTTATTAATATTAAGCTGCATGAGCTGTTTATATATATTGGAGATTAAACCTTTGTCCATTGATTCGTTTGTGAACGTTTTCGCCCATTCTGAGGGTTGCCTTTTTCCATTCCCGTTTTTTTAACAAAGAAAGAAAGAAAGCAAAAGAAGCAGAACACTAATGTGCGTGAAATATGCCTCTTGAAACTGTCGTTTTGAAATATGGACGTCTTTTGAATTTTTTGGTCGATATATGACCCCAGGATTTGTTTTCAGGGCAGGTGTCATTTACAGGCCGGTAATGATTTGGAATATCCACTGACCATTAGCGCTGGGATTAAAGCTGCAGTTGTGAGAAACGGCCACAAGGTGGCAGCAGTTCTCCCTTACCAAATCTGGTTACTAGGGCAGCAGAGCCTCAATGGAAGTCGCGTTCTAGATTGGCATGTAGAACGGAATGTGCCAGGAGAAAGCCCCTCAAGTGTGTCTCACTACTTCTTGTTCTTGTTTTTAATTTAATCTTTTATTTTTTATTACAGCAAGTTTGAGTACAACGTTTAGCTTGTTGTAGGTGTGCAAGAGGTGGTTCTTTTACACATATACATATGTCTGTTCTTCCTGGGATCCTTTTCCCATGTACGTTATGACAGAATGTTGAGTAGTCTTCTCTTGGTACTCCGTAGGTCTTTGGTGATTATATACGTCTACTGTGTTTGTATATGTCTGTTAACCCCAATATCGTAATGAATTCAATCCTCACACCTTTCCTTTGGTGAACCATAAGTTTTTTTAATGAATCTGTGATTGCCCTTCTCCGTGGAAATATCTGCCCTGGTATCAATTTATAGGTAACACCTATAAGTGATATGATACGATATGTGTCTTTCACTTTCTGACTTACTCCAAGTCACGTGATTACCTCGAGACTCATCTACGGTGCTGCAAATGGCATTGTGTCCTTTTTTTCCTTGGCGAATATTCTGTCTTAGCGAGGTCCATTTTCTGCAATGTGATTCCCTGAGGGCTGAGGATTAGCTGCCCTGGGCAGCCTGACCCTGCCGGCAAGCCCTCCCCAGGTGTGCCTGGGTTGAGGTCAATATAAACAGCACTCCAGGCAGCAATAGCCCCTGCAGCTGTGCCTGACTCCATATTCTCTGCCCCGTCAGCAGTCTCGGGGCTGTGCTGGTGGGAGGGTGGGAGGGTCCACGGCTTTGTGGGTGGCCCGGTGTGAGTGGGGCTCTGCTGGACTTTCGGCAGGAGTTGCCAGGCTGCCACCTGTAAAGGAGAGGATGTGTCACCCATAACTTCCACTGGAATATCTCTCCGGGCTGAGGTGAGGAAGGAAAAAAAGGAGTGGGGGCCGGGACAGGAGGGGTATCTCAGGCAGGGCAATGGAAAGCTTCCAGAAGAGCGCCCGTGGCCAGGACCATCCTGGCTGACCTGCAGGCACCAAGTTGGCCTGCGTGCCGTCGCTGGTGTGGCTCCACGGCCCTCCCTCTAGGCTTTCAAGCCCTTGTACATATTCAGGTGTTTCACCTGGGAAGGGTGGGAACAGTTCAGCAGCATCTGGCCTGGGGCTCAGCTCACGTTTACTCACAGAGGCCTGGGCACGGTCTCCCAGCTTTGCAATAAGGACGCTCCTTGCGTGGGCGGGTGGGGCTGCTGGCTGTATGGGAGATGATTCCCCACCTCTGACCAATTTCAGAATTGTTTACCACTGGAGCAAGTGCCTTGGTAGTGTTTTCCTCTGTATAACTGTTAGGTTCAGTTTTTTTTTTTTCTTTTTTGGTTCAAGTTAGATTTTATTCCTCTTTTATGTATTTATAGATATAAGCATGGAAATAATTCATTGTTATATATACATCAGTGTGAATGGAAGAACTTTTTTTCTGTTTTATTTTTACATTTTATTTTTAAACATTTTGAAATTTAATTTTGTTTATTTTTTTATACAGTAGGTTATTATTAGTTATCTATTTTATGCATATACATGTATACAGGTCAATCCCAATCTCCCAACTCATCCCACCACCACCACCCCATGGCTTCCCCCACTTTGTGTCCATACGTCTGTTCTCTACCTCTGTGTCTCTATTTCTGCCCTGCAAACCAGTTCATCTGTACCATTTTTCTAGGTTCCACATATAGGCATTAGTATACAATATTTGTTTTTCTCTTTCTGACTTACTTCACTCTGTATGACAGTCTCTAGATCCATCAACTTCTCTACAAATGACCCAGTTTCATTCCTTTTTATGGCTGAGTACTATTCCATTTTATATATGTACCACATCTTTATCCATTCGTCTGTCTGTGGGCATTTAGGTTGCTTCCATTACCTGGCTATTGTAAATAGTGCTGCAATGAACATTGTGGTGAATGTGTCTTTGTGATTTATGGTTTTCTCTGGGTATATGCCCAGAAGTGGGATTGCTGGATCCTATGGTAATTCTCTTTTTAGTTTTTTAAAGGAACCTCCATACTGTTCTCCATAGTGACTGTATCAATTTACATTCCCACCAATAGCGGAAGAGGGTTCCTTTTGTCCACACCCTCCCCAGAATTTGTTGTTTGTACATTATCTGATGATGCCGATTCTAACAGGTGTGAGGTCTTACCTCATTGTAGTTTTGATTTGCATTTCTCTAATAATTAGTGATGTTGAGCAGCTTCTCATGTGCGTCTTGGCCATCTCTGTGACTTCTTTGAAGAAACGTCTCTTTAGATCTTCTGCCCATTTTTGTATTGGGTTGTTTGTTTTATTAATATTAAGCTGCATGAGCTGTCTATATATATTGGAGATTAAACCTTTGTCCATTGATTCGTTTGTGAACGTTTTCGCCCATTCTGAGGGTTGCCTTTTCCCATTCCCGTTTTTTTAACAAAGAAAGAAAGAAAGCAAAAGAAGCAGAACACTAATGTGCGTGAAATATGCCTCTTGAAACTGTCGTTTTGAAATATGGACGTCTTTTGAATTTTTTGGTCGATATATGACCCCAGGATTTGTTTTCAGGGCAGGTGTCATTTACAGGCCGGTAATGATTTGGAATATCCACTGACCATTAGCGCTGGGATTAAAGCTGCAGTTGTGAGAAACGGCCACAAGGTGGCAGCAGTTCTCCCTTACCAAATCTGGTTACTAGGGCAGCAGAGCCTCAATGGAAGTCGCGTTCTAGATTGGCATGTAGAACGGAATGTGCCAGGAGAAAGCCCCTCAAGTGTGTCTCACTACTTCTTGTTCTTGTTTTTAATTTAATCTTTTATTTTTTATTACAGCAAGTTTGAGTACAACGTTTAGCTTGTTGTAGGTGTGCAAGAGGTGGTTCTTTTACACATATACATATGTCTGTTCTTCCTGGGATCCTTTTCCCATGTACGTTATGACAGAATGTTGAGTAGTCTTCTCTTGGTACTCCGTAGGTCTTTGGTGATTATATACGTCTACTGTGTTTGTATATGTCTGTTAACCCCAATATCGTAATGAATTCAATCCTCACACCTTTCCTTTGGTGAACCATAAGTTTCTTTAATGAATCTGTGATTGCCCTTCTCCGTGGAAATATCTGCCCTGGTATCAATTTATAGGTAACACCTATAAGTGATATGATACGATATGTGTCTTTCACTTTCTGACTTACTCCAAGTCACGTGATTACCTCGAGACTCATCTACGGTGCTGCAAATGGCATTGTGTCCTTTTTTTCCTTGGCGAATATTCTGTCTTAGCGAGGTCCATTTTCTGCAATGTGATTCCCTGAGGGCTGAGGATTAGCTGCCCTGGGCAGCCTGACCCTGCCGGCAAGCCCTCCCCAGGTGTGCCTGGGTTGAGGTCAATATAAACAGCACTCCAGGCAGCAATAGCCCCTGCAGCTGTGCCTGACTCCATATTCTCTGCCCCGTCAGCAGTCTCGGGGCTGTGCTGGTGGGAGGGTGGGAGGGTCCACGGCTTTGTGGGTGGCCCGGTGTGAGTGGGGCTCTGCTGGACTTTCGGCAGGAGTTGCCAGGCTGCCACCTGTAAAGGAGAGGATGTGTCACCCATAACTTCCACTGGAATATCTCTCCGGGCTGAGGTGAGGAAGGAAAAAAAGGAGTGGGGGCCGGGACAGGAGGGGTATCTCAGGCAGGGCAATGGAAAGCTTCCAGAAGAGCGCCCGTGGCCAGGACCATCCTGGCTGACCTGCAGGCACCAAGTTGGCCTGCGTGCCGTCGCTGGTGTGGCTCCACGGCCCTCCCTCTAGGCTTTCAAGCCCTTGTACATATTCAGGTGTTTCACCTGGGAAGGGTGGGAACAGTTCAGCAGCATCTGGCCTGGGGCTCAGCTCACGTTTACTCACAGAGGCCTGGGCACGGTCTCCCAGCTTTGCAATAAGGACGCTCCTTGCGTGGGCGGGTGGGGCTGCTGGCTGTATGGGAGATGATTCCCCACCTCTGACCAATTTCAGAATTGTTTACCACTGGAGCAAGTGCCTTGGTAGTGTTTTCCTCTGTATAACTGTTAGGTTCAGTTTTTTTTTCTTTCTTTTTTGGTTCAAGTTAGATTTTATTCCTCTTTTATGTATTTATAGATATAAGCATGGAAATAATTCATTGTTATATATACATCAGTGTGAATGGAAGAACTTTTTTTCTGTTTTATTTTTACATTTTATTTTTAAAAATTTTGAAATTTAATTTTGTTTATTTTTTTATACAGTAGGTTATTATTAGTTATCTATTTTATGCATATACATGTATACAGGTCAATCCCAATCTCCCAACTCATCCCACCACCACCACCCCATGGCTTCCCCCACTTTGTGTCCATACGTCTGTTCTCTACCTCTGTGTCTCTATTTCTGCCCTGCAAACCAGTTCATCTGTACCATTTTTCTAGGTTCCACATATAGGCATTAGTATACAATATTTGTTTTTCTCTTTCTGACTTACTTCACTCTGTATGACAGTCTCTAGATCCATCAACTTCTCTACAAATGACCCAGTTTCATTCCTTTTTATGGCTGAGTAATATTCCATTTTATATATGTACCACATCTTTATCCATTCGTCTGTCTGTGGGCATTTAGGTTGCTTCCATTACCTGGCTATTGTAAATAGTGCTGCAATGAACATTGTGGTGAATGTGTCTTTGTGATTTATGGTTTTCTCTGGGTATATGCCCAGAAGTGGGATTGCTGGATCCTATGGTAATTCTCTTTTTAGTTTTTTAAAGGAACCTCCATACTGTTCTCCATAGTGACTGTATCAATTTACATTCCCACCAATAGCGGAAGAGGGTTCCTTTTGTCCACACCCTCCCCAGAATTTGTTGTTTGTACATTATCTGATGATGCCGATTCTAACAGGTGTGAGGTCTTACCTCATTGTAGTTTTGATTTGCATTTCTCTAATAATTAGTGATGTTGAGCAGCTTCTCATGTGCGTCTTGGCCATCTCTGTGACTTCTTTGAAGAAACGTCTCTTTAGATCTTCTGCCCATTTTTGTATTGGGTTGTTTGTTTTATTAATATTAAGCTGCATGAGCTGTCTATATATATTGGAGATTAAACCTTTGTCCATTGATTCGTTTGTGAACGTTTTCGCCCATTCTGAGGGTTGCCTTTTCCCATTCCCGTTTTTTTAACAAAGAAAGAAAGAAAGCAAAAGAAGCAGAACACTAATGTGCGTGAAATATGCCTCTTGAAACTGTCGTTTTGAAATATGGACGTCTTTTGAATTTTTTGGTCGATATATGACCCCAGGATTTGTTTTCAGGGCAGGTGTCATTTACAGGCCGGTAATGATTTGGAATATCCACTGACCATTAGCGCTGGGATTAAAGCTGCAGTTGTGAGAAACGGCCACAAGGTGGCAGCAGTTCTCCCTTACCAAATCTGGTTACTAGGGCAGCAGAGCCTCAATGGAAGTCGCGTTCTAGATTGGCATGTAGAACGGAATGTGCCAGGAGAAAGCCCCTCAAGTGTGTCTCACTACTTCTTGTTCTTGTTTTTAATTTAATCTTTTATTTTTTATTACAGCAAGTTTGAGTACAACGTTTAGCTTGTTGTAGGTGTGCAAGAGGTGGTTCTTTTACACATATACATATGTCTGTTCTTCCTGGGATCCTTTTCCCATGTACGTTATGACAGAATGTTGAGTAGTCTTCTCTTGGTACTCCGTAGGTCTTTGGTGATTATATACGTCTACTGTGTTTGTATATGTCTGTTAACCCCAATATCGTAATGAATTCAATCCTCACACCTTTCCTTTGGTGAACCATAAGTTTGTTTAATGAATCTGTGATTGCCCTTCTCCGTGGAAATATCTGCCCTGGTATCAATTTATAGGTAACACCTATAAGTGATATGATACGATATGTGTCTTTCACTTTCTGACTTACTCCAAGTCACGTGATTACCTCGAGACTCATCTACGGTGCTGCGAATGGCATTGTGTCCTTTTTTTCCTTGGCGAATATTCTGTCTCAGCGAGGTCCATTTTCTGCAATGTGATTCCCTGAGGGCTGAGGATTAGCTGCCCTGGGCAGCCTGACCCTGCCGGCAAGCCCTCCCCAGGTGTGCCTGGGTTGAGGTCAATATAAACAGCACTCCAGGCAGCAATAGCCCCTGCAGCTGTGCCTGACTCCATATTCTCTGCCCCGTCAGCAGTCTCGGGGCTGTGCTGGTGGGAGGGTGGGAGGGTCCACGGCTTTGTGGGTGGCCCGGTGTGAGTGGGGCTCTGCTGGACTTTCGGCAGGAGTTGCCAGGCTGCCACCTGTAAAGGAGAGGATGTGTCACCCATAACTTCCACTGGAATATCTCTCCGGGCTGAGGTGAGGAAGGAAAAAAAGGAGTGGGGGCCGGGACAGGAGGGGTATCTCAGGCAGGGCAATGGAAAGCTTCCAGAAGAGCGCCCGTGGCCAGGACCATCCTGGCTGACCTGCAGGCACCAAGTTGGCCTGCGTGCCGTCGCTGGTGTGGCTCCACGGCCCTCCCTCTAGGCTTTCAAGCCCTTGTACATATTCAGGTGTTTCACCTGGGAAGGGTGGGAACAGTTCAGCAGCATCTGGCCTGGGGCTCAGCTCACCTTTACTCACAGAGGCCTGGGCACGGTCTCCCAGCTTTGCAATAAGGACGCTCCTTGCGTGGGCGGGTGGGGCTGCTGGCTGTATGGGAGATGATTCCCCACCTCTGACCAATTTCAGAATTGTTTACCACTGGAGCAAGTGCCTTGGTAGTGTTTTCCTCTGTATAACTGTTAGGTTCAGTTTTTTTTTTTTTTCTTTTTTGGTTCAAGTTAGATTTTATTCCTCTTTTATGTATTTATAGATATAAGCATGGAAATAATTCATTGTTATATATACATCAGTGTGAATGGAAGAACATTTTTTCTGTTTTATTTTTACATTTTATTTTTAAACATTTTGAAAGTTAATTTTGTTTATTTTTTTATACAGTAGGTTATTATTAGTTATCTATTTTATGCATATACATGTATACAGGTCAATCCCAATCTCCCAACTCATCCCACCACCACCACCCCATGGCTTCCCCCACTTTGTGTCCATACGTCTGTTCTCTACCTCTGTGTCTCTATTTCTGCCCTGCAAACCAGTTCATCTGTACCATTTTTCTAGGTTCCACATATAGGCATTAGTATACAATATTTGTTTTTCTCTTTCTGACTTACTTCACTCTGTATGACAGTCTCTAGATCCATCAACTTCTCTACAAATGACCCAGTTTCATTCCTTTTTATGGCTGAGTACTATTCCATTTTATATATGTACCACATCTTTATCCATTCGTCTGTCTGTGGGCATTTAGGTTGCTTCCATTACCTGGCTATTGTAAATAGTGCTGCAATGAACATTGTGGTGAATGTGTCTTTGTGATTTATGGTTTTCTCTGGGTATATGCCCAGAAGTGGGATTGCTGGATCCTATGGTAATTCTCTTTTTAGTTTTTTAAAGGAACCTCCATACTGTTCTCCATAGTGACTGTATCAATTTACATTCCCACCAATAGCGGAAGAGGGTTCCTTTTGTCCACACCCTCCCCAGAATTTGTTGTTTGTACATTATCTGATGATGCCGATTCTAACAGGTGTGAGGTCTTACCTCATTGTAGTTTTGATTTGCATTTCTCTAATAATTAGTGATGTTGAGCAGCTTTTCATGTGCGTCTTGGCCATCTCTGTGTCTTCTTTGAAGAAACGTCTCTTTAGATCTTCTGCCCATTTTTGTATTGGGTTGTTTGTTTTATTAATATTAAGCTGCATGAGCTGTTTATATATATTGGAGATTAAACCTTTGTCCATTGATTCGTTTGTGAACGTTTTCGCCCATTCTGAGGGTTGCCTTTTTCCATTCCCGTTTTTTTAACAAAGAAAGAAAGAAAGCAAAAGAAGCAGAACACTAATGTGCGTGAAATATGCCTCTTGAAACTGTCGTTTTGAAATATGGACGTCTTTTGAATTTTTTGGTCGATATATGACCCCAGGATTTGTTTTCAGGGCAGGTGTCATTTACAGGCCGGTAATGATTTGGAATATCCACTGACCATTAGCGCTGGGATTAAAGCTGCAGTTGTGAGAAACGGCCACAAGGTGGCAGCAGTTCTCCCTTACCAAATCTGGTTACTAGGGCAGCAGAGCCTCAATGGAAGTCGCGTTCTAGATTGGCATGTAGAACGGAATGTGCCAGGAGAAAGCCCCTCAAGTGTGTCTCACTACTTCTTGTTCTTGTTTTTAATTTAATCTTTTATTTTTTATTGCAGCAAGTTTGAGTACAACGTTTAGCTTGTTGTAGGTGTGCAAGAGGTGGTTCTTTTACACATATACATATGTCTGTTCTTCCTGGGATCCTTTTCCCATGTACGTTATGACAGAATGTTGAGTAGTCTTCTCTTGGTACTCCGTAGGTCTTTGGTGATTATATACGTCTACTGTGTTTGTATATGTCTGTTAACCCCAATATCGTAATGAATTCAATCCTCACACCTTTCCTTTGGTGAACCATTAGTTTCTTTAATGAATCTCTGATTGCCCTTCTCCGTGGAAATATCTGCCCTGGTATCAATTTATAGGTAACACCTATAAGTGATATGATACGATATGTGTCTTTCACTTTCTGACTTACTCCAAGTCACGTGATTACCTCGAGACTCATCTACGGTGCTGCAAATGGCATTGTGTCCTTTTTTTCCTTGGCGAATATTCTGTCTTAGCGAGGTCCATTTTCTGCAATGTGATTCCCTGAGGGCTGAGGATTAGCTGCCCTGGGCAGCCTGACCCTGCCGGCAAGCCCTCCCCAGGTGTGCCTGGGTTGAGGTCAATATAAACAGCACTCCAGGCAGCAATAGCCCCTGCAGCTGTGCCTGACTCCATATTCTCTGCCCCGTCAGCAGTCTCGGGGCTGTGCTGGTGGGAGGGTGGGAGGGTCCACGGCTTTGTGGGTGGCCCGGTGTGAGTGGGGCTCTGCTGGACTTTCGGCAGGAGTTGCCAGGCTGCCACCTGTAAAGGAGAGGATGTGTCACCCATAACTTCCACTGGAATATCTCTCCGGGCTGAGGTGAGGAAGGAAAAAAAGGAGTGGGGGCCGGGACAGGAGGGGTATCTCAGGCAGGGCAATGGAAAGCTTCCAGAAGAGCGCCCGTGGCCAGGACCATCCTGGCTGACCTGCAGGCACCAAGTTGGCCTGCGTGCCGTCGCTGGTGTGGCTCCACGGCCCTCCCTCTAGGCTTTCAAGCCCTTGTACATATTCAGGTGTTTCACCTGGGAAGGGTGGGAACAGTTCAGCAGCATCTGGCCTGGGGCTCAGCTCACGTTTACTCACAGAGGCCTGGGCACGGTCTCCCAGCTTTGCAATAAGGACGCTCCTTGCGTGGGCGGGTGGGGCTGCTGGCTGTATGGGAGATGATTCCCCACCTCTGACCAATTTCAGAATTGTTTACCACTGGAGCAAGTGCCTTGGTAGTGTTTTCCTCTGTATAACTGTTAGGTTCAGTTTTTTTTTCTTTCTTTTTTGGTTCAAGTTAGATTTTATTCCTCTTTTATGTATTTATAGATATAAGCATGGAAATAATTCATTGTTATATATACATCAGTGTGAATGGAAGAACTTTTTTTCTGTTTTATTTTTACATTTTATTTTTAAAAATTTTGAAATTTAATTTTGTTTATTTTTTTATACAGTAGGTTATTATTAGTTATCTATTTTATGCATATACATGTATACAGGTCAATCCCAATCTCCCAACTCATCCCACCACCACCACCCCATGGCTTCCCCCACTTTGTGTCCATACGTCTGTTCTCTACCTCTGTGTCTCTATTTCTGCCCTGCAAACCAGTTCATCTGTACCATTTTTCTAGGTTCCACATATAGGCATTAGTATACAATATTTGTTTTTCTCTTTCTGACTTACTTCACTCTGTATGACAGTCTCTAGATCCATCAACTTCTCTACAAATGACCCAGTTTCATTCCTTTTTATGGCTGAGTAATATTCCATTTTATATATGTACCACATCTTTATCCATTCGTCTGTCTGTGGGCATTTAGGTTGCTTCCATTACCTGGCTATTGTAAATAGTGCTGCAATGAACATTGTGGTGAATGTGTCTTTGTGATTTATGGTTTTCTCTGGGTATATGCCCAGAAGTGGGATTGCTGGATCCTATGGTAATTCTCTTTTTAGTTTTTTAAAGGAACCTCCATACTGTTCTCCATAGTGACTGTATCAATTTACATTCCCACCAATAGCGGAAGAGGGTTCCTTTTGTCCACACCCTCCCCAGAATTTGTTGTTTGTACATTATCTGATGATGCCGATTCTAACAGGTGTGAGGTCTTACCTCATTGTAGTTTTGATTTGCATTTCTCTAATAATTAGTGATGTTGAGCAGCTTCTCATGTGCGTCTTGGCCATCTCTGTGACTTCTTTGAAGAAACGTCTCTTTAGATCTTCTGCCCATTTTTGTATTGGGTTGTTTGTTTTATTAATATTAAGCTGCATGAGCTGTCTATATATATTGGAGATTAAACCTTTGTCCATTGATTCGTTTGTGAACGTTTTCGCCCATTCTGAGGGTTGCCTTTTCCCATTCCCGTTTTTTTAACAAAGAAAGAAAGAAAGCAAAAGAAGCAGAACACTAATGTGCGTGAAATATGCCTCTTGAAACTGTCGTTTTGAAATATGGACGTCTTTTGAATTTTTTGGTCGATATATGACCCCAGGATTTGTTTTCAGGGCAGGTGTCATTTACAGGCCGGTAATGATTTGGAATATCCACTGACCATTAGCGCTGGGATTAAAGCTGCAGTTGTGAGAAACGGCCACAAGGTGGCAGCAGTTCTCCCTTACCAAATCTGGTTACTAGGGCAGCAGAGCCTCAATGGAAGTCGCGTTCTAGATTGGCATGTAGAACGGAATGTGCCAGGAGAAAGCCCCTCAAGTGTGTCTCACTACTTCTTGTTCTTGTTTTTAATTTAATCTTTTATTTTTTATTACAGCAAGTTTGAGTACAACGTTTAGCTTGTTGTAGGTGTGCAAGAGGTGGTTCTTTTACACATATACATATGTCTGTTCTTCCTGGGATCCTTTTCCCATGTACGTTATGACAGAATGTTGAGTAGTCTTCTCTTGGTACTCCGTAGGTCTTTGGTGATTATATACGTCTACTGTGTTTGTATATGTCTGTTAACCCCAATATCGTAATGAATTCAATCCTCACACCTTTCCTTTGGTGAACCATAAGTTTCTTTAATGAATCTGTGATTGCCCTTCTCCGTGGAAATATCTGCCCTGGTATCAATTTATAGGTAACACCTATAAGTGATATGATACGATATGTGTCTTTCACTTTCTGACTTACTCCAAGTCACGTGATTACCTCGAGACTCATCTACGGTGCTGCGAATGGCATTGTGTCCTTTTTTTCCTTGGCGAATATTCTGTCTTAGCGAGGTCCATTTTCTGCAATGTGATTCCCTGAGGGCTGAGGATTAGCTGCCCTGGGCAGCCTGACCCTGCCGGCAAGCCCTCCCCAGGTGTGCCTGGGTTGAGGTCAATATAAACAGCACTCCAGGCAGCAATAGCCCCTGCAGCTGTGCCTGACTCCATATTCTCTGCCCCGTCAGCAGTCTCGGGGCTGTGCTGGTGGGAGGGTGGGAGGGTCCACGGCTTTGTGGGTGGCCCGGTGTGAGTGGGGCTCTGCTGGACTTTCGGCAGGAGTTGCCAGGCTGCCACCTGTAAAGGAGAGGATGTGTCACCCATAACTTCCACTGGAATATCTCTCCGGGCTGAGGTGAGGAAGGAAAAAAAGGAGTGGGGGCCGGGACAGGAGGGGTATCTCAGGCAGGGCAATGGAAAGCTTCCAGAAGAGCGCCCGTGGCCAGGACCATCCTGGCTGACCTGCAGGCACCAAGTTGGCCTGCGTGCCGTCGCTGGTGTGGCTCCACGGCCCTCCCTCTAGGCTTTCAAGCCCTTGTACATATTCAGGTGTTTCACCTGGGAAGGGTGGGAACAGTTCAGCAGCATCTGGCCTGGGGCTCAGCTCACGTTTACTCACAGAGGCCTGGGCACGGTCTCCCAGCTTTGCAATAAGGACGCTCCTTGCGTGGGCGGGTGGGGCTGCTGGCTGTATGGGAGATGATTCCCCACCTCTGACCAATTTCAGAATTGTTTACCACTGGAGCAAGTGCCTTGGTAGTGTTTTCCTCTGTATAACTGTTAGGTTCAGTTTTTTTTTTTTTTTTCTTTTTAGGTTCAAGTTAGATTTTATTCCTCTTTTATGTATTTATAGATATAAGCATGGAAATAATTCATTGTTATATATACATCAGTGTGAATGGAAGAACTTTTTTTCTGTTTTATTTTTACATTTTATTTTTAAAAATTTTGAAATTTAATTTTGTTTATTTTTTTATACAGTAGGTTTTTATTAGTTATCTATTTTATGCATATACATGTATACAGGTCAATCCCAATCTCCCAACTCATCCCACCACCACCACCCCATGGCTTCCCCCACTTTGTGTCCATACGTCTGTTCTCTACCTCTGTGTCTCTATTTCTGCCCTGCAAACCAGTTCATCTGTACCATTTTTCTAGGTTCCACATATAGGCATTAGTATACAATATTTGTTTTTCTCTTTCTGACTTACTTCACTCTGTATGACAGTCTCTAGATCCATCAACTTCTCTACAAATGACCCAGTTTCATTCCTTTTTATGGCTGAGTAATATTCCATTTTATATATGTACCACATCTTTATCCATTCGTCTGTCTGTGGGCATTTAGGTTGCTTCCATTACCTGGCTATTGTAAATAGTGCTGCAATGAACATTGTGGTGAATGTGTCTTTGTGATTTATGGTTTTCTCTGGGTATATGCCCAGAAGTGGGATTGCTGGATCCTATGGTAATTCTCTTTTTAGTTTTTTAAAGGAACCTCCATACTGTTCTCCATAGTGACTGTATCAATTTACATTCCCAACAATAGCGGAAGAGGGTTCCTTTTGTCCACACCCTCCCCAGAATTTGTTGTTTGTACATTATCTGATGATGCCGATTCTAACAGGTGTGAGGTCTTACCTCATTGTAGTTTTGATTTGCATTTCTCTAATAATTAGTGATGTTGAGCAGCTTCTCATGTGCGTCTTGGCCATCTCTGTGTCTTCTTTGAAGAAACGTCTCTTTAGATCTTCTGCCCATTTTTGTATTGGGTTGTTTGTTTTATTAATATTAAGCTGCATGAGCTGTTTATATATATTGGAGATTAAACCTTTGTCCATTGATTCGTTTGTGAACGTTTTCGCCCATTCTGAGGGTTGCCTTTTTCCATTCCCGTTTTTTTAACAAAGAAAGAAAGAAAGCAAAAGAAGCAGAACACTAATGTGCGTGAAATATGCCTCTTGAAACTGTCGTTTTGGAATATGGACGTCTTTTGAATTTTTTGGTCGATATATGACCCCAGGATTTGTTTTCAGGGCAGGTGTCATTTACAGGCCTGTAATGATTTGGAATATCCACTGACCATTAGCGCTGGGATTAAAGCTGCAGTTGTGAGAAACGGCCACAAGGTGGCAGCAGTTCTCCCTTACCAAATCTGGTTACTAGGGCAGCAGAGCCTCAATGGAAGTCGCGTTCTAGATTGGCATGTAGAACGGAATGTGTCAGGAGAAAGCCCCTCAAGTGTGTCTCACTACTTCTTGTTCTTGTTTTTAATTTAATTTTTTTTATTTTTTATTACAGCAAGTTTGAGTACAACGTTTAGCTTGTTGTAGGTGTGCAAGAGGTGGTTCTTTTACACATATACATATGTCTGTTCTTCCTGGGATCCTTTTCCCATGTACGTTATGACAGAATGTTGAGTAGTCTTCTCTTGGTACTCCGTAGGTCTTTGGTGATTATATACGTCTACTGTGTTTGTATATGTCTGTTAACCCCAATATCGTAATGAATTCAATCCTCACACCTTTCCTTTGGTGAACCATAAGTTTGTTTAATGAATCTGTGATTGCCCTTCTCCGTGGAAATATCTGCCCTGGTATCAATTTATAGGTAACACCTATAAGTGATATGATACGATATGTGTCTTTCACTTTCTGACTTACTCCAAGTCACGTGATTACCTCGAGACTCATCTACGGTGCTGCGAATGGCATTGTGTCCTTTTTTTCCTTGGCAAATATTCTGTCTCAGCGAGGTCCATTTTCTGCAATGTGATTCCCTGAGGGCTGAGGATTAGCTGCCCTGGGCAGCCTGACCCTGCCGGCAAGCCCTCCCCAGGTGTGCCTGGGTTGAGGTCAATATAAACAGCACTCCAGGCAGCAATAGCCCCTGCAGCTGTGCCTGACTCCATATTCTCTGCCCCGTCAGCAGTCTCGGGGCTGTGCTGGTGGGAGGGTGGGAGGGTCCACGGCTTTGTGGGTGGCCCGGTGTGAGTGGGGCTCTGCTGGACTTTCGGCAGGAGTTGCCAGGCTGCCACCTGTAAAGGAGAGGATGTGTCACCCATAACTTCCACTGGAATATCTCTCCGGGCTGAGGTGAGGAAGGAAAAAAAGGAGTGGGGGCCGGGACAGGAGGGGTATCTCAGGCAGGGCAATGGAAAGCTTCCAGAAGAGCGCCCGTGGCCAGGACCATCCTGGCTGACCTGCAGGCACCAAGTTGGCCTGCGTGCCGTCGCTGGTGTGGCTCCACGGCCCTCCCTCTAGGCTTTCAAGCCCTTGTACATATTCAGGTGTTTCACCTGGGAAGGGTGGGAACAGTTCAGCAGCATCTGGCCTGGGGCTCAGCTCACGTTTACTCACAGAGGCCTGGGCACGGTCTCCCAGCTTTGCAATAAGGACGCTCCTTGCGTGGGCGGGTGGGGCTGCTGGCTGTATGGGAGATGATTCCCCACCTCTGACCAATTTCAGAATTGTTTACCACTGGAGCAAGTGCCTTGGTAGTGTTTTCCTCTGTATAACTGTTAGGTTCAGTTTTTTTTTTTTTTCTTTTTTGGTTCAAGTTAGATTTTATTCCTCTTTTATGTATTTATAGATATAAGCATGGAAATAATTCATTGTTATATATACATCAGTGTGAATGGAAGAACATTTTTTCTGTTTTATTTTTACATTTTATTTTTAAACATTTTGAAAGTTAATTTTGTTTATTTTTTTATACAGTAGGTTATTATTAGTTATCTATTTTATGCATATACATGTATACAGGTCAATCCCAATCTCCCAACTCATCCCACCACCACCACCCCATGGCTTCCCCCACTTTGTGTCCATACGTCTGTTCTCTACCTCTGTGTCTCTATTTCTGCCCTGCAAACCAGTTCATCTGTACCATTTTTCTAGGTTCCACATATAGGCATTAGTATACAATATTTGTTTTTCTCTTTCTGACTTACTTCACTCTGTATGACAGTCTCTAGATCCATCAACTTCTCTACAAATGACCCAGTTTCATTCCTTTTTATGGCTGAGTACTATTCCATTTTATATATGTACCACATCTTTATCCATTCATCTGTCTGTGGGCATTTAGGTTGCTTCCATTACCTGGCTATTGTAAATAGTGCTGCAATGAACATTGTGGTGAATGTGTCTTTGTGATTTATGGTTTTCTCTGGGTATATGCCCAGAAGTGGGATTGCTGGATCCTATGGTAATTCTCTTTTTAGTTTTTTAAAGGAACCTCCATACTGTTCTCCATAGTGACTGTATCAATTTACATTCCCACCAATAGCGGAAGAGGGTTCCTTTTGTCCACACCCTCCCCAGAATTTGTTGTTTGTACATTATCTGATGATGCCGATTCTAACAGGTGTGAGGTCTTACCTCATTGTAGTTTTGATTTGCATTTCTCTAATAATTAGTGATGTTGAGCAGCTTCTCATGTGCGTCTTGGCCATCTCTGTGTCTTCTTTGAAGAAACGTCTCTTTAGATCTTCTGCCCATTTTTGTATTGGGTTGTTTGTTTTATTAATATTAAGCTGCATGAGCTGTTTATATATATTGGAGATTAAACCTTTGTCCATTGATTCGTTTGTGAACGTTTTCGCCCATTCTGAGGGTTGCCTTTTTCCATTCCCGTTTTTTTAACAAAGAAAGAAAGAAAGCAAAAGAAGCAGAACACTAATGTGCGTGAAATATGCCTCTTGAAACTGTCGTTTTGAAATATGGACGTCTTTTGAATTTTTTGGTCGATATATGACCCCAGGATTTGTTTTCAGGGCAGGTGTCATTTACAGGCCGGTAATGATTTGGAATATCCACTGACCATTAGCGCTGGGATTAAAGCTGCAGTTGTGAGAAACGGCCACAAGGTGGCAGCAGTTCTCCCTTACCAAATCTGGTTACTAGGGCAGCAGAGCCTCAATGGAAGTCGCGTTCTAGATTGGCATGTAGAACGGAATGTGCCAGGAGAAAGCCCCTCAAGTGTGTCTCACTACTTCTTGTTCTTGTTTTTAATTTAATCTTTTATTTTTTATTACAGCAAGTTTGAGTACAACGTTTAGCTTGTTGTAGGTGTGCAAGAGGTGGTTCTTTTACACATATACATATGTCTGTTCTTCCTGGGATCCTTTTCCCATGTACGTTATGACAGAATGTTGAGTAGTCTTCTCTTGGTACTCCGTAGGTCTTTGGTGATTATATACGTCTACTGTGTTTGTATATGTCTGTTAACCCCAATATCGTAATGAATTCAATCCTCACACCTTTCCTTTGGTGAACCATAAGTTTCTTTAATGAATCTGTGATTGCCCTTCTCCGTGGAAATATCTGCCCTGGTATCAATTTATAGGTAACACCTATAAGTGATATGATACGATATGTGTCTTTCACTTTCTGACTTACTCCAAGTCACGTGATTACCTCGAGACTCATCTACGGTGCTGCGAATGGCATTGTGTCCTTTTTTTCCTTGGCGAATATTCTGTCTCAGCGAGGTCCATTTTCTGCAATGTGATTCCCTGAGGGCTGAGGATTAGCTGCCCTGGGCAGCCTGACCCTGCCGGCAAGCCCTCCCCAGGTGTGCCTGGGTTGAGGTCAATATAAACAGCACTCCAGGCAGCAATAGCCCCTGCAGCTGTGCCTGACTCCATATTCTCTGCCCCGTCAGCAGTCTCGGGGCTGTGCTGGTGGGAGGGTGGGAGGGTCCACGGCTTTGTGGGTGGCCCGGTGTGAGTGGGGCTCTGCTGGACTTTCGGCAGGAGTTGCCAGGCTGCCACCTGTAAAGGAGAGGATGTGTCACCCATAACTTCCACTGGAATATCTCTCCGGGCTGAGGTGAGGAAGGAAAAAAAGGAGTGGGGGCCGGGACAGGAGGGGTATCTCAGGCAGGGCAATGGAAAGCTTCCAGAAGAGCGCCCGTGGCCAGGACCATCCTGGCTGACCTGCAGGCACCAAGTTGGCCTGCGTGCCGTCGCTGGTGTGGCTCCACGGCCCTCCCTCTAGGCTTTCAAGCCCTTGTACATATTCAGGTGTTTCACCTGGGAAGGGTGGGAACAGTTCAGCAGCATCTGGCCTGGGGCTCAGCTCACGTTTACTCACAGAGGCCTGGGCACGGTCTCCCAGCTTTGCAATAAGGACGCTCCTTGCGTGGGCGGGTGGGGCTGCTGGCTGTATGGGAGATGATTCCCCACCTCTGACCAATTTCAGAATTGTTTACCACTGGAGCAAGTGCCTTGGTAGTGTTTTCCTCTGTATAACTGTTAGGTTCAGTTTTTTTTTTTTTTCTTTTTAGGTTCAAGTTAGATTTTATTCCTCTTTTATGTATTTATAGATATAAGCATGGAAATAATTCATTGTTATATATACATCAGTGTGAATGGAAGAACTTTTTTTCTGTTTTATTTTTACATTTTATTTTTAAAAATTTTGAAATTTAATTTTGTTTATTTTTTTATACAGTAGGTTTTTATTAGTTATCTATTTTATGCATATACATGTATACAGGTCAATCCCAATCTCCCAACTCATCCCACCACCACCACCCCATGGCTTCCCCCACTTTGTGTCCATACGTCTGTTCTCTACCTCTGTGTCTCTATTTCTGCCCTGCAAACCAGTTCATCTGTACCATTTTTCTAGGTTCCACATATAGGCATTAGTATACAATATTTGTTTTTCTCTTTCTGACTTACTTCACTCTGTATGACAGTCTCTAGATCCATCAACTTCTCTACAAATGACCCAGTTTCATTCCTTTTTATGGCTGAGTACTATTCCATTTTATATATGTACCACATCTTTATCCATTCGTCTGTCTGTGGGCATTTAGGTTGCTTCCATTACCTGGCTATTGTAAATATTGCTGCAATGAACATTGTGGTGAATGTGTCTTTGTGATTTATGGTTTTCTCTGGGTATATGCCCAGAAGTGGGATGGCTGGATCCTATGGTAATTCTCTTTTTAGTTTTTTAAAGGAACCTCCATACTGTTCTCCATAGTGACTGTATCAATTTACATTCCCACCAATAGCGGAAGAGGGTTCCTTTTGTCCACACCCTCCCCAGAATTTGTTGTTTGTACATTATCTGATGATGCCGATTCTAACAGGTGTGAGGTCTTACCTCATTGTAGTTTTGATTTGCATTTCTCTAATAATTAGTGATGTTGAGCAGCTTCTCATGTGCGTCTTGGCCATCTCTGTGTCTTCTTTGAAGAAACGTCTCTTTAGATCTTCTGCCCATTTTTGTATTGGGTTGTTTGTTTTATTAATATTAAGCTGCATGAGCTGTTTATATATATTGGAGATTAAACCTTTGTCCATTGATTCGTTTGTGAACGTTTTCGCCCATTCTGAGGGTTGCCTTTTTCCATTCCCGTTTTTTTAACAAAGAAAGAAAGAAAGCAAAAGAACCAGAACACTAATGTGCGTGAAATATGCCTCTTGAAACTGTCGTTTTGGAATATGGACGTCTTTTGAATTTTTTGGTCGATATATGACCCCAGGATTTGTTTTCAGGGCAGGTGTCATTTACAGGCCTGTAATGATTTGGAATATCCACTGACCATTAGCGCTGGGATTAAAGCTGCAGTTGTGAGAAACGGCCACAAGGTGGCAGCAGTTCTCCCTTACCAAATCTGGTTACTAGGGCAGCAGAGCCTCAATGGAAGTCGCGTTCTAGATTGGAATGTAGAACGGAATGTGTCAGGAGAAAGCCCCTCAAGTGTGTCTCACTACTTCTTGTTCTTGTTTTTAATTTAATTTTTTTTATTTTTTATTACAGCAAGTTTGAGTACAACGTTTAGCTTGTTGTAGGTGTGCAAGAGGTGGTTCTTTTACACATATACATATGTCTGTTCTTCCTGGGATCCTTTTCCCATGTACGTTATGACAGAATGTTGAGTAGTCTTCTCTTGGTACTCCGTAGGTCTTTGGTGATTATATACGTCTACTGTGTTGGTATATGTCTGTTAACCCCAATATCGTAATGAATTCAATCCTCACACCTTTCCTTTGGTGAACCATAAGTTTGTTTAATGAATCTGTGATTGCCCTTCTCCGTGGAAATATCTGCCCTGGTATCAATTTATAGGTAACACCTATAAGTGATATGATACGATATGTGTCTTTCACTTTCTGACTTACTCCAAGTCACGTGATTACCTCGAGACTCATCTACGGTGCTGCAAATGGCATTGTGTCCTTTTTTTCCTTGGCGAATATTCTGTCTTAGCGAGGTCCATTTTCTGCAATGTGATTCCCTGAGGGCTGAGGATTAGCTGCCCTGGGCAGCCTGACCCTGCCGGCAAGCCCTCCCCAGGTGTGCCTGGGTTGAGGTCAATATAAACAGCACTCCAGGCAGCAATAGCCCCTGCAGCTGTGCCTGACTCCATATTCTCTGCCCCGTCAGCAGTCTCGGGGCTGTGCTGGTGGGAGGGTGGGAGGGTCCACGGCTTTGTGGGTGGCCCGGTGTGAGTGGGGCTCTGCTGGACTTTCGGCAGGAGTTGCCAGGCTGCCACCTGTACAGGAGAGGATGTGTCACCCATAACTTCCACTGGAATATCTCTCCGGGCTGAGGTGAGGAAGGAAAAAAAGGAGTGGGGGCCGGGACAGGAGGGGTATCTCAGGCAGGGCAATGGAAAGCTTCCAGAAGAGCGCCCGTGGCCAGGACCATCCTGGCTGACCTGCAGGCACCAAGTTGGCCTGCGTGCCGTCGCTGGTGTGGCTCCACAGCCCTCCCTCTAGGCTTTCAAGCCCTTGTACATATTCAGGTGTTTCACCTGGGAAGGGTGGGAACAGTTCAGCAGCATCTGGCCTGGGGCTCAGCTCACGTTTACTCACAGAGGCCTGGGCACGGTCTCCCAGCTTTGCAATAAGGACGCTCCTTGCGTGGGCGGGTGGGGCTGCTGGCTGTATGGGAGATGATTCCCCACCTCTGACCAATTTCAGAATTGTTTACCACTGGAGCAAGTGCCTTGGTAGTGTTTTCCTCTGTATAACTGTTAGGTTCAGTTTTTTTTTTTTTCTTTTTTGGTTCAAGTTAGATTTTATTCCTCTTTTATGTATTTATAGATATAAGCATGGAAATAATTCATTGTTATATATACATCAGTGTGAATGGAAGAACATTTTTTCTGTTTTATTTTTACATTTTATTTTTAAACATTTTGAAATTTACTTTTGTTTATTTTTTTATACAGTAGGTTATTATTAGTTATCTATTTTATGCATATACATGTATACAGGTCAATCCCAATCTCCCAACTCATCCCACCACCACCACCCCATGGCTTCCCCCACTTTGTGTCCATACGTCTGTTCTCTACCTCTGTGTCTCTATTTCTGCCCTGCAAACCAGTTCATCTGTACCATTTTTCTAGGTTCCACATATAGGCATTAGTATACAATATTTGTTTTTCTCTTTCTGACTTACTTCACTCTGTATGACAGTCTCTAGATCCATCAACTTCTCTACAAATGACCCAGTTTCATTCCTTTTTATGGCTGAGTAATATTCCATTTTATATATGTACCACATCTTTATCCATTCGTCTGTCTGTGGGCATTTAGGTTGCTTCCATTACCTGGCTATTGTAAATAGTGCTGCAATGAACATTGTGGTGAATGTGTCTTTGTGATTTATGGTTTTCTCTGGGTATATGCCCAGAAGTGGGATTGCTGGATCCTATGGTAATTCTCTTTTTAGTTTTTTAAAGGAACCTCCATACTGTTCTCCATAGTGACTGTATCAATTTACATTCCCACCAATAGCGGAAGAGGGTTCCTTTTGTCCACACCCTCCCCAGAATTTGTTGTTTGTACATTATCTGATGATGCCGATTCTAACAGGTGTGAGGTCTTACCTCATTGTAGTTTTGATTTGCATTTCTCTAATAATTAGTGATGTTGAGCAGCTTCTCATGTGCGTCTTGGCCATCTCTGTGACTTCTTTGAAGAAACGTCTCTTTAGATCTTCTGCCCATTTTTGTATTGGGTTGTTTGTTTTATTAATATTAAGCTGCATGAGCTGTCTATATATATTGGAGATTAAACCTTTGTCCATTGATTCGTTTGTGAACGTTTTCGCCCATTCTGAGGGTTGCCTTTTTCCATTCCCGTTTTTTTAACAAAGAAAGAAAGAAAGCAAAAGAAGCAGAACACTAATGTGCGTGAAATATGCCTCTTGAAACTGTCGTTTTGAAATATGGACGTCTTTTGAATTTTTTGGTCGGTATATGACCCCAGGATTTGTTTTCAGGGCAGGTGTCATTTACAGGCCGGTAATGATTTGGAATATCCACTGACCATTAGCGCTGGGATTAAAGCTGCAGTTGTGAGAAACGGCCACAAGGTGGCAGCAGTTCTCCCTTACCAAATCTGGTTACTAGGGCAGCAGAGCCTCAATGGAAGTCGCGTTCTAGATTGGCATGTAGAACGGAATGTGCCAGGAGAAAGCCCCTCAAGTGTGTCTCACTACTTCTTGTTCTTGTTTTTAATTTAATCTTTTATTTTTTATTACAGCAAGTTTGAGTACAACGTTTAGCTTGTTGTAGGTGTGCAAGAGGTGGTTCTTTTACACATATACATATGTCTGTTCTTCCTGGGATCCTTTTCCCATGTACGTTATGACAGAATGTTGAGTAGTCTTCTCTTGGTACTCCGTAGGTCTTTGGTGATTATATACGTCTACTGTGTTGGTATATGTCTGTTAACCCCAATATCGTAATGAATTCAATCCTCACACCTTTCCTTTGGTGAACCATAAGTTTCTTTAATGAATCTGTGATTGCCCTTCTCCGTGGAAATATCTGCCCTGGTATCAGTTTATAGGTAACACCTATAAGTGATATGATACGATATGTGTCTTTCACTTTCTGACTTACTCCAAGTCACGTGATTACCTCGAGACTCATCTACGGTGCTGCGAATGGCATTGTGTCCTTTTTTTCCTTGGCAAATATTCTGTCTTAGCGAGGTCCATTTTCTGCAATGTGATTCCCTGAGGGCTGAGGATTAGCTGCCCTGGGCAGCCTGACCCTGCCGGCAAGCCCTCCCCAGGTGTGCCTGGGTTGAGGTCAATATAAACAGCACTCCAGGCAGCAATAGCCCCTGCAGCTGTGCCTGACTCCATATTCTCTGCCCCGTCAGCAGTCTCGGGGCTGTGCTGGTGGGAGGGTGGGAGGGTCCACGGCTTTGTGGGTGGCCCGGTGTGAGTGGGGCTCTGCTGGACTTTCGGCAGGAGTTGCCAGGCTGCCACCTGTAAAGGAGAGGATGTGTCACCCATAACTTCCACTGGAATATCTCTCCGGGCTGAGGTGAGGAAGGAAAAAAAGGAGTGGGGGCCGGGACAGGAGGGGTATCTCAGGCAGGGCAATGGAAAGCTTCCAGAAGAGCGCCCGTGGCCAGGACCATCCTGGCTGACCTGCAGGCACCAAGTTGGCCTGCGTGCCGTCGCTGGTGTGGCTCCACGGCCCTCCCTCTAGGCTTTCAAGCCCTTGTACATATTCAGGTGTTTCACCTGGGAAGGGTGGGAACAGTTCAGCAGCATCTGGCCTGGGGCTCAGCTCACGTTTACTCACAGAGGCCTGGGCACGGTCTCCCAGCTTTGCAATAAGGACGCTCCTTGCGTGGGCGGGTGGGGCTGCTGGCTGTATGGGAGATGATTCCCCACCTCTGACCAATTTCAGAATTGTTTACCACTGGAGCAAGTGCCTTGGTAGTGTTTTCCTCTGTATAACTGTTAGGTTCAGTTTTTTTTTTTTTTTCTTTTTAGGTTCAAGTTAGATTTTATTCCTCTTTTATGTATTTATAGATATAAGCATGGAAATAATTCATTGTTATATATACATCAGTGTGAATGGAAGAACTTTTTTTCTGTTTTATTTTTACATTTTATTTTTAAAAATTTTGAAATTTAATTTTGTTTATTTTTTTATACAGTAGGTTTTTATTAGTTATCTATTTTATGCATATACATGTATACAGGTCAATCCCAATCTCCCAACTCATCCCACCACCACCACCCCATGGCTTCCCCCACTTTGTGTCCATACGTCTGTTCTCTACCTCTGTGTCTCTATTTCTGCCCTGCAAACCAGTTCATCTGTACCATTTTTCTAGGTTCCACATATAGGCATTAGTATACAATATTTGTTTTTCTCTTTCTGACTTACTTCACTCTGTATGACAGTCTCTAGATCCATCAACTTCTCTACAAATGACCCAGTTTCATTCCTTTTTATGGCTGAGTAATATTCCATTTTATATATGTACCACATCTTTATCCATTCGTCTGTCTGTGGGCATTTAGGTTGCTTCCATTACCTGGCTATTGTAAATAGTGCTGCAATGAACATTGTGGTGAATGTGTCTTTGTGATTTATGGTTTTCTCTGGGTATATGCCCAGAAGTGGGATTGCTGGATCCTATGGTAATTCTCTTTTTAGTTTTTTAAAGGAACCTCCATACTGTTCTCCATAGTGACTGTATCAATTTACATTCCCAACAATAGCGGAAGAGGGTTCCTTTTGTCCACACCCTCCCCAGAATTTGTTGTTTGTACATTATCTGATGATGCCGATTCTAACAGGTGTGAGGTCTTACCTCATTGTAGTTTTGATTTGCATTTCTCTAATAATTAGTGATGTTGAGCAGCTTCTCATGTGCGTCTTGGCCATCTCTGTGTCTTCTTTGAAGAAACGTCTCTTTAGATCTTCTGCCCATTTTTGTATTGGGTTGTTTGTTTTATTAATATTAAGCTGCATGAGCTGTTTATATATATTGGAGATTAAACCTTTGTCCATTGATTCGTTTGTGAACGTTTTCGCCCATTCTGAGGGTTGCCTTTTTCCATTCCCGTTTTTTTAACAAAGAAAGAAAGAAAGCAAAAGAAGCAGAACACTAATGTGCGTGAAATATGCCTCTTGAAACTGTCGTTTTGGAATATGGACGTCTTTTGAATTTTTTGGTCGATATATGACCCCAGGATTTGTTTTCAGGGCAGGTGTCATTTACAGGCCTGTAATGATTTGGAATATCCACTGACCATTAGCGCTGGGATTAAAGCTGCAGTTGTGAGAAACGGCCACAAGGTGGCAGCAGTTCTCCCTTACCAAATCTGGTTACTAGGGCAGCAGAGCCTCAATGGAAGTCGCGTTCTAGATTGGCATGTAGAACGGAATGTGCCAGGAGAAAGCCCCTCAAGTGTGTCTCACTACTTCTTGTTCTTGTTTTTAATTTAATCTTTTATTTTTTATTACAGCAAGTTTGAGTACAACGTTTAGCTTGTTGTAGGTGTGCAAGAGGTGGTTCTTTTACACATATACATATGTCTGTTCTTCCTGGGATCCTTTTCCCATGTACGTTATGACAGAATGTTGAGTAGTCTTCTCTTGGTACTCCGTAGGTCTTTGGTGATTATATACGTCTACTGTGTTTGTATATGTCTGTTAACCCCAATATCGTAATGAATTCAATCCTCACACCTTTCCTTTGGTGAACCATAAGTTTGTTTAATGAATCTGTGATTGCCCTTCTCCGTGGAAATATCTGCCCTGGTATCAATTTATAGGTAACACCTATAAGTGATATGATACGATATGTGTCTTTCACTTTCTGACTTACTCCAAGTCACGTGATTACCTCGAGACTCATCTACGGTGCTGCGAATGGCATTGTGTCCTTTTTTTCCTTGGCAAATATTCTGTCTCAGCGAGGTCCATTTTCTGCAATGTGATTCCCTGAGGGCTGAGGATTAGCTGCCCTGGGCAGCCTGACCCTGCCGGCAAGCCCTCCCCAGGTGTGCCTGGGTTGAGGTCAATATAAACAGCACTCCAGGCAGCAATAGCCCCTGCAGCTGTGCCTGACTCCATATTCTCTGCCCCGTCAGCAGTCTCGGGGCTGTGCTGGTGGGAGGGTGGGAGGGTCCACGGCTTTGTGGGTGGCCCGGTGTGAGTGGGGCTCTGCTGGACTTTCGGCAGGAGTTGCCAGGCTGCCACCTGTAAAGGAGAGGATGTGTCACCCATAACTTCCACTGGAATATCTCTCCGGGCTGAGGGGAGGAAGGAAAAAAAGGAGTGGGGGCCGGGACAGGAGGGGTATCTCAGGCAGGGCAATGGAAAGCTTCCAGAAGAGCGCCCGTGGCCAGGACCATCCTGGCTGACCTGCAGGCACCAAGTTGGCCTGCGTGCCGTCGCTGGTGTGGCTCCACGGCCCTCCCTCTAGGCTTTCAAGCCCTTGTACATATTCAGGTGTTTCACCTGGGAAGGGTGGGAACAGTTCAGCAGCATCTGGCCTGGGGCTCAGCTCACGTTTACTCACAGAGGCCTGGGCACGGTCTCCCAGCTTTGCAATAAGGACGCTCCTTGCGTGGGCGGGTGGGGCTGCTGGCTGTATGGGAGATGATTCCCCACCTCTGACCAATTTCAGAATTGTTTACCACTGGAGCAAGTGCCTTGGTAGTGTTTTCCTCTGTATAACTGTTAGGTTCAGTTTTTTTTTCTTTCTTTTTTGGTTCAAGTTAGATTTTATTCCTCTTTTATGTATTTATAGATATAAGCATGGAAATAATTCATTGTTATATATACATCAGTGTGAATGGAAGAACTTTTTTTCTGTTTTATTTTTACATTTTATTTTTAAAAATTTTGAAATTTAATTTTGTTTATTTTTTTATACAGTAGGTTATTATTAGTTATCTATTTTATGCATATACATGTATACAGGTCAATCCCAATCTCCCAACTCATCCCACCACCACCACCCCATGGCTTCCCCCACTTTGTGTCCATACGTCTGTTCTCTACCTCTGTGTCTCTATTTCTGCCCTGCAAACCAGTTCATCTGTACCATTTTTCTAGGTTCCACATATAGGCATTAGTATACAATATTTGTTTTTCTCTTTCTGACTTACTTCACTCTGTATGACAGTCTCTAGATCCATCAACTTCTCTACAAATGACCCAGTTTCATTCCTTTTTATGGCTGAGTAATATTCCATTTTATATATGTACCACATCTTTATCCATTCGTCTGTCTGTGGGCATTTAGGTTGCTTCCATTACCTGGCTATTGTAAATAGTGCTGCAATGAACATTGTGGTGAATGTGTCTTTGTGATTTATGGTTTTCTCTGGGTATATGCCCAGAAGTGGGATTGCTGGATCCTATGGTAATTCTCTTTTTAGTTTTTTAAAGGAACCTCCATACTGTTCTCCATAGTGACTGTATCAATTTACATTCCCACCAATAGCGGAAGAGGGTTCCTTTTGTCCACACCCTCCCCAGAATTTGTTGTTTGTACATTATCTGATGATGCCGATTCTAACAGGTGTGAGGTCTTACCTCATTGTAGTTTTGATTTGCATTTCTCTAATAATTAGTGATGTTGAGCAGCTTCTCATGTGCGTCTTGGCCATCTCTGTGTCTTCTTTGAAGAAACGTCTCTTTAGATCTTCTGCCCATTTTTGTATTGGGTTGTTTGTTTTATTAATATTAAGCTGCATGAGCTGTTTATATATATTGGAGATTAAACCTTTGTCCATTGATTCGTTTGTGAACGTTTTCGCCCATTCTGAGGGTTGCCTTTTTCCATTCCCGTTTTTTTAACAAAGAAAGAAAGAAAGCAAAAGAACCAGAACACTAATGTGCGTGAAATATGCCTCTTGAAACTGTCGTTTTGGAATATGGACGTCTTTTGAATTTTTTGGTCGATATATGACCCCAGGATTTGTTTTCAGGGCAGGTGTCATTTACAGGCCTGTAATGATTTGGAATATCCACTGACCATTAGCGCTGGGATTAAAGCTGCAGTTGTGAGAAACGGCCACAAGGTGGCAGCAGTTCTCCCTTACCAAATCTGGTTACTAGGGCAGCAGAGCCTCAATGGAAGTCGCGTTCTAGATTGGAATGTAGAACGGAATGTGTCAGGAGAAAGCCCCTCAAGTGTGTCTCACTACTTCTTGTTCTTGTTTTTAATTTAATTTTTTTTATTTTTTATTACAGCCAGTTTGAGTACAACGTTTAGCTTGTTGTAGGTGTGCAAGAGGTGGTTCTTTTACACATATACATATGTCTGTTCTTCCTGGGATCCTTTTTCCATGTACGTTATGACAGAATGTTGAGTAGTCTTCTCTTGGTACTCCGTAGGTCTTTGGTGATTATATACGTCTACTGTGTTGGTATATGTCTGTTAACCCCAATATCGTAATGAATTCAATCCTCACACCTTTCCTTTGGTGAACCATAAGTTTCTTTAATGAATCTGTGATTGCCCTTCTCCGTGGAAATATCTGCCCTGGTATCAATTTATAGGTAACACCTATAAGTGATATGATACGATATGTGTCTTTCACTTTCTGACTTACTCCAAGTCACGTGATTACCTCGAGACTCATCTACGGTGCTGCGAATGGCATTGTGTCCTTTTTTTCCTTGGCGAATATTCTGTCTTAGCGAGGTCCATTTTCTGCAATGTGATTCCCTGAGGGCTGAGGATTAGCTGCCCTGGGCAGCCTGACCCTGCCGGCAAGCCCTCCCCAGGTGTGCCTGGGTTGAGGTCAATATAAACAGCACTCCAGGCAGCAATAGCCCCTGCAGCTGTGCCTGACTCCATATTCTCTGCCCCGTCAGCAGTCTCGGGGCTGTGCTGGTGGGAGGGTGGGAGGGTCCACGGCTTTGTGGGTGGCCCGGTGTGAGTGGGGCTCTGCTGGACTTTCGGCAGGAGTTGCCAGGCTGCCACCTGTAAAGGAGAGGATGTGTCACCCATAACTTCCACTGGAATATCTCTCCGGGCTGAGGTGAGGAAGGAAAAAAAGGAGTGGGGGCCGGGACAGGAGGGGTATCTCAGGCAGGGCAATGGAAAGCTTCCAGAAGAGCGCCCGTGGCCAGGACCATCCTGGCTGACCTGCAGGCACCAAGTTGGCCTGCGTGCCGTCGCTGGTGTGGCTCCACGGCCCTCCCTCTAGGCTTTCAAGCCCTTGTACATATTCAGGTGTTTCACCTGGGAAGGGTGGGAACAGTTCAGCAGCATCTGGCCTGGGGCTCAGCTCACGTTTACTCACAGAGGCCTGGGCACGGTCTCCCAGCTTTGCAATAAGGACGCTCCTTGCGTGGGCGGGTGGGGCTGCTGGCTGTATGGGAGATGATTCCCCACCTCTGACCAATTTCAGAATTGTTTACCACTGGAGCAAGTGCCTTGGTAGTGTTTTCCTCTGTATAACTGTTAGGTTCAGTTTGTTTTTTTTTTCTTTTTTGGTTCAAGTTAGATTTTATTCCTCTTTTATGTATTTATAGATATAAGCATGGAAATAATTCATTGTTATATATACATCAGTGTGAATGGAAGAACTTTTTTTCTGTTTTATTTTTACATTTTATTTTTAAACATTTTGAAAGTTAATTTTGTTTATTTTTTTATACAGTAGGTTATTATTAGTTATCTATTTTATGCATATACATGTATACAGGTCAATCCCAATCTCCCAACTCATCCCACCACCACCACCCCATGGCTTCCCCCACTTTGTGTCCATACGTCTGTTCTCTACCTCTGTGTCTCTATTTCTGCCCTGCAAACCAGTTGATCTGTACCATTTTTCTAGGTTCCACATATAGGCATTAGTATACAATATTTGTTTTTCTCTTTCTGACTTACTTCACTCTGTATGACAGTCTCTAGATCCATCAACTTCTCTACAAATGACCCAGTTTCATTCCTTTTTATGGCTGAGTAATATTCCATTTTATATATGTACCACATCTTTATCCATTCGTCTGTCTGTGGGCATTTAGGTTGCTTCCATTACCTGGCTATTGTAAATAGTGCTGCAATGAACATTGTGGTGAATGTGTCTTTGTGATTTATGGTTTTCTCTGGGTATATGCCCAGAAGTGGGATTGCTGGATCCTATGGTAATTCTCTTTTTAGTTTTTTAAAGGAACCTCCATACTGTTCTCCATAGTGACTGTATCAATTTACATTCCCACCAATAGCGGAAGAGGGTTCCTTTTGTCCACACCCTCCCCAGAATTTGTTGTTTGTACATTATCTGATGATGCCGATTCTAACAGGTGTGAGGTCTTACCTCATTGTAGTTTTGATTTGCATTTCTCTAATAATTAGTGATGTTGAGCAGCTTCTCATGTGCGTCTTGGCCATCTCTGTGACTTCTTTGAAGAAACGTCTCTTTAGATCTTCTGCCCATTTTTGTATTGGGTTGTTTGTTTTATTAATATTAAGCTGCATGAGCTGTCTATATATATTGGAGATTAAACCTTTGTCCATTGATTCGTTTGTGAACGTTTTCGCCCATTCTGAGGGTTGCCTTTTTCCATTCCCGTTTTTTTAACAAAGAAAGAAAGAAAGCAAAAGAAGCAGAACACTAATGTGCGTGAAATATGCCTCTTGAAACTGTCGTTTTGAAATATGGACGTCTTTTGAATTTTTTGGTCGGTATATGACCCCAGGATTTGTTTTCAGGGCAGGTGTCATTTACAGGCCGGTAATGATTTGGAATATCCACTGACCATTAGCGCTGGGATTAAAGCTGCAGTTGTGAGAAACGGCCACAAGGTGGCAGCAGTTCTCCCTTACCAAATCTGGTTACTAGGGCAGCAGAGCCTCAATGGAAGTCGCGTTCTAGATTGGCATGTAGAACGGAATGTGCCAGGAGAAAGCCCCTCAAGTGTGTCTCACTACTTCTTGTTCTTGTTTTTAATTTAATCTTTTATTTTTTATTACAGCAAGTTTGAGTACAACGTTTAGCTTGTTGTAGGTGTGCAAGAGGTGGTTCTTTTACACATATACATATGTCTGTTCTTCCTGGGATCCTTTTCCCATGTACGTTATGACAGAATGTTGAGTAGTCTTCTCTTGGTACTCCGTAGGTCTTTGGTGATTATATACGTCTACTGTGTTGGTATATGTCTGTTAACCCCAATATCGTAATGAATTCAATCCTCACACCTTTCCTTTGGTGAACCATAAGTTTGTTTAATGAATCTGTGATTGCCCTTCTCCGTGGAAATATCTGCCCTGGTATCAGTTTATAGGTAACACCTATAAGTGATATGATACGATATGTGTCTTTCACTTTCTGACTTACTCCAAGTCACGTGATTACCTCGAGACTCATCTACGGTGCTGCGAATGGCATTGTGTCCTTTTTTTCCTTGGCGAATATTCTGTCTTAGCGAGGTCCATTTTCTGCAATGTGATTCCCTGAGGGCTGAGGATTAGCTGCCCTGGGCAGCCTGACCCTGCCGGCAAGCCCTCCCCAGGTGTGCCTGGGTTGAGGTCAATATAAACAGCACTCCAGGCAGCAATAGCCCCTGCAGCTGTGCCTGACTCCATATTCTCTGCCCCGTCAGCAGTCTCGGGGCTGTGCTGGTGGGAGGGTGGGAGGGTCCACGGCTTTGTGGGTGGCCCGGTGTGAGTGGGGCTCTGCTGGACTTTCGGCAGGAGTTGCCAGGCTGCCACCTGTAAAGGAGAGGATGTGTCACCCATAACTTCCACTGGAATATCTCTCCGGGCTGAGGTGAGGAAGGAAAAAAAGGAGTGGGGGCCGGGACAGGAGGGGTATCTCAGGCAGGGCAATGGAAAGCTTCCAGAAGAGCGCCCGTGGCCAGGACCATCCTGGCTGACCTGCAGGCACCAAGTTGGCCTGCGTGCCGTCGCTGGTGTGGCTCCACGGCCCTCCCTCTAGGCTTTCAAGCCCTTGTACATATTCAGGTGTTTCACCTGGGAAGGGTGGGAACAGTTCAGCAGCATCTGGCCTGGGGCTCAGCTCACGTTTACTCACAGAGGCCTGGGCACGGTCTCCCAGCTTTGCAATAAGGACGCTCCTTGCGTGGGCGGGTGGGGCTGCTGGCTGTATGGGAGATGATTCCCCACCTCTGACCAATTTCAGAATTGTTTACCACTGGAGCAAGTGCCTTGGTAGTGTTTTCCTCTGTATAACTGTTAGGTTCAGTTTTTTTTTTTTTCTTTTTAGGTTCAAGTTAGATTTTATTCCTCTTTTATGTATTTATAGATATAAGCATGGAAATAATTCATTGTTATATATACATCAGTGTGAATGGAAGAACTTTTTTTCTGTTTTATTTTTACATTTTATTTTTAAAAATTTTGAAATTTAATTTTGTTTATTTTTTTATACAGTAGGTTTTTATTAGTTATCTATTTTATGCATATACATGTATACAGGTCAATCCCAATCTCCCAACTCATCCCACCACCACCACCCCATGGCTTCCCCCACTTTGTGTCCATACGTCTGTTCTCTACCTCTGTGTCTCTATTTCTGCCCTGCAAACCAGTTCATCTGTACCATTTTTCTAGGTTCCACATATAGGCATTAGTATACAATATTTGTTTTTCTCTTTCTGACTTACTTCACTCTGTATGACAGTCTCTAGATCCATCAACTTCTCTACAAATGACCCAGTTTCATTCCTTTTTATGGCTGAGTAATATTCCATTTTATATATGTACCACATCTTTATCCATTCGTCTGTCTGTGGGCATTTAGGTTGCTTCCATTACCTGGCTATTGTAAATAGTGCTGCAATGAACATTGTGGTGAATGTGTCTTTGTGATTTATGGTTTTCTCTGGGTATATGCCCAGAAGTGGGATTGCTGGATCCTATGGTAATTCTCTTTTTAGTTTTTTAAAGGAACCTCCATACTGTTCTCCATAGTGACTGTATCAATTTACATTCCCACCAATAGCGGAAGAGGGTTCCTTTTGTCCACACCCTCCCCAGAATTTGTTGTTTGTACATTATCTGATGATGCCGATTCTAACAGGTGTGAGGTCTTACCTCATTGTAGTTTTGATTTGCATTTCTCTAATAATTAGTGATGTTGAGCAGCTTCTCATGTGCGTCTTGGCCATCTCTGTGACTTCTTTGAAGAAACGTCTCTTTAGATCTTCTGCCCATTTTTGTATTGGGTTGTTTGTTTTATTAATATTAAGCTGCATGAGCTGTCTATATATATTGGAGATTAAACCTTTGTCCATTGATTCGTTTGTGAACGTTTTCGCCCATTCTGAGGGTTGCCTTTTTCCATTCCCGTTTTTTTAACAAAGAAAGAAAGAAAGCAAAAGAAGCAGAACACTAATGTGCGTGAAATATGCCTCTTGAAACTGTCGTTTTGGAATATGGACGTCTTTTGAATTTTTTGGTCGATATATGACCCCAGGATTTGTTTTCAGGGCAGGTGTCATTTACAGGCCTGTAATGATTTGGAATATCCACTGACCATTAGCGCTGGGATTAAAGCTGCAGTTGTGAGAAACGGCCACAAGGTGGCAGCAGTTCTCCCTTACCAAATCTGGTTACTAGGGCAGCAGAGCCTCAATGGAAGTCGCGTTCTAGATTGGCATGTAGAACGGAATGTGCCAGGAGAAAGCCCCTCAAGTGTGTCTCACTACTTCTTGTTCTTGTTTTTAATTTAATCTTTTATTTTTTATTACAGCAAGTTTGAGTACAACGTTTAGCTTGTTGTAGGTGTGCAAGAGGTGGTTCTTTTACACATATACATATGTCTGTTCTTCCTGGGATCCTTTTCCCATGTACGTTATGACAGAATGTTGAGTAGTCTTCTCTTGGTACTCCGTAGGTCTTTGGTGATTATATACGTCTACTGTGTTGGTATATGTCTGTTAACCCCAATATCGTAATGAATTCAATCCTCACACCTTTCCTTTGGTGAACCATAAGTTTGTTTAATGAATCTGTGATTGCCCTTCTCCGTGGAAATATCTGCCCTGGTATCAGTTTATAGGTAACACCTATAAGTGATATGATACGATATGTGTCTTTCACTTTCTGACTTACTCCAAGTCACGTGATTACCTCGAGACTCATCTACGGTGCTGCGAATGGCATTGTGTCCTTTTTTTCCTTGGCGAATATTCTGTCTTAGCGAGGTCCATTTTCTGCAATGTGATTCCCTGAGGGCTGAGGATTAGCTGCCCTGGGCAGCCTGACCCTGCCGGCAAGCCCTCCCCAGGTGTGCCTGGGTTGAGGTCAATATAAACAGCACTCCAGGCAGCAATAGCCCCTGCAGCTGTGCCTGACTCCATATTCTCTGCCCCGTCAGCAGTCTCGGGGCTGTGCTGGTGGGAGGGTGGGAGGGTCCACGGCTTTGTGGGTGGCCCGGTGTGAGTGGGGCTCTGCTGGACTTTCGGCAGGAGTTGCCAGGCTGCCACCTGTACAGGAGAGGATGTGTCACCCATAACTTCCACTGGAATATCTCTCCGGGCTGAGGTGAGGAAGGAAAAAAAGGAGTGGGGGCCGGGACAGGAGGGGTATCTCAGGCAGGGCAATGGAAAGCTTCCAGAAGAGCGCCCGTGGCCAGGACCATCCTGGCTGACCTGCAGGCACCAAGTTGGCCTGCGTGCCGTCGCTGGTGTGGCTCCACGGCCCTCCCTCTAGGCTTTCAAGCCCTTGTACATATTCAGGTGTTTCACCTGGGAAGGGTGGGAACAGTTCAGCAGCATCTGGCCTGGGGCTCAGCTCACCTTTACTCACAGAGGCCTGGGCACGGTCTCCCAGCTTTGCAATAAGGACGCTCCTTGCGTGGGCGGGTGGGGCTGCTGGCTGTATGGGAGATGATTCCCCACCTCTGACCAATTTCAGAATTGTTTACCACTGGAGCAAGTGCCTTGGTAGTGTTTTCCTCTGTATAACTGTTAGGTTCAGTTTTTTTTTTTTTTCTTTTTTGGTTCAAGTTAGATTTTATTCCTCTTTTATGTATTTATAGATATAAGCATGGAAATAATTCATTGTTATATATACATCAGTGTGAATGGAAGAACTTTTTTTCTGTTTTATTTTTACATTTTATTTTTAAAAATTTTGAAATTTAATTTTGTTTATTTTTTTATACAGTAGGTTTTTATTAGTTATCTATTTTATGCATATACATGTATACAGGTCAATCCCAATCTCCCAACTCATCCCACCACCACCACCCCATGGCTTCCCCCACTTTGTGTCCATACGTCTGTTCTCTACCTCTGTGTCTCTATTTCTGCCCTGCAAACCAGTTCATCTGTACCATTTTTCTAGGTTCCACATATAGGCATTAGTATACAATATTTGTTTTTCTCTTTCTGACTTACTTCACTCTGTATGACAGTCTCTAGATCCATCAACTTCTCTACAAATGACCCAGTTTCATTCCTTTTTATGGCTGAGTAATATTCCATTTTATATATGTACCACATCTTTATCCATTCGTCTGTCTGTGGGCATTTAGGTTGCTTCCATTACCTGGCTATTGTAAATAGTGCTGCAATGAACATTGTGGTGAATGTGTCTTTGTGATTTATGGTTTTCTCTGGGTATATGCCCAGAAGTGGGATTGCTGGATCCTATGGTAATTCTCTTTTTAGTTTTTTAAAGGAACCTCCATACTGTTCTCCATAGTGACTGTATCAATTTACATTCCCACCAATAGCGGAAGAGGGTTCCTTTTGTCCACACCCTCCCCAGAATTTGTTGTTTGTACATTATCTGATGATGCCGATTCTAACAGGTGTGAGGTCTTACCTCATTGTAGTTTTGATTTGCATTTCTCTAATAATTAGTGATGTTGAGCAGCTTCTCATGTGCGTCTTGGCCATCTCTGTGACTTCTTTGAAGAAACGTCTCTTTAGATCTTCTGCCCATTTTTGTATTGGGTTGTTTGTTTTATTAATATTAAGCTGCATGAGCTGTCTATATATATTGGAGATTAAACCTTTGTCCATTGATTCGTTTGTGAACGTTTTCGCCCATTCTGAGGGTTGCCTTTTTCCATTCCCGTTTTTTTAACAAAGAAAGAAAGAAAGCAAAAGAAGCAGAACACTAATGTGCGTGAAATATGCCTCTTGAAACTGTCGTTTTGAAATATGGACGTCTTTTGAATTTTTTGGTCGGTATATGACCCCAGGATTTGTTTTCAGGGCAGGTGTCATTTACAGGCCGGTAATGATTTGGAATATCCACTGACCATTAGCGCTGGGATTAAAGCTGCAGTTGTGAGAAACGGCCACAAGGTGGCAGCAGTTCTCCCTTACCAAATCTGGTTACTAGGGCAGCAGAGCCTCAATGGAAGTCGCGTTCTAGATTGGCATGTAGAACGGAATGTGCCAGGAGAAAGCCCCTCAAGTGTGTCTCACTACTTCTTGTTCTTGTTTTTAATTTAATCTTTTATTTTTTATTACAGCAAGTTTGAGTACAACGTTTAGCTTGTTGTAGGTGTGCAAGAGGTGGTTCTTTTACACATATACATATGTCTGTTCTTCCTGGGATCCTTTTCCCATGTACGTTATGACAGAATGTTGAGTAGTCTTCTCTTGGTACTCCGTAGGTCTTTGGTGATTATATACGTCTACTGTGTTGGTATATGTCTGTTAACCCCAATATCGTAATGAATTCAATCCTCACACCTTTCCTTTGGTGAACCATAAGTTTGTTTAATGAATCTGTGATTGCCCTTCTCCGTGGAAATATCTGCCCTGGTATCAGTTTATAGGTAACACCTATAAGTGATATGATACGATATGTGTCTTTCACTTTCTGACTTACTCCAAGTCACGTGATTACCTCGAGACTCATCTACGGTGCTGCGAATGGCATTGTGTCCTTTTTTTCCTTGGCGAATATTCTGTCTTAGCGAGGTCCATTTTCTGCAATGTGATTCCCTGAGGGCTGAGGATTAGCTGCCCTGGGCAGCCTGACCCTGCCGGCAAGCCCTCCCCAGGTGTGCCTGGGTTGAGGTCAATATAAACAGCACTCCAGGCAGCAATAGCCCCTGCAGCTGTGCCTGACTCCATATTCTCTGCCCCGTCAGCAGTCTCGGGGCTGTGCTGGTGGGAGGGTGGGAGGGTCCACGGCTTTGTGGGTGGCCCGGTGTGAGTGGGGCTCTGCTGGACTTTCGGCAGGAGTTGCCAGGCTGCCACCTGTAAAGGAGAGGATGTGTCACCCATAACTTCCACTGGAATATCTCTCCGGGCTGAGGTGAGGAAGGAAAAAAAGGAGTGGGGGCCGGGACAGGAGGGGTATCTCAGGCAGGGCAATGGAAAGCTTCCAGAAGAGCGCCCGTGGCCAGGACCATCCTGGCTGACCTGCAGGCACCAAGTTGGCCTGCGTGCCGTCGCTGGTGTGGCTCCACGGCCCTCCCTCTAGGCTTTCAAGCCCTTGTACATATTCAGGTGTTTCACCTGGGAAGGGTGGGAACAGTTCAGCAGCATCTGGCCTGGGGCTCAGCTCACGTTTACTCACAGAGGCCTGGGCACGGTCTCCCAGCTTTGCAATAAGGACGCTCCTTGCGTGGGCGGGTGGGGCTGCTGGCTGTATGGGAGATGATTCCCCACCTCTGACCAATTTCAGAATTGTTTACCACTGGAGCAAGTGCCTTGGTAGTGTTTTCCTCTGTATAACTGTTAGGTTCAGTTTTTTTTTTTTTCTTTTTAGGTTCAAGTTAGATTTTATTCCTCTTTTATGTATTTATAGATATAAGCATGGAAATAATT
Organism: Mesoplodon bidens; assembly: GCF_964165515.1. Taxonomy (NCBI): domain Eukaryota; kingdom Metazoa; phylum Chordata; class Mammalia; order Artiodactyla; family Ziphiidae; genus Mesoplodon; species Mesoplodon bidens. The sequence goes on from NW_027672081.1 coordinate 760,194, forward strand.
CATTGTTATATATACATCAGTGTGAATGGAAGAACTTTTTTTCTGTTTTATTTTTACATTTTATTTTTAAAAATTTTGAAATTTAATTTTGTTTATTTTTTTATACAGTAGGTTTTTATTAGTTATCTATTTTATGCATATACATGTATACAGGTCAATCCCAATCTCCCAACTCATCCCACCACCACCACCCCATGGCTTCCCCCACTTTGTGTCCATACGTCTGTTCTCTACCTCTGTGTCTCTATTTCTGCCCTGCAAACCAGTTCATCTGTACCATTTTTCTAGGTTCCACATATAGGCATTAGTATACAATATTTGTTTTTCTCTTTCTGACTTACTTCACTCTGTATGACAGTCTCTAGATCCATCAACTTCTCTACAAATGACCCAGTTTCATTCCTTTTTATGGCTGAGTAATATTCCATTTTATATATGTACCACATCTTTATCCATTCGTCTGTCTGTGGGCATTTAGGTTGCTTCCATTACCTGGCTATTGTAAATAGTGCTGCAATGAACATTGTGGTGAATGTGTCTTTGTGATTTATGGTTTTCTCTGGGTATATGCCCAGAAGTGGGATTGCTGGATCCTATGGTAATTCTCTTTTTAGTTTTTTAAAGGAACCTCCATACTGTTCTCCATAGTGACTGTATCAATTTACATTCCCACCAATAGCGGAAGAGGGTTCCTTTTGTCCACACCCTCCCCAGAATTTGTTGTTTGTACATTATCTGATGATGCCGATTCTAACAGGTGTGAGGTCTTACCTCATTGTAGTTTTGATTTGCATTTCTCTAATAATTAGTGATGTTGAGCAGCTTCTCATGTGCGTCTTGGCCATCTCTGTGACTTCTTTGAAGAAACGTCTCTTTAGATCTTCTGCCCATTTTTGTATTGGGTTGTTTGTTTTATTAATATTAAGCTGCATGAGCTGTCTATATATATTGGAGATTAAACCTTTGTCCATTGATTCGTTTGTGAACGTTTTCGCCCATTCTGAGGGTTGCCTTTTTCCATTCCCGTTTTTTTAACAAAGAAAGAAAGAAAGCAAAAGAAGCAGAACACTAATGTGCGTGAAATATGCCTCTTGAAACTGTCGTTTTGGAATATGGACGTCTTTTGAATTTTTTGGTCGATATATGACCCCAGGATTTGTTTTCAGGGCAGGTGTCATTTACAGGCCTGTAATGATTTGGAATATCCACTGACCATTAGCGCTGGGATTAAAGCTGCAGTTGTGAGAAACGGCCACAAGGTGGCAGCAGTTCTCCCTTACCAAATCTGGTTACTAGGGCAGCAGAGCCTCAATGGAAGTCGCGTTCTAGATTGGCATGTAGAACGGAATGTGCCAGGAGAAAGCCCCTCAAGTGTGTCTCACTACTTCTTGTTCTTGTTTTTAATTTAATCTTTTATTTTTTATTACAGCAAGTTTGAGTACAACGTTTAGCTTGTTGTAGGTGTGCAAGAGGTGGTTCTTTTACACATATACATATGTCTGTTCTTCCTGGGATCCTTTTCCCATGTACGTTATGACAGAATGTTGAGTAGTCTTCTCTTGGTACTCCGTAGGTCTTTGGTGATTATATACGTCTACTGTGTTGGTATATGTCTGTTAACCCCAATATCGTAATGAATTCAATCCTCACACCTTTCCTTTGGTGAACCATAAGTTTGTTTAATGAATCTGTGATTGCCCTTCTCCGTGGAAATATCTGCCCTGGTATCAGTTTATAGGTAACACCTATAAGTGATATGATACGATATGTGTCTTTCACTTTCTGACTTACTCCAAGTCACGTGATTACCTCGAGACTCATCTACGGTGCTGCGAATGGCATTGTGTCCTTTTTTTCCTTGGCGAATATTCTGTCTTAGCGAGGTCCATTTTCTGCAATGTGATTCCCTGAGGGCTGAGGATTAGCTGCCCTGGGCAGCCTGACCCTGCCGGCAAGCCCTCCCCAGGTGTGCCTGGGTTGAGGTCAATATAAACAGCACTCCAGGCAGCAATAGCCCCTGCAGCTGTGCCTGACTCCATATTCTCTGCCCCGTCAGCAGTCTCGGGGCTGTGCTGGTGGGAGGGTGGGAGGGTCCACGGCTTTGTGGGTGGCCCGGTGTGAGTGGGGCTCTGCTGGACTTTCGGCAGGAGTTGCCAGGCTGCCACCTGTACAGGAGAGGATGTGTCACCCATAACTTCCACTGGAATATCTCTCCGGGCTGAGGTGAGGAAGGAAAAAAAGGAGTGGGGGCCGGGACAGGAGGGGTATCTCAGGCAGGGCAATGGAAAGCTTCCAGAAGAGCGCCCGTGGCCAGGACCATCCTGGCTGACCTGCAGGCACCAAGTTGGCCTGCGTGCCGTCGCTGGTGTGGCTCCACGGCCCTCCCTCTAGGCTTTCAAGCCCTTGTACATATTCAGGTGTTTCACCTGGGAAGGGTGGGAACAGTTCAGCAGCATCTGGCCTGGGGCTCAGCTCACCTTTACTCACAGAGGCCTGGGCACGGTCTCCCAGCTTTGCAATAAGGACGCTCCTTGCGTGGGCGGGTGGGGCTGCTGGCTGTATGGGAGATGATTCCCCACCTCTGACCAATTTCAGAATTGTTTACCACTGGAGCAAGTGCCTTGGTAGTGTTTTCCTCTGTATAACTGTTAGGTTCAGTTTTTTTTTTTTTTCTTTTTTGGTTCAAGTTAGATTTTATTCCTCTTTTATGTATTTATAGATATAAGCATGGAAATAATTCATTGTTATATATACATCAGTGTGAATGGAAGAACTTTTTTTCTGTTTTATTTTTACATTTTATTTTTAAAAATTTTGAAATTTAATTTTGTTTATTTTTTTATACAGTAGGTTTTTATTAGTTATCTATTTTATGCATATACATGTATACAGGTCAATCCCAATCTCCCAACTCATCCCACCACCACCACCCCATGGCTTCCCCCACTTTGTGTCCATACGTCTGTTCTCTACCTCTGTGTCTCTATTTCTGCCCTGCAAACCAGTTCATCTGTACCATTTTTCTAGGTTCCACATATAGGCATTAGTATACAATATTTGTTTTTCTCTTTCTGACTTACTTCACTCTGTATGACAGTCTCTAGATCCATCAACTTCTCTACAAATGACCCAGTTTCATTCCTTTTTATGGCTGAGTAATATTCCATTTTATATATGTACCACATCTTTATCCATTCGTCTGTCTGTGGGCATTTAGGTTGCTTCCATTACCTGGCTATTGTAAATAGTGCTGCAATGAACATTGTGGTGAATGTGTCTTTGTGATTTATGGTTTTCTCTGGGTATATGCCCAGAAGTGGGATTGCTGGATCCTATGGTAATTCTCTTTTTAGTTTTTTAAAGGAACCTCCATACTGTTCTCCATAGTGACTGTATCAATTTACATTCCCACCAATAGCGGAAGAGGGTTCCTTTTGTCCACACCCTCCCCAGAATTTGTTGTTTGTACATTATCTGATGATGCCGATTCTAACAGGTGTGAGGTCTTACCTCATTGTAGTTTTGATTTGCATTTCTCTAATAATTAGTGATGTTGAGCAGCTTCTCATGTGCGTCTTGGCCATCTCTGTGACTTCTTTGAAGAAACGTCTCTTTAGATCTTCTGCCCATTTTTGTATTGGGTTGTTTGTTTTATTAATATTAAGCTGCATGAGCTGTCTATATATATTGGAGATTAAACCTTTGTCCATTGATTCGTTTGTGAACGTTTTCGCCCATTCTGAGGGTTGCCTTTTTCCATTCCCGTTTTTTTAACAAAGAAAGAAAGAAAGCAAAAGAAGCAGAACACTAATGTGCGTGAAATATGCCTCTTGAAACTGTCGTTTTGAAATATGGACGTCTTTTGAATTTTTTGGTCGGTATATGACCCCAGGATTTGTTTTCAGGGCAGGTGTCATTTACAGGCCGGTAATGATTTGGAATATCCACTGACCATTAGCGCTGGGATTAAAGCTGCAGTTGTGAGAAACGGCCACAAGGTGGCAGCAGTTCTCCCTTACCAAATCTGGTTACTAGGGCAGCAGAGCCTCAATGGAAGTCGCGTTCTAGATTGGCATGTAGAACGGAATGTGCCAGGAGAAAGCCCCTCAAGTGTGTCTCACTACTTCTTGTTCTTGTTTTTAATTTAATATTTTATTTTTTATTACAGCAAGTTTGAGTACAACGTTTAGCTTGTTGTAGGTGTGCAAGAGGTGGTTCTTTTACACATATACATATGTCTGTTCTTCCTGGGATCCTTTTCCCATGTACGTTATGACAGAATGTTGAGTAGTCTTCTCTTGGTACTCCGTAGGTCTTTGGTGATTATATACGTCTACTGTGTTGGTATATGTCTGTTAACCCCAATATCGTAATGAATTCAATCCTCACACCTTTCCTTTGGTGAACCATAAGTTTGTTTAATGAATCTGTGATTGCCCTTCTCCGTGGAAATATCTGCCCTGGTATCAGTTTATAGGTAACACCTATAAGTGATATGATACGATATGTGTCTTTCACTTTCTGACTTACTCCAAGTCACGTGATTACCTCGAGACTCATCTACGGTGCTGCGAATGGCATTGTGTCCTTTTTTTCCTTGGCGAATATTCTGTCTTAGCGAGGTCCATTTTCTGCAATGTGATTCCCTGAGGGCTGAGGATTAGCTGCCCTGGGCAGCCTGACCCTGCCGGCAAGCCCTCCCCAGGTGTGCCTGGGTTGAGGTCAATATAAACAGCACTCCAGGCAGCAATAGCCCCTGCAGCTGTGCCTGACTCCATATTCTCTGCCCCGTCAGCAGTCTCGGGGCTGTGCTGGTGGGAGGGTGGGAGGGTCCACGGCTTTGTGGGTGGCCCGGTGTGAGTGGGGCTCTGCTGGACTTTCGGCAGGAGTTGCCAGGCTGCCACCTGTACAGGAGAGGATGTGTCACCCATAACTTCCACTGGAATATCTCTCCGGGCTGAGGTGAGGAAGGAAAAAAAGGAGTGGGGGCCGGGACAGGAGGGGTATCTCAGGCAGGGCAATGGAAAGCTTCCAGAAGAGCGCCCGTGGCCAGGACCATCCTGGCTGACCTGCAGGCACCAAGTTGGCCTGCGTGCCGTCGCTGGTGTGGCTCCACGGCCCTCCCTCTAGGCTTTCAAGCCCTTGTACATATTCAGGTGTTTCACCTGGGAAGGGTGGGAACAGTTCAGCAGCATCTGGCCTGGGGCTCAGCTCACCTTTACTCACAGAGGCCTGGGCACGGTCTCCCAGCTTTGCAATAAGGACGCTCCTTGCGTGGGCGGGTGGGGCTGCTGGCTGTATGGGAGATGATTCCCCACCTCTGACCAATTTCAGAATTGTTTACCACTGGAGCAAGTGCCTTGGTAGTGTTTTCCTCTGTATAACTGTTAGGTTCAGTTTTTTTTTTTTTTCTTTTTTGGTTCAAGTTAGATTTTATTCCTCTTTTATGTATTTATAGATATAAGCATGGAAATAATTCATTGTTATATATACATCAGTGTGAATGGAAGAACTTTTTTTCTGTTTTATTTTTACATTTTATTTTTAAAAATTTTGAAATTTAATTTTGTTTATTTTTTTATACAGTAGGTTTTTATTAGTTATCTATTTTATGCATATACATGTATACAGGTCAATCCCAATCTCCCAACTCATCCCACCACCACCACCCCATGGCTTCCCCCACTTTGTGTCCATACGTCTGTTCTCTACCTCTGTGTCTCTATTTCTGCCCTGCAAACCAGTTCATCTGTACCATTTTTCTAGGTTCCACATATAGGCATTAGTATACAATATTTGTTTTTCTCTTTCTGACTTACTTCACTCTGTATGACAGTCTCTAGATCCATCAACTTCTCTACAAATGACCCAGTTTCATTCCTTTTTATGGCTGAGTAATATTCCATTTTATATATGTACCACATCTTTATCCATTCGTCTGTCTGTGGGCATTTAGGTTGCTTCCATTACCTGGCTATTGTAAATAGTGCTGCAATGAACATTGTGGTGAATGTGTCTTTGTGATTTATGGTTTTCTCTGGGTATATGCCCAGAAGTGGGATTGCTGGATCCTATGGTAATTCTCTTTTTAGTTTTTTAAAGGAACCTCCATACTGTTCTCCATAGTGACTGTATCAATTTACATTCCCACCAATAGCGGAAGAGGGTTCCTTTTGTCCACACCCTCCCCAGAATTTGTTGTTTGTACATTATCTGATGATGCCGATTCTAACAGGTGTGAGGTCTTACCTCATTGTAGTTTTGATTTGCATTTCTCTAATAATTAGTGATGTTGAGCAGCTTCTCATGTGCGTCTTGGCCATCTCTGTGACTTCTTTGAAGAAACGTCTCTTTAGATCTTCTGCCCATTTTTGTATTGGGTTGTTTGTTTTATTAATATTAAGCTGCATGAGCTGTCTATATATATTGGAGATTAAACCTTTGTCCATTGATTCGTTTGTGAACGTTTTCGCCCATTCTGAGGGTTGCCTTTTTCCATTCCCGTTTTTTTAACAAAGAAAGAAAGAAAGCAAAAGAAGCAGAACACTAATGTGCGTGAAATATGCCTCTTGAAACTGTCGTTTTGAAATATGGACGTCTTTTGAATTTTTTGGTCGGTATATGACCCCAGGATTTGTTTTCAGGGCAGGTGTCATTTACAGGCCGGTAATGATTTGGAATATCCACTGACCATTAGCGCTGGGATTAAAGCTGCAGTTGTGAGAAACGGCCACAAGGTGGCAGCAGTTCTCCCTTACCAAATCTGGTTACTAGGGCAGCAGAGCCTCAATGGAAGTCGCGTTCTAGATTGGCATGTAGAACGGAATGTGCCAGGAGAAAGCCCCTCAAGTGTGTCTCACTACTTCTTGTTCTTGTTTTTAATTTAATATTTTATTTTTTATTACAGCAAGTTTGAGTACAACGTTTAGCTTGTTGTAGGTGTGCAAGAGGTGGTTCTTTTACACATATACATATGTCTGTTCTTCCTGGGATCCTTTTCCCATGTACGTTATGACAGAATGTTGAGTAGTCTTCTCTTGGTACTCCGTAGGTCTTTGGTGATTATATACGTCTACTGTGTTGGTATATGTCTGTTAACCCCAATATCGTAATGAATTCAATCCTCACACCTTTCCTTTGGTGAACCATAAGTTTGTTTAATGAATCTGTGATTGCCCTTCTCCGTGGAAATATCTGCCCTGGTATCAGTTTATAGGTAACACCTATAAGTGATATGATACGATATGTGTCTTTCACTTTCTGACTTACTCCAAGTCACGTGATTACCTCGAGACTCATCTACGGTGCTGCGAATGGCATTGTGTCCTTTTTTTCCTTGGCGAATATTCTGTCTTAGCGAGGTCCATTTTCTGCAATGTGATTCCCTGAGGGCTGAGGATTAGCTGCCCTGGGCAGCCTGACCCTGCCGGCAAGCCCTCCCCAGGTGTGCCTGGGTTGAGGTCAATATAAACAGCACTCCAGGCAGCAATAGCCCCTGCAGCTGTGCCTGACTCCATATTCTCTGCCCCGTCAGCAGTCTCGGGGCTGTGCTGGTGGGAGGGTGGGAGGGTCCACGGCTTTGTGGGTGGCCCGGTGTGAGTGGGGCTCTGCTGGACTTTCGGCAGGAGTTGCCAGGCTGCCACCTGTAAAGGAGAGGATGTGTCACCCATAACTTCCACTGGAATATCTCTCCGGGCTGAGGTGAGGAAGGAAAAAAAGGAGTGGGGGCCGGGACAGGAGGGGTATCTCAGGCAGGGCAATGGAAAGCTTCCAGAAGAGCGCCCGTGGCCAGGACCATCCTGGCTGACCTGCAGGCACCAAGTTGGCCTGCGTGCCGTCGCTGGTGTGGCTCCACGGCCCTCCCTCTAGGCTTTCAAGCCCTTGTACATATTCAGGTGTTTCACCTGGGAAGGGTGGGAACAGTTCAGCAGCATCTGGCCTGGGGCTCAGCTCACGTTTACTCACAGAGGCCTGGGCACGGTCTCCCAGCTTTGCAATAAGGACGCTCCTTGCGTGGGCGGGTGGGGCTGCTGGCTGTATGGGAGATGATTCCCCACCTCTGACCAATTTCAGAATTGTTTACCACTGGAGCAAGTGCCTTGGTAGTGTTTTCCTCTGTATAACTGTTAGGTTCAGTTTTTTTTTTTTTTTCTTTTTAGGTTCAAGTTAGATTTTATTCCTCTTTTATGTATTTATAGATATAAGCATGGAAATAATTCATTGTTATATATACATCAGTGTGAATGGAAGAACTTTTTTTCTGTTTTATTTTTACATTTTATTTTTAAAAATTTTGAAATTTAATTTTGTTTATTTTTTTATACAGTAGGTTTTTATTAGTTATCTATTTTATGCATATACATGTATACAGGTCAATCCCAATCTCCCAACTCATCCCACCACCACCACCCCATGGCTTCCCCCACTTTGTGTCCATACGTCTGTTCTCTACCTCTGTGTCTCTATTTCTGCCCTGCAAACCAGTTCATCTGTACCATTTTTCTAGGTTCCACATATAGGCATTAGTATACAATATTTGTTTTTCTCTTTCTGACTTACTTCACTCTGTATGACAGTCTCTAGATCCATCAACTTCTCTACAAATGACCCAGTTTCATTCCTTTTTATGGCTGAGTAATATTCCATTTTATATATGTACCACATCTTTATCCATTCGTCTGTCTGTGGGCATTTAGGTTGCTTCCATTACCTGGCTATTGTAAATAGTGCTGCAATGAACATTGTGGTGAATGTGTCTTTGTGATTTATGGTTTTCTCTGGGTATATGCCCAGAAGTGGGATTGCTGGATCCTATGGTAATTCTCTTTTTAGTTTTTTAAAGGAACCTCCATACTGTTCTCCATAGTGACTGTATCAATTTACATTCCCACCAATAGCGGAAGAGGGTTCCTTTTGTCCACACCCTCCCCAGAATTTGTTGTTTGTACATTATCTGATGATGCCGATTCTAACAGGTGTGAGGTCTTACCTCATTGTAGTTTTGATTTGCATTTCTCTAATAATTAGTGATGTTGAGCAGCTTCTCATGTGCGTCTTGGCCATCTCTGTGTCTTCTTTGAAGAAACGTCTCTTTAGATCTTCTGCCCATTTTTGTATTGGGTTGTTTGTTTTATTAATATTAAGCTGCATGAGCTGTTTATATATATTGGAGATTAAACCTTTGTCCATTGATTCGTTTGTGAACGTTTTCGCCCATTCTGAGGGTTGCCTTTTTCCATTCCCGTTTTTTTAACAAAGAAAGAAAGAAAGCAAAAGAAGCAGAACACTAATGTGCGTGAAATATGCCTCTTGAAACTGTCGTTTTGGAATATGGACGTCTTTTGAATTTTTTGGTCGATATATGACCCCAGGATTTGTTTTCAGGGCAGGTGTCATTTACAGGCCTGTAATGATTTGGAATATCCACTGACCATTAGCGCTGGGATTAAAGCTGCAGTTGTGAGAAACGGCCACAAGGTGGCAGCAGTTCTCCCTTACCAAATCTGGTTACTAGGGCAGCAGAGCCTCAATGGAAGTCGCGTTCTAGATTGGAATGTAGAACGGAATGTGTCAGGAGAAAGCCCCTCAAGTGTGTCTCACTACTTCTTGTTCTTGTTTTTAATTTAATTTTTTTTATTTTTTATTACAGCAAGTTTGAGTACAACGTTTAGCTTGTTGTAGGTGTGCAAGAGGTGGTTCTTTTACACATATACATATGTCTGTTCTTCCTGGGATCCTTTTCCCATGTACGTTATGACAGAATGTTGAGTAGTCTTCTCTTGGTACTCCGTAGGTCTTTGGTGATTATATACGTCTACTGTGTTGGTATATGTCTGTTAACCCCAATATCGTAATGAATTCAATCCTCACACCTTTCCTTTGGTGAACCATAAGTTTGTTTAATGAATCTGTGATTGCCCTTCTCCGTGGAAATATCTGCCCTGGTATCAATTTATAGGTAACACCTATAAGTGATATGATACGATATGTGTCTTTCACTTTCTGACTTACTCCAAGTCACGTGATTACCTCGAGACTCATCTACGGTGCTGCGAATGGCATTGTGTCCTTTTTTTCCTTGGCGAATATTCTGTCTTAGCGAGGTCCATTTTCTGCAATGTGATTCCCTGAGGGCTGAGGATTAGCTGCCCTGGGCAGCCTGACCCTGCCGGCAAGCCCTCCCCAGGTGTGCCTGGGTTGAGGTCAATATAAACAGCACTCCAGGCAGCAATAGCCCCTGCAGCTGTGCCTGACTCCATATTCTCTGCCCCGTCAGCAGTCTCGGGGCTGTGCTGGTGGGAGGGTGGGAGGGTCCACGGCTTTGTGGGTGGCCCGGTGTGAGTGGGGCTCTGCTGGACTTTCGGCAGGAGTTGCCAGGCTGCCACCTGTAAAGGAGAGGATGTGTCACCCATAACTTCCACTGGAATATCTCTCCGGGCTGAGGTGAGGAAGGAAAAAAAGGAGTGGGGGCCGGGACAGGAGGGGTATCTCAGGCAGGGCAATGGAAAGCTTCCAGAAGAGCGCCCGTGGCCAGGACCATCCTGGCTGACCTGCAGGCACCAAGTTGGCCTGCGTGCCGTCGCTGGTGTGGCTCCACGGCCCTCCCTCTAGGCTTTCAAGCCCTTGTACATATTCAGGTGTTTCACCTGGGAAGGGTGGGAACAGTTCAGCAGCATCTGGCCTGGGGCTCAGCTCACGTTTACTCACAGAGGCCTGGGCACGGTCTCCCAGCTTTGCAATAAGGACGCTCCTTGCGTGGGCGGGTGGGGCTGCTGGCTGTATGGGAGATGATTCCCCACCTCTGACCAATTTCAGAATTGTTTACCACTGGAGCAAGTGCCTTGGTAGTGTTTTCCTCTGTATAACTGTTAGGTTCAGTTTTTTTTTTTCTTTTTTGGTTCAAGTTAGATTTTATTCCTCTTTTATGTATTTATAGATATAAGCATGGAAATAATTCATTGTTATATATACATCAGTGTGAATGGAAGAACTTTTTTTCTGTTTTATTTTTACATTTTATTTTTAAAAATTTTGAAATTTACTTTTGTTTATTTTTTTATACAGTAGGTTATTATTAGTTATCTATTTTATGCATATACATGTATACAGGTCAATCCCAATCTCCCAACTCATCCCACCACCACCACCCCATGGCTTCCCCCACTTTGTGTCCATACGTCTGTTCTCTACCTCTGTGTCTCTATTTCTGCCCTGCAAACCAGTTCATCTGTACCATTTTTCTAGGTTCCACATATAGGCATTAGTATACAATATTTGTTTTTCTCTTTCTGACTTACTTCACTCTGTATGACAGTCTCTAGATCCATCAACTTCTCTACAAATGACCCAGTTTCATTCCTTTTTATGGCTGAGTAATATTCCATTTTATATATGTACCACATCTTTATCCATTCGTCTGTCTGTGGGCATTTAGGTTGCTTCCATTACCTGGCTATTGTAAATAGTGCTGCAATGAACATTGTGGTGAATGTGTCTTTGTGATTTATGGTTTTCTCTGGGTATATGCCCAGAAGTGGGATTGCTGGATCCTATGGTAATTCTCTTTTTAGTTTTTTAAAGGAACCTCCATACTGTTCTCCATAGTGACTGTATCAATTTACATTCCCACCAATAGCGGAAGAGGGTTCCTTTTGTCCACACCCTCCCCAGAATTTGTTGTTTGTACATTATCTGATGATGCCGATTCTAACAGGTGTGAGGTCTTACCTCATTGTAGTTTTGATTTGCATTTCTCTAATAATTAGTGATGTTGAGCAGCTTCTCATGTGCGTCTTGGCCATCTCTGTGACTTCTTTGAAGAAACGTCTCTTTAGATCTTCTGCCCATTTTTGTATTGGGTTGTTTGTTTTATTAATATTAAGCTGCATGAGCTGTCTATATATATTGGAGATTAAACCTTTGTCCATTGATTCGTTTGTGAACGTTTTCGCCCATTCTGAGGGTTGCCTTTTTCCATTCCCGTTTTTTTAACAAAGAAAGAAAGAAAGCAAAAGAAGCAGAACACTAATGTGCGTGAAATATGCCTCTTGAAACTGTCGTTTTGAAATATGGACGTCTTTTGAATTTTTTGGTCGATATATGACCCCAGGATTTGTTTTCAGGGCAGGTGTCATTTACAGGCCGGTAATGATTTGGAATATCCACTGACCATTAGCGCTGGGATTAAAGCTGCAGTTGTGAGAAACGGCCACAAGGTGGCAGCAGTTCTCCCTTACCAAATCTGGTTACTAGGGCAGCAGAGCCTCAATGGAAGTCGCGTTCTAGATTGGCATGTAGAACGGAATGTGCCAGGAGAAAGCCCCTCAAGTGTGTCTCACTACTTCTTGTTCTTGTTTTTAATTTAATCTTTTATTTTTTATTACAGCAAGTTTGAGTACAACGTTTAGCTTGTTGTAGGTGTGCAAAAGGTGGTTCTTTTACACATATACATATGTCTGTTCTTCCTGGGATCCTTTTCCCATGTACGTTATGACAGAATGTTGAGTAGTCTTCTCTTGGTACTCCGTAGGTCTTTGGTGATTATATACGTCTACTGTGTTTGTATATGTCTGTTAACCCCAATATCGTAATGAATTCAATCCTCACACCTTTCCTTTGGTGAACCATAAGTTTGTTTAATGAATCTGTGATTGCCCTTCTCCGTGGAAATATCTGCCCTGGTATCAATTTATAGGTAACACCTATAAGTGATATGATACGATATGTGTCTTTCACTTTCTGACTTACTCCAAGTCACGTGATTACCTCGAGACTCATCTACGGTGCTGCGAATGGCATTGTGTCCTTTTTTTCCTTGGCGAATATTCTGTCTTAGCGAGGTCCATTTTCTGCAATGTGATTCCCTGAGGGCTGAGGATTAGCTGCCCTGGGCAGCCTGACCCTGCCGGCAAGCCCTCCCCAGGTGTGCCTGGGTTGAGGTCAATATAAACAGCACTCCAGGCAGCAATAGCCCCTGCAGCTGTGCCTGACTCCATATTCTCTGCCCCGTCAGCAGTCTCGGGGCTGTGCTGGTGGGAGGGTGGGAGGGTCCACGGCTTTGTGGGTGGCCCGGTGTGAGTGGGGCTCTGCTGGACTTTCGGCAGGAGTTGCCAGGCTGCCACCTGTAAAGGAGAGGATGTGTCACCCATAACTTCCACTGGAATATCTCTCCGGGCTGAGGTGAGGAAGGAAAAAAAGGAGTGGGGGCCGGGACAGGAGGGGTATCTCAGGCAGGGCAATGGAAAGCTTCCAGAAGAGCGCCCGTGGCCAGGACCATCCTGGCTGACCTGCAGGCACCAAGTTGGCCTGCGTGCCGTCGCTGGTGTGGCTCCACGGCCCTCCCTCTAGGCTTTCAAGCCCTTGTACATATTCAGGTGTTTCACCTGGGAAGGGTGGGAACAGTTCAGCAGCATCTGGCCTGGGGCTCAGCTCACGTTTACTCACAGAGGCCTGGGCACGGTCTCCCAGCTTTGCAATAAGGACGCTCCTTGCGTGGGCGGGTGGGGCTGCTGGCTGTATGGGAGATGATTCCCCACCTCTGACCAATTTCAGAATTGTTTACCACTGGAGCAAGTGCCTTGGTAGTGTTTTCCTCTGTATAACTGTTAGGTTCAGTTTTTTTTTTTTCTTTTTTGGTTCAAGTTAGATTTTATTCCTCTTTTATGTATTTATAGATATAAGCATGGAAATAATTCATTGTTATATATACATCAGTGTGAATGGAAGAACTTTTTTTCTGTTTTATTTTTACATTTTATTTTTAAACATTTTGAAATTTACTTTTGTTTATTTTTTTATACAGTAGGTTATTATTAGTTATCTATTTTATGCATATACATGTATACAGGTCAATCCCAATCTCCCAACTCATCCCACCACCACCACCCCATGGCTTCCCCCACTTTGTGTCCATACGTCTGTTCTCTACCTCTGTGTCTCTATTTCTGCCCTGCAAACCAGTTCATCTGTACCATTTTTCTAGGTTCCACATATAGGCATTAGTATACAATATTTGTTTTTCTCTTTCTGACTTACTTCACTCTGTATGACAGTCTCTAGATCCATCAACTTCTCTACAAATGACCCAGTTTCATTCCTTTTTATGGCTGAGTAATATTCCATTTTATATATGTACCACATCTTTATCCATTCGTCTGTCTGTGGGCATTTAGGTTGCTTCCATTACCTGGCTATTGTAAATAGTGCTGCAATGAACATTGTGGTGAATGTGTCTTTGTGATTTATGGTTTTCTCTGGGTATATGCCCAGAAGTGGGATTGCTGGATCCTATGGTAATTCTCTTTTTAGTTTTTTAAAGGAACCTCCATACTGTTCTCCATAGTGACTGTATCAATTTACATTCCCACCAATAGCGGAAGAGGGTTCCTTTTGTCCACACCCTCCCCAGAATTTGTTGTTTGTACATTATCTGATGATGCCGATTCTAACAGGTGTGAGGTCTTACCTCATTGTAGTTTTGATTTGCATTTCTCTAATAATTAGTGATGTTGAGCAGCTTCTCATGTGCGTCTTGGCCATCTCTGTGACTTCTTTGAAGAAACGTCTCTTTAGATCTTCTGCCCATTTTTGTACTGGGTTGTTTGTTTTATTAATATTAAGCTGCATGAGCTGTCTATATATATTGGAGATTAAACCTTTGTCCATTGATTCGTTTGTGAACGTTTTCGCCCATTCTGAGGGTTGCCTTTTTCCATTCCCGTTTTTTTAACAAAGAAAGAAAGAAAGCAAAAGAAGCAGAACACTAATGTGCGTGAAATATGCCTCTTGAAACTGTCGTTTTGGAATATGGACGTCTTTTGAAATTTTTGGTCGATATATGACCCCAGGATTTGTTTTCAGGGCAGGTGTCATTTACAGGCCGGTAATGATTTGGAATATCCACTGACCATTAGCGCTGGGATTAAAGCTGCAGTTGTGAGAAACGGCCACAAGGTGGCAGCAGTTCTCCCTTACCAAATCTGGTTACTAGGGCAGCAGAGCCTCAATGGAAGTCGCGTTCTAGATTGGCATGTAGAACGGAATGTGCCAGGAGAAAGCCCCTCAAGTGTGTCTCACTACTTCTTGTTCTTGTTTTTAATTTAATCTTTTATTTTTTATTACAGCCAGTTTGAGTACAACGTTTAGCTTGTTGTAGGTGTGCAAGAGGTGGTTCTTTTACACATATACATATGTCTGTTCTTCCTGGGATCCTTTTCCCATGTACGTTATGACAGAATGTTGAGTAGTCTTCTCTTGGTACTCCGTAGGTCTTTGGTGATTATATACGTCTACTGTGTTGGTATATGTCTGTTAACCTCAATATCGTAATGAATTCAATCCTCACACCTTTCCTTTGGTGAACCATAAGTTTGTTTAATGAATCTGTGATTGCCCTTCTCCGTGGAAATATCTGCCCTGGTATCAATTTATAGGTAACACCTATAAGTGATATGATACGATATGTGTCTTTCACTTTCTGACTTACTCCAAGTCACGTGATTACCTCGAGACTCATCTACGGTGCTGCGAATGGCATTGTGTCCTTTATTTCCTTGGCGAATATTCTGTCTTAGCGAGGTCCATTTTCTGCAATGTGATTCCCTGAGGGCTGAGGATTAGCTGCCCTGGGCAGCCTGACCCTGCCGGCAAGCCCTCCCCAGGTGTGCCTGGGTTGAGGTCAATATAAACAGCACTCCAGGCAGCAATAGCCCCTGCAGCTGTGCCTGACTCCATATTCTCTGCCCCGTCAGCAGTCTCGGGGCTGTGCTGGTGGGAGGGTGGGAGGGTCCACGGCTTTGTGGGTGGCCCGGTGTGAGTGGGGCTCTGCTGGACTTTCGGCAGGAGTTGCCAGGCTGCCACCTGTAAAGGAGAGGATGTGTCACCCATAACTTCCACTGGAATATCTCTCCGGGCTGAGGTGAGGAAGGAAAAAAAGGAGTGGGGGCCGGGACAGGAGGGGTATCTCAGGCAGGGCAATGGAAAGCTTCCAGAAGAGCGCCCGTGGCCAGGACCATCCTGGCTGACCTGCAGGCACCAAGTTGGCCTGCGTGCCGTCGCTGGTGTGGCTCCACGGCCCTCCCTCTAGGCTTTCAAGCCCTTGTACATATTCAGGTGTTTCACCTGGGAAGGGTGGGAACAGTTCAGCAGCATCTGGCCTGGGACTCAGCTCACGTTTACTCACAGAGGCCTGGGCACGGTCTCCCAGCTTTGCAATAAGGACGCTCCTTGCGTGGGCGGGTGGGGCTGCTGGCTGTATGGGAGATGATTCCCCACCTCTGACCAATTTCAGAATTGCTTACCACTGGTGCAAGTGCCTTGGTAGTGTTTTCCTCTGTATAACTGTTAGGTTCTGTTTTTTTTTCTTTCTTTTTTGGTTCAAGTTAGATTTTATTCCTCTTTTATGTATTTATAGATATAAGCATGGAAATAATTCATTGTTATATATACATCAGTGTGAATGGAAGAACTTTTTTTCTGTTTTATTTTTACATTTTATTTTTAAACATTTTGAAATTTACTTTTGTTTATTTTTTTATACAGTAGGTTATTATTAGTTATCTATTTTATGCATATACATGTATACAGGTCAATCCCAATCTCCCAACTCATCCCACCACCACCACCCCATGGCTTCCCCCACTTTGTGTCCATACGTCTGTTCTCTACCTCTGTGTCTCTATTTCTGCCCTGCAAACCAGTTCATCTGTACCATTTTTCTAGGTTCCACATATAGGCATTAGTATACAATATTTGTTTTTCTCTTTCTGACTTACTTCACTCTGTATGACAGTCTCTAGATCCATCAACTTCTCTACAAATGACCCAGTTTCATTCCTTTTTATGGCTGAGTAATATTCCATTTTATATATGTACCACATCTTTATCCATTCGTCTGTCTGTGGGCATTTAGGTTGCTTCCATTACCTGGCTATTGTAAATAGTGCTGCAATGAACATTGTGGTGAATGTGTCTTTGTGATTTATGGTTTTCTCTGGGTATATGCCCAGAAGTGGGATTGCTGGATCCTATGGTAATTCTCTTTTTAGTTTTTTAAAGGAACCTCCATACTGTTCTCCATAGTGACTGTATCAATTTACATTCCCACCAATAGCGGAAGAGGGTTCCTTTTGTCCACACCCTCCCCAGAATTTGTTGTTTGTACATTATCTGATGATGCCGATTCTAACAGGTGTGAGGTCTTACCTCATTGTAGTTTTGATTTGCATTTCTCTAATAATTAGTGATGTTGAGCAGCTTCTCATGTGCGTCTTGGCCATCTCTGTGACTTCTTTGAAGAAACGTCTCTTTAGATCTTCTGCCCATTTTTGTACTGGGTTGTTTGTTTTATTAATATTAAGCTGCATGAGCTGTCTATATATATTGGAGATTAAACCTTTGTCCATTGATTCGTTTGTGAACGTTTTCGCCCATTCTGAGGGTTGCCTTTTTCCATTCCCGTTTTTTTAACAAAGAAAGAAAGAAAGCAAAAGAAGCAGAACACTAATGTGCGTGAAATATGCCTCTTGAAACTGTCGTTTTGGAATATGGACGTCTTTTGAATTTTTTGGTCGATATATGACCCCAGGATTTGTTTTCAGGGCAGGTGTCATTTACAGGCCTGTAATGATTTGGAATATCCACTGACCATTAGCGCTGGGATTAAAGCTGCAGTTGTGAGAAACGGCCACAAGGTGGCAGCAGTTCTCCCTTACCAAATCTGGTTACTAGGGCAGCAGAGCCTCAATGGAAGTCGCGTTCTAGATTGGAATGTAGAACGGAATGTGTCAGGAGAAAGCCCCTCAAGTGTGTCTCACTACTTCTTGTTCTTGTTTTTAATTTAATTTTTTTTATTTTTTATTACAGCCAGTTTGAGTACAACGTTTAGCTTGTTGTAGGTTTGCAAGAGGTGGTTCTTTTACACATATACATATGTCTGTTCTTCCTGGGATCCTTTTTCCATGTACGTTATGACAGAATGTTGAGTAGTCTTCTCTTGGTACTCCATAGGTCTTTGGTGATTATATACGTCTACTGTGTTGGTATATGTCTGTTAACCCCAATATCGTAATGAATTCAATCCTCACACCTTTCCTTTGGTGAACCATAAGTTTGTTTAATGAATCTGTGATTGCCCTTCTCCGTGGAAATATCTGCCCTGGTATCAATTTATAGGTAACACCTATAAGTGATATGATACGATATGTGTCTTTCACTTTCTGACTTACTCCAAGTCACGTGATTACCTCGAGACTCATCTACGGTGCTGCGAATGGCATTGTGTCCTTTTTTTCCTTGGCGAATATTCTGTCTTAGCGAGGTCCATTTTCTGCAATGTGATTCCCTGAGGGCTGAGGATTAGCTGCCCTGGGCAGCCTGACCCTGCCGGCAAGCCCTCCCCAGGTGTGCCTGGGTTGAGGTCAATATAAACAGCACTCCAGGCAGCAATAGCCCCTGCAGCTGTGCCTGACTCCATATTCTCTGCCCCGTCAGCAGTCTCGGGGCTGTGCTGGTGGGAGGGTGGGAGGGTCCACGGCTTTGTGGGTGGCCCGGTGTGAGTGGGGCTCTGCTGGACTTTCGGCAGGAGTTGCCAGGCTGCCACCTGTAAAGGAGAGGATGTGTCACCCATAACTTCCACTGGAATATCTCTCCGGGCTGAGGTGAGGAAGGAAAAAAAGGAGTGGGGGCCGGGACAGGAGGGGTATCTCAGGCAGGGCAATGGAAAGCTTCCAGAAGAGCGCCCGTGGCCAGGACCATCCTGGCTGACCTGCAGGCACCAAGTTGGCCTGCGTGCCGTCGCTGGTGTGGCTCCACGGCCCTCCCTCTAGGCTTTCAAGCCCTTGTACATATTCAGGTGTTTCACCTGGGAAGGGTGGGAACAGTTCAGCAGCATCTGGCCTGGGACTCAGCTCACGTTTACTCACAGAGGCCTGGGCACGGTCTCCCAGCTTTGCAATAAGGACGCTCCTTGCGTGGGCGGGTGGGGCTGCTGGCTGTATGGGAGATGATTCCCCACCTCTGACCAATTTCAGAATTGCTTACCACTGGTGCAAGTGCCTTGGTAGTGTTTTCCTCTGTATAACTGTTAGGTTCTGTTTTTTTTTCTTTCTTTTTTGGTTCAAGTTAGATTTTATTCCTCTTTTATGTATTTATAGATATAAGCATGGAAATAATTCATTGTTATATATACATCAGTGTGAATGGAAGAACTTTTTTTCTGTTTTATTTTTACATTTTATTTTTAAACATTTTGAAATTTACTTTTGTTTATTTTTTTATACAGTAGGTTATTATTAGTTATCTATTTTATGCATATACATGTATACAGGTCAATCCCAATCTCCCAACTCATCCCACCACCACCACCCCATGGCTTCCCCCACTTTGTGTCCATACGTCTGTTCTCTACCTCTGTGTCTCTATTTCTGCCCTGCAAACCAGTTCATCTGTACCATTTTTCTAGGTTCCACATATAGGCATTAGTATACAATATTTGTTTTTCTCTTTCTGACTTACTTCACTCTGTATGACAGTCTCTAGATCCATCAACTTCTCTACAAATGACCCAGTTTCATTCCTTTTTATGGCTGAGTAATATTCCATTTTATATATGTACCACATCTTTATCCATTCGTCTGTCTGTGGGCATTTAGGTTGCTTCCATTACCTGGCTATTGTAAATAGTGCTGCAATGAACATTGTGGTGAATGTGTCTTTGTGATTTATGGTTTTCTCTGGGTATATGCCCAGAAGTGGGATTGCTGGATCCTATGGTAATTCTCTTTTTAGTTTTTTAAAGGAACCTCCATACTGTTCTCCATAGTGACTGTATCAATTTACATTCCCACCAATAGCGGAAGAGGGTTCCTTTTGTCCACACCCTCCCCAGAATTTGTTGTTTGTACATTATCTGATGATGCCGATTCTAACAGGTGTGAGGTCTTACCTCATTGTAGTTTTGATTTGCATTTCTCTAATAATTAGTGATGTTGAGCAGCTTCTCATGTGCGTCTTGGCCATCTCTGTGACTTCTTTGAAGAAACGTCTCTTTAGATCTTCTGCCCATTTTTGTACTGGGTTGTTTGTTTTATTAATATTAAGCTGCATGAGCTGTCTATATATATTGGAGATTAAACCTTTGTCCATTGATTCGTTTGTGAACGTTTTCGCCCATTCTGAGGGTTGCCTTTTTCCATTCCCGTTTTTTTAACAAAGAAAGAAAGAAAGCAAAAGAAGCAGAACACTAATGTGCGTGAAATATGCCTCTTGAAACTGTCGTTTTGGAATATGGACGTCTTTTGAATTTTTTGGTCGATATATGACCCCAGGATTTGTTTTCAGGGCAGGTGTCATTTACAGGCCTGTAATGATTTGGAATATCCACTGACCATTAGCGCTGGGATTAAAGCTGCAGTTGTGAGAAACGGCCACAAGGTGGCAGCAGTTCTCCCTTACCAAATCTGGTTACTAGGGCAGCAGAGCCTCAATGGAAGTCGCGTTCTAGATTGGAATGTAGAACGGAATGTGTCAGGAGAAAGCCCCTCAAGTGTGTCTCACTACTTCTTGTTCTTGTTTTTAATTTAATTTTTTTTATTTTTTATTACAGCCAGTTTGAGTACAACGTTTAGCTTGTTGTAGGTGTGCAAGAGGTGGTTCTTTTACACATATACATATGTCTGTTCTTCCTGGGATCCTTTTTCCATGTACGTTATGACAGAATGTTGAGTAGTCTTCTCTTGGTACTCCATAGGTCTTTGGTGATTATATACGTCTACTGTGTTGGTATATGTCTGTTAACCCCAATATCGTAATGAATTCAATCCTCACACCTTTCCTTTGGTGAACCATAAGTTTGTTTAATGAATCTGTGATTGCCCTTCTCCGTGGAAATATCTGCCCTGGTATCAATTTATAGGTAACACCTATAAGTGATATGATACGATATGTGTCTTTCACTTTCTGACTTACTCCAAGTCACGTGATTACCTCGAGACTCATCTACGGTGCTGCGAATGGCATTGTGTCCTTTTTTTCCTTGGCGAATATTCTGTCTTAGCGAGGTCCATTTTCTGCAATGTGATTCCCTGAGGGCTGAGGATTAGCTGCCCTGGGCAGCCTGACCCTGCCGGCAAGCCCTCCCCAGGTGTGCCTGGGTTGAGGTCAATATAAACAGCACTCCAGGCAGCAATAGCCCCTGCAGCTGTGCCTGACTCCATATTCTCTGCCCCGTCAGCAGTCTCGGGGCTGTGCTGGTGGGAGGGTGGGAGGGTCCACGGCTTTGTGGGTGGCCCGGTGTGAGTGGGGCTCTGCTGGACTTTCGGCAGGAGTTGCCAGGCTGCCACCTGTAAAGGAGAGGATGTGTCACCCATAACTTCCACTGGAATATCTCTCCGGGCTGAGGTGAGGAAGGAAAAAAAGGAGTGGGGGCCGGGACAGGAGGGGTATCTCAGGCAGGGCAATGGAAAGCTTCCAGAAGAGCGCCCGTGGCCAGGACCATCCTGGCTGACCTGCAGGCACCAAGTTGGCCTGCGTGCCGTCGCTGGTGTGGCTCCACGGCCCTCCCTCTAGGCTTTCAAGCCCTTGTACATATTCAGGTGTTTCACCTGGGAAGGGTGGGAACAGTTCAGCAGCATCTGGCCTGGGACTCAGCTCACGTTTACTCACAGAGGCCTGGGCACGGTCTCCCAGCTTTGCAATAAGGACGCTCCTTGCGTGGGCGGGTGGGGCTGCTGGCTGTATGGGAGATGATTCCCCACCTCTGACCAATTTCAGAATTGCTTACCACTGGTGCAAGTGCCTTGGTAGTGTTTTCCTCTGTATAACTGTTAGGTTCTGTTTTTTTTTCTTTCTTTTTTGGTTCAAGTTAGATTTTATTCCTCTTTTATGTATTTATAGATATAAGCATGGAAATAATTCATTGTTATATATACATCAGTGTGAATGGAAGAACTTTTTTTCTGTTTTATTTTTACATTTTATTTTTAAACATTTTGAAATTTACTTTTGTTTATTTTTTTATACAGTAGGTTATTATTAGTTATCTATTTTATGCATATACATGTATACAGGTCAATCCCAATCTCCCAACTCATCCCACCACCACCACCCCATGGCTTCCCCCACTTTGTGTCCATACGTCTGTTCTCTACCTCTGTGTCTCTATTTCTGCCCTGCAAACCAGTTCATCTGTACCATTTTTCTAGGTTCCACATATAGGCATTAGTATACAATATTTGTTTTTCTCTTTCTGACTTACTTCACTCTGTATGACAGTCTCTAGATCCATCAACTTCTCTACAAATGACCCAGTTTCATTCCTTTTTATGGCTGAGTAATATTCCATTTTATATATGTACCACATCTTTATCCATTCGTCTGTCTGTGGGCATTTAGGTTGCTTCCATTACCTGGCTATTGTAAATAGTGCTGCAATGAACATTGTGGTGAATGTGTCTTTGTGATTTATGGTTTTCTCTGGGTATATGCCCAGAAGTGGGATTGCTGGATCCTATGGTAATTCTCTTTTTAGTTTTTTAAAGGAACCTCCATACTGTTCTCCATAGTGACTGTATCAATTTACATTCCCACCAATAGCGGAAGAGGGTTCCTTTTGTCCACACCCTCCCCAGAATTTGTTGTTTGTACATTATCTGATGATGCCGATTCTAACAGGTGTGAGGTCTTACCTCATTGTAGTTTTGATTTGCATTTCTCTAATAATTAGTGATGTTGAGCAGCTTCTCATGTGCGTCTTGGCCATCTCTGTGACTTCTTTGAAGAAACGTCTCTTTAGATCTTCTGCCCATTTTTGTACTGGGTTGTTTGTTTTATTAATATTAAGCTGCATGAGCTGTCTATATATATTGGAGATTAAACCTTTGTCCATTGATTCGTTTGTGAACGTTTTCGCCCATTCTGAGGGTTGCCTTTTTCCATTCCCGTTTTTTTAACAAAGAAAGAAAGAAAGCAAAAGAAGCAGAACACTAATGTGCGTGAAATATGCCTCTTGAAACTGTCGTTTTGGAATATGGACGTCTTTTGAATTTTTTGGTCGATATATGACCCCAGGATTTGTTTTCAGGGCAGGTGTCATTTACAGGCCTGTAATGATTTGGAATATCCACTGACCATTAGCGCTGGGATTAAAGCTGCAGTTGTGAGAAACGGCCACAAGGTGGCAGCAGTTCTCCCTTACCAAATCTGGTTACTAGGGCAGCAGAGCCTCAATGGAAGTCGCGTTCTAGATTGGAATGTAGAACGGAATGTGTCAGGAGAAAGCCCCTCAAGTGTGTCTCACTACTTCTTGTTCTTGTTTTTAATTTAATTTTTTTTATTTTTTATTACAGCAAGTTTGAGTACAACGTTTAGCTTGTTGTAGGTGTGCAAGAGGTGGTTCTTTTACACATATACATATGTCTGTTCTTCCTGGGATCCTTTTCCCATGTACGTTATGACAGAATGTTGAGTAGTCTTCTCTTGGTACTCCGTAGGTCTTTGGTGATTATATACGTCTACTGTGTTGGTATATGTCTGTTAACCCCAATATCGTAATGAATTCAATCCTCACACCTTTCCTTTGGTGAACCATAAGTTTGTTTAATGAATCTGTGATTGCCCTTCTCCGTGGAAATATCTGCCCTGGTATCAATTTATAGGTAACACCTATAAGTGATATGATACGATATGTGTCTTTCACTTTCTGACTTACTCCAAGTCACGTGATTACCTCGAGACTCATCTACGGTGCTGCGAATGGCATTGTGTCCTTTTTTTCCTTGGCGAATATTCTGTCTTAGCGAGGTCCATTTTCTGCAATGTGATTCCCTGAGGGCTGAGGATTAGCTGCCCTGGGCAGCCTGACCCTGCCGGCAAGCCCTCCCCAGGTGTGCCTGGGTTGAGGTCAATATAAACAGCACTCCAGGCAGCAATAGCCCCTGCAGCTGTGCCTGACTCCATATTCTCTGCCCCGTCAGCAGTCTCGGGGCTGTGCTGGTGGGAGGGTGGGAGGGTCCACGGCTTTGTGGGTGGCCCGGTGTGAGTGGGGCTCTGCTGGACTTTCGGCAGGAGTTGCCAGGCTGCCACCTGTAAAGGAGAGGATGTGTCACCCATAACTTCCACTGGAATATCTCTCCGGGCTGAGGTGAGGAAGGAAAAAAAGGAGTGGGGGCCGGGACAGGAGGGGTATCTCAGGCAGGGCAATGGAAAGCTTCCAGAAGAGCGCCCGTGGCCAGGACCATCCTGGCTGACCTGCAGGCACCAAGTTGGCCTGCGTGCCGTCGCTGGTGTGGCTCCACGGCCCTCCCTCTAGGCTTTCAAGCCCTTGTACATATTCAGGTGTTTCACCTGGGAAGGGTGGGAACAGTTCAGCAGCATCTGGCCTGGGGCTCAGCTCACGTTTACTCACAGAGGCCTGGGCACGGTCTCCCAGCTTTGCAATAAGGACGCTCCTTGCGTGGGCGGGTGGGGCTGCTGGCTGTATGGGAGATGATTCCCCACCTCTGACCAATTTCAGAATTGTTTACCACTGGAGCAAGTGCCTTGGTAGTGTTTTCCTCTGTATAACTGTTAGGTTGTTTTTTTTTTTTTCTTTTTTGGTTCAAGTTAGATTTTATTCCTCTTTTATGTATTTATAGATATAAGCATGGAAATAATTCATTGTTATATATACATCAGTGTGAATGGAAGAACATTTTTTCTGTTTTATTTTTACATTTTATTTTTAAACATTTTGAAAGTTAATTTTGTTTATTTTTTTATACAGTAGGTTATTATTAGTTATCTATTTTATGCATATACATGTATACAGGTCAATCCCAATCTCCCAACTCATCCCACCACCACCACCCCATGGCTTCCCCCACTTTGTGTCCATACGTCTGTTCTCTACCTCTGTGTCTCTATTTCTGCCCTGCAAACCAGTTCATCTGTACCATTTTTCTAGGTTCCACATATAGGCATTAGTATACAATATTTGTTTTTCTCTTTCTGACTTACTTCACTCTGTATGACAGTCTCTAGATCCATCAACTTCTCTACAAATGACCCAGTTTCATTCCTTTTTATGGCTGAGTAATATTCCATTTTATATATGTACCACATCTTTATCCATTCGTCTGTCTGTGGGCATTTAGGTTGCTTCCATTACCTGGCTATTGTAAATAGTGCTGCAATGAACATTGTGGTGAATGTGTCTTTGTGATTTATGGTTTTCTCTGGGTATATGCCCAGAAGTGGGATTGCTGGATCCTATGGTAATTCTCTTTTTAGTTTTTTAAAGGAACCTCCATACTGTTCTCCATAGTGACTGTATCAATTTACATTCCCACCAATAGCGGAAGAGGGTTCCTTTTGTCCACACCCTCCCCAGAATTTGTTGTTTGTACATTATCTGATGATGCCGATTCTAACAGGTGTGAGGTCTTACCTCATTGTAGTTTTGATTTGCATTTCTCTAATAATTAGTGATGTTGAGCAGCTTCTCATGTGCGTCTTGGCCATCTCTGTGACTTCTTTGAAGAAACGTCTCTTTAGATCTTCTGCCCATTTTTGTATTGGGTTGTTTGTTTTATTAATATTAAGCTGCATGAGCTGTCTATATATATTGGAGATTAAACCTTTGTCCATTGATTCGTTTGTGAACGTTTTCGCCCATTCTGAGGGTTGCCTTTTTCCATTCCCGTTTTTTTAACAAAGAAAGAAAGAAAGCAAAAGAAGCAGAACACTAATGTGCGTGAAATATGCCTCTTGAAACTGTCGTTTTGGAATATGGACGTCTTTTGAATTTTTTGGTCGATATATGACCCCAGGATTTGTTTTCAGGGCAGGTGTCATTTACAGGCCGGTAATGATTTGGAATATCCACTGACCATTAGCGCTGGGATTAAAGCTGCAGTTGTGAGAAACGGCCACAAGGTGGCAGCAGTTCTCCCTTACCAAATCTGGTTACTAGGGCAGCAGAGCCTCAATGGAAGTCGCGTTCTAGATTGGCATGTAGAACGGAATGTGCCAGGAGAAAGCCCCTCAAGTGTGTCTCACTACTTCTTGTTCTTGTTTTTAATTTAATCTTTTATTTTTTATTACAGCAAGTTTGAGTACAACGTTTAGCTTGTTGTAGGTGTGCAAGAGGTGGTTCTTTTACACATATACATATGTCTGTTCTTCCTGGGATCCTTTTCCCATGTACGTTATGACAGAATGTTGAGTAGTCTTCTCTTGGTACTCCGTAGGTCTTTGGTGATTATATACGTCTACTGTGTTGGTATATGTCTGTTAACCCCAATATCGTAATGAATTCAATCCTCACACCTTTCCTTTGGTGAACCATAAGTTTGTTTAATGAATCTGTGATTGCCCTTCTCCGTGGAAATATCTGCCCTGGTATCAGTTTATAGGTAACACCTATAAGTGATATGATACGATATGTGTCTTTCACTTTCTGACTTACTCCAAGTCACGTGATTACCTCGAGACTCATCTACGGTGCTGCGAATGGCATTGTGTCCTTTTTTTCCTTGGCGAATATTCTGTCTTAGCGAGGTCCATTTTCTGCAATGTGATTCCCTGAGGGCTGAGGATTAGCTGCCCTGGGCAGCCTGACCCTGCCGGCAAGCCCTCCCCAGGTGTGCCTGGGTTGAGGTCAATATAAACAGCACTCCAGGCAGCAATAGCCCCTGCAGCTGTGCCTGACTCCATATTCTCTGCCCCGTCAGCAGTCTCGGGGCTGTGCTGGTGGGAGGGTGGGAGGGTCCACGGCTTTGTGGGTGGCCCGGTGTGAGTGGGGCTCTGCTGGACTTTCGGCAGGAGTTGCCAGGCTGCCACCTGTAAAGGAGAGGATGTGTCACCCATAACTTCCACTGGAATATCTCTCCGGGCTGAGGTGAGGAAGGAAAAAAAGGAGTGGGGGCCGGGACAGGAGGGGTATCTCAGGCAGGGCAATGGAAAGCTTCCAGAAGAGCGCCCGTGGCCAGGACCATCCTGGCTGACCTGCAGGCACCAAGTTGGCCTGCGTGCCGTCGCTGGTGTGGCTCCACGGCCCTCCCTCTAGGCTTTCAAGCCCTTGTACATATTCAGGTGTTTCACCTGGGAAGGGTGGGAACAGTTCAGCAGCATCTGGCCTGGGGCTCAGCTCACGTTTACTCACAGAGGCCTGGGCACGGTCTCCCAGCTTTGCAATAAGGACGCTCCTTGCGTGGGCGGGTGGGGCTGCTGGCTGTATGGGAGATGATTCCCCACCTCTGACCAATTTCAGAATTGTTTACCACTGGAGCAAGTGCCTTGGTAGTGTTTTCCTCTGTATAACTGTTAGGTTCAGTTTGTTTTTTTTTTTCTTTTTTGGTTCAAGTTAGATTTTATTCCTCTTTTATGTATTTATAGATATAAGCATGGAAATAATTCATTGTTATATATACATCAGTGTGAATGGAAGAACATTTTTTCTGTTTTATTTTTACATTTTATTTTTAAACATTTTGAAAGTTAATTTTGTTTATTTTTTTATACAGTAGGTTATTATTAGTTATCTATTTTATGCATATACATGTATACAGGTCAATCCCAATCTCCCAACTCATCCCACCACCACCACCCCATGGCTTCCCCCACTTTGTGTCCATACGTCTGTTCTCTACCTCTGTGTCTCTATTTCTGCCCTGCAAACCAGTTCATCTGTACCATTTTTCTAGGTTCCACATATAGGCATTAGTATACAATATTTGTTTTTCTCTTTCTGACTTACTTCACTCTGTATGACAGTCTCTAGATCCATCAACTTCTCTACAAATGACCCAGTTTCATTCCTTTTTATGGCTGAGTACTATTCCATTTTATATATGTACCACATCTTTATCCATTCGTCTGTCTGTGGGCATTTAGGTTGCTTCCATTACCTGGCTATTGTAAATAGTGCTGCAATGAACATTGTGGTGAATGTGTCTTTGTGATTTATGGTTTTCTCTGGGTATATGCCCAGAAGTGGGATTGCTGGATCCTATGGTAATTCTCTTTTTAGTTTTTTAAAGGAACCTCCATACTGTTCTCCATAGTGACTGTATCAATTTACATTCCCACCAATAGCGGAAGAGGGTTCCTTTTGTCCACACCCTCCCCAGAATTTGTTGTTTGTACATTATCTGATGATGCCGATTCTAACAGGTGTGAGGTCTTACCTCATTGTAGTTTTGATTTGCATTTCTCTAATAATTAGTGATGTTGAGCAGCTTCTCATGTGCGTCTTGGCCATCTCTGTGACTTCTTTGAAGAAACGTCTCTTTAGATCTTCTGCCCATTTTTGTATTGGGTTGTTTGTTTTATTAATATTAAGCTGCATGAGCTGTCTATATATATTGGAGATTAAACCTTTGTCCATTGATTCGTTTGTGAACGTTTTCGCCCATTCTGAGGGTTGCCTTTTTCCATTCCCGTTTTTTTAACAAAGAAAGAAAGAAAGCAAAAGAAGCAGAACACTAATGTGCGTGAAATATGCCTCTTGAAACTGTCGTTTTGAAATATGGACGTCTTTTGAATTTTTTGGTCGATATATGACCCCAGGATTTGTTTTCAGGGCAGGTGTCATTTACAGGCCGGTAATGATTTGGAATATCCACTGACCATTAGCGCTGGGATTAAAGCTGCAGTTGTGAGAAACGGCCACAAGGTGGCAGCAGTTCTCCCTTACCAAATCTGGTTACTAGGGCAGCAGAGCCTCAATGGAAGTCGCGTTCTAGATTGGCATGTAGAACGGAATGTGCCAGGAGAAAGCCCCTCAAGTGTGTCTCACTACTTCTTGTTCTTGTTTTTAATTTAATCTTTTATTTTTTATTACAGCAAGTTTGAGTACAACGTTTAGCTTGTTGTAGGTGTGCAAGAGGTGGTTCTTTTACACATATACATATGTCTGTTCTTCCTGGGATCCTTTTCCCATGTACGTTATGACAGAATGTTGAGTAGTCTTCTCTTGGTACTCCGTAGGTCTTTGGTGATTATATACGTCTACTGTGTTGGTATATGTCTGTTAACCCCAATATCGTAATGAATTCAATCCTCACACCTTTCCTTTGGTGAACCATAAGTTTGTTTAATGAATCTGTGATTGCCCTTCTCCGTGGAAATATCTGCCCTGGTATCAATTTATAGGTAACACCTATAAGTGATATGATACGATATGTGTCTTTCACTTTCTGACTTACTCCAAGTCACGTGATTACCTCGAGACTCATCTACGGTGCTGCGAATGGCATTGTGTCCTTTTTTTCCTTGGCGAATATTCTGTCTTAGCGAGGTCCATTTTCTGCAATGTGATTCCCTGAGGGCTGAGGATTAGCTGCCCTGGGCAGCCTGACCCTGCCGGCAAGCCCTCCCCAGGTGTGCCTGGGTTGAGGTCAATATAAACAGCACTCCAGGCAGCAATAGCCCCTGCAGCTGTGCCTGACTCCATATTCTCTGCCCCGTCAGCAGTCTCGGGGCTGTGCTGGTGGGAGGGTGGGAGGGTCCACGGCTTTGTGGGTGGCCCGGTGTGAGTGGGGCTCTGCTGGACTTTCGGCAGGAGTTGCCAGGCTGCCACCTGTAAAGGAGAGGATGTGTCACCCATAACTTCCACTGGAATATCTCTCCGGGCTGAGGTGAGGAAGGAAAAAAAGGAGTGGGGGCCGGGACAGGAGGGGTATCTCAGGCAGGGCAATGGAAAGCTTCCAGAAGAGCGCCCGTGGCCAGGACCATCCTGGCTGACCTGCAGGCACCAAGTTGTCCTGCGTGCCGTCGCTGGTGTGGCTCCACGGCCCTCCCTCTAGGCTTTCAAGCCCTTGTACATATTCAGGTGTTTCACCTGGGAAGGGTGGGAACAGTTCAGCAGCATCTGGCCTGGGGCTCAGCTCACGTTTACTCACAGAGGCCTGGGCACGGTCTCCCAGCTTTGCAATAAGGACGCTCCTTGCGTGGGCGGGTGGGGCTGCTGGCTGTATGGGAGATGATTCCCCACCTCTGACCAATTTCAGAATTGCTTACCACTGGTGCAAGTGCCTTGGTAGTGTTTTCCTCTGTATAACTGTTAGGTTCAGTTTTTTTTTTTTTTCTTTTTTGGTTCAAGTTAGATTTTATTCCTCTTTTATGTATTTATAGATATAAGCATGGAAATACTTCATTGTTATATATACATCAGTGTGAATGGAAGAACTTTTTTTCTGTTTTATTTTTACATTTTATTTTTAAACATTTTGAAATTTACTTTTGTTTATTTTTTTATACAGTAGGTTATTATTAGTTATCTATTTTATGCATATACATGTATACAGGTCAATCCCAATCTCCCAACTCATCCCACCACCACCACCCCATGGCTTCCCCCACTTTGTGTCCATACGTCTGTTCTCTACCTCTGTGTCTCTATTTCTGCCCTGCAAACCAGTTCATCTGTACCATTTTTCTAGGTTCCACATATAGGCATTAGTATACAATATTTGTTTTTCTCTTTCTGACTTACTTCACTCTGTATGACAGTCTCTAGATCCATCAACTTCTCTACAAATGACCCAGTTTCATTCCTTTTTATGGCTGAGTAATATTCCATTTTATATATGTACCACATCTTTATCCATTCGTCTGTCTGTGGGCATTTAGGTTGCTTCCATTACCTGGCTATTGTAAATAGTGCTGCAATGAACATTGTGGTGAATGTGTCTTTGTGATTTATGGTTTTCTCTGGGTATATGCCCAGAAGTGGGATTGCTGGATCCTATGGTAATTCTCTTTTTAGTTTTTTAAAGGAACCTCCATACTGTTCTCCATAGTGACTGTATCAATTTACATTCCCACCAATAGCGGAAGAGGGTTCCTTTTGTCCACACCCTCCCCAGAATTTGTTGTTTGTACATTATCTGATGATGCCGATTCTAACAGGTGTGAGGTCTTACCTCATTGTAGTTTTGATTTGCATTTCTCTAATAATTAGTGATGTTGAGCAGCTTCTCATGTGCGTCTTGGCCATCTCTGTGTCTTCTTTGAAGAAACGTCTCTTTAGATCTTCTGCCCATTTTTGTATTGGGTTGTTTGTTTTATTAATATTAAGCTGCATGAGCTGTTTATATATATTGGAGATTAAACCTTTGTCCATTGATTCGTTTGTGAACGTTTTCGCCCATTCTGAGGGTTGCCTTTTTCCATTCCCGTTTTTTTAACAAAGAAAGAAAGAAAGCAAAAGAAGCAGAACACTAATGTGCGTGAAATATGCCTCTTGAAACTGTCGTTTTGGAATATGGACGTCTTTTGAATTTTTTGGTCGATATATGACCCCAGGATTTGTTTTCAGGGCAGGTGTCATTTACAGGCCTGTAATGATTTGGAATATCCACTGACCATTAGCGCTGGGATTAAAGCTGCAGTTGTGAGAAACGGCCACAAGGTGGCAGCAGTTCTCCCTTACCAAATCTGGTTACTAGGGCAGCAGAGCCTCAATGGAAGTCGCGTTCTAGATTGGAATGTAGAACGGAATGTGTCAGGAGAAAGCCCCTCAAGTGTGTCTCACTACTTCTTGTTCTTGTTTTTAATTTAATTTTTTTTATTTTTTATTACAGCAAGTTTGAGTACAACGTTTAGCTTGTTGTAGGTGTGCAAGAGGTGGTTCTTTTACACATATACATATGTCTGTTCTTCCTGGGATCCTTTTCCCATGTACGTTATGACAGAATGTTGAGTAGTCTTCTCTTGGTACTCCGTAGGTCTTTGGTGATTATATACGTCTACTGTGTTTGTATATGTCTGTTAACCCCAATATCGTAATGAATTCAATCCTCACACCTTTCCTTTGGTGAACCATAAGTTTGTTTAATGAATCTGTGATTGCCCTTCTCCGTGGAAATATCTGCCCTGGTATCAATTTATAGGTAACACCTATAAGTGATATGATACGATATGTGTCTTTCACTTTCTGACTTACTCCAAGTCACGTGATTACCTCGAGACTCATCTACGGTGCTGCAAATGGCATTGTGTCCTTTTTTTCCTTGGCGAATATTCTGTCTTAGCGAGGTCCATTTTCTGCAATGTGATTCCCTGAGGGCTGAGGATTAGCTGCCCTGGGCAGCCTGACCCTGCCGGCAAGCCCTCCCCAGGTGTGCCTGGGTTGAGGTCAATATAAACAGCACTCCAGGCAGCAATAGCCCCTGCAGCTGTGCCTGACTCCATATTCTCTGCCCCGTCAGCAGTCTCGGGGCTGTGCTGGTGGGAGGGTGGGAGGGTCCACGGCTTTGTGGGTGGCCCGGTGTGAGTGGGGCTCTGCTGGACTTTCGGCAGGAGTTGCCAGGCTGCCACCTGTAAAGGAGAGGATGTGTCACCCATAACTTC
The DNA here is from genome assembly GCF_964165515.1 of Mesoplodon bidens. Lineage (NCBI taxonomy): Eukaryota > Metazoa > Chordata > Mammalia > Artiodactyla > Ziphiidae > Mesoplodon > Mesoplodon bidens. The sequence goes on from NW_027672081.1 coordinate 792,522, forward strand.
CACTGGAATATCTCTCCGGGCTGAGGTGAGGAAGGAAAAAAAGGAGTGGGGGCCGGGACAGGAGGGGTATCTCAGGCAGGGCAATGGAAAGCTTCCAGAAGAGCGCCCGTGGCCAGGACCATCCTGGCTGACCTGCAGGCACCAAGTTGGCCTGCGTGCCGTCGCTGGTGTGGCTCCACGGCCCTCCCTCTAGGCTTTCAAGCCCTTGTACATATTCAGGTGTTTCACCTGGGAAGGGTGGGAACAGTTCAGCAGCATCTGGCCTGGGGCTCAGCTCACGTTTACTCACAGAGGCCTGGGCACGGTCTCCCAGCTTTGCAATAAGGACGCTCCTTGCGTGGGCGGGTGGGGCTGCTGGCTGTATGGGAGATGATTCCCCACCTCTGACCAATTTCAGAATTGTTTACCACTGGAGCAAGTGCCTTGGTAGTGTTTTCCTCTGTATAACTGTTAGGTTCAGTTTTTTTTTTTTTCTTTTTTGGTTCAAGTTAGATTTTATTCCTCTTTTATGTATTTATAGATATAAGCATGGAAATAATTCATTGTTATATATACATCAGTGTGAATGGAAGAACTATTTTTCTGTTTTATTTTTACATTTTATTTTTAAAAATTTTGAAATTTACTTTTGTTTATTTTTTTATACAGTAGGTTATTATTAGTTATCTATTTTATGCATATACATGTATACAGGTCAATCCCAATCTCCCAACTCATCCCACCACCACCACCCCATGGCTTCCCCCACTTTGTGTCCATACGTCTGTTCTCTACCTCTGTGTCTCTATTTCTGCCCTGCAAACCAGTTCATCTGTACCATTTTTCTAGGTTCCACATATAGGCATTAGTATACAATATTTGTTTTTCTCTTTCTGACTTACTTCACTCTGTATGACAGTCTCTAGATCCATCAGCTTCTCTACAAATGACCCAGTTTCATTCCTTTTTATGGCTGAGTAATATTCCATTTTATATATGTACCACATCTTTATCCATTCGTCTGTCTGTGGGCATTTAGGTTGCTTCCATTACCTGGCTATTGTAAATAGTGCTGCAATGAACATTGTGGTGAATGTGTCTTTGTGATTTATGGTTTTCTCTGGGTATATGCCCAGAAGTGGGATTGCTGGATCCTATGGTAATTCTCTTTTTAGTTTTTTAAAGGAACCTCCATACTGTTCTCCATAGTGACTGTATCAATTTACATTCCCACCAATAGCGGAAGAGGGTTCCTTTTGTCCACACCCTCCCCAGAATTTGTTGTTTGTACATTATCTGATGATGCCGATTCTAACAGGTGTGAGGTCTTACCTCATTGTAGTTTTGATTTGCATTTCTCTAATAATTAGTGATGTTGAGCAGCTTCTCATGTGCGTCTTGGCCATCTCTGTGTCTTCTTTGAAGAAACGTCTCTTTAGATCTTCTGCCCATTTTTGTATTGGGTTGTTTGTTTTATTAATATTAAGCTGCATGAGCTGTTTATATATATTGGAGATTAAACCTTTGTCCATTGATTCGTTTGTGAACGTTTTCGCCCATTCTGAGGGTTGCCTTTTTCCATTCCCGTTTTTTTAACAAAGAAAGAAAGAAAGCAAAAGAAGCAGAACACTAATGTGCGTGAAATATGCCTCTTGAAACTGTCGTTTTGGAATATGGACGTCTTTTGAATTTTTTGGTCGATATATGACCCCAGGATTTGTTTTCAGGGCAGGTGTCATTTACAGGCCTGTAATGATTTGGAATATCCACTGACCATTAGCGCTGGGATTAAAGCTGCAGTTGTGAGAAACGGCCACAAGGTGGCAGCAGTTCTCCCTTACCAAATCTGGTTACTAGGGCAGCAGAGCCTCAATGGAAGTCGCGTTCTAGATTGGAATGTAGAACGGAATGTGTCAGGAGAAAGCCCCTCAAGTGTGTCTCACTACTTCTTGTTCTTGTTTTTAATTTAATTTTTTTTATTTTTTATTACAGCAAGTTTGAGTACAACGTTTAGCTTGTTGTAGGTGTGCAAGAGGTGGTTCTTTTACACATATACATATGTCTGTTCTTCCTGGGATCCTTTTCCCATGTACGTTATGACAGAATGTTGAGTAGTCTTCTCTTGGTACTCCGTAGGTCTTTGGTGATTATATACGTCTACTGTGTTGGTATATGTCTGTTAACCCCAATATCGTAATGAATTCAATCCTCACACCTTTCCTTTGGTGAACCATAAGTTTGTTTAATGAATCTGTGATTGCCCTTCTCCGTGGAAATATCTGCCCTGGTATCAATTTATAGGTAACACCTATAAGTGATATGATACGATATGTGTCTTTCACTTTCTGACTTACTCCAAGTCACGTGATTACCTCGAGACTCATCTACGGTGCTGCAAATGGCATTGTGTCCTTTTTTTCCTTGGCGAATATTCTGTCTTAGCGAGGTCCATTTTCTGCAATGTGATTCCCTGAGGGCTGAGGATTAGCTGCCCTGGGCAGCCTGACCCTGCCGGCAAGCCCTCCCCAGGTGTGCCTGGGTTGAGGTCAATATAAACAGCACTCCAGGCAGCAATAGCCCCTGCAGCTGTGCCTGACTCCATATTCTCTGCCCCGTCAGCAGTCTCGGGGCTGTGCTGGTGGGAGGGTGGGAGGGTCCACGGCTTTGTGGGTGGCCCGGTGTGAGTGGGGCTCTGCTGGACTTTCGGCAGGAGTTGCCAGGCTGCCACCTGTAAAGGAGAGGATGTGTCACCCATAACTTCCACTGGAATATCTCTCCGGGCTGAGGTGAGGAAGGAAAAAAAGGAGTGGGGGCCGGGACAGGAGGGGTATCTCAGGCAGGGCAATGGAAAGCTTCCAGAAGAGCGCCCGTGGCCAGGAACATCCTGGCTGACCTGCAGGCACCAAGTTGGCCTGCGTGCCGTCGCTGGTGTGGCTCCACGGCCCTCCCTCTAGGCTTTCAAGCCCTTGTACATATTCAGGTGTTTCACCTGGGAAGGGTGGGAACAGTTCAGCAGCATCTGGCCTGGGGCTCAGCTCACGTTTACTCACAGAGGCCTGGGCACGGTCTCCCAGCTTTGCAATAAGGACGCTCCTTGCGTGGGCGGGTGGGACTGCTGGCTGTATGGGAGATGATTCCCCACCTATGACCAATTTCAGAATTGTTTACCACTGGAGCAAGTGCCTTGGTAGTGTTTTCCTCTGTATAACTGTTAGGTTCAGTTTTTTTTTTTTTTCTTTTTTGGTTCAAGTTAGATTTTATTCCTCTTTTATGTATTTATAGATATAAGCATGGAAATAATTCATTGTTATATATACATCAGTGTGAATGGAAGAACTTTTTTTCTGTTTTATTTTTACATTTTATTTTTAAAAATTTTGAAATTTACTTTTGTTTATTTTTTTATACAGTAGGTTATTATTAGTTATCTATTTTATGCATATACATGTATACAGGTCAATCCCAATCTCCCAACTCATCCCACCACCACCACCCCATGGCTTCCCCCACTTTGTGTCCATACGTCTGTTCTCTACCTCTGTGTCTCTATTTCTGCCCTGCAAACCAGTTCATCTGTACCATTTTTCTAGGTTCCACATATAGGCATTAGTATACAATATTTGTTTTTCTCTTTCTGACTTACTTCACTCTGTATGACAGTCTCTAGATCCATCAACTTCTCTACAAATGACCCAGTTTCATTCCTTTTTATGGCTGAGTAATATTCCATTTTATATATGTACCACATCTTTATCCATTCGTCTGTCTGTGGGCATTTAGGTTGCTTCCATTACCTGGCTATTGTAAATAGTGCTGCAATGAACATTGTGGTGAATGTGTCTTTGTGATTTATGGTTTTCTCTGGGTATATGCCCAGAAGTGGGATTGCTGGATCCTATGGTAATTCTCTTTTTAGTTTTTTAAAGGAACCTCCATACTGTTCTCCATAGTGACTGTATCAATTTACATTCCCACCAATAGCGGAAGAGGGTTCCTTTTGTCCACACCCTCCCCAGAATTTGTTGTTTGTACATTATCTGATGATGCCGATTCTAACAGGTGTGAGGTCTTACCTCATTGTAGTTTTGATTTGCATTTCTCTAATAATTAGTGATGTTGAGCAGCTTCTCATGTGCGTCTTGGCCATCTCTGTGACTTCTTTGAAGAAACGTCTCTTTAGATCTTCTGCCCATTTTTGTATTGGGTTGTTTGTTTTATTAATATTAAGCTGCATGAGCTGTCTATATATATTGGAGATTAAACCTTTGTCCATTGATTCGTTTGTGAACGTTTTCGCCCATTCTGAGGGTTGCCTTTTTCCATTCCCGTTTTTTTAACAAAGAAAGAAAGAAAGCAAAAGAAGCAGAACACTAATGTGCGTGAAATATGCCTCTTGAAACTGTCGTTTTGAAATATGGACGTCTTTTGAATTTTTTGGTCGATATATGACCCCAGGATTTGTTTTCAGGGCAGGTGTCATTTACAGGCCGGTAATGATTTGGAATATCCACTGACCATTAGCGCTGGGATTAAAGCTGCAGTTGTGAGAAACGGCCACAAGGTGGCAGCAGTTCTCCCTTACCAAATCTGGTTACTAGGGCAGCAGAGCCTCAATGGAAGTCGCGTTCTAGATTGGCATGTAGAACGGAATGTGCCAGGAGAAAGCCCCTCAAGTGTGTCTCACTACTTCTTGTTCTTGTTTTTAATTTAATCTTTTATTTTTTATTACAGCAAGTTTGAGTACAACGTTTAGCTTGTTGTAGGTGTGCAAGAGGTGGTTCTTTTACACATATACATATGTCTGTTCTTCCTGGGATCCTTTTCCCATGTACGTTATGACAGAATGTTGAGTAGTCTTCTCTTGGTACTCCGTAGGTCTTTGGTGATTATATACGTCTACTGTGTTGGTATATGTCTGTTAAACCCAATATCGTAATGAATTCAATCCTCACACCTTTCCTTTGGTGAACCATAAGTTTGTTTAATGAATCTGTGATTGCCCTTCTCCGTGGAAATATCTGCCCTGGTATCAATTTATAGGTAACACCTATAAGTGATATGATACGATATGTGTCTTTCACTTTCTGACTTACTCCAAGTCACGTGATTACCTCGAGACTCATCTACGGTGCTGCGAATGGCATTGTGTCCTTTTTTTCCTTGGCGAATATTCTGTCTTAGCGAGGTCCATTTTCTGCAATGTGATTCCCTGAGGGCTGAGGATTAGCTGCCCTGGGCAGCCTGACCCTGCCGGCAAGCCCTCCCCAGGTGTGCCTGGGTTGAGGTCAATATAAACAGCACTCCAGGCAGCAATAGCCCCTGCAGCTGTGCCTGACTCCATATTCTCTGCCCCGTCAGCAGTCTCGGGGCTGTGCTGGTGGGAGGGTGGGAGGGTCCACGGCTTTGTGGGTGGCCCGGTGTGAGTGGGGCTCTGCTGGACTTTCGGCAGGAGTTGCCAGGCTGCCACCTGTAAAGGAGAGGATGTGTCACCCATAACTTCCACTGGAATATCTCTCCGGGCTGAGGTGAGGAAGGAAAAAAAGGAGTGGGGGCCGGGACAGGAGGGGTATCTCAGGCAGGGCAATGGAAAGCTTCCAGAAGAGCGCCCGTGGCCAGGACCATCCTGGCTGACCTGCAGGCACCAAGTTGGCCTGCGTGCCGTCGCTGGTGTGGCTCCACGGCCCTCCCTCTAGGCTTTCAAGCCCTTGTACATATTCAGGTGTTTCACCTGGGAAGGGTGGGAACAGTTCAGCAGCATCTGGCCTGGGGCTCAGCTCACGTTTACTCACAGAGGCCTGGGCACGGTCTCCCAGCTTTGCAATAAGGACGCTCCTTGCGTGGGCGGGTGGGGCTGCTGGCTGTATGGGAGATGATTCCCCACCTCTGACCAATTTCAGAATTGTTTACCACTGGAGCAAGTGCCTTGGTAGTGTTTTCCTCTGTATAACTGTTAGGTTCAGTTTTTTTTTTTTTTTCTTTTTTGGTTCAAGTTAGATTTTATTCCTCTTTTATGTATTTATAGATATAAGCATGGAAATAATTCATTGTTATATATACATCAGTGTGAATGGAAGAACTTTTTTTCTGTTTTATTTTTACATTTTATTTTTAAACATTTTGAAATTTACTTTTGTTTATTTTTTTATACAGTAGGTTATTATTAGTTATCTATTTTATGCATATACATGTATACAGGTCAATCCCAATCTCCCAACTCATCCCACCACCACCACCCCATGGCTTCCCCCACTTTGTGTCCATACGTCTGTTCTCTACCTCTGTGTCTCTATTTCTGCCCTGCAAACCAGTTCATCTGTACCATTTTTCTAGGTTCCACATATAGGCATTAGTATACAATATTTGTTTTTCTCTTTCTGACTTACTTCACTCTGTATGACAGTCTCTAGATCCATCAACTTCTCTACAAATGACCCAGTTTCATTCCTTTTTATGGCTGAGTAATATTCCATTTTATATATGTACCACATCTTTATCCATTCGTCTGTCTGTGGGCATTTAGGTTGCTTCCATTACCTGGCTATTGTAAATAGTGCTGCAATGAACATTGTGGTGAATGTGTCTTTGTGATTTATGGTTTTCTCTGGGTATATGCCCAGAAGTGGGATTGCTGGATCCTATGGTAATTCTCTTTTTAGTTTTTTAAAGGAACCTCCATACTGTTCTCCATAGTGACTGTATCAATTTACATTCCCACCAATAGCGGAAGAGGGTTCCTTTTGTCCACACCCTCCCCAGAATTTGTTGTTTGTACATTATCTGATGATGCCGATTCTAACAGGTGTGAGGTCTTACCTCATTGTAGTTTTGATTTGCATTTCTCTAATAATTAGTGATGTTGAGCAGCTTCTCATGTGCGTCTTGGCCATCTCTGTGTCTTCTTTGAAGAAACGTCTCTTTAGATCTTCTGCCCATTTTTGTATTGGGTTGTTTGTTTTATTAATATTAAGCTGCATGAGCTGTCTATATATATTGGAGATTAAACCTTTGTCCATTGATTCGTTTGTGAACGTTTTCGCCCATTCTGAGGGTTGCCTTTTTCCATTCCCGTTTTTTTAACAAAGAAAGAAAGAAAGCAAAAGAAGCAGAACACTAATGTGCGTGAAATATGCCTCTTGAAACTGTCGTTTTGGAATATGGACGTCTTTTGAATTTTTTGGTCGATATATGACCCCAGGATTTGTTTTCAGGGCAGGTGTCATTTACAGGCCGGTAATGATTTGGAATATCCACTGACCATTAGCACTGGGATTAAAGCTGCAGTTGTGAGAAACGGCCACAAGGTGGCAGCAGTTCTCCCTTACCAAATCTGGTTACTAGGGCAGCAGAGCCTCAATGGAAGTCGCGTTCTAGATTGGCATGTAGAACGGAATGTGCCAGGAGAAAGCCCCTCAAGTGTGTCTCACTACTTCTTGTTCTTGTTTTTAATTTAATCTTTTATTTTTTATTACAGCAAGTTTGAGTACAACGTTTAGCTTGTTGTAGGTGTGCAAGAGGTGGTTCTTTTACACATATACATATGTCTGTTCTTCCTGGGATCCTTTTCCCATGTACGTTATGACAGAATGTTGAGTAGTCTTCTCTTGGTACTCCGTAGGTCTTTGGTGATTATATACGTCTACTGTGTTGGTATATGTCTGTTAACCCCAATATCGTAATGAATTCAATCCTCACACCTTTCCTTTGGTGAACCATAAGTTTGTTTAATGAATCTGTGATTGCCCTTCTCCGTGGAAATATCTGCCCTGGTATCAATTTATAGGTAACACCTATAAGTGATATGATACGATATGTGTCTTTCACTTTCTGACTTACTCCAAGTCACGTGATTACCTCGAGACTCATCTACGGTGCTGCGAATGGCATTGTGTCCTTTTTTTCCTTGGCGAATATTCTGTCTTAGCGAGGTCCATTTTCTGCAATGTGATTCCCTGAGGGCTGAGGATTAGCTGCCCTGGGCAGCCTGACCCTGCCGGCAAGCCCTCCCCAGGTGTGCCTGGGTTGAGGTCAATATAAACAGCACTCCAGGCAGCAATAGCCCCTGCAGCTGTGCCTGACTCCATATTCTCTGCCCCGTCAGCAGTCTCGGGGCTGTGCTGGTGGGAGGGTGGGAGGGTCCACGGCTTTTGGGTGGCCCGGTGTGAGTGGGGCTCTGCTGGACTTTCGGCAGGAGTTGCCAGGCTGCCACCTGTAAAGGAGAGGATGTGTCACCCATAACTTCCACTGGAATATCTCTCCGGGCTGAGGTGAGGAAGGAAAAAAAGGAGTGGGGGCCGGGACAGGAGGGGTATCTCAGGCAGGGCAATGGAAAGCTTCCAGAAGAGCGCCCGTGGCCAGGACCATCCTGGCTGACCTGCAGGCACCAAGTTGGCCTGCGTGCCGTCGCTGGTGTGGCTCCACGGCCCTCCCTCTAGGCTTTCAAGCCCTTGTACATATTCAGGTGTTTCACCTGGGAAGGGTGGGAACAGTTCAGCAGCATCTGGCCTGGGGCTCAGCTCACGTTTACTCACAGAGGCCTGGGCACGGTCTCCCAGCTTTGCAATAAGGACGCTCCTTGCGTGGGCGGGTGGGGCTGCTGGCTGTATGGGAGATGATTCCCCACCTATGACCAATTTCAGAATTGTTTACCACTGGAGCAAGTGCCTTGGTAGTGTTTTCCTCTGTATAACTGTTAGGTTCAGTTTTTTTTTTTTTTCTTTTTTGGTTCAAGTTAGATTTTATTCCTCTTTTATGTATTTATAGATATAAGCATGGAAATAATTCATTGTTATATATACATCAGTGTGAATGGAAGAACTTTTTTTCTGTTTTATTTTTACATTTTATTTTTAAAAATTTTGAAATTTAATTTTGTTTATTTTTTTATACAGTAGGTTATTATTAGTTATCTATTTTATGCATATACATGTATACAGGTCAATCCCAATCTCCCAACTCATCCCACCACCACCACCCCATGGCTTCCCCCACTTTGTGTCCATACGTCTGTTCTCTTCCTCTGTGTCTCTATTTCTGCCCTGCAAACCAGTTCATCTGTACCATTTTTCTAGGTTCCACATATAGGCATTAGTATACAATATTTGTTTTTCTCTTTCTGACTTACTTCACTCTGTATGACAGTCTCTAGATCCATCAACTTCTCTAAAAATGACCCAGTTTCATTCCTTTTTATGGCTGAGTAATATTCCATTTTATATATGTACCACATCTTTATCCATTCGTCTGTCTGTGGGCATTTAGGTTGCTTCCATTACCTGGCTATTGTAAATAGTGCTGCAATGAACATTGTGGTGAATGTGTCTTTGTGATTTATGGTTTTCTCTGGGTATATGCCCAGAAGTGGGATTGCTGGATCCTATGGTAATTCTCTTTTTAGTTTTTTAAAGGAACCTCCATACTGTTCTCCATAGTGACTGTATCAATTTACATTCCCACCAATAGCGGAAGAGGGTTCCTTTTGTCCACACCCTCCCCAGAATTTGTTGTTTGTACATTATCTGATGATGCCGATTCTAACAGGTGTGAGGTCTTACCTCATTGTAGTTTTGATTTGCATTTCTCTAATAATTAGTGATGTTGAGCAGCTTCTCATGTGCGTCTTGGCCATCTCTGTGTCTTCTTTGAAGAAACGTCTCTTTAGATCTTCTGCCCATTTTTGTATTGGGTTGTTTGTTTTATTAATATTAAGCTGCATGAGCTGTTTATATATATTGGAGATTAAACCTTTGTCCATTGATTCGTTTGTGAACGTTTTCGCCCATTCTGAGGGTTGCCTTTTTCCATTCCCGTTTTTTTAACAAAGAAAGAAAGAAAGCAAAAGAAGCAGAACACTAATGTGCGTGAAATATGCCTCTTGAAACTGTCGTTTTGGAATATGGACGTCTTTTGAATTTTTTGGTCGATATATGACCCCAGGATTTGTTTTCAGGGCAGGTGTCATTTACAGGCCGGTAATGATTTGGAATATCCACTGACCATTAGCGCTGGGATTAAAGCTGCAGTTGTGAGAAACGGCCACAAGGTGGCAGCAGTTCTCCCTTACCAAATCTGGTTACTAGGGCAGCAGAGCCTCAATGGAAGTCGCGTTCTAGATTGGCATGTAGAACGGAATGTGCCAGGAGAAAGCCCCTCAAGTGTGTCTCACTACTTCTTGTTCTTGTTTTTAATTTAATCTTTTATTTTTTATTACAGCAAGTTTGAGTACAACGTTTAGCTTGTTGTAGGTGTGCAAGAGGTGGTTCTTTTACACATATACATATGTCTGTTCTTCCTGGGATCCTTTTCCCATGTACGTTATGACAGAATGTTGAGTAGTCTTCTCTTGGTACTCCGTAGGTCTTTGGTGATTATATACGTCTACTGTGTTTGTATATGTCTGTTAACCCCAATATCGTAATGAATTCAATCCTCACACCTTTCCTTTGGTGAACCATAAGTTTGTTTAATGAATCTGTGATTGCCCTTCTCCGTGGAAATATCTGCCCTGGTATCAATTTATAGGTAACACCTATAAGTGATATGATACGATATGTGTCTTTCACTTTCTGACTTACTCCAAGTCACGTGATTACCTCGAGACTCATCTACGGTGCTGCGAATGGCATTGTGTCCTTTTTTTCCTTGGCGAATATTCTGTCTTAGCGAGGTCCATTTTCTGCAATGTGATTCCCTGAGGGCTGAGGATTAGCTGCCCTGGGCAGCCTGACCCTGCCGGCAAGCCCTCCCCAGGTGTGCCTGGGTTGAGGTCAATATAAACAGCACTCCAGGCAGCAATAGCCCCTGCAGCTGTGCCTGACTCCATATTCTCTGCCCCGTCAGCAGTCTCGGGGCTGTGCTGGTGGGAGGGTGGGAGGGTCCACGGCTTTGTGGGTGGCCCGGTGTGAGTGGGGCTCTGCTGGACTTTCGGCAGGAGTTGCCAGGCTGCCACCTGTAAAGGAGAGGATGTGTCACCCATAACTTCCACTGGAATATCTCTCCGGGCTGAGGTGAGGAAGGAAAAAAAGGAGTGGGGGCCGGGACAGGAGGGGTATCTCAGGCAGGGCAATGGAAAGCTTCCAGAAGAGCGCCCGTGGCCAGGACCATCCTGGCTGACCTGCAGGCACCAAGTTGGCCTGCGTGCCGTCGCTGGTGTGGCTCCACGGCCCTCCCTCTAGGCTTTCAAGCCCTTGTACATATTCAGGTGTTTCACCTGGGAAGGGTGGGAACAGTTCAGCAGCATCTGGCCTGGGGCTCAGCTCACGTTTACTCACAGAGGCCTGGGCACGGTCTCCCAGCTTTGCAATAAGGACGCTCCTTGCGTGGGCGGGTGGGGCTGCTGGCTGTATGGGAGATGATTCCCCACCTCTGACCAATTTCAGAATTGTTTACCACTGGAGCAAGTGCCTTGGTAGTGTTTTCCTCTGTATAACTGTTAGGTTCAGTTTTTTTTTTTTTCTTTTTTGGTTCAAGTTAGATTTTATTCCTCTTTTATGTATTTATAGATATAAGCATGGAAATAATTCATTGTTATATATACATCAGTGTGAATGGAAGAACATTTTTTCTGTTTTATTTTTACATTTTATTTTTAAAAATTTTGAAAGTTAATTTTGTTTATTTTTATATACAGTAGGTTATTATTAGTTATCTATTTTATGCATATACATGTATACAGGTCAATCCCAATCTCCCAACTCATCCCACCACCACCACCCCATGGCTTCCCCCACTTTGTGTCCATACGTCTGTTCTCTACCTCTGTGTCTCTATTTCTGCCCTGCAAACCAGTTGATCTGTACCATTTTTCTAGGTTCCACATATAGGCATTCATATACAATATTTGTTTTTCTCTTTATGACTTACTTCACTCTGCATGACAGTCTCTAGATCCATCAACTTCTCTACAAATGACCCAGTTTCATTCCTTTTTATGGCTGAGTAATATTCCATTTTATATATGTACCACATCTTTATCCATTCGTCTGTCTGTGGGCATTTAGGTTGCTTCCATTACCTGGCTATTGTAAATAGTGCTGCAATGAACATTGTGGTGAATGTGTCTTTGTGATTTATGGTTTTCTCTGGGTATATGCCCAGAAGTGGGATTGCTGGATCCTATGGTAATTCTCTTTTTAGTTTTTTAAAGGAACCTCCATACTGTTCTCCATAGTGACTGTATCAATTTACATTCCCACCAATAGCGGAAGAGGGTTCCTTTTGTCCACACCCTCCCCAGAATTTGTTGTTTGTACATTATCTGATGATGCCGATTCTAACAGGTGTGAGGTCTTACCTCATTGTAGTTTTGATTTGCATTTCTCTAATAATTAGTGATGTTGAGCAGCTTCTCATGTGCGTCTTGGCCATCTCTGTGTCTTCTTTGAAGAAACGTCTCTTTAGATCTTCTGCCCATTTTTGTATTGGGTTGTTTGTTTTATTAATATTAAGCTGCATGAGCTGTTTATATATATTGGAGATTAAACCTTTGTCCATTGATTCGTTTGTGAACGTTTTCGCCCATTCTGAGGGTTGCCTTTTTCCATTCCCGTTTTTTTAACAAAGAAAGAAAGAAAGCAAAAGAAGCAGAACACTAATGTGCGTGAAATATGCCTCTTGAAACTGTCGTTTTGGAATATGGACGTCTTTTGAATTTTTTGGTCGATATATGACCCCAGGATTTGTTTTCAGGGCAGGTGTCATTTACAGGCCGGTAATGATTTGGAATATCCACTGACCATTAGCGCTGGGATTAAAGCTGCAGTTGTGAGAAACGGCCACAAGGTGGCAGCAGTTCTCCCTTACCAAATCTGGTTACTAGGGCAGCAGAGCCTCAATGGAAGTCGCGTTCTAGATTGGCATGTAGAACGGAATGTGCCAGGAGAAAGCCCCTCAAGTGTGTCTCACTACTTCTTGTTCTTGTTTTTAATTTAATCTTTTATTTTTTATTACAGCAAGTTTGAGTACAACGTTTAGCTTGTTGTAGGTGTGCAAGAGGTGGTTCTTTTACACATATACATATGTCTGTTATTCCTGGGATCCTTTTCCCATGTACGTTATGACAGAATGTTGAGTAGTCTTCTCTTGGTACTCCGTAGGTCTTTGGTGATTATATACGTCTACTGTGTTTGTATATGTCTGTTAACCCCAATATCGTAATGAATTCAATCCTCACACCTTTCCTTTGGTGAACCATAAGTTTGTTTAATGAATCTGTGATTGCCCTTCTCCGTGGAAATATCTGCCCTGGTATCAGTTTATAGGTAACACCTATAAGTGATATGATACGATATGTGTCTTTCACTTTCTGACTTACTCCAAGTCACGTGATTACCTCGAGACTCATCTACGGTGCTGCGAATGGCATTGTGTCCTTTTTTTCCTTGGCGAATATTCTGTCTTAGCGAGGTCCATTTTCTGCAATGTGATTCCCTGAGGGCTGAGGATTAGCTGCCCTGGGCAGCCTGACCCTGCCGGCAAGCCCTCCCCAGGTGTGCCTGGGTTGAGGTCAATATAAACAGCACTCCAGGCAGCAATAGCCCCTGCAGCTGTGCCTGACTCCATATTCTCTGCCCCGTCAGCAGTCTCGGGGCTGTGCTGGTGGGAGGGTGGGAGGGTCCACGGCTTTGTGGGTGGCCCGGTGTGAGTGGGGCTCTGCTGGACTTTCGGCAGGAGTTGCCAGGCTGCCACCTGTAAAGGAGAGGATGTGTCACCCATAACTTCCACTGGAATATCTCTCCGGGCTGAGGTGAGGAAGGAAAAAAAGGAGTGGGGGCCGGGACAGGAGGGGTATCTCAGGCAGGGCAATGGAAAGCTTCCAGAAGAGCGCCCGTGGCCAGGACCATCCTGGCTGACCTGCAGGCACCAAGTTGGCCTGCGTGCCGTCGCTGGTGTGGCTCCACGGCCCTCCCTCTAGGCTTTCAAGCCCTTGTACATATTCAGGTGTTTCACCTGGGAAGGGTGGGAACAGTTCAGCAGCATCTGGCCTGGGGCTCAGCTCACGTTTACTCACAGAGGCCTGGGCACGGTCTCCCAGCTTTGCAATAAGGACGCTCCTTGCGTGGGCGGGTGGGGCTGCTGGCTGTATGGGAGATGATTCCCCACCTCTGACCAATTTCAGAATTGTTTACCACTGGAGCAAGTGCCTTGGTAGTGTTTTCCTCTGTATAACTGTTAGGTTCAGTTTTTTTTTTTTTTCTTTTTTGGTTCAAGTTAGATTTTATTCCTCTTTTATGTATTTATAGATATAAGCATGGAAATAATTCATTGTTATATATACATCAGTGTGAATGGAAGAACTTTTTTTCTGTTTTATTTTTACATTTTATTTTTAAAAATTTTGAAATTTAATTTTGTTTATTTTTTTATACAGTAGGTTATTATTAGTTATCTATTTTATGCATATACATGTATACAGGTCAATCCCAATCTCCCAACTCATCCCACCACCACCACCCCATGGCTTCCCCCACTTTGTGTCCATACGTCTGTTCTCTACCTCTGTGTCTCTATTTCTGCCCTGCAAACCAGTTCATCTGTACCATTTTTCTAGGTTCCACATATAGGCATTAGTATACAATATTTGTTTTTCTCTTTCTGACTTACTTCACTCTGTATGACAGTCTCTAGATCCATCAACTTCTCTACAAATGACCCAGTTTCATTCCTTTTTATGGCTGAGTAATATTCCATTTTATATATGTACCACATCTTTATCCATTCGTCTGTCTGTGGGCATTTAGGTTGCTTCCATTACCTGGCTATTGTAAATAGTGCTGCAATGAACATTGTGGTGAATGTGTCTTTGTGATTTATGGTTTTCTCTGGGTATACGCCCAGAAGTGGGATTGCTGGATCCTATGGTAATTCTCTTTTTAGTTTTTTAAAGGAACCTCCATACTGTTCTCCATAGTGACTGTATCAATTTACATTCCCACCAATAGCGGAAGAGGGTTCCTTTTGTCCACACCCTCCCCAGAATTTGTTGTTTGTACATTATCTGATGATGCCGATTCTAACAGGTGTGAGGTCTTACCTCATTGTAGTTTTGATTTGCATTTCTCTAATAATTAGTGATGTTGAGCAGCTTCTCATGTGCGTCTTGGCCATCTCTGTGACTTCTTTGAAGAAACGTCTCTTTAGATCTTCTGCCCATTTTTGTATTGGGTTGTTTGTTTTATTAATATTAAGCTGCATGAGCTGTCTATATATATTGGAGATTAAACCTTTGTCCATTGATTCGTTTGTGAACGTTTTCGCCCATTCTGAGGGTTGCCTTTTTCCATTCCCGTTTTTTTAACAAAGAAAGAAAGAAAGCAAAAGAAGCAGAACACTAATGTGCGTGAAATATGCCTCTTGAAACTGTCGTTTTGAAATATGGACGTCTTTTGAATTTTTTGGTCGATATATGACCCCAGGATTTGTTTTCAGGGCAGGTGTCATTTACAGGCCGGTAATGATTTGGAATATCCACTGACCATTAGCGCTGGGATTAAAGCTGCAGTTGTGAGAAACGGCCACAAGGTGGCAGCAGTTCTCCCTTACCAAATCTGGTTACTAGGGCAGCAGAGCCTCAATGGAAGTCGCGTTCTAGATTGGCATGTAGAACGGAATGTGCCAGGAGAAAGCCCCTCAAGTGTGTCTCACTACTTCTTGTTCTTGTTTTTAATTTAATATTTTATTTTTTATTACAGCAAGTTTGAGTACAACGTTTAGCTTGTTGTAGGTGTGCAAGAGGTGGTTCTTTTACACATATACATATGTCTGTTCTTCCTGGGATCCTTTTCCCATGTACGTTATGACAGAATGTTGAGTAGTCTTCTCTTGGTACTCCGTAGGTCTTTGGTGATTATATACGTCTACTGTGTTGGTATATGTCTGTTAACCCCAATATCGTAATGAATTCAATCCTCACACCTTTCCTTTGGTGAACCATAAGTTTGTTTAATGAATCTGTGATTGCCCTTCTCCGTGGAAATATCTGCCCTGGTATCAGTTTATAGGTAACACCTATAAGTGATATGATACGATATGTGTCTTTCACTTTCTGACTTACTCCAAGTCACGTGATTACCTCGAGACTCATCTACGGTGCTGCGAATGGCATTGTGTCCTTTTTTTCCTTGGCGAATATTCTGTCTTAGCGAGGTCCATTTTCTGCAATGTGATTCCCTGAGGGCTGAGGATTAGCTGCCCTGGGCAGCCTGACCCTGCCGGCAAGCCCTCCCCAGGTGTGCCTGGGTTAAGGTCAATATAAACAGCACTCCAGGCAGCAATAGCCCCTGCAGCTGTGCCTGACTCCATATTCTCTGCCCCGTCAGCAGTCTCGGGGCTGTGCTGGTGGGAGGGTGGGAGGGTCCACGGCTTTGTGGGTGGCCCGGTGTGAGTGGGGCTCTGCTGGACTTTCGGCAGGAGTTGCCAGGCTGCCACCTGTAAAGGAGAGGATGTGTCACCCATAACTTCCACTGGAATATCTCTCCGGGCTGAGGTGAGGAAGGAAAAAAAGGAGTGGGGGCCGGGACAGGAGGGGTATCTCAGGCAGGGCAATGGAAAGCTTCCAGAAGAGCGCCCGTGGCCAGGACCATCCTGGCTGACCTGCAGGCACCAAGTTGGCCTGCGTGCCGTCGCTGGTGTGGCTCCACGGCCCTCCCTCTAGGCTTTCAAGCCCTTGTACATATTCAGGTGTTTCACCTGGGAAGGGTGGGAACAGTTCAGCAGCATCTGGCCTGGGGCTCAGCTCACGTTTACTCACAGAGGCCTGGGCACGGTCTCCCAGCTTTGCAATAAGGACGCTCCTTGCGTGGGCGGGTGGGGCTGCTGGCTGTATGGGAGATGATTCCCCACCTCTGACCAATTTCAGAATTGTTTACCACTGGAGCAAGTGCCTTGGTAGTGTTTTCCTCTGTATAACTGTTAGGTTCAGTTTTTTTTTTTTTTCTTTTTTGGTTCAAGTTAGATTTTATTCCTCTTTTATGTATTTATAGATATAAGCATGGAAATAATTCATTGTTATATATACATCAGTGTGAATGGAAGAACTTTTTTTCTGTTTTATTTTTACATTTTATTTTTAAAAATTTTGAAATTTAATTTTGTTTATTTTTTTATACAGTAGGTTATTATTAGTTATCTATTTTATGCATATACATGTATACAGGTCAATCCCAACTCATCCCACCACCACCACCCCATGGCTTCCCCCACTTTGTGTCCATACGTCTGTTCTCTACCTCTGTGTCTCTATTTCTGCCCTGCAAACCAGTTCATCTGTACCATTTTTCTAGGTTCCACATATAGGCATTAGTATACAATATTTGTTTTTCTCTTTCTGACTTACTTCACTCTGTATGACAGTCTCTAGATCCATCAACTTCTCTACAAATGACCCAGTTTCATTCCTTTTTATGGCTGAGTAATATTCCATTTTATATATGTACCACATCTTTATCCATTCGTCTGTCTGTGGGCATTTAGGTTGCTTCCATTACCTGGCTATTGTAAATAGTGCTGCAATGAACATTGTGGTGAATGTGTCTTTGTGATTTATGGTTTTCTCTGGGTATATGCCCAGAAGTGGGATTGCTGGATCCTATGGTAATTCTCTTTTTAGTTTTTTAAAGGAACCTCCATACTGTTCTCCATAGTGACTGTATCAATTTACATTCCCACCAATAGCGGAAGAGGGTTCCTTTTGTCCACACCCTCCCCAGAATTTGTTGTTTGTACATTATCTGATGATGCCGATTCTAACAGGTGTGAGGTCTTACCTCATTGTAGTTTTGATTTGCATTTCTCTAATAATTAGTGATGTTGAGCAGCTTCTCATGTGCGTCTTGGCCATCTCTGTGACTTCTTTGAAGAAACGTCTCTTTAGATCTTCTGCCCATTTTTGTATTGGGTTGTTTGTTTTATTAATATTAAGCTGCATGAGCTGTCTATATATATTGGAGATTAAACCTTTGTCCATTGATTCGTTTGTGAACGTTTTCGCCCATTCTGAGGGTTGCCTTTTTCCATTCCCGTTTTTTTAACAAAGAAAGAAAGAAAGCAAAAGAAGCAGAACACTAATGTGCGTGAAATATGCCTCTTGAAACTGTCGTTTTGAAATATGGACGTCTTTTGAATTTTTTGGTCGATATATGACCCCAGGATTTGTTTTCAGGGCAGGTGTCATTTACAGGCCGGTAATGATTTGGAATATCCACTGACCATTAGCGCTGGGATTAAAGCTGCAGTTGTGAGAAACGGCCACAAGGTGGCAGCAGTTCTCCCTTACCAAATCTGGTTACTAGGGCAGCAGAGCCTCAATGGAAGTCGCGTTCTAGATTGGAATGTAGAACGGAATGTGCCAGGAGAAAGCCCCTCAAGTGTGTCTCACTACTTCTTGTTCTTGTTTTTAATTTAATCTTTTATTTTTTATTACAGCAAGTTTGAGTACAACGTTTAGCTTGTTGTAGGTGTGCAAGAGGTGGTTCTTTTACACATATACATATGTCTGTTCTTCCTGGGATCCTTTTCCCATGTACGTTATGACAGAATGTTGAGTAGTCTTCTCTTGGTACTCCGTAGGTCTTTGGTGATTATATACGTCTACTGTGTTGGTATATGTCTGTTAACCCCAATATCGTAATGAATTCAATCCTCACACCTTTCCTTTGGTGAACCATAAGTTTGTTTAATGAATCTGTGATTGCCCTTCTCCGTGGAAATATCTGCCCTGGTATCAGTTTATAGGTAACACCTATAAGTGATATGATACGATATGTGTCTTTCACTTTCTGACTTACTCCAAGTCACGTGATTACCTCGAGACTCATCTACGGTGCTGCGAATGGCATTGTGTCCTTTTTTTCCTTGGCGAATATTCTGTCTTAGCGAGGTCCATTTTCTGCAATGTGATTCCCTGAGGGCTGAGGATTAGCTGCCCTGGGCAGCCTGACCCTGCCGGCAAGCCCTCCCCAGGTGTGCCTGGGTTGAGGTCAATATAAACAGCACTCCAGGCAGCAATAGCCCCTGCAGCTGTGCCTGACTCCATATTCTCTGCCCCGTCAGCAGTCTCGGGGCTGTGCTGGTGGGAGGGTGGGATGGTCCACGGCTTTGTGGGTGGCCCGGTGTGAGTGGGGCTCTGCTGGACTTTCGGCAGGAGTTGCCAGGCTGCCACCTGTAAAGGAGAGGATGTGTCACCCATAACTTCCACTGGAATATCTCTCCGGGCTGAGGTGAGGAAGGAAAAAAAGGAGTGGGGGCCGGGACAGGAGGGGTATCTCAGGCAGGGCAATGGAAAGCTTCCAGAAGAGCGCCCGTGGCCAGGACCATCCTGGCTGACCTGCAGGCACCAAGTTGGCCTGCGTGCCGTCGCTGGTGTGGCTCCACGGCCCTCCCTCTAGGCTTTCAAGCCCTTGTACATATTCAGGTGTTTCACCTGGGAAGGGTGGGAACAGTTCAGCAGCATCTGGCCTGGGGCTCAGCTCACGTTTACTCACAGAGGCCTGGGCACGGTCTCCCAGCTTTGCAATAAGGACGCTCCTTGCGTGGGCGGGTGGGGCTGCTGGCTGTATGGGAGATGATTCCCCACCTCTGACCAATTTCAGAATTGTTTACCACTGGAGCAAGTGCCTTGGTAGTGTTTTCCTCTGTATAACTGTTAGGTTCAGTTTTTTTTTTTTTTCTTTTTTGGTTCAAGTTAGATTTTATTCCTCTTTTATGTATTTATAGATATAAGCATGGAAATAATTCATTGTTATATATACATCAGTGTGAATGGAAGAACTTTTTTTCTGTTTTATTTTTACATTTTATTTTTAAAAATTTTGAAATTTAATTTTGTTTATTTTTTTATACAGTAGGTTATTATTAGTTATCTATTTTATGCATATACATGTATACAGGTCAATCCCAATCTCCCAACTCATCCCACCACCACCACCCCATGGCTTCCCCCACTTTGTGTCCATACGTCTGTTCTCTACCTCTGTGTCTCTATTTCTGCCCTGCAAACCAGTTCATCTGTACCATTTTTCTAGGTTCCACATATAGGCATTAGTATACAATATTTGTTTTTCTCTTTCTGACTTACTTCACTCTGTATGACAGTCTCTAGATCCATCAACTTCTCTACAAATGACCCAGTTTCATTCCTTTTTATGGCTGAGTAATATTCCATTTTATATATGTACCACATCTTTATCCATTCGTCTGTCTGTGGGCATTTAGGTTGCTTCCATTACCTGGCTATTGTAAATAGTGCTGCAATGAACATTGTGGTGAATGTGTCTTTGTGATTTATGGTTTTCTCTGGGTATATGCCCAGAAGTGGGATTGCTGGATCCTATGGTAATTCTCTTTTTAGTTTTTTAAAGGAACCTCCATACTGTTCTCCATAGTGACTGTATCAATTTACATTCCCACCAATAGCGGAAGAGGGTTCCTTTTGTCCACACCCTCCCCAGAATTTGTTGTTTGTACATTATCTGATGATGCCGATTCTAACAGGTGTGAGGTCTTACCTCATTGTAGTTTTGATTTGCATTTCTCTAATAATTAGTGATGTTGAGCAGCTTCTCATGTGCGTCTTGGCCATCTCTGTGTCTTCTTTGAAGAAACGTCTCTTTAGATCTTCTGCCCATTTTTGTATTGGGTTGTTTGTTTTATTAATATTAAGCTGCATGAGCTGTTTATATATATTGGAGATTAAACCTTTGTCCATTGATTCGTTTGTGAACGTTTTCGCCCATTCTGAGGGTTGCCTTTTTCCATTCCCGTTTTTTTAACAAAGAAAGAAAGAAAGCAAAAGAAGCAGAACACTAATGTGCGTGAAATATGCCTCTTGAAACTGTCGTTTTGGAATATGGACGTCTTTTGAATTTTTTGGTCGATATATGACCCCAGGATTTGTTTTCAGGGCAGGTGTCATTTACAGGCCGGTAATGATTTGGAATATCCACTGACCATTAGCGCTGGGATTAAAGCTGCAGTTGTGAGAAACGGCCACAAGGTGGCAGCAGTTCTCCCTTACCAAATCTGGTTACTAGGGCAGCAGAGCCTCAATGGAAGTCGCGTTCTAGATTGGCATGTAGAACGGAATGTGCCAGGAGAAAGCCCCTCAAGTGTGTCTCACTACTTCTTGTTCTTGTTTTTAATTTAATCTTTTATTTTTTATTACAGCAAGTTTGAGTACAACGTTTAGCTTGTTGTAGGTGTGCAAGAGGTGGTTCTTTTACACATATACATATGTCTGTTCTTCCTGGGATCCTTTTCCCATGTACGTTATGACAGAATGTTGAGTAGTCTTCTCTTGGTACTCCGTAGGTCTTTGGTGATTATATACGTCTACTGTGTTTGTATATGTCTGTTAACCCCAATATCGTAATGAATTCAATCCTCACACCTTTCCTTTGGTGAACCATAAGTTTGTTTAATGAATCTGTGATTGCCCTTCTCCGTGGAAATATCTGCCCTGGTATCAATTTATAGGTAACACCTATAAGTGATATGATACGATATGTGTCTTTCACTTTCTGACTTACTCCAAGTCACGTGATTACCTCGAGACTCATCTACGGTGCTGCGAATGGCATTGTGTCCTTTTTTTCCTTGGCGAATATTCTGTCTTAGCGAGGTCCATTTTCTGCAATGTGATTCCCTGAGGGCTGAGGATTAGCTGCCCTGGGCAGCCTGACCCTGCCGGCAAGCCCTCCCCAGGTGTGCCTGGGTTGAGGTCAATATAAACAGCACTCCAGGCAGCAATAGCCCCTGCAGCTGTGCCTGACTCCATATTCTCTGCCCCGTCAGCAGTCTCGGGGCTGTGCTGGTGGGAGGGTGGGAGGGTCCACGGCTTTGTGGGTGGCCCGGTGTGAGTGGGGCTCTGCTGGACTTTCGGCAGGAGTTGCCAGGCTGCCACCTGTAAAGGAGAGGATGTGTCACCCATAACTTCCACTGGAATATCTCTCCGGGCTGAGGTGAGGAAGGAAAAAAAGGAGTGGGGGCCGGGACAGGAGGGGTATCTCAGGCAGGGCAAGGGAAAGCTTCCAGAAGAGCGCCCGTGGCCAGGACCATCCTGGCTGACCTGCAGGCACCAAGTTGGCCTGCGTGCCGTCGCTGGTGTGGCTCCACGGCCCTCCCTCTAGGCTTTCAAGCCCTTGTACATATTCAGGTGTTTCACCTGGGAAGGGTGGGAACAGTTCAGCAGCATCTGGCCTGGGGCTCAGCTCACGTTTACTCACAGAGGCCTGGGCACGGTCTCCCAGCTTTGCAATAAGGACGCTCCTTGCGTGGGCGGGTGGGGCTGCTGGCTGTATGGGAGATGATTCCCCACCTCTGACCAATTTCAGAATTGTTTACCACTGGAGCAAGTGCCTTGGTAGTGTTTTCCTCTGTATAACTGTTAGGTTCAGTTTTTTTTTTTTTCTTTTTTGGTTCAAGTTAGATTTTATTCCTCTTTTATGTATTTATAGATATAAGCATGGAAATAATTCATTGTTATATATACATCAGTGTGAATGGAAGAACTTTTTTTCTGTTTTATTTTTACATTTTATTTTTAAAAATTTTGAAATTTAATTTTGTTTATTTTTTTATACAGTAGGTTATTATTAGTTATCTATTTTATGCATATACATGTATACAGGTCAATCCCAATCTCCCAACTCATCCCACCACCACCACCCCATGGCTTCCCCCACTTTGTGTCCATACGTCTGTTCTCTACCTCTGTGTCTCTATTTCTGCCCTGCAAACCAGTTCATCTGTACCATTTTTCTAGGTTCCACATATAGGCATTAGTATACAATATTTGTTTTTCTCTTTCTGACTTACTTCACTCTGTATGACAGTCTCTAGATCCATCAACTTCTCTAAAAATGACCCAGTTTCATTCCTTTTTATGGCTGAGTAATATTCCATTTTATATATGTACCACATCTTTATCCATTCGTCTGTCTGTGGGCATTTAGGTTGCTTCCATTACCTGGCTATTGTAAATAGTGCTGCAATGAACATTGTGGTGAATGTGTCTTTGTGATTTATGGTTTTCTCTGGGTATATGCCCAGAAGTGGGATTGCTGGATCCTATGGTAATTCTCTTTTTAGTTTTTTAAAGGAACCTCCATACTGTTCTCCATAGTGACTGTATCAATTTACTTTCCCACCAATAGCGGAAGAGGGTTCCTTTTGTCCACACCCTCCCCAGAATTTGTTGTTTGTACATTATCTGATGATGCCGATTCTAACAGGTGTGAGGTCTTACCTCATTGTAGTTTTGATTTGCATTTCTCTAATAATTAGTGATGTTGAGCAGCTTCTCATGTGCGTCTTGGCCATCTCTGTGACTTCTTTGAAGAAACGTCTCTTTAGATCTTCTGCCCATTTTTGTATTGGGTTGTTTGTTTTATTAATATTAAGCTGCATGAGCTGTCTCTATATATTGGAGATTAAACCTTTGTCCATTGATTCGTTTGTGAACGTTTTCGCCCATTCTGAGGGTTGCCTTTTTCCATTCCCGTTTTTTTAACAAAGAAAGAAAGAAAGCAAAAGAAGCAGAACACTAATGTGCGTGAAATATGCCTCTTGAAACTGTCGTTTTGAAATATGGACGTCTTTTGAATTTTTTGGTCGATATATGACCCCAGGATTTGTTTTCAGGGCAGGTGTCATTTACAGGCCGGTAATGATTTGGAATATCCACTGACCATTAGCGCTGGGATTAAAGCTGCAGTTGTGAGAAACGGCCACAAGGTGGCAGCAGTTCTCCCTTACCAAATCTGGTTACTAGGGCAGCAGAGCCTCAATGGAAGTCGCGTTCTAGATTGGAATGTAGAACGGAATGTGCCAGGAGAAAGCCCCTCAAGTGTGTCTCACTACTTCTTGTTCTTGTTTTTAATTTAATCTTTTATTTTTTATTACAGCAAGTTTGAGTACAACGTTTAGCTTGTTGTAGGTGTGCAAGAGGTGGTTCTTTTACACATATACATATGTCTGTTCTTCCTGGGATCCTTTTCCCATGTACGTTATGACAGAATGTTGAGTAGTCTTCTCTTGGTACTCCGTAGGTCTTTGGTGATTATATACGTCTACTGTGTTGGTATATGTCTGTTAACCCCAATATCGTAATGAATTCAATCCTCACACCTTTCCTTTGGTGAACCATAAGTTTGTTTAATGAATCTGTGATTGCCCTTCTCCGTGGAAATATCTGCCCTGGTATCAGTTTATAGGTAACACCTATAAGTGATATGATACGATATGTGTCTTTCACTTTCTGACTTACTCCAAGTCACGTGATTACCTCGAGACTCATCTACGGTGCTGCGAATGGCATTGTGTCCTTTTTTTCCTTGGCGAATATTCTGTCTTAGCGAGGTCCATTTTCTGCAATGTGATTCCCTGAGGGCTGAGGATTAGCTGCCCTGGGCAGCCTGACCCTGCCGGCAAGCCCTCCCCAGGTGTGCCTGGGTTGAGGTCAATATAAACAGCACTCCAGGCAGCAATAGCCCCTGCAGCTGTGCCTGACTCCATATTCTCTGCCCCGTCAGCAGTCTCGGGGCTGTGCTGGTGGGAGGGTGGGAGGGTCCACGGCTTTGTGGGTGGCCCGGTGTGAGTGGGGCTCTGCTGGACTTTCGGCAGGAGTTGCCAGGCTGCCACCTGTAAAGGAGAGGATGTGTCACCCATAACTTCCACTGGAATATCTCTCCGGGCTGAGGTGAGGAAGGAAAAAAAGGAGTGGGGGCCGGGACAGGAGGGGTATCTCAGGCAGGGCAATGGAAAGCTTCCAGAAGAGCGCCCGTGGCCAGGACCATCCTGGCTGACCTGCAGGCACCAAGTTGTCCTGCGTGCCGTCGCTGGTGTGGCTCCACGGCCCTCCCTCTAGGCTTTCAAGCCCTTGTACATATTCAGGTGTTTCACCTGGGAAGGGTGGGAACAGTTCAGCAGCATCTGGCCTGGGGCTCAGCTCACGTTTACTCACAGAGGCCTGGGCACGGTCTCCCAGCTTTGCAATAAGGACGCTCCTTGCGTGGGCGGGTGGGACTGCTGGCTGTATGGGAGATGATTCCCCACCTATGACCAATTTCAGAATTGTTTACCACTGGAGCAAGTGCCTTGGTAGTGTTTTCCTCTGTATAACTGTTAGGTTCAGTTTTTTTTTTTTTTCTTTTTTGGTTCAAGTTAGATTTTATTCCTCTTTTATGTATTTATAGATATAAGCATGGAAATAATTCATTGTTATATATATACATCAGTGTGAATGGAAGAACATTTTTTTCTCTTTTATTTTTACATTTTATTTTTAAAAATTTTGAAATTTAATTTTGTTTATTTTTTTATACAGTAGGTTATTATTAGTTATCTATTTTATGCATATACATGTATACAGGTCAATCCCAATCTCCCAACTCATCCCACCACCACCACCCCATGGCTTCCCCCACTTTGTGTCCATACGTCTGTTCTCTACCTCTGTGTCTCTATTTCTGCCCTGCAAACCAGTTCATCTGTACCATTTTTCTAGGTTCCACATATAGGCATTAATATACAATATTTGTTTTTCTCTTTCTGACTTACTTCACTCTGCATGACAGTCTCTAGATCCATCAACTTCTCTACAAATGACCCAGTTTCATTCCTTTTTATGGCTGAGTAATATTCCATTTTATATATGTACCACATCTTTATCCATTCGTCTGTCTGTGGGCATTTAGGTTGCTTCCATTACCTGGCTATTGTAAATAGTGCTGCAATGAATATTGTGGTGAATGTGTCTTTGTGATTTATGGTTTTCTCTGGGTATATGCCCAGAAGTGGGATTGCTGGATCCTATGGTAATTCTCTTTTTAGTTTTTTAAAGGAACCTCCATACTGTTCTCCATAGTGACTGTATCAATTTACATTCCCACCAATAGCGGAAGAGGGTTCCTTTTGTCCACACCCTCCCCAGAATTTGTTGTTTGTACATTATCTGATGATGCCGATTCTAACAGGTGTGAGGTCTTACCTCATTGTAGTTTTGATTTGCATTTCTCTAATAATTAGTGATGTTGAGCAGCTTCTCATGTGCGTCTTGGCCATCTCTGTGTCTTCTTTGAAGAAACGTCTCTTTAGATCTTCTGCCCATTTTTGTATTGGTTTGTTTGTTTTATTAATATTAAGCTGCATGAGCTGTTTATATATATTGGAGATTAAACCTTTGTCCATTGATTCGTTTGTGAACGTTTTCGCCCATTCTGAGGGTTGCCTTTTTCCATTCCCGTTTTTTTAACAAAGAAAGAAAGAAAGCAAAAGAAGCAGAACACTAATGTGCGTGAAATATGCCTCTTGAAACTGTCGTTTTGGAATATGGACGTCTTTTGAATTTTTTGGTCGATATATGACCCCAGGATTTGTTTTCAGGGCAGGTGTCATTTACAGGCCTGTAATGATTTGGAATATCCACTGACCATTAGCGCTGGGATTAAAGCTGCAGTTGTGAGAAACGGCCACAAGGTGGCAGCAGTTCTCCCTTACCAAATCTGGTTACTAGGGCAGCAGTGCCTCAATGGAAGTCGCGTTCTAGATTGGCATGTAGAACGGAATGTGCCAGGAGAAAGCCCCTCAAGTGTGTCTCACTACTTCTTGTTCTTGTTTTTAATTTAATCTTTTATTTTTTATTACAGCAAGTTTGAGTACAACGTTTAGCTTGTTGTAGGTGTGCAAGAGGTGGTTCTTTTACACATATACATATGTCTGTTCTTCCTGGGATCCTTTTCCCATGTACGTTATGACAGAATGTTGAGTAGTCTTCTCTTGGTACTCCGTAGGTCTTTGGTGATTATATACGTCTACTGTGTTGGTATATGTCTGTTAACCCCAATATCGTAATGAATTCAATCCTCACACCTTTCCTTTGGTGAACCATAAGTTTGTTTAATGAATCTGTGATTGCCCTTCTCCGTGGAAATATCTGCCCTGGTATCAATTTATAGGTAACACCTATAAGTGATATGATACGATATGTGTCTTTCACTTTCTGACTTACTCCAAGTCACGTGATTACCTCGAGACTCATCTACGGTGCTGCAAATGGCATTGTGTCCTTTTTTTCCTTGGCGAATATTCTGTCTTAGCGAGGTCCATTTTCTGCAATGTGATTCCCTGAGGGCTGAGGATTAGCTGCCCTGGGCAGCCTGACCCTGCCGGCAAGCCCTCCCCAGGTGTGCCTGGGTTGAGGTCAATATAAACAGCACTCCAGGCAGCAATAGCCCCTGCAGCTGTGCCTGACTCCATATTCTCTGCCCCGTCAGCAGTCTCGGGGCTGTGCTGGTGGGAGGGTGGGAGGGTCCACGGCTTTGTGGGTGGCCCGGTGTGAGTGGGGCTCTGCTGGACTTTCGGCAGGAGTTGCCAGGCTGCCACCTGTAAAGGAGAGGATGTGTCACCCATAACTTCCACTGGAATATCTCTCCGGGCTGAGGTGAGGAAGGAAAAAAAGGAGTGGGGGCCGGGACAGGAGGGGTATCTCAGGCAGGGCAAGGGAAAGCTTCCAGAAGAGCGCCCGTGGCCAGGACCATCCTGGCTGACCTGCAGGCACCAAGTTGGCCTGCGTGCCGTCGCTGGTGTGGCTCCACGGCCCTCCCTCTAGGCTTTCAAGCCCTTGTACATATTCAGGTGTTTCACCTGGGAAGGGTGGGAACAGTTCAGCAGCATCTGGCCTGGGGCTCAGCTCACGTTTACTCACAGAGGCCTGGGCACGGTCTCCCAGCTTTGCAATAAGGACGCTCCTTGCGTGGGCGGGTGGGGCTGCTGGCTGTATGGGAGATGATTCCCCACCTCTGACCAATTTCAGAATTGTTTACCACTGGAGCAAGTGCCTTGGTAGTGTTTTCCTCTGTATAACTGTTAGGTTCAGTTTGTTTTTTTTTTTCTTTTTTGGTTCAAGTTAGATTTTATTCCTCTTTTATGTATTTATAGATATAAGCATGGAAATAATTCATTGTTATATATACATCAGTGTGAATGGAAGAACATTTTTTCTGTTTTATTTTTACATTTTATTTTTAAAAATTTTGAAAGTTAATTTTGTTTATTTTTATATACAGTAGGTTATTATTAGTTATCTATTTTATGCATATACATGTATACAGGTCAATCCCAATCTCCCAACTCATCCCACCACCACCACCCCATGGCTTCCCCCACTTTGTGTCCATACGTCTGTTCTCTACCTCTGTGTCTCTATTTCTGCCCTGCAAACCAGTTCATCTGTACCATTTTTCTAGGTTCCACATATAGGCATTCATATACAATATTTGTTTTTCTCTTTCTGACTTACTTCACTCTGCATGACAGTCTCTAGATCCATCAACTTCTCTACAAATGACCCAGTTTCATTCCTTTTTATGGCTGAGTAATATTCCATTTTATATATGTACCACATCTTTATCCATTCGTCTGTCTGTGGGCATTTAGGTTGCTTCCATTACCTGGCTATTGTAAATAGTGCTGCAATGAACATTGTGGTGAATGTGTCTTTGTGATTTATGGTTTTCTCTGGGTATATGCCCAGAAGTGGGATTGCTGGATCCTATGGTAATTCTCTTTTTAGTTTTTTAAAGGAACCTCCATACTGTTCTCCATAGTGACTGTATCAATTTACATTCCCACCAATAGCGGAAGAGGGTTCCTTTTGTCCACACCCTCCCCAGAATTTGTTGTTTGTACATTATCTGATGATGCCGATTCTAACAGGTGTGAGGTCTTACCTCATTGTAGTTTTGATTTGCATTTCTCTAATAATTAGTGATGTTGAGCAGCTTCTCATGTGCGTCTTGGCCATCTCTGTGTCTTCTTTGAAGAAACGTCTCTTTAGATCTTCTGCCCATTTTTGTATTGGGTTGTTTGTTTTATTAATATTAAGCTGCATGAGCTGTTTATATATATTGGAGATTAAACCTTTGTCCATTGATTCGTTTGTGAACGTTTTCGCCCATTCTGAGGGTTGCCTTTTTCCATTCCCGTTTTTTTAACAAAGAAAGAAAGAAAGCAAAAGAAGCAGAACACTAATGTGCGTGAAATATGCCTCTTGAAACTGTCGTTTTGGAATATGGACGTCTTTTGAATTTTTTGGTCGATATATGACCCCAGGATTTGTTTTCAGGGCAGGTGTCATTTACAGGCCGGTAATGATTTGGAATATCCACTGACCATTAGCGCTGGGATTAAAGCTGCAGTTGTGAGAAACGGCCACAAGGTGGCAGCAGTTCTCCCTTACCAAATCTGGTTACTAGGGCAGCAGAGCCTCAATGGAAGTCGCGTTCTAGATTGGCATGTAGAACGGAATGTGCCAGGAGAAAGCCCCTCAAGTGTGTCTCACTACTTCTTGTTCTTGTTTTTAATTTAATCTTTTATTTTTTATTACAGCAAGTTTGAGTACAACGTTTAGCTTGTTGTAGGTGTGCAAGAGGTGGTTCTTTTACACATATACATATGTCTGTTCTTCCTGGGATCCTTTTCCCATGTACGTTATGACAGAATGTTGAGTAGTCTTCTCTTGGTACTCCGTAGGTCTTTGGTGATTATATACGTCTACTGTGTTTGTATATGTCTGTTAACCCCAATATCGTAATGAATTCAATCCTCACACCTTTCCTTTGGTGAACCATAAGTTTGTTTAATGAATCTGTGATTGCCCTTCTCCGTGGAAATATCTGCCCTGGTATCAATTTATAGGTAACACCTATAAGTGATATGATACGATATGTGTCTTTCACTTTCTGACTTACTCCAAGTCACGTGATTACCTCGAGACTCATCTACGGTGCTGCGAATGGCATTGTGTCCTTTTTTTCCTTGGCGAATATTCTGTCTTAGCGAGGTCCATTTTCTGCAATGTGATTCCCTGAGGGCTGAGGATTAGCTGCCCTGGGCAGCCTGACCCTGCCGGCAAGCCCTCCCCAGGTGTGCCTGGGTTGAGGTCAATATAAACAGCACTCCAGGCAGCAATAGCCCCTGCAGCTGTGCCTGACTCCATATTCTCTGCCCCGTCAGCAGTCTCGGGGCTGTGCTGGTGGGAGGGTGGGAGGGTCCACGGCTTTGTGGGTGGCCCGGTGTGAGTGGGGCTCTGCTGGACTTTCGGCAGGAGTTGCCAGGCTGCCACCTGTAAAGGAGAGGATGTGTCACCCATAACTTCCACTGGAATATCTCTCCAGGCTGAGGTGAGGAAGGAAAAAAAGGAGTGGGGGCCGGGACAGGAGGGGTATCTAAGGCAGGGCAAGGGAAAGCTTCCAGAAGAGCGCCCGTGGCCAGGACCATCCTGGCTGACCTGCAGGCACCAAGTTGGCCTGCGTGCCGTCGCTGGTGTGGCTCCACGGCCCTCCCTCTAGGCTTTCAAGCCCTTGTACATATTCAGGTGTTTCACCTGGGAAGGGTGGGAACAGTTCAGCAGCATCTGGCCTGGGGCTCAGCTCACGTTTACTCACAGAGGCCTGGGCACGGTCTCCCAGCTTTGCAATAAGGACGCTCCTTGCGTGGGCGGGTGGGGCTGCTGGCTGTATGGGAGATGATTCCCCACCTCTGACCAATTTCAGAATTGTTTACCACTGGAGCAAGTGCCTTGGTAGTGTTTTCCTCTGTATAACTGTTAGGTTCAGTTTTTTTTTTTTTTCTTTTTTGGTTCAAGTTAGATTTTATTCCTCTTTTATGTATTTATAGATATAAGCATGGAAATAATTCATTGTTATATATACATCAGTGTGAATGGAAGAACATTTTTTCTGTTTTATTTTTACATTTTATTTTTAAAAATTTTGAAAGTTAATTTTGTTTATTTTTATATACAGTAGGTTATTATTAGTTATCTATTTTATGCATATACATGTATACAGGTCAATCCCAATCTCCCAACTCATCCCACCACCACCACCCCATGGCTTCCCCCACTTTGTGTCCATACGTCTGTTCTCTACCTCTGTGTCTCTATTTCTGCCCTGCAAACCAGTTGATCTGTACCATTTTTCTAGGTTCCACATATAGGCATTCATATACAATATTTGTTTTTCTCTTTCTGACTTACTTCACTCTGCATGACAGTCTCTAGATCCATCAACTTCTCTACAAATGACCCAGTTTCATTCCTTTTTATGGCTGAGTAATATTCCATTTTATATATGTACCACATCTTTATCCATTCGTCTGTCTGTGGGCATTTAGGTTGCTTCCATTACCTGGCTATTGTAAATAGTGCTGCAATGAATATTGTGGTGAATGTGTCTTTGTGATTTATGGTTTTCTCTGGGTATATGCCCAGAAGTGGGATTGCTGGATCCTATGGTAATTCTCTTTTTAGTTTTTTAAAGGAACCTCCATACTGTTCTCCATAGTGACTGTATCAATTTACATTCCCACCAATAGCGGAAGAGGGTTCCTTTTGTCCACACCCTCCCCAGAATTTGTTGTTTGTACATTATCTGATGATGCCGATTCTAACAGGTGTGAGGTCTTACCTCATTGTAGTTTTGATTTGCATTTCTCTAATAATTAGTGATGTTGAGCAGCTTCTCATGTGCGTCTTGGCCATCTCTGTGTCTTCTTTGAAGAAACGTCTCTTTAGATCTTCTGCCCATTTTTGTATTGGGTTGTTTGTTTTATTAATATTAAGCTGCATGAGCTGTTTATATATATTGGAGATTAAACCTTTGTCCATTGATTCGTTTGTGAACGTTTTCGCCCATTCTGAGGGTTGCCTTTTTCCATTCCCGTTTTTTTAACAAAGAAAGAAAGAAAGCAAAAGAAGCAGAACACTAATGTGCGTGAAATATGCCTCTTGAAACTGTCGTTTTGGAATATGGACGTCTTTTGAATTTTTTGGTCGATATATGACCCCAGGATTTGTTTTCAGGGCAGGTGTCATTTACAGGCCTGTAATGATTTGGAATATCCACTGACCATTAGCGCTGGGATTAAAGCTGCAGTTGTGAGAAACGGCCACAAGGTGGCAGCAGTTCTCCCTTACCAAATCTGGTTACTAGGGCAGCAGAGCCTCAATGGAAGTCGCGTTCTAGATTGGAATGTAGAACGGAATGTGTCAGGAGAAAGCCCCTCAAGTGTGTCTCACTACTTCTTGTTCTTGTTTTTAATTTAATCTTTTATTTTTTATTACAGCAAGTTTGAGTACAACGTTTAGCTTGTTGTAGGTGTGCAAGAGGTGGTTCTTTTACACATATACATATGTCTGTTCTTCCTGGGATCCTTTTCCCATGTACGTTATGACAGAATGTTGAGTAGTCTTCTCTTGGTACTCCGTAGGTCTTTGGTGATTATATACGTCTACTGTGTTTGTATATGTCTGTTAACCCCAATATCGTAATGAATTCAATCCTCACACCTTTCCTTTGGTGAACCATAAGTTTGTTTAATGAATCTGTGATTGCCCTTCTCCGTGGAAATATCTGCCCTGGTATCAATTTATAGGTAACACCTATAAGTGATATGATACGATATGTGTCTTTCACTTTCTGACTTACTCCAAGTCACGTGATTACCTCGAGACTCATCTACGGTGCTGCGAATGGCATTGTGTCCTTTTTTTCCTTGGCGAATATTCTGTCTTAGCGAGGTCCATTTTCTGCAATGTGATTCCCTGAGGGCTGAGGATTAGCTGCCCTGGGCAGCCTGACCCTGCCGGCAAGCCCTCCCCAGGTGTGCCTGGGTTGAAGTCAATATAAACAGCACTCCAGGCAGCAATAGCCCCTGCAGCTGTGCCTGACTCCATATTCTCTGCCCCGTCAGCAGTCTCGGGGCTGTGCTGGTGGGAGGGTGGGAGGGTCCACGGCTTTGTGGGTGGCCCGGTGTGAGTGGGGCTCTGCTGGACTTTCGGCAGGAGTTGCCAGGCTGCCACCTGTAAAGGAGAGGATGTGTCACCCATAACTTCCACTGGAATATCTCTCCGGGCTGAGGTGAGGAAGGAAAAAAAGGAGTGGGGGCCGGGACAGGAGGGGTATCTCAGGCAGGGCAATGGAAAGCTTCCAGAAGAGCGCCCGTGGCCAGGACCATCCTGGCTGACCTGCAGGCACCAAGTTGGCCTGCGTGCCGTCGCTGGTGTGGCTCCACGGCCCTCCCTCTAGGCTTTCAAGCCCTTGTACATATTCAGGTGTTTCACCTGGGAAGGGTGGGAACAGTTCAGCAGCATCTGGCCTGGGGCTCAGCTCACGTTTACTCACAGAGGCCTGGGCACGGGCTCCCAGCTTTGCAATAAGGACGCTCCTTGCGTGGGCGGGTGGGGCTGCTGGCTGTATGGGAGATGATTCCCCACCTCTGACCAATTTCAGAATTGTTTACCACTGGAGCAAGTGCCTTGGTAGTGTTTTCCTCTGTATAACTGTTAGGTTCAGTTTTTTTTTTTTCTTTTTTGGTTCAAGTTAGATTTTATTCCTCTTTTATGTATTTATAGATATAAGCATGGAAATAATTCATTGTTATATATACATCAGTGTGAATGGAAGAACTTTTTTTCTGTTTTATTTTTACATTTTATTTTTAAAAATTTTGAAAGTTAATTTTGTTTATTTTTTTATACAGTAGGTTATTATTAGTTATCTATTTTATGCATATACATGTATACAGGTCAATCCCAATCTCCCAACTCATCCCACCACCACCACCCCATGGCTTCCCCCACTTTGTGTCCATACGTCTGTTCTCTACCTCTGTGTCTCTATTTCTGCCCTGCAAACCAGTTCATCTGTACCATTTTTCTAGGTTCCACATATAGGCATTAGTATACAATATTTGTTTTTCTCTTTCTGACTTACTTCACTCTGTATGACAGTCTCTAGATCCATCAACTTCTCTACAAAATACCCAGTTTCATTCCTTTTTATGGCTGAGTAATATTCCATTTTATATATGTACCACATCTTTATCCATTCGTCTGTCTGTGGGCATTTAGGTTGCTTCCATTACCTGGCTATTGTAAATAGTGCTGCAATGAATATTGTGGTGAATGTGTCTTTGTGATTTATGGTTTTCTCTGGGTATATGCCCAGAAGTGGGATTGCTGGATCCTATGGTAATTCTCTTTTTAGTTTTTTAAAGGAACCTCCATACTGTTCTCCATAGTGACTGTATCAATTTACATTCCCACCAATAGCGGAAGAGGGTTCCTTTTGTCCACACCCTCCCCAGAATTTGTTGTTTGTACATTATCTGATGATGCCGATTCTAACAGGTGTGAGGTCTTACCTCATTGTAGTTTTGATTTGCATTTCTCTAATAATTAGCGATGTTGAGCAGCTTCTCATGTGCGTCTTGGCCATCTCTGTGTCTTCTTTGAAGAAACGTCTCTTTAGATCTTCTGCCCATTTTTGTATTGGGTTGTTTGTTTTAT
This sequence comes from Mesoplodon bidens, assembly GCF_964165515.1. Classification (NCBI taxonomy): domain Eukaryota; kingdom Metazoa; phylum Chordata; class Mammalia; order Artiodactyla; family Ziphiidae; genus Mesoplodon; species Mesoplodon bidens. The sequence continues at coordinate 826,840 of NW_027672081.1, forward strand.
TAATATTAAGCTGCATGAGCTGTTTATATATATTGGAGATTAAACCTTTGTCCATTGATTCGTTTGTGAACGTTTTCGCCCATTCTGAGGGTTGCCTTTTTCCATTCCCGTTTTTTTAACAAAGAAAGAAAGAAAGCAAAAGAAGCAGAACACTAATGTGCGTGAAATATGCCTCTTGAAACTGTCGTTTTGAAATATGGACGTCTTTTGAATTTTTTGGTCGATATATGACCCCAGGATTTGTTTTCAGGGCAGGTGTCATTTACAGGCCGGTAATGATTTGGAATATCCACTGACCATTAGCGCTGGGATTAAAGCTGCAGTTGTGAGTAACGGCCACAAGGTGGCAGCAGTTCTCCCTTACCAAATCTGGTTACTAGGGCAGCAGAGCCTCAATGGAAGTCGCGTTCTAGATTGGCATGTAGAACGGAATGTGCCAGGAGAAAGCCCCTCAAGTGTGTCTCACTACTTCTTGTTCTTGTTTTTAATTTAATCTTTTATTTTTTATTACAGCAAGTTTGAGTACAACGTTTAGCTTGTTGTAGGTGTGCAAGAGGTGGTTCTTTTACACATATACATATGTCTGTTCTTCCTGGGATCCTTTTCCCATGTACGTTATGACAGAATGTTGAGTAGTCTTCTCTTGGTACTCCGTAGGTCTTTGGTGATTATATACGTCTACTGTGTTGGTATATGTCTGTTAACCCCAATATCGTAATGAATTCAATCCTCACACCTTTCCTTTGGTGAACCATAAGTTTGTTTAATGAATCTGTGATTGCCCTTCTCCGTGGAAATATCTGCCCTGGTATCAATTTATAGGTAACACCTATAAGTGATATGATACGATATGTGTCTTTCACTTTCTGACTTACTCCAAGTCACGTGATTACCTCGAGACTCATCTACGGTGCTGCGAATGGCATTGTGTCCTTTTTTTCCTTGGCGAATATTCTGTCTTAGCGAGGTCCATTTTCTGCAATGTGATTCCCTGAGGGCTGAGGATTAGCTGCCCTGGGCAGCCTGACCCTGCCGGCAAGCCCTCCCCAGGTGTGCCTGGGTTGAGGTCAATATAAACAGCACTCCAGGCAGCAATAGCCCCTGCAGCTGTGCCTGACTCCATATTCTCTGCCCCGTCAGCAGTCTCGGGGCTGTGCTGGTGGGAGGGTGGGAGGGTCCACGGCTTTGTGGGTGGCCCGGTGTGAGTGGGGCTCTGCTGGACTTTCGGCAGGAGTTGCCAGGCTGCCACCTGTAAAGGAGAGGATGTGTCACCCATAACTTCCACTGGAATATCTCTCCGGGCTGAGGTGAGGAAGGAAAAAAAGGAGTGGGGGCCGGGACAGGAGGGGTATCTCAGGCAGGGCAAGGGAAAGCTTCCAGAAGAGCGCCCGTGGCCAGGACCATCCTGGCTGACCTGCAGGCACCAAGTTGGCCTGCGTGCCGTCGCTGGTGTGGCTCCACGGCCCTCCCTCTAGGCTTTCAAGCCCTTGTACATATTCAGGTGTTTCACCTGGGAAGGGTGGGAACAGTTCAGCAGCATCTGGCCTGGGGCTCAGCTCACGTTTACTCACAGAGGCCTGGGCACGGTCTCCCAGCTTTGCAATAAGGACGCTCCTTGCGTGGGCGGGTGGGGCTGCTGGCTGTATGGGAGATGATTCCCCACCTCTGACCAATTTCAGAATTGTTTACCACTGGAGCAAGTGCCTTGGTAGTGTTTTCCTCTGTATAACTGTTAGGTTCAGTTTTTTTTTTTTTTCTTTTTTGGTTCAAGTTAGATTTTATTCCTCTTTTATGTATTTATAGATATAAGCATGGAAATAATTCATTGTTATATATACATCAGTGTGAATGGAAGAACATTTTTTCTGTTTTATTTTTACATTTTATTTTTAAAAATTTTGAAAGTTAATTTTGTTTATTTTTATATACAGTAGGTTATTATTAGTTATCTATTTTATGCATATACATGTATACAGGTCAATCCCAATCTCCCAACTCATCCCACCACCACCACCCCATGGCTTCCCCCACTTTGTGTCCATACGTCTGTTCTCTACCTCTGTGTCTCTATTTCTGCCCTGCAAACCAGTTCATCTGTACCATTTTTCTAGGTTCCACATATAGGCATTCATATACAATATTTGTTTTTCTCTTTCTGACTTACTTCACTCTGCATGACAGTCTCTAGATCCATCAACTTCTCTACAAATGACCCAGTTTCATTCCTTTTTATGGCTGAGTAATATTCCATTTTATATATGTACCACATCTTTATCCATTCGTCTGTCTGTGGGCATTTAGGTTGCTTCCATTACCTGGCTATTGTAAATAGTGCTGCAATGAACATTGTGGTGAATGTGTCTTTGTGATTTATGGTTTTCTCTGGGTATATGCCCAGAAGTGGGATTGCTGGATCCTATGGTAATTCTCTTTTTAGTTTTTTAAAGGAACCTCCATACTGTTCTCCATAGTGACTGTATCAATTTACATTCCCACCAATAGCGGAAGAGGGTTCCTTTTGTCCACACCCTCCCCAGAATTTGTTGTTTGTACATTATCTGATGATGCCGATTCTAACAGGTGTGAGGTCTTACCTCATTGTAGTTTTGATTTGCATTTCTCTAATAATTAGTGATGTTGAGCAGCTTCTCATGTGCGTCTTGGCCATCTCTGTGTCTTCTTTGAAGAAACGTCTCTTTAGATCTTCTGCCCATTTTTGTATTGGGTTGTTTGTTTTATTAATATTAAGCTGCATGAGCTGTTTATATATATTGGAGATTAAACCTTTGTCCATTGATTCGTTTGTGAACGTTTTCGCCCATTCTGAGGGTTGCCTTTTTCCATTCCCGTTTTTTTAACAAAGAAAGAAAGAAAGCAAAAGAAGCAGAACACTAATGTGCGTGAAATATGCCTCTTGAAACTGTCGTTTTGGAATATGGACGTCTTTTGAATTTTTTGGTCGATATATGACCCCAGGATTTGTTTTCAGGGCAGGTGTCATTTACAGGCCGGTAATGATTTGGAATATCCACTGACCATTAGCGCTGGGATTAAAGCTGCAGTTGTGAGAAACGGCCACAAGGTGGCAGCAGTTCTCCCTTACCAAATCTGGTTACTAGGGCAGCAGAGCCTCAATGGAAGTCGCGTTCTAGATTGGCATGTAGAACGGAATGTGCCAGGAGAAAGCCCCTCAAGTGTGTCTCACTACTTCTTGTTCTTGTTTTTAATTTAATCTTTTATTTTTTATTACAGCAAGTTTGAGTACAACGTTTAGCTTGTTGTAGGTGTGCAAGAGGTGGTTCTTTTACACATATACATATGTCTGTTCTTCCTGGGATCCTTTTCCCATGTACGTTATGACAGAATGTTGAGTAGTCTTCTCTTGGTACTCCGTAGGTCTTTGGTGATTATATACGTCTACTGTGTTTGTATATGTCTGTTAACCCCAATATCGTAATGAATTCAATCCTCACACCTTTCCTTTGGTGAACCATAAGTTTGTTTAATGAATCTGTGATTGCCCTTCTCCGTGGAAATATCTGCCCTGGTATCAATTTATAGGTAACACCTATAAGTGATATGATACGATATGTGTCTTTCACTTTCTGACTTACTCCAAGTCACGTGATTACCTCGAGACTCATCTACGGTGCTGCGAATGGCATTGTGTCCTTTTTTTCCTTGGCGAATATTCTGTCTTAGCGAGGTCCATTTTCTGCAATGTGATTCCCTGAGGGCTGAGGATTAGCTGCCCTGGGCAGCCTGACCCTGCCGGCAAGCCCTCCCCAGGTGTGCCTGGGTTGAGGTCAATATAAACAGCACTCCAGGCAGCAATAGCCCCTGCAGCTGTGCCTGACTCCATATTCTCTGCCCCGTCAGCAGTCTCGGGGCTGTGCTGGTGGGAGGGTGGGAGGGTCCACGGCTTTGTGGGTGGCCCGGTGTGAGTGGGGCTCTGCTGGACTTTCGGCAGGAGTTGCCAGGCTGCCACCTGTAAAGGAGAGGATGTGTCACCCATAACTTCCACTGGAATATCTCTCCAGGCTGAGGTGAGGAAGGAAAAAAAGGAGTGGGGGCCGGGACAGGAGGGGTATCTAAGGCAGGGCAAGGGAAAGCTTCCAGAAGAGCGCCCGTGGCCAGGACCATCCTGGCTGACCTGCAGGCACCAAGTTGGCCTGCGTGCCGTCGCTGGTGTGGCTCCACGGCCCTCCCTCTAGGCTTTCAAGCCCTTGTACATATTCAGGTGTTTCACCTGGGAAGGGTGGGAACAGTTCAGCAGCATCTGGCCTGGGGCTCAGCTCACGTTTACTCACAGAGGCCTGGGCACGGTCTCCCAGCTTTGCAATAAGGACGCTCCTTGCGTGGGCGGGTGGGGCTGCTGGCTGTATGGGAGATGATTCCCCACCTCTGACCAATTTCAGAATTGTTTACCACTGGAGCAAGTGCCTTGGTAGTGTTTTCCTCTGTATAACTGTTAGGTTCAGTTTTTTTTTTTTTTCTTTTTTGGTTCAAGTTAGATTTTATTCCTCTTTTATGTATTTATAGATATAAGCATGGAAATAATTCATTGTTATATATACATCAGTGTGAATGGAAGAACATTTTTTCTGTTTTATTTTTACATTTTATTTTTAAAAATTTTGAAAGTTAATTTTGTTTATTTTTATATACAGTAGGTTATTATTAGTTATCTATTTTATGCATATACATGTATACAGGTCAATCCCAATCTCCCAACTCATCCCACCACCACCACCCCATGGCTTCCCCCACTTTGTGTCCATACGTCTGTTCTCTACCTCTGTGTCTCTATTTCTGCCCTGCAAACCAGTTGATCTGTACCATTTTTCTAGGTTCCACATATAGGCATTCATATACAATATTTGTTTTTCTCTTTCTGACTTACTTCACTCTGCATGACAGTCTCTAGATCCATCAACTTCTCTACAAATGACCCAGTTTCATTCCTTTTTATGGCTGAGTAATATTCCATTTTATATATGTACCACATCTTTATCCATTCGTCTGTCTGTGGGCATTTAGGTTGCTTCCATTACCTGGCTATTGTAAATAGTGCTGCAATGAATATTGTGGTGAATGTGTCTTTGTGATTTATGGTTTTCTCTGGGTATATGCCCAGAAGTGGGATTGCTGGATCCTATGGTAATTCTCTTTTTAGTTTTTTAAAGGAACCTCCATACTGTTCTCCATAGTGACTGTATCAATTTACATTCCCACCAATAGCGGAAGAGGGTTCCTTTTGTCCACACCCTCCCCAGAATTTGTTGTTTGTACATTATCTGATGATGCCGATTCTAACAGGTGTGAGGTCTTACCTCATTGTAGTTTTGATTTGCATTTCTCTAATAATTAGTGATGTTGAGCAGCTTCTCATGTGCGTCTTGGCCATCTCTGTGTCTTCTTTGAAGAAACGTCTCTTTAGATCTTCTGCCCATTTTTGTATTGGGTTGTTTGTTTTATTAATATTAAGCTGCATGAGCTGTTTATATATATTGGAGATTAAACCTTTGTCCATTGATTCGTTTGTGAACGTTTTCGCCCATTCTGAGGGTTGCCTTTTTCCATTCCCGTTTTTTTAACAAAGAAAGAAAGAAAGCAAAAGAAGCAGAACACTAATGTGCGTGAAATATGCCTCTTGAAACTGTCGTTTTGGAATATGGACGTCTTTTGAATTTTTTGGTCGATATATGACCCCAGGATTTGTTTTCAGGGCAGGTGTCATTTACAGGCCTGTAATGATTTGGAATATCCACTGACCATTAGCGCTGGGATTAAAGCTGCAGTTGTGAGAAACGGCCACAAGGTGGCAGCAGTTCTCCCTTACCAAATCTGGTTACTAGGGCAGCAGAGCCTCAATGGAAGTCGCGTTCTAGATTGGAATGTAGAACGGAATGTGTCAGGAGAAAGCCCCTCAAGTGTGTCTCACTACTTCTTGTTCTTGTTTTTAATTTAATCTTTTATTTTTTATTACAGCAAGTTTGAGTACAACGTTTAGCTTGTTGTAGGTGTGCAAGAGGTGGTTCTTTTACACATATACATATGTCTGTTCTTCCTGGGATCCTTTTCCCATGTACGTTATGACAGAATGTTGAGTAGTCTTCTCTTGGTACTCCGTAGGTCTTTGGTGATTATATACGTCTACTGTGTTTGTATATGTCTGTTAACCCCAATATCGTAATGAATTCAATCCTCACACCTTTCCTTTGGTGAACCATAAGTTTGTTTAATGAATCTGTGATTGCCCTTCTCCGTGGAAATATCTGCCCTGGTATCAATTTATAGGTAACACCTATAAGTGATATGATACGATATGTGTCTTTCACTTTCTGACTTACTCCAAGTCACGTGATTACCTCGAGACTCATCTACGGTGCTGCGAATGGCATTGTGTCCTTTTTTTCCTTGGCGAATATTCTGTCTTAGCGAGGTCCATTTTCTGCAATGTGATTCCCTGAGGGCTGAGGATTAGCTGCCCTGGGCAGCCTGACCCTGCCGGCAAGCCCTCCCCAGGTGTGCCTGGGTTGAAGTCAATATAAACAGCACTCCAGGCAGCAATAGCCCCTGCAGCTGTGCCTGACTCCATATTCTCTGCCCCGTCAGCAGTCTCGGGGCTGTGCTGGTGGGAGGGTGGGAGGGTCCACGGCTTTGTGGGTGGCCCGGTGTGAGTGGGGCTCTGCTGGACTTTCGGCAGGAGTTGCCAGGCTGCCACCTGTAAAGGAGAGGATGTGTCACCCATAACTTCCACTGGAATATCTCTCCGGGCTGAGGTGAGGAAGGAAAAAAAGGAGTGGGGGCCGGGACAGGAGGGGTATCTCAGGCAGGGCAATGGAAAGCTTCCAGAAGAGCGCCCGTGGCCAGGACCATCCTGGCTGACCTGCAGGCACCAAGTTGGCCTGCGTGCCGTCGCTGGTGTGGCTCCACGGCCCTCCCTCTAGGCTTTCAAGCCCTTGTACATATTCAGGTGTTTCACCTGGGAAGGGTGGGAACAGTTCAGCAGCATCTGGCCTGGGGCTCAGCTCACGTTTACTCACAGAGGCCTGGGCACGGGCTCCCAGCTTTGCAATAAGGACGCTCCTTGCGTGGGCGGGTGGGGCTGCTGGCTGTATGGGAGATGATTCCCCACCTCTGACCAATTTCAGAATTGTTTACCACTGGAGCAAGTGCCTTGGTAGTGTTTTCCTCTGTATAACTGTTAGGTTCAGTTTTTTTTTTTTCTTTTTTGGTTCAAGTTAGATTTTATTCCTCTTTTATGTATTTATAGATATAAGCATGGAAATAATTCATTGTTATATATACATCAGTGTGAATGGAAGAACTTTTTTTCTGTTTTATTTTTACATTTTATTTTTAAAAATTTTGAAAGTTAATTTTGTTTATTTTTTTATACAGTAGGTTATTATTAGTTATCTATTTTATGCATATACATGTATACAGGTCAATCCCAATCTCCCAACTCATCCCACCACCACCACCCCATGGCTTCCCCCACTTTGTGTCCATACGTCTGTTCTCTACCTCTGTGTCTCTATTTCTGCCCTGCAAACCAGTTCATCTGTACCATTTTTCTAGGTTCCACATATAGGCATTAGTATACAATATTTGTTTTTCTCTTTCTGACTTACTTCACTCTGTATGACAGTCTCTAGATCCATCAACTTCTCTACAAAATACCCAGTTTCATTCCTTTTTATGGCTGAGTAATATTCCATTTTATATATGTACCACATCTTTATCCATTCGTCTGTCTGTGGGCATTTAGGTTGCTTCCATTACCTGGCTATTGTAAATAGTGCTGCAATGAATATTGTGGTGAATGTGTCTTTGTGATTTATGGTTTTCTCTGGGTATATGCCCAGAAGTGGGATTGCTGGATCCTATGGTAATTCTCTTTTTAGTTTTTTAAAGGAACCTCCATACTGTTCTCCATAGTGACTGTATCAATTTACATTCCCACCAATAGCGGAAGAGGGTTCCTTTTGTCCACACCCTCCCCAGAATTTGTTGTTTGTACATTATCTGATGATGCCGATTCTAACAGGTGTGAGGTCTTACCTCATTGTAGTTTTGATTTGCATTTCTCTAATAATTAGCGATGTTGAGCAGCTTCTCATGTGCGTCTTGGCCATCTCTGTGTCTTCTTTGAAGAAACGTCTCTTTAGATCTTCTGCCCATTTTTGTATTGGGTTGTTTGTTTTATTAATATTAAGCTGCATGAGCTGTTTATATATATTGGAGATTAAACCTTTGTCCATTGATTCGTTTGTGAACGTTTTCGCCCATTCTGAGGGTTGCCTTTTTCCATTCCCGTTTTTTTAACAAAGAAAGAAAGAAAGCAAAAGAAGCAGAACACTAATGTGCGTGAAATATGCCTCTTGAAACTGTCGTTTTGAAATATGGACGTCTTTTGAATTTTTTGGTCGATATATGACCCCAGGATTTGTTTTCAGGGCAGGTGTCATTTACAGGCCGGTAATGATTTGGAATATCCACTGACCATTAGCGCTGGGATTAAAGCTGCAGTTGTGAGTAACGGCCACAAGGTGGCAGCAGTTCTCCCTTACCAAATCTGGTTACTAGGGCAGCAGAGCCTCAATGGAAGTCGCGTTCTAGATTGGCATGTAGAACGGAATGTGCCAGGAGAAAGCCCCTCAAGTGTGTCTCACTACTTCTTGTTCTTGTTTTTAATTTAATCTTTTATTTTTTATTACAGCAAGTTTGAGTACAACGTTTAGCTTGTTGTAGGTGTGCAAGAGGTGGTTCTTTTACACATATACATATGTCTGTTCTTCCTGGGATCCTTTTCCCATGTACGTTATGACAGAATGTTGAGTAGTCTTCTCTTGGTACTCCGTAGGTCTTTGGTGATTATATACGTCTACTGTGTTGGTATATGTCTGTTAACCCCAATATCGTAATGAATTCAATCCTCACACCTTTCCTTTGGTGAACCATAAGTTTGTTTAATGAATCTGTGATTGCCCTTCTCCGTGGAAATATCTGCCCTGGTATCAATTTATAGGTAACACCTATAAGTGATATGATACGATATGTGTCTTTCACTTTCTGACTTACTCCAAGTCACGTGATTACCTCGAGACTCATCTACGGTGCTGCGAATGGCATTGTGTCCTTTTTTTCCTTGGCGAATATTCTGTCTTAGCGAGGTCCATTTTCTGCAATGTGATTCCCTGAGGGCTGAGGATTAGCTGCCCTGGGCAGCCTGACCCTGCCGGCAAGCCCTCCCCAGGTGTGCCTGGGTTGAGGTCAATATAAACAGCACTCCAGGCAGCAATAGCCCCTGCAGCTGTGCCTGACTCCATATTCTCTGCCCCGTCAGCAGTCTCGGGGCTGTGCTGGTGGGAGGGTGGGAGGGTCCACGGCTTTGTGGGTGGCCCGGTGTGAGTGGGGCTCTGCTGGACTTTCGGCAGGAGTTGCCAGGCTGCCACCTGTAAAGGAGAGGATGTGTCACCCATAACTTCCACTGGAATATCTCTCCGGGCTGAGGTGAGGAAGGAAAAAAAGGAGTGGGGGCCGGGACAGGAGGGGTATCTCAGGCAGGGCAAGGGAAAGCTTCCAGAAGAGCGCCCGTGGCCAGGACCATCCTGGCTGACCTGCAGGCACCAAGTTGGCCTGCGTGCCGTCGCTGGTGTGGCTCCACGGCCCTCCCTCTAGGCTTTCAAGCCCTTGTACATATTCAGGTGTTTCACCTGGGAAGGGTGGGAACAGTTCAGCAGCATCTGGCCTGGGGCTCAGCTCACGTTTACTCACAGAGGCCTGGGCACGGTCTCCCAGCTTTGCAATAAGGACGCTCCTTGCGTGGGCGGGTGGGGCTGCTGGCTGTATGGGAGATGATTCCCCACCTCTGACCAATTTCAGAATTGTTTACCACTGGAGCAAGTGCCTTGGTAGTGTTTTCCTCTGTATAACTGTTAGGTTCAGTTTTTTTTTTTTTTCTTTTTTGGTTCAAGTTAGATTTTATTCCTCTTTTATGTATTTATAGATATAAGCATGGAAATAATTCATTGTTATATATACATCAGTGTGAATGGAAGAACTTTTTTTCTGTTTTATTTTTACATTTTATTTTTAAAAATTTTGAAATTTAATTTTGTTTATTTTTTTATACAGTAGGTTATTATTAGTTATCTATTTTATGCATATACATGTATACAGGTCAATCCCAATCTCCCAACTCATCCCACCACCACCACCCCATGGCTTCCCCCACTTTGTGTCCATACGTCTGTTCTCTACCTCTGTGTCTCTATTTCTGCCCTGCAAACCAGTTCATCTGTACCATTTTTCTAGGTTCCACATATAGGCATTAGTATACAATATTTGTTTTTCTCTTTCTGACTTACTTCACTCTGTATGACAGTCTCTAGATCCATCAACTTCTCTAAAAATGACCCAGTTTCATTCCTTTTTATGGCTGAGTAATATTCCATTTTATATATGTACCACATCTTTATCCATTCGTCTGTCTGTGGGCATTTAGGTTGCTTCCATTACCTGGCTATTGTAAATAGTGCTGCAATGAACATTGTGGTGAATGTGTCTTTGTGATTTATGGTTTTCTCTGGGTATATGCCCAGAAGTGGGATTGCTGGATCCTATGGTAATTCTCTTTTTAGTTTTTTAAAGGAACCTCCATACTGTTCTCCATAGTGACTGTATCAATTTACATTCCCACCAATAGCGGAAGAGGGTTCCTTTTGTCCACACCCTCCCCAGAATTTGTTGTTTGTACATTATCTGATGATGCCGATTCTAACAGGTGTGAGGTCTTACCTCATTGTAGTTTTGATTTGCATTTCTCTAATAATTAGTGATGTTGAGCAGCTTCTCATGTGCGTCTTGGCCATCTCTGTGACTTCTTTGAAGAAACGTCTCTTTAGATCTTCTGCCCATTTTTGTATTGGGTTGTTTGTTTTATTAATATTAAGCTGCATGAGCTGTCTCTATATATTGGAGATTAAACCTTTGTCCATTGATTCGTTTGTGAACGTTTTCGCCCATTCTGAGGGTTGCCTTTTTCCATTCCCGTTTTTTTAACAAAGAAAGAAAGAAAGCAAAAGAAGCAGAACACTAATGTGCGTGAAATATGCCTCTTGAAACTGTCGTTTTGAAATATGGACGTCTTTTGAATTTTTTGGTCGATATATGACCCCAGGATTTGTTTTCAGGGCAGGTGTCATTTACAGGCCGGTAATGATTTGGAATATCCACTGACCATTAGCGCTGGGATTAAAGCTGCAGTTGTGAGAAACGGCCACAAGGTGGCAGCAGTTCTCCCTTACCAAATCTGGTTACTAGGGCAGCAGAGCCTCAATGGAAGTCGCGTTCTAGATTGGCATGTAGAACGGAATGTGCCAGGAGAAAGCCCCTCAAGTGTGTCTCACTACTTCTTGTTCTTGTTTTTAATTTAATCTTTTATTTTTTATTACAGCAAGTTTGAGTACAACGTTTAGCTTGTTGTAGGTGTGCAAGAGGTGGTTCTTTTACACATATACATATGTCTGTTCTTCCTGGGATCCTTTTCCCATGTACGTTATGACAGAATGTTGAGTAGTCTTCTCTTGGTACTCCGTAGGTCTTTGGTGATTATATACGTCTACTGTGTTGGTATATGTCTGTTAAACCCAATATCGTAATGAATTCAATCCTCACACCTTTCCTTTGGTGAACCATAAGTTTGTTTAATGAATCTGTGATTGCCCTTCTCCGTGGAAATATCTGCCCTGGTATCAGTTTATAGGTAACACCTATAAGTGATATGATACGATATGTGTCTTTCACTTTCTGACTTACTCCAAGTCACGTGATTACCTCGAGACTCATCTACGGTGCTGCGAATGGCATTGTGTCCTTTTTTTCCTTGGCGAATATTCTGTCTTAGCGAGGTCCATTTTCTGCAATGTGATTCCCTGAGGGCTGAGGATTAGCTGCCCTGGGCAGCCTGACCCTGCCGGCAAGCCCTCCCCAGGTGTGCCTGGGTTGAGGTCAATATAAACAGCACTCCAGGCAGCAATAGCCCCTGCAGCTGTGCCTGACTCCATATTCTCTGCCCCGTCAGCAGTCTCGGGGCTGTGCTGGTGGGAGGGTGGGAGGGTCCACGGCTTTGTGGGTGGCCCGGTGTGAGTGGGGCTCTGCTGGACTTTCGGCAGGAGTTGCCAGGCTGCCACCTGTAAAGGAGAGGATGTGTCACCCATAACTTCCACTGGAATATCTCTCCGGGCTGAGGTGAGGAAGGAAAAAAAGGAGTGGGGGCCGGGACAGGAGGGGTATCTCAGGCAGGGCAAGGGAAAGCTTCCAGAAGAGCGCCCGTGGCCAGGACCATCCTGGCTGACCTGCAGGCACCAAGTTGGCCTGCGTGCCGTCGCTGGTGTGGCTCCACGGCCCTCCCTCTAGGCTTTCAAGCCCTTGTACATATTCAGGTGTTTCACCTGGGAAGGGTGGGAACAGTTCAGCAGCATCTGGCCTGGGGCTCAGCTCACGTTTACTCACAGAGGCCTGGGCACGGTCTCCCAGCTTTGCAATAAGGACGCTCCTTGCGTGGGCGGGTGGGGCTGCTGGCTGTATGGGAGATGATTCCCCACCTCTGACCAATTTCAGAATTGTTTACCACTGGAGCAAGTGCCTTGGTAGTGTTTTCCTCTGTATAACTGTTAGGTTCAGTTTGTTTTTTTTTTTCTTTTTTGGTTCAAGTTAGATTTTATTCCTCTTTTATGTATTTATAGATATAAGCATGGAAATAATTCATTGTTATATATACATCAGTGTGAATGGAAGAACATTTTTTCTGTTTTATTTTTACATTTTATTTTTAAAAATTTTGAAAGTTAATTTTGTTTATTTTTATATACAGTAGGTTATTATTAGTTATCTATTTTATGCATATACATGTATACAGGTCAATCCCAATCTCCCAACTCATCCCACCACCACCACCCCATGGCTTCCCCCACTTTGTGTCCATACGTCTGTTCTCTACCTCTGTGTCTCTATTTCTGCCCTGCAAACCAGTTCATCTGTACCATTTTTCTAGGTTCCACATATAGGCATTCATATACAATATTTGTTTTTCTCTTTCTGACTTACTTCACTCTGCATGACAGTCTCTAGATCCATCAACTTCTCTACAAATGACCCAGTTTCATTCCTTTTTATGGCTGAGTAATATTCCATTTTATATATGTACCACATCTTTATCCATTCGTCTGTCTGTGGGCATTTAGGTTGCTTCCATTACCTGGCTATTGTAAATAGTGCTGCAATGAACATTGTGGTGAATGTGTCTTTGTGATTTATGGTTTTCTCTGGGTATATGCCCAGAAGTGGGATTGCTGGATCCTATGGTAATTCTCTTTTTAGTTTTTTAAAGGAACCTCCATACTGTTCTCCATAGTGACTGTATCAATTTACATTCCCACCAATAGCGGAAGAGGGTTCCTTTTGTCCATACCCTCCCCAGAATTTGTTGTTTGTACATTATCTGATGATGCCGATTCTAACAGGTGTGAGGTCTTACCTCATTGTAGTTTTGATTTGCATTTCTCTAATAATTAGTGATGTTGAGCAGCTTCTCATGTGCGTCTTGGCCATCTCTGTGTCTTCTTTGAAGAAACGTCTCTTTAGATCTTCTGCCCATTTTTGTATTGGGTTGTTTGTTTTATTAATATTAAGCTGCATGAGCTGTTTATATATATTGGAGATTAAACCTTTGTCCATTGATTCGTTTGTGAACGTTTTCGCCCATTCTGAGGGTTGCCTTTTTCCATTCCCGTTTTTTTAACAAAGAAAGAAAGAAAGCAAAAGAAGCAGAACACTAATGTGCGTGAAATATGCCTCTTGAAACTGTCGTTTTGGAATATGGACGTCTTTTGAATTTTTTGGTCGATATATGACCCCAGGATTTGTTTTCAGGGCAGGTGTCATTTACAGGCCGGTAATGATTTGGAATATCCACTGACCATTAGCGCTGGGATTAAAGCTGCAGTTGTGAGAAACGGCCACAAGGTGGCAGCAGTTCTCCCTTACCAAATCTGGTTACTAGGGCAGCAGAGCCTCAATGGAAGTCGCGTTCTAGATTGGCATGTAGAACGGAATGTGCCAGGAGAAAGCCCCTCAAGTGTGTCTCACTACTTCTTGTTCTTGTTTTTAATTTAATCTTTTATTTTTTATTACAGCAAGTTTGAGTACAACGTTTAGCTTGTTGTAGGTGTGCAAGAGGTGGTTCTTTTACACATATACATATGTCTGTTCTTCCTGGGATCCTTTTCCCATGTACGTTATGACAGAATGTTGAGTAGTCTTCTCTTGGTACTCCGTAGGTCTTTGGTGATTATATACGTCTACTGTGTTTGTATATGTCTGTTAACCCCAATATCGTAATGAATTCAATCCTCACACCTTTCCTTTGGTGAACCATAAGTTTGTTTAATGAATCTGTGATTGCCCTTCTCCGTGGAAATATCTGCCCTGGTATCAATTTATAGGTAACACCTATAAGTGATATGATACGATATGTGTCTTTCACTTTCTGACTTACTCCAAGTCACGTGATTACCTCGAGACTCATCTACGGTGCTGCGAATGGCATTGTGTCCTTTTTTTCCTTGGCGAATATTCTGTCTTAGCGAGGTCCATTTTCTGCAATGTGATTCCCTGAGGGCTGAGGATTAGCTGCCCTGGGCAGCCTGACCCTGCCGGCAAGCCCTCCCCAGGTGTGCCTGGGTTGAGGTCAATATAAACAGCACTCCAGGCAGCAATAGCCCCTGCAGCTGTGCCTGACTCCATATTCTCTGCCCCGTCAGCAGTCTCGGGGCTGTGCTGGTGGGAGGGTGGGAGGGTCCACGGCTTTGTGGGTGGCCCGGTGTGAGTGGGGCTCTGCTGGACTTTCGGCAGGAGTTGCCAGGCTGCCACCTGTAAAGGAGAGGATGTGTCACCCATAACTTCCACTGGAATATCTCTCCGGGCTGAGGTGAGGAAGGAAAAAAAGGAGTGGGGGCCGGGACAGGAGGGGTATCTAAGGCAGGGCAAGGGAAAGCTTCCAGAAGAGCGCCCGTGGCCAGGACCATCCTGGCTGACCTGCAGGCACCAAGTTGGCCTGCGTGCCGTCGCTGGTGTGGCTCCACGGCCCTCCCTCTAGGCTTTCAAGCCCTTGTACATATTCAGGTGTTTCACCTGGGAAGGGTGGGAACAGTTCAGCAGCATCTGGCCTGGGGCTCAGCTCACGTTTACTCACAGAGGCCTGGGCACGGTCTCCCAGCTTTGCAATAAGGACGCTCCTTGCGTGGGCGGGTGGGGCTGCTGGCTGTATGGGAGATGATTCCCCACCTCTGACCAATTTCAGAATTGTTTACCACTGGAGCAAGTGCCTTGGTAGTGTTTTCCTCTGTATAACTGTTAGGTTCAGTTTTTTTTTTTTTCTTTTTTGGTTCAAGTTAGATTTTATTCCTCTTTTATGTATTTATAGATATAAGCATGGAAATAATTCATTGTTATATATACATCAGTGTGAATGGAAGAACATTTTTTCTGTTTTATTTTTACATTTTATTTTTAAAAATTTTGAAAGTTAATTTTGTTTATTTTTATATACAGTAGGTTATTATTAGTTATCTATTTTATGCATATACATGTATACAGGTCAATCCCAATCTCCCAACTCATCCCACCACCACCACCCCATGGCTTCCCCCACTTTGTGTCCATACGTCTGTTCTCTACCTCTGTGTCTCTATTTCTGCCCTGCAAACCAGTTGATCTGTACCATTTTTCTAGGTTCCACATATAGGCATTCATATACAATATTTGTTTTTCTCTTTCTGACTTACTTCACTCTGCATGACAGTCTCTAGATCCATCAACTTCTCTACAAATGACCCAGTTTCATTCCTTTTTATGGCTGAGTAATATTCCATTTTATATATGTACCACATCTTTATCCATTCGTCTGTCTGTGGGCATTTAGGTTGCTTCCATTACCTGGCTATTGTAAATAGTGCTGCAATGAATATTGTGGTGAATGTGTCTTTGTGATTTATGGTTTTCTCTGGGTATATGCCCAGAAGTGGGATTGCTGGATCCTATGGTAATTCTCTTTTTAGTTTTTTAAAGGAACCTCCATACTGTTCTCCATAGTGACTGTATCAATTTACATTCCCACCAATAGCGGAAGAGGGTTCCTTTTGTCCACACCCTCCCCAGAATTTGTTGTTTGTACATTATCTGATGATGCCGATTCTAACAGGTGTGAGGTCTTACCTCATTGTAGTTTTGATTTGCATTTCTCTAATAATTAGTGATGTTGAGCAGCTTCTCATGTGCGTCTTGGCCATCTCTGTGTCTTCTTTGAAGAAACGTCTCTTTAGATCTTCTGCCCATTTTTGTATTGGGTTGTTTGTTTTATTAATATTAAGCTGCATGAGCTGTTTATATATATTGGAGATTAAACCTTTGTCCATTGATTCGTTTGTGAACGTTTTCGCCCATTCTGAGGGTTGCCTTTTTCCATTCCCGTTTTTTTAACAAAGAAAGAAAGAAAGCAAAAGAAGCAGAACACTAATGTGCGTGAAATATGCCTCTTGAAACTGTCGTTTTGGAATATGGACGTCTTTTGAATTTTTTGGTCGATATATGACCCCAGGATTTGTTTTCAGGGCAGGTGTCATTTACAGGCCTGTAATGATTTGGAATATCCACTGACCATTAGCGCTGGGATTAAAGCTGCAGTTGTGAGAAACGGCCACAAGGTGGCAGCAGTTCTCCCTTACCAAATCTGGTTACTAGGGCAGCAGAGCCTCAATGGAAGTCGCGTTCTAGATTGGAATGTAGAACGGAATGTGTCAGGAGAAAGCCCCTCAAGTGTGTCTCACTACTTCTTGTTCTTGTTTTTAATTTAATCTTTTATTTTTTATTACAGCAAGTTTGAGTACAACGTTTAGCTTGTTGTAGGTGTGCAAGAGGTGGTTCTTTTACACATATACATATGTCTGTTCTTCCTGGGATCCTTTTCCCATGTACGTTATGACAGAATGTTGAGTAGTCTTCTCTTGGTACTCCGTAGGTCTTTGGTGATTATATACGTCTACTGTGTTTGTATATGTCTGTTAACCCCAATATCGTAATGAATTCAATCCTCACACCTTTCCTTTGGTGAACCATAAGTTTGTTTAATGAATCTGTGATTGCCCTTCTCCGTGGAAATATCTGCCCTGGTATCAATTTATAGGTAACACCTATAAGTGATATGATACGATATGTGTCTTTCACTTTCTGACTTACTCCAAGTCACGTGATTACCTCGAGACTCATCTACGGTGCTGCGAATGGCATTGTGTCCTTTTTTTCCTTGGCGAATATTCTGTCTTAGCGAGGTCCATTTTCTGCAATGTGATTCCCTGAGGGCTGAGGATTAGCTGCCCTGGGCAGCCTGACCCTGCCGGCAAGCCCTCCCCAGGTGTGCCTGGGTTGAGGTCAATATAAACAGCACTCCAGGCAGCAATAGCCCCTGCAGCTGTGCCTGACTCCATATTCTCTGCCCCGTCAGCAGTCTCGGGGCTGTGCTGGTGGGAGGGTGGGAGGGTCCACGGCTTTGTGGGTGGCCCGGTGTGAGTGGGGCTCTGCTGGACTTTCGGCAGGAGTTGCCAGGCTGCCACCTGTAAAGGAGAGGATGTGTCACCCATAACTTCCACTGGAATATCTCTCCGGGCTGAGGTGAGGAAGGAAAAAAAGGAGTGGGGGCCGGGACAGGAGGGGTATCTCAGGCAGGGCAATGGAAAGCTTCCAGAAGAGCGCCCGTGGCCAGGACCATCCTGGCTGACCTGCAGGCACCAAGTTGGCCTGCGTGCCGTCGCTGGTGTGGCTCCACGGCCCTCCCTCTAGGCTTTCAAGCCCTTGTACATATTCAGGTGTTTCACCTGGGAAGGGTGGGAACAGTTCAGCAGCATCTGGCCTGGGGCTCAGCTCACGTTTACTCACAGAGGCCTGGGCACGGGCTCCCAGCTTTGCAATAAGGACGCTCCTTGCGTGGGCGGGTGGGGCTGCTGGCTGTATGGGAGATGATTCCCCACCTCTGACCAATTTCAGAATTGTTTACCACTGGAGCAAGTGCCTTGGTAGTGTTTTCCTCTGTATAACTGTTAGGTTCAGTTTTTTTTTTTTCTTTTTTGGTTCAAGTTAGATTTTATTCCTCTTTTATGTATTTATAGATATAAGCATGGAAATAATTCATTGTTATATATACATCAGTGTGAATGGAAGAACTTTTTTTCTGTTTTATTTTTACATTTTATTTTTAAAAATTTTGAAAGTTAATTTTGTTTATTTTTTTATACAGTAGGTTATTATTAGTTATCTATTTTATGCATATACATGTATACAGGTCAATCCCAATCTCCCAACTCATCCCACCACCACCACCCCATGGCTTCCCCCACTTTGTGTCCATACGTCTGTTCTCTACCTCTGTGTCTCTATTTCTGCCCTGCAAACCAGTTCATCTGTACCATTTTTCTAGGTTCCACATATAGGCATTAGTATACAATATTTGTTTTTCTCTTTCTGACTTACTTCACTCTGTATGACAGTCTCTAGATCCATCAACTTCTCTACAAAATACCCAGTTTCATTCCTTTTTATGGCTGAGTAATATTCCATTTTATATATGTACCACATCTTTATCCATTCGTCTGTCTGTGGGCAT
The DNA here is from genome assembly GCF_964165515.1 of Mesoplodon bidens. Classification (NCBI taxonomy): domain Eukaryota; kingdom Metazoa; phylum Chordata; class Mammalia; order Artiodactyla; family Ziphiidae; genus Mesoplodon; species Mesoplodon bidens. The sequence continues at coordinate 845,567 of NW_027672081.1, forward strand.
TTAGGTTGCTTCCATTACCTGGCTATTGTAAATAGTGCTGCAATGAATATTGTGGTGAATGTGTCTTTGTGATTTATGGTTTTCTCTGGGTATATGCCCAGAAGTGGGATTGCTGGATCCTATGGTAATTCTCTTTTTAGTTTTTTAAAGGAACCTCCATACTGTTCTCCATAGTGACTGTATCAATTTACATTCCCACCAATAGCGGAAGAGGGTTCCTTTTGTCCACACCCTCCCCAGAATTTGTTGTTTGTACATTATCTGATGATGCCGATTCTAACAGGTGTGAGGTCTTACCTCATTGTAGTTTTGATTTGCATTTCTCTAATAATTAGCGATGTTGAGCAGCTTCTCATGTGCGTCTTGGCCATCTCTGTGTCTTCTTTGAAGAAACGTCTCTTTAGATCTTCTGCCCATTTTTGTATTGGGTTGTTTGTTTTATTAATATTAAGCTGCATGAGCTGTTTATATATATTGGAGATTAAACCTTTGTCCATTGATTCGTTTGTGAACGTTTTCGCCCATTCTGAGGGTTGCCTTTTTCCATTCCCGTTTTTTTAACAAAGAAAGAAAGAAAGCAAAAGAAGCAGAACACTAATGTGCGTGAAATATGCCTCTTGAAACTGTCGTTTTGAAATATGGACGTCTTTTGAATTTTTTGGTCGATATATGACCCCAGGATTTGTTTTCAGGGCAGGTGTCATTTACAGGCCGGTAATGATTTGGAATATCCACTGACCATTAGCGCTGGGATTAAAGCTGCAGTTGTGAGAAACGGCCACAAGGTGGCAGCAGTTCTCCCTTACCAAATCTGGTTACTAGGGCAGCAGAGCCTCAATGGAAGTCGCGTTCTAGATTGGCATGTAGAACGGAATGTGCCAGGAGAAAGCCCCTCAAGTGTGTCTCACTACTTCTTGTTCTTGTTTTTAATTTAATCTTTTATTTTTTATTACAGCAAGTTTGAGTACAACGTTTAGCTTGTTGTAGGTGTGCAAGAGGTGGTTCTTTTACACATATACATATGTCTGTTCTTCCTGGGATCCTTTTCCCATGTACGTTATGACAGAATGTTGAGTAGTCTTCTCTTGGTACTCCGTAGGTCTTTGGTGATTATATACGTCTACTGTGTTGGTATATGTCTGTTAACCCCAATATCGTAATGAATTCAATCCTCACACCTTTCCTTTGGTGAACCATAAGTTTGTTTAATGAATCTGTGATTGCCCTTCTCCGTGGAAATATCTGCCCTGGTATCAATTTATAGGTAACACCTATAAGTGATATGATACGATATGTGTCTTTCACTTTCTGACTTACTCCAAGTCACGTGATTACCTCGAGACTCATCTACGGTGCTGCGAATGGCATTGTGTCCTTTTTTTCCTTGGCGAATATTCTGTCTTAGCGAGGTCCATTTTCTGCAATGTGATTCCCTGAGGGCTGAGGATTAGCTGCCCTGGGCAGCCTGACCCTGCCGGCAAGCCCTCCCCAGGTGTGCCTGGGTTGAGGTCAATATAAACAGCACTCCAGGCAGCAATAGCCCCTGCAGCTGTGCCTGACTCCATATTCTCTGCCCCGTCAGCAGTCTCGGGGCTGTGCTGGTGGGAGGGTGGGAGGGTCCACGGCTTTGTGGGTGGCCCGGTGTGAGTGGGGCTCTGCTGGACTTTCGGCAGGAGTTGCCAGGCTGCCACCTGTAAAGGAGAGGATGTGTCACCCATAACTTCCACTGGAATATCTCTCCGGGCTGAGGGGAGGAAGGAAAAAAAGGAGTGGGGGCCGGGACAGGAGGGGTATCTCAGGCAGGGCAATGGAAAGCTTCCAGAAGAGCGCCCGTGGCCAGGACCATCCTGGCTGACCTGCAGGCACCAAGTTGGCCTGCGTGCCGTCGCTGGTGTGGCTCCACGGCCCTCCCTCTAGGCTTTCAAGCCCTTGTACATATTCAGGTGTTTCACCTGGGAAGGGTGGGAACAGTTCAGCAGCATCTGGCCTGGGGCTCAGCTCACGTTTACTCACAGAGGCCTGGGCACGGTCTCCCAGCTTTGCAATAAGGACGCTCCTTGCGTGGGCGGGTGGGGCTGCTGGCTGTATGGGAGATGATTCCCCACCTCTGACCAATTTCAGATTTGTTTACCACTGGAGCAAGTGCCTTGGTAGTGTTTTCCTCTGTATAACTGTTAGGTTCAGTTTTTTTTTTTTCTTTTTTGGTTCAAGTTAGATTTTATTCCTCTTTTATGTATTTATAGATATAAGCATGGAAATAATTCATTGTTATATATACATCAGTGTGAATGGAAGAACTTTTTTTCTGTTTTATTTTTACATTTTATTTTTAAAAATTTTGAAAGTTAATTTTGTTTATTTTTTTATACAGTAGGTTATTATTAGTTATCTATTTTATGCATATACATGTATACAGGTCAATCCCAATCTCCCAACTCATCCCACCACCACCACCCCATGGCTTCCCCCACTTTGTGTCCATACGTCTGTTCTCTACCTCTGTGTCTCTATTTCTGCCCTGCAAACCAGTTCATCTGTACCATTTTTCTAGGTTCCACATATAGGCATTAGTATACAATATTTGTTTTTCTCTTTCTGACTTACTTCACTCTGTATGACAGTCTCTAGATCCATCAACTTCTCTACAAATGACCCAGTTTCATTCCTTTTTAGGGCTGAGTAATATTCCATTTTATATATGTACCACATCTTTATCCATTCGTCTGTCTGTGGGCATTTAGGTTGCTTCCATTACCTGGCTATTGTAAATAGTGCTGCAATGAATATTGTGGTGAATGTGTCTTTGTGATTTATGGTTTTCTCTGGGTATATGCCCAGAAGTGGGATTGCTGGATCCTATGGTAATTCTCTTTTTAGTTTTTTAAAGGAACCTCCATACTGTTCTCCATAGTGACTGTATCAATTTACATTCCCACCAATAGCGGAAGAGGGTTCCTTTTGTCCACACCCTCCCCAGAATTTGTTGTTTGTACATTATCTGATGATGCCGATTCTAACAGGTGTGAGGTCTTACCTCATTGTAGTTTTGATTTGCATTTCTCTAATAATTAGTGATGTTGAGCAGCTTCTCATGTGCGTCTTGGCCATCTCTGTGTCTTCTTTGAAGAAACGTCTCTTTAGATCTTCTGCCCATTTTTGTATTGGGTTGTTTGTTTTATTAATATTAAGCTGCATGAGCTGTTTATATATATTGGAGATTAAACCTTTGTCCATTGATTCGTTTGTGAACGTTTTCGCCCATTCTGAGGGTTGCCTTTTTCCATTCCCGTTTTTTTAACAAAGAAAGAAAGAAAGCAAAAGAAGCAGAACACTAATGTGCGTGAAATATGCCTCTTGAAACTGTCGTTTTGAAATATGGACGTCTTTTGAATTTTTTGGTCGATATATGACCCCAGGATTTGTTTTCAGGGCAGGTGTCATTTACAGGCCGGTAATGATTTGGAATATCCACTGACCATTAGCGCTGGGATTAAAGCTGCAGTTGTGAGAAACGGCCACAAGGTGGCAGCAGTTCTCCCTTACCAAATCTGGTTACTAGGGCAGCAGAGCCTCAATGGAAGTCGCGTTCTAGATTGGCATGTAGAACGGAATGTGCCAGGAGAAAGCCCCTCAAGTGTGTCTCACTACTTCTTGTTCTTGTTTTTAATTTAATCTTTTATTTTTTATTACAGCAAGTTTGAGTACAACGTTTAGCTTGTTGTAGGTGTGCAAGAGGTGGTTCTTTTACACATATACATATGTCTGTTCTTCCTGGGATCCTTTTCCCATGTACGTTATGACAGAATGTTGAGTAGTCTTCTCTTGGTACTCCGTAGGTCTTTGGTGATTATATACGTCTACTGTGTTGGTATATGTCTGTTAACCCCAATATCGTAATGAATTCAATCCTCACACCTTTCCTTTGGTGAACCATAAGTTTGTTTAATGAATCTGTGATTGCCCTTCTCCGTGGAAATATCTGCCCTGGTATCAATTTATAGGTAACACCTATAAGTGATATGATACGATATGTGTCTTTCACTTTCTGACTTACTCCAAGTCACGTGATTACCTCGAGACTCATCTACGGTGCTGCGAATGGCATTGTGTCCTTTTTTTCCTTGGCGAATATTCTGTCTTAGCGAGGTCCATTTTCTGCAATGTGATTCCCTGAGGGCTGAGGATTAGCTGCCCTGGGCAGCCTGACCCTGCCGGCAAGCCCTCCCCAGGTGTGCCTGGGTTGAGGTCAATATAAACAGCACTCCAGGCAGCAATAGCCCCTGCAGCTGTGCCTGACTCCATATTCTCTGCCCCGTCAGCAGTCTCGGGGCTGTGCTGGTGGGAGGGTGGGAGGGTCCACGGCTTTGTGGGTGGCCCGGTGTGAGTGGGGCTCTGCTGGACTTTCGGCAGGAGTTGCCAGGCTGCCACCTGTAAAGGAGAGGATGTGTCACCCATAACTTCCACTGGAATATCTCTCCGGGCTGAGGTGAGGAAGGAAAAAAAGGAGTGGGGGCCGGGACAGGAGGGGTATCTCAGGCAGGGCAAGGGAAAGCTTCCAGAAGAGCGCCCGTGGCCAGGACCATCCTGGCTGACCTGCAGGCACCAAGTTGTCCTGCGTGCCGTCGCTGGTGTGGCTCCACGGCCCTCCCTCTAGGCTTTCAAGCCCTTGTACATATTCAGGTGTTTCACCTGGGAAGAGTGGGAACAGTTCAGCAGCATCTGGCCTGGGGCTCAGCTCACGTTTACTCACAGAGGCCTGGGCACGGTCTCCCAGCTTTGCAATAAGGACGCTCCTTGCGTGGGCGGGTGGGGCTGCTGGCTGTATGGGAGATGATTCCCCACCTCTGACCAATTTCAGAATTGTTTACCACTGGAGCAAGTGCCTTGGTAGTGTTTTCCTCTGTATAACTGTTAGGTTCAGTTTTTTTTTTTTTTTCTTTTTTGGTTCAAGTTAGATTTTATTCCTCTTTTATGTATTTATAGATATAAGCATGGAAATAATTCATTGTTATATATACATCAGTGTGAATGGAAGAACTTTTTTTCTGTTTTATTTTTACATTTTATTTTTAAAAATTTTGAAATTTAATTTTGTTTATTTTTTTATACAGTAGGTTATTATTAGTTATCTATTTTATGCATATACATGTATACAGGTCAATCCCAATCTCCCAACTCATCCCACCACCACCACCCCATGGCTTCCCCCACTTTGTGTCCATACGTCTGTTCTCTACCTCTGTGTCTCTATTTCTGCCCTGCAAACCAGTTCATCTGTACCATTTTTCTAGGTTCCACATATAGGCATTAATATACAATATTTGTTTTTCTCTTTCTGACTTACTTCACTCTGCATGACAGTCTCTAGATCCATCAACTTCTCTAAAAATGACCCAGTTTCATTCCTTTTTATGGCTGAGTAATATTCCATTTTATATATGTACCACATCTTTATCCATTCGTCTGTCTGTGGGCATTTAGGTTGCTTCCATTACCTGGCTATTGTAAATAGTGCTGCAATGAATATTGTGGTGAATGTGTCTTTGTGATTTATGGTTTTCTCTGGGTATATGCCCAGAAGTGGGATTGCTGGATCCTATGGTAATTCTCTTTTTAGTTTTTTAAAGGAACCTCCATACTGTTCTCCATAGTGACTGTATCAATTTACATTCCCACCAATAGCGGAAGAGGGTTCCTTTTGTCCACACCCTCCCCAGAATTTGTTGTTTGTACATTATCTGATGATGCCGATTCTAACAGGTGTGAGGTCTTACCTCATTGTAGTTTTGATTTGCATTTCTCTAATAATTAGTGATGTTGAGCAGCTTCTCATGTGCGTCTTGGCCATCTCTGTGTCTTCTTTGAAGAAACGTCTCTTTAGATCTTCTGCCCATTTTTGTATTGGTTTGTTTGTTTTATTAATATTAAGCTGCATGAGCTGTTTATATATATTGGAGATTAAACCTTTGTCCATTGATTCGTTTGTGAACGTTTTCGCCCATTCTGAGGGTTGCCTTTTTCCATTCCCGTTTTTTTAACAAAGAAAGAAAGAAAGCAAAAGAAGCAGAACACTAATGTGCGTGAAATATGCCTCTTGAAACTGTCGTTTTGGAATATGGACGTCTTTTGAATTTTTTGGTCGATATATGACCCCAGGATTTGTTTTCAGGGCAGGTGTCATTTACAGGCCTGTAATGATTTGGAATATCCACTGACCATTAGCGCTGGGATTAAAGCTGCAGTTGTGAGAAACGGCCACAAGGTGGAAGCAGTTCTCCCTTACCAAATCTGGTTACTAGGGCAGCAGAGCCTCAATGGAAGTCGCGTTCTAGATTGGAATGTAGAACGGAATGTGTCAGGAGAAAGCCCCTCAAGTGTGTCTCACTACTTCTTGTTCTTGTTTTTAATTTAATTTTTTTTATTTTTTATTACAGCAAGTTTGAGTACAACGTTTAGCTTGTTGTAGGTGTGCAAGAGGTGGTTCTTTTACACATATACATATGTCTGTTCTTCCTGGGATCCTTTTCCCATGTACGTTATGACAGAATGTTGAGTAGTCTTCTCTTGGTACTCCGTAGGTCTTTGGTGATTATATACGTCTACTGTGTTGGTATATGTCTGTTAACCCCAATATCGTAATGAATTCAATCCTCACACCTTTCCTTTGGTGAACCATAAGTTTGTTTAATGAATCTGTGATTGCCCTTCTCCGTGGAAATATCTGCCCTGGTATCAATTTATAGGTAACACCTATAAGTGATATGATACGATATGTGTCTTTCACTTTCTGACTTACTCCAAGTCACGTGATTACCTCGAGACTCATCTACGGTGCTGCGAATGGCATTGTGTCCTTTTTTTCCTTGGCGAATATTCTGTCTTAGCGAGGTCCATTTTCTGCAATGTGATTCCCTGAGGGCTGAGGATTAGCTGCCCTGGGCAGCCTGACCCTGCCGGCAAGCCCTCCCCAGGTGTGCCTGGGTTGAGGTCAATATAAACAGCACTCCAGGCAGCAATAGCCCCTGCAGCTGTGCCTGACTCCATATTCTCTGCCCCGTCAGCAGTCTCGGGGCTGTGCTGGTGGGAGGGTGGGAGGGTCCACGGCTTTGTGGGTGGCCCGGTGTGAGTGGGGCTCTGCTGGACTTTCGGCAGGAGTTGCCAGGCTGCCACCTGTAAAGGAGAGGATGTGTCACCCATAACTTCCACTGGAATATCTCTCCGGGCTGAGGTGAGGAAGGAAAAAAAGGAGTGGGGGCCGGGACAGGAGGGGTATCTCAGGCAGGGCAATGGAAAGCTTCCAGAAGAGCGCCCGTGGCCAGGACCATCCTGGCTGACCTGCAGGCACCAAGTTGGCCTGCGTGCCGTCGCTGGTGTGGCTCCACAGCCCTCCCTCTAGGCTTTCAAGCCCTTGTACATATTCAGGTGTTTCACCTGGGAAGGGTGGGAACAGTTCAGCAGCATCTGGCCTGGGGCTCAGCTCACGTTTACTCACAGAGGCCTGGGCACGGTCTCCCAGCTTTGCAATAAGGACGCTCCTTGCGTGGGCGGGTGGGACTGCTGGCTGTATGGGAGATGATTCCCCACCTATGACCAATTTCAGAATTGTTTACCACTGGAGCAAGTGCCTTGGTAGTGTTTTCCTCTGTATAACTGTTAGGTTCAGTTTTTTTTTTTTCTTTTTTGGTTCAAGTTAGATTTTATTCCTCTTTTATGTATTTATAGATATAAGCATGGAAATAATTCATTGTTATATATACATCAGTGTGAATGGAAGAACTTTTTTTCTGTTTTATTTTTACATTTTATTTTTAAAAATTTTGAAATTTAATTTTGTTTATTTTTTTATACAGTAGGTTATTATTAGTTATCTATTTTATGCATATACATGTATACAGGTCAATCCCAATCTCCCAACTCATCCCACCACCACCACCCCATGGCTTCCCCCACTTTGTGTCCATACGTCTGTTCTCTACCTCTGTGTCTCTATTTCTGCCCTGCAAACCAGTTCATCTGTACCATTTTTCTAGGTTCCACATATAGGCATTAGTATACAATATTTGTTTTTCTCTTTCTGACTTACTTCACTCTGTATGACAGTCTCTAGATCCATCAACTTCTCTACAAATGACCCAGTTTCATTCCTTTTTATGGCTGAGTAATATTCTATTTTATATATGTACCACATCTTTATCCATTCGTCTGTCTGTGGGCATTTAGGTTGCTTCCATTACCTGGCTATTGTAAATAGTGCTGCAATGAACATTGTGGTGAATGTGTCTTTGTGATTTATGGTTTTCTCTGGGTATATGCCCAGAAGTGGGATTGCTGGATCCTATGGTAATTCTCTTTTTAGTTTTTTAAAGGAACCTCCATACTGTTCTCCATAGTGACTGTATCAATTTACATTCCCACCAATAGCGGAAGAGGGTTCCTTTTGTCCACACCCTCCCCAGAATTTGTTGTTTGTACATTATCTGATGATGCCGATTCTAACAGGTGTGAGGTCTTACCTCATTGTAGTTTTGATTTGCATTTCTCTAATAATTAGTGATGTTGAGCAGCTTCTCATGTGCGTCTTGGCCATCTCTGTGACTTCTTTGAAGAAACGTCTCTTTAGATCTTCTGCCCATTTTTGTATTGGGTTGTTTGTTTTATTAATATTAAGCTGCATGAGCTGTTTATATATATTGGAGATTAAACCTTTGTCCATTGATTCGTTTGTGAACGTTTTCGCCCATTCTGAGGGTTGCCTTTTTCCATTCCCGTTTTTTTAACAAAGAAAGAAAGAAAGCAAAAGAAGCAGAACACTAATGTGCGTGAAATATGCCTCTTGAAACTGTCGTTTTGAAATATGGACGTCTTTTGAATTTTTTGGTCGATATATGACCCCAGGATTTGTTTTCAGGGCAGGTGTCATTTACAGGCCGGTAATGATTTGGAATATCCACTGACCATTAGCGCTGGGATTAAAGCTGCAGTTGTGAGAAACGGCCACAAGGTGGCAGCAGTTCTCCCTTACCAAATCTGGTTACTAGGGCAGCAGAGCCTCAATGGAAGTCGCGTTCTAGATTGGCATGTAGAACGGAATGTGCCAGGAGAAAGCCCCTCAAGTGTGTCTCACTACTTCTTGTTCTTGTTTTTAATTTAATCTTTTATTTTTTATTACAGCAAGTTTGAGTACAACGTTTAGCTTGTTGTAGGTGTGCAAGAGGTGGTTCTTTTACACATATACATATGTCTGTTCTTCCTGGGATCCTTTTCCCATGTACGTTATGACAGAATGTTGAGTAGTCTTCTCTTGGTACTCCGTAGGTCTTTGGTGATTATATACGTCTACTGTGTTTGTATATGTCTGTTAACCCCAATATCGTAATGAATTCAATCCTCAAACCTTTCCTTTGGTGAACCATAAGTTTGTTTAATGAATCTGTGATTGCCCTTCTCCGTGGAAATATCTGCCCTGGTATCAATTTATAGGTAACACCTATAAGTGATATGATACGATATGTGTCTTTCACTTTCTGACTTACTCCAAGTCACGTGATTACCTCGAGACTCATCTACGGTGCTGCAAATGGCATTGTGTCCTTTTTTTCCTTGGCGAATATTCTGTCTTAGCGAGGTCCATTTTCTGCAATGTGATTCCCTGAGGGCTGAGGATTAGCTGCCCTGGGCAGCCTGACCCTGCCGGCAAGCCCTCCCCAGGTGTGCCTGGGTTGAGGTCAATATAAACAGCACTCCAGGCAGCAATAGCCCCTGCAGCTGTGCCTGACTCCATATTCTCTGCCCCGTCAGCAGTCTCGGGGCTGTGCTGGTGGGAGGGTGGGAGGGTCCACGGCTTTGTGGGTGGCCCGGTGTGAGTGGGGCTCTGCTGGACTTTCGGCAGGAGTTGCCAGGCTGCCACCTGTAAAGGAGAGGATGTGTCACCCATAACTTCCACTGGAATATCTCTCCGGGCTGAGGTGAGGAAGGAAAAAAAGGAGTGGGGGCCGGGACAGGAGGGGTATCTCAGGCAGGGCAATGGAAAGCTTCCAGAAGAGCGCCCGTGGCCAGGACCATCCTGGCTGACCTGCAGGCACCAAGTTGTCCTGCGTGCCGTCGCTGGTGTGGCTCCACGGCCCTCCCTCTAGGCTTTCAAGCCCTTGTACATATTCAGGTGTTTCACCTGGGAAGGGTGGGAACAGTTCAGCAGCATCTGGCCTGGGGCTCAGCTCACGTTTACTCACAGAGGCCTGGGCACGGTCTCCCAGCTTTGCAATAAGGACGCTCCTTGCGTGGGCGGGTGGGGCTGCTGGCTGTATGGGAGATGATTCCCCACCTCTGACCAATTTCAGAATTGTTTACCACTGGAGCAAGTGCCTTGGTAGTGTTTTCCTCTGTATAACTGTTAGGTTCAGTTTTTTTTTTTTTTTTCTTTTTTGGTTCAAGTTAGATTTTATTCCTCTTTTATGTATTTATAGATATAAGCATGGAAATAATTCATTGTTATATATACATCAGTGTGAATGGAAGAACTTTTTTTCTGTTTTATTTTTACATTTTATTTTTAAAAATTTTGAAATTTAATTTTGTTTATTTTTTTATACAGTAGGTTATTATTAGTTATCTATTTTATGCATATACATGTATACAGGTCAATCCCAATCTCCCAACTCATCCCACCACCACCACCCCATGGCTTCCCCCACTTTGTGTCCATACGTCTGTTCTCTACCTCTGTGTCTCTATTTCTGCCCTGCAAACCAGTTCATCTGTACCATTTTTCTAGGTTCCACATATAGGCATTAATATACAATATTTGTTTTTCTCTTTCTGACTTACTTCACTCTGCATGACAGTCTCTAGATCCATCAACTTCTCTACAAATGACCCAGTTTCATTCCTTTTTATGGCTGAGTAATATTCCATTTTATATATGTACCACATCTTTATCCATTCGTCTGTCTGTGGGCATTTAGGTTGCTTCCATTACCTGGCTATTGTAAATAGTGCTGCAATGAATATTGTGGTGAATGTGTCTTTGTGATTTATGGTTTTCTCTGGGTATATGCCCAGAAGTGGGATTGCTGGATCCTATGGTAATTCTCTTTTTAGTTTTTTAAAGGAACCTCCATACTGTTCTCCATAGTGACTGTATCAATTTACATTCCCACCAATAGCGGAAGAGGGTTCCTTTTGTCCACACCCTCCCCAGAATTTGTTGTTTGTACATTATCTGATGATGCCGATTCTAACAGGTGTGAGGTCTTACCTCATTGTAGTTTTGATTTGCATTTCTCTAATAATTAGTGATGTTGAGCAGCTTCTCATGTGCGTCTTGGCCATCTCTGTGTCTTCTTTGAAGAAACGTCTCTTTAGATCTTCTGCCCATTTTTGTATTGGGTTGTTTGTTTTATTAATATTAAGCTGCATGAGCTGTTTATATATATTGGAGATTAAACCTTTGTCCATTGATTCGTTTGTGAACGTTTTCGCCCATTCTGAGGGTTGCCTTTTTCCATTCCCGTTTTTTTAACAAAGAAAGAAAGCAAGCAAAAGAAGCAGAACACTAATGTGCGTGAAATATGCCTCTTGAAACTGTCGTTTTGGAATATGGACGTCTTTTGAATTTTTTGGTCGATATATGACCCCAGGATTTGTTTTCAGGGCAGGTGTCATTTACAGGCCTGTAATGATTTGGAATATCCACTGACCATTAGCGCTGGGATTAAAGCTGCAGTTGTGAGAAACGGCCACAAGGTGGCAGCAGTTCTCCCTTACCAAATCTGGTTACTAGGGCAGCAGAGCCTCAATGGAAGTCGCGTTCTAGATTGGAATGTAGAACGGAATGTGTCAGGAGAAAGCCCCTCAAGTGTGTCTCACTACTTCTTGTTCTTGTTTTTAATTTAATTTTTTTTATTTTTTATTACAGCAAGTTTGAGTACAACGTTTAGCTTGTTGTAGGTGTGCAAGAGGTGGTTCTTTTACACATATACATATGTCTGTTCTTCCTGGGATCCTTTTCCCATGTACGTTATGACAGAATGTTGAGTAGTCTTCTCTTGGTACTCCGTAGGTCTTTGGTGATTATATACGTCTACTGTGTTGGTATATGTCTGTTAACCCCAATATCGTAATGAATTCAATCCTCACACCTTTCCTTTGGTGAACCATAAGTTTGTTTAATGAATCTGTGATTGCCCTTCTCCGTGGAAATATCTGCCCTGGTATCAATTTATAGGTAACACCTATAAGTGATATGATACGATATGTGTCTTTCACTTTCTGACTTACTCCAAGTCACGTGATTACCTCGAGACTCATCTACGGTGCTGCGAATGGCATTGTGTCCTTTTTTTCCTTGGCGAATATTCTGTCTTAGCGAGGTCCATTTTCTGCAATGTGATTCCCTGAGGGCTGAGGATTAGCTGCCCTGGGCAGCCTGACCCTGCCGGCAAGCCCTCCCCAGGTGTGCCTGGGTTGAGGTCAATATAAACAGCACTCCAGGCAGCAATAGCCCCTGCAGCTGTGCCTGACTCCATATTCTCTGCCCCGTCAGCAGTCTCGGGGCTGTGCTGGTGGGAGGGTGGGAGGGTCCACGGCTTTGTGGGTGGCCCGGTGTGAGTGGGGCTCTGCTGGACTTTCGGCAGGAGTTGCCAGGCTGCCACCTGTAAAGGAGAGGATGTGTCACCCATAACTTCCACTGGAATATCTCTCCGGGCTGAGGTGAGGAAGGAAAAAAAGGAGTGGGGGCCGGGACAGGAGGGGTATCTCAGGCAGGGCAATGGAAAGCTTCCAGAAGAGCGCCCGTGGCCAGGACCATCCTGGCTGACCTGCAGGCACCAAGTTGGCCTGCGTGCCGTCGCTGGTGTGGCTCCACGGCCCTCCCTCTAGGCTTTCAAGCCCTTGTACATATTCAGGTGTTTCACCTGGGAAGGGTGGGAACAGTTCAGCAGCATCTGGCCTGGGGCTCAGCTCACGTTTACTCACAGAGGCCTGGGCACGGTCTCCCAGCTTTGCAATAAGGACGCTCCTTGCGTGGGCGGGTGGGGCTGCTGGCTGTATGGGAGATGATTCCCCACCTCTGACCAATTTCAGAATTGTTTACCACTGGAGCAAGTGCCTTGGTAGTGTTTTCCTCTGTATAACTGTTAGGTTCAGTTTTTTTTTTTTTTTCTTTTTTGGTTCAAGTTAGATTTTATTCCTCTTTTATGTATTTATAGATATAAGCATGGAAATAATTCATTGTTATATATACATCAGTGTGAATGGAAGAACATTTTTTCTGTTTTATTTTTACATTTTATTTCTAAAAATTTTGAAAGTTAATTTTGTTTATTTTTTTATACAGTAGGTTATTATTAGTTATCTATTTTATGCATATACATGTATACAGGTCAATCCCAATCTCCCAACTCATCCCACCACCACCACCCCATGGCTTCCCCCACTTTGTGTCCATACGTCTGTTCTCTACCTCTGTGTCTCTATTTCTGCCCTGCAAACCAGTTCATCTGTACCATTTTTCTAGGTTCCACATATAGGCATTAATATACAATATTTGTTTTTCTCTTTCTGACTTACTTCACTCTGCATGACAGTCTCTAGATCCATCAACTTCTCTACAAATGACCCAGTTTCATTCCTTTTTATGGCTGAGTAATATTCCATTTTATATATGTACCACATCTTTATCCATTCGTCTGTCTGTGGGCATTTAGGTTGCTTCCATTACCTGGCTATTGTAAATAGTGCTGCAATGAATATTGTGGTGAATGTGTCTTTGTGATTTATGGTTTTCTCTGGGTATATGCCCAGAAGTGGGATTGCTGGATCCTATGGTAATTCTCTTTTTAGTTTTTTAAAGGAACCTCCATACTGTTCTCCATAGTGACTGTATCAATTTACATTCCCACCAATAGCGGAAGAGGGTTCCTTTTGTCCACACCCTCCCCAGAATTTGTTGTTTGTACATTATCTGATGATGCCGATTCTAACAGGTGTGAGGTCTTACCTCATTGTAGTTTTGATTTGCATTTCTCTAATAATTAGTGATGTTGAGCAGCTTCTCATGTGCGTCTTGGCCATCTCTGTGTCTTCTTTGAAGAAACGTCTCTTTAGATCTTCTGCCCATTTTTGTATTGGGTTGTTTGTTTTATTAATATTAAGCTGCATGAGCTGTTTATATATATTGGAGATTAAACCTTTGTCCATTGATTCGTTTGTGAACGTTTTCGCCCATTCTGAGGGTTGCCTTTTTCCATTCCCGTTTTTTTAACAAAGAAAGAAAGCAAGCAAAAGAAGCAGAACACTAATGTGCGTGAAATATGCCTCTTGAAACTGTCGTTTTGGAATATGGACGTCTTTTGAATTTTTTGGTCGATATATGACCCCAGGATTTGTTTTCAGGGCAGGTGTCATTTACAGGCCTGTAATGATTTGGAATATCCACTGACCATTAGCGCTGGGATTAAAGCTGCAGTTGTGAGAAACGGCCACAAGGTGGCAGCAGTTCTCCCTTACCAAATCTGGTTACTAGGGCAGCAGAGCCTCAATGGAAGTCGCGTTCTAGATTGGAATGTAGAACGGAATGTGTCAGGAGAAAGCCCCTCAAGTGTGTCTCACTACTTCTTGTTCTTGTTTTTAATTTAATTTTTTTTATTTTTTATTACAGCAAGTTTGAGTACAACGTTTAGCTTGTTGTAGGTGTGCAAGAGGTGGTTCTTTTACACATATACATATGTCTGTTCTTCCTGGGATCCTTTTCCCATGTACGTTATGACAGAATGTTGAGTAGTCTTCTCTTGGTACTCCGTAGGTCTTTGGTGATTATATACGTCTACTGTGTTGGTATATGTCTGTTAACCCCAATATCGTAATGAATTCAATCCTCACACCTTTCCTTTGGTGAACCATAAGTTTGTTTAATGAATCTGTGATTGCCCTTCTCCGTGGAAATATCTGCCCTGGTATCAATTTATAGGTAACACCTATAAGTGATATGATACGATATGTGTCTTTCACTTTCTGACTTACTCCAAGTCACGTGATTACCTCGAGACTCATCTACGGTGCTGCGAATGGCATTGTGTCCTTTTTTTCCTTGGCGAATATTCTGTCTTAGCGAGGTCCATTTTCTGCAATGTGATTCCCTGAGGGCTGAGGATTAGCTGCCCTGGGCAGCCTGACCCTGCCGGCAAGCCCTCCCCAGGTGTGCCTGGGTTGAGGTCAATATAAACAGCACTCCAGGCAGCAATAGCCCCTGCAGCTGTGCCTGACTCCATATTCTCTGCCCCGTCAGCAGTCTCGGGGCTGTGCTGGTGGGAGGGTGGGAGGGTCCACGGCTTTGTGGGTGGCCCGGTGTGAGTGGGGCTCTGCTGGACTTTCGGCAGGAGTTGCCAGGCTGCCACCTGTAAAGGAGAGGATGTGTCACCCATAACTTCCACTGGAATATCTCTCCGGGCTGAGGTGAGGAAGGAAAAAAAGGAGTGGGGGCCGGGACAGGAGGGGTATCTCAGGCAGGGCAATGGAAAGCTTCCAGAAGAGCGCCCGTGGCCAGGACCATCCTGGCTGACCTGCAGGCACCAAGTTGGCCTGCGTGCCGTCGCTGGTGTGGCTCCACGGCCCTCCCTCTAGGCTTTCAAGCCCTTGTACATATTCAGGTGTTTCACCTGGGAAGGGTGGGAACAGTTCAGCAGCATCTGGCCTGGGGCTCAGCTCACGTTTACTCACAGAGGCCTGGGCACGGTCTCCCAGCTTTGCAATAAGGACGCTCCTTGCGTGGGCGGGTGGGGCTGCTGGCTGTATGGGAGATGATTCCCCACCTCTGACCAATTTCAGAATTGTTTACCACTGGAGCAAGTGCCTTGGTAGTGTTTTCCTCTGTATAACTGTTAGGTTCAGTTTGTTTTTTTTTTTCTTTTTTGGTTCAAGTTAGATTTTATTCCTCTTTTATGTATTTATAGATATAAGCATGGAAATAATTCATTGTTATATATACATCAGTGTGAATGGAAGAACATTTTTTCTGTTTTATTTTTACATTTTATTTTTAAAAATTTTGAAAGTTAATTTTGTTTATTTTTATATACAGTAGGTTATTATTAGTTATCTATTTTATGCATATACATGTATACAGGTCAATCCCAATCTCCCAACTCATCCCACCACCACCACCCCATGGCTTCCCCCACTTTGTGTCCATACGTCTGTTCTCTACCTCTGTGTCTCTATTTCTGCCCTGCAAACCAGTTCATCTGTACCATTTTTCTAGGTTCCACATATAGGCATTAATATACAATATTTGTTTTTCTCTTTCTGACTTACTTCACACTGCATGACAGTCTCTAGATCCATCAACTTCTCTACAAATGACCCAGTTTCATTCCTTTTTATGGCTGAGTAATATTCCATTTTATATATGTACCACATCTTTATCCATTCGTCTGTCTGTGGGCATTTAGGTTGCCTCCATTACCTGGCTATTGTAAATAGTGCTGCAATGAACATTGTGGTGAATGTGTCTTTGTGATTTATGGTTTTCTCTGGGTATATGCCCAGAAGTGGGATTGCTGGATCCTATGGTAATTCTCTTTTTAGTTTTTTAAAGGAACCTCCATACTGTTCTCCATAGTGACTGTATCAATTTACATTCCCACCAATAGCGGAAGAGGGTTCCTTTTGTCCACACCCTCCCCAGAATTTGTTGTTTGTACATTATCTGATGATGCCGATTCTAACAGGTGTGAGGTCTTACCTCATTGTAGTTTTGATTTGCATTTCTCTAATAATTAGTGATGTTGAGCAGCTTCTCATGTGCGTCTTGGCCATCTCTGTGTCTTCTTTGAAGAAACGTCTCTTTAGATCTTCTGCCCATTTTTGTATTGGGTTGTTTGTTTTATTAATATTAAGCTGCATGAGCTGTTTATATATATTGGAGATTAAACCTTTGTCCATTGATTCGTTTGTGAACGTTTTCGCCCATTCTGAGGGTTGCCTTTTTCCATTCCCGTTTTTTTAACAAAGAAAGAAAGAAAGCAAAAGAAGCAGAACACTAATGTGCGTGAAATATGCCTCTTGAAACTGTCGTTTTGGAATATGGACGTCTTTTGAATTTTTTGGTCGATATATGACCCCAGGATTTGTTTTCAGGGCAGGTGTCATTTACAGGCCTGTAATGATTTGGAATATCCACTGACCATTAGCGCTGGGATTAAAGCTGCAGTTGTGAGAAACGGCCACAAGGTGGCAGCAGTTCTCCCTTACCAAATCTGGTTACTAGGGCAGCAGAGCCTCAATGGAAGTCGCGTTCTAGATTGGAATGTAGAACGGAATGTGTCAGGAGAAAGCCCCTCAAGTGTGTCTCACTACTTCTTGTTCTTGTTTTTAATTTAATTTTTTTTATTTTTTATTACAGCAAGTTTGAGTACAACGTTTAGCTTGTTGTAGGTGTGCAAGAGGTGGTTCTTTTACACATATACATATGTCTGTTCTTCCTGGGATCCTTTTCCCATGTACGTTATGACAGAATGTTGAGTAGTCTTCTCTTGGTACTCCGTAGGTCTTTGGTGATTATATACGTCTACTGTGTTTGTATATGTCTGTTAACCCCAATATCGTAATGAATTCAATCCTCACACCTTTCCTTTGGTGAACCATAAGTTTGTTTAATGAATCTGTGATTGCCCTTCTCCGTGGAAATATCTGCCCTGGTATCAATTTATAGGTAACACCTATAAGTGATATGATACGATATGTGTCTTTCACTTTCTGACTTACTCCAAGTCACGTGATTACCTCGAGACTCATCTACGGTGCTGCGAATGGCATTGTGTCCTTTTTTTCCTTGGCGAATATTCTGTCTTAGCGAGGTCCATTTTCTGCAATGTGATTCCCTGAGGGCTGAGGATTAGCTGCCCTGGGCAGCCTGACCCTGCCGGCAAGCCCTCCCCAGGTGTGCCTGGGTTGAGGTCAATATAAACAGCACTCCAGGCAGCAATAGCCCCTGCAGCTGTGCCTGACTCCATATTCTCTGCCCCGTCAGCAGTCTCGGGGCTGTGCTGGTGGGAGGGTGGGAGGGTCCACGGCTTTGTGGGTGGCCCGGTGTGAGTGGGGCTCTGCTGGACTTTCGGCAGGAGTTGCCAGGCTGCCACCTGTAAAGGAGAGGATGTGTCACCCATAACTTCCACTGGAATATCTCTCCGGGCTGAGGTGAGGAAGGAAAAAAAGGAGTGGGGGCCGGGACAGGAGGGGTATCTCAGGCAGGGCAATGGAAAGCTTCCAGAAGAGCGCCCGTGGCCAGGACCATCCTGGCTGACCTGCAGGCACCAAGTTGTCCTGCGTGCCGTCGCTGGTGTGGCTCCACGGCCCTCCCTCTAGGCTTTCAAGCCCTTGTACATATTCAGGTGTTTCACCTGGGAAGGGTGGGAACAGTTCAGCAGCATCTGGCCTGGGGCTCAGCTCACGTTTACTCACAGAGGCCTGGGCACGGTCTCCCAGCTTTGCAATAAGGACGCTCCTTGCGTGGGCGGGTGGGGCTGCTGGCTGTATGGGAGATGATTCCCCACCTCTGACCAATTTCAGAATTGTTTACCACTGGAGCAAGTGCCTTGGTAGTGTTTTCCTCTGTATAACTGTTAGGTTCAGTTTTTTTTTTTTTCTTTTTTGGTTCAAGTTAGATTTTATTCCTCTTTTATGTATTTATAGATATAAGCATGGAAATAATTCATTGTTATATATACATCAGTGTGAATGGAAGAACTTTTTTTCTGTTTTATTTTTACATTTTATTTTTAAAAATTTTGAAATTTAATTTTGTTTATTTTTTTATACAGTAGGTTATTATTAGTTATCTATTTTATGCATATACATGTATACAGGTCAATCCCAATCTCCCAACTCATCCCACCACCACCACCCCATGGCTTCCCCCACTTTGTGTCCATACGTCTGTTCTCTACCTCTGTGTCTCTATTTCTGCCCTGCAAACCAGTTCATCTGTACCATTTTTCTAGGTTCCACATATAGGCATTAGTATACAATATTTGTTTTTCTCTTTCTGACTTACTTCACTCTGTATGACAGTCTCTAGATCCATCAACTTCTCTACAAAATACCCAGTTTCATTCCTTTTTATGGCTGAGTAATATTCCATTTTATATATGTACCACATCTTTATCCATTCGTCTGTCTGTGGGCATTTAGGTTGCTTCCATTACCTGGCTATTGTAAATAGTGCTGCAATGAACATTGTGGTGAATGTGTCTTTGTGATTTATGGTTTTCTCTGGGTATATGCCCAGAAGTGGGATTGCTGGATCCTATGGTAATTCTCTTTTTAGTTTTTTAAAGGAACCTCCATACTGTTCTCCATAGTGACTGTATCAATTTACATTCCCACCAATAGCGGAAGAGGGTTCCTTTTGTCCACACCCTCCCCAGAATTTGTTGTTTGTACATTATCTGATGATGCCGATTCTAACAGGTGTGAGGTCTTACCTCATTGTAGTTTTGATTTGCATTTCTCTAATAATTAGTGATGTTGAGCAGCTTCTCATGTGCGTCTTGGCCATCTCTGTGTCTTCTTTGAAGAAACGTCTCTTTAGATCTTCTGCCCATTTTTGTATTGGGTTGTTTGTTTTATTAATATTAAGCTGCATGAGCTGTTTATATATATTGGAGATTAAACCTTTGTCCATTGATTCGTTTGTGAACGTTTTCGCCCATTCTGAGGGTTGCCTTTTTCCATTCCCGTTTTTTTAACAAAGAAAGAAAGAAAGCAAAAGAAGCAGAACACTAATGTGCGTGAAATATGCCTCTTGAAACTGTCGTTTTGAAATATGGACGTCTTTTGAATTTTTTGGTCGATATATGACCCCAGGATTTGTTTTCAGGGCAGGTGTCATTTACAGGCCGGTAATGATTTGGAATATCCACTGACCATTAGCGCTGGGATTAAAGCTGCAGTTGTGAGAAACGGCCACAAGGTGGCAGCAGTTCTCCCTTACCAAATCTGGTTACTAGGGCAGCAGAGCCTCAATGGAAGTCGCGTTCTAGATTGGCATGTAGAACGGAATGTGCCAGGAGAAAGCCCCTCAAGTGTGTCTCACTACTTCTTGTTCTTGTTTTTAATTTAATCTTTTATTTTTTATTACAGCAAGTTTGAGTACAACGTTTAGCTTGTTGTAGGTGTGCAAGAGGTGGTTCTTTTACACATATACATATGTCTGTTCTTCCTGGGATCCTTTTCCCATGTACGTTATGACAGAATGTTGAGTAGTCTTCTCTTGGTACTCCGTAGGTCTTTGGTGATTATATACGTCTACTGTGTTTGTATATGTCTGTTAACCCCAATATCGTAATGAATTCAATCCTCACACCTTTCCTTTGGTGAACCATAAGTTTGTTTAATGAATCTGTGATTGCCCTTCTCCGTGGAAATATCTGCCCTGGTATCAATTTATAGGTAACACCTATAAGTGATATGATACGATATGTGTCTTTCACTTTCTGACTTACTCCAAGTCACGTGATTACCTCGAGACTCATCTACGGTGCTGCGAATGGCATTGTGTCCTTTTTTTCCTTGGCGAATATTCTGTCTTAGCGAGGTCCATTTTCTGCAATGTGATTCCCTGAGGGCTGAGGATTAGCTGCCCTGGGCAGCCTGACCCTGCCGGCAAGCCCTCCCCAGGTGTGCCTGTGTTGAGGTCAATATAAACAGCACTCCAGGCAGCAATAGCCCCTGCAGCTGTGCCTGACTCCATATTCTCTGCCCCGTCAGCAGTCTCGGGGCTGTGCTGGTGGGAGGGTGGGAGGGTCCACGGCTTTGTGGGTGGCCCGGTGTGAGTGGGGCTCTGCTGGACTTTCGGCAGGAGTTGCCAGGCTGCCACCTGTAAAGGAGAGGATGTGTCACCCATAACTTCCACTGGAATATCTCTCCGGGCTGAGGTGAGGAAGGAAAAAAAGGAGTGGGGGCCGGGACAGGAGGGGTATCTCAGGCAGGGCAATGGAAAGCTTCCAGAAGAGCGCCCGTGGCCAGGACCATCCTGGCTGACCTGCAGGCACCAAGTTGGCCTGCGTGCCGTCGCTGGTGTGGCTCCACGGCCCTCCCTCTAGGCTTTCAAGCCCTTGTACATATTCAGGTGTTTCACCTGGGAAGGGTGGGAACAGTTCAGCAGCATCTGGCCTGGGGCTCAGCTCACGTTTACTCACAGAGGCCTGGGCACGGTCTCCCAGCTTTGCAATAAGGACGCTCCTTGCGTGGGCGGGTGGGGCTGCTGGCTGTATGGGAGATGATTCCCCACCTCTGACCAATTTCAGAATTGTTTACCACTGGAGCAAGTGCCTTGGTAGTGTTTTCCTCTGTATAACTGTTAGGTTCAGTTTGTTTTTTTTTTTCTTTTTTGGTTCAAGTTAGATTTTATTCCTCTTTTATGTATTTATAGATATAAGCATGGAAATAATTCATTGTTATATATACATCAGTGTGAATGGAAGAACTTTTTTTCTGTTTTATTTTTACATTTTATTTTTAAAAATTTTGAAATTTAATTTTGTTTATTTTTTTATACAGTAGGTTATTATTAGTTATCTATTTTATGCATATACATGTATACAGGTCAATCCCAATCTCCCAACTCATCCCACCACCACCACCCCATGGCTTCCCCCACTTTGTGTCCATACGTCTGTTCTCTACCTCTGTGTCTCTATTTCTGCCCTGCAAACCAGTTCATCTGTACCATTTTTCTAGGTTCCACATATAGGCATTAGTATACAATATTTGTTTTTCTCTTTCTGACTTACTTCACTCTGTATGACAGTCTCTAGATCCATCAACTTCTCTACAAAATACCCAGTTTCATTCCTTTTTATGGCTGAGTAATATTCCATTTTATATATGTACCACATCTTTATCCATTCGTCTGTCTGTGGGCATTTAGGTTGCTTCCATTACCTGGCTATTGTAAATAGTGCTGCAATGAACATTGTGGTGAATGTGTCTTTGTGATTTATGGTTTTCTCTGGGTATATGCCCAGAAGTGGGATTGCTGGATCCTATGGTAATTCTCTTTTTAGTTTTTTAAAGGAACCTCCATACTGTTCTCCATAGTGACTGTATCAATTTACATTCCCACCAATAGCGGAAGAGGGTTCCTTTTGTCCACACCCTCCCCAGAATTTGTTGTTTGTACATTATCTGATGATGCCGATTCTAACAGGTGTGAGGTCTTACCTCATTGTAGTTTTGATTTGCATTTCTCTAATAATTAGTGATGTTGAGCAGCTTCTCATGTGCGTCTTGGCCATCTCTGTGTCTTCTTTGAAGAAACGTCTCTTTAGATCTTCTGCCCATTTTTGTATTGGGTTGTTTGTTTTATTAATATTAAGCTGCATGAGCTGTTTATATATATTGGAGATTAAACCTTTGTCCATTGATTCGTTTGTGAACGTTTTCGCCCATTCTGAGGGTTGCCTTTTTCCATTCCCGTTTTTTTAACAAAGAAAGAAAGAAAGCAAAAGAAGCAGAACACTAATGTGCGTGAAATATGCCTCTTGAAACTGTCGTTTTGAAATATGGACGTCTTTTGAATTTTTTGGTCGATATATGACCCCAGGATTTGTTTTCAGGGCAGGTGTCATTTACAGGCCGGTAATGATTTGGAATATCCACTGACCATTAGCGCTGGGATTAAAGCTGCAGTTGTGAGAAACGGCCACAAGGTGGCAGCAGTTCTCCCTTACCAAATCTGGTTACTAGGGCAGCAGAGCCTCAGTGGAAGTCGCGTTCTAGATTGGCATGTAGAACGGAATGTGCCAGGAGAAAGCCCCTCAAGTGTGTCTCACTACTTCTTGTTCTTGTTTTTAATTTAATCTTTTATTTTTTATTACAGCAAGTTTGAGTACAACGTTTAGCTTGTTGTAGGTGTGCAAGAGGTGGTTCTTTTACACATATACATATGTCTGTTCTTCCTGGGATCCTTTTCCCATGTACGTTATGACAGAATGTTGAGTAGTCTTCTCTTGGTACTCCGTAGGTCTTTGGTGATTATATACGTCTACTGTGTTTGTATATGTCTGTTAACCCCAATATCGTAATGAATTCAATCCTCACACCTTTCCTTTGGTGAACCATAAGTTTGTTTAATGAATCTGTGATTGCCCTTCTCCGTGGAAATATCTGCCCTGGTATCAATTTATAGGTAACACCTATAAGTGATATGATACGATATGTGTCTTTCACTTTCTGACTTACTCCAAGTCACGTGATTACCTCGAGACTCATCTACGGTGCTGCGAATGGCATTGTGTCCTTTTTTTCCTTGGCGAATATTCTGTCTTAGCGAGGTCCATTTTCTGCAATGTGATTCCCTGAGGGCTGAGGATTAGCTGCCCTGGGCAGCCTGACCCTGCCGGCAAGCCCTCCCCAGGTGTGCCTGGGTTGAGGTCAATATAAACAGCACTCCAGGCAGCAATAGCCCCTGCAGCTGTGCCTGACTCCATATTCTCTGCCCCGTCAGCAGTCTCGGGGCTGTGCTGGTGGGAGGGTGGGAGGGTCCACGGCTTTGTGGGTGGCCCGGTGTGAGTGGGGCTCTGCTGGACTTTCGGCAGGAGTTGCCAGGCTGCCACCTGTAAAGGAGAGGATGTGTCACCCATAACTTCCACTGGAATATCTCTCCGGGCTGAGGGGAGGAAGGAAAAAAAGGAGTGGGGGCCGGGACAGGAGGGGTATCTCAGGCAGGGCAATGGAAAGCTTCCAGAAGAGCGCCCGTGGCCAGGACCATCCTGGCTGACCTGCAGGCACCAAGTTGGCCTGCGTGCCGTCGCTGGTGTGGCTCCACGGCCCTCCCTCTAGGCTTTCAAGCCCTTGTACATATTCAGGTGTTTCACCTGGGAAGGGTGGGAACAGTTCAGCAGCATCTGGCCTGGGGCTCAGCTCACGTTTACTCACAGAGGCCTGGGCACGGTCTCCCAGCTTTGCAATAAGGACGCTCCTTGCGTGGGCGGGTGGGGCTGCTGGCTGTATGGGAGATGATTCCCCACCTCTGACCAATTTCAGAATTGTTTACCACTGGAGCAAGTGCCTTGGTAGTGTTTTCCTCTGTATAACTGTTAGGTTCAGTTTGTTTTTTTTTTTCTTTTTTGGTTCAAGTTAGATTTTATTCCTCTTTTATGTATTTATAGATATAAGCATGGAAATAATTCATTGTTATATATACATCAGTGTGAATGGAAGAACTTTTTTTCTGTTTTATTTTTACATTTTATTTTTAAAAATTTTGAAATTTAATTTTGTTTATTTTTTTATACAGTAGGTTATTATTAGTTATCTATTTTATGCATATACATGTATACAGGTCAATCCCAATCTCCCAACTCATCCCACCACCACCACCCCATGGCTTCCCCCACTTTGTGTCCATACGTCTGTTCTCTACCTCTGTGTCTCTATTTCTGCCCTGCAAACCAGTTGATCTGTACCATTTTTCTAGGTTCCACATATAGGCATTAATATACAATATTTGTTTTTCTCTTTCTGACTTACTTCACTCTGCATGACAGTCTCTAGATCCATCAACTTCTCTACAAATGACCCAGTTTCATTCCTTTTTATGGCTGAGTAATATTCCATTTTATATATGTACCACATCTTTATCCATTCGTCTGTCTGTGGGCATTTAGGTTGCTTCCATTACCTGGCTATTGTAAATAGTGCTGCAATGAATATTGTGGTGAATGTGTCTTTGTGATTTATGGTTTTCTCTGGGTATATGCCCAGAAGTGGGATTGCTGGATCCTATGGTAATTCTCTTTTTAGTTTTTTAAAGGAACCTCCATACTGTTCTCCATAGTGACTGTATCAATTTACATTCCCACCAATAGCGGAAGAGGGTTCCTTTTGTCCACACCCTCCCCAGAATTTGTTGTTTGTACATTATCTGATGATGCCGATTCTAACAGGTGTGAGGTCTTACCTCATTGTAGTTTTGATTTTCATTTCTCTAATAATTAGTGATGTTGAGCAGCTTCTCATGTGCGTCTTGGCCATCTCTGTGTCTTCTTTGAAGAAACGTCTCTTTAGATCTTCTGCCCATTTTTGTATTGGTTTGTTTGTTTTATTAATATTAAGCTGCATGAGCTGTTTATATATATTGGAGATTAAACCTTTGTCCATTGATTCGTTTGTGAACGTTTTCGCCCATTCTGAGGGTTGCCTTTTTCCATTCCCGTTTTTTTAACAAAGAAAGAAAGAAAGCAAAAGAAGCAGAACACTAATGTGCGTGAAATATGCCTCTTGAAACTGTCGTTTTGGAATATGGACGTCTTTTGAATTTTTTGGTCGATATATGACCCCAGGATTTGTTTTCAGGGCAGGTGTCATTTACAGGCCTGTAATGATTTGGAATATCCACTGACCATTAGCGCTGGGATTAAAGCTGCAGTTGTGAGAAACGGCCACAAGGTGGCAGCAGTTCTCCCTTACCAAATCTGGTTACTAGGGCAGCAGAGCCTCAATGGAAGTCGCGTTCTAGATTGGAATGTAGAACGGAATGTGTCAGGAGAAAGCCCCTCAAGTGTGTCTCACTACTTCTTGTTCTTGTTTTTAATTTAATTTTTTTTATTTTTTATTACAGCAAGTTTGAGTACAACGTTTAGCTTGTTGTAGGTGTGCAAGAGGTGGTTCTTTTACACATATACATATGTCTGTTCTTCCTGGGATCCTTTTCCCATGTACGTTATGACAGAATGTTGAGTAGTCTTCTCTTGGTACTCCGTAGGTCTTTGGTGATTATATACGTCTACTGTGTTTGTATATGTCTGTTAACCCCAATATCGTAATGAATTCAATCCTCACACCTTTCCTTTGGTGAACCATAAGTTTCTTTAATGAATCTGTGATTGCCCTTCTCCGTGGAAATATCTGCCCTGGTATCAATTTATAGGTAACACCTATAAGTGATATGATACGATATGTGTCTTTCACTTTCTGACTTACTCCAAGTCACGTGATTACCTCGAGACTCATCTACGGTGCTGCGAATGGCATTGTGTCCTTTTTTTCCTTGGCAAATATTCTGTCTTAGCGAGGTCCATTTTCTGCAATGTGATTCCCTGAGGGCTGAGGATTAGCTGCCCTGGGCAGCCTGACCCTGCCGGCAAGCCCTCCCCAGGTGTGCCTGGGTTGAGGTCAATATAAACAGCACTCCAGGCAGCAATAGCCCCTGCAGCTGTGCCTGACTCCATATTCTCTGCCCCGTCAGCAGTCTCAGGGCTGTGCTGGTGGGAGGGTGGGAGGGTCCACGGCTTTGTGGGTGGCCCGGTGTGAGTGGGGCTCTGCTGGACTTTCGGCAGGAGTTGCCAGGCTGCCACCTGTAAAGGAGAGGATGTGTCACCCATAACTTCCACTGGAATATCTCTCCGGGCTGAGGTGAGGAAGGAAAAAAAGGAGTGGGGGCCGGGACAGGAGGGGTATCTCAGGCAGGGCAATGGAAAGCTTCCAGAAGAGCGCCCGTGGCCAGGACCATCCTGGCTGACCTGCAGGCACCAAGTTGGCCTGCGTGCCGTCGCTGGTGTGGCTCCACGGCCCTCCCTCTAGGCTTTCAAGCCCTTGTACATATTCAGGTGTTTCACCTGGGAAGGGTGGGAACAGTTCAGCAGCATCTGGCCTGGGGCTCAGCTCACGTTTACTCACAGAGGCCTGGGCACGGTCTCCCAGCTTTGCAATAAGGACGCTCCTTGCGTGGGCGGGTGGGGCTGCTGGCTGTATGGGAGATGATTCCCCACCTCTGACCAATTTCAGAATTGTTTACCACTGGAGCAAGTGCCTTGGTAGTGTTTTCCTCTGTATAACTGTTAGGTTCAGTTTTTTTTTTTTTTCTTTTTTGGTTCAAGTTAGATTTTATTCCTCTTTTATGTATTTATAGATATAAGCATGGAAATAATTCATTGTTATATATACATCAGTGTGAATGGAAGAACTTTTTTTCTGTTTTATTTTTACATTTTATTTTTAAAAATTTTGAAATTTAATTTTGTTTATTTTTTTATACAGTAGGTTATTATTAGTTATCTATTTTATGCATATACATGTATATAGGTCAATCCCAATCTCCCAACTCATCCCATCACCACCACCCCATGGCTTCCCCCACTTTGTGGAACCTCCATACTGTTCTCCATAGTGACTGTATCAATTTACATTCCCACCAATAGCGGAAGAGGGTTCCTTTTGTCCACACCCTCCCCAGAATTTGTTGTTTGTACATTATCTGATGATGCCGATTCTAACAGGTGTGAGGTCTTACCTCATTGTAGGTTTGATTTGCATTTCTCTAATAATTAGTGATGTTGAGCAGCTTCTCATGTGCGTCTTGGCCATCTCTGTGACTTCTTTGAAGAAACGTCTCTTTAGATCTTCTGCCCATTTTTGTATTGGGTTGTTTGTTTTATTAATATTAAGCTGCATGAGCTGTCTATATATATTGGAGATTAAACCTTTGTCCATTGATTCGTTTGTGAACGTTTTCGCCCATTCTGAGGGTTGCCTTTTTCCATTCCCGTTTTTTTAACAAAGAAAGAAAGAAAGCAAAAGAAGCAGAACACTAATGTGCGTGAAATATGCCTCTTGAAACTGTCGTTTTGAAATATGGACGTCTTTTGAATTTTTTGGTCGATATATGACCCCAGGATTTGTTTTCAGGGCAGGTGTCATTTACAGGCCGGTAATGATTTGGAATATCCACTGACCATTAGCGCTGGGATTAAAGCTGCAGTTGTGAGAAACGGCCACAAGGTGGCAGCAGTTCTCCCTTACCAAATCTGGTTACTAGGGCAGCAGAGCCTCAATGGAAGTCGCGTTCTAGATTGGAATGTAGAACGGAATGTGCCAG
This sequence comes from Mesoplodon bidens, assembly GCF_964165515.1. Lineage (NCBI taxonomy): Eukaryota > Metazoa > Chordata > Mammalia > Artiodactyla > Ziphiidae > Mesoplodon > Mesoplodon bidens. The sequence continues at coordinate 873,441 of NW_027672081.1, forward strand.
GAGAAAGCCCCTCAAGTGTGTCTCACTACTTCTTGTTCTTGTTTTTAATTTAATCTTTTATTTTTTATTACAGCAAGTTTGAGTACAACGTTTAGCTTGTTGTAGGTGTGCAAGAGGTGGTTCTTTTACACATATACATATGTCTGTTCTTCCTGGGATCCTTTTCCCATGTACGTTATGACAGAATGTTGAGTAGTCTTCTCTTGGTACTCCGTAGGTCTTTGGTGATTATATACGTCTACTGTGTTGGTATATGTCTGTTAACCCCAATATCGTAATGAATTCAATCCTCACACCTTTCCTTTGGTGAACCATAAGTTTGTTTAATGAATCTGTGATTGCCCTTCTCCGTGGAAATATCTGCCCTGGTATCAGTTTATAGGTAACACCTATAAGTGATATGATACGATATGTGTCTTTCACTTTCTGACTTACTCCAAGTCACGTGATTACCTCGAGACTCATCTACGGTGCTGCGAATGGCATTGTGTCCTTTTTTTCCTTGGCGAATATTCTGTCTTAGCGAGGTCCATTTTCTGCAATGTGATTCCCTGAGGGCTGAGGATTAGCTGCCCTGGGCAGCCTGACCCTGCCGGCAAGCCCTCCCCAGGTGTGCCTGGGTTGAGGTCAATATAAACAGCACTCCAGGCAGCAATAGCCCCTGCAGCTGTGCCTGACTCCATATTCTCTGCACCATCAGCAGTCTCGGGGCTGTGCTGGTGGGAGGGTGGGAGGGTCCACGGCTTTGTGGGTGGCCCGGTGTGAGTGGGGCTCTGCTGGACTTTCGGCAGGAGTTGCCAGGCTGCCACCTGTAAAGGAGAGGATGTGTCACCCATAACTTCCACTGGAATATCTCTCCGGGCTGAGGTGAGGAAGGAAAAAAAGGAGTGGGGGCCGGGACAGGAGGGGTATCTCAGGCAGGGCAATGGAAAGCTTCCAGAAGAGCGCCCGTGGCCAGGACCATCCTGGCTGACCTGCAGGCACCAAGTTGGCCTGCGTGCCGTCGCTGGTGTGGCTCCACGGCCCTCCCTCTAGGCTTTCAAGCCCTTGTACATATTCAGGTGTTTCACCTGGGAAGGGTGGGAACAGTTCAGCAGCATCTGGCCTGGGGCTCAGCTCACGTTTACTCACAGAGGCCTGGGCACGGTCTCCCAGCTTTGCAATAAGGACGCTCCTTGCGTGGGCGGGTGGGGCTGCTGGCTGTATGGGAGATGATTCCCCACCTCTGACCAATTTCAGAATTGTTTACCACTGGAGCAAGTGCCTTGGTAGTGTTTTCCTCTGTATAACTGTTAGGTTCAGTTTTTTTTTTTTTTTCTTTTTTGGTTCAAGTTAGATTTTATTCCTCTTTTATGTATTTATAGATATAAGCATGGAAATAATTCATTGTTATATATACATCAGTGTGAATGGAAGAACTTTTTTTCTGTTTTATTTTTACATTTTATTTTTAAAAATTTTGAAATTTAATTTTGTTTATTTTTTTATACAGTAGGTTATTATTAGTTATCTATTTTATGCATATACATGTATACAGGTCAATCCCAATCTCCCAACTCATCCCACCACCACCACCCCATGGCTTCCCCCACTTTGTGTCCATACGTCTGTTCTCTACCTCTGTGTCTCTATTTCTGCCCTGCAAACCAGTTCATCTGTACCATTTTTCTAGGTTCCACATATAGGCATTAGTATACAATATTTGTTTTTCTCTTTCTGACTTACTTCACTCTGTATGACAGTCTCTAGATCCATCAACTTCTCTACAAAATACCCAGTTTCATTCCTTTTTATGGCTGAGTAATATTCCATTTTATATATGTACCACATCTTTATCCATTCGTCTGTCTGTGGGCATTTAGGTTGCTTCCATTACCTGGCTATTGTAAATAGTGCTGCAATGAACATTGTGGTGAATGTGTCTTTGTGATTTATGGTTTTCTCTGGGTATATGCCCAGAAGTGGGATTGCTGGATCCTATGGTAATTCTCTTTTTAGTTTTTTAAAGGAACCTCCATACTGTTCTCCATAGTGACTGTATCAATTTACATTCCCACCAATAGCGGAAGAGGGTTCCTTTTGTCCACACCCTCCCCAGAATTTGTTGTTTGTACATTATCTGATGATGCCGATTCTAACAGGTGTGAGGTCTTACCTCATTGTAGTTTTGATTTGCATTTCTCTAATAATTAGTGATGTTGAGCAGCTTCTCATGTGCGTCTTGGCCATCTCTGTGTCTTCTTTGAAGAAACGTCTCTTTAGATCTTCTGCCCATTTTTGTATTGGGTTGTTTGTTTTATTAATATTAAGCTGCATGAGCTGTTTATATATATTGGAGATTAAACCTTTGTCCATTGATTCGTTTGTGAACGTTTTCGCCCATTCTGAGGGTTGCCTTTTTCCATTCCCGTTTTTTTAACAAAGAAAGAAAGAAAGCAAAAGAAGCAGAACACTAATGTGCGTGAAATATGCCTCTTGAAACTGTCGTTTTGAAATATGGACGTCTTTTGAATTTTTTGGTCGATATATGACCCCAGGATTTGTTTTCAGGGCAGGTGTCATTTACAGGCCGGTAATGATTTGGAATATCCACTGACCATTAGCGCTGGGATTAAAGCTGCAGTTGTGAGAAACGGCCACAAGGTGGCAGCAGTTCTCCCTTACCAAATCTGGTTATTAGGGCAGCAGAGCCTCAATGGAAGTCGCGTTCTAGATTGGCATGTAGAACGGAATGTGCCAGGAGAAAGACCCTCAAGTGTGTCTCACTACTTCTTGTTCTTGTTTTTAATTTAATCTTTTATTTTTTATTACAGCAAGTTTGAGTACAACGTTTAGCTTGTTGTAGGTGTGCAAGAGGTGGTTCTTTTACACATATACATATGTCTGTTCTTCCTGGGATCCTTTTCCCATGTACGTTATGACAGAATGTTGAGTAGTCTTCTCTTGGTACTCCGTAGGTCTTTGGTGATTATATACGTCTACTGTGTTGGTATATGTCTGTTAACCCCAATATCGTAATGAATTCAATCCTCACACCTTTCCTTTGGTGAACCATAAGTTTGTTTAATGAATCTGTGATTGCCCTTCTCCGTGGAAATATCTGCCCTGGTATCAGTTTATAGGTAACACCTATAAGTGATATGATACGATATGTGTCTTTCACTTTCTGACTTACTCCAAGTCACGTGATTACCTCGAGACTCATCTACGGTGCTGCGAATGGCATTGTGTCCTTTTTTTCCTTGGCGAATATTCTGTCTTAGCGAGGTCCATTTTCTGCAATGTGATTCCCTGAGGGCTGAGGATTAGCTGCCCTGGGCAGCCTGACCCTGCCGGCAAGCCCTCCCCAGGTGTGCCTGGGTTGAGGTCAATATAAACAGCACTCCAGGCAGCAATAGCCCCTGCAGCTGTGCCTGACTCCATATTCTCTGCCCCGTCAGCAGTCTCGGGGCTGTGCTGGTGGGAGGGTGGGAGGGTCCACGGCTTTGTGGGTGGCCCGGTGTGAGTGGGGCTCTGCTGGACTTTCGGCAGGAGTTGCCAGGCTGCCACCTGTAAAGGAGAGGATGTGTCACCCATAACTTCCACTGGAATATCTCTCCGGGCTGAGGTGAGGAAGGAAAAAAAGGAGTGGGGGCCGGGACAGGAGGGGTATCTCAGGCAGGGCAATGGAAAGCTTCCAGAAGAGCGCCCGTGGCCAGGACCATCCTGGCTGACCTGCAGGCACCAAGTTGGCCTGCGTGCCGTCGCTGGTGTGGCTCCACGGCCCTCCCTCTAGGCTTTCAAGCCCTTGTACATATTCAGGTGTTTCACCTGGGAAGGGTGGGAACAGTTCAGCAGCATCTGGCCTGGGGCTCAGCTCACGTTTACTCACAGAGGCCTGGGCACGGTCTCCCAGCTTTGCAATAAGGACGCTCCTTGCGTGGGCGGGTGGGGCTGCTGGCTGTATGGGAGATGATTCCCCACCTCTGACCAATTTCAGAATTGTTTACCACTGGAGCAAGTGCCTTGGTAGTGTTTTCCTCTGTATAACTGTTAGGTTCAGTTTTTTTTTTTTTTTCTTTTTTGGTTCAAGTTAGATTTTATTCCTCTTTTATGTATTTATAGATATAAGCATGGAAATAATTCATTGTTATATATACATCAGTGTGAATGGAAGAACTTTTTTTCTGTTTTATTTTTACATTTTATTTTTAAAAATTTTGAAATTTAATTTTGTTTATTTTTTTATACAGTAGGTTATTATTAGTTATCTATTTTATGCATATACATGTATACAGGTCAATCCCAATCTCCCAACTCATCCCACCACCACCACCCAATGGCTTCCCCCACTTTGTGTCCATACGTCTGTTCTCTACCTCTGTGTCTCTATTTCTGCCCTGCAAACCAGTTCATCTGTACCATTTTTCTAGGTTCCACATATAGGCATTAGTATACAATATTTGTTTTTCTCTTTCTGACTTACTTCACTCTGTATGACAGTCTCTAGATCCATCAACTTCTCTACAAATGACCCAGTTTCATTCCTTTTTATGGCTGAGTAATATTCCATTTTATATATGTACCACATCTTTATCCATTCGTCTGTCTGTGGGCATTTAGGTTGCTTCCATTACCTGGCTATTGTAAATAGTGCTGCAATGAACATTGTGGTGAATGTGTCTTTGTGATTTATGGTTTTCTCTGGGTATATGCCCAGAAGTGGGATTGCTGGATCCTATGGTAATTCTCTTTTTAGTTTTTTAAAGGAACCTCCATACTGTTCTCCATAGTGACTGTATCAATTTACATTCCCACCAATAGCGGAAGAGGGTTCCTTTTGTCCACACCCTCCCCAGAATTTGTTGTTTGTACATTATCTGATGATGCCGATTCTAACAGGTGTGAGGTCTTACCTCATTGTAGTTTTGATTTGCATTTCTCTAATAATTAGTGATGTTGAGCAGCTTCTCATGTGCGTCTTGGCCATCTCTGTGACTTCTTTGAAGAAACGTCTCTTTAGATCTTCTGCCCATTTTTGTATTGGGTTGTTTGTTTTATTAATATTAAGCTGCATGAGCTGTCTATATATATTGGAGATTAAACCTTTGTCCATTGATTCGTTTGTGAACGTTTTCGCCCATTCTGAGGGTTGCCTTTTTCCATTCCCGTTTTTTTAACAAAGAAAGAAAGAAAGCAAAAGAAGCAGAACACTAATGTGCGTGAAATATGCCTCTTGAAACTGTCGTTTTGAAATATGGACGTCTTTTGAATTTTTTGGTCGATATATGACCCCAGGATTTGTTTTCAGGGCAGGTGTCATTTACAGGCCGGTAATGATTTGGAATATCCACTGACCATTAGCACTGGGATTAAAGCTGCAGTTGTGAGAAACGGCCACAAGGTGGCAGCAGTTCTCCCTTACCAAATCTGGTTACTAGGGCAGCAGAGCCTCAATGGAAGTCGCGTTCTAGATTGGCATGTAGAACGGAATGTGCCAGGAGAAAGCCCCTCAAGTGTGTCTCACTACTTCTTGTTCTTGTTTTTAATTTAATCTTTTATTTTTTATTACAGCAAGTTTGAGTACAACGTTTAGCTTGTTGTAGGTGTGCAAGAGGTGGTTCTTTTACACATATACATATGTCTGTTCTTCCTGGGATTCTTTTCCCATGTACGTTATGACAGAATGTTGAGTAGTCTTCTCTTGGTACTCCGTAGGTCTTTGGTGATTATATACGTCTACTGTGTTTGTATATGTCTGTTAACCCCAATATCGTAATGAATTCAATCCTCACACCTTTCCTTTGGTGAACCATAAGTTTGTTTAATGAATCTGTGATTGCCCTTCTCCGTGGAAATATCTGCCCTGGTATCAGTTTATAGGTAACACCTATAAGTGATATGATACGATATGTGTCTTTCACTTTCTGACTTACTCCAAGTCACGTGATTACCTCGAGACTCATCTACGGTGCTGCAAATGGCATTGTGTCCTTTTTTTCCTTGGCGAATATTCTGTCTTAGCGAGGTCCATTTTCTGCAATGTGATTCCCTGAGGGCTGAGGATTAGCTGCCCTGGGCAGCCTGACCCTGCCGGCAAGCCCTCCCCAGGTGTGCCTGGGTTGAGGTCAATATAAACAGCACTCCAGGCAGCAATAGCCCCTGCAGCTGTGCCTGACTCCATATTCTCTGCCCCGTCAGCAGTCTCGGGGCTGTGCTGGTGGGAGGGTGGGAGGGTCCACGGCTTTGTGGGTGGCCCGGTGTGAGTGGGGCTCTGCTGGACTTTCGGCAGGAGTTGCCAGGCTGCCACCTGTAAAGGAGAGGATGTGTCACCCATAACTTCCACTGGAATATCTCTCCGGGCTGAGGTGAGGAAGGAAAAAAAGGAGTGGGGGCCGGGACAGGAGGGGTATCTCAGGCAGGGCAATGGAAAGCTTCCAGAAGAGCGCCCGTGGCCAGGACCATCCTGGCTGACCTGCAGGCACCAAGTTGGCCTGCGTGCCGTCGCTGGTGTGGCTCCACGGCCCTCCCTCTAGGCTTTCAAGCCCTTGTACATATTCAGGTGTTTCACCTGGGAAGGGTGGGAACAGTTCAGCAGCATCTGGCCTGGGGCTCAGCTCACGTTTACTCACAGAGGCCTGGGCACGGTCTCCCAGCTTTGCAATAAGGACGCTCCTTGCGTGGGCGGGTGGGGCTGCTGGCTGTATGGGAGATGATTCCCCACCTTTGACCAATTTCAGAATTGTTTACCACTGGAGCAAGTGCCTTGGTAGTGTTTTCCTCTGTATAACTGTTAGGTTCAGTTTGTTTTTTTTTTTCTTTTTTGGTTCAAGTTAGATTTTATTCCTCTTTTATGTATTTATAGATATAAGCATGGAAATAATTCATTGTTATATATACATCAGTGTGAATGGAAGAACTTTTTTTCTGTTTTATTTTTACATTTTATTTTTAAAAATTTTGAAATTTAATTTTGTTTATTTTTTTATACAGTAGGTTATTATTAGTTATCTATTTTATGCATATACATGTATACAGGTCAATCCCAATCTCCCAACTCATCCCACCACCACCACCCCATGGCTTCCCCCACTTTGTGTCCATACGTCTGTTCTCTACCTCTGTGTCTCTATTTCTGCCCTGCAAACCAGTTCATCTGTACCATTTTTCTAGGTTCCACATATAGGCATTAGTATACAATATTTGTTTTTCTCTTTCTGACTTACTTCACTCTGTATGACAGTCTCTAGATCCATCAACTTCTCTACAAATGACCCAGTTTCATTCCTTTCTATGGCTGAGTAATATTCCATTTTATATATGTACCACATCTTTATCCATTCGTCTGTCTGTGGGCATTTAGGTTGCTTCCATTACCAGGCTATTGTAAATAGTGCTGCAATGAACATTGTGGTGAATGTGTCTTTGTGATTTATGGTTTTCTCTGGGTATATGCCCAGAAGTGGGATTGCTGGATCCTATGGTAATTCTCTTTTTAGTTTTTTAAAGGAACCTCCATACTGTTCTCCATAGTGACTGTATCAATTTACATTCCCACCAATAGCGGAAGAGGGTTCCTTTTGTCCACACCCTCCCCAGAATTTGTTGTTTGTACATTATCTGATGATGCCGATTCTAACAGGTGTGAGGTCTTACCTCATTGTAGTTTTGATTTGCATTTCTCTAATAATTAGTGATGTTGAGCAGCTTCTCATGTGCGTCTTGGCCATCTCTGTGTCTTCTTTGAAGAAACGTCTCTTTAGATCTTCTGCCCATTTTTGTATTGGGTTGTTTGTTTTATTAATATTAAGCTGCATGAGCTGTTTATATATATTGGAGATTAAACCTTTGTCCATTGATTCGTTTGTGAACGTTTTCGCCCATTCTGAGGGTTGCCTTTTTCCATTCCCGTTTTTTTAACAAAGAAAGAAAGAAAGCAAAAGAAGCAGAACACTAATGTGCGTGAAATATGCCTCTTGAAACTGTCGTTTTGAAATATGGACGTCTTTTGAATTTTTTGGTCGATATATGACCCCAGGATTTGTTTTCAGGGCAGGTGTCATTTACAGGCCGGTAATGATTTGGAATATCCACTGACCATTAGCGCTGGGATTAAAGCTGCAGTTGTGAGAAACGGCCACAAGGTGGCAGCAGTTCTCCCTTACCAAATCTGGTTACTAGGGCAGCAGAGCCTCAATGGAAGTCGCGTTCTAGATTGGCATGTAGAACGGAATGTGCCAGGAGAAAGCCCCTCAAGTGTGTCTCACTACTTCTTGTTCTTGTTTTTAATTTAATCTTTTATTTTTTATTACAGCAAGTTTGAGTACAACGTTTAGCTTGTTGTAGGTGTGCAAGAGGTGGTTCTTTTACACATATACATATGTCTGTTCTTCCTGGGATCCTTTTCCCATGTACGTTATGACAGAATGTTGAGTAGTCTTCTCTTGGTACTCCGTAGGTCTTTGGTGATTATATACGTCTACTGTGTTTGTATATGTCTGTTAACCCCAATATCGTAATGAATTCAATCCTCACACCTTTCCTTTGGTGAACCATAAGTTTGTTTAATGAATCTGTGATTGCCCTTCTCCGTGGAAATATCTGCCCTGGTATCAATTTATAGGTAACACCTATAAGTGATATGATACGATATGTGTCTTTCACTTTCTGACTTACTCCAAGTCACGTGATTACCTCGAGACTCATCTACGGTGCTGCGAATGGCATTGTGTCCTTTTTTTCCTTGGCGAATATTCTGTCTTAGCGAGGTCCATTTTCTGCAATGTGATTCCCTGAGGGCTGAGGATTAGCTGCCCTGGGCAGCCTGACCCTGCCGGCAAGCCCTCCCCAGGTGTGCCTGGGTTGAGGTCAATATAAACAGCACTCCAGGCAGCAATAGCCCCTGCAGCTGTGCCTGACTCCATATTTTCTGCCCCGTCAGCAGTCTCGGGGCTGTGCTGGTGGGAGGGTGGGAGGGTCCACGGCTTTGTGGGTGGCCCGGTGTGAGTGGGGCTCTGCTGGACTTTCGGCAGGAGTTGCCAGGCTGCCACCTGTAAAGGAGAGGATGTGTCACCCATAACTTCCACTGGAATATCTCTCCGGGCTGAGGTGAGGAAGGAAAAAAAGGAGTGGGGGCCGGGACAGGAGGGGTATCTCAGGCAGGGCAATGGAAAGCTTCCAGAAGAGCGCCCGTGGCCAGGACCATCCTGGCTGACCTGCAGGCACCAAGTTGGCCTGCGTGCCGTCGCTGGTGTGGCTCCACGGCCCTCCCTCTAGGCTTTCAAGCCCTTGTACATATTCAGGTGTTTCACCTGGGAAGGGTGGGAACAGTTCAGCAGCATCTGGCCTGGGGCTCAGCTCACGTTTACTCACAGAGGCCTGGGCACGGTCTCCCAGCTTTGCAATAAGGACGCTCCTTGCGTGGGCGGGTGGGGCTGCTGGCTGTATGGGAGATGATTCCCCACCTCTGACCAATTTCAGAATTGTTTACCACTGGAGCAAGTGCCTTGGTAGTGTTTTCCTCTGTATAACTGTTAGGTTCAGTTTTTTTTTTTTTTTCTTTTTTGGTTCAAGTTAGATTTTATTCCTCTTTTATGTATTTATAGATATAAGCATGGAAATAATTCATTGTTATATATACATCAGTGTGAATGGAAGAACTTTTTTTCTGTTTTATTTTTACATTTTATTTTTAAAAATTTTGAAATTTAATTTTGTTTATTTTTTTATACAGTAGGTTATTATTAGTTATCTATTTTATGCATATACATGTATACAGGTCAATCCCAATCTCCCAACTCATCCCACCACCACCACCACATGGCTTCCCCCACTTTGTGTCCATACGTCTGTTCTCTACCTCTGTGTCTCTATTTCTGCCCTGCAAACCAGTTCATCTGTACCATTTTTCTAGGTTCCACATATAGGCATTCATATACAATATTTGTTTTTCTCTTTCTGACTTACTTCACTCTGCATGACAGTCTCTAGATCCATCAACTTCTCTACAAATGACCCAGTTTCATTCCTTTTTATGGCTGAGTAATATTCCATTTTATATATGTACCACATCTTTATCCATTCGTCTGTCTGTGGGCATTTAGGTTGCTTCCATTACCTGGCTATTGTAAATAGTGCTGCAATGAATATTGTGGTGAATGTGTCTTTGTGATTTATGGTTTTCTCTGGGTATATGCCCAGAAGTGGGATTGCTGGATCCTATGGTAATTCTCTTTTTAGTTTTTTAAAGGAACCTCCATACTGTTCTCCATAGTGACTGTATCAATTTACATTCCCACCAATAGCGGAAGAGGGTTCCTTTTGTCCACACCCTCCCCAGAATTTGTTGTTTGTACATTATCTGATGATGCCGATTCTAACAGGTGTGAGGTCTTACCTCATTGTAGTTTTGATTTGCATTTCTCTAATAATTAGTGATGTTGAGCAGCTTCTCATGTGCGTCTTGGCCATCTCTGTGTCTTCTTTGAAGAAACGTCTCTTTAGATCTTCTGCCCATTTTTGTATTGGTTTGTTTGTTTTATTAATATTAAGCTGCATGAGCTGTTTATATATATTGGAGATTAAACCTTTGTCCATTGATTCGTTTGTGAACGTTTTCGCCCATTCTGAGGGTTGCCTTTTTCCATTCCCGTTTTTTTAACAAAGAAAGAAAGAAAGCAAAAGAAGCAGAACACTAATGTGCGTGAAATATGCCTCTTGAAACTGTCGTTTTGGAATATGGACGTCTTTTGAATTTTTTGGTCGATATATGACCCCAGGATTTGTTTTCAGGGCAGGTGTCATTTACAGGCCTGTAATGATTTGGAATATCCACTGACCATTAGCGCTGGGATTAAAGCTGCAGTTGTGAGAAACGGCCACAAAGTGGCAGCAGTTCTCCCTTACCAAATCTGGTTACTAGGGCAGCAGAGCCTCAATGGAAGTCGCGTTCTAGATTGGAATGTAGAACGGAATGTGTCAGGAGAAAGCCCCTCAAGTGTGTCTCACTACTTCTTGTTCTTGTTTTTAATTTAATTTTTTTTATTTTTTATTACAGCAAGTTTGAGTACAACGTTTAGCTTGTTGTAGGTGTGCAAGAGGTGGTTCTTTTACACATATACATATGTCTGTTCTTCCTGGGATCCTTTTCCCATGTACGTTATGACAGAATGTTGAGTAGTCTTCTCTTGGTACTCCGTAGGTCTTTGGTGATTATATACGTCTACTGTGTTGGTATATGTCTGTTAACCCTAATATCGTAATGAATTCAATCCTCACACCTTTCCTTTGGTGAACCATAAGTTTGTTTAATGAATCTGTGATTGCCCTTCTCCGTGGAAATATCTGCCCTGGTATCAATTTATAGGTAACACCTATAAGTGATATGATACGATATGTGTCTTTCACTTTCTGACTTACTCCAAGTCACGTGATTACCTCGAGACTCATCTACGGTGCTGCAAATGGCATTGTGTCCTTTTTTTCCTTGGCGAATATTCTGTCTTAGCGAGGTCCATTTTCTGCAATGTGATTCCCTGAGGGCTGAGGATTAGCTGCCCTGGGCAGCCTGACCCTGCCGGCAAGCCCTCCCCAGGTGTGCCTGGGTTGAGGTCAATATAAACAGCACTCCAGGCAGCAATAGCCCCTGCAGCTGTGCCTGACTCCATATTCTCTGCCCCGTCAGCAGTCTCGGGGCTGTGCTGGTGGGAGGGTGGGAGGGTCCACGGCTTTGTGGGTGGCCCAGTGTGAGTGGGGCTCTGCTGGACTTTCGGCAGGAGTTGCCAGGCTGCCACCTGTAAAGGAGAGGATGTGTCACCCATAACTTCCACTGGAATATCTCTCCGGGCTGAGGTGAGGAAGGAAAAAAAGGAGTGGGGGCCGGGACAGGAGGGGTATCTCAGGCAGGGCAATGGAAAGCTTCCAGAAGAGCGCCCGTGGCCAGGACCATCCTGGCTGACCTGCAGGCACCAAGTTGGCCTGCGTGCCGTCGCTGGTGTGGCTCCACGGCCCTCCCTCTAGGCTTTCAAGCCCTTGTACATATTCAGGTGTTTCACCTGGGAAGGGTGGGAACAGTTCAGCAGCATCTGGCCTGGGGCTCAGCTCACGTTTACTCACAGAGGCCTGGGCACGGTCTCCCAGCTTTGCAATAAGGACGCTCCTTGCGTGGGCGGGTGGGGCTGCTGGCTGTATGGGAGATGATTCCCCACCTCTGACCAATTTCAGAATTGTTTACCACTGGAGCAAGTGCCTTGGTAGTGTTTTCCTCTGTATAACTGTTAGGTTCAGTTTTTTTTTTTTTCTTTTTTGGTTCAAGTTAGATTTTATTCCTCTTTTATGTATTTATAGATATAAGCATGGAAATAATTCATTGTTATATATACATCAGTGTGAATGGAAGAACATTTTTTCTGTTTTATTTTTACATTTTATTTTTAAAAATTTTGAAATTTAATTTTGTTTATTTTTTTATACAGTAGGTTATTATTAGTTATCTATTTTATGCATATACATGTATATAGGTAAGTCCCAATCTCCCAACTCATCCCATCACCACCACCCCATGGCTTCCCCCACTTTGTGGAACCTCCATACTGTTCTCCATAGTGACTGTATCAATTTACATTCCCACCAATAGCGGAAGAGGGTTCCTTTTGTCCACACCCTCCCCAGAATTTGTTGTTTGTACATTATCTGATGATGCCGATTCTAACAGGTGTGAGGTCTTACCTCATTGTAGTTTTGATTTGCATTTCTCTAATAATTAGTGATGTTGAGCAGCTTCTCATGTGCGTCTTGGCCATCTCTGTGACTTCTTTGAAGAAACGTCTCTTTAGATCTTCTGCCCATTTTTGTATTGGGTTGTTTGTTTTATTAATATTAAGCTGCATGAGCTGTCTATATATATTGGAGATTAAACCTTTGTCCATTGATTCGTTTGTGAACGTTTTCGCCCATTCTGAGGGTTGCCTTTTTCCATTCCCGTTTTTTTAACAAAGAAAGAAAGAAAGCAAAAGAAGCAGAACACTAATGTGCGTGAAATATGCCTCTTGAAACTGTCGTTTTGAAATATGGACGTCTTTTGAATTTTTTGGTCGATATATGACCCCAGGATTTGTTTTCAGGGCAGGTGTCATTTACAGGCCGGTAATGATTTGGAATATCCACTGACCATTAGCGCTGGGATTAAAGCTGCAGTTGTGAGAAACGGCCACAAGGTGGCAGCAGTTCTCCCTTACCAAATCTGGTTACTAGGGCAGCAGAGCCTCAATGGAAGTCGCGTTCTAGATTGGCATGTAGAACGGAATGTGCCAGGAGAAAGCCCCTCAAGTGTGTCTCACTACTTCTTGTTCTTGTTTTTAATTTAATCTTTTATTTTTTATTACAGCAAGTTTGAGTACAACGTTTAGCTTGTTGTAGGTGTGCAAGAGGTGGTTCTTTTACACATATACATATGTCTGTTCTTCCTGGGATCCTTTTCCCATGTACGTTATGACAGAATGTTGAGTAGTCTTCTCTTGGTACTCCGTAGGTCTTTGGTGATTATATACGTCTACTGTGTTGGTATATGTCTGTTAACCCCAATATCGTAATGAATTCAATCCTCACACCTTTCCTTTGGTGAACCATAAGTTTGTTTAATGAATCTGTGATTGCCCTTCTCCGTGGAAATATCTGCCCTGGTATCAGTTTATAGGTAACACCTATAAGTGATATGATACGATATGTGTCTTTCACTTTCTGACTTACTCCAAGTCACGTGATTACCTCGAGACTCATCTACGGTGCTGCGAATGGCATTGTGTCCTTTTTTTCCTTGGCGAATATTCTGTCTTAGCGAGGTCCATTTTCTGCAATGTGATTCCCTGAGGGCTGAGGATTAGCTGCCCTGGGCAGCCTGACCCTGCCGGCAAGCCCTCCCCAGGTGTGCCTGGGTTGAGGTCAATATAAACAGCACTCCAGGCAGCAATAGCCCCTGCAGCTGTGCCTGACTCCATATTCTCTGCCCCGTCAGCAGTCTCGGGGCTGTGCTGGTGGGAGGGTGGGAGGGTCCACGGCTTTGTGGGTGGCCCGGTGTGAGTGGGGCTCTGCTGGACTTTCGGCAGGAGTTGCCAGGCTGCCACCTGTAAAGGAGAGGATGTGTCACCCATAACTTCCACTGGAATATCTCTCCGGGCTGAGGTGAGGAAGGAAAAAAAGGAGTGGGGGCCGGGACAGGAGGGGTATCTCAGGCAGGGCAATGGAAAGCTTCCAGAAGAGCGCCCGTGGCCAGGACCATCCTGGCTGACCTGCAGGCACCAAGTTGGCCTGCGTGCCGTCGCTGGTGTGGCTCCACGGCCCTCCCTCTAGGCTTTCAAGCCCTTGTACATATTCAGGTGTTTCACCTGGGAAGGGTGGGAACAGTTCAGCAGCATCTGGCCTGGGGCTCAGCTCACGTTTACTCACAGAGGCCTGGGCACGGTCTCCCAGCTTTGCAATAAGGACGCTCCTTGCGTGGGCGGGTGGGGCTGCTGGCTGTATGGGAGATGATTCCCCACCTCTGACCAATTTCAGAATTGTTTACCACTGGAGCAAGTGCCTTGGTAGTGTTTTCCTCTGTATAACTGTTAGGTTCAGTTTTTTTTTTTTTCTTTTTTGGTTCAAGTTAGATTTTATTCCTCTTTTATGTATTTATAGATATAAGCATGGAAATAATTCATTGTTATATATACATCAGTGTGAATGGAAGAACTTTTTTTCTGTTTTATTTTTACATTTTATTTTTAAAAATTTTGAAATTTAATTTTGTTTATTTTTTTATACAGTAGGTTATTATTAGTTATCTATTTTATGCATATACATGTATACAGGTCAATCCCAATCTCCCAACTCATCCCACCACCACCACCCCATGGCTTCCCCCACTTTGTGTCCATACGTCTGTTCTCTACCTCTGTGTCTCTATTTCTGCCCTGCAAACCAGTTCATCTGTACCATTTTTCTAGGTTCCACATATAGGAATTAATATACAATATTTGTTTTTCTCTTTCTGACTTACTTCACTCTGCATGACAGTCTCTAGATCCATCAACTTCTCTACAAATGACCCAGTTTCATTCCTTTTTATGGCTGAGTAATATTCCATTTTATATATGTACCACATCTTTATCCATTCGTCTGTCTGTGGGCATTTAGGTTGCTTCCATTACCTGGCTATTGTAAATAGTGCTGCAATGAATATTGTGGTGAATGTGTCTTTGTGATTTATGGTTTTCTCTGGGTATATGCCCAGAAGTGGGATTGCTGGATCCTATGGTAATTCTCTTTTTAGTTTTTTAAAGGAACCTCCATACTGTTCTCCATAGTGACTGTATCAATTTACATTCCCACCAATAGCGGAAGAGGGTTCCTTTTGTCCACACCCTCCCCAGAATTTGTTGTTTGTACATTATCTGATGATGCCGATTCTAACAGGTGTGAGGTCTTACCTCATTGTAGTTTTGATTTGCATTTCTCTAATAATTAGTGATGTTGAGCAGCTTCTCATGTGCGTCTTGGCCATCTCTGTGTCTTCTTTGAAGAAACGTCTCTTTAGATCTTCTGCCCATTTTTGTATTGGTTTGTTTGTTTTATTAATATTAAGCTGCATGAGCTGTTTATATATATTGGAGATTAAACCTTTGTCCATTGATTCGTTTGTGAACGTTTTCGCCCATTCTGAGGGTTGCCTTTTTCCATTCCCGTTTTTTTAACAAAGAAAGAAAGAAAGCAAAAGAAGCAGAACACTAATGTGCGTGAAATATGCCTCTTGAAACTGTCGTTTTGGAATATGGACGTCTTTTGAATTTTTTGGTCGATATATGACCCCAGGATTTGTTTTCAGGGCAGGTGTCATTTACAGGCCTGTAATGATTTGGAATATCCACTGACCATTAGCGCTGGGATTAAAGCTGCAGTTGTGAGAAACGGCCACAAGGTGGCAGCAGTTCTCCCTTACCAAATCTGGTTACTAGGGCAGCAGAGCCTCAATGGAAGTCGCGTTCTAGATTGGCATGTAGAACGGAATGTGCCAGGAGAAAGCCCCTCAAGTGTGTCTCACTACTTCTTGTTCTTGTTTTTAATTTAATCTTTTATTTTTTATTACAGCAAGTTTGAGTACAACGTTTAGCTTGTTGTAGGTGTGCAAGAGGTGGTTCTTTTACACATATACATATGTCTGTTCTTCCTGGGATCCTTTTCCCATGTACGTTATGACAGAATGTTGAGTAGTCTTCTCTTGGTACTCCGTAGGTCTTTGGTGATTATATACGTCTACTGTGTTGGTATATGTCTGTTAACCCCAATATCGTAATGAATTCAATCCTCACACCTTTCCTTTGGTGAACCATAAGTTTGTTTAATGAATCTGTGATTGCCCTTCTCCGTGGAAATATCTGCCCTGGTATCAGTTTATAGGTAACACCTATAAGTGATATGATACGATATGTGTCTTTCACTTTCTGACTTACTCCAAGTCACGTGATTACCTCGAGACTCATCTACGGTGCTGCGAATGGCATTGTGTCCTTTTTTTCCTTGGCGAATATTCTGTCTTAGCGAGGTCCATTTTCTGCAATGTGATTCCCTGAGGGCTGAGGATTAGCTGCCCTGGGCAGCCTGACCCTGCCGGCAAGCCCTCCCCAGGTGTGCCTGGGTTGAGGTCAATATAAACAGCACTCCAGGCAGCAATAGCCCCTGCAGCTGTGCCTGACTCCATATTCTCTGCCCCGTCAGCAGTCTCGGGGCTGTGCTGGTGGGAGGGTGGGAGGGTCCACGGCTTTGTGGGTGGCCCGGTGTGAGTGGGGCTCTGCTGGACTTTCGGCAGGAGTTGCCAGGCTGCCACCTGTAAAGGAGAGGATGTGTCACCCATAACTTCCACTGGAATATCTCTCCGGGCTGAGGTGAGGAAGGAAAAAAAGGAGTGGGGGCCGGGACAGGAGGGGTATCTCAGGCAGGGCAATGGAAAGCTTCCAGAAGAGCGCCCGTGGCCAGGACCATCCTGGCTGACCTGCAGGCACCAAGTTGGCCTGCGTGCCGTCGCTGGTGTGGCTCCACGGCCCTCCCTCTAGGCTTTCAAGCCCTTGTACATATTCAGGTGTTTCACCTGGGAAGGGTGGGAACAGTTCAGCAGCATCTGGCCTGGGGCTCAGCTCACGTTTACTCACAGAGGCCTGGGCACGGTCTCCCAGCTTTGCAATAAGGACGCTCCTTGCGTGGGCGGGTGGGGCTGCTGGCTGTATGGGAGATGATTCCCCACCTCTGACCAATTTCAGAATTGTTTACCACTGGAGCAAGTGCCTTGGTAGTGTTTTCCTCTGTATAACTGTTAGGTTCAGTTTTTTTTTTTTTCTTTTTTGGTTCAAGTTAGATTTTATTCCTCTTTTATGTATTTATAGATATAAGCATGGAAATAATTCATTGTTATATATACATCAGTGTGAATGGAAGAACTTTTTTTCTGTTTTATTTTTACATTTTATTTTTAAAAATTTTGAAATTTAATTTTGTTTATTTTTTTATACAGTAGGTTATTATTAGTTATCTATTTTATGCATATACATGTATACAGGTCAATCCCAATCTCCCAACTCATCCCACCACCACCACCCCATGGCTTCCCCCACTTTGTGTCCATACGTCTGTTCTCTACCTCTGTGTCTCTATTTCTGCCCTGCAAACCAGTTCATCTGTACCATTTTTCTAGGTTCCACATATAGGAATTAATATACAATATTTGTTTTTCTCTTTCTGACTTACTTCACTCTGCATGACAGTCTCTAGATCCATCAACTTCTCTACAAATGACCCAGTTTCATTCCTTTTTATGGCTG
The DNA here is from genome assembly GCF_964165515.1 of Mesoplodon bidens. Classification (NCBI taxonomy): domain Eukaryota; kingdom Metazoa; phylum Chordata; class Mammalia; order Artiodactyla; family Ziphiidae; genus Mesoplodon; species Mesoplodon bidens. Next base: position 891,266 of record NW_027672081.1, read on the forward strand.
AGTAATATTCCATTTTATATATGTACCACATCTTTATCCATTCGTCTGTCTGTGGGCATTTAGGTTGCTTCCATTACCTGGCTATTGTAAATAGTGCTGCAATGAATATTGTGGTGAATGTGTCTTTGTGATTTATGGTTTTCTCTGGGTATATGCCCAGAAGTGGGATTGCTGGATCCTATGGTAATTCTCTTTTTAGTTTTTTAAAGGAACCTCCATACTGTTCTCCATAGTGACTGTATCAATTTACATTCCCACCAATAGCGGAAGAGGGTTCCTTTTGTCCACACCCTCCCCAGAATTTGTTGTTTGTACATTATCTGATGATGCCGATTCTAACAGGTGTGAGGTCTTACCTCATTGTAGTTTTGATTTGCATTTCTCTAATAATTAGTGATGTTGAGCAGCTTCTCATGTGCGTCTTGGCCATCTCTGTGTCTTCTTTGAAGAAACGTCTCTTTAGATCTTCTGCCCATTTTTGTATTGGTTTGTTTGTTTTATTAATATTAAGCTGCATGAGCTGTTTATATATATTGGAGATTAAACCTTTGTCCATTGATTCGTTTGTGAACGTTTTCGCCCATTCTGAGGGTTGCCTTTTTCCATTCCCGTTTTTTTAACAAAGAAAGAAAGAAAGCAAAAGAAGCAGAACACTAATGTGCGTGAAATATGCCTCTTGAAACTGTCGTTTTGGAATATGGACGTCTTTTGAATTTTTTGGTCGATATATGACCCCAGGATTTGTTTTCAGGGCAGGTGTCATTTACAGGCCTGTAATGATTTGGAATATCCACTGACCATTAGCGCTGGGATTAAAGCTGCAGTTGTGAGAAACGGCCACAAGGTGGCAGCAGTTCTCCCTTACCAAATCTGGTTACTAGGGCAGCAGAGCCTCAATGGAAGTCGCGTTCTAGATTGGAATGTAGAACGGAATGTGTCAGGAGAAAGCCCCTCAAGTGTGTCTCACTACTTCTTGTTCTTGTTTTTAATTTAATTTTTTTTATTTTTTATTACAGCAAGTTTGAGTACAACGTTTAGCTTGTTGTAGGTGTGCAAGAGGTGGTTCTTTTACACATATACATATGTCTGTTCTTCCTGGGATCCTTTTCCCATGTACGTTATGACAGAATGTTGAGTAGTCTTCTCTTGGTACTCCGTAGGTCTTTGGTGATTATATACGTCTACTGTGTTGGTATATGTCTGTTAACCCTAATATCGTAATGAATTCAATCCTCACACCTTTCCTTTGGTGAACCATAAGTTTGTTTAATGAATCTGTGATTGCCCTTCTCCGTGGAAATATCTGCCCTGGTATCAATTTATAGGTAACACCTATAAGTGATATGATACGATATGTGTCTTTCACTTTCTGACTTACTCCAAGTCACGTGATTACCTCGAGACTCATCTACGGTGCTGCAAATGGCATTGTGTCCTTTTTTTCCTTGGCGAATATTCTGTCTTAGCGAGGTCCATTTTCTGCAATGTGATTCCCTGAGGGCTGAGGATTAGCTGCCCTGGGCAGCCTGACCGTGCCGGCAAGCCCTCCCCAGGTGTGCCTGGGTTGAGGTCAATATAAACAGCACTCCAGGCAGCAATAGCCCCTGCAGCTGTGCCTGACTCCATATTCTCTGCCCCGTCAGCAGTCTCGGGGCTGTGCTGGTGGGAGGGTGGGAGGGTCCACGGCTTTGTGGGTGGCCCAGTGTGAGTGGGGCTCTGCTGGACTTTCGGCAGGAGTTGCCAGGCTGCCACCTGTAAAGGAGAGGATGTGTCACCCATAACTTCCACTGGAATATCTCTCCGGGCTGAGGTGAGGAAGGAAAAAAAGGAGTGGGGGCCGGGACAGGAGGGGTATCTCAGGCAGGGCAATGGAAAGCTTCCAGAAGAGCGCCCGTGGCCAGGACCATCCTGGCTGACCTGCAGGCACCAAGTTGGCCTGCGTGCCGTCGCTGGTGTGGCTCCACGGCCCTCCCTCTAGGCTTTCAAGCCCTTGTACATATTCAGGTGTTTCACCTGGGAAGGGTGGGAACAGTTCAGCAGCATCTGGCCTGGGGCTCAGCTCACGTTTACTCACAGAGGCCTGGGCACGGTCTCCCAGCTTTGCAATAAGGACGCTCCTTGCGTGGGCGGGTGGGGCTGCTGGCTGTATGGGAGATGATTCCCCACCTCTGACCAATTTCAGAATTGTTTACCACTGGAGCAAGTGCCTTGGTAGTGTTTTCCTCTGTATAACTGTTAAGTTCAGTTTTTTTTTTTTTCTTTTTTGGTTCAAGTTAGATTTTATTCCTCTTTTATGTATTTATAGATATAAGCATGGAAATAATTCATTGTTATATATACATCAGTGTGAATGGAAGAACATTTTTTCTGTTTTATTTTTACATTTTATTTTTTAAAATTTTGAAATTTAATTTTGTTTATTTTTTTATACAGTAGGTTATTATTAGTTATCTATTTTATGCATATACATGTATATAGGTAAGTCCCAATCTCCCAACTCATCCCATCACCACCACCCCATGGCTTCCCCCACTTTGTGGAACCTCCATACTGTTCTCCATAGTGACTGTATCAATTTACATTCCCACCAATAGCGGAAGAGGGTTCCTTTTGTCCACACCCTCCCCAGAATTTGTTGTTTGTACATTATCTGATGATGCCGATTCTAACAGGTGTGAGGTCTTACCTCATTGTAGTTTTGATTTGCATTTCTCTAATAATTAGTGATGTTGAGCAGCTTCTCATGTGCGTCTTGGCCATCTCTGTGTCTTCTTTGAAGAAACGTCTCTTTAGATCTTCTGCCCATTTTTGTATTGGGTTGTTTGTTTTATTAATATTAAGCTGCATGAGCTGTTTATATATATTGGAGATTAAACCTTTGTCCATTGATTCGTTTGTGAACGTTTTCGCCCATTCTGAGGGTTGCCTTTTTCCATTCCCGTTTTTTTAACAAAGAAAGAAAGAAAGCAAAAGAAGCAGAACACTAATGTGCGTGAAATATGCCTCTTGAAACTGTCGTTTTGAAATATGGACGTCTTTTGAATTTTTTGGTCGATATATGACCCCAGGATTTGTTTTCAGGGCAGGTGTCATTTACAGGCCGGTAATGATTTGGAATATCCACTGACCATTAGCGCTGGGATTAAAGCTGCAGTTGTGAGAAACGGCCACAAGGTGGCAGCAGTTCTCCCTTACCAAATCTGGTTACTAGGGCAGCAGAGCCTCAATGGAAGTCGCGTTCTAGATTGGCATGTAGAACGGAATGTGCCAGGAGAAAGCCCCTCAAGTGTGTCTCACTACTTCTTGTTCTTGTTTTTAATTTAATCTTTTATTTTTTATTACAGCAAGTTTGAGTACAACGTTTAGCTTGTTGTAGGTGTGCAAGAGGTGGTTCTTTTACACATATACATATGTCTGTTCTTCCTGGGATCCTTTTCCCATGTACGTTATGACAGAATGTTGAGTAGTCTTCTCTTGGTACTCCGTAGGTCTTTGGTGATTATATACGTCTACTGTGTTGGTATATGTCTGTTAACCCCAATATCGTAATGAATTCAATCCTCACACCTTTCCTTTGGTGAACCATAAGTTTGTTTAATGAATCTGTGATTGCCCTTCTCCGTGGAAATATCTGCCCTGGTATCAGTTTATAGGTAACACCTATAAGTGATATGATACGATATGTGTCTTTCACTTTCTGACTTACTCCAAGTCACGTGATTACCTCGAGACTCATCTACGGTGCTGCGAATGGCATTGTGTCCTTTTTTTCCTTGGCGAATATTCTGTCTTAGCGAGGTCCATTTTCTGCAATGTGATTCCCTGAGGGCTGAGGATTAGCTGCCCTGGGCAGCCTGACCCTGCCGGCAAGCCCTCCCCAGGTGTGCCTGGGTTGAGGTCAATATAAACAGCACTCCAGGCAGCAATAGCCCCTGCAGCTGTGCCTGACTCCATATTCTCTGCCCCGTCAGCAGTCTCGGGGCTGTGCTGGTGGGAGGGTGGGAGGGTCCACGGCTTTGTGGGTGGCCCGGTGTGAGTGGGGCTCTGCTGGACTTTCGGCAGGAGTTGCCAGGCTGCCACCTGTAAAGGAGAGGATGTGTCACCCATAACTTCCACTGGAATATCTCTCCGGGCTGAGGTGAGGAAGGAAAAAAAGGAGTGGGGGCCGGGACAGGAGGGGTATCTCAGGCAGGGCAATGGAAAGCTTCCAGAAGAGCGCCCGTGGCCAGGACCATCCTGGCTGACCTGCAGGCACCAAGTTGGCCTGCGTGCCGTCGCTGGTGTGGCTCCACGGCCCTCCCTCTAGGCTTTCAAGCCCTTGTACATATTCAGGTGTTTCACCTGGGAAGGGTGGGAACAGTTCAGCAGCATCTGGCCTGGGGCTCAGCTCACGTTTACTCACAGAGGCCTGGGCACGGTCTCCCAGCTTTGCAATAAGGACGCTCCTTGCGTGGGCGGGTGGGGCTGCTGGCTGTATGGGAGATGATTCCCCACCTCTGACCAATTTCAGAATTGTTTACCACTGGAGCAAGTGCCTTGGTAGTGTTTTCCTCTGTATAACTGTTAGGTTCAGTTTTTTTTTTTTTCTTTTTTGGTTCAAGTTAGATTTTATTCCTCTTTTATGTATTTATAGATATAAGCATGGAAATAATTCATTGTTATATATACATCAGTGTGAATGGAAGAACTTTTTTTCTGTTTTATTTTTACATTTTATTTTTAAAAATTTTGAAATTTAATTTTGTTTATTTTTTTATACAGTAGGTTATTATTAGTTATCTATTTTATGCATATACATGTATACAGGTCAATCCCAATCTCCCAACTCATCCCACCACCACCACCCCATGGCTTCCCCCACTTTGTGTCCATACGTCTGTTCTCTACCTCTGTGTCTCTATTTCTGCCCTGCAAACCAGTTCATCTGTACCATTTTTCTAGGTTCCACATATAGGAATTAATATACAATATTTGTTTTTCTCTTTCTGACTTACTTCACTCTGCATGACAGTCTCTAGATCCATCAACTTCTCTACAAATGACCCAGTTTCATTCCTTTTTATGGCTGAGTAATATTCCATTTTATATATGTACCACATCTTTATCCATTCGTCTGTCTGTGGGCATTTAGGTTGCTTCCATTACCTGGCTATTGTAAATAGTGCTGCAATGAATATTGTGGTGAATGTGTCTTTGTGATTTATGGTTTTCTCTGGGTATATGCCCAGAAGTGGGATTGCTGGATCCTATGGTAATTCTCTTTTTAGTTTTTTAAAGGAACCTCCATACTGTTCTCCATAGTGACTGTATCAATTTACATTCCCACCAATAGCGGAAGAGGGTTCCTTTTGTCCACACCCTCCCCAGAATTTGTTGTTTGTACATTATCTGATGATGCCGATTCTAACAGGTGTGAGGTCTTACCTCATTGTAGTTTTGATTTGCATTTCTCTAATAATTAGTGATGTTGAGCAGCTTCTCATGTGCGTCTTGGCCATCTCTGTGTCTTCTTTGAAGAAACGTCTCTTTAGATCTTCTGCCCATTTTTGTATTGGTTTGTTTGTTTTATTAATATTAAGCTGCATGAGCTGTTTATATATATTGGAGATTAAACCTTTGTCCATTGATTCGTTTGTGAACGTTTTCGCCCATTCTGAGGGTTGCCTTTTTCCATTCCCGTTTTTTTAACAAAGAAAGAAAGAAAGCAAAAGAAGCAGAACACTAATGTGCGTGAAATATGCCTCTTGAAACTGTCGTTTTGGAATATGGACGTCTTTTGAATTTTTTGGTCGATATATGACCCCAGGATTTGTTTTCAGGGCAGGTGTCATTTACAGGCCTGTAATGATTTGGAATATCCACTGACCATTAGCGCTGGGATTAAAGCTGCAGTTGTGAGAAACGGCCACAAGGTGGCAGCAGTTCTCCCTTACCAAATCTGGTTACTAGGGCAGCAGAGCCTCAATGGAAGTCGCGTTCTAGATTGGAATGTAGAACGGAATGTGTCAGGAGAAAGCCCCTCAAGTGTGTCTCACTACTTCTTGTTCTTGTTTTTAATTTAATTTTTTTTATTTTTTATTACAGCAAGTTTGAGTACAACGTTTAGCTTGTTGTAGGTGTGCAAGAGGTGGTTCTTTTACACATATACATATGTCTGTTCTTCCTGGGATCCTTTTCCCATGTACGTTATGACAGAATGTTGAGTAGTCTTCTCTTGGTACTCCGTAGGTCTTTGGTGATTATATACGTCTACTGTGTTGGTATATGTCTGTTAACCCTAATATCGTAATGAATTCAATCCTCACACCTTTCCTTTGGTGAACCATAAGTTTGTTTAATGAATCTGTGATTGCCCTTCTCCGTGGAAATATCTGCCCTGGTATCAATTTATAGGTAACACCTATAAGTGATATGATACGATATGTGTCTTTCACTTTCTGACTTACTCCAAGTCACGTGATTACCTCGAGACTCATCTACGGTGCTGCAAATGGCATTGTGTCCTTTTTTTCCTTGGCGAATATTCTGTCTTAGCGAGGTCCATTTTCTGCAATGTGATTCCCTGAGGGCTGAGGATTAGCTGCCCTGGGCAGCCTGACCGTGCCGGCAAGCCCTCCCCAGGTGTGCCTGGGTTGAGGTCAATATAAACAGCACTCCAGGCAGCAATAGCCCCTGCAGCTGTGCCTGACTCCATATTCTCTGCCCCGTCAGCAGTCTCGGGGCTGTGCTGGTGGGAGGGTGGGAGGGTCCACGGCTTTGTGGGTGGCCCAGTGTGAGTGGGGCTCTGCTGGACTTTCGGCAGGAGTTGCCAGGCTGCCACCTGTAAAGGAGAGGATGTGTCACCCATAACTTCCACTGGAATATCTCTCCGGGCTGAGGTGAGGAAGGAAAAAAAGGAGTGGGGGCCGGGACAGGAGGGGTATCTCAGGCAGGGCAATGGAAAGCTTCCAGAAGAGCGCCCGTGGCCAGGACCATCCTGGCTGACCTGCAGGCACCAAGTTGTCCTGCGTGCCGTCGCTGGTGTGGCTCCACGGCCCTCCCTCTAGGCTTTCAAGCCCTTGTACATATTCAGGTGTTTCACCTGGGAAGGGTGGGAACAGTTCAGCAGCATCTGGCCTGGGGCTCAGCTCACGTTTACTCACAGAGGCCTGGGCACGGTCTCCCAGCTTTGCAATAAGGACGCTCCTTGCGTGGGCGGGTGGGGCTGCTGGCTGTATGGGAGATGATTCCCCACCTCTGACCAATTTCAGAATTGTTTACCACTGGAGCAAGTGCCTTGGTAGTGTTTTCCTCTGTATAACTGTTAGGTTCAGTTTTTTTTTTTTTCTTTTTTGGTTCAAGTTAGATTTTATTCCTCTTTTATGTATTTATAGATATAAGCATGGAAATAATTCATTGTTATATATACATCAGTGTGAATGGAAGAACATTTTTTCTGTTTTATTTTTACATTTTATTTTTTAAAATTTTGAAATTTAATTTTGTTTATTTTTTTATACAGTAGGTTATTATTAGTTATCTATTTTATGCATATACATGTATATAGGTAAGTCCCAATCTCCCAACTCATCCCATCACCACCACCCCATGGCTTCCCCCACTTTGTGGAACCTCCATACTGTTCTCCATAGTGACTGTATCAATTTACATTCCCACCAATAGCGGAAGAGGGTTCCTTTTGTCCACACCCTCCCCAGAATTTGTTGTTTGTACATTATCTGATGATGCCGATTCTAACAGGTGTGAGGTCTTACCTCATTGTAGTTTTGATTTGCATTTCTCTAATAATTAGTGATGTTGAGCAGCTTCTCATGTGCGTCTTGGCCATCTCTGTGACTTCTTTGAAGAAACGTCTCTTTAGATCTTCTGCCCATTTTTGTATTGGGTTGTTTGTTTTATTAATATTAAGCTGCATGAGCTGTCTATATATATTGGAGATTAAACCTTTGTCCATTGATTCGTTTGTGAACGTTTTCGCCCATTCTGAGGGTTGCCTTTTTCCATTCCCGTTTTTTTAACAAAGAAAGAAAGAAAGCAAAAGAAGCAGAACACTAATGTGCGTGAAATATGCCTCTTGAAACTGTCGTTTTGAAATATGGACGTCTTTTGAATTTTTTGGTCGATATATGACCCCAGGATTTGTTTTCAGGGCAGGTGTCATTTACAGGCCGGTAATGATTTGGAATATCCACTGACCATTAGCGCTGGGATTAAAGCTGCAGTTGTGAGAAACGGCCACAAGGTGGCAGCAGTTCTCCCTTACCAAATCTGGTTACTAGGGCAGCAGAGCCTCAATGGAAGTCGCGTTCTAGATTGGCATGTAGAACGGAATGTGCCAGGAGAAAGCCCCTCAAGTGTGTCTCACTACTTCTTGTTCTTGTTTTTAATTTAATCTTTTATTTTTTATTACAGCAAGTTTGAGTACAACGTTTAGCTTGTTGTAGGTGTGCAAGAGGTGGTTCTTTTACACATATACATATGTCTGTTCTTCCTGGGATCCTTTTCCCATGTACGTTATGACAGAATGTTGAGTAGTCTTCTCTTGGTACTCCGTAGGTCTTTGGTGATTATATACGTCTACTGTGTTGGTATATGTCTGTTAACCCCAATATCGTAATGAATTCAATCCTCACACCTTTCCTTTGGTGAACCATAAGTTTGTTTAATGAATCTGTGATTGCCCTTCTCCGTGGAAATATCTGCCCTGGTATCAGTTTATAGGTAACACCTATAAGTGATATGATACGATATGTGTCTTTCACTTTCTGACTTACTCCAAGTCACGTGATTACCTCGAGACTCATCTACGGTGCTGCGAATGGCATTGTGTCCTTTTTTTCCTTGGCGAATATTCTGTCTTAGCGAGGTCCATTTTCTGCAATGTGATTCCCTGAGGGCTGAGGATTAGCTGCCCTGGGCAGCCTGACCCTGCCGGCAAGCCCTCCCCAGGTGTGCCTGGGTTGAGGTCAATATAAACAGCACTCCAGGCAGCAATAGCCCCTGCAGCTGTGCCTGACTCCATATTCTCTGCCCCGTCAGCAGTCTCGGGGCTGTGCTGGTGGGAGGGTGGGAGGGTCCACGGCTTTGTGGGTGGCCCGGTGTGAGTGGGGCTCTGCTGGACTTTCGGCAGGAGTTGCCAGGCTGCCACCTGTAAAGGAGAGGATGTGTCACCCATAACTTCCACTGGAATATCTCTCCGGGCTGAGGTGAGGAAGGAAAAAAAGGAGTGGGGGCCGGGACAGGAGGGGTATCTCAGGCAGGGCAATGGAAAGCTTCCAGAAGAGCGCCCGTGGCCAGGACCATCCTGGCTGACCTGCAGGCACCAAGTTGGCCTGCGTGCCGTCGCTGGTGTGGCTCCACGGCCCTCCCTCTAGGCTTTCAAGCCCTTGTACATATTCAGGTGTTTCACCTGGGAAGGGTGGGAACAGTTCAGCAGCATCTGGCCTGGGGCTCAGCTCACGTTTACTCACAGAGGCCTGGGCACGGTCTCCCAGCTTTGCAATAAGGACGCTCCTTGCGTGGGCGGGTGGGGCTGCTGGCTGTATGGGAGATGATTCCCCACCTCTGACCAATTTCAGAATTGTTTACCACTGGAGCAAGTGCCTTGGTAGTGTTTTCCTCTGTATAACTGTTAGGTTCAGTTTGTTTTTTTTTTTCTTTTTTGGTTCAAGTTAGATTTTATTCCTCTTTTATGTATTTATAGATATAAGCATGGAAATAATTCATTGTTATATATACATCAGTGTGAATGGAAGAACTTTTTTTCTGTTTTATTTTTACATTTTATTTTTAAAAATTTTGAAATTTAATTTTGTTTATTTTTTTATACAGTAGGTTATTATTAGTTATCTATTTTATGCATATACATGTATACAGGTCAATCCCAATCTCCCAACTCATCCCACCACCACCACCCCATGGCTTCCCCCACTTTGTGTCCATACGTCTGTTCTCTACCTCTGTGTCTCTATTTCTGCCCTGCAAACCAGTTCATCTGTACCATTTTTCTAGGTTCCACATATAGGCATTAGTATACAATATTTGTTTTTCTCTTTCTGACTTACTTCACTCTGTATGACAGTCTCTAGATCCATCAACTTCTCTACAAAATACCCAGTTTCATTCCTTTTTATGGCTGAGTAATATTCCATTTTATATATGTACCACATCTTTATCCATTCGTCTGTCTGTGGGCATTTAGGTTGCTTCCATTACCTGGCTATTGTAAATAGTGCTGCAATGAACATTGTGGTGAATGTGTCTTTGTGATTTATGGTTTTCTCTGGGTATATGCCCAGAAGTGGGATTGCTGGATCCTATGGTAATTCTCTTTTTAGTTTTTTAAAGGAACCTCCATACTGTTCTCCATAGTGACTGTATCAATTTACATTCCCACCAATAGCGGAAGAGGGTTCCTTTTGTCCACACCCTCCCCAGAATTTGTTGTTTGTACATTATCTGATGATGCCGATTCTAACAGGTGTGAGGTCTTACCTCATTGTAGTTTTGATTTGCATTTCTCTAATAATTAGTGATGTTGAGCAGCTTCTCATGTGCGTCTTGGCCATCTCTGTGTCTTCTTTGAAGAAACATCTCTTTAGATCTTCTGCCCATTTTTGTATTGGGTTGTTTGTTTTATTAATATTAAGCTGCATGAGCTGTTTATATATATTGGAGATTAAACCTTTGTCCATTGATTCGTTTGTGAACGTTTTCGCCCATTCTGAGGGTTGCCTTTTTCCATTCCCGTTTTTTTAACAAAGAAAGAAAGAAAGCAAAAGAAGCAGAACACTAATGTGCGTGAAATATGCCTCTTGAAACTGTCGTTTTGAAATATGGACGTCTTTTGAATTTTTTGGTCGATATATGACCCCAGGATTTGTTTTCAGGGCAGGTGTCATTTACAGGCCGGTAATGATTTGGAATATCCACTGACCATTAGCGCTGGGATTAAAGCTGCAGTTGTGAGAAACGGCCACAAGGTGGCAGCAGTTCTCCCTTACCAAATCTGGTTACTAGGGCAGCAGAGCCTCAATGGAAGTCGCGTTCTAGATTGGCATGTAGAACGGAATGTGCCAGGAGAAAGCCCCTCAAGTGTGTCTCACTACTTCTTGTTCTTGTTTTTAATTTAATCTTTTATTTTTTATTACAGCAAGTTTGAGTACAACGTTTAGCTTGTTGTAGGTGTGCAAGAGGTGGTTCTTTTACACATATACATATGTCTGTTCTTCCTGGGATCCTTTTCCCATGTACGTTATGACAGAATGTTGAGTAGTCTTCTCTTGGTACTCCGTAGGTCTTTGGTGATTATATACGTCTACTGTGTTTGTATATGTCTGTTAACCCCAATATCGTAATGAATTCAATCCTCACACCTTTCCTTTGGTGAACCATAAGTTTGTTTAATGAATCTGTGATTGCCCTTCTCCGTGGAAATATCTGCCCTGGTATCAGTTTATAGGTAACACCTATAAGTGATATGATACGATATGTGTCTTTCACTTTCTGACTTACTCCAAGTCACGTGATTACCTCGAGACTCATCTACGGTGCTGCGAATGGCATTGTGTCCTTTTTTTCCTTGGCGAATATTCTGTCTTAGCGAGGTCCATTTTCTGCAATGTGATTCCCTGAGGGCTGAGGATTAGCTGCCCTGGGCAGCCTGACCCTGCCGGCAAGCCCTCCCCAGGTGTGCCTGGGTTGAGGTCAATATAAACAGCACTCCAGGCAGCAATAGCCCCTGCAGCTGTGCCTGACTCCATATTCTCTGCCCCGTCAGCAGTCTCGGGGCTGTGCTGGTGGGAGGGTGGGAGGGTCCACGGCTTTGTGGGTGGCCCGGTGAGAGTGGGGCTCTGCTGGACTTTCGGCAGGAGTTGCCAGGCTGCCACCTGTAAAGGAGAGGATGTGTCACCCATAACTTCCACTGGAATATCTCTCCGGGCTGAGGTGAGGAAGGAAAAAAAGGAGTGGGGGCCGGGACAGGAGGGGTATCTCAGGCAGGGCAATGGAAAGCTTCCAGAAGAGCGCCCGTGGCCAGGACCATCCTGGCTGACCTGCAGGCACCAAGTTGTCCTGCGTGCCGTCGCTGGTGTGGCTCCACGGCCCTCCCTCTAGGCTTTCAAGCCCTTGTACATATTCAGGTGTTTCACCTGGGAAGGGTGGGAACAGTTCAGCAGCATCTGGCCTGGGGCTCAGCTCACGTTTACTCACAGAGGCCTGGGCACGGTCTCCCAGCTTTGCAATAAGGACGCTCCTTGCGTGGGCGGGTGGGGCTGCTGGCTGTATGGGAGATGATTCCCCACCTCTGACCAATTTCAGAATTGTTTACCACTGGAGCAAGTGCCTTGGTAGTGTTTTCCTCTGTATAACTGTTAGGTTCAGTTTTTTTTTTTTCTTTTTTGGTTCAAGTTAGATTTTATTCCTCTTTTATGTATTTATAGATATAAGCATGGAAATAATTCATTGTTATATATACAACAGTGTGAATGGAAGAACTTTTTTTCTGTTTTATTTTTACATTTTATTTTTAAAAATTTTGAAATTTAATTTTGTTTATTTTTTTATACAGTAGGTTATTATTAGTTATCTATTTTATGCATATACATGTATACAGGTCAATCCCAATCTCCCAACTCATCCCACCACCACCACCCCATGGCTTCCCCCACTTTGTGTCCACACGTCTGTTCTCTACCTCTGTGTCTCTATTTCTGCCCTGCAAACCAGTTCATCTGTACCATTTTTCTAGGTTCCACATATAGGCATTAATATACAATATTTGTTTTTCTCTTTCTGACTTACTTCACTCTGCATGACAGTCTCTAGATCCATCAACTTCTCTACAAATGACCCAGTTTCATTCCTTTTTATGGCTGAGTAATATTCCATTTTATATATGTACCACATCTTTATCCATTCGTCTGTCTGTGGGCATTTAGGTTGCTTCCATTACCTGGCTATTGTAAATAGTGCTGCAATGAATATTGTGGTGAATGTGTCTTTGTGATTTATGGTTTTCTCTGGGTATATGCCCAGAAGTGGGATTGCTGGATCCTATGGTAATTCTCTTTTTAGTTTTTTAAAGGAACCTCCATACTGTTCTCCATAGTGACTGTATCAATTTACATTCCCACCAATAGCGGAAGAGGGTTCCTTTTGTCCACACCCTCCCCAGAATTTGTTGTTTGTACATTATCTGATGATGCCGATTCTAACAGGTGTGAGGTCTTACCTCATTGTAGTTTTGATTTGCATTTCTCTAATAATTAGTGATGTTGAGCAGCTTCTCATGTGCGTCTTGGCCATCTCTGTGTCTTCTTTGAAGAAACGTCTCTTTAGATCTTCTGCCCATTTTTGTATTGGGTTGTTTGTTTTATTAATATTAAGCTGCATGAGCTGTTTATATATATTGGAGATTAAACCTTTGTCCATTGATTCGTTTGTGAACGTTTTCGCCCATTCTGAGGGTTGCCTTTATCCATTCCCGTTTTTTTAACAAAGAAAGAAAGAAAGCAAAAGAAGCAGAACACTAATGTGCGTGAAATATGCCTCTTGAAACTGTCGTTTTGGAATATGGACGTCTTTTGAATTTTTTGGTCGATATATGACCCCAGGATTTGTTTTCAGGGCAGGTGTCATTTACAGGCCTGTAATGATTTGGAATATCCACTGACCATTAGCGCTGGGATTAAAGCTGCAGTTGTGAGAAACGGCCACAAGGTGGCAGCAGTTCTCCCTTACCAAATCTGGTTACTAGGGCAGCAGAGACTCAATGGAAGTCGCGTTCTAGATTGGAATGTAGAACGGAATGTGTCAGGAGAAAGCCCCTCAAGTGTGTCTCACTACTTCTTGTTCTTGTTTTTAATTTAATTTTTTTTATTTTTTATTACAGCAAGTTTGAGTACAACGTTTAGCTTGTTGTAGGTGTGCAAGAGGTGGTTCTTTTACACATATACATATGTCTGTTCTTCCTGGGATCCTTTTCCCATGTACGTTATGACAGAATGTTGAGTAGTCTTCTCTTGGTACTCCGTAGGTCTTTGGTGATTATATACGTCTACTGTGTTGGTATATGTCTGTTAACCCCAATATCGTAATGAATTCAATCCTCACACCTTTCCTTTGGTGAACCATAAGTTTGTTTAATGAATCTGTGATTGCCCTTCTCCGTGGAAATATCTGCCCTGGTATCAATTTATAGGTAACACCTATAAGTGATATGATACGATATGTGTCTTTCACTTTCTGACTTACTCCAAGTCACGTGATTACCTCGAGACTCATCTACGGTGCTGCGAATGGCATTGTGTCCTTTTTTTCCTTGGCAAATATTCTGTCTTAGCGAGGTCCATTTTCTGCAATGTGATTCCCTGAGGGCTGAGGATTAGCTGCCCTGGGCAGCCTGACCCTGCCGGCAAGCCCTCCCCAGGTGTGCCTGGGTTGAGGTCAATATAAACAGCACTCCAGGCAGCAATAGCCCCTGCAGCTGTGCCTGACTCCATATTCTCTGCCCCGTCAGCAGTCTCAGGGCTGTGCTGGTGGGAGGGTGGGAGGGTCCACGGCTTTGTGGGTGGCCCGGTGTGAGTGGGGCTCTGCTGGACTTTCGGCAGGAGTTGCCAGGCTGCCACCTGTAAAGGAGAGGATGTGTCACCCATAACTTCCACTGGAATATCTCTCCGGGCTGAGGTGAGGAAGGAAAAAAAGGAGTGGGGGCCGGGACAGGAGGGGTATCTCAGGCAGGGCAATGGAAAGCTTCCAGAAGAGCGCCCGTGGCCAGGACCATCCTGGCTGACCTGTAGGCACCAAGTTGGCCTGCGTGCCGTCGCTGGTGTGGCTCCACGGCCCTCCCTCTAGGCTTTCAAGCCCTTGTACATATTCAGGTGTTTCACCTGGGAAGGGTGGGAACAGTTCAGCAGCATCTGGCCTGGGGCTCAGCTCACGTTTACTCACAGAGGCCTGGGCACGGTCTCCCAGCTTTGCAATAAGGACGCTCCTTGCGTGGGCGGGTGGGGCTGCTGGCTGTATGGGAGATGATTCCCCACCTCTGACCAATTTCAGAATTGTTTACCACTGGAGCAAGTGCCTTGGTAGTGTTTTCCTCTGTATAACTGTTAGGTTCAGTTTTTTTTTTTCTTTTTTGGTTCAAGTTAGATTTTATTCCTCTTTTATGTATTTATAGATATAAGCATGGAAATAATTCATTGTTATATATACATCAGTGTGAATGGAAGAACTTTTTTTCTGTTTTATTTTTACATTTTATTTTTAAAAATTTTGAAATTTAATTTTGTTTATTTTTTTATACAGTAGGTTATTATTAGTTATCTATTTTATGCATATACATGTATATAGGTCAGTCCCAATCTCCCAACTCATCCCATCACCACCACCCCATGGCTTCCCCCACTTTGTGGAACCTCCATACTGTTCTCCATAGTGACTGTATCAATTTACATTCCCACCAATAGCGGAAGAGGGTTCCTTTTGTCCACACCCTCCCCAGAATTTGTTGTTTGTACATTATCTGATGATGCCGATTCTAACAGTTGTGAGGTCTTACCTCATTGTAGTTTTGATTTGCATTTCTCTAATAATTAGTGATGTTGAGCAGCTTCTCATGTGCGTCTTGGCCATCTCTGTGACTTCTTTGAAGAAACGTCTCTTTAGATCTTCTGCCCATTTTTGTATTGGGTTGTTTGTTTTATTAATATTAAGCTGCATGAGCTGTCTATATATATTGGAGATTAAACCTTTGTCCATTGATTCGTTTGTGAACGTTTTCGCCCATTCTGAGGGTTGCCTTTTTCCATTCCCGTTTTTTTAACAAAGAAAGAAAGAAAGCCAAAGAAGCAGAACACTAATGTGCGTGAAATATGCCTCTTGAAACTGTCGTTTTGAAATATGGACGTCTTTTGAATTTTTTGGTCGATATATGACCCCAGGATTTGTTTTCAGGGCAGGTGTCATTTACAGGCCGGTAATGATTTGGAATATCCACTGACCATTAGCGCTGGGATTAAAGCTGCAGTTGTGAGAAACGGCCACAAGGTGGCAGCAGTTCTCCCTTACCAAATCTGGTTACTAGGGCAGCAGAGCCTCAATGGAAGTCGCGTTCTAGATTGGCATGTAGAACGGAATGTGCCAGGAGAAAGCCCCTCAAGTGTGTCTCACTACTTCTTGTTCTTGTTTTTAATTTAATCTTTTATTTTTTATTACAGCAAGTTTGAGTACAACGTTTAGCTTGTTGTAGGTGTGCAAGAGGTGGTTCTTTTACACATATACATATGTCTGTTCTTCCTGGGATCCTTTTCCCATGTACGTTATGACAGAATGTTGAGTAGTCTTCTCTTGGTACTCCGTAGGTCTTTGGTGATTATATACGTCTACTGTGTTGGTATATGTCTGTTAACCCCAATATCGTAATGAATTCAATCCTCACACCTTTCCTTTGGTGAACCATAAGTTTGTTTAATGAATCTGTGATTGCCCTTCTCCGTGGAAATATCTGCCCTGGTATCAGTTTATAGGTAACACCTATAAGTGATATGATACGATATGTGTCTTTCACTTTCTGACTTACTCCAAGTCACGTGATTACCTCGAGACTCATCTACGGTGCTGCGAATGGCATTGTGTCCTTTTTTTCCTTGGCGAATATTCTGTCTTAGCGAGGTCCATTTTCTGCAATGTGATTCCCTGAGGGCTGAGGATTAGCTGCCCTGGGCAGCCTGACCCTGCCGGCAAGCCCTCCCCAGGTGTGCCTGGGTTGAGGTCAATATAAACAGCACTCCAGGCAGCAATAGCCCCTGCAGCTGTGCCTGACTCCATATTCTCTGCCCCGTCAGCAGTCTCGGGGCTGTGCTGGTGGGAGGGTGGGAGGGTCCACGGCTTTGTGGGTGGCCCGGTGTGAGTGGGGCTCTGCTGGACTTTCGGCAGGAGTTGCCAGGCTGCCACCTGTAAAGGAGAGGATGTGTCACCCATAACTTCCACTGGAATATCTCTCCGGGCTGAGGTGAGGAAGGAAAAAAAGGAGTGGGGGCCGGGACAGGAGGGGTATCTCAGGCAGGGCAATGGAAAGCTTCCAGAAGAGCGCCCGTGGCCAGGACCATCCTGGCTGACCTGCAGGCACCAAGTTGGCCTGCGTGCCGTCGCTGGTGTGGCTCCACGGCCCTCCCTCTAGGCTTTCAAGCCCTTGTACATATTCAGGTGTTTCACCTGGGAAGGGTGGGAACAGTTCAGCAGCATCTGGCCTGGGGCTCAGCTCACGTTTACTCACAGAGGCCTGGGCACGGTCTCCCAGCTTTGCAATAAGGACGCTCCTTGCGTGGGCGGGTGGGGCTGCTGGCTGTATGGGAGATGATTCCCCACCTCTGACCAATTTCAGAATTGTTTACCACTGGAGCAAGTGCCTTGGTAGTGTTTTCCTCTGTATAACTGTTAGGTTCAGTTTTTTTTTTTTTTCTTTTTTGGTTCAAGTTAGATTTTATTCCTCTTTTATGTATTTATAGATATAAGCATGGAAATAATTCATTGTTATATATACATCAGTGTGAATGGAAGAACTTTTTTTCTGTTTTATTTTTACATTTTATTTTTAAAAATTTTGAAATTTAATTTTGTTTATTTTTTTATACAGTAGGTTATTATTAGTTATCTATTTTATGCATATACATGTATACAGGTCAATCCCAATCTCCCAACTCATCCCACCACCACCACCCCATGGCTTCCCCCACTTTGTGTCCATACGTCTGTTCTCTACCTCTGTGTCTCTATTTCTGCCCTGCAAACCAGTTGATCTGTACCATTTTTCTAGGTTCCACATATAGGCATTAATATACAATATTTGTTTTTCTCTTTCTGACTTACTTCACTCTGCATGACAGTCTCTAGATCCATCAACTTCTCTACAAATGACCCAGTTTCATTCCTTTTTATGGCTGAGTAATATTCCATTTTATATATGTACCACATCTTTATCCATTCGTCTGTCTGTGGGCATTTAGGTTGCTTCCATTACCTGGCTATTGTAAATAGTGCTGCAATGAATATTGTGGTGAATGTGTCTTTGTGATTTATGGTTTTCTCTGGGTATATGCCCAGAAGTGGGATTGCTGGATCCTATGGTAATTCTCTTTTTAGTTTTTTAAAGGAACCTCCATACTGTTCTCCATAGTGACTGTATCAATTTACATTCCCACCAATAGCGGAAGAGGGTTCCTTTTGTCCACACCCTCCCCAGAATTTGTTGTTTTTACATTATCTGATGATGCCGATTCTAACAGGTGTGAGGTCTTACCTCATTGTAGTTTTGATTTGCATTTCTCTAATAATTAGTGATGTTGAGCAGCTTCTCATGTGCGTCTTGGCCATCTCTGTGTCTTCTTTGAAGAAACGTCTCTTTAGATCTTCTGCCCATTTTTGTATTGGTTTGTTTGTTTTATTAATATTAAGCTGCATGAGCTGTTTATATATATTGGAGATTAAACCTTTGTCCATTGATTCGTTTGTGAACGTTTTCGCCCATTCTGAGGGTTGCCTTTTTCCATTCCCGTTTTTTTAACAAAGAAAGAAAGAAAGCAAAAGAAGCAGAACACTAATGTGCGTGAAATATGCCTCTTGAAACTGTCGTTTTGGAATATGGACGTCTTTTGAATTTTTTGGTCGATATATGACCCCAGGATTTGTTTTCAGGGCAGGTGTCATTTACAGGCCTGTAATGATTTGGAATATCCACTGACCATTAGCGCTGGGATTAAAGCTGCAGTTGTGAGAAACGGCCACAAGGTGGCAGCAGTTCTCCCTTACCAAATCTGGTTACTAGGGCAGCAGAGCCTCAATGGAAGTCGCGTTCTAGATTGGAATGTAGAACGGAATGTGTCAGGAGAAAGCCCCTCAAGTGTGTCTCACTACTTCTTGTTCTTGTTTTTAATTTAATTTTTTTTATTTTTTATTACAGCAAGTTTGAGTACAACGTTTAGCTTGTTGTAGGTGTGCAAGAGGTGGTTCTTTTACACATATACATATGTCTGTTCTTCCTGGGATCCTTTTCCCATGTACGTTATGACAGAATGTTGAGTAGTCTTCTCTTGGTACTCCGTAGGTCTTTGGTGATTATATACGTCTACTGTGTTTGTATATGTCTGTTAACCCCAATATCGTAATGAATTCAATCCTCACACCTTTCCTTTGGTGAACCATAAGTTTGTTTAATGAATCTGTGTTTGCCCTTCTCCGTGGAAATATCTGCCCTGGTATCAATTTATAGGTAACACCTATAAGTGATATGATACGATATGTGTCTTTCACTTTCTGACTTACTCCAAGTCACGTGATTACCTCGAGACTCATCTACGGTGCTGCGAATGGCATTGTGTCCTTTTTTTCCTTGGCGAATATTCTGTCTTAGCGAGGTCCATTTTCTGCAATGTGATTCCCTGAGGGCTGAGGATTAGCTGCCCTGGGCAGCCTGACCCTGCCGGCAAGCCCTCCCCAGGTGTGCCTGGGTTGAGGTCAATATAAACAGCACTCCAGGCAGCAATAGCCCCTGCAGCTGTGCCTGACTCCATATTCTCTGCCCCGTCAGCAGTCTCGGGGCTGTGCTGGTGGGAGGGTGGGAGGGTCCACGGCTTTGTGGGTGGCCCGGTGTGAGTGGGGCTCTGCTGGACTTTCGGCAGGAGTTGCCAGGCTGCCACCTGTAAAGGAGAGGATGTGTCACCCATAACTTCCACTGGAATATCTCTCCGGGCTGAGGTGAGGAAGGAAAAAAAGGAGTGGGGGCCGGGACAGGAGGGGTATCTCAGGCAGGGCAATGGAAAGCTTCCAGAAGAGCGCCCGTGGCCAGGACCATCCTGGCTGACCTGCAGGCACCAAGTTGGCCTGCGTGCCGTCGCTGGTGTGGCTCCACGGCCCTCCCTCTAGGCTTTCAAGCCCTTGTACATATTCAGGTGTTTCACCTGGGAAGGGTGGGAACAGTTCAGCAGCATCTGGCCTGGGGCTCAGCTCACGTTTACTCACAGAGGCCTGGGCACGGTCTCCCAGCTTTGCAATAAGGACGCTCCTTGCGTGGGCGGGTGGGGCTGCTGGCTGTATGGGAGATGATTCCCCACCTCTGACCAATTTCAGAATTGTTTACCACTGGAGCAAGTGCCTTGGTAGTGTTTTCCTCTGTATAACTGTTAGGTTCAGTTTTTTTTTTTTTTCTTTTTTGGTTCAAGTTAGATTTTATTCCTCTTTTATGTATTTATAGATATAAGCATGGAAATAATTCATTGTTATATATACATCAGTGTGAATGGAAGAACTTTTTTTCTGTTTTATTTTTACATTTTATTTTTAAAAATTTTGAAATTTAATTTTGTTTATTTTTTTATACAGTAGGTTATTATTAGTTATCTATTTTATGCATATACATGTATACAGGTCAATCCCAATCTCCCAACTCATCCCACCACCACCACCCCATGGCTTCCCCCACTTTGTGTCCATACGTCTGTTCTCTACCTCTGTGTCTCTATTTCTGCCCTGCAAACCAGTTCATCTGTACCATTTTTCTAGGTTCCACATATAGGCATTAGTATACAATATTTGTTTTTCTCTTTCTGACTTACTTCACTCTGTATGACAGTCTCTAGATCCATCAACTTCTCTACAAATGACCCAGTTTCATTCCTTTATATGGCTGAGTAATATTCCATTTTATATATGTACCACATCTTTATCCATTCGTCTGTCTGTGGGCATTTAGGTTGCTTCCATTACCTGGCTATTGTAAATAGTGCTGCAATGAACATTGTGGTGAATGTGTCTTTGTGATTTATGGTTTTCTCTGGGTATATGCCCAGAAGTGGGATTGCTGGATCCTATGGTAATTCTCTTTTTAGTTTTTTAAAGGAACCTCCATACTGTTCTCCATAGTGACTGTATCAATTTACATTCCCACCAATAGCGGAAGAGGGTTCCTTTTGTCCACACCCTCCCCAGAATTTGTTGTTTGTACATTATCTGATGATGCCGATTCTAACAGGTGTGAGGTCTTACCTCATTGTAGTTTTGATTTGCATTTCTCTAATAATTAGTGATGTTGAGCAGCTTCTCATGTGCGTCTTGGCCATCTCTGTGTCTTCTTTGAAGAAACGTCTCTTTAGATCTTCTGCCCATTTTTGTATTGGGTTGTTTGTTTTATTAATATTAAGCTGCATGAGCTGTTTATATATATTGGAGATTAAACCTTTGTCCATTGATTCGTTTGTGAACGTTTTCGCCCATTCTGAGGGTTGCCTTTTTCCATTCCCGTTTTTTTAACAAAGAAAGAAAGAAAGCAAAAGAAGCAGAATACTAATGTGCGTGAAATATGCCTCTTGAAACTGTCGTTTTGGAATATGGACGTCTTTTGAATTTTTTGGTCGATATATGACCCCAGGATTTGTTTTCAGGGCAGGTGTCATTTACAGGCCTGTAATGATTTGGAATATCCACTGACCATTAGCGCTGGGATTAAAGCTGCAGTTGTGAGAAACGGCCACAAGGTGGCAGCAGTTCTCCCTTACCAAATCTGGTTACTAGGGCAGCAGAGCCTCAATGGAAGTCGCGTTCTAGATTGGAATGTAGAACGGAATGTGTCAGGAGAAAGCCCCTCAAGTGTGTCTCACTACTTCTTGTTCTTGTTTTTAATTTAATTTTTTTTATTTTTTATTACAGCAAGTTTGAGTACAACGTTTAGCTTGTTGTAGGTGTGCAAGAGGTGGTTCTTTTACACATATACATATGTCTGTTCTTCCTGGGATCCTTTTCCCATGTACGTTATGACAGAATGTTGAGTAGTCTTCTCTTGGTACTCCGTAGGTCTTTGGTGATTATATACGTCTACTGTGTTTGTATATGTCTGTTAACCCCAATATCGTAATGAATTCAATCCTCACACCTTTCCTTTGGTGAACCATAAGTTTGTTTAATGAATCTGTGATTGCCCTTCTCCGTGGAAATATCTGCCCTGGTATCAATTTATAGGTAACACCTATAAGTGATATGATACGATATGTGTCTTTCACTTTCTGACTTACTCCAAGTCACGTGATTACCTCGAGACTCATCTACGGTGCTGCGAATGGCATTGTGTCCTTTTTTTCCTTGGCAAATATTCTGTCTTAGCGAGGTCCATTTTCTGCAATGTGATTCCCTGAGGGCTGAGGATTAGCTGCCCTGGGCAGCCTGACCCTGCCGGCAAGCCCTCCCCAGGTGTGCCTGGGTTGAGGTCAATATAAACAGCACTCCAGGCAGCAATAGCCCCTGCAGCTGTGCCTGACTCCATATTCTCTGCCCCGTCAGCAGTCTCGGGGCTGTGCTGGTGGGAGGGTGGGAGGGTCCACGGCTTTGTGGGTGGCCCGGTGTGAGTGGGGCTCTGCTGGACTTTCGGCAGGAGTTGCCAGGCTGCCACCTGTAAAGGAGAGGATGTGTCACCCATAACTTCCACTGGAATATCTCTCCGGGCTGAGGTGAGGAAGGAAAAAAAGGAGTGGGGGCCGGGACAGGAGGGGTATCTCAGGCAGGGCAATGGAAAGCTTCCAGAAGAGCGCCCGTGGCCAGGACCATCCTGGCTGACCTGCAGGCACCAAGTTGGCCTGCGTGCCGTCGCTGGTGTGGCTCCACGGCCCTCCCTCTAGGCTTTCAAGCCCTTGTACATATTCAGGTGTTTCACCTGGGAAGGGTGGGAACAGTTCAGCAGCATCTGGCCTGGGGCTCAGCTCACGTTTACTCACAGAGGCCTGGGCACGGTCTCCCAGCTTTGCAATAAGGACGCTCCTTGCGTGGGCGGGTGGGGCTGCTGGCTGTATGGGAGATGATTCCCCACCTCTGACCAATTTCAGAATTGTTTACCACTGGAGCAAGTGCCTTGGTAGTGTTTTCCTCTGTATAACTGTTAGGTTCAGTTTTTTTTTTTTTCTTTTTTGGTTCAAGTTAGATTTTATTCCTCTTTTATGTATTTATAGATATAAGCATGGAAATAATTCATTGTTATATATACATCAGTGTGAATGGAAGAACTTTTTTTCTGTTTTATTTTTACATTTTATTTTTAAAAATTTTGAAATTTAATTTTGTTTATTTTTTTATACAGTAGGTTATTATTAGTTATCTATTTTATGCATATACATGTATACAGGTCAATCCCAATCTCCCAACTCATCCCACCACCACCACCCCATGGCTTCCCCCACTTTGTGTCCATACGTCTGTTCTCTACCTCTGTGTCTCTATTTCTGCCCTGCAAACCAGTTCATCTGTACCATTTTTCTAGGTTCCACATATAGGCATTAGTATACAATATTTGTTTTTCTCTTTCTGACTTACTTCACTCTGTATGACAGTCTCTAGATCCATCAACTTCTCTACAAAATACCCAGTTTCATTCCTTTTTATGGCTGAGTAATATTCCATTTTATATATGTACCACATCTTTATCCATTCGTCTGTCTGTGGGCATTTAGGTTGCTTCCATTACCTGGCTATTGTAAATAGTGCTGCAATGAACATTGTGGTGAATGTGTCTTTGTGATTTATGGTTTTCTCTGGGTATATGCCCAGAAGTGGGATTGCTGGATCCTATGGTAATTCTCTTTTTAGTTTTTTAAAGGAACCTCCATACTGTTCTCCATAGTGACTGTATCAATTTACATTCCCACCAATAGCGGAAGAGGGTTCCTTTTGTCCACACCCTCCCCAGAATTTGTTGTTTGTACATTATCTGATGATGCCGATTCTAACAGGTGTGAGGTCTTACCTCATTGTAGTTTTGATTTGCATTTCTCTAATAATTAGTGATGTTGAGCAGCTTCTCATGTGCGTCTTGGCCATCTCTGTGTCTTCTTTGAAGAAACGTCTCTTTAGATCTTCTGCCCATTTTTGTATTGGGTTGTTTGTTTTATTAATATTAAGCTGCATGAGCTGTTTATATATATTGGAGATTAAACCTTTGTCCATTGATTCGTTTGTGAACGTTTTCGCCCATTCTGAGGGTTGCCTTTTTCCATTCCCGTTTTTTTAACAAAGAAAGAAAGAAAGCAAAAGAAGCAGAACACTAATGTGCGTGAAATATGCCTCTTGAAACTGTCGTTTTGAAATATGGACGTCTTTTGAATTTTTTGGTCGATATATGACCCCAGGATTTGTTTTCAGGGCAGGTGTCATTTACAGGCCGGTAATGATTTGGAATATCCACTGACCATTAGCGCTGGGATTAAAGCTGCAGTTGTGAGAAACGGCCACAAGGTGGCAGCAGTTCTCCCTTACCAAATCTGGTTACTAGGGCAGCAGAGCCTCAATGGAAGTCGCGTTCTTGATTGGCATGTAGAACGGAATGTGCCAGGAGAAAGCCCCTCAAGTGTGTCTCACTACTTCTTGTTCTTGTTTTTAATTTAATCTTTTATTTTTTATTACAGCAAGTTTGAGTACAACGTTTAGCTTGTTGTAGGTGTGCAAGAGGTGGTTCTTTTACACATATACATATGTCTGTTCTTCCTGGGATCCTTTTCCCATGTACGTTATGACAGAATGTTGAGTAGTCTTCTCTTGGTACTCCGTAGGTCTTTGGTGATTATATACGTCTACTGTGTTTGTATATGTCTGTTAACCCCAATATCGTAATGAATTCAATCCTCACACCTTTCCTTTGGTGAACCATAAGTTTGTTTAATGAATCTGTGATTGCCCTTCTCCGTGGAAATATCTGCCCTGGTATCAATTTATAGGTAACACCTATAAGTGATATGATACGATATGTGTCTTTCACTTTCTGACTTACTCCAAGTCACGTGATTACCTCGAGACTCATCTACGGTGCTGCGAATGGCATTGTGTCCTTTTTTTCCTTGGCAAATATTCTGTCTTAGCGAGGTCCATTTTCTGCAATGTGATTCCCTGAGGGCTGAGGATTAGCTGCCCTGGGCAGCCTGACCCTGCCGGCAAGCCCTCCCCAGGTGTGCCTGGGTTGAGGTCAATATAAACAGCACTCCAGGCAGCAATAGCCCCTGCAGCTGTGCCTGACTCCATATTCTCTGCCCCGTCAGCAGTCTCGGGGCTGTGCTGGTGGGAGGGTGGGAGGGTCCACGGCTTTGTGGGTGGCCCGGTGTGAGTGGGGCTCTGCTGGACTTTCGGCAGGAGTTGCCAGGCTGCCACCTGTAAAGGAGAGGATGTGTCACCCATAACTTCCACTGGAATATCTCTCCGGGCTGAGGTGAGGAAGGAAAAAAAGGAGTGGGGGCCGGGACAGGAGGGGTATCTCAGGCAGGGCAATGGAAAGCTTCCAGAAGAGCGCCCGTGGCCAGGACCATCCTGGCTGACCTGCAGGCACCAAGTTGGCCTGCGTGCCGTCGCTGGTGTGGCTCCACGGCCCTCCCTCTAGGCTTTCAAGCCCTTGTACATATTCAGGTGTTTCACCTGGGAAGGGTGGGAACAGTTCAGCAGCATCTGGCCTGGGGCTCAGCTCACGTTTACTCACAGAGGCCTGGGCACGGTCTCCCAGCTTTGCAATAAGGACGCTCCTTGCGTGGGCGGGTGGGGCTGCTGGCTGTATGGGAGATGATTCCCCACCTCTGACCAATTTCAGAATTGTTTACCACTGGAGCAAGTGCCTTGGTAGTGTTTTCCTCTGTATAACTGTTAGGTTCAGTTTTTTTTTTTTTCTTTTTTGGTTCAAGTTAGATTTTATTCCTCTTTTATGTATTTATAGATATAAGCATGGAAATAATTCATTGTTATATATACATCAGTGTGAATGGAAGAACTTTTTTTCTGTTTTATTTTTACATTTTATTTTTAAAAATTTTGAAATTTAATTTTGTTTATTTTTTTATACAGTAGGTTATTATTAGTTATCTATTTTATGCATATACATGTATACAGGTCAATCCCAATCTCCCAACTCATCCCACCACCACCACCCCATGGCTTCCCCCACTTTGTGTCCATACGTCTGTTCTCTACCTCTGTGTCTCTATTTCTGCCCTGCAAACCAGTTCATCTGTACCATTTTTCTAGGTTCCACATATAGGCATTAGTATACAATATTTGTTTTTCTCTTTCTGACTTACTTCACTCTGTATGACAGTCTCTAGATCCATCAACTTCTCTACAAAATACCCAGTTTCATTCCTTTTTATGGCTGAGTAATATTCCATTTTATATATGTACCACATCTTTATCCATTCGTCTGTCTGTGGGCATTTAGGTTGCTTCCATTACCTGGCTATTGTAAATAGTGCTGCAATGAACATTGTGGTGAATGTGTCTTTGTGATTTATGGTTTTCTCTGGGTATATGCCCAGAAGTGGGATTGCTGGATCCTATGGTAATTCTCTTTTTAGTTTTTTAAAGGAACCTCCATACTGTTCTCCATAGTGACTGTATCAATTTACATTCCCACCAATAGCGGAAGAGGGTTCCTTTTGTCCACACCCTCCCCAGAATTTGTTGTTTGTACATTATCTGATGATGCCGATTCTAACAGGTGTGAGGTCTTACCTCATTGTAGTTTTGATTTGCATTTCTCTAATAATTAGTGATGTTGAGCAGCTTCTCATGTGCGTCTTGGCCATCTCTGTGTCTTCTTTGAAGAAACGTCTCTTTAGATCTTCTGCCCATTTTTGTATTGGGTTGTTTGTTTTATTAATATTAAGCTGCATGAGCTGTTTATATATATTGGAGATTAAACCTTTGTCCATTGATTCGTTTGTGAACGTTTTCGCCCATTCTGAGGGTTGCCTTTTTCCATTCCCGTTTTTTTAACAAAGAAAGAAAGAAAGCAAAAGAAGCAGAACACTAATGTGCGTGAAATATGCCTCTTGAAACTGTCGTTTTGAAATATGGACGTCTTTTGAATTTTTTGGTCGATATATGACCCCAGGATTTGTTTTCAGGGCAGGTGTCATTTACAGGCCGGTAATGATTTGGAATATCCACTGACCATTAGCGCTGGGATTAAAGCTGCAGTTGTGAGAAACGGCCACAAGGTGGCAGCAGTTCTCCCTTACCAAATCTGGTTACTAGGGCAGCAGAGCCTCAATGGAAGTCGCGTTCTTGATTGGCATGTAGAACGGAATGTGCCAGGAGAAAGCCCCTCAAGTGTGTCTCACTACTTCTTGTTCTTGTTTTTAATTTAATCTTTTATTTTTTATTACAGCAAGTTTGAGTACAACGTTTAGCTTGTTGTAGGTGTGCAAGAGGTGGTTCTTTTACACATATACATATGTCTGTTCTTCCTGGGATCCTTTTCCCATGTACGTTATGACAGAATGTTGAGTAGTCTTCTCTTGGTACTCCGTAGGTCTTTGGTGATTATATACGTCTACTGTGTTTGTATATGTCTGTTAACCCCAATATCGTAATGAATTCAATCCTCACACCTTTCCTTTGGTGAACCATAAGTTTGTTTAATGAATCTGTGATTGCCCTTCTCCGTGGAAATATCTGCCCTGGTATCAATTTATAGGTAACACCTATAAGTGATATGATACGATATGTGTCTTTCACTTTCTGACTTACTCCAAGTCACGTGATTACCTCGAGACTCATCTACGGTGCTGCGAATGGCATTGTGTCCTTTTTTTCCTTGGCGAATATTCTGTCTTAGCGAGGTCCATTTTCTGCAATGTGATTCCCTGAGGGCTGAGGATTAGCTGCCCTGGGCAGCCTGACCCTGCCGGCAAGCCCTCCCCAGGTGTGCCTGGGTTGAGGTCAATATAAACAGCACTCCAGGCAGCAATAGCCCCTGCAGCTGTGCCTGACTCCATATTCTCTGCCCCGTCAGCAGTCTCGGGGCTGTGCTGGTGGGAGGGTGGGAGGGTCCACGGCTTTGTGGGTGGCCCGGTGTGAGTGGGGCTCTGCTGGACTTTCGGCAGGAGTTGCCAGGCTGCCACCTGTAAAGGAGAGGATGTGTCACCCATAACTTCCACTGGAATATCTCTCCGGGCTGAGGTGAGGAAGGAAAAAAAGGAGTGGGGGCCGGGACAGGAGGGGTATCTCAGGCAGGGCAATGGAAAGCTTCCAGAAGAGCGCCCGTGGCCAGGACCATCCTGGCTGACCTGCAGGCACCAAGTTGGCCTGCGTGCCGTCGCTGGTGTGGCTCCACGGCCCTCCCTCTAGGCTGTCAAGCCCTTGTACATATTCAGGTGTTTCACCTGGGAAGGGTGGGAACAGTTCAGCAGCATCTGGCCTGGGGCTCAGCTCACGTTTACTCACAGAGGCCTGGGCACGGTCTCCCAGCTTTGCAATAAGGACGCTCCTTGCGTGGGCGGGTGGGGCTGCTGGCTGTATGGGAGATGATTCCCCACCTCTGACCAATTTCAGAATTGTTTACCACTGGAGCAAGTGCCTTGGTAGTGTTTTCCTCTGTATAACTGTTAGGTTCAGTTTTTTTTTTTTTTCTTTTTTGGTTCAAGTTAGATTTTATTCCTCTTTTATGTATTTATAGATATAAGCATGGAAATAATTCATTGTTATATATACATCAGTGTGAAAGGAAGAACTTTTTTTCTGTTTTATTTTTACATTTTATTTTTAAAAATTTTGAAATTTAATTTTGTTTATTTTTTTATACAGTAGGTTATTATTAGTTATATATTTTATGCATATACATGTATACAGGTCAATCCCAATCTCCCAACTCATCCCACCACCACCACCCCATGGCTTCCCCCACTTTGTGTCCATACGTCTGTTCTCTACCTCTGTGTCTCTATTTCTGCCCTGCAAACCAGTTCATCTGTACCATTTTTCTAGGTTCCACATATAGGCATTAATATACAATATTTGTTTTTCTCTTTCTGACTTACTTCACTCTGCATGACAGTCTCTAGATCCATCAACTTCTCTACAAATGACCCAGTTTCATTCCTTTTTATGGCTGAGTAATATTCCATTTTATATATGTACCACATCTTTATCCATTCGTCTGTCTGTGGGCATTTAGGTTGCTTCCATTACCTGGCTATTGTAAATAGTGCTGCAATGAACATTGTGGTGAATGTGTCTTTGTGATTTATGGTTTTCTCTGGGTATATGCCCAGAAGTGGGATTGCTGGATCCTATGGTAATTCTCTTTTTAGTTTTTTAAAGGAACCTCCATACTGTTCTCCATAGTGACTGTATCAATTTACATTCCCACCAATAGCGGAAGAGGGTTCCTTTTGTCCACACCCTCCCCAGAATTTGTTGTTTGTACATTATCTGATGATGCCGATTCTAACAGGTGTGAGGTCTTACCTCATTGTAGTTTTGATTTGCATTTCTCTAATAATTAGTGATGTTGAGCAGCTTCTCATGTGCGTCTTGGCCATCTCTGTGTCTTCTTTGAAGAAACGTCTCTTTAGATCTTCTGCCCATTTTTGTATTGGGTTGTTTGTTTTATTAATATTAAGCTGCATGAGCTGTTTATATATATTGGAGATTAAACCTTTGTCCATTGATTCGTTTGTGAACGTTTTCGCCCATTCTGAGGGTTGCCTTTTTCCATTCCCGTTTTTTTAACAAAGAAAGAAAGAAAGCAAAAGAAGCAGAACACTAATGTGCGTGAAATATGCCTCTTGAAACTGTCGTTTTGAAATATGGACGTCTTTTGAATTTTTTGGTCGATATATGACCCCAGGATTTGTTTTCAGGGCAGGTGTCATTTACAGGCCGGTAATGATTTGGAATATCCACTGACCATTAGCGCTGGGATTAAAGCTGCAGTTGTGAGAAACGGCCACAAGGTGGCAGCAGTTCTCCCTTACCAAATCTGGTTACTAGGGCAGCAGAGCCTCAATGGAAGTCGCGTTCTAGATTGGCATGTAGAACGGAATGTGCCAGGAGAAAGCCCCTCAAGTGTGTCTCACTACTTCTTGTTCTTGTTTTTAATTTAATCTTTTATTTTTTATTACAGCAAGTTTGAGTACAACGTTTAGCTTGTTGTAGGTGTGCAAGAGGTGGTTCTTTTACACATATACATATGTCTGTTCTTCCTGGGATCCTTTTCCCATGTACGTTATGACAGAATGTTGAGTAGTCTTCTCTTGGTACTCCGTAGGTCTTTGGTGATTATATACGTCTACTGTGTTGGTATATGTCTGTTAACCCCAATATCGTAATGAATTCAATCCTCACACCTTTCCTTTGGTGAACCATAAGTTTGTTTAATGAATCTGTGTTTGCCCTTCTCCGTGGAAATATCTGCCCTGGTATCAATTTATAGGTAACACCTATAAGTGATATGATACGATATGTGTCTTTCACTTTCTGACTTACTCCAAGTCACGTGATTACCTCGAGACTCATCTACGGTGCTGCGAATGGCATTGTGTCCTTTTTTTCCTTGGCAAATATTCTGTCTTAGCGAGGTCCATTTTCTGCAATGTGATTCCCTGAGGGCTGAGGATTAGCTGCCCTGGGCAGCCTGACCCTGCCGGCAAGCCCTCCCCAGGTGTGCCTGGGTTGAGGTCAATATAAACAGCACTCCAGGCAGCAATAGCCCCTGCAGCTGTGCCTGACTCCATATTCTCTGCCCCGTCAGCAGTCTCGGGGCTGTGCTGGTGGGAGGGTGGGAGGGTCCACGGCTTTGTGGGTGGCCCGGTGTGAGTGGGGCTCTGCTGGACTTTCGGCAGGAGTTGCCAGGCTGCCACCTGTAAAGGAGAGGATGTGTCACCCATAACTTCCACTGGAATATCTCTCCGGGCTGAGGTGAGGAAGGAAAAAAAGGAGTGGGGGCCGGGACAGGAGGGGTATCTCAGGCAGGGCAATGGAAAGCTTCCAGAAGAGCGCCCGTGGCCAGGACCATCCTGGCTGACCTGCAGGCACCAAGTTGGCCTGCGTGCCGTCGCTGGTGTGGCTCCACGGCCCTCCCTCTAGGCTTTCAAGCCCTTGTACATATTCAGGTGTTTCACCTGGGAAGGGTGGGAACAGTTCAGCAGCATCTGGCCTGGGGCTCAGCTCACGTTTACTCACAGAGGCCTGGGCACGGTCTCCCAGCTTTGCAATAAGGACGCTCCTTGCGTGGGCGGGTGGGGCTGCTGGCTGTATGGGAGATGATTCCCCACCTCTGACCAATTTCAGAATTGTTTACCACTGGAGCAAGTGCCTTGGTAGTGTTTTCCTCTGTATAACTGTTGGGTTCAGTATTTTTTTTTTCTTTTTTGGTTCAAGTTAGATTTTATTCCTCTTTTATGTATTTATAGATATAAGCATGGAAATAATTCATTGTTATATATACATCAGTGTGAATGGAAGAACTTTTTTTCTGTTTTATTTTTACATTTTATTTTTAAAAATTTTGAAATTTAATTTTGTTTATTTTTTTATACAGTAGGTTATTATTAGTTATCTATTTTATGCATATACATGTATACAGGTCAATCCCAATCTCCCAACTCATCCCACCACCACCACCCCATGGCTTCCCCCACTTTGTGTCCATACGTCTGTTCTCTACCTCTGTGTCTCTATTTCTGCCCTGCAAACCAGTTGATCTGTACCATTTTTCTAGGTTCCACATATAGGCATTAATATACAATATTTGTTTTTCTCTTTCTGACTTACTTCACTCTGCATGACAGTCTCTAGATCCATCAACTTCTCTACAAATGACCCAGTTTCATTCCTTTTTATGGCTGAGTAATATTCCATTTTATATATGTACCACATCTTTATCCATTCGTCTGTCTGTGGGCATTTAGGTTGCTTCCATTACCTGGCTATTGTAAATAGTGCTGCAATGAACATTGTGGTGAATGTGTCTTTGTGATTTATGGTTTTCTCTGGTTATATGCCCAGAAGTGGGATTGCTGGATCCTATGGTAATTCTCTTTTTAGTTTTTTAAAGGAACCTCCATACTGTTTTCCATAGTGACTGTATCAATTTACATTCCCACCAATAGCGGAAGAGGGTTCCTTTTGTCCACACCCTCCCCAGAATTTGTTGTTTGTACATTATCTGATGATGCCGATTCTAACAGGTGTGAGGTCTTACCTCATTGTAGTTTTGATTTGCATTTCTCTAATAATTAGTGATGTTGAGCAGCTTCTCATGTGCGTCTTGGCCATCTCTGTGTCTTCTTTGAAGAAACGTCTCTTTAGATCTTCTGCCCATTTTTGTATTGGGTTGTTTGTTTTATTAATATTAAGCTGCATGAGCTGTTTATATATATTGGAGATTAAACCTTTGTCCATTGATTCGTTTGTGAACGTTTTCGCCCATTCTGAGGGTTGCCTTTTTCCATTCCCGTTTTTTTAACAAAGAAAGAAAGAAAGCAAAAGAAGCAGAACACTAATGTGCGTGAAATATGCCTCTTGAAACTGTCGTTTTGAAATATGGACGTCTTTTGAATTTTTTGGTCGATATATGACCCCAGGATTTGTTTTCAGGGCAGGTGTCATTTACAGGCCGGTAATGATTTGGAATATCCACTGACCATTAGCGCTGGGATTAAAGCTGCAGTTGTGAGAAACGGCCACAAGGTGGCAGCAGTTCTCCCTTACCAAATCTGGTTACTAGGGCAGCAGAGCCTCAATGGAAGTCGCGTTCTAGATTGGCATGTAGAACGGAATGTGCCAGGAGAAAGCCCCTCAAGTGTGTCTCACTACTTCTTGTTCTTGTTTTTAATTTAATCTTTTATTTTTTATTACAGCAAGTTTGAGTACAACGTTTAGCTTGTTGTAGGTGTGCAAGAGGTGGTTCTTTTACACATATACATATGTCTGTTCTTCCTGGGATCCTTTTCCCATGTACGTTATGACAGAATGTTGAGTAGTCTTCTCTTGGTACTCCGTAGGTCTTTGGTGATTATATACGTCTACT
The DNA here is from genome assembly GCF_964165515.1 of Mesoplodon bidens. NCBI lineage: Eukaryota > Metazoa > Chordata > Mammalia > Artiodactyla > Ziphiidae > Mesoplodon > Mesoplodon bidens. The sequence goes on from NW_027672081.1 coordinate 924,087, forward strand.
GTGTTGGTATATGTCTGTTAACCCCAATATCGTAATGAATTCAATCCTCACACCTTTCCTTTGGTGAACCATAAGTTTGTTTAATGAATCTGTGATTGCCCTTCTCCGTGGAAATATCTGCCCTGGTATCAATTTATAGGTAACACCTATAAGTGATATGATACGATATGTGTCTTTCACTTTCTGACTTACTCCAAGTCACGTGATTACCTCGAGACTCATCTACGGTGCTGCAAATGGCATTGTGTCCTTTTTTTCCTTGGCGAATATTCTGTCTTAGCGAGGTCCATTTTCTGCAATGTGATTCCCTGAGGGCTGAGGATTAGCTGCCCTGGGCAGCCTGACCCTGCCGGCAAGCCCTCCCCAGGTGTGCCTGGGTTGAGGTCAATATAAACAGCACTCCAGGCAGCAATAGCCCCTGCAGCTGTGCCTGACTCCATATTCTCTGCCCCGTCAGCAGTCTCGGGGCTGTGCTGGTGGGAGGGTGGGAGGGTCCACGGCTTTGTGGGTGGCCCGGTGTGAGTGGGGCTCTGCTGGACTTTCGGCAGGAGTTGCCAGGCTGCCACCTGTAAAGGAGAGGATGTGTCACCCATAACTTCCACTGGAATATCTCTCCGGGCTGAGGTGAGGAAGGAAAAAAAGGAGTGGGGGCCGGGACAGGAGGGGTATCTCAGGCAGGGCAATGGAAAGCTTCCAGAAGAGCGCCCGTGGCCAGGACCATCCTGGCTGACCTGCAGGCACCAAGTTGGCCTGCGTGCCGTCGCTGGTGTGGCTCCACGGCCCTCCCTCTAGGCTTTCAAGCCCTTGTACATATTCAGGTGTTTCACCTGGGAAGGGTGGGAACAGTTCAGCAGCATCTGGCCTGGGGCTCAGCTCACGTTTACTCACAGAGGCCTGGGCACGGTCTCCCAGCTTTGCAATAAGGATGCTCCTTGCGTGGGCGGGTGGGGCTGCTGGCTGTATGGGAGATGATTCCCCACCTCTGACCAATTTCAGAATTGTTTACCACTGGAGCAAGTGCCTTGGTAGTGTTTTCGTCTGTATAACTGTTAGGTTCAGTTTTTTTTTTTTTCTTTTTTGGTTCAAGTTAGATTTTATTCCTCTTTTATGTATTTATAGATATAAGCATGGAAATAATTCATTGTTATATATACATCAGTGTGAATGGAAGAACTTTTTTTCTGTTTTATTTTTACATTTTATTTTTAAAAATTTTGAAATTTACTTTTGTTTATTTTTTTATACAGTAGGTTATTATTAGTTATCTATTTTATGCATATACATGTATACAGGTCAATCCCAATCTCCCAACTCATCCCACCACCACCACCCCATGGCTTCCCCCACTTTGTGTCCATACGTCTGTTCTCTACCTCTGTGTCTCTATTTCTGCCCTGCAAACCAGTTCATCTGTACCATTTTTCTAGGTTCCACATATAGGCATTAGTATACAATATTTGTTTTTCTCTTTCTGACTTACTTCACTCTGTATGACAGTCTCTAGATCCATCAACTTCTCTACAAAATACCCAGTTTCATTCCTTTTTATGGCTGAGTAATATTCCATTTTATATATGTACCACATCTTTATCCATTCGTCTGTCTGTGGGCATTTAGGTTGCTTCCATTACCTGGCTATTGTAAATAGTGCTGCAATGAACATTGTGGTGAATGTGTCTTTGTGATTTATGGTTTTCTCTGGGTATATGCCCAGAAGTGGGATTGCTGGATCCTATGGTAATTCTCTTTTTAGTTTTTTAAAGGAACCTCCATACTGTTCTCCATAGTGACTGTATCAATTTACATTCCCACCAATAGCGGAAGAGGGTTCCTTTTGTCCACACCCTCCCCAGAATTTGTTGTTTGTACATTATCTGATGATGCCGATTCTAACAGGTGTGAGGTCTTACCTCATTGTAGTTTTGATTTGCATTTCTCTAATAATTAGTGATGTTGAGCAGCTTCTCATGTGCGTCTTGGCCATCTCTGTGTCTTCTTTGAAGAAACGTCTCTTTAGATCTTCTGCCCATTTTTGTATTGGGTTGTTTGTTTTATTAATATTAAGCTGCATGAGCTGTTTATATATATTGGAGATTAAACCTTTGTCCATTGATTCGTTTGTGAACGTTTTCGCCCATTCTGAGGGTTGCCTTTTTCCATTCCCGTTTTTTTAACAAAGAAAGAAAGAAAGCAAAAGAAGCAGAACACTAATGTGCGTGAAATATGCCTCTTGAAACTGTCGTTTTGAAATATGGACGTCTTTTGAATTTTTTGGTCGATATATGACCCCAGGATTTGTTTTCAGGGCAGGTGTCATTTACAGGCCGGTAATGATTTGGAATATCCACTGACCATTAGCGCTGGGATTAAAGCTGCAGTTGTGAGAAACGGCCACAAGGTGGCAGCAGTTCTCCCTTACCAAATCTGGTTACTAGGGCAGCAGAGCCTCAATGGAAGTCGCGTTCTAGATTGGCATGTAGAACGGAATGTGCCAGGAGAAAGCCCCTCAAGTGTGTCTCACTACTTCTTGTTCTTGTTTTTAATTTAATCTTTTATTTTTTATTACAGCAAGTTTGAGTACAACGTTTAGCTTGTTGTAGGTGTGCAAGAGGTGGTTCTTTTACACATATACATATGTCTGTTCTTCCTGGGATCCTTTTCCCATGTACGTTATGACAGAATGTTGAGTAGTCTTCTCTTGGTACTCCGTAGGTCTTTGGTGATTATATACGTCTACTGTGTTGGTATATGTCTGTTAACCCCAATATCGTAATGAATTCAATCCTCACACCTTTCCTTTGGTGAACCATAAGTTTGTTTAATGAATCTGTGATTGCCCTTCTCCGTGGAAATATCTGCCCTGGTATCAATTTATAGGTAACACCTATAAGTGATATGATACGATATGTGTCTTTCACTTTCTGACTTACTCCAAGTCACGTGATTACCTCGAGACTCATCTACGGTGCTGCGAATGGCATTGTGTCCTTTTTTTCCTTGGCGAATATTCTGTCTTAGCGAGGTCCATTTTCTGCAATGTGATTCCCTGAGGGCTGAGGATTAGCTGCCCTGGGCAGCCTGACCCTGCCGGCAAGCCCTCCCCAGGTGTGCCTGGGTTGAGGTCAATATAAACAGCACTCCAGGCAGCAATAGCCCCTGCAGCTGTGCCTGACTCCATATTCTCTGCCCCGTCAGCAGTCTCGGGGCTGTGCTGGTGGGAGGGTGGGAGGGTCCACGGCTTTGTGGGTGGCCCGGTGTGAGTGGGGCTCTGCTGGACTTTCGGCAGGAGTTGCCAGGCTGCCACCTGTAAAGGAGAGGATGTGTCACCCATAACTTCCACTGGAATATCTCTCCGGGCTGAGGTGAGGAAGGAAAAAAAGGAGTGGGGGCCGGGACAGGAGGGGTATCTCAGGCAAGGCAATGGAAAGCTTCCAGAAGAGCGCCCGTGGCCTGGACCATCCTGGCTGACCTGCAGGCACCAAGTTGTCCTGCGTGCCGTCGCTGGTGTGGCTCCACGGCCCTCCCTCTAGGCTTTCAAGCCCTTGTACATATTCAGGTGTTTCACCTGGGAAGGGTGGGAACAGTTCAGCAGCATCTGGCCTGGGGCTCAGCTCACGTTTACTCACAGAGGCCTGGGCACGGTCTCCCAGCTTTGCAATAAGGACGCTCCTTGCGTGGGCGGGTGGGGCTGCTGGCTGTATGGGAGATGATTCCCCACCTCTGACCAATTTCAGAATTGTTTACCACTGGAGCAAGTGCCTTGGTAGTGTTTTCCTCTGTATAACTGTTAGGTTCAGTTTTTTTTTTTTCTTTTTTGGTTCAAGTTAGATTTTATTCCTCTTTTATGTATTTATAGATATAAGCATGGAAATAATTCATTGTTATATATACATCAGTGTGAATGGAAGAACTTTTTTTCTGTTTTATTTTTACATTTTATTTTTAAAAATTTTGAAATTTAATTTTGTTTATTTTTTTATACAGTAGGTTATTATTAGTTATCTATTTTATGCATATACATGTATACAGGTCAATCCCAATCTCCCAACTCATCCCACCACCACCACCCCAAGGCTTCCCCCACTTTGTGTCCATACGTCTGTTCTCTACCTCTGTGTCTCTATTTCTGCCCTGCAAACCAGTTCATCTGTACCATTTTTCTAGGTTCCACATATAGGCATTAATATACAATATTTGTTTTTCTCTTTCTGACTTACTTCACTCTGCATGACAGTCTCTAGATCCATCAACTTCTCTACAAATGACCCAGTTTCATTCCTTTTTATGGCTGAGTAATATTCCATTTTATATATGTACCACATCTTTATCCATTCGTCTGTCTGTGGGCATTTAGGTTGCTTCCATTACCTGGCTATTGTAAATAGTGCTGCAATGAATATTGTGGTGAATGTGTCTTTGTGATTTATGGTTTTCTCTGGGTATATGCCCAGAAGTGGGATTGCTGGATCCTATGGTAATTCTCTTTTTAGTTTTTTAAAGGAACCTCCATACTGTTCTCCATAGTGACTGTATCAATTTACATTCCCACCAATAGCGGAAGAGGGTTCCTTTTGTCCACACCCTCCCCAGAATTTGTTGTTTGTACATTATCTGATGATGCCGATTCTAACAGGTGTGAGGTCTTACCTCATTGTAGTTTTGATTTGCATTTCTCTAATAATTAGTGATGTTGAGCAGCTTCTCATGTGCGTCTTGGCCATCTCTGTGTCTTCTTTGAAGAAACGTCTCTTTAGATCTTCTGCCCATTTTTGTATTGGGTTGTTTGTTTTATTAATATTAAGCTGCATGAGCTGTTTATATATATTGGAGATTAAACCTTTGTCCATTGATTCGTTTGTGAACGTTTTCGCCCATTCTGAGGGTTGCCTTTTTCCATTCCCGTTTTTTTAACAAAGAAAGAAAGAAAGCAAAAGAAGCAGAACACTAATGTGCGTGAAATATGCCTCTTGAAACTGTCGTTTTGAAATATGGACGTCTTTTGAATTTTTTGGTCGATATATGACCCCAGGATTTGTTTTCAGGGCAGGTGTCATTTACAGGCCGGTAATGATTTGGAATATCCACTGACCATTAGCGCTGGGATTAAAGCTGCAGTTGTGAGAAACGGCCACAAGGTGGCAGCAGTTCTCCCTTACCAAATCTGGTTACTAGGGCAGCAGAGCCTCAATGGAAGTCGCGTTCTAGATTGGCATGTAGAACGGAATGTGCCAGGAGAAAGCCCCTCAAGTGTGTCTCACTACTTCTTGTTCTTGTTTTTAATTTAATCTTTTATTTTTTATTACAGCAAGTTTGAGTACAACGTTTAGCTTGTTGTAGGTGTGCAAGAGGTGGTTCTTTTACACATATACATATGTCTGTTCTTCCTGGGATCCTTTTCCCATGTACGTTATGACAGAATGTTGAGTAGTCTTCTCTTGGTACTCCGTAGGTCTTTGGTGATTATATACGTCTACTGTGTTTGTATATGTCTGTTAACCCCAATATCGTAATGAATTCAATCCTCACACCTTTCCTTTGGTGAACCATAAGTTTGTTTAATGAATCTGTGATTGCCCTTCTCCGTGGAAATATCTGCCCTGGTATCAATTTATAGGTAACACCTATAAGTGATATGATACGATATGTGTCTTTCACTTTCTGACTTACTCCAAGTCACGTGATTACCTCGAGACTCATCTACGGTGCTGCGAATGGCATTGTGTCCTTTTTTTCCTTGGCGAATATTCTGTCTTAGCGAGGTCCATTTTCTGCAATGTGATTCCCTGAGGGCTGAGGATTAGCTGCCCTGGGCAGCCTGACCCTGCCGGCAAGCCCTCCCCAGGTGTGCCTGGGTTGAGGTCAATATAAACAGCACTCCAGGCAGCAATAGCCCCTGCAGCTGTGCCTGACTCCATATTCTCTGCCCCGTCAGCAGTCTCGGGGCTGTGCTGGTGGGAGGGTGGGAGGGTCCACGGCTTTGTGGGTGGCCCGGTGTGAGTGGGGCTCTGCTGGACTTTCGGCAGGAGTTGCCAGGCTGCCACCTGTAAAGGAGAGGATGTGTCACCCATAACTTCCACTGGAATATCTCTCCGGGCTGAGGTGAGGAAGGAAAAAAAGGAGTGGGGGCCGGGACAGGAGGGGTATCTAAGGCAGGGCAAGGGAAAGCTTCCAGAAGAGCGCCCGTGGCCAGGACCATCCTGGCTGACCTGCAGGCACCAAGTTGGCCTGCGTGCCGTCGCTGGTGTGGCTCCACGGCCCTCCCTCTAGGCTTTCAAGCCCTTGTACATATTCAGGTGTTTCACCTGGGAAGGGTGGGAACAGTTCAGCAGCATCTGGCCTGGGGCTCAGCTCACGTTTACTCACAGAGGCCTGGGCACGGTCTCCCAGCTTTGCAATAAGGACGCTCCTTGCGTGGGCGGGTGGGGCTGCTGGCTGTATGGGAGATGATTCCCCACCTCTGACCAATTTCAGAATTGTTTACCACTGGAGCAAGTGCCTTGGTAGTGTTTTCCTCTGTATAACTGTTAGGTTCAGTTTTTTTTTTTTCTTTTTTGGTTCAAGTTAGATTTTATTCCTCTTTTATGTATTTATAGATATAAGCATGGAAATAATTCATTGTTATATATACATCAGTGTGAATGGAAGAACTTTTTTTCTGTTTTATTTTTACATTTTATTTTTAAAAATTTTGAAATTTAATTTTGTTTATTTTTTTATACAGTAGGTTATTATTAGTTATCTATTTTATGCATATACATGTATACAGGTCAATCCCAATCTCCCAACTCATCCCACCACCACCACCCCATGGCTTCCCCCACTTTGTGTCCATACGTCTGTTCTCTACCTCTGTGTCTCTATTTCTGCCCTGCAAACCAGTTCATCTGTACCATTTTTCTAGGTTCCACATATAGGCATTAATATACAATATTTGTTTTTCTCTTTCTGACTTACTTCACTCTGCATGACAGTCTCTAGATCCATCAACTTCTCTACAAATGACCCAGTTTCATTCCTTTTTATGGCTGAGTAATATTCCATTTTATATATGTACCACATCTTTATCCATTCGTCTGTCTGTGGGCATTTAGGTTGCTTCCATTACCTGGCTATTGTAAATAGTGCTGCAATGAATATTGTGGTGAATGTGTCTTTGTGATTTATGGTTTTCTCTGGGTATATGCCCAGAAGTGGGATTGCTGGATCCTATGGTAATTCTCTTTTTAGTTTTTTAAAGGAACCTCCATACTGTTCTCCATAGTGACTGTATCAATTTACATTCCCACCAATAGCGGAAGAGGGTTCCTTTTGTCCACACCCTCCCCAGAATTTGTTGTTTGTACATTATCTGATGATGCCGATTCTAACAGGTGTGAGGTCTTACCTCATTGTAGTTTTGATTTGCATTTCTCTAATAATTAGTGATGTTGAGCAGCTTCTCATGTGCGTCTTGGCCATCTCTGTGTCTTCTTTGAAGAAACGTCTCTTTAGATCTTCTGCCCATTTTTGTATTGGGTTGTTTGTTTTATTAATATTAAGCTGCATGAGCTGTTTATATATATTGGAGATTAAACCTTTGTCCATTGATTCGTTTGTGAACGTTTTCGCCCATTCTGAGGGTTGCCTTTTTCCATTCCCGTTTTTTTAACAAAGAAAGAAAGAAAGCAAAAGAAGCAGAACACTAATGTGCGTGAAATATGCCTCTTGAAACTGTCGTTTTGAAATATGGACGTCTTTTGAATTTTTTGGTCGATATATGACCCCAGGATTTGTTTTCAGGGCAGGTGTCATTTACAGGCCGGTAATGATTTGGAATATCCACTGACCATTAGCGCTGGGATTAAAGCTGCAGTTGTGAGAAACGGCCACAAGGTGGCAGCAGTTCTCCCTTACCAAATCTGGTTACTAGGGCAGCAGAGCCTCAATGGAAGTCGCGTTCTAGATTGGCATGTAGAACGGAATGTGCCAGGAGAAAGCCCCTCAAGTGTGTCTCACTACTTCTTGTTCTTGTTTTTAATTTAATCTTTTATTTTTTATTACAGCAAGTTTGAGTACAACGTTTAGCTTGTTGTAGGTGTGCAAGAGGTGGTTCTTTTACACATATACATATGTCTGTTCTTCCTGGGATCCTTTTCCCATGTACGTTATGACAGAATGTTGAGTAGTCTTCTCTTGGTACTCCGTAGGTCTTTGGTGATTATATACGTCTACTGTGTTTGTATATGTCTGTTAACCCCAATATCGTAATGAATTCAATCCTCACACCTTTCCTTTGGTGAACCATAATTTTGTTTAATGAATCTGTGATTGCCCTTCTCCGTGGAAATATCTGCCCTGGTATCAATTTATAGGTAACACCTATAAGTGATATGATACGATATGTGTCTTTCACTTTCTGACTTACTCCAAGTCACGTGATTACCTCGAGACTCATCTACGGTGCTGCGAATGGCATTGTGTCCTTTTTTTCCTTGGCGAATATTCTGTCTTAGCGAGGTCCATTTTCTGCAATGTGATTCCCTGAGGGCTGAGGATTAGCTGCCCTGGGCAGCCTGACCCTGCCGGCAAGCCCTCCCCAGGTGTGCCTGGGTTGAGGTCAATATAAACAGCACTCCAGGCAGCAATAGCCCCTGCAGCTGTGCCTGACTCCATATTCTCTGCCCCGTCAGCAGTCTCGGGGCTGTGCTGGTGGGAGGGTGGGAGGGTCCACGGCTTTGTGGGTGGCCCGGTGTGAGTGGGGCTCTGCTGGACTTTCGGCAGGAGTTGCCAGGCTGCCACCTGTAAAGGAGAGGATGTGTCACCCATAACTTCCACTGGAATATCTCTCCGGGCTGAGGTGAGGAAGGAAAAAAAGGAGTGGGGGCCGGGACAGGAGGGGTATCTCAGGCAGGGCAATGGAAAGCTTCCAGAAGAGCGCCCGTGGCCTGGACCATCCTGGCTGACCTGCAGGCACCAAGTTGGCCTGCGTGCCGTCGCTGGTGTGGCTCCACGGCCCTCCCTCTAGGCTTTCAAGCCCTTGTACATATTCAGGTGTTTCACCTGGGAAGGGTGGGAACAGTTCAGCAGCATCTGGCCTGGGGCTCAGCTCACGTTTACTCACAGAGGCCTGGGCACGGTCTCCCAGCTTTGCAATAAGGACGCTCCTTGCGTGGGCGGGTGGGGCTGCTGGCTGTATGGGAGATGATTCCCCACCTCTGACCAATTTCAGAATTGTTTACCACTGGAGCAAGTGCCTTGGTAGTGTTTTCCTCTGTATAACTGTTAGGTTCAGTTTTTTTTTTTTTCTTTTTTGGTTCAAGTTAGATTTTATTCCTCTTTTATGTATTTATAGATATAAGCATGGAAATAATTCATTGTTATATATACATCAGTGTGAATGGAAGAACTTTTTTTCTGTTTTATTTTTACATTTTATTTTTAAAAATTTTGAAATTTAATTTTGTTTATTTTTTTATACAGTAGGTTATTATTAGTTATCTATTTTATGCATATACATGTATACAGGTCAATCCCAATCTCCCAACTCATCCCACCACCACCACCCCATGGCTTCCCCCACTTTGTGTCCATACGTCTGTTCTCTACCTCTGTGTCTCTATTTCTGCCCTGCAAACCAGTTCATCTGTACCATTTTTCTAGGTTCCACATATAGGCATTAATATACAATATTTGTTTTTCTCTTTCTGACTTACTTCACTCTGCATGACAGTCTCTAGATCCATCAACTTCTCTACAAATGACCCAGTTTCATTCCTTTTTATGGCTGAGTAATATTCCATTTTATATATGTACCACATCTTTATCCATTCGTCTGTCTGTGGGCATTTAGGTTGCTTCCATTACCTGGCTATTGTAAATAGTGCTGCAATGAATATTGTGGTGAATGTGTCTTTGTGATTTATGGTTTTCTCTGGGTATATGCCCAGAAGTGGGATTGCTGGATCCTATGGTAATTCTCTTTTTAGTTTTTTAAAGGAACCTCCATACTGTTCTCCATAGTGACTGTATCAATTTACATTCCCACCAATAGCGGAAGAGGGTTCCTTTTGTCCACACCCTCCCCAGAATTTGTTGTTTGTACATTATCTGATGATGCCGATTCTAACAGGTGTGAGGTCTTACCTCATTGTAGTTTTGATTTGCATTTCTCTAATAATTAGTGATGTTGAGCAGCTTCTCATGTGCGTCTTGGCCATCTCTGTGTCTTCTTTGAAGAAACGTCTCTTTAGATCTTCTGCCCATTTTTGTATTGGTTTGTTTGTTTTATTAATATTAAGCTGCATGAGCTGTTTATATATATTGGAGATTAAACCTTTGTCCATTGATTCGTTTGTGAACGTTTCCGCCCATTCTGAGGGTTGCCTTTTTCCATTCCCGTTTTTTTAACAAAGAAAGAAAGAAAGCAAAAGAAGCAGAACACTAATGTGCGTGAAATATGCCTCTTGAAACTGTCGTTTTGGAATATGGACGTCTTTTGAATTTTTTGGTCGATATATGACCCCAGGATTTGTTTTCAGGGCAGGTGTCATTTACAGGCCTGTAATGATTTGGAATATCCACTGACCATTAGCGCTGGGATTAAAGCTGCAGTTGTTAGAAACGGCCACAAGGTGGCAGCAGTTCTCCCTTACCAAATCTGGTTACTAGGGCAGCAGAGCCTCAATGGAAGTCGCGTTCTAGATTGGAATGTAGAACGGAATGTGTCAGGAGAAAGCCCCTCAAGTGTGTCTCACTACTTCTTGTTCTTGTTTTTAATTTAATTTTTTTTATTTTTTATTACAGCAAGTTTGAGTACAACGTTTAGCTTGTTGTAGGTGTGCAAGAGGTGGTTCTTTTACACATATACATATGTCTGTTCTTCCTGGGATCCTTTTCCCATGTACGTTATGACAGAATGTTGAGTAGTCTTCTCTTGGTACTCCGTAGGTCTTTGGTGATTATATACGTCTACTGTGTTGGTATATGTCTGTTAACCCTAATATCGTAATGAATTCAATCCTCACACCTTTCCTTTGGTGAACCATAAGTTTGTTTAATGAATCTGTGATTGCCATTCTCCGTGGAAATATCTGCCCTGGTATCAATTTATAGGTAACACCTATAAGTGATATGATACGATATGTGTCTTTCACTTTCTGACTTACTCCAAGTCACGTGATTACCTCGAGACTCATCTACGGTGCTGCGAATGGCATTGTGTCCTTTTTTTCCTTGGCGAATATTCTGTCTTAGCGAGGTCCATTTTCTGCAATGTGATTCCCTGAGGGCTGAGGATTAGCTGCCCTGGGCAGCCTGACCCTGCCGGCAAGCCCTCCCCAGGTGTGCCTGGGTTGAGGTCAATATAAACAGCACTCCAGGCAGCAATAGCCCCTGCAGCTGTGCCTGACTCCATATTCTCTGCCCCGTCAGCAGTCTCGGGGCTGTGCTGGTGGGAGGGTGGGAGGGTCCACGGCTTTGTGGGTGGCCCGGTGTGAGTGGGGCTCTGCTGGACTTTCGGCAGGAGTTGCCAGGCTGCCACCTGTAAAGGAGAGGATGTGTCACCCATAACTTCCACTGGAATATCTCTCCGGGCTGAGGTGAGGAAGGAAAAAAAGGAGTGGGGGCCGGGACAGGAGGGGTATCTCAGGCAGGGCAATGGAAAGCTTCCAGAAGAGCGCCCGTGGCCAGGACCATCCTGGCTGACCTGCAGGCACCAAGTTGGCCTGCGTGCCGTCGCTGGTGTGGCTCCACGGCCCTCCCTCTAGGCTTTCAAGCCCTTGTACATATTCAGGTGTTTCACCTGGGAAGGGTGGGAACAGTTCAGCAGCATCTGGCCTGGGGCTCAGCTCACGTTTACTCACAGAGGCCTGGGCACAGTCTCCCAGCTTTGCAATAAGGACGCTCCTTGCGTGGGCGGGTGGGGCTGCTGGCTGTATGGGAGATGATTCCCCACCTCTGACCAATTTCAGAATTGTTTACCACTGGAGCAAGTGCCTTGGTAGTGTTTTCCTCTGTATAACTGTTAGGTTCAGTTTTTTTTTTTTTCTTTTTTGGTTCAAGTTAGATTTTATTCCTCTTTTATGTATTTATAGATATAAGCATGGAAATAATTCATTGTTATATATACATCAGTGTGAATGGAAGAACATTTTTTCTGTTTTATTTTTACATTTTATTTTTAAAAATTTTGAAAGTTAATTTTGTTTATTTTTATATACAGTAGGTTATTATTAGTTATCTATTTTATGCATATACATGTATACAGGTCAATCCCAATCTCCCAACTCATCCCACCACCACCACCCCATGGCTTCCCCCACTTTGTGTCCATACGTCTGTTCTCTACCTCTGTGTCTCTATTTCTGCCCTGCAAACCAGTTCATCTGTACCATTTTTCTAGGTTCCACATATAGGCATTAATATACAATATTTGTTTTTCTCTTTCTGACTTACTTCACTCTGCATGACAGTCTCTAGATCCATCAACTTCTCTACAAATGACCCAGATTCATTCCTTTTTATGGCTGAGTAATATTCCATTTTATATATGTACCACATCTTTATCCATTCGTCTGTCTGTGGGCATTTAGGTTGCTTCCATTACCTGGCTATTGTAAATAGTGCTGCAATGAATATTGTGGTGAATGTGTCTTTGTGATTTATGGTTTTCTCTGGGTATATGCCCAGAAGTGGGATTGCTGGATCCTATGGTAATTCTCTTTTTAGTTTTTTAAAGGAACCTCCATACTGTTCTCCATAGTGACTGTATCAATTTACATTCCCACCAATAGCGGAAGAGGGTTCCTTTTGTCCACACCCTCCCCAGAATTTGTTGTTTGTACATTATCTGATGATGCCGATTCTAACAGGTGTGAGGTCTTACCTCATTGTAGTTTTGATTTGCATTTCTCTAATAATTAGTGATGTTGAGCAGCTTCTCATGTGCGTCTTGGCCATCTCTGTGTCTTCTTTGAAGAAACGTCTCTTTAGATCTTCTGCCCATTTTTGTATTGGTTTGTTTGTTTTATTAATATTAAGCTGCATGAGCTGTTTATATATATTGGAGATTAAACCTTTGTCCATTGATTCGTTTGTGAACGTTTTCGCCCATTCTGAGGGTTGCCTTTTTCCATTCCCGTTTTTTTAACAAAGAAAGAAAGAAAGCAAAAGAAGCAGAACACTAATGTGCGTGAAATATGCCTCTTGAAACTGTCGTTTTGGAATATGGACGTCTTTTGAATTTTTTGGTCGATATATGACCCCAGGATTTGTTTTCAGGGCAGGTGTCATTTACAGGCCTGTAATGATTTGGAATATCCACTGACCATTAGCGCTGGGATTAAAGCTGCAGTTGTGAGAAACGGCCACAAGGTGGCAGCAGTTCTCCCTTACCAAATCTGGTTACTAGGGCAGCAGAGCCTCAATGGAAGTCGCGTTCTAGATTGGAATGTAGAACGGAATGTGTCAGGAGAAAGCCCCTCAAGTGTGTCTCACTACTTCTTGTTCTTGTTTTTAATTTAATTTTTTTTATTTTTTATTACAGCAAGTTTGAGTACAACGTTTAGCTTGTTGTAGGTGTGCAAGAGGTGGTTCTTTTACACATATACATATGTCTGTTCTTCCTGGGATCCTTTTCCCATGTACGTTATGACAGAATGTTGAGTAGTCTTCTCTTGGTACTCCGTAGGTCTTTGGTGATTATATACGTCTACTGTGTTGGTATATGTCTGTTAACCCCAATATCGTAATGAATTCAATCCTCACACCTTTCCTTTGGTGAACCATAAGTTTGTTTAATGAATCTGTGATTGCCCTTCTCCGTGGAAATATCTGCCCTGGTATCAATTTATAGGTAACACCTATAAGTGATATGATACGATATGTGTCTTTCACTTTCTGACTTACTCCAAGTCACGTGATTACCTCGAGACTCATCTACGGTGCTGCAAATGGCATTGTGTCCTTTTTTTCCTTGGCGAATATTCTGTCTTAGCGAGGTCCATTTTCTGCAATGTGATTCCCTGAGGGCTGAGGATTAGCTGCCCTGGGCAGCCTGACCCTGCCGGCAAGCCCTCCCCAGGTGTGCCTGGGTTGAGGTCAATATAAACAGCACTCCAGGCAGCAATAGCCCCTGCAGCTGTGCCTGACTCCATATTCTCTGCCCCGTCAGCAGTCTCGGGGCTGTGCTGGTGGGAGGGTGGGAGGGTCCACGGCTTTGTGGGTGGCCCGGTGTGAGTGGGGCTCTGCTGGACTTTCGGCAGGAGTTGCCAGGCTGCCACCTGTAAAGGAGAGGATGTGTCACCCATAACTTCCACTGGAATATCTCTCCGGGCTGAGGTGAGGAAGGAAAAAAAGGAGTGGGGGCCGGGACAGGAGGGGTATCTCAGGCAGGGCAATGGAAAGCTTCCAGAAGAGCGCCCGTGGCCAGGACCATCCTGGCTGACCTGCAGGCACCAAGTTGTCCTGCATGCCGTCGCTGGTGTGGCTCCACGGCCCTCCCTCTAGGCTTTCAAGCCCTTGTACATATTCAGGTGTTTCACCTGGGAAGGGTGGGAACAGTTCAGCAGCATCTGGCCTGGGGCTCAGCTCACGTTTACTCACAGAGGCCTGGGCACGGTCTCCCAGCTTTGCAATAAGGACGCTCCTTGCGTGGGCGGGTGGGGCTGCTGGCTGTATGGGAGATGATTCCCCACCTCTGACCAATTTCAGAATTGTTTACCACTGGAGCAAGTGCCTTGGTAGTGTTTTCCTCTGTATAACTGTTAGGTTCAGTTTTTTTTTTTTCTTTTTTGGTTCAAGTTAGATTTTATTCCTCTTTTATGTATTTATAGATATAAGCATGGAAATAATTCATTGTTATATATACATCAGTGTGAATGGAAGAACTTTTTTTCTGTTTTATTTTTACATTTTATTTTTAAAAATTTTGAAATTTAATTTTGTTTATTTTTTTATACAGTAGGTTATTATTAGTTATCTATTTTATGCATATACATGTATATAGGTCAATCCCAATCTCCCAACTCATCCCATCACCACCACCCCATGGCTTCCCCCACTTTGTGGAACCTCCATACTGTTCTCCATAGTGACTGTATCAATTTACATTCCCACCAATAGCGGAAGAGGGTTCCTTTTGTCCACACCCTCCCCAGAATTTGTTGTTTGTACATTATCTGATGATGCCGATTCTAACAGGTGTGAGGTCTTACCTCATTGTAGTTTTGATTTGCATTTCTCTAATAATTAGTGATGTTGAGCAGCTTCTCATGTGCGTCTTGGCCATCTCTGTGACTTCTTTGAAGAAACGTCTCTTTAGATCTTCTGCCCATTTTTGTATTGGGTTGTTTGTTTTATTAATATTAAGCTGCATGAGCTGTCTATATATATTGGAGATTAAACCTTTGTCCATTGATTCGTTTGTGAACGTTTTCGCCCATTCTGAGGGTTGCCTTTTTCCATTCCCGTTTTTTTAACAAAGAAAGAAAGAAAGCCAAAGAAGCAGAACACTAATGTGCGTGAAATATGCCTCTTGAAACTGTCGTTTTGAAATATGGACGTCTTTTGAATTTTTTGGTCGATATATGACCCCAGGATTTGTTTTCAGGGCAGGTGTCATTTACAGGCCGGTAATGATTTGGAATATCCACTGACCATTAGCGCTGGGATTAAAGCTGCAGTTGTGAGAAACGGCCACAAGGTGGCAGCAGTTCTCCCTTACCAAATCTGGTTACTAGGGCAGCAGAGCCTCAATGAAAGTCGCGTTCTAGATTGGAATGTAGAACGGAATGTGCCAGGAGAAAGCCCCTCAAGTGTGTCTCACTACTTCTTGTTCTTGTTTTTAATTTAATCTTCTATTTTTTATTACAGCAAGTTTGAGTACAACGTTTAGCTTGTTGTAGGTGTGCAAGAGGTGGTTCTTTTACACATATACATATGTCTGTTCTTCCTGGGATCCTTTTCCCATGTACGTTATGACAGAATGTTGAGTAGTCTTCTCTTGGTACTCCGTAGGTCTTTGGTGATTATATACGTCTACTGTGTTTGTATATGTCTGTTAACCCCAATATCGTAATGAATTCAATCCTCACACCTTTCCTTTGGTGAACCATAAGTTTCTTTAATGAATCTGTGATTGCCCTTCTCCGTGGAAATATCTGCCCTGGTATCAATTTATAGGTAACACCTATAAGTGATATGATACGATATGTGTCTTTCACTTTCTGACTTACTCCAAGTCACGTGATTACCTCGAGACTCATCTACGGTGCTGCAAATGGCATTGTGTCCTTTTTTTCCTTGGCGAATATTCTGTCTTAGCGAGGTCCATTTTCTGCAATGTGATTCCCTGAGGGCTGAGGATTAGCTGCCCTGGGCAGCCTGACCCTGCCGGCAAGCCCTCCCCAGGTGTGCCTGGGTTGAGGTCAATATAAACAGCACTCCAGGCAGCAATAGCCCCTGCAGCTGTGCCTGACTCCATATTCTCTGCCCCGTCAGCAGTCTCCGGGCTGTGCTGGTGGGAGGGTGGGAGGGTCCACGGCTTTGTGGGTGGCCCGGTGTGAGTGGGGCTCTGCTGGACTTTCAGCAGGAGTTGCCAGGCTGCCACCTGTAAAGAAGAGGATGTGTCACCCATAACTTCCACTGGAATATCTCTCCGGGCTGAAGTGAGGAAGGAAAAAAAGGAGTGGGGGCCGGGACAGGAGGGGTATCTCACGCAGGGCAATGGAAAGCTTCCAGAAGAGCGCCCGTGGCCAGGACCATCCTGGCTGACCTGCAGGCACCAAGTTGGCCTGCGTGCCGTCGCTGGTGTGGCTCCACGGCCCTCCCTCTAGGCTTTCAAGCCCTTGTACATATTCAGGTGTTTCACCTGGGAAGGGTGGGAACAGTTCAGCAGCATCTGGCCTGGGGCTCAGCTCACGTTTACTCACAGAGGCCTGGGCACGGTCTCCCAGCTTTGCAATAAGGACGCTCCTTGCGTGGGCGGGTGGGGCTGCTGGCTGTATGGGAGATGATTCCCCACCTCTGACCAATTTCAGAATTCTTTACCACTGGAGCATGTGCCTTGGTAGTGTTTTCCTCTGTATAACTCTTAGGTTCAGTTTTTTTTTTTTCTTTTTTGGTTCAAGTTAGATTTTATTCCTCTTTTATGTATTTATAGATATAAGCATGGAAATAATTCATTGTTATATATACATCAGTGTGAATGGAAGAACTTTTTTTCTGTTTTATTTTTACATTTTATTTTTAAAAATTTTGAAATTTAATTTTGTTTATTTTTTTATACAGTAGGTTATTATTAGTTATCTATTTTATGCATATACATGTATACAGGTCAATCCCAATCTCCCAACTCATCCCACCACCACCACCCCATGGCTTCCCCCACTTTGTGTCCATACGTCTGTTCTCTATCTCTGTGTCTCTATTTCTGCCCTGCAAACCAGTTCATCTGTACCATTTTTCTAGGTTCCACATATAGGCATTAATATACAATATTTGTTTTTCTCTTTCTGACTTACTTCACTCTGTATGACAGTCTCCAGATCCATCAACTTCTCTACAAATGACCCAGTTTCATTCCTTTTTATGGCTGAGTAATATTCCATTTTATATATGTACCACATCTTTATCCATTCGTCTGTCTGTGGGCATTTAGGTTGCTTCCATTACCTGGCTATTGTAAATAGTGCTGCAATGAACATTGTGGTGAATGTGTCTTTGTGATTTATGGTTTTCTCTGGGTATATGCCCAGAAGTGGGATTGCTGGATCCTATGGTAATTCTCTTTTTAGTTTTTTAAAGGAACCTCCATACTGTTCTCCATAGTGACTGTATCAATTGACATTCCCACCAATAGCGGAAGAGGGTTCCTTTTGTCCACACCCTCCCCAGAATTTGTTGTTTGTACATTATCTGATGATGCCGATTCTAACAGGTGTGAGGTCTTACCTCATTGTAGTTTTGATTTGCATTTCTCTAATAATTAGTGATGTTGAGCAGCTTCTCATGTGCGTCTTGGCCATCTCTGTGTCTTCTTTGAAGAAACGTCTATTTAGATCTTCTGCCCATTTTTGTATTGGGTTGTTTGTTTTATTAATATTAAGCTGCATGAGCTGTTTATATATATTGGAGATTAAACCTTTGTCCATTGATTCGTTTGTGAACGTTTTCGCCCATTCTGAGGGTTGCCTTTTTCCATTCCCGTTTTTTTAACAAAGAAAGAAAGAAAGCCAAAGAAGCAGAACACTAATGTGCGTGAAATATGCCTCTTGAAACTGTCGTTTTGAAATATGGACGTCTTTTGAATTTTTTGGTCGATATATGACCCCAGGGTTTGTTTTCAGGGCAGGTGTCATTTACAGGCCGGTAATGATTTGGAATATCCACTGACCATTAGCGCTGGGATTAAAGCTGCAGTTGTGAGAAACGGCCACAAGGTGGCAGCAGTTCTCCCTTACCAAATCTGGTTACTAGGGCAGCAGAGACTCAATGGAAGTCGCGTTCTAGATTGGAATGTAGAACGGAATGTGCCAGGAGAAAGCCCCTCAAGTGTGTCTCACTACTTCTTGTTCTTGTTTTTAATTTAATCTTTTATTTTTTATTACAGCAAGTTTGAGTACAACGTTTAGCTTGTTGTAGGTGTGCAAGAGGTGGTTCTTTTACACATATACATATGTCTGTTCTTCCTGGGATCCTTTTCCCATGTACGTTATGACAGAATGTTGAGTAGTCTTCTCTTGGTACTCCGTAGGTCTTTGGTGATTATATACGTCTACTGTGTTTGTATATGTCTGTTAACCCCAATATCGTAATGAATTCAATCCTCACACCTTTCCTTTGGTGAACCATAAGTTTCTTTAATGAATCTGTGATTGCCCTTCTCCGTGGAAATATCTGCCCTGGTATCAATTTATAGGTAACACCTATAAGTGATATGATACGATATGTGTCTTTCACTTTCTGACTTACTCCAAGTCACGTGATTACCTCGAGACTCATCTACGGTGCTGCAAATGGCATTGTGTCCTTTTTTTCCTTGGCGAATATTCTGTCTTAGCGAGGTCCATTTTCTGCAATGTGATTCCCTGAGGGCTGAGGATTAGCTGCCCTGGGCAGCCTGACCCTGCCGGCAAGCCCTCCCCAGGTGTGCCTGGGTTGAGGTCAATATAAACAGCACTCCAGGCAGCAATAGCCCCTGCAGCTGTGCCTGACTCCATATTCTCTGCCCCGTCAGCAGTCTCGGGGCTGTGCTGGTGGGAGGGTGGGAGGGTCCACGGCTTTGTGTGTGGCCCGGTGTGAGTGGGGCTCTGCTGGACTTTCGGCAGGAGTTGCCAGGCTGCCACCTGTAAAGAAGAGGATGTGTCACCCATAACTTCCACTGGAATATCTCTCCGGGCTGAGGTGAGGAAGGAAAAAAAGGAGTGGGGGCCGGGACAGGAGGGGTATCTCAGGCAGGGCAATGGAAAGCTTCCAGAAGAGCGCCCGTGGCCAGGACCATCCTGGCTGACCTGCAGGCACCAAGTTGGCCTGCGTGCCGTCGCTGGTGTGGCTCCACGGCCCTCCCTTGAGGCTTTCAAGCCCTTGTACATATTCAGGTGTTTCACCTGGGAAGGGTGGGAACAGTTCAGCAGCATCTGGCCTGGGGCTCAGCTCACGTTTACTCACAGAGGCCTGGGCACGGTCTCCCAGCTTTGCAATAAGGACGCTCCTTGCGTGGGCGGGTGGGGCTGCTGGCTGTATGGGAGATGATTCCCCACCTCTGACCAATTTCAGAATTGTTTACCACTGGAGCAAGTGCCTTGGTAGTGTTTTCCTCTGTATAACTGTTAGGTTCAGTTTTTTTTTTTTTTTCTTTTTTGGTTCAAGTTAGATTTTATTCCTCTTTTATGTATTTATAGATATAAGCATGGAAATAATTCATTGTTATATATACATCAGTGTGAATGGAAGAACTTTTTTTCTGTTTTATTTTTACAATTTATTTTTAAAAAATTTGAAATTTAATTTTGTTTATTTTTTTATACAGTAGGTTATTATTAGTTATCTATTTTATGCATAAACATGTATACAGGTCAATCCCAATCTCCCAACTCATCCCACCACCACCACCCCATGGCTTCCCCCACTTTGTGTCCATACGTTAGTTCTCTACCTCTGTGTCTCTATTTCTGTCCTGCAAACCAGTTCATCTGTACCATTTTTCTAGGTTCCACATATAGGCATTAATAAACAATATTTGTTTTTCTCTTTCTGACTTACTTCACTCTGCATGACAGTCTCTAGATCCATCAACTTCTCTACAAATGACCGTTTCATTCCTTTTTATTGCTGAGTAATATTCCATTTTATATATGTACAACATCTTTATCCATTCGTCTGTCTGTGGCCATTTAGGTTGCTTCCATTACCTGGCTATTGTAAATAGTGCTGCAATGAACATTGTGGGGAATGTGTCTTTGTGATTTATGGTTTTCTCTGGGTATATGCCCAGAAGTGGGATTGCTGGATCTTATGGTAATTCTCTTTTTAGTTTTTTAAAGGAACCTCCATACTGTTCTCCATAGTGACTGTATCAATTTACATTCCCACCAATAGCGGAAGAGGGTTCCTTTTGTCCACACCCTCCCCAGAATTTGTTGTTTGTAGATTATCTGATGATGCCGATTCTAACAGGTGTGAGGTCTTACCTCATTGTAGTTTTGATTTACATTTCTCTAATAATTAGTGATGTTTAGCAGCTTTTCATGTGCGTCTTGGCCATCTCTGTGTCTTCTTTGAAGAAACGTCTCTTTATATCTTCTGCCCATTTTTGTATTGGGTTGTTTGTTTTATTAATATTAAGCTGCATGAGCTGTTTATATATATTGGAGATTAAACCTTTGTCCATTGATTCGTTTGTGAACGTTTTCGCCCATTCTGAGGGTTGCCTTTTTCCATTCCCGTATTTTTAACAAAGAAAGAAAGAAAGCAAAAGAAGCAGAACACTAATGTGCGTGAAATATGCCTCTTGAAACTGTCGTTTTGAAATATGGACGTCTTTTGAATTTTTTGGTCGATATATGACCCCAGGATTTCATTTCAGGGCAGGTGTCATTTACAGGCCGGTAATGATTTGGAATATCCACTGACCATTAGCGCTGGGATTAAAGCTGCAGTTGTGTGAAACGGCCACAAGGTGGCAGCAGTTCTCCCTTACCAAATCTGGTTACTAGGGCAGCAGAGCCTCAATGGAAGTCGCGTTCTAGATTGGAATGTAGAACGGAATGTGCCAGGAGAAAGCCCCTCAAGTGTGTCTCACTACTTTTTGTTCTTGTTTTTAATTTAATTTTTAATTTTTTATTACAGCAAGTTTGAGTACAACGTTTAGCTTGTTGTAGGTGTGCAAGAGGAGGTTCTTTTACACATATACATATGTCTGTTCTTCCTGGGATCCTTTTCCCATGTACGTTATGACAGAATGTTGAGTAGTCTTCTCTTGGTACTCCGTAGGTCTTTGGTGATTATATACGTCTACTGTGTTTGTATATGTCTGTTAACCCCAATATCGTAATGAATTCAATCCTCACACTTTTCCTTTGGTGAACCATAAGTTTGTTTAATGAATCTGTGATTGCCCTTCTCCGTGGAAATATCTGCCCTGGTATCAATTTATAGGTAACACCTATAAGTGATATGATATGATATGTGTCTTTCACTTTCTGACTTACTCCAAGTCACGTGATTACCTCGAGACTCATCTACGGTGCTGCAAATGGCATTGTGTCCTCTTTTTCCTTGGCCAATATTCTGTCTTAGCGAGGTCCATTTTCTGCAATGTGATTCTCTGAGGGCTGAGGATTAGCTGACCTGGGCAGACTGACCCTGCCGACAAGCCCTCCCCAGGTGTGCCTGGGTTGAGGTCAATATAAACAGCACTCCAGGCAGCAATAGCCCCTCAGCTGTGCCTGACTCCATATTCTCTGCACCATCAGCAGTCTCTGGGCTGTGCTGGTGGGAGGGTGTGAGGGTCCACGGCATTGTGGTTGGTCCGGTGTGATGGGGCTCTGCTGGATTTTCAGCAGGAGTTGCCAGGATGCCACCTGTAAAGAAGAGGATGTGTCACCCATAACTTCCACTGGAATATCTCTCCGGGCTGAGGTGAGGAAGGAAAGAAAGGAGTGGGGGCCGGGACAGGAGGGGTATCTCAGGCAGGGCAATGGAAAGCTTCCAGAAGAGCGCCCATGGCCAGGACCATCCTGGCTGACCTGCAGGCACAAAGTTGGCCTGCGTGCTGTCGCTGGTGTGCCTCCACGGCCCTTCCTCTAGGCTTTCAAGCCCTTGTACATATTCAGGTGTTTCACCTGGGAATGGTGGGAACAGTTCAGCAGCAGCTGGCCTGCGGCTCAGCTCACGTTTACTCACAGAGGCCTCGGCACGGTCCCCCAGCTTTGCAATAAGGACGCTCCTTGCGTGGGCGGGCGGGGCTGCTGGCTGTATGGGAGATGATTCCCCACCTCTGACCAATTTCAGAATTGTTTACCACTGGAGCAAGTGCCTTGGTAGTGCTTTCCTCTGTATAACTGTTAGGTTCAGTTTTTTTTTTTCTTTTTTGGTTCAAGTTAGATTTTATTCCTCTTTTTTGTATTTATGGATATAAGCATGGAAATAATTCATTCTTATAAATACATCAGTGTGAATGGAAGAACATTTTTTTCTGTATTATTTTTACATTTTATTTTTAAAAAATTTGAAATTTAATTTTATTTATTTTTTTATACAGTAGGTTATTATTAGTTATCTATTTTATGCATAAACATGTATACAGGTCAATCCCAATCTCCTAACTCATCCCACCACCACCACCCCATGGCTTCCCCCACTTTGTGTCCATACGTTTGTTCTCTACCTCTGTGTCTCTATTTCTGCCCTGCAAACCAGTTCATCTGTACCATTTTTCTAGGTTCCACATATAGCCCTTAATATACAATATTTGTTTTTCTCTTTCTGACTTACTTCACTCTGCATGACAGTCTCTAGATCCTTCAACTTCTCTACAAATGACCCAGTTTCATTCCTTTTTATGGCTGAGTAATATTCCATTTTATATATGTACCACATCTTTATCCATTCCTCTGTCTGTGGCCATTTAGGTTGCTTCCATTACCTGGCTATTGTAAATAGTGCTGCAATGAACATTGTGGTGAATGTGTCTTTGTGATTTATGGTTTTCTCTGGGTATATGCCCAGAAGTGGGATTGCTGGATCCTATGGTAATTCTCTTTTTAGTTTTTTAAAGGAACCTCCATACTGTTCTCCATAGTGACTGTATCAATTGACATTCCCACCAATAGCGGAAGAGGGTTCCTTTTGTCCACACCCTCCCCAGAATTTGTTGTTTGTACATTATCTGATGATGCCGATTCTAACAGGTGTGAGGTCTTACCTCATTGTAGTTTTGATTTGCATTTCTCTAATAATTAGTGATGTTGAGCAGCTTCTCATGTGCGTCTTGGCCATCTCTGTGTCTTCTTTGAAGAAACGTCTATTTAGATCTTCTGCCCATTTTTGTATTGGGTTGTTTGTTTTATTAATATTAAGCTGCATGAGCTGTTTATATATATTGGAGATTAAACCTTTGTCCATTGATTCGTTTGTGAACGTTTTCGCCCATTCTGAGGGTTGCCTTTTTCCATTCCCGTTTTTTTAACAAAGAAAGAAAGAAAGCCAAAGAAGCAGAACACTAATGTGCGTGAAATATGCCTCTTGAAACTGTCGTTTTGAAATATGGACGTCTTTTGAATTTTTTGGTCGATATATGACCCCAGGGTTTGTTTTCAGGGCAGGTGTCATTTACAGGCCGGTAATGATTTGGAATATCCACTGACCATTAGCGCTGGGATTAAAGCTGCAGTTGTGAGAAACGGCCACAAGGTGGCAGCAGTTCTCCCTTACCAAATCTGGTTACTAGGGCAGCAGAGCCTCAATGGAAGTCGCGTTCTAGATTGGAATGTAGAAGGGAATGTGCCAGGAGAAAGCCCCTCAAGTGTGTCTCACTACTTCTTGTTCTTGTTTTTAATTTAATCTTTTATTTTTTATTACAGCAAGTTTGAGTACAACGTTTAGCTTGTTATAGGTGTGCAAGTGGTGGTTCTTTTACACATATACATATGTCTGTTCTTCCTGGGATCCTTTTCCCATGTACGTTATGACAGAATGTTGAGTAGTCTTCTCTTGGTACTCCGTAGGTCTTTGGTGATTATATACGTCTACTGTGTTTGTATATGTCTGTTAACCCCAATATCGTAATGAATTCAATCCTCACACCTTTCCTTTGGTGAACCATAAGTTTCTTTAATGAATCTGTGATTGCCCTTCTCCGTGGAAATATCTGCCCTGGTATCAATTTATAGGTAACACCTATAAGTGATATGATACGATATGTGTCTTTCACTTTCTGACTTACTCCAAGTCACGTGATTACCTCGAGACTCATCTACGGTGCTGCAAATGGCATTGTGTCCTTTTTTTCCTTGGCGAATATTCTGTCTTAGCGAGGTCCATTTTCTGCAATGTGATTCCCTGAGGGCTGAGGATTAGCTGCCCTGGGCAGCCTGACCCTGCCGGCAAGACCTCCCCAGGTGTGCCTGGGTTGAGGTCAATATAAACAGCACTCCAGGCAGCAATAGCCCCTGCAGCTGTGCCTGACTCCATATTCTCTGCCCCGTCAGCAGTCTCGGGGCTGTGCTGGTGGGAAGGTGGGAGGGTCCACGGCTTTGTGTGTGGCCCGGTGTGAGTGGGGCTCTGCTGGACTTTCGGCAGGAGTTGCCAGGCTGCCACCTGTAAAGAAGAGGATGTGTCACCCATAACTTCCACTGGAATATCTCTCCGGGCTGAGGTGAGGAAGGAAAAAAAGGAGTGGGGGCCGGGACAGGAGGGGTATCTCAGGCAGGGCAATGGAAAGCTTCCAGAAGAGCGCCCGTGGCCAGGACCATCCTGGCTGACCAGCAGGCACCAAGTTGGCCTGCGTGCCGTCGCTGGTGTGGCTCCACGGCCCTCCCTCTAGGCTTTCAAGCCCTTGTACATATTCAGGTGTTTCACCTGGGAAGGGTGGGAACAGTTCAGCAGCATCTGGCCTGGGGCTCAGCTCACGTTTACTCACAGAGGCCTGGGCACGGTCTCCCAGCTTTGCAATAAGGACGCTCCTTGCGTGGGCGGGTGGGGCTGCTGGCTGTATGGGAGATGATTCCCCACCTCTGACCAATTTCAGAATTGTTTACCACTGGAGCAAGTGCCTTGGTAGTGTTTTCCTCTGTATAACTGTTAGGTTCAGTTTTTTTTTTTTTTTTCTTTTTTGGTTCAAGTTAGATTTTATTCCTCTTTTATGTATTTATAGATATAAGCATGGAAATAATTCATTGTTATATATACATCAGTGTGAATGGAAGAACTTTTTTTCTGTTTTATTTTTACAATTTATTTTTAAAAAATTTGAAATTTAATTTTGTTTATTTTTTTATACAGTAGGTTATTATTAGTTATCTATTTTATGCATAAACATGTATACAGGTCAATCCCAATCTCCCAACTCATCCCACGACCACCACCCCATGGCTTCCCCCACTTTGTGTCCATACGTTAGTTCTCTACCTCTGTGTCTCTATTTCTGTCCTGCAAACCAGTTCATCTGTACCATTTTTCTAGGTTCCACATATAGGCATTAATAAACAATATTTGTTTTTCTCTTTCTGACTTACTTCACTCTGCATGACAGTCTCTAGATCCATCAACTTCTCTACAAATGACCGTTTCATTCCTTTTTATTGCTGAGTAATATTCCATTTTATATATGTACAACATCTTTATCCATTCGTCTGTCTGTGGCCATTTAGGTTGCTTCCATTACCTGGCTATTGTAAATAGTGCTGCAATGAACATTGTGGGGAATGTGTCTTTGTGATTTATGGTTTTCTCTGGGTATATGCCCAGAAGTGGGATTGCTGGATCTTATGGTAATTCTCTTTTTAGTTTTTTAAAGGAACCTCCATACTGTTCTCCATAGTGACTGTATCAATTTACATTCCCACCAATAGCGGAAGAGGGTTCCTTTTGTCCACACCCTCCCCAGAATTTGTTGTTTGTAGATTATCTGATGATGCCGATTCTAACAGGTGTGAGGTCTTACCTCATTGTAGATTTGATTTACATTTCTCTAATAATTAGTGATGTTTAGCAGCTTTTCATGTGCGTCTTGGCCATCTCTGTGTCTTCTTTGAAGAAACGTCTCTTTATATCTTCTGCCCATTTTTGTATTGGGTTGTTTGTTTTATTAATATTAAGCTGCATGAGCTGTTTATATATATTGGAGATTAAACCTTTGTCCATTGATTCGTTTGTGAACGTTTTCGCCCATTCTGAGGGTTGCCTTTTTCCATTCCCGTTTTTTTAACAAAGAAAGAAAGAAAGCCAAAGAAGCAGAACACTAATGTGCGTGAAATATGCCTCTTGAAACTGTCGTTTTGAAATATGGACGTCTTTTGAATTTTTTGGTCGATATATGACCCCAGGGTTTGTTTTCAGGGCAGGTGTCATTTACAGGCCGGTAATGATTTGGAATATCCACTGACCATTAGCGCTGGGATTAAAGCTGCAGTTGTGAGAAACGGCCACAAGGTGGCAGCAGTTCTCCCTTACCAAATCTGGTTACTAGGGCAGCAGAGCCTCAATGGAAGTCGCGTTCTAGATTGGAATGTAGAAGGGAATGTGCCAGGAGAAAGCCCCTCAAGTGTGTCTCACTACTTCTTGTTCTTGTTTTTAATTTAATCTTTTATTTTTTATTACAGCAAGTTTGAGTACAACGTTTAGCTTGTTATAGGTGTGCAAGTGGTGGTTCTTTTACACATATACATATGTCTGTTCTTCCTGGGATCCTTTTCCCATGTACGTTATGACAGAATGTTGAGTAGTCTTCTCTTGGTACTCCGTAGGTCTTTGGTGATTATATACGTCTACTGTGTTTGTATATGTCTGTTAACCCCAATATCGTAATGAATTCAATCCTCACACCTTTCCTTTGGTGAACCATAAGTTTCTTTAATGAATCTGTGATTGCCCTTCTCCGTGGAAATATCTGCCCTGGTATCAATTTATAGGTAACACCTATAAGTGATATGATACGATATGTGTCTTTCACTTTCTGACTTACTCCAAGTCACGTGATTACCTCGAGACTCATCTACGGTGCTGCAAATGGCATTGTGTCCTTTTTTTCCTTGGCGAATATTCTGTCTTAGCGAGGTCCATTTTCTGCAATGTGATTCCCTGAGGGCTGAGGATTAGCTGCCCTGGGCAGCCTGACCCTGCCGGCAAGACCTCCCCAGGTGTGCCTGGGTTGAGGTCAATATAAACAGCACTCCAGGCAGCAATAGCCCCTGCAGCTGTGCCTGACTCCATATTCTCTGCCCCGTCAGCAGTCTCGGGGCTGTGCTGGTGGGAAGGTGGGAGGGTCCACGGCTTTGTGTGTGGCCCGGTGTGAGTGGGGCTCTGCTGGACTTTCGGCAGGAGTTGCCAGGCTGCCACCTGTAAAGAAGAGGATGTGTCACCCATAACTTCCACTGGAATATCTCTCCGGGCTGAGGTGAGGAAGGAAAAAAAGGAGTGGGGGCCGGGACAGGAGGGGTATCTCACGCAGGGCAATGGAAAGCTTCCAGAAGAGCGCCCGTGGCCAGGACCATCCTGGCTGACCAGCAGGCACCAAGTTGGCCTGCGTGCCGTCGCTGGTGTGGCTCCACGGCCCTCCCTCTAGGCTTTCAAGCCCTTGTACATATTCAGGTGTTTCACCTGGGAAGGGTGGGAACAGTTCAGCAGCATCTGGCGTGGGGCTCAGCTCACGTTTACTCACAGAGGCCTGGGCACGGTCTCCCAGCTTTGCAATAAGGACGCTCCTTGCGTGGGCGGGTGGGGCTGCTGGCTGTATGGGAGATGATTCCCCACCTCTGACCAATTTCAGAATTGTTTACCACTGGAGCAAGTGCCTTGGTAGTGTTTTCCTCTGTATAACTGTTAGGTTCAGTTTTTTTTTTTTTTCTTTTTTGGTTCAAGTTAGATTTTATTCCTCTTTTATGTATTTATAGATATAAGCATGGAAATAATTCATTGTTATATATACATCAGTGTGAATGGAAGAACTTTTTTTCTGTTTTATTTTTACAATTTATTTTTAAAAAATTTGAAATTTAATTTTGTTTATTTTTTTATACAGTAGGTTATTATTAGTTATCTATTTTATGCATAAACATGTATACAGGTCAATCCCAATCTCCCAACTCATCCCACGACCACCACCCCATGGCTTCCCCCACTTTGTGTCCATACGTTAGTTCTCTACCTCTGTGTCTCTATTTCTGTCCTGCAAACCAGTTCATCTGTACCATTTTTCTAGGTTCCACATATAGGCATTAATAAACAATATTTGTTTTTCTCTTTCTGACTTACTTCACTCTGCATGACAGTCTCTAGATCCATCAACTTCTCTACAAATGACCGTTTCATTCCTTTTTATTGCTGAGTAATATTCCATTTTATATATGTACAACATCTTTATCCATTCGTCTGTCTGTGGCCATTTAGGTTGCTTCCATTACCTGGCTATTGTAAATAGTGCTGCAATGAACATTGTGGGGAATGTGTCTTTGTGATTTATGGTTTTCTCTGGGTATATGCCCAGAAGTGGGATTGCTGGATCTTATGGTAATTCTCTTTTTAGTTTTTTAAAGGAACCTCCATACTGTTCTCCATAGTGACTGTATCAATTTACATTCCCACCAATAGCGGAAGAGGGTTCCTTTTGTCCACACCCTCCCCAGAATTTGTTGTTTGTAGATTATCTGATGATGCCGATTCTAACAGGTGTGAGGTCTTACCTCATTGTAGTTTTGATTTACATTTCTCTAATAATTAGTGATGTTTAGCAGCTTTTCATGTGCGTCTTGGCCATCTCTGTGTCTTCTTTGAAGAAACGTCTCTTTATATCTTCTGCCCATTTTTGTATTGGGTTGTTTGTTTTATTAATATTAAGCTGCATGAGCTGTTTATATATATTGGAGATTAAACCTTTGTCCATTGATTCGTTTGTGAACGTTTTCGCCCATTCTGAGGGTTGCCTTTTTCCATTCCCGTTTTTTTAACAAAGAAAGAAAGAAAGCCAAAGAAGCAGAACACTAATGTGCGTGAAATATGCCTCTTGAAACTGTCGTTTTGAAATATGGACGTCTTTTGAATTTTTTGGTCGATATATGACCCCAGGGTTTGTTTTCAGGGCAGGTGTCATTTACAGGCCGGTAATGATTTGGAATATCCACTGACCATTAGCGCTGGGATTAAAGCTGCAGTTGTGAGAAACGGCCACAAGGTGGCAGCAGTTCTCCCTTACCAAATCTGGTTACTAGGGCAGCAGAGCCTCAATGGAAGTCGCGTTCTAGATTGGAATGTAGAAGGGAATGTGCCAGGAGAAAGCCCCTCAAGTGTGTCTCACTACTTCTTGTTCTTGTTTTTAATTTAATCTTTTATTTTTTATTACAGCAAGTTTGAGTACAACGTTTAGCTTGTTATAGGTGTGCAAGTGGTGGTTCTTTTACACATATACATATGTCTGTTCTTCCTGGGATCCTTTTCCCATGTACGTTATGACAGAATGTTGAGTAGTCTTCTCTTGGTACTCCGTAGGTCTTTGGTGATTATATACGTCTACTGTGTTTGTATATGTCTGTTAACCCCAATATCGTAATGAATTCAATCCTCACACCTTTCCTTTGGTGAACCATAAGTTTCTTTAATGAATCTGTGATTGCCCTTCTCCGTGGAAATATCTGCCCTGGTATCAATTTATAGGTAACACCTATAAGTGATATGATACGATATGTGTCTTTCACTTTCTGACTTACTCCAAGTCACGTGATTACCTCGAGACTCATCTACGGTGCTGCAAATGGCATTGTGTCCTTTTTTTCCTTGGCGAATATTCTGTCTTAGCGAGGTCCATTTTCTGCAATGTGATTCCCTGAGGGCTGAGGATTAGCTGCCCTGGGCAGCCTGACCCTGCCGGCAAGACCTCCCCAGGTGTGCCTGGGTTGAGGTCAATATAAACAGCACTCCAGGCAGCAATAGCCCCTGCAGCTGTGCCTGACTCCATATTCTCTGCCCCGTCAGCAGTCTCGGGGCTGTGCTGGTGGGAAGGTGGGAGGGTCCACGGCTTTGTGTGTGGCCCGGTGTGAGTGGGGCTCTGCTGGACTTTCGGCAGGAGTTGCCAGGCTGCCACCTGTAAAGAAGAGGATGTGTCACCCATAACTTCCACTGGAATATCTCTCCGGGCTGAGGTGAGGAAGGAAAAAAAGGAGTGGGGGCCGGGACAGGAGGGGTATCTCAGGCAGGGCAATGGAAAGCTTCCAGAAGAGCGCCCGTGGCCAGGACCATCCTGGCTGACCTGCAGGCACCAAGTTGGCCTGCGTGCCGTCGCTGGTGTGGCTCCACGGCCCTCCCTCTAGGCTTTCAAGCCCTTGTACATATTCAGGTGTTTCACCTGGGAAGGGTGGGAACAGTTCAGCAGCATCTGGCCTGGGGCTCAGCTCACGTTTACTCACAGAGGCCTGGGCACGGTCTCCCAGCTTTGCAATAAGGACGCTCCTTGCGTGGGCGGGTGGGGCTGCTGGCTGTATGGGAGATGATTCCCCACCTCTGACCAATTTCAGAATTGTTTACCACTGGAGCAAGTGCCTTGGTAGTGTTTTCCTCTGTATAACTGTTAGGTTCAGTTTTTTTTTTTTTTCTTTTTTGGTTCAAGTTAGATTTTATTCCTCTTTTATGTATTTATAGATATAAGCATGGAAATAATTCATTGTTATATATACATCAGTGTGAATGGAAGAACTTTTTTTCTGTTTTATTTTTACAATTTATTTTTAAAAAATTTGAAATTTAATTTTGTTTATTTTTTTATACAGTAGGTTATTATTAGTTATCTATTTTATGCATAAACATGTATACAGGTCAATCCCAATCTCCCAACTCATCCCACGACCACCACCCCATGGCTTCCCCCACTTTGTGTCCATACGTTAGTTCTCTACCTCTGTGTCTCTATTTCTGTCCTGCAAACCAGTTCATCTGTACCATTTTTCTAGGTTCCACATATAGGCATTAATAAACAATATTTGTTTTTCTCTTTCTGACTTACTTCACTCTGCATGACAGTCTCTAGATCCATCAACTTCTCTACAAATGACCGTTTCATTCCTTTTTATTGCTGAGTAATATTCCATTTTATATATGTACAACATCTTTATCCATTCGTCTGTCTGTGGCCATTTAGGTTGCTTCCATTACCTGGCTATTGTAAATAGTGCTGCAATGAACATTGTGGGGAATGTGTCTTTGTGATTTATGGTTTTCTCTGGGTATATGCCCAGAAGTGGGATTGCTGGATCTTATGGTAATTCTCTTTTTAGTTTTTTAAAGGAACCTCCATACTGTTCTCCATAGTGACTGTATCAATTTACATTCCCACCAATAGCGGAAGAGGGTTCCTTTTGTCCACACCCTCCCCAGAATTTGTTGTTTGTAGATTATCTGATGATGCCGATTCTAACAGGTGTGAGGTCTTACCTCATTGTAGTTTTGATTTACATTTCTCTAATAATTAGTGATGTTTAGCAGCTTTTCATGTGCGTCTTGGCCATCTCTGTGTCTTCTTTGAAGAAACGTCTCTTTATATCTTCTGCCCATTTTTGTATTGGGTTGTTTGTTTTATTAATATTAAGCTGCATGAGCTGTTTATATATATTGGAGATTAAACCTTTGTCCATTGATTCGTTTGTGAACGTTTTCGCCCATTCTGAGGGTTGCCTTTTTCCATTCCCGTTTTTTTAACAAAGAAAGAAAGAAAGCCAAAGAAGCAGAACACTAATGTGCGTGAAATATGCCTCTTGAAACTGTCGTTTTGAAATATGGACGTCTTTTGAATTTTTTGGTCGATATATGACCCCAGGGTTTGTTTTCAGGGCAGGTGTCATTTACAGGCCGGTAATGATTTGGAATATCCACTGACCATTAGCGCTGGGATTAAAGCTGCAGTTGTGAGAAACGGCCACAAGGTGGCAGCAGTTCTCCCTTACCAAATCTGGTTACTAGGGCAGCAGAGCCTCAATGGAAGTCGCGTTCTAGATTGGAATGTAGAAGGGAATGTGCCAGGAGAAAGCCCCTCAAGTGTGTCTCACTACTTCTTGTTCTTGTTTTTAATTTAATCTTTTATTTTTTATTACAGCAAGTTTGAGTACAACGTTTAGCTTGTTGTAGGTGTGCAAGAGGTGGTTCTTTTACACATATACATATGTCTGTTCTTCCTGGGATCCTTTTCCCATGTACGTTATGACAGAATGTTGAGTAGTCTTCTCTTGGTACTCCGTAGGTCTTTGGTGATTATATACGTCTACTGTGTTGGTATATGTCTGTTAACCCCAATATCGTAATGAATTCAATCCTCACACCTTTCCTTTGGTGAACCATAAGTTTCTTTAATGAATCTGTGATTGCCCTTCTCCGTGGAAATATCTGCCCTGGTATCAATTTATAGGTAACACCTATAAGTGATATGATACGATATGTGTCTTTCACTTTCTGACTTACTCCAAGTCACGTGATTACCTCGAGACTCATCTACGGTGCTGCAAATGGCATTGTGTCCTTTTTTTCCTTGGCGAATATTCTGTCTTAGCGAGGTCCATTTTCTGCAATGTGATTCCCTGAGGGCTGAGGATTAGCTGCCCTGGGCAGCCTGACCCTGCCGGCAAGACCTCCCCAGGTGTGCCTGGGTTGAGGTCAATATAAACAGCACTCCAGGCAGCAATAGCCCCTGCAGCTGTGCCTGACTCCATATTCTCTGCCCCGTCAGCAGTCTCGGGGCTGTGCTGGTGGGAAGGTGGGAGGGTCCACGGCTTTGTGTGTGGCCCGGTGTGAGTGGGGCTCTGCTGGATTTTCGGCAGGAGTTGCCAGGCTGCCACCTGTAAAGAAGAGGATGTGTCACCCATAACTTCCACTGGAATATCTCTCCGGGCTGAGGTGAGGAAGGAAAAAAAGGAGTGGGGGCCGGGACAGGAGGGGTATCTCAGGCAGGGCAATGGAAAGCTTCCAGAAGAGCGCCCGTGGCCAGGACCATCCTGGCTGACCAGCAGGCACCAAGTTGGCCTGCGTGCCGTCGCTGGTGTGGCTCCACGGCCCTCCCTCTAGGCTTTCAAGCCCTTGTACATATTCAGGTGTTTCACCTGGGAAGGGTGGGAACAGTTCAGCAGCATCTGGCCTGGGGCTCAGCTCACGTTTACTCACAGAGGCCTGGGCACGGTCTCCCAGCTTTGCAATAAGGACGCTCCTTGCGTGGGCGGGTGGGGCTGCTGGCTGTATGGGAGATGATTCCCCACCTCTGACCAATTTCAGAATTGTTTACCACTGGAGCAAGTGCCTTGGTAGTGTTTTCCTCTGTATAACTGTTAGGTTCAGTTTTTTTTTTTTTTTTCTTTTTTGGTTCAAGTTAGATTTTATTCCTCTTTTATGTATTTATAGATATAAGCATGGAAATAATTCATTGTTATATATACATCAGTGTGAATGGAAGAACTTTTTTTCTGTTTTATTTTTACAATTTATTTTTAAAAAATTTGAAATTTAATTTTGTTTATTTTTTTATACAGTAGGTTATTATTAGTTATCTATTTTATGCATAAACATGTATACAGGTCAATCCCAATCTCCCAACTCATCCCACGACCACCACCCCATGGCTTCCCCCACTTTGTGTCCATACGTTAGTTCTCTACCTCTGTGTCTCTATTTCTGTCCTGCAAACCAGTTCATCTGTACCATTTTTCTAGGTTCCACATATAGGCATTAATAAACAATATTTGTTTTTCTCTTTCTGACTTACTTCACTCTGCATGACAGTCTCTAGATCCATCAACTTCTCTACAAATGACCGTTTCATTCCTTTTTATTGCTGAGTAATATTCCATTTTATATATGTACAACATCTTTATCCATTCGTCTGTCTGTGGCCATTTAGGTTGCTTCCATTACCTGGCTATTGTAAATAGTGCTGCAATGAACATTGTGGGGAATGTGTCTTTGTGATTTATGGTTTTCTCTGGGTATATGCCCAGAAGTGGGATTGCTGGATCTTATGGTAATTCTCTTTTTAGTTTTTTAAAGGAACCTCCATACTGTTCTCCATAGTGACTGTATCAATTTACATTCCCACCAATAGCGGAAGAGGGTTCCTTTTGTCCACACCCTCCCCAGAATTTGTTGTTTGTAGATTATCTGATGATGCCGATTCTAACAGGTGTGAGGTCTTACCTCATTGTAGTTTTGATTTACATTTCTCTAATAATTAGTGATGTTTAGCAGCTTTTCATGTGCGTCTTGGCCATCTCTGTGTCTTCTTTGAAGAAACGTCTCTTTATATCTTCTGCCCATTTTTGTATTGGGTTGTTTGTTTTATTAATATTAAGCTGCATGAGCTGTTTATATATATTGGAGATTAAACCTTTGTCCATTGATTCGTTTGTGAACGTTTTCGCCCATTCTGAGGGTTGCCTTTTTCCATTCCCGTTTTTTTAACAAAGAAAGAAAGAAAGCCAAAGAAGCAGAACACTAATGTGCGTGAAATATGCCTCTTGAAACTGTCGTTTTGAAATATGGACGTCTTTTGAATTTTTTGGTCGATATATGACCCCAGGGTTTGTTTTCAGGGCAGGTGTCATTTACAGGCCGGTAATGATTTGGAATATCCACTGACCATTAGCGCTGGGATTAAAGCTGCAGTTGTGAGAAACGGCCACAAGGTGGCAGCAGTTCTCCCTTACCAAATCTGGTTACTAGGGCAGCAGAGCCTCAATGGAAGTCGCGTTCTAGATTGGAATGTAGAAGGGAATGTGCCAGGAGAAAGCCCCTCAAGTGTGTCTCACTACTTCTTGTTCTTGTTTTTAATTTAATCTTTTATTTTTTATTACAGCAAGTTTGAGTACAACGTTTAGCTTGTTATAGGTGTGCAAGTGGTGGTTCTTTTACACATATACATATGTCTGTTCTTCCTGGGATCCTTTTCCCATGTACGTTATGACAGAATGTTGAGTAGTCTTCTCTTGGTACTCCGTAGGTCTTTGGTGATTATATACGTCTACTGTGTTTGTATATGTCTGTTAACCCCAATATCGTAATGAATTCAATCCTCACACCTTTCCTTTGGTGAACCATAAGTTTCTTTAATGAATCTGTGATTGCCCTTCTCCGTGGAAATATCTGCCCTGGTATCAATTTATAGGTAACACCTATAAGTGATATGATACGATATGTGTCTTTCACTTTCTGACTTACTCCAAGTCACGTGATTACCTCGAGACTCATCTACGGTGCTGCAAATGGCATTGTGTCCTTTTTTTCCTTGGCGAATATTCTGTCTTAGCGAGGTCCATTTTCTGCAATGTGATTCCCTGAGGGCTGAGGATTAGCTGCCCTGGGCAGCCTGACCCTGCCGGCAAGACCTCCCCAGGTGTGCCTGGGTTGAGGTCAATATAAACAGCACTCCAGGCAGCAATAGCCCCTGCAGCTGTGCCTGACTCCATATTCTCTGCCCCGTCAGCAGTCTCGGGGCTGTGCTGGTGGGAAGGTGGGAGGGTCCACGGCTTTGTGTGTGGCCCGGTGTGAGTGGGGCTCTGCTGGACTTTCGGCAGGAGTTGCCAGGCTGCCACCTGTAAAGAAGAGGATGTGTCACCCATAACTTCCACTGGAATATCTCTCCGGGCTGAGGTGAGGAAGGAAAAAAAGGAGTGGGGGTCGGGACAGGAGGGGTATCTCAGGCAGGGCAATGGAAAGCTTCCAGAAGAGCGCCCGTGGCCAGGACCATCCTGGCTGACCAGCAGGCACCAAGTTGGCCTGCGTGCCGTCGCTGGTGTGGCTCCACGGCCCTCCCTCTAGGCTTTCAAGCCCTTGTACATATTCAGGTGTTTCACCTGGGAAGGGTGGGAACAGTTCAGCAGCATCTGGCCTGGGGCTCAGCTCACGTTTACTCACAGAGGCCTGGGCACGGTCTCCCAGCTTTGCAATAAGGACGCTCCTTGCGTGGGCGGGTGGGGCTGCTGGCTGTATGGGAGATGATTCCCCACCTCTGACCAATTTCAGAATTGTTTACCACTGGAGCAAGTGCCTTGGTAGTGTTTTCCTCTGTATAACTGTTAGGTTCAGTTTTTTTTTTTTTTTTTCTTTTTTGGTTCAAGTTAGATTTTATTCCTCTTTTATGTATTTATAGATATAAGCATGGAAATAATTCATTGTTATATATACATCAGTGTGAATGGAAGAACTTTTTTTCTGTTTTATTTTTACAATTTATTTTTAAAAAATTTGAAATTTAATTTTGTTTATTTTTTTATACAGTAGGTTATTATTAGTTATCTATTTTATGCATAAACATGTATACAGGTCAATCCCAATCTCCCAACTCATCCCACGACCACCACCCCATGGCTTCCCCCACTTTGTGTCCATACGTTAGTTCTCTACCTCTGTGTCTCTATTTCTGTCCTGCAAACCAGTTCATCTGTACCATTTTTCTAGGTTCCACATATAGGCATTAATAAACAATATTTGTTTTTCTCTTTCTGACTTACTTCACTCTGCATGACAGTCTCTAGATCCATCAACTTCTCTACAAATGACCGTTTCATTCCTTTTTATTGCTGAGTAATATTCCATTTTATATATGTACAACATCTTTATCCATTCGTCTGTCTGTGGCCATTTAGGTTGCTTCCATTACCTGGCTATTGTAAATAGTGCTGCAATGAACATTGTGGGGAATGTGTCTTTGTGATTTATGGTTTTCTCTGGGTATATGCCCAGAAGTGGGATTGCTGGATCTTATGGTAATTCTCTTTTTAGTTTTTTAAAGGAACCTCCATACTGTTCTCCATAGTGACTGTATCAATTTACATTCCCACCAATAGCGGAAGAGGGTTCCTTTTGTCCACACCCTCCCCAGAATTTGTTGTTTGTAGATTATCTGATGATGCCGATTCTAACAGGTGTGAGGTCTTACCTCATTGTAGTTTTGATTTACATTTCTCTAATAATTAGTGATGTTTAGCAGCTTTTCATGTGCGTCTTGGCCATCTCTGTGTCTTCTTTGAAGAAACGTCTGTTTATATCTTCTGCCCATTTTTGTATTGGGTTGTTTGTTTTATTAATATTAAGCTGCATGAGCTGTTTATATATATTGGAGATTAAACCTTTGTCCATTGATTCGTTTGTGAACGTTTTCGCCCATTCTGAGGGTTGCCTTTTTCCATTCCCGTTTTTTTAACAAAGAAAGAAAGAAAGCCAAAGAAGCAGAACACTAATGTGCGTGAAATATGCCTCTTGAAACTGTCGTTTTGAAATATGGACGTCTTTTGAATTTTTTGGTCGATATATGACCCCAGGGTTTGTTTTCAGGGCAGGTGTCATTTACAGGCCGGTAATGATTTGGAATATCCACTGACCATTAGCGCTGGGATTAAAGCTGCAGTTGTGAGAAACGGCCACAAGGTGGCAGCAGTTCTCCCTTACCAAATCTGGTTACTAGGGCAGCAGAGCCTCAATGGAAGTCGCGTTCTAGATTGGAATGTAGAAGGGAATGTGCCAGGAGAAAGCCCCTCAAGTGTGTCTCACTACTTCTTGTTCTTGTTTTTAATTTAATCTTTTATTTTTTATTACAGCAAGTTTGAGTACAACGTTTAGCTTGTTATAGGTGTGCAAGTGGTGGTTCTTTTACACATATACATATGTCTGTTCTTCCTGGGATCCTTTTCCCATGTACGTTATGACAGAATGTTGAGTAGTCTTCTCTTGGTACTCCGTAGGTCTTTGGTGATTATATACGTCTACTGTGTTTGTATATGTCTGTTAACCCCAATATCGTAATGAATTCAATCCTCACACCTTTCCTTTGGTGAACCATAAGTTTCTTTAATGAATCTGTGATTGCCCTTCTCCGTGGAAATATCTGCCCTGGTATCAATTTATAGGTAACACCTATAAGTGATATGATACGATATGTGTCTTTCACTTTCTGACTTACTCCAAGTCACGTGATTACCTCGAGACTCATCTACGGTGCTGCAAATGGCATTGTGTCCTTTTTTTCCTTGGCGAATATTCTGTCTTAGCGAGGTCCATTTTCTGCAATGTGATTCCCTGAGGGCTGAGGATTAGCTGCCCTGGGCAGCCTGACCCTGCCGGCAAGACCTCCCCAGGTGTGCCTGGGTTGAGGTCAATATAAACAGCACTCCAGGCAGCAATAGCCCCTGCAGCTGTGCCTGACTCCATATTCTCTGCCCCGTCAGCAGTCTCGGGGCTGTGCTGGTGGGAAGGTGGGAGGGTCCACGGCTTTGTGTGTGGCCCGGTGTGAGTGGGGCTCTGCTGGACTTTCGGCAGGAGTTGCCAGGCTGCCACCTGTAAAGAAGAGGATGTGTCACCCATAACTTCCACTGGAATATCTCTCCGGGCTGAGGTGAGGAAGGAAAAAAAGGAGTGGGGGCCGGGACAGGAGGGGTATCTCAGGCAGGGCAATGGAAAGCTTCCAGAAGAGCGCCCGTGGCCAGGACCATCCTGGCTGACCTGCAGGCACCAAGTTGGCCTGCGTGCCGTCGCTGGTGTGGCTCCACGGCCCTCCCTCGAGGCTTTCAAGCCCTTGTACATATTCAGGTGTTTCACCTGGGAAGGGTGGGAACAGTTCAGCAGCATCTGGCCTGGGGCTCAGCTCACGTTTACTCACAGAGGCCTGGGCACGGTCTCCCAGCTTTGCAATAAGGACGCTCCTTGCGTGGGCGGGTGGGGCTGCTGGCTGTATGGGAGATGATTCCCCACCTCTGACCAATTTCAGAATTGTTTACCACTGGAGCAAGTGCCTTGGTAGTGTTTTCCTCTGTATAACTGTTAGGTTCAGTTTTTTTTTTTTTTTCTTTTTTGGTTCAAGTTAGATTTTATTCCTCTTTTATGTATTTATAGATATAAGCATGGAAATAATTCATTGTTATATATACATCAGTGTGAATGGAAGAACTTTTTTTCTGTTTTATTTTTACAATTTATTTTTAAAAAATTTGAAATTTAATTTTGTTTATTTTTTTATACAGTAGGTTATTATTAGTTATCTATTTTATGCATAAACATGTATACAGGTCAATCCCAATCTCCCAACTCATCCCACCACCACCACCCCATGGCTTCCCCCACTTTGTGTCCATACGTTAGTTCTCTACCTCTGTGTCTCTATTTCTGTCCTGCAAACCAGTTCATCTGTACCATTTTTCTAGGTTCCACATATAGGCATTAATAAACAATATTTGTTTTTCTCTTTCTGACTTACTTCACTCTGCATGACAGTCTCTAGATCCATCAACTTCTCTACAAATGACCGTTTCATTCCTTTTTATTGCTGAGTAATATTCCATTTTATATATGTACAACATCTTTATCCATTCGTCTGTCTGTGGCCATTTAGGTTGCTTCCATTACCTGGCTATTGTAAATAGTGCTGCAATGAACATTGTGGGGAATGTGTCTTTGTGATTTATGGTTTTCTCTGGGTATATGCCCAGAAGTGGGATTGCTGGATCTTATGGTAATTCTCTTTTTAGTTTTTTAAAGGAACCTCCATACTGTTCTCCATAGTGACTGTATCAATTTACATTCCCACCAATAGCGGAAGAGGGTTCCTTTTGTCCACACCCTCCCCAGAATTTGTTGTTTGTAGATTATCTGATGATGCCGATTCTAACAGGTGTGAGGTCTTACCTCATTGTAGTTTTGATTTACATTTCTCTAATAATTAGTGATGTTTAGCAGCTTTTCATGTGCGTCTTGGCCATCTCTGTGTCTTCTTTGAAGAAACGTCTCTTTAGATCTTCTGCCCATTTTTGTATTGGGTTGTTTGTTTTATTAATATTAAGCTGCATGAGCTGTTTATATATATTGGAGATTAAACCTTTGTCCATTGATTCGTTTGTGAACGTTTTCGCCCATTCTGAGGGTTGCCTTTTTCCATTCCCGTTTTTTTAACAAAGAAAGAAAGAAAGCCAAAGAAGCAGAACACTAATGTGCGTGAAATATGCCTCTTGAAACTGTCGTTTTGAAATATGGACGTCTTTTGAATTTTTTGGTCGATATATGACCCCAGGGTTTGTTTTCAGGGCAGGTGTCATTTACAGGCCGGTAATGATTTGGAATATCCACTGACCATTAGCGCTGGGATTAAAGCTGCAGTTGTGAGAAACGGCCACAAGGTGGCAGCAGTTCTCCCTTACCAAATCTGGTTACTAGGGCAGCAGAGCCTCAAAGGAAGTCGCGTTCTAGATTGGAATGTAGAAGGGAATGTGCCAGGAGAAAGCCCCTCAAGTGTGTCTCACTACTTCTTGTTCTTGTTTTTAATTTAATCTTTTATTTTTTATTACAGCAAGTTTGAGTACAACGTTTAGCTTGTTGTAGGTGTGCAAGAGGTGGTTCTTTTACACATATACATATGTCTGTTCTTCCTGGGATCCTTTTCCCATGTACGTTATGACAGAATGTTGAGTAGTCTTCTCTTGGTACTCCGTAGGTCTTTGGTGATTATATACGTCTACTGTGTTGGTATATGTCTGTTAACCCCAATATCGTAATGAATTCAATCCTCACACCTTTCCTTTGGTGAACCATAAGTTTCTTTAATGAATCTGTGATTGCCCTTCTCCGTGGAAATATCTGCCCTGGTATCAATTTATAGGTAACACCTATAAGTGATATGATACGATATGTGTCTTTCACTTTCTGACTTACTCCAAGTCACGTGATTACCTCGAGACTCATCTACGGTGCTGCAAATGGCATTGTGTCCTTTTTTTCCTTGGCGAATATTCTGTCTTAGCGAGGTCCATTTTCTGCAATGTGATTCCCTGAGGGCTGAGGATTAGCTGCCCTGGGCAGCCTGACCCTGCCGGCAAGACCTCCCCAGGTGTGCCTGGGTTGAGGTCAATATAAACAGCACTCCAGGCAGCAATAGCCCCTGCAGCTGTGCCTGACTCCATATTCTCTGCCCCGTCAGCAGTCTCGGGGCTGTGCTGGTGGGAAGGTGGGAGGGTCCACGGCTTTGTGTGTGGCCCGGTGTGAGTGGGGCTCTGCTGGACTTTCGGCAGGAGTTGCCAGGCTGCCACCTGTAAAGAAGAGGATGTGTCACCCATAACTTCCACTGGAATATCTCTCCGGGCTGAGGTGAGGAAGGAAAAAAAGGAGTGGGGGCCGGGACAGGAGGGGTATCTCAGGCAGGGCAATGGAAAGCTTCCAGAAGAGCGCCCGTGGCCAGGACCATCCTGGCTGACCAGCAGGCACCAAGTTGGCCTGCGTGCCGTCGCTGGTGTGGCTCCACGGCCCTCCCTCTAGGCTTTCAAGCCCTTGTACATATTCAGGTGTTTCACCTGGGAAGGGTGGGAACAGTTCAGCAGCATCTGGCCTGGGGCTCAGCTCACGTTTACTCACAGAGGCCTGGGCACGGTCTCCCAGCTTTGCAATAAGGACGCTCCTTGCGTGGGCGGGTGGGGCTGCTGGCTGTATGGGAGATGATTCCCCACCTCTGACCAATTTCAGAATTGTTTACCACTGGAGCAAGTGCCTTGGTAGTGTTTTCCTCTGTATAACTGTTAGGTTCAGTTTTTTTTTTTTTTTTCTTTTTTGGTTCAAGTTAGATTTTATTCCTCTTTTATGTATTTATAGATATAAGCATGGAAATAATTCATTGTTATATATACATCAGTGTGAATGGAAGAACTTTTTTTCTGTTTTATTTTTACAATTTATTTTTAAAAAATTTGAAATTTAATTTTGTTTATTTTTTTATACAGTAGGTTATTATTAGTTATCTATTTTATGCATAAACATGTATACAGGTCAATCCCAATCTCCCAACTCATCCCACGACCACCACCCCATGGCTTCCCCCACTTTGTGTCCATACGTTAGTTCTCTACCTCTGTGTCTCTATTTCTGTCCTGCAAACCAGTTCATCTGTACCATTTTTCTAGGTTCCACATATAGGCATTAATAAACAATATTTGTTTTTCTCTTTCTGACTTACTTCACTCTGCATG
The DNA here is from genome assembly GCF_964165515.1 of Mesoplodon bidens. Lineage (NCBI taxonomy): Eukaryota > Metazoa > Chordata > Mammalia > Artiodactyla > Ziphiidae > Mesoplodon > Mesoplodon bidens. The sequence goes on from NW_027672081.1 coordinate 966,242, forward strand.
ACAGTCTCTAGATCCATCAACTTCTCTACAAATGACCGTTTCATTCCTTTTTATTGCTGAGTAATATTCCATTTTATATATGTACAACATCTTTATCCATTCGTCTGTCTGTGGCCATTTAGGTTGCTTCCATTACCTGGCTATTGTAAATAGTGCTGCAATGAACATTGTGGGGAATGTGTCTTTGTGATTTATGGTTTTCTCTGGGTATATGCCCAGAAGTGGGATTGCTGGATCTTATGGTAATTCTCTTTTTAGTTTTTTAAAGGAACCTCCATACTGTTCTCCATAGTGACTGTATCAATTGACATTCCCACCGATAGCGGAAGAGGGTTCCTTTTGTCCACACCCTCCCCAGAATTTGTTGTTTGTAGATTATCTGATGATGCCGATTCTAACAGGTGTGAGGTCTTACCTCATTGTAGTTTTGATTTACATTTCTCTAATAATTAGTGATGTTTAGCAGCTTTTCATGTGCGTCTTGGCCATCTCTGTGTCTTCTTTGAAGAAACGTCTCTTTATATCTTCTGCCCATTTTTGTATTGGGTTGTTTGTTTTATTAATATTAAGCTGCATGAGCTGTTTATATATATTGGAGATTAAACCTTTGTCCATTGATTCGTTTGTGAACGTTTTCGCCCATTCTGAGGGTTGCCTTTTTCCATTCCCGTTTTTTTAACAAAGAAAGAAAGAAAGCCAAAGAAGCAGAACACTAATGTGCGTGAAATATGCCTCTTGAAACTGTCGTTTTGAAATATGGACGTCTTTTGAATTTTTTGGTCGATATATGACCCCAGGGTTTGTTTTCAGGGCAGGTGTCATTTACAGGCCGGTAATGATTTGGAATATCCACTGACCATTAGCGCTGGGATTAAAGCTGCAGTTGTGAGAAACGGCCACAAGGTGGCAGCAGTTCTCCCTTACCAAATCTGGTTACTAGGGCAGCAGAGCCTCAATGGAAGTCGCGTTCTAGATTGGAATGTAGAAGGGAATGTGCCAGGAGAAAGCCCCTCAAGTGTGTCTCACTACTTCTTGTTCTTGTTTTTAATTTAATCTTTTATTTTTTATTACAGCAAGTTTGAGTACAACGTTTAGCTTGTTATAGGTGTGCAAGTGGTGGTTCTTTTACACATATACATATGTCTGTTCTTCCTGGGATCCTTTTCCCATGTACGTTATGACAGAATGTTGAGTAGTCTTCTCTTGGTACTCCGTAGGTCTTTGGTGATTATATACGTCTACTGTGTTTGTATATGTCTGTTAACCCCAATATCGTAATGAATTCAATCCTCACACCTTTCCTTTGGTGAACCATAAGTTTCTTTAATGAATCTGTGATTGCCCTTCTCCGTGGAAATATCTGCCCTGGTATCAATTTATAGGTAACACCTATAAGTGATATGATACGATATGTGTCTTTCACTTTCTGACTTACTCCAAGTCACGTGATTACCTCGAGACTCATCTACGGTGCTGCAAATGGCATTGTGTCCTTTTTTTCCTTGGCGAATATTCTGTCTTAGCGAGGTCCATTTTCTGCAATGTGATTCCCTGAGGGCTGAGGATTAGCTGCCCTGGGCAGCCTGACCCTGCCGGCAAGACCTCCCCAGGTGTGCCTGGGTTGAGGTCAATATAAACAGCACTCCAGGCAGCAATAGCCCCTGCAGCTGTGCCTGACTCCATATTCTCTGCCCCGTCAGCAGTCTCGGGGCTGTGCTGGTGGGAAGGTGGGAGGGTCCACGGCTTTGTGTGTGGCCCGGTGTGAGTGGGTCTCTGCTGGACTTTCGGCAGGAGTTGCCAGGCTGCCACCTGTAAAGAAGAGGATGTGTCACCCATAACTTCCACTGGAATATCTCTCCGGGCTGAGGTGAGGAAGGAAAAAAAGGAGTGGGGGCCGGGACAGGAGGGGTATCTCAGGCAGGGCAATGGAAAGCTTCCAGAAGAGCGCCCGTGGCCAGGACCATCCTGGCTGACCTGCAGGCACCAAGTTGGCCTGCGTGCCGTCGCTGGTGTGGCTCCACGGCCCTCCCTCTAGGCTTTCAAGCCCTTGTACATATTCAGGTGTTTCACCTGGGAAGGGTGGGAACAGTTCAGCAGCATCTGGCCTGGGGCTCAGCTCACGTTTACTCACAGAGGCCTGGGCACGGTCTCCCAGCTTTGCAATAAGGACGCTCCTTGCGTGGGCGGGTGGGGCTGCTGGCTGTATGGGAGATGATTCCCCACCTCTGACCAATTTCAGAATTGTTTACCACTGGAGCAAGTGCCTTGGTAGTGTTTTCCTCTGTATAACTGTTAGGTTCAGTTTTTTTTTTTTTTTCTTTTTTGGTTCAAGTTAGATTTTATTCCTCTTTTATGTATTTATAGATATAAGCATGGAAATAATTCATTGTTATATATACATCAGTGTGAATGGAAGAACTTTTTTTCTGTTTTATTTTTACAATTTATTTTTAAAAAATTTGAAATTTAATTTTGTTTATTTTTTTATACAGTAGGTTATTATTAGTTATCTATTTTATGCATAAACATGTATACAGGTCAATCCCAATCTCCCAACTCATCCCACGACCACCACCCCATGGCTTCCCCCACTTTGTGTCCATACGTTAGTTCTCTACCTCTGTGTCTCTATTTCTGTCCTGCAAACCAGTTCATCTGTACCATTTTTCTAGGTTCCACATATAGGCATTAATAAACAATATTTGTTTTTCTCTTTCTGACTTACTTCACTCTGCATGACAGTCTCTAGATCCATCAACTTCTCTACAAATGACCGTTTCATTCCTTTTTATTGCTGAGTAATATTCCATTTTATATATGTACAACATCTTTATCCATTCGTCTGTCTGTGGCCATTTAGGTTGCTTCCATTACCTGGCTATTGTAAATAGTGCTGCAATGAACATTGTGGGGAATGTGTCTTTGTGATTTATGGTTTTCTCTGGGTATATGCCCAGAAGTGGGATTGCTGGATCTTATGGTAATTCTCTTTTTAGTTTTTTAAAGGAACCTCCATACTGTTCTCCATAGTGACTGTATCAATTTACATTCCCACCAATAGCGGAAGAGGGTTCCTTTTGTCCACACCCTCCCCAGAATTTGTTGTTTGTAGATTATCTGATGATGCCGATTCTAACAGGTGTGAGGTCTTACCTCATTGTAGTTTTGATTTACATTTCTCTAATAATTAGTGATGTTTAGCAGCTTTTCATGTGCGTCTTGGCCATCTCTGTGTCTTCTTTGAAGAAACGTCTCTTTATATCTTCTGCCCATTTTTGTATTGGGTTGTTTGTTTTATTAATATTAAGCTGCATGAGCTGTTTATATATATTGGAGATTAAACCTTTGTCCATTGATTCGTTTGTGAACGTTTTCGCCCATTCTGAGGGTTGCCTTTTTCCATTCCCGTATTTTTAACAAAGAAAGAAAGAAAGCAAAAGAAGCAGAACACTAATGTGCGTGAAATATGCCTCTTGAAACTGTCGTTTTGAAATATGGACGTCTTTTGAATTTTTTGGTCGATATATGACCCCAGGATTTCATTTCAGGGCAGGTGTCATTTACAGGCCGGTAATGATTTGGAATATCCACTGACCATTAGCGCTGGGATTAAAGCTGCAGTTGTGTGAAACGGCCACAAGGTGGCAGCAGTTCTCCCTTACCAAATCTGGTTACTAGGGCAGCAGAGCCTCAATGGAAGTCGCGTTCTAGATTGGAATGTAGAACGGAATGTGCCAGGAGAAAGCCCCTCAAGTGTGTCTCACTACTTTTTGTTCTTGTTTTTAATTTAATTTTTAATTTTTTATTACAGCAAGTTTGAGTACAACGTTTAGCTTGTTGTAGGTGTGCAAGAGGAGGTTCTTTTACACATATACATATGTCTGTTCTTCCTGGGATCCTTTTCCCATGTACGTTATGACAGAATGTTGAGTAGTCTTCTCTTGGTACTCCGTAGGTCTTTGGTGATTTTATACGTCTACTGTGTTTGTATATGTCTGTTAACCCCAATATCGTAATGAATTCAATCCTCACACTTTTCCTTTGGTGAACCATAAGTTTCTTTAATGAATCTGTGATTGCCCTTCTCCGTGGAAATATCTGCCCTGGTATCAATTTATAGGTAACACCTATAAGTGATATGATACGATATGTGTCTTTCACTTTCTGACTTACTCCAAGTCACGTGATTACCTCGAGACTCATCTACGGTGCTGCAAATGGCATTGTGTCCTTTTTTTCCTTGGCGAATATTCTGTCTTAGCGAGGTCCATTTTCTGCAATGTGATTCCCTGAGGGCTGAGGATTAGCTGCCCTGGGCAGCCTGACCCTGCCGGCAAGACCTCCCCAGGTGTGCCTGGGTTGAGGTCAATATAAACAGCACTCCAGGCAGCAATAGCCCCTGCAGCTGTGCCTGACTCCATATTCTCTGCCCCGTCAGCAGTCTCGGGGCTGTGCTGGTGGGAAGGTGGGAGGGTCCACGGCTTTGTGTGTGGCCCGGTGTGAGTGGGGCTCTGCTGGACTTTCGGCAGGAGTTGCCAGGCTGCCACCTGTAAAGAAGAGGATGTGTCACCCATAACTTCCACTGGAATATCTCTCCGGGCTGAGGTGAGGAAGGAAAAAAAGGAGTGGGGGCCGGGACAGGAGGGGTATCTCAGGCAGGGCAATGGAAAGCTTCCAGAAGAGCGCCCGTGGCCAGGACCATCCTGGCTGACCAGCAGGCACCAAGTTGGCCTGCGTGCCGTCGCTGGTGTGCCTCCACGGCCCTTCCTCTAGGCTTTCAAGCCCTTGTACATATTCAGGTGTTTCACCTGGGAAGGGTGGGAACAGTTCAGCAGCAGCTGGCCTGCGGCTCAGCTCACGTTTACTCACAGAGGCCTCGGCACGGTCCCCCAGCTTTGCAATAAGGACGCTCCTTGCGTGGGCGGGCGGGGCTGCTGGCTGTATGGGAGATGATTCCCCACCTCTGACCAATTTCAGAATTGTTTACCACTGGAGCAAGTGCCTTGGTAGTGCTTTCCTCTGTATAACTGTTAGGTTAAGTTTTTTTTTTTCTTTTTTGGTTCAAGTTAGATTTTATTCCTCTTTTTTGTATTTATGGATATAAGCATGGAAATAATTCATTCTTATAAATACATCAGTGTGAATGGAAGAACATTTTTTTCTGTATTATTTTTACATTTTATTTTTAAAAAATTTGAAATTTAATTTTATTTATTTTTTTATACAGTAGGTTATTATTAGTTATCTATTTTATGCATAAACATGTATACAGGTCAATCCCAATCTCCTAACTCATCCCACCACCACCACCCCATGGCTTCCCCCACTTTGTGTCCATACGTTTGTTCTCTACCTCTGTGTCTCTATTTCTGCCCTGCAAACCAGTTCATCTGTACCATTTTTCTAGGTTCCACATATAGCCCTTAATATACAATATTTGTTTTTCTCTTTCTGACTTACTTCACTCTGCATGAGAGTCTCTAGATCCTTCAACTTCTCTACAAATGACCCAGTTTCATTCCTTTTTATGGCTGAGTAATATTCCATTTTATATATGTACCACATCTTTATCCATTCCTCTGTCTGTGGCCATTTAGGTTGCTTCCATTACCTGGCTATTGTAAATAGTGCTGCAATGAACATTGTGGTGAATGTGTCTTTGTGATTTATGGTTTTCTCTGGGTATATGCCCAGAAGTGGGATTGCTGGATCCTATGGTAATTCTCTTTTTAGTTTTTTAAAGGAACCTCCATACTGTTCTCCATAGTGACTGTATCAATTTACATTCCCACCAATAGCGGAAGAGGGTTCCTTTTGTCCACACCCTCCCCAGAATTTGTTGTTTGTAGCTTATCTGATGATGCCGATTCTAACAGGTGTGAGGTCTTACCTCATTGTAATTTTGATTTGCATTTCTCTAATAATTAGTGATGTTGAGCAGCTTTTCATGTGCGTCTTGGCCATCTCTGTGTCTTCTTTGAAGAAACATCTCTTTAGGTCTTCTGCCCATTTTTGTATTGGGTTGTTTGTTTTATTAATATTAAGCTGCATGAGCTGTTTATATATATTGGGGATTAAACCTTTATCCATTGATTCGTTTGTGAACGTGTTCGCCCATTCTGATGGTTGCCTTTTACCATTCCCGTATTTTTAACAAAGAAAGAAAGAAAGCAAAAGAAGCAGAACACTAATGTGCGTGAAATAAGCCTCTTGAAACTGTCGTTTTGAAATATGGACGTCTTTTGAATTTTTTGGTCGATATATGACCCCAGGATTTCTTTTCAGGGCAGGTGTCATTTACAGGCCTGTAATGATTTGGAATATCCACTGACCATTAGCGCTGGGATTAAAGCTGCTGTTGTGTGAAACGGCCACAAGGTGGCAGCAGTTCTCCCTTACCAAATCTGGTTACTAGGGCAGCAGAGCCTCAATGGAAGTCTTGTTCTAGATTGGAATGTAGAACGGAATGTGCCAGGAGAAAGCCCCTCAAGTTTGTCTCACTACTTCTTCTTCGTGTTTTTAATTTAATTTTTAATTTTTTATTACAGCAAGTTTGAGTACAACGTTTAGCTTGTTGTAGGTGTGCAAGAGGTGGTTCTTTTACACATATACATATGTCTGTTCTTCCTGGGATCCTTTTCCCATGTACGTTATGACAGAATGTTGAGTAGTCTTCTCTTGGTACTCCGTAGGTCTTTGGTGATTATATACATCTACTGTGTTTGTATATGTCTCTTAACCCCACTATCGTAATGAATTCAATCCTCACACCTTTCCTTTGGTGAACCATAAGTTTCTTTAATGAATCTGTGATTGCCCTTCTCCGTGGAAATATCTGCCCTGGTATCAATTTATAGGTAACACCTATAAGTGATATGATACGATATGTGTCTTTCACTTTCTGACTTACTCCAAGTCACGTGATTACCTCGAGACTCATCTACGGTGCTGCAAATGGCATTGTGTCCTTTTTTTCCTTGGCGAATATTCTGTCGTAGCGAGGTCCATTTTCTGCAATGTGATTCCCTGAGGGCTGAGGATTAGCTGCCCTGGGCAGCCTGACCCTGCCGGCAAGCCCCCCCTAGGTGTGCCTGGGTTGAGGTCAATATAAACAGCACTCCAGGCAGCAATAGCCCCTGCAGCTGTGCCTGACTCCATATTCTCTGCCCCGTCAGCAGTCTCGGGGCTGTGCTGGTGGGAGGGTGGGAGGGTCCACGGCTTTGTGGGTGGCCCGATGTGAGTTGGGCTCTGCTGGACTTTCGGCAGGAGTTGCCAGGCTGCCACCTGTAAAGAAGAGGATGTGTCACCCATAACTTCCAGTGGAATATCTCTCCGGGCTGAGGTGAGGAAGGAAAAAAAGGAGTGGGGGCCGGGACAGGAGGGGTATCTCAGGCAGGGCAATGGAAAGCTTCCAGAAGAGCGCCCGTGGCCAGGACCATCCTGGCTGACCTGCAGGCACCAAGTTGGCCTGCGTGCCGTCGCTGGTGTGGCTCCACGGCCCTCCCTCTAGGCTTTCAAGCCCTTGTACATATTCAGGTGTTTCACCTGGGAAGGGTGGGAACAGTTCAGCAGCATCTGGCCTGGGGCTCAGCTCACGTTTACTCACAGAGGCCTGGGCACGGTCTCCCAGCTTTGCAATAAGGACGCTCCTTGCGTGGGCGGGTGGGGCTGCTGGCTGTATGGGAGATGATTCCACACCTCTGACCAATTTCAGAATTGTTTAACATCTGGAGCAAGTGCCTTGGTAGTGTTTTCCTCTGTATAACTGTTAGGTTCAGTTTTTTTTTTTTCTTTTTTGGTTCAAGTTAGATTTTATTCCTCTTTTATGTATTTATAGATATAAGCATGGAAATAATTCATTGTTATATATACATTAGTGTGAATGGTAGAACATTTTTTTCTGTTTTATTTTTACATTTTATTTTAAAAATTTTGAAATTTAATTTTGTTTATTTTTTTATACAGTAGGTTATTATTAGTTATCTATTTTATGCATATACATGTATACAGGTCAATCCCAATCTCCCAACTCATCCCACCACCACCACCCCATGGCTTCCCCCACTTTGTGTCCATACGTCTGTTCTCTACCTCTGTGTCTCTATTTCTGCCCTGCAAACCAGTTCATCTGTACCATTTTTCTAGGTTCCACATATAGGCATTAGTATACAATATTTGTTTTTCTCTATCTGACTTACTTCACTCTGTATGACAGTCTCTAGATCCATCAACTTCTCTACAAATGACCCAGTTTCATTCCTTTTTATGGCTGAGTAATATTCCATTTTATATATGTACCACATCTTTATCCATTCGTCTGTCTGTGGGCATTTAGGTTGCTTCCATTACCTGGCTATTGTAAATAGTGCTGCAATGAACATTGTGGTGAATGTGTCTTTGTGATTTATGGTTTTCTCTGGGTATATGCCCAGAAGTGGGATTGCTGGATCCTATGGTAATTCTCTTTTTAGTTTTTTAAAGGAACCTCCATACTGTTCTCCATAGTGACTGTATCAATTGACATTCCCACCAATAGCGGAAGAGGGTTCCTTTTGTCCACACCCTCCCCAGAATTTGTTGTTTGTAGATTATCTGATGATGCCGATTCTAACAGGTGTGAGGTCTTACCTCATTGTAGTTTTGATTTGCATTTCTCTAATAATTAGTGATGTTGAGCAGCTTCTCATGTGCGTCTTGGCCATCTCTGTGTCTTCTTTGAAGAAACGTCTCTTTAGATCTTCTGCCCATTTTTGTATTGGGTTGTTTGTTTTATTAATATTAAGCTGCATGAGCTGTTTATATATATTGGAGATTAAACCTTTGTCCATTGATTCGTTTGTGAACGTTTTCGCCCATTCTGAGGGTTGCCTTTTTCCATTCCCGTTTTTTTAACAAAGAAAGAAAGAAAGCCAAAGAAGCAGAACACTAATGTGCGTGAAATATGCCTCTTGAAACTGTCGTTTTGAAATATGGACGTCTTTTGAATTTTTTGGTCGATATATGACCCCAGGATTTGTTTTCAGGGCAGGTGTCATTTACAGGCCGGTAATGATTTGGAATATCCACTGACCATTAGCGCTCGGATTAAAGCTGCAGTTGTGAGAAACGGCCACAAGGTGGCAGCAGTTCTCCCTTACCAAATCTGGTTACTAGGGCAGCAGAGCCTCAATGGAAGTCGCGTTCTAGATTGGAATGTAGAACGGAATGTGCCAGGAGAAAGCCCCTCAAGTGTGTCTCACTACTTCTTGTTCTTGTTTTTAATTTATTTTTTTATTTTTTATTACAGCAAGTTTGAGTACAACGTTTAGCTTGTTGTAGGTGTGCAAGAGGTGGTTCTTTTACACATATACATATGTCTGTTCTTCCTGGGATCCTCTTCCCATGTACGTTATGACAGAATGTTGAGTAGTCTTCTCTTGGTACTCCGTAGGTCTTTGGTGATTATATACGTCTACTGTGTTTGTATATGTCTGTTAACCCCAATATCGTAATGAATTCAATCCTCACACCTTTCCTTTGGTGAACCATAAGTTTCTTTAATGAATCTGTGATTGCCCTTCTCCGTGGAAATATCTTCCCTGGTATCAATTTATAGGTAACACCTATAAGTGATATGATACGATATGTGTCTTTCACTTTCTGACTTACTCCAAGTCACGTGATTACCTCGAGACTCATCTACGGTGCTGCAAATGGCATTGTGTCCTTTTTTTCCTTGGCGAATATTCTGTCTTAGCGAGGTCCATTTTCTGCAATGTGATTCCCTGAGGGCTGAGGATTAGCTGCCCTGGGCAGCCTGACCCTGCCGGCAAGCCCTCCCCAGGTGTGCCTGGGTTGAGGTCAATATAAACAGCACTCCAGGCAGCAATAGCCCCTGCAGCTGTGCCTGACTCCATATTCTCTGCCCCGTCAGCAGTCTCGGGGCTGTGCTGGTGGGAGGGTGGGAGGGTCCACGGCTTTGTGGGTGGCCCGATGTGAGTGGGGCTCTGCTGGACTTTCGGCAGGAGTTGCCAGGCTGCCACCTGTAAAGAAGAGGATGTGTCACCCATAACTTCCACTGGAATATCTCTCCGGGCTGAGGTGAGGAAGGAAAAAAAGGAGTGGGGGCCGGGACAGGAGGGGTATCTCAGGCAGGGCAATGGAAAGCTTCCAGAAGAGCGCCCGTGGCCAGGACCATCCTGGCTGACCTGCAGGCACCAAGTTGGCCTGCGTGCCGTCGCTGGTGTGGCTCCACGGCCCTCCCTCTAGGCTTTCAAGCCCTTGTACATATTCAGGTGTTTCACCTGGGAAGGGTGGGAACAGTTCAGCAGCATCTGGCCTGGGGCTCAGCTCACGTTTACTCACAGAGGCCTGGGCACGGTCTCCCAGCTTTGCAATAAGGACGCTCCTTGCATGGGCGGGTGGGGCTGCTGGCTGTATGGGAGATGATTCCCCACCTCTGACCAATTTCAGAATTCTTTACCACTGGAGCAAGTGCCTTGGTAGTGTTTTCCTCTGTATAACTCTTAGGTTCAGTTTTTTTTTTTTCTTTTTTGGTTCAAGTTAGATTTTATTCCTCTTTTATGTATTTATAGATATAAGCATGGAAATAATTCATTGTTATATATACATCAGTGTGAATGGAAGAACTTTTTTTCTGTTTTATTTTTACATTATATTTTTAAAAATTTTGAAATTTAATTTTGTTTATTTTTTTATACAGTAGGTTATTATTAGTTATCTATTTTATGCATATACATGTATACAGGTCAATCCCAATCTCCCAACTCATCCCACCACCACCACACCATGGCTTCCCCCACTTTGTGTCCATACGTCTGTTCTCTACCTCTGTGTCTCTATTTCTGCCCTGCAAACCAGTTCATCTGTACCATTTTTCTAGGTTCCACATATAGGCATTAGTATACAATATTTGTTTTTCTCTTTCTGACTTACTTCACTCTGTATGACAGTCTCTAGATCCATCAACTTCTCTACAAATGACCCAGTTTCATTCCTTTTTATGGCTGAGTAATATTCCATTTTATATATGTACCACATCTTTATCCATTCGTCTGTCTGTGGGCATTTAGGTTGCTTCCATTACCTGGCTATTGTAAATAGTGCTGCAATGAACATTGTGGTGAATGTGTCTTTGTGATTTATGGTTTTCTCTTGGTATATGCCCAGAAGTGGGATTGCTGGATCCTATGGTAATTCTCTTTTTAGTTTTTTAAAGGAACCTCCATACTGTTCTCCATAGTGACTGTATCAATTGACATTCCCACCAATAGCGGAAGAGGGTTCCTTTTGTCCACATCCTCCCCAGAATTTGTTGTTTGTACATTATCTGATGATGCCGATTCTAACAGGTGTGAGGTCTTACCTCATTGTAGTTTTGATTTGCATTTCTCTAATAATTAGTGATGTTGAGCAGCTTCTCATGTGTGTCTTGGCCATCTCTGTGTCTTCTTTGAAGAAACGTCTCTTTAGATCTTCTGCCATTTTTGTATTGGGTTGTTTGTTTTATTAATATTAAGCTGCATGAGCTGTTTATATATATTGGAGATTAAACCTTTGTCCATTGATTCGTTTGTGAACGTTTTCGCCCATTCTGAGGGTTGCCTTTTTCCATTCCCGTTTTTTTAACAAAGAAAGAAAGAAAGCCAAAGAAGCAGAACACTAATGTGCGTGAAATATGCCTCTTGAAACTGTCGTTTTGAAATATGGACGTCTTTTGAATTTTTTGGTCGATATATGACCCCAGGATTTGTTTTCAGGGCAGGTGTCATTTACAGGCCGGTAATGATTTGGAATATCCACTGACCATTAGCGCTGGGATTAAAGCTGCTGTTGTGAGAAACGGCCACAAGGTGGCAGCAGTTCTCCCTTACCAAATCTGGTTACTAGGGCAGCAGAGCCTCAATGGAAGTCGCGTTCTAGATTGGAATGTAGAACGGAATGTGCCAGGAGAAAGCCCCTCAAGTGTGTCTCACTACTTCTTGTTCTTGTTTTTAATTTAATCTTTTATTTTTTATTACAGCAAGTTTGAGTACAACGTTTAGCTTGTTGTAGGTGTGCAAGAGGTGGTTCTTTTACACATATACATATGTCTGTTCTTCCTGGGATCCTTTTCCCATGTACGTTATGACAGAATGTTGAGTAGTCTTCTCTTGGTACTCCGTAGGTCTTTGGTGATTATATACGTCTACTGTGTTTGTATATGTCTGTTAACCCCAATATCGTAATGAATTCAATCCTCACACCTTTCCTTTGGTGAACCATAAGTTTCTTTAATGAATCTGTGATTGCCCTTCTCCGTGGAAATATCTGCCCTGGTATCAATTTATAGGTAACACCTATAAGTGATATGATACGATATGTGTCTTTCACTTTCTGACTTACTCCAAGTCACGTGATTACCTCGAGACTCATCTACGGTGCTGCAAATGGCATTGTGTCCTTTTTTTCCTTGGCGAATATTCTGTCTTAGCGAGGTCCATTTTCTGCAATGTGATTCCCTGAGGGCTGAGGATTAGCTGCCCTGGGCAGCCTGACCCTGCCGGCAAGCCCTCCCCAGGTGTGCCTGGGTTGAGGTCAATATAAACAGCACTCCAGGCAGCAATAGCCCCTGCAGCTGTGCCTGACTCCATATTCTCTGCCCCGTCACCAGTCTCCGGGCTGTGCTGGTGGGAGGGTGGGAGGGTCCACGGCTTTGTGGGTGGCCCGGTGTGAGTGGGGCTCTGCTGGACTTTCGGCAGGAGTTGCCAGGCTGCCACCTGTAAAGAAGAGGATGTGTCACCCATAACTTCCACTGGAATATCTCTCCGGGCTGAAGTGAGGAAGGAAAAAAAGGAGTGGGGGCCGGGACAGGAGGGGTATCTCAGGCAGGGCAATGGAAAGCTTCCAGAAGAGCGCCCGTGGCCAGGACCATCCTGGCTGACCTGCAGGCACCAAGTTGGCCTGCGTGCCGTCGCTGGTGTGGCTCCACGGCCCTCCCTCTAGGCTTTCAAGCCCTTGTACATATTCAGGTGTTTCACCTGGGAAGGGTGGGAACAGTTCAGCAGCATCTGGCCTGGGGCTCAGCTCACGTTTACTCACAGAGGCCTGGGCACGGTCTCCCAGCTTTGCAATAAGGACGCTCCTTGCGTGGGCGGGTGGGGCTGCTGGCTGTATGGGAGATGATTCCCCACCTCTGACCAATTTCAGAATTCTTTACCACTGGAGCATGTGCCTTGGTAGTGTTTTCCTCTGTATAACTCTTAGGTTCAGTTTTTTTTTTTTCTTTTTTGGTTCAAGTTAGATTTTATTCCTCTTTTATGTATTTATAGATATAAGCATGGAAATAATTCATTGTTATATATACATCAGTGTGAATGGAAGAACTTTTTTTCTGTTTTATTTTTACATTTTATTTTTAAAAATTTTGAAATTTAATTTTGTTTATTTTTTTATACAGTAGGTTATTATTAGTTATCTATTTTATGCATATACATGTATACAGGTCAATCCCAATCTCCCAACTCATCCCACCACCACCACCCCATGGCTTCCCCCACTTTGTGTCCATACGTCTGTTCTCTACCTCTGTGTCTCTATTTCTGCCCTGCAAACCAGTTCATCTGTACCATTTTTCTAGGTTCCACATATAGGCATTAATATACAATATTTGTTTTTCTCTTTCTGACTTACTTCACTCTGTATGACAGTCTCCAGATCCATCAACTTCTCTACAAATGACCCAGTTTCATTCCTTTTTATGGCTGAGTAATATTCCATTTTATATATGTACCACATCTTTATCCATTCGTCTGTCTGTGGGCATTTAGGTTGCTTCCATTACCTGGCTATTGTAAATAGTGCTGCAATGAACATTGTGGTGAATGTGTCTTTGTGATTTATGGTTTTCTCTGGGTATATGCCCAGAAGTGGGATTGCTGGATCCTATGGTAATTCTCTTTTTAGTTTTTTAAAGGAACCTCCATACTGTTCTCCATAGTGACTGTATCAATTGACATTCCCACCAATAGCGGAAGAGGGTTCCTTTTGTCCACACCCTCCCCAGAATTTGTTGTTTGTAGATTATCTAATGATGCCGATTCTAACAGGTGTGAGGTCTTACCTCATTGTAGTTTTGATTTGCATTTCTCTAATAATTAGTGATGTTGAGCAGCTTCTCATGTGCGTCTTGGCCATCTCTGTGTCTTCTTTGAAGAAACGTCTATTTAGATCTTCTGCCCATTTTTGTATTGGGTTGTTTGTTTTATTAATATTAAGCTGCATGAGCTGTTTATATATATTGGAGATTAAACCTTTGTCCATTGATTCGTTTGTGAACGTTTTCGCCCATTCTGAGGGTTGCCTTTTTCCATTCCCGTTTTTTTAACAAAGAAAGAAAGAAAGCCAAAGAAGCAGAACACTAATGTGCGTGAAATATGCCTCTTGAAACTGTCGTTTTGTAATATGGACGTCTTTTGAATTTTTTGGTCGATATATGACCCCAGGGTTTGTTTTCAGGGCAGGTGTCATTTACAGGCCGGTAATGATTTGGAATATCCACTGACCATTAGCGCTGGGATTAAAGCTGCAGTTGTGAGAAACGGCCACAAGGTGGCAGCAGTTCTCCCTTACCAAATCTGGTTACTAGGGCAGCAGAGCCTCAATGGAAGTCGCGTTCTAGATTGGAATGTAGAAGGGAATGTGCCAGGAGAAAGCCCCTCAAGTGTGTCTCACTACTTCTTGTTCTTGTTTTTAATTTAATCTTTTATTTTTTATTACAGCAAGTTTGAGTACAACGTTTAGCTTGTTGTAGGTGTGCAAGAGGTGGTTCTTTTACACATATACATATGTCTGTTCTTCCTGGGATCCTTTTCCCATGTACGTTATGACAGAATGTTGAGTAGTCTTCTCTTGGTACTCCGTAGGTCTTTGGTGATTATATACGTCTACTGTGTTTGTATATGTCTGTTAACCCCAATATCGTAATGAATTCAGTCCTCACACCTTTCCTTTGGTGAACCATAAGTTTCTTTAATGAATCTGTGATTGCCCTTCTCCGTGGAAATATCTGCCCTGGTATCAATTTATAGGTAACACCTATAAGTGATATGATACGATATGTGTCTTTCACTTTCTGACTTACTCCAAGTCACGTGATTACCTCGAGACTCATCTACGGTGCTGCAAATGGCATTGTGTCCTTTTTTTCCTTGGCGAATATTCTGTCTTAGCGAGGTCCATTTTCTGCAATGTGATTCCCTGAGGGCTGAGGATTAGCTGCCCTGGGCAGCCTGACCCTGCCGGCAAGCCCTCCCCAGGTGTGCCTGGGTTGAGGTCAATATAAACAGCACTCCAGGCAGCAATAGCCCCTGCAGCTGTGCCTGACTCCATATTCTCTGCCCCGTCAGTCGTCTCGGGGCTGTGCTGGTGGGAAGGTGGGAGGGTCCACGGCTTTGTGTGTGGCCCGGTGTGAGTGGGGCTCTGCTGGACTTTCGGCAGGAGTTGCCAGGCTGCCACCTGTAAAGAAGAGGATGTGTCACCCATAACTTCCACTGGAATATCTCTCCGGGCTGAGGTGAGGAAGGAAAAAAAGGAGTGGGGGCCGGGACAGGAGGGGTATCTCAGGCAGGGCAATGGAAAGCTTCCAGAAGAGCGCCCGTGGCCAGGACCATCCTGGCTGACCTGCAGGCACCAAGTTGGCCTGCGTGCCGTCGCTGGTGTGGCTCCACGGCCCTCCCTCTAGGCTTTCAAGCCCTTGTACATATTCAGGTGTTTCACCTGGGAAGGGTGGGAACAGTTCAGCAGCATCTGGCCTGGGGCTCAGCTCACGTTTACTCACAGAGGCCTGGGCACGGTCTCCCAGCTTTGCAATAAGGACGCTCCTTGCGTGGGCGGGTGGGGCTGCTGGCTGTATGGGAGATGATTCCCCACCTCTGACCAATTTCAGAATTGTTTACCACTGGAGCAAGTGCCTTGGTAGTGTTTTCCTCTGTATAACTGTTAGGTTCAGTTTTTTTTTTTTTTTTCTTTTTTGGTTCAAGTTAGATTTTATTCCTCTTTTATGTATTTATAGATATAAGCATGGAAATAATTCATTGTTATATATACATCAGTGTGAATGGAAGAACTTTTTTTCTGTTTTATTTTTACAATTTATTTTTAAAAAATTTGAAATTTAATTTTGTTTATTTTTTTATACAGTAGGTTATTATTAGTTATCTATTTTATGCATAAACATGTATACAGGTCAATCCCAATCTCCCAACTCATCCCACGACCACCACCCCATGGCTTCCCCCACTTTGTGTCCATACGTTAGTTCTCTACCTCTGTGTCTCTATTTCTGTCCTGCAAACCAGTTCATCTGTACCATTTTTCTAGGTTCCACATATAGGCATTAATAAACAATATTTGTTTTTCTCTTTCTGACTTACTTCACTCTGCATGACAGTCTCTAGATCCATCAACTTCTCTACAAATGACCGTTTCATTCCTTTTTATTGCTGAGTAATATTCCATTTTATATATGTACAACATCTTTATCCATTCGTCTGTCTGTGGCCATTTAGGTTGCTTCCATTACCTGGCTATTGTAAATAGTGCTGCAATGAACATTGTGGGGAATGTGTCTTTGTGATTTATGGTTTTCTCTGGGTATATGCCCAGAAGTGGGATTGCTGGATCTTATGGTAATTCTCTTTTTAGTTTTTTAAAGGAACCTCCATACTGTTCTCCATAGTGACTGTATCAATTTACATTCCCACCAATAGCGGAAGAGGGTTCCTTTTGTCCACACCCTCCCCAGAATTTGTTGTTTGTAGATTATCTGATGATGCCGATTCTAACAGGTGTGAGGTCTTACCTCATTGTAGTTTTGATTTACATTTCTCTAATAATTAGTGATGTTTAGCAGCTTTTCATGTGCGTCTTGGCCATCTCTGTGTCTTCTTTGAAGAAACGTCTCTTTATATCTTCTGCCCATTTTTGTATTGGGTTGTTTGTTTTATTAATATTAAGCTGCATGAGCTGTTTATATATATTGGAGATTAAACCTTTGTCCATTGATTCGTTTGTGAACGTTTTCGCCCATTCTGAGGGTTGCCTTTTTCCATTCCCGTATTTTTAACAAAGAAAGAAAGAAAGCAAAAGAAGCAGAACACTAATGTGCGTGAAATATGCCTCTTGAAACTGTCGTTTTGAAATATGGACGTCTTTTGAATTTTTTGGTCGATATATGACCCCAGGATTTCATTTCAGGGCAGGTGTCATTTACAGGCCGGTAATGATTTGGAATATCCACTGACCATTAGCGCTGGGATTAAAGCTGCAGTTGTGTGAAACGGCCACAAGGTGGCAGCAGTTCTCCCTTACCAAATCTGGTTACTAGGGCAGCAGAGCCTCAATGGAAGTCGCGTTCTAGATTGGAATGTAGAACGGAATGTGCCAGGAGAAAGCCCCTCAAGTGTGTCTCACTACTTTTTGTTCTTGTTTTTAATTTAATTTTTAATTTTTTATTACAGCAAGTTTGAGTACAACGTTTAGCTTGTTGTAGGTGTGCAAGAGGAGGTTCTTTTACACATATACATATGTCTGTTCTTCCTGGGATCCTTTTCCCATGTACGTTATGACAGAATGTTGAGTAGTCTTCTCTTGGTACTCCGTAGGTCTTTGGTGATTATATACGTCTACTGTGTTTGTATATGTCTGTTAACCCCAATATCGTAATGAATTCAATCCTCACACTTTTCCTTTGGTGAACCATAAGTTTGTTTAATGAATCTGTGATTGCCCTTCTCCGTGGAAATATCTGCCCTGGTATCAATTTATAGGTAACACCTATAAGTGATATGATACGATATGTGTCTTTCACTTTCTGACTTACTCCAAGTCACGTGATTACCTCGAGACTCATCTACGGTGCTGCAAATGGCATTGTGTCCTTTTTTTCCTTGGCGAATATTCTGTCTTAGCGAGGTCCATTTTCTGCAATGTGATTCCCTGAGGGCTGAGGATTAGCTGCCCTGGGCAGCCTGACCCTGCCGGCAAGCCCTCCCCAGGTGTGCCTGGGTTGAGGTCAATATAAACAGCACTCCAGGCAGCAATAGCCCCTGCAGCTGTGCCTGACTCCATATTCTCTGCCCCGTCAGTCGTCTCGGGGCTGTGCTGGTGGGAAGGTGGGAGGGTCCACGGCTTTGTGTGTGGCCCGGTGTGAGTGGGGCTCTGCTGGACTTTCGGCAGGAGTTGCCAGGCTGCCACCTGTAAAGAAGAGGATGTGTCACCCATAACTTCCACTGGAATATCTCTCCGGGCTGAGGTGAGGAAGGAAAAAAAGGAGTGGGGGCCGGGACAGGAGGGGTATCTCAGGCAGGGCAATGGAAAGCTTCCAGAAGAGCGCCCGTGGCCAGGACCATCCTGGCTGACCTGCAGGCACCAAGTTGGCCTGCGTGCCGTCGCTGGTGTGGCTCCACGGCCCTCCCTCTAGGCTTTCAAGCCCTTGTACATATTCAGGTGTTTCACCTGGGAAGGGTGGGAACAGTTCAGCAGCATCTGGCCTGGGGCTCAGCTCACGTTTACTCACAGAGGCCTGGGCACGGTCTCCCAGCTTTGCAATAAGGACGCTCCTTGCGTGGGCGGGTGGGGCTGCTGGCTGTATGGGAGATGATTCCCCACCTCTGACCAATTTCAGAATTGTTTACCACTGGAGCAAGTGCCTTGGTAGTGTTTTCCTCTGTATAACTGTTAGGTTCAGTTTTTTTTTTTTTTTTCTTTTTTGGTTCAAGTTAGATTTTATTCCTCTTTTATGTATTTATAGATATAAGCATGGAAATAATTCATTGTTATATATACATCAGTGTGAATGGAAGAACTTTTTTTCTGTTTTATTTTTACAATTTATTTTTAAAAAATTTGAAATTTAATTTTGTTTATTTTTTTATACAGTAGGTTATTATTAGTTATCTATTTTATGCATAAACATGTATACAGGTCAATCCCAATCTCCCAACTCATCCCACGACCACCACCCCATGGCTTCCCCCACTTTGTGTCCATACGTTAGTTCTCTACCTCTGTGTCTCTATTTCTGTCCTGCAAACCAGTTCATCTGTACCATTTTTCTAGGTTCCACATATAGGCATTAATAAACAATATTTGTTTTTCTCTTTCTGACTTACTTCACTCTGCATGACAGTCTCTAGATCCATCAACTTCTCTACAAATGACCGTTTCATTCCTTTTTATTGCTGAGTAATATTCCATTTTATATATGTACAACATCTTTATCCATTCGTCTGTCTGTGGCCATTTAGGTTGCTTCCATTACCTGGCTATTGTAAATAGTGCTGCAATGAACATTGTGGGGAATGTGTCTTTGTGATTTATGGTTTTCTCTGGGTATATGCCCAGAAGTGGGATTGCTGGATCTTATGGTAATTCTCTTTTTAGTTTTTTAAAGGAACCTCCATACTGTTCTCCATAGTGACTGTATCAATTTACATTCCCACCAATAGCGGAAGAGGGTTCCTTTTGTCCACACCCTCCCCAGAATTTGTTGTTTGTAGATTATCTGATGATGCCGATTCTAACAGGTGTGAGGTCTTACCTCATTGTAGTTTTGATTTACATTTCTCTAATAATTAGTGATGTTTAGCAGCTTTTCATGTGCGTCTTGGCCATCTCTGTGTCTTCTTTGAAGAAACGTCTCTTTATATCTTCTGCCCATTTTTGTATTGGGTTGTTTGTTTTATTAATATTAAGCTGCATGAGCTGTTTATATATATTGGAGATTAAACCTTTGTCCATTGATTCGTTTGTGAACGTTTTCGCCCATTCTGAGGGTTGCCTTTTTCCATTCCCGTTTTTTTAACAAAGAAAGAAAGAAAGCCAAAGAAGCAGAACACTAATGTGCGTGAAATATGCCTCTTGAAACTGTCGTTTTGAAATATGGACGTCTTTTGAATTTTTTGGTCGATATATGACCCCAGGGTTTGTTTTCAGGGCAGGTGTCATTTACAGGCCGGTAATGATTTGGAATATCCACTGACCATTAGCGCTGGGATTAAAGCTGCAGTTGTGAGAAACGGCCACAAGGTGGCAGCAGTTCTCCCTTACCAAATCTGGTTACTAGGGCAGCAGAGCCTCAATGGAAGTCGCGTTCTAGATTGGAATGTAGAAGGGAATGTGCCAGGAGAAAGCCCCTCAAGTGTGTCTCACTACTTCTTGTTCTTGTTTTTAATTTAATCTTTTATTTTTTATTACAGCAAGTTTGAGTACAACGTTTAGCTTGTTATAGGTGTGCAAGTGGTGGTTCTTTTACACATATACATATGTCTGTTCTTCCTGGGATCCTTTTCCCATGTACGTTATGACAGAATGTTGAGTAGTCTTCTCTTGGTACTCCGTAGGTCTTTGGTGATTATATACGTCTACTGTGTTTGTATATGTCTGTTAACCCCAATATCGTAATGAATTCAATCCTCACACCTTTCCTTTGGTGAACCATAAGTTTCTTTAATGAATCTGTGATTGCCCTTCTCCGTGGAAATATCTGCCCTGGTATCAATTTATAGGTAACACCTATAAGTGATATGATACGATATGTGTCTTTCACTTTCTGACTTACTCCAAGTCACGTGATTACCTCGAGACTCATCTACGGTGCTGCAAATGGCATTGTGTCCTTTTTTTCCTTGGCGAATATTCTGTCTTAGCGAGGTCCATTTTCTGCAATGTGATTCCCTGAGGGCTGAGGATTAGCTGCCCTGGGCAGCCTGACCCTGCCGGCAAGACCTCCCCAGGTGTGCCTGGGTTGAGGTCAATATAAACAGCACTCCAGGCAGCAATAGCCCCTGCAGCTGTGCCTGACTCCATATTCTCTGCCCCGTCAGCAGTCTCGGGGCTGTGCTGGTGGGAAGGTGGGAGGGTCCACGGCTTTGTGTGTGGCCCGGTGTGAGTGGGTCTCTGCTGGACTTTCGGCAGGAGTTGCCAGGCTGCCACCTGTAAAGAAGAGGATGTGTCACCCATAACTTCCACTGGAATATCTCTCCGGGCTGAGGTGAGGAAGGAAAAAAAGGAGTGGGGGCCGGGACAGGAGGGGTATCTCAGGCAGGGCAATGGAAAGCTTCCAGAAGAGCGCCCGTGGCCAGGACCATCCTGGCTGACCTGCAGGCACCAAGTTGGCCTGCGTGCCGTCGCTGGTGTGGCTCCACGGCCCTCCCTCTAGGCTTTCAAGCCCTTGTACATATTCAGGTGTTTCACCTGGGAAGGGTGGGAACAGTTCAGCAGCATCTGGCCTGGGGCTCAGCTCACGTTTACTCACAGAGGCCTGGGCACGGTCTCCCAGCTTTGCAATAAGGACGCTCCTTGCGTGGGCGGGTGGGGCTGCTGGCTGTATGGGAGATGATTCCCCACCTCTGACCAATTTCAGAATTGTTTACCACTGGAGCAAGTGCCTTGGTAGTGTTTTCCTCTGTATAACTGTTAGGTTCAGTTTTTTTTTTTTTTTTCTTTTTTGGTTCAAGTTAGATTTTATTCCTCTTTTATGTATTTATAGATATAAGCATGGAAATAATTCATTGTTATATATACATCAGTGTGAATGGAAGAACTTTTTTTCTGTTTTATTTTTACAATTTATTTTTAAAAAATTTGAAATTTAATTTTGTTTATTTTTTTATACAGTAGGTTATTATTAGTTATCTATTTTATGCATAAACATGTATACAGGTCAATCCCAATCTCCCAACTCATCCCACGACCACCACCCCATGGCTTCCCCCACTTTGTGTCCATACGTTAGTTCTCTACCTCTGTGTCTCTATTTCTGTCCTGCAAACCAGTTCATCTGTACCATTTTTCTAGGTTCCACATATAGGCATTAATAAACAATATTTGTTTTTCTCTTTCTGACTTACTTCACTCTGCATGACAGTCTCTAGATCCATCAACTTCTCTACAAATGACCGTTTCATTCCTTTTTATTGCTGAGTAATATTCCATTTTATATATGTACAACATCTTTATCCATTCGTCTGTCTGTGGCCATTTAGGTTGCTTCCATTACCTGGCTATTGTAAATAGTGCTGCAATGAACATTGTGGGGAATGTGTCTTTGTGATTTATGGTTTTCTCTGGGTATATGCCCAGAAGTGGGATTGCTGGATCTTATGGTAATTCTCTTTTTAGTTTTTTAAAGGAACCTCCATACTGTTCTCCATAGTGACTGTATCAATTTACATTCCCACCAATAGCGGAAGAGGGTTCCTTTTGTCCACACCCTCCCCAGAATTTGTTGTTTGTAGATTATCTGATGATGCCGATTCTAACAGGTGTGAGGTCTTACCTCATTGTAGTTTTGATTTACATTTCTCTAATAATTAGTGATGTTTAGCAGCTTTTCATGTGCGTCTTGGCCATCTCTGTGTCTTCTTTGAAGAAACGTCTCTTTATATCTTCTGCCCATTTTTGTATTGGGTTGTTTGTTTTATTAATATTAAGCTGCATGAGCTGTTTATATATATTGGAGATTAAACCTTTGTCCATTGATTCGTTTGTGAACGTTTTCGCCCATTCTGAGGGTTGCCTTTTTCCATTCCCGTATTTTTAACAAAGAAAGAAAGAAAGCAAAAGAAGCAGAACACTAATGTGCGTGAAATATGCCTCTTGAAACTGTCGTTTTGAAATATGGACGTCTTTTGAATTTTTTGGTCGATATATGACCCCAGGATTTCATTTCAGGGCAGGTGTCATTTACAGGCCGGTAATGATTTGGAATATCCACTGACCATTAGCGCTGGGATTAAAGCTGCAGTTGTGTGAAACGGCCACAAGGTGGCAGCAGTTCTCCCTTACCAAATCTGGTTACTAGGGCAGCAGAGCCTCAATGGAAGTCGCGTTCTAGATTGGAATGTAGAACGGAATGTGCCAGGAGAAAGCCCCTCAAGTGTGTCTCACTACTTTTTGTTCTTGTTTTTAATTTAATTTTTAATTTTTTATTACAGCAAGTTTGAGTACAACGTTTAGCTTGTTGTAGGTGTGCAAGAGGAGGTTCTTTTACACATATACATATGTCTGTTCTTCCTGGGATCCTTTTCCCATGTACGTTAGGACAGAATGTTGAGTAGTCTTCTCTTGGTACTCCGTAGGTCTTTGGTGATTTTATACGTCTACTGTGTTTGTATATGTCTGTTAACCCCAATATCGTAATGAATTCAATCCTCACACTTTTCCTTTGGTGAACCATAAGTTTCTTTAATGAATCTGTGATTGCCCTTCTCCGTGGAAATATCTGCCCTGGTATCAATTTATAGGTAACACCTATAAGTGATATGATACGATATGTGTCTTTCACTTTCTGACTTACTCCAAGTCACGTGATTACCTCGAGACTCATCTACGGTGCTGCAAATGGCATTGTGTCCTTTTTTTCCTTGGCGAATATTCTGTCTTAGCGAGGTCCATTTTCTGCAATGTGATTCCCTGAGGGCTGAGGATTAGCTGCCCTGGGCAGCCTGACCCTGCCGGCAAGACCTCCCCAGGTGTGCCTGGGTTGAGGTCAATATAAACAGCACTCCAGGCAGCAATAGCCCCTGCAGCTGTGCCTGACTCCATATTCTCTGCCCCGTCAGCAGTCTCGGGGCTGTGCTGGTGGGAAGGTGGGAGGGTCCACGGCTTTGTGTGTGGCCCGGTGTGAGTGGGGCTCTGCTGGACTTTCGGCAGGAGTTGCCAGGCTGCCACCTGTAAAGAAGAGGATGTGTCACCCATAACTTCCACTGGAATATCTCTCCGGGCTGAGGTGAGGAAGGAAAAAAAGGAGTGGGGGCCGGGACAGGAGGGGTATCTCAGGCAGGGCAATGGAAAGCTTCCAGAAGAGCGCCCGTGGCCAGGACCATCCTGGCTGACCAGCAGGCACCAAGTTGGCCTGCGTGCCGTCGCTGGTGTGCCTCCACGGCCCTTCCTCTAGGCTTTCAAGCCCTTGTACATATTCAGGTGTTTCACCTGGGAAGGGTGGGAACAGTTCAGCAGCAGCTGGCCTGCGGCTCAGCTCACGTTTACTCACAGAGGCCTCGGCACGGTCCCCCAGCTTTGCAATAAGGACGCTCCTTGCGTGGGCGGGCGGGGCTGCTGGCTGTATGGGAGATGATTCCCCACCTCTGACCAATTTCAGAATTGTTTACCACTGGAGCAAGTGCCTTGGTAGTGCTTTCCTCTGTATAACTGTTAGGTTAAGTTTTTTTTTTTCTTTTTTGGTTCAAGTTAGATTTTATTCCTCTTTTTTGTATTTATGGATATAAGCATGGAAATAATTCATTCTTATAAATACATCAGTGTGAATGGAAGAACATTTTTTTCTGTATTATTTTTACATTTTATTTTTAAAAAATTTGAAATTTAATTTTATTTATTTTTTTATACAGTAGGTTATTATTAGTTATCTATTTTATGCATAAACATGTATACAGGTCAATCCCAATCTCCTAACTCATCCCACCACCACCACCCCATGGCTTCCCCCACTTTGTGTCCATACGTTTGTTCTCTACCTCTGTGTCTCTATTTCTGCCCTGCAAACCAGTTCATCTGTACCATTTTTCTAGGTTCCACATATAGCCCTTAATATACAATATTTGTTTTTCTCTTTCTGACTTACTTCACTCTGCATGAGAGTCTCTAGATCCTTCAACTTCTCTACAAATGACCCAGTTTCATTCCTTTTTATGGCTGAGTAATATTCCATTTTATATATGTACCACATCTTTATCCATTCCTCTGTCTGTGGCCATTTAGGTTGCTTCCATTACCTGGCTATTGTAAATAGTGCTGCAATGAACATTGTGGTGAATGTGTCTTTGTGATTTATGGTTTTCTCTGGGTATATGCCCAGAAGTGGGATTGCTGGATCCTATGGTAATTCTCTTTTTAGTTTTTTAAAGGAACCTCCATACTGTTCTCCATAGTGACTGTATCAATTTACATTCCCACCAATAGCGGAAGAGGGTTCCTTTTGTCCACACCCTCCCCAGAATTTGTTGTTTGTAGCTTATCTGATGATGCCGATTCTAACAGGTGTGAGGTCTTACCTCATTGTAATTTTGATTTGCATTTCTCTAATAATTAGTGATGTTGAGCAGCTTTTCATGTGCGTCTTGGCCATCTCTGTGTCTTCTTTGAAGAAACATCTCTTTAGGTCTTCTGCCCATTTTTGTATTGGGTTGTTTGTTTTATTAATATTAAGCTGCATGAGCTGTTTATATATATTGGGGATTAAACCTTTATCCATTGATTCGTTTGTGAACGTGTTCGCCCATTCTGATGGTTGCCTTTTACCATTCCCGTATTTTTAACAAAGAAAGAAAGAAAGCAAAAGAAGCAGAACACTAATGTGCGTGAAATAAGCCTCTTGAAACTGTCGTTTTGAAATATGGACGTCTTTTGAATTTTTTGGTCGATATATGACCCCAGGATTTCTTTTCAGGGCAGGTGTCATTTACAGGCCTGTAATGATTTGGAATATCCACTGACCATTAGCGCTGGGATTAAAGCTGCTGTTGTGTGAAACGGCCACAAGGTGGCAGCAGTTCTCCCTTACCAAATCTGGTTACTAGGGCAGCAGAGCCTCAATGGAAGTCTTGTTCTAGATTGGAATGTAGAACGGAATGTGCCAGGAGAAAGCCCCTCAAGTTTGTCTCACTACTTCTTCTTCGTGTTTTTAATTTAATTTTTAATTTTTTATTACAGCAAGTTTGAGTACAACGTTTAGCTTGTTGTAGGTGTGCAAGAGGTGGTTCTTTTACACATATACATATGTCTGTTCTTCCTGGGATCCTTTTCCCATGTACGTTATGACAGAATGTTGAGTAGTCTTCTCTTGGTACTCCGTAGGTCTTTGGTGATTATATACATCTACTGTGTTTGTATATGTCTCTTAACCCCACTATCGTAATGAATTCAATCCTCACACCTTTCCTTTGGTGAACCATAAGTTTCTTTAATGAATCTGTGATTGCCCTTCTCCGTGGAAATATCTGCCCTGGTATCAATTTATAGGTAACACCTATAAGTGATATGATACGATATGTGTCTTTCACTTTCTGACTTACTCCAAGTCACGTGATTACCTCGAGACTCATCTACGGTGCTGCAAATGGCATTGTGTCCTTTTTTTCCTTGGCGAATATTCTGTCGTAGCGAGGTCCATTTTCTGCAATGTGATTCCCTGAGGGCTGAGGATTAGCTGCCCTGGGCAGCCTGACCCTGCCGGCAAGCCCCCCCTAGGTGTGCCTGGGTTGAGGTCAATATAAACAGCACTCCAGGCAGCAATAGCCCCTGCAGCTGTGCCTGACTCCATATTCTCTGCCCCGTCAGCAGTCTCGGGGCTGTGCTGGTGGGAGGGTGGGAGGGTCCACGGCTTTGTGGGTGGCCCGATGTGAGTTGGGCTCTGCTGGACTTTCGGCAGGAGTTGCCAGGCTGCCACCTGTAAAGAAGAGGATGTGTCACCCATAACTTCCAGTGGAATATCTCTCCGGGCTGAGGTGAGGAAGGAAAAAAAGGAGTGGGGGCCGGGACAGGAGGGGTATCTCAGGCAGGGCAATGGAAAGCTTCCAGAAGAGCGCCCGTGGCCAGGACCATCCTGGCTGACCTGCAGGCACCAAGTTGGCCTGCGTGCCGTCGCTGGTGTGGCTCCACGGCCCTCCCTCTAGGCTTTCAAGCCCTTGTACATATTCAGGTGTTTCACCTGGGAAGGGTGGGAACAGTTCAGCAGCATCTGGCCTGGGGCTCAGCTCACGTTTACTCACAGAGGCCTGGGCACGGTCTCCCAGCTTTGCAATAAGGACGCTCCTTGCGTGGGCGGGTGGGGCTGCTGGCTGTATGGGAGATGATTCCACACCTCTGACCAATTTCAGAATTGTTTAACATCTGGAGCAAGTGCCTTGGTAGTGTTTTCCTCTGTATAACTGTTAGGTTCAGTTTTTTTTTTTTCTTTTTTGGTTCAAGTTAGATTTTATTCCTCTTTTATGTATTTATAGATATAAGCATGGAAATAATTCATTGTTATATATACATCAGTGTGAATGGTAGAACATTTTTTTCTGTTTTATTTTTACATTTTATTTTTAAAAATTTTGAAATTTAATTTTGTTTATTTTTTTATACAGTAGGTTATTATTAGTTATCTATTTTATGCATATACATGTATACAGGTCAATCCCAATCTCCCAACTCATCCCACCACCACCACCCCATGGCTTCCCCCACTTTGTGTCCATACGTCTGTTCTCTACCTCTGTGTCTCTATTTCTGCCCTGCAAACCAGTTCATCTGTACCATTTTTCTAGGTTCCACATATAGGCATTAGTATACAATATTTGTTTTTCTCTTTCTGACTTACTTCACTCTGTATGACAGTCTCTAGATCCATCAACTTCTCTACAAATGACCCAGTTTCATTCCTTTTTATGGCTGAGTAATATTCCATTTTATATATGTACCACATCTTTATCCATTCGTCTGTCTGTGGGCATTTAGGTTGCTTCCATTACCTGGCTATTGTAAATAGTGCTGCAATGAACATTGTGGTGAATGTGTCTTTGTGATTTATGGTTTTCTCTGGGTATATGCCCAGAAGTGGGATTGCTGGATCCTATGGTAATTCTCTTTTTAGTTTTTTAAAGGAACCTCCATACTGTTCTCCATAGTGACTGTATCAATTGACATTCCCACCAATAGCGGAAGAGGGTTCCTTTTGTCCACACCCTCCCCAGAATTTGTTGTTTGTAGATTATCTGATGATGCCGATTCTAACAGGTGTGAGGTCTTACCTCATTGTAGTTTTGATTTGCATTTCTCTAATAATTAGTGATGTTGAGCAGCTTCTCATGTGCGTCTTGGCCATCTCTGTGTCTTCTTTGAAGAAACGTCTCTTTAGATCTTCTGCCCATTTTTGTATTGGGTTGTTTGTTTTATTAATATTAAGCTGCATGAGCTGTTTATATATATTGGAGATTAAACCTTTGTCCATTGATTCGTTTGTGAACGTTTTCGCCCATTCTGAGGGTTGCCTTTTTCCATTCCCGTTTTTTTAACAAAGAAAGAAAGAAAGCCAAAGAAGCAGAACACTAATGTGCGTGAAATATGCCTCTTGAAACTGTCGTTTTGAAATATGGACGTCTTTTGAATTTTTTGGTCGATATATGACCCCAGGATTTGTTTTCAGGGCAGGTGTCATTTACAGGCCGGTAATGATTTGGAATATCCACTGACCATTAGCGCTCGGATTAAAGCTGCAGTTGTGTGAAACGGCCACAAGGTGGCAGCAGTTCTCCCTTACCAAATCTGGTTACTAGGGCAGCAGAGCCTCAATGGAAGTCGCGTTCTAGATTGG
This sequence comes from Mesoplodon bidens, assembly GCF_964165515.1. Taxonomy (NCBI): domain Eukaryota; kingdom Metazoa; phylum Chordata; class Mammalia; order Artiodactyla; family Ziphiidae; genus Mesoplodon; species Mesoplodon bidens. Next base: position 994,599 of record NW_027672081.1, read on the forward strand.
AATGTAGAACGGAATGTGCCAGGAGAAAGCCCCTCAAGTGTGTCTCACTACTTCTTGTTCTTGTTTTTAATTTATTTTTTTATTTTTTATTACAGCAAGTTTGAGTACAACGTTTAGCTTGTTGTAGGTGTGCAAGAGGTGGTTCTTTTACACATATACATATGTCTGTTCTTCCTGGGATCCTTTTCCCATGTACGTTATGACAGAATGTTGAGTAGTCTTCTCTTGGTACTCCGTAGGTCTTTGGTGATTATATACGTCTACTGTGTTTGTATATGTCTGTTAACCCCAATATCGTAATGAATTCAATCCTCACACCTTTCCTTTGGTGAACCATAAGTTTCTTTAATGAATCTGTGATTGCCCTTCTCCGTGGAAATATCTGCCCTGGTATCAATTTATAGGTAACACCTATAAGTGATATGATACGATATGTGTCTTTCACTTTCTGACTTACTCCAAGTCACGTGATTACCTCGAGACTCATCTACGGTGCTGCAAATGGCATTGTGTCCTTTTTTTCCTTGGCGAATATTCTGTCTTAGCGAGGTCCATTTTCTGCAATGTGATTCCCTGAGGGCTGAGGATTAGCTGCCCTGGGCAGGCTGACCCTGCCGGCAAGCCCTCCCCAGGTGTGCCTGGGTTGAGGTCAATATAAACAGCACTCCAGGCAGCAATAGCCCCTGCAGCTGTGCCTGACTCCATATTCTCTGCCCCGTCAGCAGTCTCGGGGCTGTGCTGGTGGGAGGGTGGGAGGGTCCACGGCTTTGTGGGTGGCCCGGTGTGAGTGGGGCTCTGCTGGACTTTCGGCAGGAGTTGCCAGGCTGCCACCTGTAAAGAAGAGGATGTGTCACCCATAACTTCCACTGGAATATCTCTCCGGGCTGAGGTGAGGAAGGAAAAAAAGGAGTGGGGGCCGGGACAGGAGGGGTATCTCAGGCAGGGCAATGGAAAGCTTCCAGAAGAGCGCCCGTAGCCAGGACCATCCTGGCTGACCTGCAGGCACCAAGTTGGCCTGCGTGCCGTCGCTGGTGTGGCTCCACGGCCCTCCCTCTAGGCTTTCAAGCCCTTGTACATATTCAGTTGTTTCACCTGGGAAGGGTGGGAACAGTTCAGCAGCATCTGGCCTGGGGCTCAGCTCACGTTTACTCACAGAGGCCTGGGCACGGTCTCCCAGCTTTGCAATAAGGACGCTCCTTGCGTGGGCGGGTGGGGCTGCTGGCTGTATGGGAGATGATTCCACACCTCTGACCAATTTCAGAATTGTTTAACAGCTGGAGCAAGTGCCTTGGTAGTGTTTTCCTCTGTATAACTGTTAGGTTCAGTTTTTTTTTTTTCTTTTTTGGTTCAAGTTAGATTTTATTCCTCTTTTATGTATTTATAGATATAAGCATGGAAATAATTCATTGTTATATATACATCAGTGTGAATGGAAGAACTTTTTTTCTGTTTTATTTTTACATTTTAGTTTTAAAAATTTTGAAATTTAATTTTGTTTATTTTTTTATACAGTAGGTTATTATTAGTTATCTATTTTATGCATATACATGTATACAGGTCAATCCCAATCTCCCAACTCATCCCACCACCACCACCCCATGGCTTCCCCCACTTTGTGTCCATACGTCTGTTCTCTACCTCTGTGTCTCTATTTCTGCCCTGCAAACCAGTTCATCTGTACCATTTTTCTAGGTTCCACATATAGGCATTAGTATACAATATTTGTTTTTCTCTTTCTGACTTACTTCACTCTGTATGACAGTCTCTAGATCCATCAACTTCTCTACAAATGACCCAGTTTCATTCCTTTTTATGGCTGAGTAATATTCCATTTTATATATGTACCACATCTTTATCCATTCGTCTGTCTGTGGGCATTTAGGTTGCTTCCATTACCTGGCTATTGTAAATAGTGCTGCAATGAACATTGTGGTGAATGTGTCTTTGTGATTTATGGTTTTCTCTGGGTATATGCCCAGAAGTGGGATTGCTGGATCCTATGGTAATTCTCTTTTTAGTTTTTTAAAGGAACCTCCATACTGTTCTCCATAGTGACTGTATCAAGTTACATTCCCACCAATAGCGGAAGAGGGTTCCATTTGTCCACACCCTCCCCAGAATTTGTTGTTTGTAGATTATCTGATGATGCCGATTCTAACAGGTGTGAGGTCTTACCTCATTGTAGTTTTGATTTGCATTTCTCTAATAATTAGTGATGTTGAGCAGCTTCTCATGTGCGTCTTGGCCATCTCTGTGTCTTCTTTGAAGAAACGTCTCTTTAGATCTTCTGCCCATTTTTGTATTGGGTTGTTTGTTTTATTAATATTAAGCTGCATGAGCTGTTTATATATATTGGAGATTAAACCTTTGTCCATTGATTCGTTTGTGAACGTTTTCGCCCATTCTGAGGGTTGCCTTTTTCCATTCCCGTTTTTTTAACAAAGAAAGAAAGAAAGCCAAAGAAGCAGAACACTAATGTGCGTGAAATATGCCTCTTGAAACTGTCGTTTTGAAATATGGACGTCCTTTGAATTTTTTGGTCGATAAGTGACCCCAGGATTTGTTTTCAGGGCAGGTGTCATTTACAGGCCGGTAATGATTTGGAATATCCACTGACCATTAGCGCTGGGATTAAAGCTGCAGTTGTGAGAAACGGCCACAAGGTGGCAGCAGTTCTCCCTTACCAAATCTGGTTACTAGGGCAGCAGAGCCTCAATGGAAGTCGCGTTCTAGATTGGAATGTAGAACGGAATGTGCCAGGAGAAAGCCCCTCAAGTGTGTCTCACTACTTCTTGTTCTTGTTTTTAATTTATTTTTTTATTTTTTATTACAGCAAGTTTGAGTACAACGTTTAGCTTGTTGTAGGTGTGCAAGAGGTGGTTCTTTTACACATATACATATGTCTGTTCTTCCTGGGATCCTCTTCCCATGTACGTTATGACAGAATGTTGAGTAGTCTTCTCTTGGTACTCCGTAGGTCTTTGGTGATTATATACGTCTACTGTGTTTGTATATGTCTGTTAACCCCAATATCGTAATGAATTCAATCCTCACACCTTTCCTTTGGTGAACCATAAGTTTCTTTAATGAATCTGTGATTGCCCTTCTCCGTGGAAATATCTTCCCTGGTATCAATTTATAGGTAACACCTATAAGTGATATGATACGATATGTGTCTTTCACTTTCTGACTTACTCCAAGTCACGTGATTACCTCGAGACTCATCTACGGTGCTGCAAATGGCATTGTGTCCTTTTTTTCCTTGGCGAATATTCTGTCTTAGCGAGGTCCATTTTCTGCAATGTGATTCCCTGAGGGCTGAGGATTAGCTGCCCTGGGCAGCCTGACCCTGCCGGCAAGCCCTCCCCAGGTGTGCCTGGGTTGAGGTCAATATAAACAGCACTCCAGGCAGCAATAGCCCCTGCAGCTGTGCCTGACTCCATATTCTCTGCCCCGTCAGCAGTCTCGGGGCTGTGCTGGTGGGAGGGTGGGAGGGTCCACGGCTTTGTGGGTGGCCCGATGTGAGTGGGGCTCTGCTGGACTTTCGGCAGGAGTTGCCAGGCTGCCACCTGTAAAGAAGAGGATGTGTCACCCATAACTTCCACTGGAATATCTCTCCGGGCTGAGGTGAGGAAGGAAAAAAAGGAGTGGGGGCCGGGACAGGAGGGGTATCTCAGGCAGGGCAATGGAAAGCTTCCAGAAGAGCGCCCGTGGCCAGGACCATCCTGGCTGACCTGCAGGCACCAAGTTGGCCTGCGTGCCGTCGCTGGTGTGGCTCCACGGCCCTCCCTCTAGGCTTTCAAGCCCTTGTACATATTCAGGTGTTTCACCTGGGAAGGGTGGGAACAGTTCAGCAGCATCTGGCCTGGGGCTCAGCTCACGTTTACTCACAGAGGCCTGGGCACGGTCTCCCAGCTTTGCAATAAGGACGCTCCTTGCATGGGCGGGTGGGGCTGCTGGCTGTATGGGAGATGATTCCCCACCTCTGACCAATTTCAGAATTCTTTACCACTGGAGCAAGTGCCTTGGTAGTGTTTTCCTCTGTATAACTCTTAGGTTCAGTTTTTTTTTTTTCTTTTTTGGTTCAAGTTAGATTTTATTCCTCTTTTATGTATTTATAGATATAAGCATGGAAATAATTCATTGTTATATATACATCAGTGTGAATGGAAGAACTTTTTTTCTGTTTTATTTTTACATTATATTTTTAAAAATTTTGAAATTTAATTTTGTTTATTTTTTTATACAGTAGGTTATTATTAGTTATCTATTTTATGCATATACATGTATACAGGTCAATCCCAATCTCCCAACTCATCCCACCACCACCACACCATGGCTTCCCCCACTTTGTGTCCATACGTCTGTTCTCTACCTCTGTGTCTCTATTTCTGCCCTGCAAACCAGTTCATCTGTACCATTTTTCTAGGTTCCACATATAGGCATTAGTATACAATATTTGTTTTTCTCTTTCTGACTTACTTCACTCTGTATGACAGTCTCTAGATCCATCAACTTCTCTACAAATGACCCAGTTTCATTCCTTTTTATGGCTGAGTAATATTCCATTTTATATATGTACCACATCTTTATCCATTCGTCTGTCTGTGGGCATTTAGGTTGCTTCCATTACCTGGCTATTGTAAATAGTGCTGCAATGAACATTGTGGTGAATGTGTCTTTGTGATTTATGGTTTTCTCTTGGTATATGCCCAGAAGTGGGATTGCTGGATCCTATGGTAATTCTCTTTTTAGTTTTTTAAAGGAACCTCCATACTGTTCTCCATAGTGACTGTATCAATTTACATTCCCACCAATAGCGGAAGAGGGTTCCTTTTGTCCACACCCTCCCCAGAATTTGTTGTTTGTACATTATCTGATGATGCCGATTCTAACAGGTGTGAGGTCTTACCTCATTGTAGTTTTGATTTGCATTTCTCTAATAATTAGTGATGTTGAGCAGCTTCTCATGTGTGTCTTGGCCATCTCTGTGTCTTCTTTGAAGAAACGTCTCTTTAGATCTTCTGCCATTTTTGTATTGGGTTGTTTGTTTTATTAATATTAAGCTGCATGAGCTGTTTATATATATTGGAGATTAAACCTTTGTCCATTGATTCGTTTGTGAACGTTTTCGCCCATTCTGAGGGTTGCCTTTTTCCATTCCCGTTTTTTTAACAAAGAAAGAAAGAAAGCCAAAGAAGCAGAACACTAATGTGCGTGAAATATGCCTCTTGAAACTGTCGTTTTGAAATATGGACGTCTTTTGAATTTTTTGGTCGATATATGACCCCAGGATTTGTTTTCAGGGCAGGTGTCATTTACAGGCCGGTAATGATTTGGAATATCCACTGACCATTAGCGCTGGGATTAAAGCTGCTGTTGTGAGAAACGGCCACAAGGTGGCAGCAGTTCTCCCTTACCAAATCTGGTTACTAGGGCAGCAGAGCCTCAATGGAAGTCGCGTTCTAGATTGGAATGTAGAACGGAATGTGCCAGGAGAAAGCCCCTCAAGTGTGTCTCACTACTTCTTGTTCTTGTTTTTAATTTAATCTTTTATTTTTTATTACAGCAAGTTTGAGTACAACGTTTAGCTTGTTGTAGGTGTGCAAGAGGTGGTTCTTTTACACATATACATATGTCTGTTCTTCCTGGGATCCTTTTCCCATGTACGTTATGACAGAATGTTGAGTAGTCTTCTCTTGGTACTCCGTAGGTCTTTGGTGATTATATACGTCTACTGTGTTTGTATATGTCTGTTAACCCCAATATCGTAATGAATTCAATCCTCACACCTTTCCTTTGGTGAACCATAAGTTTCTTTAATGAATCTGTGATTGCCCTTCTCCGTGGAAATATCTGCCCTGGTATCAATTTATAGGTAACACCTATAAGTGATATGATACGATATGTGTCTTTCACTTTCTGACTTACTCCAAGTCACGTGATTACCTCGAGACTCATCTACGGTGCTGCAAATGGCATTGTGTCCTTTTTTTCCTTGGCGAATATTCTGTCTTAGCGAGGTCCATTTTCTGCAATGTGATTCCCTGAGGGCTGAGGATTAGCTGCCCTGGGCAGCCTGACCCTGCCGGCAAGCCCTCCCCAGGTGTGCCTGGGTTGAGGTCAATATAAACAGCACTCCAGGCAGCAATAGCCCCTGCAGCTGTGCCTGACTCCATATTCTCTGCCCCGTCAGCAGTCTCCGGGTTGTGCTGGTGGGAGGGTGGGAGGGTCCACGGCTTTGTGGGTGGCCCGGTGTGAGTGGGGCTCTGCTGGACTTTCGGCAGGAGTTGCCAGGCTGCCACCTGTAAAGAAGAGGATGTGTCACCCAAAACTTCCACTGGAATATCTCTCCGGGCTGAGGTGAGGAAGGAAAAAAAGGAGTGGGGGCCGGGACAGGAGGGGTATCTCAGGCAGGGCAATGGAAAGCTTCCAGAAGAGCGCCCGTGGCCAGGACCATCCTGGCTGACCTGCAGGCACCAAGTTGGCCTGCGTGCCGTCGCTGGTGTGGCTCCACGGCCCTCCCTCTAGGCTTTCAAGCCCTTGTACATATTCAGGTGTTTCACCTGGGAAGGGTGGGCACAGTTCAGCAGTATCTGGCCTGGGGCTCAGCTCACGTTTACTCACAGAGGCCTGGGCACGGTCTCCCAGCTTTGCAATAAGGACGCTCCTTGCGTGGGCGGGTGGGGCTGCTGGCTGTATGGGAGATGATTACCCACCTCTGACCAATTTCAGAATTCTTTACCACTGGAGCAAGTGCCTTGGTAGTGTTTTCCTCTGTATAACTCTTAGGTTCAGTTTTTTTTTTTTTCTTTTTTGGTTCAAGTTAGATTTTATTCCTCTTTTATGTATTTATAGATATAAGCATGGAAATAATTCATTGTTATATATACATCAGTGTGAATGGAAGAACTTTTTTTCTGTTTTATTTATACATTTTATTTTTAAAAATTTTGAAATTTAATTTTGTTTATTTTTTTATACAGTAGGTTATTATTAGTTATCTATTTTATGCATATACATGTATACAGGTCAATCCCAATCTCCCAACTCATCCCACCACCACCACCCCATGGCTTCCCCCACTTTGTGTCCATACGTCTGTTCTCTACCTCTGTGTCTCTATTTCTGCCCTGCAAACCAGTTCATCTGTACCATTTTTCTAGGTTCCACATATAGGCATTAATATACAATATTTGTTTTTCTCTTTCTGACTTACTTCACTCTGCATGACAGTCTCCAGATCCATCAACTTCTCTACAAATGACCCAGTTTCATTCCTTTTTATGGCTGAGTAATATTCCATTTTATATATGTACCACATCTTTATCCATTCGTCTGTCTGTGGGCATTTAGGTTGCTTCCATTACCTGGCTATTGTAAATAGTGCTGCAATGAACATTGTGGTGAATGTGTCTTTGTGATTTATGGTTTTCTCTGGGTATATGCCCAGAAGTGGGATTGCTGGATCCTATGGTAATTCTCTTTTTAGTTTTTTAAAGGAACCTCCATACTGTTCTCCATAGTGACTGTATCAATTGACATTCCCACCAATAGCGGAAGAGGGTTCCTTTTGTCCACATCCTCCCCAGAATTTGTTGTTTGTACATTATCTGATGATGCCGATTCTAACAGGTGTGAGGTCTTACCTCATTGTAGTTTTGATTTGCATTTCTCTAATAATTAGTGATGTTGAGCAGCTTCTCATGTGTGTCTTGGCCATCTCTGTGTCTTCTTTGAAGAAACGTCTCTTTAGATCTTCTGCCATTTTTGTATTGGGTTGTTTGTTTTATTAATATTAAGCTGCATGAGCTGTTTATATATATTGGAGATTAAACCTTTGTCCATTGATTCGTTTGTGAACGTTTTCGCCCATTCTGAGGGTTGCCTTTTTCCATTCCCGTTTTTTTAACAAAGAAAGAAAGAAAGCCAAAGAAGCAGAACACTAATGTGCGTGAAATATGCCTCTTGAAACTGTCGTTTTGAAATATGGACGTCTTTTGAATTTTTTGGTCGATATATGACCCCAGGATTTGTTTTCAGGGCAGGTGTCATTTACAGGCCGGTAATGATTTGGAATATCCACTGACCATTAGCGCTGGGATTAAAGCTGCTGTTGTGAGAAACGGCCACAAGGTGGCAGCAGTTCTCCCTTACCAAATCTGGTTACTAGGGCAGCAGAGCCTCAATGGAAGTCGCGTTCTAGATTGGAATGTAGAACGGAATGTGCCAGGAGAAAGCCCCTCAAGTGTGTCTCACTACTTCTTGTTCTTGTTTTTAATTTAATCTTTTATTTTTTATTACAGCAAGTTTGAGTACAACGTTTAGCTTGTTGTAGGTGTGCAAGAGGTGGTTCTTTTACACATATACATATGTCTGTTCTTCCTGGGATCCTTTTCCCATGTACGTTATGACAGAATGTTGAGTAGTCTTCTCTTGGTACTCCGTAGGTCTTTGGTGATTATATACGTCTACTGTGTTTGTATATGTCTGTTAACCCCAATATCGTAATGAATTCAATCCTCACACCTTTCCTTTGGTGAACCATAAGTTTCTTTAATGAATCTGTGATTGCCCTTCTCCGTGGAAATATCTGCCCTGGTATCAATTTATAGGTAACACCTATAAGTGATATGATACGATATGTGTCTTTCACTTTCTGACTTACTCCAAGTCACGTGATTACCTCGAGACTCATCTACGGTGCTGCAAATGGCATTGTGTCCTTTTTTTCCTTGGCGAATATTCTGTCTTAGCGAGGTCCATTTTCTGCAATGTGATTCCCTGAGGGCTGAGGATTAGCTGCCCTGGGCAGCCTGACCCTGCCGGCAAGCCCTCCCCAGGTGTGCCTGGGTTGAGGTCAATATAAACAGCACTCCAGGCAGCAATAGCCCCTGCAGCTGTGCCTGACTCCATATTCTCTGCCCCGTCACCAGTCTCCGGGCTGTGCTGGTGGGAGGGTGGGAGGGTCCACGGCTTTGTGGGTGGCCCGGTGTGAGTGGGGCTCTGCTGGACTTTCGGCAGGAGTTGCCAGGCTGCCACCTGTAAAGAAGAGGATGTGTCACCCATAACTTCCACTGGAATATCTCTCCGGGCTGAAGTGAGGAAGGAAAAAAAGGAGTGGGGGCCGGGACAGGAGGGGTATCTCAGGCAGGGCAATGGAAAGCTTCCAGAAGAGCGCCCGTGGCCAGGACCATCCTGGCTGACCTGCAGGCACCAAGTTGGCCTGCGTGCCGTCGCTGGTGTGGCTCCACGGCCCTCCCTCTAGGCTTTCAAGCCCTTGTACATATTCAGGTGTTTCACCTGGGAAGGGTGGGAACAGTTCAGCAGCATCTGGCCTGGGGCTCAGCTCACGTTTACTCACAGAGGCCTGGGCACGGTCTCCCAGCTTTGCAATAAGGACGCTCCTTGCGTGGGCGGGTGGGGCTGCTGGCTGTATGGGAGATGATTCCCCACCTCTGACCAATTTCAGAATTCTTTACCACTGGAGCATGTGCCTTGGTAGTGTTTTCCTCTGTATAACTCTTAGGTTCAGTTTTTTTTTTTTCTTTTTTGGTTCAAGTTAGATTTTATTCCTCTTTTATGTATTTATAGATATAAGCATGGAAATAATTCATTGTTATATATACATCAGTGTGAATGGAAGAACTTTTTTTCTGTTTTATTTTTACATTTTATTTTTAAAAATTTTGAAATTTAATTTTGTTTATTTTTTTATACAGTAGGTTATTATTAGTTATCTATTTTATGCATATACATGTATACAGGTCAATCCCAATCTCCCAACTCATCCCACCACCACCACCCCATGGCTTCCCCCACTTTGTGTCCATACGTCTGTTCTCTACCTCTGTGTCTCTATTTCTGCCCTGCAAACCAGTTCATCTGTACCATTTTTCTAGGTTCCACATATAGGCATTAATATACAATATTTGTTTTTCTCTTTCTGACTTACTTCACTCTGTATGACAGTCTCCAGATCCATCAACTTCTCTACAAATGACCCAGTTTCATTCCTTTTTATGGCTGAGTAATATTCCATTTTATATATGTACCACATCTTTATCCATTCGTCTGTCTGTGGGCATTTAGGTTGCTTCCATTACCTGGCTATTGTAAATAGTGCTGCAATGAACATTGTGGTGAATGTGTCTTTGTGATTTATGGTTTTCTCTGGGTATATGCCCAGAAGTGGGATTGCTGGATCCTATGGTAATTCTCTTTTTAGTTTTTTAAAGGAACCTCCATACTGTTCTCCATAGTGACTGTATCAATTGACATTCCCACCAATAGCGGAAGAGGGTTCCTTTTGTCCACACCCTCCCCAGAATTTGTTGTTTGTAGATTATCTAATGATGCCGATTCTAACAGGTGTGAGGTCTTACCTCATTGTAGTTTTGATTTGCATTTCTCTAATAATTAGTGATGTTGAGCAGCTTCTCATGTGCGTCTTGGCCATCTCTGTGTCTTCTTTGAAGAAACGTCTATTTAGATCTTCTGCCCATTTTTGTATTGGGTTGTTTGTTTTATTAATATTAAGCTGCATGAGCTGTTTATATATATTGGAGATTAAACCTTTGTCCATTGATTCGTTTGTGAACGTTTTCGCCCATTCTGAGGGTTGCCTTTTTCCATTCCCGTTTTTTTAACAAAGAAAGAAAGAAAGCCAAAGAAGCAGAACACTAATGTGCGTGAAATATGCCTCTTGAAACTGTCGTTTTGTAATATGGACGTCTTTTGAATTTTTTGGTCGATATATGACCCCAGGGTTTGTTTTCAGGGCAGGTGTCATTTACAGGCCGGTAATGATTTGGAATATCCACTGACCATTAGCGCTGGGATTAAAGCTGCAGTTGTGAGAAACGGCCACAAGGTGGCAGCAGTTCTCCCTTACCAAATCTGGTTACTAGGGCAGCAGAGCCTCAATGGAAGTCGCGTTCTAGATTGGAATGTAGAAGGGAATGTGCCAGGAGAAAGCCCCTCAAGTGTGTCTCACTACTTCTTGTTCTTGTTTTTAATTTAATCTTTTATTTTTTATTACAGCAAGTTTGAGTACAACGTTTAGCTTGTTGTAGGTGTGCAAGAGGTGGTTCTTTTACACATATACATATGTCTGTTCTTCCTGGGATCCTTTTCCCATGTACGTTATGACAGAATGTTGAGTAGTCTTCTCTTGGTACTCCGTAGGTCTTTGGTGATTATATACGTCTACTGTGTTTGTATATGTCTGTTAACCCCAATATCGTAATGAATTCAGTCCTCACACCTTTCCTTTGGTGAACCATAAGTTTCTTTAATGAATCTGTGATTGCCCTTCTCCGTGGAAATATCTGCCCTGGTATCAATTTATAGGTAACACCTATAAGTGATATGATACGATATGTGTCTTTCACTTTCTGACTTACTCCAAGTCACGTGATTACCTCGAGACTCATCTACGGTGCTGCAAATGGCATTGTGTCCTTTTTTTCCTTGGCGAATATTCTGTCTTAGCGAGGTCCATTTTCTGCAATGTGATTCCCTGAGGGCTGAGGATTAGCTGCCCTGGGCAGCCTGACCCTGCCGGCAAGCCCTCCCCAGGTGTGCCTGGGTTGAGGTCAATATAAACAGCACTCCAGGCAGCAATAGCCCCTGCAGCTGTGCCTGACTCCATATTCTCTGCCCCGTCAGTCGTCTCGGGGCTGTGCTGGTGGGAAGGTGGGAGGGTCCACGGCTTTGTGTGTGGCCCGGTGTGAGTGGGGCTCTGCTGGACTTTCGGCAGGAGTTGCCAGGCTGCCACCTGTAAAGAAGAGGATGTGTCACCCATAACTTCCACTGGAATATCTCTCCGGGCTGAGGTGAGGAAGGAAAAAAAGGAGTGGGGGCCGGGACAGGAGGGGTATCTCAGGCAGGGCAATGGAAAGCTTCCAGAAGAGCGCCCGTGGCCAGGACCATCCTGGCTGACCTGCAGGCACCAAGTTGGCCTGCGTGCCGTCGCTGGTGTGGCTCCACGGCCCTCCCTCTAGGCTTTCAAGCCCTTGTACATATTCAGGTGTTTCACCTGGGAAGGGTGGGAACAGTTCAGCAGCATCTGGCCTGGGGCTCAGCTCACGTTTACTCACAGAGGCCTGGGCACGGTCTCCCAGCTTTGCAATAAGGACGCTCCTTGCGTGGGCGGGTGGGGCTGCTGGCTGTATGGGAGATGATTCCCCACCTCTGACCAATTTCAGAATTGTTTACCACTGGAGCAAGTGCCTTGGTAGTGTTTTCCTCTGTATAACTGTTAGGTTCAGTTTTTTTCTTTTTTTCTTTTTTGGTTCAAGTTAGATTTTATTCCTCTTTTATGTATTTATAGATATAAGCATGGAAATAATTCATTGTTATATATACATCAGTGTGAATGGAAGAACTTTTTTTCTGTTTTATTTTTACAATTTATTTTTAAAAAATTTGAAATTTAATTTTGTTTATTTTTTTATACAGTAGGTTATTATTAGTTATCTATTTTATGCATAAACATGTATACAGGTCAATCCCAATCTCCCAACTCATCCCACGACCACCACCCCATGGCTTCCCCCACTTTGTGTCCATACGTTAGTTCTCTACCTCTGTGTCTCTATTTCTGTCCTGCAAACCAGTTCATCTGTACCATTTTTCTAGGTTCCACATATAGGCATTAATAAACAATATTTGTTTTTCTCTTTCTGACTTACTTCACTCTGCATGACAGTCTCTAGATCCATCAACTTCTCTACAAATGACCGTTTCATTCCTTTTTATTGCTGAGTAATATTCCATTTTATATATGTACAACATCTTTATCCATTCGTCTGTCTGTGGCCATTTAGGTTGCTTCCATTACCTGGCTATTGTAAATAGTGCTGCAATGAACATTGTGGGGAATGTGTCTTTGTGATTTATGGTTTTCTCTGGGTATATGCCCAGAAGTGGGATTGCTGGATCTTATGGTAATTCTCTTTTTAGTTTTTTAAAGGAACCTCCATACTGTTCTCCATAGTGACTGTATCAATTTACATTCCCACCAATAGCGGAAGAGGGTTCCTTTTGTCCACACCCTCCCCAGAATTTGTTGTTTGTAGATTATCTGATGATGCCGATTCTAACAGGTGTGAGGTCTTACCTCATTGTAGTTTTGATTTACATTTCTCTAATAATTAGTGATGTTTAGCAGCTTTTCATGTGCGTCTTGGCCATCTCTGTGTCTTCTTTGAAGAAACGTCTCTTTATATCTTCTGCCCATTTTTGTATTGGGTTGTTTGTTTTATTAATATTAAGCTGCATGAGCTGTTTATATATATTGGAGATTAAACCTTTGTCCATTGATTCGTTTGTGAACGTTTTCGCCCATTCTGAGGGTTGCCTTTTTCCATTCCCGTATTTTTAACAAAGAAAGAAAGAAAGCAAAAGAAGCAGAACACTAATGTGCGTGAAATATGCCTCTTGAAACTGTCGTTTTGAAATATGGACGTCTTTTGAATTTTTTGGTCGATATATGACCCCAGGATTTCATTTCAGGGCAGGTGTCATTTACAGGCCGGTAATGATTTGGAATATCCACTGACCATTAGCGCTGGGATTAAAGCTGCAGTTGTGTGAAACGGCCACAAGGTGGCAGCAGTTCTCCCTTACCAAATCTGGTTACTAGGGCAGCAGAGCCTCAATGGAAGTCGCGTTCTAGATTGGAATGTAGAACGGAATGTGCCAGGAGAAAGCCCCTCAAGTGTGTCTCACTACTTTTTGTTCTTGTTTTTAATTTAATTTTTAATTTTTTATTACAGCAAGTTTGAGTACAACGTTTAGCTTGTTGTAGGTGTGCAAGAGGAGGTTCTTTTACACATATACATATGTCTGTTCTTCCTGGGATCCTTTTCCCATGTACGTTATGACAGAATGTTGAGTAGTCTTCTCTTGGTACTCCGTAGGTCTTTGGTGATTATATACGTCTACTGTGTTTGTATATGTCTGTTAACCCCAATATCGTAATGAATTCAATCCTCACACTTTTCCTTTGGTGAACCATAAGTTTGTTTAATGAATCTGTGATTGCCCTTCTCCGTGGAAATATCTGCCCTGGTATCAATTTATAGGTAACACCTATAAGTGATATGATATGATATGTGTCTTTCACTTTCTGACTTACTCCAAGTCACGTGATTACCTCGAGACTCATCTACGGTGCTGCAAATGGCATTGTGTCCTCTTTTTCCTTGGCCAATATTCTGTCTTAGCGAGGTCCATTTTCTGCAATGTGATTCTCTGAGGGCTGAGGATTAGCTGACCTGGGCAGCCTGACCCTGCCGACAAGCCCTCCCCAGGTGTGCCTGGGTTGAGGTCAATATAAACAGCACTCCAGGCAGCAATAGCCCCTCAGCTGTGCCTGACTCCATATTCTCTGCACCATCAGCAGTCTCTGGGCTGTGCTGGTGGGAGGGTGTGAGGGTCCACGGCATTGTGGTTGGTCCGGTGTGATGGGGCTCTGCTGGATTTTCAGCAGGAGTTGCCAGGATGCCACCTGTAAAGAAGAGGATGTGTCACCCATAACTTCCACTGGAATATCTCTCCGGGCTGAGGTGAGGAAGGAAAGAAAGGAGTGGGGGCCGGGACAGGAGGGGTATCTCAGGCAGGGCAATGGAAAGCTTCCAGAAGAGCGCCCGTGGCCAGGACCATCCTGGCTGACCTGCAGGCACAAAGTTGGCCTGCGTGCTGTCGCTGGTGTGCCTCCACGGCCCTTCCTCTAGGCTTTCAAGCCCTTGTACATATTCAGGTGTTTCACCTGGGAATGGTGGGAACAGTTCAGCAGCAGCTGGCCTGCGGCTCAGCTCACGTTTACTCACAGAGGCCTCGGCACGGTCCCCCAGCTTTGCAATAAGGACGCTCCTTGCGTGGGCGGGCGGGGCTGCTGGCTGTATGGGAGATGATTCCCCACCTCTGACCAATTTCAGAATTGTTTACCACTGGAGCAAGTGCCTTGGTAGTGCTTTCCTCTGTATAACTGTTAGGTTCAGTTTTTTTTTTTCTTTTTTGGTTCAAGTTAGATTTTATTCCTCTTTTTTGTATTTATGGATATAAGCATGGAAATAATTCATTCTTATAAATACATCAGTGTGAATGGAAGAACATTTTTTTCTGTATTATTTTTACATTTTATTTTTAAAAAATTTGAAATTTAATTTTATTTATTTTTTTATACAGTAGGTTATTATTAGTTATCTATTTTATGCATAAACATGTATACAGGTCAATCCCAATCTCCTAACTCATCCCACCACCACCACCCCATGGCTTCCCCCACTTTGTGTCCATACGTTTGTTCTCTACCTCTGTGTCTCTATTTCTGCCCTGCAAACCAGTTCATCTGTACCATTTTTCTAGGTTCCACATATAGCCCTTAATATACAATATTTGTTTTTCTCTTTCTGACTTACTTCACTCTGCATGACAGTCTCTAGATCCTTCAACTTCTCTACAAATGACCCAGTTTCATTCCTTTTTATGGCTGAGTAATATTCCATTTTATATATGTACCACATCTTTATCCATTCCTCTGTCTGTGGCCATTTAGGTTGCTTCCATTACCTGGCTATTGTAAATAGTGCTGCAATGAACATTGTGGTGAATGTGTCTTTGTGATTTATGGTTTTCTCTGGGTATATGCCCAGAAGTGGGATTGCTGGATCCTATGGTAATTCTCTTTTTAGTTTTTTAAAGGAACCTCCATACTGTTCTCCATAGTGACTGTATCAATTGACATTCCCACCAATAGCGGAAGAGGGTTCCTTTTGTCCACACCCTCCCCAGAATTTGTTGTTTGTACATTATCTGATGATGCCGATTCTAACAGGTGTGAGGTCTTACCTCATTGTAGTTTTGATTTGCATTTCTCTAATAATTAGTGATGTTGAGCAGCTTCTCATGTGCGTCATGGCCATCTCTGTGTCTTCTTTGAAGAAACGTCTATTTAGATCTTCTGCCCATTTTTGTATTGGGTTGTTTGTTTTATTAATATTAAGCTGCATGAGCTGTTTATATATATTGGAGATTAAACCTTTGTCCATTGATTCGTTTGTGAACGTTTTCGCCCATTCTGAGGGTTGCCTTTTTCCATTCCCGTTTTTTTAACAAAGAAAGAAAGAAAGCCAAAGAAGCAGAACACTAATGTGCGTGAAATATGCCTCTTGAAACTGTCGTTTTGAAATATGGACGTCTTTTGAATTTTTTGGTCGATATATGACCCCAGGGTTTGTTTTCAGGGCAGGTGTCATTTACAGGCCGGTAATGATTTGGAATATCCACTGACCATTAGCGCTGGGATTAAAGCTGCTGTTGTGAGAAACGGCCACAAGGTGGCAGCAGTTCTCCCTTACCAAATCTGGTTACTAGGGCAGCAGAGCCTCAATGGAAGTCGCGTTCTAGATTGGAATGTAGAAGGGAATGTGCCAGGAGAAAGCCCCTCAAGTGTGTCTCACTACTTCTTGTTCTTGTTTTTAATTTAATCTTTTATTTTTTATTACAGCAAGTTTGAGTACAACGTTTAGCTTGTTGTAGGTGTGCAAGAGGTGGTTCTTTTACACATATACATATGTCTGTTCTTCCTGGGATCCTTTTCCCATGTACGTTATGACAGAATGTTGAGTAGTCTTCTCTTGGTACTCCGTAGGTCTTTGGTGATTATATACGTCTACTGTGTTTGTATATGTCTGTTAACCCCAATATCGTAATGAATTCAATCCTCACACCTTTCCTTTGGTGAACCATAAGTTTCTTTAATGAATCTGTGATTGCCCTTCTCCGTGGAAATATCTGCCCTGGTATCAATTTATAGGTAACACCTATAAGTGATATGATACGATATGTGTCTTTCACTTTCTGACTTACTCCAAGTCACGTGATTACCTCGAGACTCATCTACGGTGCTGCAAATGGCATTGTGTCCTTTTTTTCCTTGGCGAATATTCTGTCTTAGCGAGGTCCATTTTCTGCAATGTGATTCCCTGAGGGCTGAGGATTAGCTGCCCTGGGCAGCCTGACCCTGCCGGCAAGACCTCCCCAGGTGTGCCTGGGTTGAGGTCAATATAAACAGCACTCCAGGCAGCAATAGCCCCTGCAGCTGTGCCTGACTCCATATTCTCTGCCCCGTCAGCAGTCTCGGGGCTGTGCTGGTGGGAAGGTGGGAGGGTCCACGGCTTTGTGTGTGGCCCGGTGTGAGTGGGTCTCTGCTGGACTTTCGGCAGGAGTTGCCAGGCTGCCACCTGTAAAGAAGAGGATGTGTCACCCATAACTTCCACTGGAATATCTCTCCGGGCTGAGGTGAGGAAGGAAAAAAAGGAGTGGGGGCCGGGACAGGAGGGGTATCTCAGGCAGGGCAATGGAAAGCTTCCAGAAGAGCGCCCGTGGCCAGGACCATCCTGGCTGACCTGCAGGCACCAAGTTGGCCTGCGTGCCGTCGCTGGTGTGGCTCCACGGCCCTCCCTCTAGGCTTTCAAGCCCTTGTACATATTCAGGTGTTTCACCTGGGAAGGGTGGGAACAGTTCAGCAGCATCTGGCCTGGGGCTCAGCTCACGTTTACTCACAGAGGCCTGGGCACGGTCTCCCAGCTTTGCAATAAGGACGCTCCTTGCGTGGGCGGGTGGGGCTGCTGGCTGTATGGGAGATGATTCCCCACCTCTGACCAATTTCAGAATTGTTTACCACTGGAGCAAGTGCCTTGGTAGTGTTTTCCTCTGTATAACTGTTAGGTTCAGTTTTTTTTTTTTTTTTCTTTTTTGGTTCAAGTTAGATTTTATTCCTCTTTTATGTATTTATAGATATAAGCATGGAAATAATTCATTGTTATATATACATCAGTGTGAATGGAAGAACTTTTTTTCTGTTTTATTTTTACAATTTATTTTTAAAAAATTTGAAATTTAATTTTGTTTATTTTTTTATACAGTAGGTTATTATTAGTTATCTATTTTATGCATAAACATGTATACAGGTCAATCCCAATCTCCCAACTCATCCCACGACCACCACCCCATGGCTTCCCCCACTTTGTGTCCATACGTTAGTTCTCTACCTCTGTGTCTCTATTTCTGTCCTGCAAACCAGTTCATCTGTACCATTTTTCTAGGTTCCACATATAGGCATTAATAAACAATATTTGTTTTTCTCTTTCTGACTTACTTCACTCTGCATGACAGTCTCTAGATCCATCAACTTCTCTACAAATGACCGTTTCATTCCTTTTTATTGCTGAGTAATATTCCATTTTATATATGTACAACATCTTTATCCATTCGTCTGTCTGTGGCCATTTAGGTTGCTTCCATTACCTGGCTATTGTAAATAGTGCTGCAATGAACATTGTGGGGAATGTGTCTTTGTGATTTATGGTTTTCTCTGGGTATATGCCCAGAAGTGGGATTGCTGGATCTTATGGTAATTCTCTTTTTAGTTTTTTAAAGGAACCTCCATACTGTTCTCCATAGTGACTGTATCAATTTACATTCCCACCAATAGCGGAAGAGGGTTCCTTTTGTCCACACCCTCCCCAGAATTTGTTGTTTGTAGATTATCTGATGATGCCGATTCTAACAGGTGTGAGGTCTTACCTCATTGTAGTTTTGATTTACATTTCTCTAATAATTAGTGATGTTTAGCAGCTTTTCATGTGCGTCTTGGCCATCTCTGTGTCTTCTTTGAAGAAACGTCTCTTTATATCTTCTGCCCATTTTTGTATTGGGTTGTTTGTTTTATTAATATTAAGCTGCATGAGCTGTTTATATATATTGGAGATTAAACCTTTGTCCATTGATTCGTTTGTGAACGTTTTCGCCCATTCTGAGGGTTGCCTTTTTCCATTCCCGTTTTTTTAACAAAGAAAGAAATAAAGCCAAAGAAGCAGAACACTAATGTGCGTGAAATATGCCTCTTGAAACTGTCGTTTTGAAATATGGACGTCTTTTGAATTTTTTGGTCGATATATGACCCCAGGGTTTGTTTTCAGGGCAGGTGTCATTTACAGGCCGGTAATGATTTGGAATATCCACTGACCATTAGCGCTGGGATTAAAGCTGCAGTTGTGAGAAACGGCCACAAGGTGGCAGCAGTTCTCCCTTACCAAATCTGGTTACTAGGGCAGCAGAGCCTCAATGGAAGTCGCGTTCTAGATTGGAATGTAGAAGGGAATGTGCCAGGAGAAAGCCCCTCAAGTGTGTCTCACTACTTCTTGTTCTTGTTTTTAATTTAATCTTTTATTTTTTATTACAGCAAGTTTGAGTACAACGTTTAGCTTGTTGTAGGTGTGCAAGAGGTGGTTCTTTTACACATATACATATGTCTGTTCTTCCTGGGATCCTTTTCCCATGTACGTTATGACAGAATGTTGAGTAGTCTTCTCTTGGTACTCCGTAGGTCTTTGGTGATTATATACGTCTACTGTGTTGGTATATGTCTGTTAACCCCAATATCGTAATGAATTCAATCCTCACACCTTTCCTTTGGTGAACCATAAGTTTCTTTAATGAATCTGTGATTGCCCTTCTCCGTGGAAATATCTGCCCTGGTATCAATTTATAGGTAACACCTATAAGTGATATGATACGATATGTGTCTTTCACTTTCTGACTTACTCCAAGTCACGTGATTACCTCGAGACTCATCTACGGTGCTGCAAATGGCATTGTGTCCTTTTTTTCCTTGGCGAATATTCTGTCTTAGCGAGGTCCATTTTCTGCAATGTGATTCCCTGAGGGCTGAGGATTAGCTGCCCTGGGCAGCCTGACCCTGCCGGCAAGACCTCCCCAGGTGTGCCTGGGTTGAGGTCAATATAAACAGCACTCCAGGCAGCAATAGCCCCTGCAGCTGTGCCTGACTCCATATTCTCTGCCCCGTCAGCAGTCTCGGGGCTGTGCTGGTGGGAAGGTGGGAGGGTCCACGGCTTTGTGTGTGGCCCGGTGTGAGTGGGGCTCTGCTGGACTTTCGGCAGGAGTTGCCAGGCTGCCACCTGTAAAGAAGAGGATGTGTCACCCATAACTTCCACTGGAATATCTCTCCGGGCTAAGGTGAGGAAGGAAAAAAAGGAGTGGGGGCCGGGACAGGAGGGGTATCTCAGGCAGGGCAATGGAAAGCTTCCAGAAGAGCGCCCGTGGCCAGGACCATCCTGGCTGACCAGCAGGCACCAAGTTGGCCTGCGTGCCGTCGCTGGTGTGGCTCCACGGCCCTCCCTCTAGGCTTTCAAGCCCTTGTACATATTCAGGTGTTTCACCTGGGAAGGGTGGGAACAGTTCAGCAGCATCTGGCCTGGGGCTCAGCTCACGTTTACTCACAGAGGCCTGGGCACGGTCTCCCAGCTTTGCAATAAGGACGCTCCTTGCGTGGGCGGGTGGGGCTGCTGGCTGTATGGGAGATGATTCCCCACCTCTGACCAATTTCAGAATTGTTTACCACTGGAGCAAGTGCCTTGGTAGTGTTTTCCTCTGTATAACTGTTAGGTTCAGTTTTTTTTTTTTTCTTTTTTGGTTCAAGTTAGATTTTATTCCTCTTTTATGTATTTATAGATATAAGCATGGAAATAATTCATTGTTATATATAC
This sequence comes from Mesoplodon bidens, assembly GCF_964165515.1. Lineage (NCBI taxonomy): Eukaryota > Metazoa > Chordata > Mammalia > Artiodactyla > Ziphiidae > Mesoplodon > Mesoplodon bidens. The sequence continues at coordinate 1,015,178 of NW_027672081.1, forward strand.
ATCAGTGTGAATGGAAGAACTTTTTTTCTGTTTTATTTTTACAATTTATTTTTAAAAAATTTGAAATTTAATTTTGTTTATTTTTTTATACAGTAGGTTATTATTAGTTATCTATTTTATGCATAAACATGTATACAGGTCAATCCCAATCTCCCAACTCATCCCACGACCACCACCCCATGGCTTCCCCCACTTTGTGTCCATACGTTAGTTCTCTACCTCTGTGTCTCTATTTCTGTCCTGCAAACCAGTTCATCTGTACCATTTTTCTAGGTTCCACATATAGGCATTAATAAACAATATTTGTTTTTCTCTTTCTGACTTACTTCACTCTGCATGACAGTCTCTAGATCCATCAACTTCTCTACAAATGACCGTTTCATTCCTTTTTATTGCTGAGTAATATTCCATTTTATATATGTACAACATCTTTATCCATTCGTCTGTCTGTGGCCATTTAGGTTGCTTCCATTACCTGGCTATTGTAAATAGTGCTGCAATGAACATTGTGGGGAATGTGTCTTTGTGATTTATGGTTTTCTCTGGGTATATGCCCAGAAGTGGGATTGCTGGATCTTATGGTAATTCTCTTTTTAGTTTTTTAAAGGAACCTCCATACTGTTCTCCATAGTGACTGTATCAATTTACATTCCCACCAATAGCGGAAGAGGGTTCCTTTTGTCCACACCCTCCCCAGAATTTGTTGTTTGTAGATTATCTGATGATGCCGATTCTAACAGGTGTGAGGTCTTACCTCATTGTAGTTTTGATTTACATTTCTCTAATAATTAGTGATGTTTAGCAGCTTTTCATGTGCGTCTTGGCCATCTCTGTGTCTTCTTTGAAGAAACGTCTCTTTATATCTTCTGCCCATTTTTGTATTGGGTTGTTTGTTTTATTAATATTAAGCTGCATGAGCTGTTTATATATATTGGAGATTAAACCTTTGTCCATTGATTCGTTTGTGAACGTTTTCGCCCATTCTGAGGGTTGCCTTTTTCCATTCCCGTTTTTTTAACAAAGAAAGAAAGAAAGCCAAAGAAGCAGAACACTAATGTGCGTGAAATATGCCTCTTGAAACTGTCGTTTTGAAATATGGACGTCTTTTGAATTTTTTGGTCGATATATGACCCCAGGGTTTGTTTTCAGGGCAGGTGTCATTTACAGGCCGGTAATGATTTGGAATATCCACTGACCATTAGCGCTGGGATTAAAGCTGCAGTTGTGAGAAACGGCCACAAGGTGGCAGCAGTTCTCCCTTACCAAATCTGGTTACTAGGGCAGCAGAGCCTCAATGGAAGTCGCGTTCTAGATTGGAATGTAGAAGGGAATGTGCCAGGAGAAAGCCCCTCAAGTGTGTCTCACTACTTCTTGTTCTTGTTTTTAATTTAATCTTTTATTTTTTATTACAGCAAGTTTGAGTACAACGTTTAGCTTGTTGTAGGTGTGCAAGAGGTGGTTCTTTTACACATATACATATGTCTGTTCTTCCTGGGATCCTTTTCCCATGTACGTTATGACAGAATGTTGAGTAGTCTTCTCTTGGTACTCCGTAGGTCTTTGGTGATTATATACGTCTACTGTGTTGGTATATGTCTGTTAACCCCAATATCGTAATGAATTCAATCCTCACACCTTTCCTTTGGTGAACCATAAGTTTCTTTAATGAATCTGTGATTGCCCTTCTCCGTGGAAATATCTGCCCTGGTATCAATTTATAGGTAACACCTATAAGTGATATGATACGATATGTGTCTTTCACTTTCTGACTTACTCCAAGTCACGTGATTACCTCGAGACTCATCTACGGTGCTGCAAATGGCATTGTGTCCTTTTTTTCCTTGGCGAATATTCTGTCTTAGCGAGGTCCATTTTCTGCAATGTGATTCCCTGAGGGCTGAGGATTAGCTGCCCTGGGCAGCCTGACCCTGCCGGCAAGCCCCCCCTAGGTGTGCCTGGGTTGAGGTCAATATAAACAGCACTCCAGGCAGCAATAGCCCCTGCAGCTGTGCCTGACTCCATATTCTCTGCCCCGTCAGCAGTCTCGGGGCTGTGCTGGTGGGAGGGTGGGAGGGTCCACGGCTTTGTGGGTGGCCCGATGTGAGTGGGGCTCTGCTGGACTTTCGGCAGGAGTTGCCAGGCTGCCCCCTGTAAAGAAGAGGATGTGTCACCCATAACTTCCACTGGAATATCTCTCCGGGCTGAGGTGAGGAAGGAAAAAAAGGAGTGGGGGCCGGGACAGGAGGGGTATCTCAGGCAGGGCAATGGAAAGCTTCCAGAAGAGCGCCCGTGGCCAGGACCATCCTGGCTGACCTGCAGGCACCAAGTTGGCCTGCGTGCCGTCGCTGGTGTGGCTCCACGGCCCTCCCTCTAGGCTTTCAAGCCCTTGTACATATTCAGGTGTTTCACCTGGGAAGGGTGGGAACAGTTCAGCAGCATCTGGCCTGGGGCTCAGCTCACGTTTACTCACAGAGGCCTGGGCACGGTCTCCCAGCTTTGCAATAAGGACGCTCCTTGCGTGGGCGGGTGGGGCTGCTGGCTGTATGGGAGATGATTCCACACCTCTGACCAATTTCAGAATTGTTTAACATCTGGAGCAAGTGCCTTGGTAGTGTTTTCCTCTGTATAACTGTTAGGTTCAGTTTTTTTTTTTTCTTTTTTGGTTCAAGTTAGATTTTATTCCTCTTTTATGTATTTATAGATATAAGCATGGAAATAATTCATTGTTATATATACATCAGTGTGAATGGTAGAACATTTTTTTCTGTTTTATTTTTACATTTTATTTTTAAAAATTTTGAAATTTAATTTTGTTTATTTTTTTATACAGTAGGTTATTATTAGTTATCTATTTTATGCATATACATGTATACAGGTCAATCCCAATCTCCCAACTCATCCCACCACCACCACCCCATGGCTTCCCCCACTTTGTGTCCATACGTCTGTTCTCTACCTCTGTGTCTCTATTTCTGCCCTGCAAACCAGTTCATCTGTACCATTTTTCTAGGTTCCACATATAGGCATTAGTATACAATATTTGTTTTTCTCTTTCTGACTTACTTCACTCTGTATGACAGTCTCTAGATCCATCAACTTCTCTACAAATGACCCAGTTTCATTCCTTTTTATGGCTGAGTAATATTCCATTTTATATATGTACCACATCTTTATCCATTCGTCTGTCTGTGGGCATTTAGGTTGCTTCCATTACCTGGCTATTGTAAATAGTGCTGCAATGAACATTGTGGTGAATGTGTCTTTGTGATTTATGGTTTTCTCTGGGTATATGCCCAGAAGTGGGATTGCTGGATCCTATGGTAATTCTCTTTTTAGTTTTTTAAAGGAACCTCCATACTGTTCTCCATAGTGACTGTATCAATTGACATTCCCACCAATAGCGGAAGAGGGTTCCTTTTGTCCACACCCTCCCCAGAATTTGTTGTTTGTAGATTATCTGATGATGCCGATTCTAACAGGTGTGAGGTCTTACCTCATTGTAGTTTTGATTTGCATTTCTCTAATAATTAGTGATGTTGAGCAGCTTCTCATGTGCGTCTTGGCCATCTCTGTGTCTTCTTTGAAGAAACGTCTCTTTAGATCTTCTGCCCATTTCTGTATTGGGTTGTTTGTTTTATTAATATTAAGCTGCATGAGCTGTTTATATATATTGGAGATTAAACCTTTGTCCATTGATTCGTTTGTGAACGTTTTCGCCCATTCTGAGGGTTGCCTTTTTCCATTCCCGTTTTTTTAACAAAGAAAGAAAGAAAGCCAAAGAAGCAGAACACTAATGTGCGTGAAATATGCCTCTTGAAACTGTCGTTTTGAAATATGGACGTCTTTTGAATTTTTTGGTCGATATATGACCCCAGGATTTGTTTTCAGGGCAGGTGTCATTTACAGGCCGGTAATGATTTGGAATATCCACTGACCATTAGCGCTCGGATTAAAGCTGCAGTTGTGAGAAACGGCCACAAGGTGGCAGCAGTTCTCCCTTACCAAATCTGGTTACTAGGGCAGCAGAGCCTCAATGGAAGTCGCGTTCTAGATTGGAATGTAGAACGGAATGTGCCAGGAGAAAGCCCCTCAAGTGTGTCTCACTACTTCTTGTTCTTGTTTTTAATTTATTTTTTTATTTTTTATTACAGCAAGTTTGAGTACAACGTTTAGCTTGTTGTAGGTGTGCAAGAGCTGGTTCTTTTACACATATACATATGTCTGTTCTTCCTGGGATCCTTTTCCCATGTACGTTATGACAGAATGTTGAGTAGTCTTCTCTTGGTACTCCGTAGGTCTTTGGTGATTATATACGTCTACTGTGTTTGTATATGTCTGTTAACCCCAATATCGTAATGAATTCAATCCTCACACCTTTCCTTTGGTGAACCATAAGTTTCTTTAATGAATCTGTGATTGCCCTTCTCCGTGGAAATATCTGCCCTGGTATCAATTTATAGGTAACACCTATAAGTGATATGATACGATATGTGTCTTTCACTTTCTGACTTACTCCAAGTCACGTGATTACCTCGAGACTCATCTACGGTGCTGCAAATGGCATTGTGTCCTTTTTTTCCTTGGCGAATATTCTGTCTTAGCGAGGTCCATTTTCTGCAATGTGATTCCCTGAGGGCTGAGGATTAGCTGCCCTGGGCAGGCTGACCCTGCCGGCAAGCCCTCCCCAGGTGTGCCTGGGTTGAGGTCAATATAAACAGCACTCCAGGCAGCAATAGCCCCTGCAGCTGTGCCTGACTCCATATTCTCTGCCCCGTCAGCAGTCTCGGGGCTGTGCTGGTGGGAGGGTGGGAGGGTCCACGGCTTTGTGGGTGGCCCGGTGTGAGTGGGGCTCTGCTGGACTTTCGGCAGGAGTTGCCAGGCTGCCACCTGTAAAGAAGAGGATGTGTCACCCATAACTTCCACTGGAATATCTCTCCGGGCTGAGGTGAGGAAGGAAAAAAAGGAGTGGGGGCCGGGACAGGAGGGGTATCTCAGGCAGGGCAATGGAAAGCTTCCAGAAGAGCGCCCGTAGCCAGGACCATCCTGGCTGACCTGCAGGCACCAAGTTGGCCTGCGTGCCGTCGCTGGTGTGGCTCCACGGCCCTCCCTCTAGGCTTTCAAGCCCTTGTACATATTCAGTTGTTTCACCTGGGAAGGGTGGGAACAGTTCAGCAGCATCTGGCCTGGGGCTCAGCTCACGTTTACTCACAGAGGCCTGGGCACGGTCTCCCAGCTTTGCAATAAGGACGCTCCTTGCGTGGGCGGGTGGGGCTGCTGGCTGTATGGGAGATGATTCCACACCTCTGACCAATTTCAGAATTGTTTAACATCTGGAGCAAGTGCCTTGGTAGTGTTTTCCTCTGTATAACTGTTAGGTTCAGTTTTTTTTTTTTTCTTTTTTGGTTCAAGTTAGATTTTATTCCTCTTTTATGTATTTATAGATATAAGCATGGAAATAATTCATTGTTATATATACATCAGTGTGAATGGAAGAACTTTTTTTCTGTTTTATTTTTACATTTTAGTTTTAAAAATTTTGAAATTTAATTTTGTTTATTTTTTTATACAGTAGGTTATTATTAGTTATCTATTTTATGCATATACATGTATACAGGTCAATCCCAATCTCCCAACTCATCCCACCACCACCACCCCATGGCTTCCCCCACTTTGTGTCCATACGTCTGTTCTCTACCTCTGTGTCTCTATTTCTGCCCTGCAAACCAGTTCATCTGTACCATTTTTCTAGGTTCCACATATAGGCATTAGTATACAATATTTGTTTTTCTCTTTCTGACTTACTTCACTCTGTATGACAGTCTCTAGATCCATCAACTTCTCTACAAATGACCCAGTTTCATTCCTTTTTATGGCTGAGTAATATTCCATTTTATATATGTACCACATCTTTATCCATTCGTCTGTCTGTGGGCATTTAGGTTGCTTCCATTACCTGGCTATTGTAAATAGTGCTGCAATGAACATTGTGGTGAATGTGTCTTTGTGATTTATGGTTTTCTCTGGGTATATGCCCAGAAGTGGGATTGCTGGATCCTATGGTAATTCTCTTTTTAGTTTTTTAAAGGAACCTCCATACTGTTCTCCATAGTGACTGTATCAAGTTACATTCCCACCAATAGCGGAAGAGGGTTCCATTTGTCCACACCCTCCCCAGAATTTGTTGTTTGTAGATTATCTGATGATGCCGATTCTAACAGGTGTGAGGTCTTACCTCATTGTAGTTTTGATTTGCATTTCTCTAATAATTAGTGATGTTGAGCAGCTTCTCATGTGCGTCTTGGCCATCTCTGTGTCTTCTTTGAAGAAACGTCTCTTTAGATCTTCTGCCCATTTTTGTATTGGGTTGTTTGTTTTATTAATATTAAGCTGCATGAGCTGTTTATATATATTGGAGATTAAACCTTTGTCCATTGATTCGTTTGTGAACGTTTTCGCCCATTCTGAGGGTTGCCTTTTTCCATTCCCGTTTTTTTAACAAAGAAAGAAAGAAAGCCAAAGAAGCAGAACACTAATGTGCGTGAAATATGCCTATTGAAACTGTCGTTTTGAAATATGGACGTCTTTTGAATTTTTTGGTCGATATATGACCCCAGGGTTTGTTTTCAGGGCAGGTGTCATTTACAGGCCGGTAATGATTTGGAATATCCACTGACCATTAGCGCTGGGATTAAAGCTGCAGTTGTGAGAAACGGCCACAAGGTGGCAGCAGTTCTCCCTTACCAAATCTGGTTACTAGGGCAGCAGAGCCTCAATGGAAGTCGCGTTCTAGATTGGAATGTAGAACGGAATGTGCCAGGAGAAAGCCCCTCAAGTGTGTCTCACTACTTCTTGTTCTTGTTTTTAATTTATTTTTTTATTTTTTATTACAGCAAGTTTGAGTACAACGTTTAGCTTGTTGTAGGTGTGCAAGAGGTGGTTCTTTTACACATATACATATGTCTGTTCTTCCTGGGATCCTTTTCCCATGTACGTTATGACAGAATGTTGAGTAGTCTTCTCTTGGTACTCCGTAGGTCTTTGGTGATTATATACGTCTACTGTGTTTGTATATGTCTTTTAACCCCAATATCGTAATGAATTCAATCCTCACACCTTTCCTTTGGTGAACCATAAGTTTCTTTAATGAATCTGTGATTGCCCTTCTCCGTGGAAATATCTTCCCTGGTATCAATTTATAGGTAACACCTATAAGTGATATGATACGATATGTGTCTTTCACTTTCTGACTTACTCCAAGTCACGTGATTACCTCGAGACTCATCTACGGTGCTGCAAATGGCATTGTGTCCTTTTTTTCCTTGGCGAATATTCTGTCTTAGCGAGGTCCATTTTCTGCAATGTGATTCCCTGAGGGCTGAGGATTAGCTGCCCTGGGCAGCCTGACCCTGCCGGCAAGCCCTCCCCAGGTGTGCCTGGGTTGAGGTCAATATAAACAGCACTCCAGGCAGCAATAGCCCCTGCAGCTGTGCCTGACTCCATATTCTCTGCACCATCAGCAGTGTCGGGGTTGTGCTGGTGGGAGGGTGTGAGGGTCCACGGCTTTGTGGGTGGCCCTGTGTGAGTGGGGCTCTGCTGGATTTTCGGCAGGAGTTGCCAGGCTGCCACCTGTAAAGAAGAGGATGTGTCACCCATAACTTCCACTGGAATATCTCTCCGGGCTGAGGTGAGGAAGGAAAAAAAGGAGTGGGGGCCGGAACAGGAGGGGTATCTCAGGCAGGGCAATGGAAAGCTTCCAGAAGAGCGCCCGTGGACAGGCCCATCCTGGCTGACCTGCAGGCACCAAGTTGGCCTGCGTGCTGTCGCTGGTGTGGCTCCACGGCCCTTCCTCTAGGCTTTCAAGCCCTTGTACATATTCAGGTGTTTCACCTGGGAAGGGTGGGAACAGTTCAGCAGCAGCTGGCCTGGGGCTCAGCTCACGTTAACTTACAGAGTCCTCGGCACGGTCCCTCAGCTTTGCAATAAGGACGCTCTTTGCGTGGGCGGGCGGGGCTGCTGGCTGTATGGGAGATGATTCCCCACCTCTGACCAATTTCAGAATTGTTTACCACTGGAGAAAGTGCCTTGGTAGTGTTTTCCTCTGTATAACTGTTAGGTTCAGTTTTTTTTTTCTTTTTTGGTTCAAGTTAGATTTTATTCCTCTTTTATGTATTTATGGATATAAGCATGGAAATAATTCATTCTTATAAATACATCAGTGTGAATGGAAGAACATTTTTTTCTGTATTATTTTTACATTTTATTTTTAAAAAATTTGAAATTTAATTTTATTTATTTTTTTATAGAGTAGGTTATTATTAGTTATCTATTTTATGCATAAACATGTATACAGGTCAATCCCAATCTCCCAACTCATCCCACCACCACCACCCAATGGCTTCCCCCACTTTGTGTCCATACGTTTGTTCTCTATCTCTGTGTCTCTATTTCTGCCCTGCAAACCAGTTCATCTGTACCATTTTTCTAGGTTCCACATATAGGCATTAATATACAATATTTGCTTTTCTCTTTCTGACTTTCTTCACTCTGCATGACAGTCTCTAGATCCATCAACTTCTCTACAAATGACCGTTTCATTCCTTTTTATGGCTGAGTAATATTCCATTTTATATATGTACCACATCTTTATCCATTCGTCTGTCTGTGGCCATTTAGGTTGCTTCCATTACCTGGCTATTGTAAATAGTGCTGCAATGAACATTGTGGTGAATGTGTCTTTGTGATTTATGATTTTCTCTGGGTATATGCCCAGAAGTGGGATTGCTGCATCCTATGGTAATTCTCTTTTTAGTTTTTTAAAGGAACCTCCATACTGTTCTCCATAGTGACTGTATCAATTTACATACCCACCAATAGCGGAAGAGGGTTCCTTTTGTCCACACCCTCCCCAGAATTTGGTGTTTGTAGATTATCTGATGATGCCGATTCTAACAGGTGTGAGGTCTTACCTCATTGTAGTTTTGATTTGCATTTCTCTAATAATTAGTGATGTTGAGCAGCTTTTCATGTGCGTCTTGGCCATCTCTGTGTCTTCTTTGAAAAAACGTCTCTTTAGATCTTCTGCCCATTTTTGTATAGGGTTGTTTGTTTTATTAATATTAAGCTGCATGAGCTGTTTATATATATTGAAGATTAAACCTTTGTCCATTGATTCGTTTGTGAATGTTTTCGCCCATTCTGAGGGTTGCCTTTTTCCATTCCCGTTTTTTTAACAAAGAAAGAAAGAAAGCCAAAGAAGCAGAACACTAATGTGCGTGAAATATGCCTCTTGAAACTGTCGTTTTGAAATATGGACGTCTTTTGAATTTTTTGGTCGATATATGACCCCAGGATTTGTTTTCAGGGCAGGTGTCATTTACAGGCCGGTAATGATTTGGAATATCCACTGACCATTAGCGCTGGGATTAAAGCTGCAGTTGTGAGAAACGGCCACAAGGTGGCAGCAGTTCTCCCTTACCAAATCTGGTTACTAGGGCAGCAGAGCCTCAATGGAAGTCGCGTTCTAGATTGGCATGTAGAACGGAATGTGCCAGGAGAAAGCCCCTCAAGTGTGTCTCACTACTTCTTCTTCTTGTTTTTAATTTAATTTTTTATTTTTTATTACAGCAAGTTTGAGTACAACGTTTAGCTTGTTGTAGGTGTGCAAGAGGTGGTTCTTTTACACATATACATATGTCTATTCTTCCTGGGATCCTTTTCCCATGTACGTTATGACAGAATGCTGAGTAGTCTTCTCTTGGTACTCCGTAGGTCTTTGGTGATTATATACGTCTACTGTGTTTGTATATGTCTGTTAACCCCAATATCGTAATGAATTCAATCCTCACACCTTTCCTTTGGTGAACCATAAGTTTGTTTAATGAATCTGTGATTGCCCTTCTCCGTGGAAATATCTGCCCTGGTATCAATTTATAGGTAACACCTATAAGTGATATGATACGATATATGTCTTTCAGTTTCTGACTTACTCCAAGTCACGTGATTACCTCGAGACTCATCTACGGTGCTGCGAATGGCATTGTGTCCTTTTTTTCCTTGGCGAATATTCTGTCTTAGCGAGGTCCATTTTCTGCAATGTGATTCCCTGAGGGCTGAGGATTAGCTGACCTGGGCAGCCTGACCCTGCCGGCAAGCCCTCCCCAGGTGTGCCTGGGTTGAGGTCAATATAAACAGCACTCCAGGCAGCAATAGCCCCTGCAGCTGTGCCTGACTCCATATTCTCTGCCCCGTCAGCAGTCTCCGGGCTGTGCTGGCGGGAGGGTGGGAGGGTCCACGGCTTTGTGGGTGGCCCGGTGTGAGTGGGGCTCTGCTGGACTTTCGGCAGGAGTTGCCAGGCTGCCACCTGTAAAGAAGAGGATGTGTCACCCATAACTTCCACTGGAATATCTCTCCGGGCTGAGGTGAGGAAGGAAAAAAAGGAGTGGGGGCCGGGACAGGAGGGGTATCTCAGGCAGGGCAATGGAAAGCTTCCAGAAGAGCGCCCGTGGCCAGGACCATCCTGGCTGACCTGCAGGCACCAAGTTGGCCTGTGTGCTGTCGCTCGTGTGCCTCCATGGCCCTTCCTCTAGGCTTTCAAGCCCTTGTACATATTCAGGTGTTTCACCTGGGAAGGGTGGGAACAGTTCAGCAGCAGCTGGCCTGGGGCTCAGCTCACGTTTACTCACAGAGGCCTCGGCACGGTCCCCCAACTTTGAAATAAGGACGCTCCTTGCGTGGGCGGGCGGGGCTGCTGACTGTATGGGAGATGATTCCCCACCTCTGACCAATTCCAGAATTGTTTACCACTGGAGCAAGTGCCTTGGTAGTGTTTTCCTCTGTATAACTGTTAGGTTCAGTTTTTTTTTTCTTATTTGGTTCAAGTTAGATTTTATTCCTCTTTTATGTATTTATAGATATAAGCATGGAAATAATTCATTGTTATATATACATCAGTGTGAATGGAAGAACTTTTTTTTCTGTTTTATTTTTACATTTTATTTTTTAAAAATTTGAAATTTAATTTTATTTATTTTTTTATACAGTAGGTTATTAGTTATATATTTTATGCATAAACATGTATACAGGTCAATCCCAATCTCCCAACTCATCCCACCACCACCACCCCATGGCTTCCCCCACTTTGTGTCCATACGTTTGTTCTCTACCTCTGTGTCTCTATTTCTGCCCTGCAAACCAGTTCATCTGTACCATTTTTCTAGGTTCCACATATAGGCCTTAATATACAATATTTGTTTTTCTCTTTCTGACTTACTTCACTCTGCATGACAGTCTCTAGATCCTTCAACTTCTCTACAAATGACCCAGATTCATTCCTTTTTATGGCTGAGTAATATTCCTTTTTATATATGTACCACATCTTTATCCATTCGTCTGTCTGTGGCCATTTAGGTTGCTTCCATTACCTGGCTATTGTAAATAGTGCTGCAATGAACATTGTGGTGAATGTGTCTTTGTGATTTATGGTTTTCTCTGTGTATATGCCCAGAAGTGGGATTGCTGGATCCTATGGTAATTCTCTTTTTAGTTTTTTAAAGGAACCTCCATACTGTTCTCCATAGTGACTGTATCAATTGACATTCCCACCAATAGCGGAAGAGGGTTCCTTTTGTCCACACCCTCCCCAGAATTTGTTGTTTGTAGATTATCTGATGATGCCGATTCTAACAGGTGTGAGGTCTTACCTCATTGTAGTTTTGATTTGCATTTCTCTAATAATTAGTGATGTTGAGCAGCTTTTCATGTGCGTCTTGGCCATCTCTGTGTCTTCTTTGAAGAAACGTCTCTTTAGATCTTCTGCCCATTTTTGTATTGGGTTGTTTGTTTTATTAATATTAAGCTGCATGAGCTGTTTATATATATTGGAGATTAAACCTTTGTCCATTGATTCGTTTGTGAACGTTTTCGCCCATTCTGAGGGTTGCCTTTTTCCATTCCCGTATTTTTAACAAAGAAAGAAAGCAAGGCATAGAAGCAGAACACTAATGTGCGTGAAATATGCCTCTTGAAACTGTCGTTTTGAAATATGGACGTCTTTTGAAATTTTTGGTCGATATATGACCCCAGGATTTGTTTTCAGGGCAGGTGTCATTTACAGGCCTGTAATGATTTGGAATATCCACTGACCATTAGCGCTGGGATTAAAGCTGCAGTTGTTTGAAACGGCCACAAGGTGGCAGCAGTTCTCCCTTACCAAATCTGGTTACTAGGGCAGCAGAGCCTCAATGGAAGTCGCGTTCTAGATTGGAATGTAGAACGGAATGTGCCAGGAGAAAGCCCCTCAAGTTTGTCTCACTACTTCTTGTTCGTGTTTTTAATTTAATTTTTTATTTTTTATTACAGCAAGTTTGAGTACAACGTTTAGCTTGTTGTTGGTGTGCAAGAGGTGGTTCTTTTACACATATACATATGTCTGTTCTTCCTGGGAACCTTTTCCCATGTACGTTATGACAGAATGTTGAGTAGTCTTCTCTTGGTACTCCGTAGGTTTTTGGTGATTATATACGTCTACTGTGTTTGTATATGTCTGTTAACCCCAATATCGTAATGAATTCAATCCTCACACCTTTCCTTTGGTGAACCATAAGTTTGTTTAATGAATCTGTGATTGCCCTTCTCCGTGGAAATATCTGCCCTGGTATCAATTTATAGGTAACACCTATAAGTGATATGATATGATATGTGTCTTTCACTTTCTGACTTACTCCAAGTCACGTGATTACCTCTAGACTCATCTACGGTGCTGCAAATGGCATTGTGTCCTTTTTTTCCTTGGCCAATATTCTGTCTTATTGAGGTCCATTTTCTGCAATGTGATTCCCTGAGGGCTGAGGATTAGCTGACCTGGGCAGCCTGACCCTGCCGGCAAGCCCTCCCCAGGTGTGCCTGGGTTGAGGTCAATATAAACAGCACTCCAGGCAGCAATAGCCCCTGCAGCTGTGCCTGACTCCATATTCTCTGCACCATCAGCAGTCTCGGGGCTGTGCTGGTGGGAGGGTGTGATGGTCCACGGCTTTGTGGTTGGTCCGGTGTTAGTGGGGCTCTGCTGGATTTTCGGCAGGAGTTGCCAGGCTGCCACCTGTAAAGAAGAGGATGGGTCACCCATAACTTCCACTGGAATATCTTTCCGGGCTGAGGTGAGGAAGGAAAAATAGGAGTGGGGGCCGGGACAGGAGGGGTATCTCAGGCAGGGCAATGGAAAGCTTCCAGAAGAGCGCCCGTGGCCAGGACCATCCTGGCTGACCTGCAGGCACCAAGTTGGCCTGCGTGCTGTCGCTGGTGTGGCTCCACGGCCCTTCCTCTAGGCTTTCAAGCCCTTGTACATATTCAGGTGTTTCACCTGGGAAGGGTGGGAACAGTTCAGCAGCAGCTGGCCTGGGGCTCAGCTCACGTTTACTCACAGAGGCCTCGGCACGGTCCCCCAGCTTTGCAATAAGGACGCTCCTTGCGTGGGCGGCCGGGGCTGCTGGCTGTATGGGAGATGATTCCCCACCTCTGACCAATTTCAGAATTGTTTACCACTGGAGCAAGTGCCTTGGTAGTGTTTTCCTCTGTATAACTGTTAGGTTCAGTTTTTTCTTTCTTTTTTGGTTCAAGTTAGATTTTATTCCTCTTTTATGTATTTATGGATATAAGCATGGAAATACTTCATTCTTATAAATACATCAGTGTGAATGGAAGAACTTTTTTTTCTGTTTTATTTTTACATTTTATTTTTTAAAAATTTGAAATTTAATTTTATTTATTTTTTTATACAGTAGGTTATTATTAGTTATCTATTTTATGCATAAACATGTATACAGGTCAATCCCAATCTCCCAACTCATCCCACCACCACCACCCCATGGCTTCCCCCACGTTGTGTCCATACGTTTGTTCTCTACCTCTGTGTCTCTATTTCTGCCCTGCAAACCAGTTCATCTGTACCATTTTTCTAGGTTCCACATATAGGCATTAATATACAATATTTGTTTTTCTCTTTCTGACTTACTTCACTCTGCATGACAGTCTCTAGATCCATCAACTTCTCTACAAATGACCCAGTTTCATTCCTTTTTATGGCTGAGTAATATTCCATTTTATATATGTACCACATCTTTATCCATTCGTCTGTCTGTGGGCATTTAGGTTGCTTCCATTACCTGGCTATTGTAAATAGTGCTGCAATGAACATTGTGGTGAATGTGTCTTTGTGATTTATGGTTATCTCTGGGTATATGCCCAGAAGTGGTATTGCTGGATCCTATGGTAATTCTCTTTTTAGTTTTTTAAAGGAACCTCCATACTGTTCTCCATAGTGACTGTATCAATTTACATTCCCACCAATAGCGGAAGAGGGTTCCTTTTGTCCACACCCTCCCCAGAATTTGTTGTTTGTAGATTATCTGATGATGCCGATTCTAACAGGTGTGAGGTCTTACCTCATTGTAGTTTTGATTTGCGTTTCTCTAATAATTAGTGATGTTGAGCAGCTTTTCATGTGCGTCTGGGCCATCTCTGTGTCTTCTTTGAAGAAACGTCTCTTTAGATCTTCTGCCCATTTTTGTATTGGGTTGTTTGTTTTATTAATATTAAGCTGCATGAGCTGTTTATATATATTGGAGATTAAACCTTTGTCCATTGATTCGTTTGTGAACGTTTTCGCCCATTCTGAGGGTTGCCTTTTTCCATTCCCTTATTTTTAACAAAGAAAGAAAGCAAGGCATAGAAGCAGAACACTAATGTGCGTGAAATATGCCTCTTGAAACTGTCGTTTTGAAATATGGACGTCTTTTGAATTTTTTGGTCGATATATGACCCCAGGATTTGTTTTCAGGGCAGGTGTCATTTACAGGCCGGTAATGATTTGGAATATCCACTGACCATTAGCGCTGGGATTAAAGCTGCAGTTGTGTGAAACAGCCACAAGGTGGCAGCAGTTCTCCCTTACCAAATCTGGTTACTAGGGCAGCAGAGCCTCAATGGAAGTCGCGTTCTAGATTGGAATGTAGAACGGAATGTGCCAGGAGAAAGCCCCTCAAGTTTGTCTCACTACTTCTTGTTCGTGTTTTTAATTTAATTTTTTATTTTTTATTACAGCAAGTTTGAGTACAACGTTTAGCTTGTTGTTGGTGTGCAAGAGGTGGTTCTTTTACACATATACATATGTCTGTTCTTCCTGGGAACCGTTTCCCATGTACGTTATGACAGAATGTTGAGTAGTCTTCTCTTGGTACTCCGTAGGTCTTTGGTGATTATATACGTCTACTGTGTTTGTATATGTCTGTTAACCCCAATATCGTAATGAATTCAATCCTCACACCTTTCCTTTGGTGAACCATAAGTTTGTTTAATGAATCTGTGATTGCCCTTCTCCGTGGAAATATCTGCCCTGGTATCAATTTATAGGTAACAACTATAAGTGATATGATATGATATGTGTCTTTCACTTTCTGACTTACTCCAAGTCACGTGATTACCTCTAGACTCATCTACGGTGCTGCAAATGGCATTGTGTCCTTTTTTTCCTTGGCGAATATGCTGTCTTAGCGAGGTCCATTTTCGGCAATGTGATTCCCTGAGGGCTGAGGATTAGCTGACCTGGGCAGCATGACCCTGCCGGCAAGCCCTCCCCAGGTGTGCCTGGGTTGAGGTCAATATAAACAGCACTCCAGGCAGCAATAGCCCCTGCAGCTGTGCCTGACTCCATATTCTCTGCACCATCAGCAGTCTCGGGGCTGTGCTGGTGGGAGGGTGTGAGGGTCCACGGCTTTGTGAGTGGCCCGATGTGAGTGGGGCTCTGCTGGATTTTCGGCAGGAGTTGCCAGGCTGCCACCTGTAAAGAAGAGGATGTGTCACCCATAACTTCCACTGGAATATCTCTCCGGGCTGAGGTGAGGAAGGCAAAAAAGGAGTGGGGGCCGGGACAGGAGGGGTATCTCAGGCAGGGCAATGGAAAGCTTCCAGAAGAGCGCCCGTGGCCAGGACCATCCTGGCTGACCTGCAGGCACCAAGTTGGCCTGCGTGCTGTCGCTGGTGTGCCTCCACGGCCCTTCCTCTAGGCTTTCAAGCCCTTGTACATATTCAGGTGTTTCACCTGGGAAGGGTGGGAACAGTTCAGCAGCAGCTGGCCTGGGGCTCAGCTCACGTTTACTCACAGAGGCCTCGGCACGGTCCCCCAGCTTTGCAATAAGGACGCTCCTTGCGTGGGCGGGCGGGGCTGCTGGCTGTATGGGAGATGATTCCCCACCTCTGACCAATTTCAGAATTGTTTACCACTGCAGCAAGTGCCTTGGTAGTGTTTTCCTCTGTATAACTGTTAGGTTCAGTTTTTTTTTTCTTTTTTGGTTCAAGTTAGATTTTATTCCTCTTTTATGTATTTATGGATATAAGCATGGAAATAATTCATTCTTATAAATATATCAGTGTGAATGGAAGAACTTTTTTTCTGTTTTATTTTTACATTTTATTTTTAAAAAATTTGAAATTTAATTATATTTATTTTTTATAAGTAGGTTATTATTAGTTATCTATTTTATGCATAAACATGTATACAGGTCAATCCCAATCTCCCAACTCATCCCACCACCACCACCCCATGGCTTCCCCCACTTTGTGTCCATACGTTTGTTCTCTACCTCTGTGTCTCTATTTCTGCCCTGCAAACCAGTTCATCTGTACCATTTTTCTAGGTTCCACATATAGGCCTTAATATACAATATTTGTTTTTCTCTTTCTGACTTACTTCACTCTGCATGACAGTCTCTAGATCCTTCAACTTCTCTACAAATGACCCAGATTCATTCCTTTTTATGGCTGAGTAATATTCCTTTTTATATATGTACCACATCTTTATCCATTCGTCTGTCTGTGGCCATTTAGGTTGCTTCCATTACCTGGCTATTGTAAATAGTGCTGCAATGAACATTGTGGTGAATGTGTCTTTGTGATTTATGGTTTTCTCTGGGTATATGCCCAGAAGTGGGATTGCTGGATCCTATGGTAATTCTCTTTTTAGTTTTTTAAAGGAACCTCCATACTGTTCTCCATAGTGACTGTATCAATTTACATTCCCACCAATAGCGGAAGAGGGTTCCTTTTGTCCACACCCTCCCCAGAATTTGTTGTTTGTAGATTATCTGATGATGCCGATTCTAACAGGTGTGAGGTCTTACCTCATTGTAGTTTTGATTTGCGTTTCTCTAATAATTAGTGATGTTGAGCAGCTTTTCATGTGCGTCTGGGCCATCTCTGTGTCTTCTTTGAAGAAACGTCTCTTTAGATCTTCTGCCCATTTTTGTATTGGGTTGTTTGTTTTATTAATATTAAGCTGCATGAGCTGTTTATATATATTGGAGATTAAACCTTTGTCCATTGATTCGTTTGTGAACGTTTTCGCCCATTCTGAGGGTTGCCTTTTTCCATTCCCGTATTTTTAACAAAGAAAGAAAGCAAGCCATAGAAGCAGAACACTAATGTGCGTGAAATATGCCTCTTGAAACTGTCGTTTTGAAATATGGACGTCTTTTGAATTTTTTGGTCGATATATGACCCCAGGATTTGTTTTCAGGGCAGGTGTCATTTACAGGCCTGTAATGATTTGGAATATCCACTGACCATTAGCGCTGGGATTAAAGCTGCAGTTGTGTGAAACGGCCAAAAGGTGGCAGCAGTTCTCCCTTACCAAAGCTGGTTACTAGGGCAGCAGAGCCTCAATGGAAGTCGCGTTCTAGATTGGAATGTAGAACGGAATGTGCCAGGAGAAAGCCCCTCAAGTTTGTCTCACTACTTCTTGTTCGTGTTTTTAATTTAATTTTTTATTTTTTATTACAGCAAGTTTGAGTACAACGTTTAGCTTGTTGTTGGTGTGCAAGAGGTGGTTCTTTTACACATATACATATGTCTGTTCTTCCTGGGAACCTTTTCCCATGTACGTTATGACAGAATGTTGAGTAGTCTTCTCTTGGTACTCCGTAGGTCTTTGGTGATTATATACGTCTACTGTGTTTGTATATGTCTGTTAACCCCAATATCGTAATGAATTCAATCCTCACACCTTTCCTTTGGTGAACCATTAGTTTGTTTAATGAATCTGTGATTGCCCTTCTCCGTGGAAATATCTGCCCTGGTATCAATTTATAGGTAACACCTATAAGTGATATGATATGATATGTGTCTTTCACTTTCTGACTTACTCCAAGTCACGTGATTACCTCTAGACTCATCTACGGTGCTGCAAATGGCATTGTGTCCTTTTTTTCGTTGGCGAATATGCTGTCTTAGCGAGGTCCATTTTCGGCAATGTGATTCCCTGAGGGCTGAGGATTAGCTGACCTGGGCAGCATGACCCTGCCGGCAAGCCCTCCCCAGGTGTGCCTGGGTTGAGGTCAATATAAACAGCACTCCAGGCAGCAATAGCCCCTGCAGCTGTGCCTGACTCCATATTCTCTGCACCATCAGCAGTCTCGGGGCTGTGCTGGTGGGAGGGTGTGAGGGTCCACGGCTTTGTGAGTGGCCCGGTGTGAGTGGGGCTCTGCTGGATTTTCGGCAGGAGTTGCCAGGCTGCCACCTGTAAAGAAGAGGATGTGTCACCCATAACTTCCACTGGAATATCTCTCCGGGCTGAGGTGAGGAAGGAAAAAAAGGAGTGGGGGCCGGGACAGGAGGGGTATCTCAGGCAGGGCAATGGAAAGCTTCCAGAAGAGCGCCCGTGGCCAGGACCATCCTGGCTGACCTGCAGGCACCAAGTTGGCCTGCGTGCCGTCGCTGGTGTGCCTCCACGGCCCTTCCTCTAGGCTTTCAAGCCCTTGTACATATTCAGGTGTTTCACCTGGGAAGGGTGGGAACAGTTCAGCAGCAGCTGGCCTGGGGCTCAGCTCACGTTTACTCACAGAGGCCTCGGCACGGTCCCCCAGCTTTGCAATAAGGACGCTCCTTGCGTGGGCGGGCGGGGCTGCTGGCTGTATGGGAGATGATTCCCCACCTCTGACCAATTTCAGAATTGTTTACCACTGGAGCAAGTGCCTTGGTAGTGTTTTCCTCTGTATAACTGTTAGGTTCAGTTTTTTTTTTCTTTTTTGGTTCAAGTTAGATTTTATTCCTCTTTTATGTATTTATGGATATAAGCATGGAAATAATTCATTCTTATAAATATATCAGTGTGAATGGAAGAACTTTTTTTCTGTTTTATTTTTACATTTTATTTTTAAAAAATTTGAAATTTAATTTTATTTATTTTTTATAAGTAGGTTATTATTAGTTATCTATTTTATGCATAAACATGTATACAGGTCAATCCCAATCTCCCAACTCATCCCACGACCACCACCCCATGGCTTCCCCCACTTTGTGTCCATACGTTTGTTCTCTACCTCTGTGTCTCTATTTCTGCCCTGCAAACCAGTTCATCTGTACCATTTTTCTAGGATCCACATATAGGCATTAATATACAATATTTGTTTTTCTCTTTCTGACTTACTTCACTCTGCATGACAGTCTCTAGATCCTTCAACTTCTCTACAAATGACCCAGATTCATTCCTTTTTATGGCTGAGTAATATTCCTTTTTATATATGTACCACATCTTTATCCATTCGTCTGTCTGTGGCCATTTAGGTTGCTTCCATTACCTGGCTATTGTAAATAGTGCTGCAATGAACATTGTGGTGAATGTGTCTTTGTGATTTATGGTTTTCTCTGGGTATATGCCCAGAAGTGGGATTGCTGGATCCTATGGTAATTCTCTTTTTAGTTTTTTAAAGGAACCTCCATACTGTTCTCCATAGTGACTGTATCAATTTACATTCCCACCAATAGCGGAAGAGGGTTCCTTTTGTCCACACCCTCCCCAGAATTTGTTGTTTGTAGATTATCTGATGATGCCGATTCTAACAGGTGTGAGGTCTTACCTCATTGTAGTTTTGATTTGCATTTCTCTAATAATTAGTGATGTTGAGCAGCTTTTCATGTGCGTCTTGGCCATCTCTGTGTCTTCTTTGAAGAAACGTCTCTTTAGATCTTCTGCCCATTTTTGTATTGGGTTGTTTGTTTTATTAATATTAAGCTGCATGAGCTGTTTATATATATTGGAGATTAAACCTTTGTCCATTGATTCGTTTGTGAACGTTTTCGCCCATTCTGAGGGTTGCCTTTTTCCATTCCCGTATTTTTAACAAAGAAAGAAAGCAAGCCATAGAAGCAGAACACTAATGTGCGTGAAATATGCCTCTTGAAACTGTCGTTTTGAAATATGGACGTCTTTTGAATTTTTTGGTCGATATATGACCCCAGGATTTGTTTTCAGGGCAGGTGTCATTTACAGGCCTGTAATGATTTGGAATATCCACTGACCATTAGCGCTGGGATTAAAGCTGCAGTTGTGTGAAACGGCCACAAGGTGGCAGCAGTTCTCCCTTACCAAATCTGGTTACTAGGGCAGCAGAGCCTCAATGGAAGTCGCGTTCTAGATTGGAATGTAGAACGGAATGTGCCAGGAGAAAGCCCCTCAAGTTTGTCTCACTACTTCTTGTTCGTGTTTTTAATTTAATTTTTTATTTTTTATTACAGCAAGTTTGAGTACAACGTTTAGCTTGTTGTTGGTGTGCAAGAGGTGGTTCTTTTACACATATACATATGTCTGTTCTTCCTGGGAACCTTTTCCCATGTACGTTATGACAGAATGTTGAGTAGTCTTCTCTTGGTACTCCGTAGGTTTTTGGTGATTATATACGTCTACTGTGTTTGTATATGTCTGTTAACCCCAATATCGTAATGAATTCAATCCTCACACCTTTCCTTTGGTGAACCATAAGTTTGTTTAATGAATCTGTGATTGCCCTTCTCCGTGGAAATATCTGCCCTGGTATCAATTTATAGGTAACACCTATAAGTGATATGATATGATATGTGTCTTTCACTTTCTGACTTACTCCAAGTCACGTGATTACCTCTAGACTCATCTACGGTGCTGCAAATGGCATTGTGTCCTTTTTTTCCTTGGCCAATATTCTGTCTTAGTGAGGTCCATTTTCTGCAATGTGATTCCCTGAGGGCTGAGGATTAGCTGACCTGGGCAGCCTGACCCTGCCGGCAAGCCCTCCCCAGGTGTGCCTGGGTTGAGGTCAATATAAACAGCACTCCAGGCAGCAATAGCCCCTGCAGCTGTGCCTGACTCCATATTCTCTGCACCATCAGCAGTCTCGGGGCTGTGCTGGTGGGAGGGTGTGAGGGTCCACGGCTTTGTGGTTGGTCCGGTGTGAGTGGGGCTCTGCTGGATTTTCGGCAGGAGTTGCCAGGCTGCCACCTGTAAAGAAGAGGATGGGTCACCCATAACTTCCACTGGAATATCTTTCCGGGCTGAGGTGAGGAAGGAAAAATAGGAGTGGGGGCCGGGACAGGAGGGGTATCTCAGGCAGGGCAATGGAAAGCTTCCAGAAGAGCGCCCGTGGCCAGGACCATCCTGGCTGACCTGCAGGCACCAAGTTGGCCGGCGTGCTGTCGCTGGTGTGCCTCCACGGCCCTTCCTCTAGGCTTTCAAGCCCTTGTACATATTCAGGTGTTTCACCTGGGAAGGGTGGGAACAGTTCAGCAGCAGCTGGCCTGGGGCTCAGCTCACGTTTACTCACAGAGGCCTCGGCACGGTCCCCCAGCTTTGCAATAAGGACGCTCCTTGCGTGGGCGGCCGGGGCTGCTGGCTGTATGGGAGATGATTCCCCACCTCTGACCAATTTCAGAATTGTTTACCACTGGAGCAAGTGCCTTGGTCGTGTTTTCCTCTGTATAACTGTTAGGTTCAGTTTTTTCTTTCTTTTTTGGTTCAAGTTAGATTTTATTCCTCTTTTATGTATTTATGGATATAAGCATGGAAATACTTCATTCTTATAAATACATCAGTGTGAATGGAAGAACTTTTTTTTCTGTTTTATTTTTACATTTTATTTTTTAAAAATTTGAAATTTAATTTTATTTATTTTTTTATACAGTAGGTTATTATTAGTTATCTATTTTATGCATAAACATGTATACAGGTCAATCCCAATCTCCCAACTCATCCCACCACCACCACCCCATGGCTTCCCCCACTTTGTGTCCATACGTTTGTTCTCTACCTCTGTGTCTCTATTTCTGCCCTGCAAACCAGTTCATCTGTACCATTTTTCTAGGTTCCACATATAGACCTTAATATACAATATTTGTTTTTCTCTTTCTGACTTACTTCACTCTGCATGACAGTCTCTAGATCCTTCAACTTCTCTACAAATGACCCAGATTCATTCCTTTTTATGGCTGAGTAATATTCCTTTTTATATATGTACCACATCTTTATCCATTCGTCTGTCTGTGGCCATTTAGGTTGCTTCCATTACCTGGCTATTGTAAATAGTGCTGCAATGAACATTGTGGTGAATGTGTCTTTGTGATTTATGGTTTTCTCTGGGTATATGCCCAGAAGTGGGATTGCTGGATCCTATGGTAATTCTCTTTTTAGTTTTTTAAAGGAACCTCCATACTGTTCTCCATAGTGACTGTATCAATTTACATTCCCACCAATAGCGGAAGAGGGTTCCTTTTGTCCACACCCTCCCCAGAATTTGTTGTTTGTAGATTATCTGATGATGCCGATTCTAACAGGTGTGAGGTCTTACCTCATTGTAGTTTTGATTTGCGTTTCTCTAATAATTAGTGATGTTGAGCAGCTTTTCATGTGCGTCTGTGCCATCTCTGTGTCTTCTTTGAAGAAACGTCTCTTTAGATCTTCTGCCCATTTTTGTATTGGGTTGTTTGTTTTATTAATATTAAGCTGCATGAGCTGTTTATATATATTGGAGATTAAACCTTTGTCCATTGATTCGTTTGTGAACGTTTTCGCCCATTCTGAGGGTTGCCTTTTTCCATTCCCGTATTTTTAACAGAGAAAGAAAGCAAGGCATAGAAGCAGAACACTAATGTGCGTGAAATATGCCTCTTGAAACTGTCGTTTTGAAATATGGACGTCTTTTGAAATTTTTGGTCGATATATGACCCCAGGATTTGTTTTCAGGGCAGGTGTCATTTACAGGCCTGTAATGATTTGGAATATCCACTGACCATTAGCGCTGGGATTAAAGCTGCAGTTGTGTGAAACGGCCACAAGGTGGCAGCAGTTCTCCCTTACCAAATCTGGTTACTAGGGCAGCAGAGCCTCAATGGAAGTCGCGTTCTAGATTGGAATGTAGAACGGAATGTGCCAGGAGAAAGCCCCTCAAGTTTGTCTCACTACTTCTTGTTCGTGTTTTTAATTTAATTTTTTATTTTTTATTACAGCAAGTTTGAGTACAACGTTTAGCTTGTTGTTGGTGTGCAAGAGGTGGTTCTTTTACACATATACATATGTCTGTTCTTCCTGGGAACCGTTTCCCATGTACGTTATGACAGAATGTTGAGTAGTCTTCTCTTGGTACTCCGTAGGTCTTTGGTGATTATATACGTCTACTGTGTTTGTATATGTCTGTTAACCCCAATATCGTAATGAATTCAATCCTCACACCTTTCCTTTGGTGAACCATAAGTTTGTTTAATGAATCTGTGATTGCCCTTCTCCGTGGAAATATCTGCCCTGGTATCAATTTATAGGTAACACCTATAAGTGATATGATATGATATGTGTCTTTCACTTTCTGACTTACTCCAAGTCACGTGATTACCTCTAGACTCATCTACGGTGCTGCAAATGGCATTGTGTCCTTTTTTTCCTTGGCGAATATGCTGTCTTAGCGAGGTCCATTTTCGGCAATGTGATTCCCTGAGGGCTGAGGATTAGCTGACCTGGGCAGCATGACCCTGCCGGCAAGCCCTCCCCAGGTGTGCCTGGGTTGAGGTCAATATAAACAGCACTCCAGGCAGCAATAGCCCCTGCAGCTGTGCCTGACTCCATATTCTCTGCACCATCAGCAGTCTCGGGGCTGTGCTGGTGGGAGGGTGTGAGGGTCCACGGCTTTGTGAGTGGCCCGGTGTGAGTGGGGCTCTGCTGGATTTTCGGCAGGAGTTGCCAGGCTGCCACCTGTAAAGAAGAGGATGTGTCACCCATAACTTCCACTGGAATATCTCTCCGGGCTGAGGTGAGGAAGGCAAAAAAGGAGTAGGGGCCGGGACAGGAGGGGTATCTCAGGCAGGGCAATGGAAAGCTTCCAGAAGAGCGCCCGTGGCCAGGACCATCCTGGCTGACCTGCAGGCACCAAGTTGGCCTGCGTGCTGTCGCTGGTGTGCCTCCACGGCCCTTCCTCTAGGCTTTCAAGCCCTTGTACATATTCAGGTGTTTCACCTGGGAAGGGTGGGAACAGTTCAGCAGCAGCTGGCCTGGGGCTCAGCTCACGTTTACTCACAGAGGCCTCGGCACGGTCCCCCAGCTTTGCAATAAGGACGCTCCTTGCGTGGGCGGGCGGGGCTGCTGGCTGTATGGGAGATGATTCCCCACCTCTGACCAATTTCAGAATTGTTTACCTCTGCAGCAAGTGCCTTGGTAGTGTTTTCCTCTGTATAACTGTTAGGTTCAGTTTTTTTTTTTTCTTTTTTGGTTCAAGTTAGATTTTATTCCTCTTTTATGTATTTATGGATATAAGCATGGAAATAATTCATTCTTATAAATATATCAGTGTGAATGGAAGAACTTTTTTTCTGTTTTATTTTTACATTTTATTTTTAAAAAATTTGAAATTTAATTATATTTATTTTTTATAAGTAGGTTATTATTAGTTATCTATTTTATGCATAAACATGTATACAGGTCAATCCCAATCTCCCAACTCATCCCACCACCACCACCCCATGGCTTCCCCCACTTTGTGTCCATACGTTTGTTCTCTACCTCTGTGTCTCTATTTCTGCCCTGCAAACCAGTTCATCTGTACCATTTTTCTAGGTTCCACATATAGGCATTAATATACAATATTTGTTTTTCTCTTTCTGACTTACTTCACTCTGCATGACAGTCTCTAGATCCTTCAACTTCTCTACAAATGACCCAGATTCATTCCTTTTTATGGCTGAGTAATATTCCTTTTTATATATGTACCACATCTTTATCCATTCGTCTGTCTGTGGCCATTTAGGTTGCTTCCATTACCTGGCTATTGTAAATAGTGCTGCAATGAACATTGTGGTGAATGTGTCTTTGTGATTTATGGTTTTCTCTGGGTATATGCCCAGAAGTGGGATTGCTGGATCCTATGGTAATTCTCTTTTTAGTTTTTTAAAGGAACCTCCATACTGTTCTCCATAGTGACTGTATCAATTTACATTCCCACCAATAGCGGAAGAGGGTTCCTTTTGTCCACACCCTCCCCAGAATTTGTTGTTTGTAGATTATCTGATGATGCCGATTCTAACAGGTGTGAGGTCTTACCTCATTGTAGTTTTGATTTGCATTTCTCTAATAATTAGTGATGTTGAGCAGCTTTTCATGTGCGTCTTGGCCATCTCTGTGTCTTCTTTGAAGAAACGTCTCTTTAGATCTTCTGCCCATTTTTGTATTGGGTTGTTTGTTTTATTAATATTAAGCTGCATGAGCTGTTTATATATATTGGAGATTAAACCTTTGTCCATTGATTCGTTTGTGAACGTTTTCGCCCATTCTGAGGGTTGCCTTTTTCCATTCCCGTATTTTTAACAAAGAAAGAAAGCAAGCCATAGAAGCAGAACACTAATGTGCGTGAAATATGCCTCTTGAAACTGTCGTTTTGAAATATGGACGTCTTTTGAATTTTTTGGTCGATATATGACCCCAGGATTTGTTTTCAGGGCAGGTGTCATTTACAGGCCTGTAATGATTTGGAATATCCACTGACCATTAGCGCTGGGATTAAAGCTGCAGTTGTGTGAAACGGCCACAAGGTGGCAGCAGTTCTCCCTTACCAAATCTGGTTACTAGGGCAGCAGAGCCTCAATGGAAGTCGCGTTCTAGATTGGAATGTAGAACGGAATGTGCCAGGAGAAAGCCCCTCAAGTTTGTCTCACTACTTCTTGTTCGTGTTTTTAATTTAATTTTTTATTTTTTATTACAGCAAGTTTGAGTACAACGTTTAGCTTGTTGTTGGTGTGCAAGAGGTGGTTCTTTTACACATATACATATGTCTGTTCTTCCTGGGAACCTTTTCCCATGTACGTTATGACAGAATGTTGAGTAGTCTTCTCTTGGTACTCCGTAGGTTTTTGGTGATTATATACGTCTACTGTGTTTGTATATGTCTGTTAACCCCAATATCGTAATGAATTCAATCCTCACACCTTTCCTTTGGTGAACCATAAGTTTGTTTAATGAATCTGTGATTGCCCTTCTCCGTGGAAATATCTGCCCTGGTATCAATTTATAGGTAACACCTATAAGTGATATGATATGATATGTGTCTTTCACTTTCTGACTTACTCCAAGTCACGTGATTACATCTAGACTCATCTACGGTGCTGCAAATGGCATTGTGTCCTTTTTTTCCTTGGCCAATATTCTGTCTTAGTGAGGTCCATTTTCTGCAATGTGATTCCCTGAGGGCTGAGGATTAGCTGACCTGGGCAGCCTGACCCTGCCGGCAAGCCCTCCCCAGGTGTGCCTGGGTTGAGGTCAATATAAACAGCACTCCAGGCAGCAATAGCCCCTGCAGCTGTGCCTGACTCCATATTCTCTGCACCATCAGCAGTCTCGGGGCTGTGCTGGTGGGAGGGTGTGATGGTCCACGGCTTTGTGGTTGGTCCGGTGTGAGTGGGGCTCTGCTGGATTTTCGGCAGGAGTTGCCAGGCTGCCACCTGTAAAGAAGAGGATGGGTCACCCATAACTTCCACTGGAATATCTTTCCGGGCTGAGGTGAGGAAGGAAAAATAGGAGTGGGGGCCGGGACAGGAGGGGTATCTCAGGCAGGGCAATGGAAAGCTTCCAGAAGAGCGCCCGTGGCCAGGACCATCCTGGCTGACCTGCAGGCACCAAGTTGGCCGGCGTGCTGTCGCTGGTGTGCCTCCACGGCCCTTCCTCTAGGCATTCAAGCCCTTGTACATATTCAGGTGTTTCACCTGGGAAGGGTGGGAACAGTTCAGCAGCAGCTGGCCTGGGGCTCAGCTCACGTTTACTCACAGAGGCCACGGCACGGTCCCCCAGCTTTGCAATAAGGACGCTCCTTGCGTGGGCGGCCGGGGCTGCTGGCTGTATGGGAGATGATTCCCCACCTCTGACCAATTTCAGAATTGTTTACCACTGGAGCAAGTGCCTTGGTCGTGTTTTCCTCTGTATAACTGTTAGGTTCAGTTTTTCCTTTCTTTTTTGGTTCAAGTTAGATTTTATTCCTCTTTTATGTATTTATGGATATAAGCATGGAAATACTTCATTCTTATAAATACATCAGTGTGAATGGAAGAACTTTTTTTTCTGTTTTATTTTTACATTTTATTTTTAAAAAATTTGAAATTTAATTTTATTTTTTTATACAGTAGGTTATTATTAGTTATCTATTTTATGCATAAACATGTATACAGGTCAATCCCAATCTCCCAACTCATCCCACCACCACCACCCCATGGCTTCCCCCACTTTGTGTCCATACGTTTGTTCTCTACCTCTGTGTCTCTATTTCTGCCCTGCAAACCAGTTCATCTGTACCATTTTTCTAGGTTCCACATATAGGCCTTAATATACAATATTTGTTTTTCTCTTTCTGACTTACTTCACTCTGCATGACAGTCTCTAGATCCTTCAACTTCTCTACAAATGACCCAGATTCATTCCTTTTTATGGCTGAGTAATATTCCTTTTTATATATGTACCACATCTTTATCCATTCGTCTGTCTGTGGCCATTTAGGTTGCTTCCATTACCTGGCTATTGTAAATAGTGCTGCAATGAACATTGTGGTGAATGTGTCTTTGTGATTTATGGTTTTCTCTGGGTATATGCCCAGAAGTGGGATTGCTGGATCCTATGGTAATTCTCTTTTTAGTTTTTTAAAGGAACCTCCATACTGTTCTCCATAGTGACTGTATCAATTTACATTCCCACCAATAGCGGAAGAGGGTTCCTTTTGTCCACACCCTCCCCAGAATTTGTTGTTTGTAGATTATCTGATGATGCCGATTCTAACAGGTGTGAGGTCTTACCTCATTGTAGTTTTGATTTGCGTTTCTCTAATAATTAGTGATGTTGAGCAGCTTTTCATGTGCGTCTGGGCCATCTCTGTGTCTTCTTTGAAGAAACGTCTCTTTAGATCTTCTGCCCATTTTTGTATTGGGTTGTTTGTTTTATTAATATTAAGCTGCATGAGCTGTTTATATATATTGGAGATTAAACCTTTGTCCATTGATTCGTTTGTGAACGTTTTCGCCCATTCTGAGGGTTGCCTTTTTCCATTCCCTTATTTTTAACAAAGAAAGAAAGCAAGGCATAGAAGCAGAACACTAATGTGCGTGAAATATGCCTCTTGAAACTGTCGTTTTGAAATATGGACGTCTTTTGAATTTTTTGGTCGATATATGACCCCAGGATTTGTTTTCAGGGCAGGTGTCATTTACAGGCCGGTAATGATTTGGAATATCCACTGACCATTAGCGCTGGGATTAAAGCTGCAGTTGTGTGAAACAGCCACAAGGTGGCAGCAGTTCTCCCTTACCAAATCTGGTTACTAGGGCAGCAGAGCCTCAATGGAAGTCGCGTTCTAGATTGGAATGTAGAACGGAATGTGCCAGGAGAAAGCCCCTCAAGTTTGTCTCACTACTTCTTGTTCGTGTTTTTAATTTAATTTTTTATTTTTTATTACAGCAAGTTTGAGTACAACGTTTAGCTTGTTGTTGGTGTGCAAGAGGTGGTTCTTTTACACATATACATATGTCTGTTCTTCCTGGGAACCGTTTCCCATGTACGTTATGACAGAATGTTGAGTAGTCTTCTCTTGGTACTCCGTAGGTCTTTGGTGATTATATACGTCTACTGTGTTTGTATATGTCTGTTAACCCCAATATCGTAATGAATTCAATCCTCACACCTTTCCTTTGGTGAACCATAAGTTTGTTTAATGAATCTGTGATTGCCCTTCTCCGTGGAAATATCTGCCCTGGTATCAATTTATAGGTAACAACTATAAGTGATATGATATGATATGTGTCTTTCACTTTCTGACTTACTCCAAGTCACGTGATTACCTCTAGACTCATCTACGGTGCTGCAAATGGCATTGTGTCCTTTTTTTCCTTGGCGAATATGCTGTCTTAGCGAGGTCCATTTTCGGCAATGTGATTCCCTGAGGGCTGAGGATTAGCTGACCTGGGCAGCATGACCCTGCCGGCAAGCCCTCCCCAGGTGTGCCTGGGTTGAGGTCAATATAAACAGCACTCCAGGCAGCAATAGCCCCTGCAGCTGTGCCTGACTCCATATTCTCTGCACCATCAGCAGTCTCGGGGCTGTGCTGGTGGGAGGGTGTGAGGGTCCACGGCTTTGTGAGTGGCCCGATGTGAGTGGGGCTCTGCTGGATTTTCGGCAGGAGTTGCCAGGCTGCCACCTGTAAAGAAGAGGATGTGTCACCCATAACTTCCACTGGAATATCTCTCCGGGCTGAGGTGAGGAAGGCAAAAAAGGAGTGGGGGCCGGGACAGGAGGGGTATCTCAGGCAGGGCAATGGAAAGCTTCCAGAAGAGCGCCCGTGGCCAGGACCATCCTGGCTGACCTGCAGGCACCAAGTTGGCCTGCGTGCTGTCGCTGGTGTGCCTCCACGGCCCTTCCTCTAGGCTTTCAAGCCCTTGTACATATTCAGGTGTTTCACCTGGGAAGGGTGGGAACAGTTCAGCAGCAGCTGGCCTGGGGCTCAGCTCACGTTTACTCACAGAGGCCTCGGCACGGTCCCCCAGCTTTGCAATAAGGACGCTCCTTGCGTGGGCGGGCGGGGCTGCTGGCTGTATGGGAGATGATTCCCCACCTCTGACCAATTTCAGAATTGTTTACCACTGCAGCAAGTGCCTTGGTAGTGTTTTCCTCTGTATAACTGTTAGGTTCAGTTTTTTTTTTCTTTTTTGGTTCAAGTTAGATTTTATTCCTCTTTTATGTATTTATGGATATAAGCATGGAAATAATTCATTCTTATAAATATATCAGTGTGAATGGAAGAACTTTTTTTCTGTTTTATTTTTACATTTTATTTTTAAAAAATTTGAAATTTAATTATATTTATTTTTTATAAGTAGGTTATTATTAGTTATCTATTTTATGCATAAACATGTATACAGGTCAATCCCAATCTCCCAACTCATCCCACCACCACCACCCCATGGCTTCCCCCACTTTGTGTCCATACGTTTGTTCTCTACCTCTGTGTCTCTATTTCTGCCCTGCAAACCAGTTCATCTGTACCATTTTTCTAGGTTCCACATATAGGCCTTAATATACAATATTTGTTTTTCTCTTTCTGACTTACTTCACTCTGCATGACAGTCTCTAGATCCTTCAACTTCTCTACAAATGACCCAGATTCATTCCTTTTTATGGCTGAGTAATATTCCTTTTTATATATGTACCACATCTTTATCCATTCGTCTGTCTGTGGCCATTTAGGTTGCTTCCATTACCTGGCTATTGTAAATAGTGCTGCAATGAACATTGTGGTGAATGTGTCTTTGTGATTTATGGTTTTCTCTGGGTATATGCCCAGAAGTGGGATTGCTGGATCCTATGGTAATTCTCTTTTTAGTTTTTTAAAGGAACCTCCATACTGTTCTCCATAGTGACTGTATCAATTTACATTCCCACCAATAGCGGAAGAGGGTTCCTTTTGTCCACACCCTCCCCAGAATTTGTTGTTTGTAGATTATCTGATGATGCCGATTCTAACAGGTGTGAGGTCTTACCTCATTGTAGTTTTGATTTGCGTTTCTCTAATAATTAGTGATGTTGAGCAGCTTTTCATGTGCGTCTGGGCCATCTCTGTGTCTTCTTTGAAGAAACGTCTCTTTAGATCTTCTGCCCATTTTTGTATTGGGTTGTTTGTTTTATTAATATTAAGCTGCATGAGCTGTTTATATATATTGGAGATTAAACCTTTGTCCATTGATTCGTTTGTGAACGTTTTCGCCCATTCTGAGGGTTGCCTTTTTCCATTCCCGTATTTTTAACAAAGAAAGAAAGCAAGCCATAGAAGCAGAACACTAATGTGCGTGAAATATGCCTCTTGAAACTGTCGTTTTGAAATATGGACGTCTTTTGAATTTTTTGGTCGATATATGACCCCAGGATTTGTTTTCAGGGCAGGTGTCATTTACAGGCCTGTAATGATTTGGAATATCCACTGACCATTAGCGCTGGGATTAAAGCTGCAGTTGTGTGAAACGGCCACAAGGTGGCAGCAGTTCTCCCTTACCAAAGCTGGTTACTAGGGCAGCAGAGCCTCAATGGAAGTCGCGTTCTAGATTGGAATGTAGAACGGAATGTGCCAGGAGAAAGCCCCTCAAGTTTGTCTCACTACTTCTTGTTCGTGTTTTTAATTTAATTTTTTATTTTTTATTACAGCAAGTTTGAGTACAACGTTTAGCTTGTTGTTGGTGTGCAAGAGGTGGTTCTTTTACACATATACATATGTCTGTTCTTCCTGGGAACCTTTTCCCATGTACGTTATGACAGAATGTTGAGTAGTCTTCTCTTGGTACTCCGTAGGTCTTTGGTGATTATATACGTCTACTGTGTTTGTATATGTCTGTTAACCCCAATATCGTAATGAATTCAATCCTCACACCTTTCCTTTGGTGAACCATTAGTTTGTTTAATGAATCTGTGATTGCCCTTCTCCGTGGAAATATCTGCCCTGGTATCAATTTATAGGTAACACCTATAAGTGATATGATATGATATGTGTCTTTCACTTTCTGACTTACTCCAAGTCACGTGATTACCTCTAGACTCATCTACGGTGCTGCAAATGGCATTGTGTCCTTTTTTTCGTTGGCGAATATGCTGTCTTAGCGAGGTCCATTTTCGGCAATGTGATTCCCTGAGGGCTGAGGATTAGCTGACCTGGGCAGCATGACCCTGCCGGCAAGCCCTCCCCAGGTGTGCCTGGGTTGAGGTCAATATAAACAGCACTCCAGGCAGCAATAGCCCCTGCAGCTGTGCCTGACTCCATATTCTCTGCACCATCAGCAGTCTCGGGGCTGTGCTGGTGGGAGGGTGTGAGGGTCCACGGCTTTGTGAGTGGCCCGGTGTGAGTGGGGCTCTGCTGGATTTTCGGCAGGAGTTGCCAGGCTGCCACCTGTAAAGAAGAGGATGTGTCACCCATAACTTCCACTGGAATATCTCTCCGGGCTGAGGTGAGGAAGGAAAAAAAGGAGTGGGGGCCGGGACAGGAGGGGTATCTCAGGCAGGGCAATGGAAAGCTTCCAGAAGAGCGCCCGTGGCCAGGACCATCCTGGCTGACCTGCAGGCACCAAGTTGGCCTGCGTGCCGTCGCTGGTGTGCCTCCACGGCCCTTCCTCTAGGCTTTCAAGCCCTTGTACATATTCAGGTGTTTCACCTGGGAAGGGTGGGAACAGTTCAGCAGCAGCTGGCCTGGGGCTCAGCTCACGTTTACTCACAGAGGCCTCGGCACGGTCCCCCAGCTTTGCAATAAGGACGCTCCTTGCGTGGGCGGGCGGGGCTGCTGGCTGTATGGGAGATGATTCCCCACCTCTGACCAATTTCAGAATTGTTTACCACTGGAGCAAGTGCCTTGGTAGTGTTTTCCTCTGTATAACTGTTAGGTTCAGTTTTTTTTTTCTTTTTTGGTTCAAGTTAGATTTTATTCCTCTTTTATGTATTTATGGATATAAGCATGGAAATAATTCATTCTTATAAATATATCAGTGTGAATGGAAGAACTTTTTTTCTGTTTTATTTTTACATTTTATTTTTAAAAAATTTGAAATTTAATTTTATTTATTTTTTATAAGTAGGTTATTATTAGTTATCTATTTTATGCATAAACATGTATACAGGTCAATCCCAATCTCCCAACTCATCCCACGACCACCACCCCATGGCTTCCCCCACTTTGTGTCCATACGTTTGTTCTCTACCTCTGTGTCTCTATTTCTGCCCTGCAAACCAGTTCATCTGTACCATTTTTCTAGGATCCACATATAGGCATTAATATACAATATTTGTTTTTCTCTTTCTGACTTACTTCACTCTGCATGACAGTCTCTAGATCCTTCAACTTCTCTACAAATGACCCAGATTCATTGCTTTTTATGGCTGAGTAATATTCCTTTTTATATATGTACCACATCTTTATCCATTCGTCTGTCTGTGGCCATTTAGGTTGCTTCCATTACCTGGCTATTGTAAATAGTGCTGCAATGAACATTGTGGTGAATGTGTCTTTGTGATTTATGGTTTTCTCTGGGTATATGCCCAGAAGTGGGATTGCTGGATCCTATGGTAATTCTCTTTTTAGTTTTTTAAAGGAACCTCCATACTGTTCTCCATAGTGACTGTATCAATTTACATTCCCACCAATAGCGGAAGAGGGTTCCTTTTGTCCACACCCTCCCCAGAATTTGTTGTTTGTAGATTATCTGATGATGCCGATTCTAACAGGTGTGAAGTCTTACCTCATTGTAGTTTTGATTTGCATTTCTCTAATAATTAGTGATGTTGAGCAGCTTTTCATGTGCGTCTTGGCCATCTCTGTGTCTTCTTTGAAGAAACGTCTCTTTAGATCTTCTGCCCATTTTTGTATTGGGTTGTTTGTTTTATTAATATTAAGCTGCATGAGCTGTTTATATATATTGGAGATTAAACCTTTGTCCATTGATTCGTTTGTGAACGTTTTCGCCCATTCTGAGGGTTGCCTTTTTCCATTCCCGTATTTTTAACAAAGAAAGAAAGCAAGCCATAGAAGCAGAACACTAATGTGCGTGAAATATGCCTCTTGAAACTGTCGTTTTGAAATATGGACGTCTTTTGAATTTTTTGGTCGATATATGACCCCAGGATTTGTTTTCAGGGCAGGTGTCATTTACAGGCCTGTAATGATTTGGAATATCCACTGACCATTAGCGCTGGGATTAAAGCTGCAGTTGTGTGAAACGGCCACAAGGTGGCAGCAGTTCTCCCTTACCAAATCTGGTTACTAGGGCAGCAGAGCCTCAATGGAAGTCGCGTTCTAGATTGGAATGTAGAACGGAATGTGCCAGGAGAAAGCCCCTCAAGTTTGTCTCACTACTTCTTGTTCGTGTTTTTAATTTAATTTTTTATTTTTTATTACAGCAAGTTTGAGTACAACGTTTAGCTTGTTGTTGGTGTGCAAGAGGTGGTTCTTTTACACATATACATATGTCTGTTCTTCCTGGGAACCTTTTCCCATGTACGTTATGACAGAATGTTGAGTAGTCTTCTCTTGGTACTCCGTAGGTTTTTGGTGATTATATACGTCTACTGTGTTTGTATATGTCTGTTAACCCCAATATCGTAATGAATTCAATCCTCACACCTTTCCTTTGGTGAACCATAAGTTTGTTTAATGAATCTGTGATTGCCCTTCTCCGTGGAAATATCTGCCCTGGTATCAATTTATAGGTAACACCTATAAGTGATATGATATGATATGTGTCTTTCACTTTCTGACTTACTCCAAGTCACGTGATTACCTCTAGACTCATCTACGGTGCTGCAAATGGCATTGTGTCCTTTTTTTCCTTGGCCAATATTCTGTCTTAGTGAGGTCCATTTTCTGCAATGTGATTCCCTGAGGGCTGAGGATTAGCTGACCTGGGCAGCCTGACCCTGCCGGCAAGCCCTCCCCAGGTGTGCCTGGGTTGAGGTCAATATAAACAGCACTCCAGGCAGCAATAGCCCCTGCAGCTGTGCCTGACTCCATATTCTCTGCACCATCAGCAGTCTCGGGGCTGTGCTGGTGGGAGGGTGTGAGGGTCCACGGCTTTGTGGTTGGTCCGGTGTGAGTGGGGCTCTGCTGGATTTTCGGCAGGAGTTGCCAGGCTGCCACCTGTAAAGAAGAGGATGGGTCACCCATAACTTCCACTGGAATATCTTTCCGGGCTGAGGTGAGGAAGGAAAAATAGGAGTGGGGGCCGGGACAGGAGGGGTATCTCAGGCAGGGCAATGGAAAGCTTCCAGAAGAGCGCCCGTGGCCAGGACCATCCTGGCTGACCTGCAGGCACCAAGTTGGCCGGCGTGCTGTCGCTGGTGTGCCTCCACGGCCCTTCCTCTAGGCTTTCAAGCCCTTGTACATATTCAGGTGTTTCACCTGGGAAGGGTGGGAACAGTTCAGCAGCAGCTGGCCTGGGGCTCAGCTCACGTTTACTCACAGAGGCCTCGGCACGGTCCCCCAGCTTTGCAATAAGGACGCTCCTTGCGTGGGCGGCCGGGGCTGCTGGCTGTATGGGAGATGATTCCCCACCTCTGACCAATTTCAGAATTGTTTACCACTGGAGCAAGTGCCTTGGTCGTGTTTTCCTCTGTATAACTGTTAGGTTCAGTTTTTTCTTTCTTTTTTGGTTCAAGTTAGATTTTATTCCTCTTTTATGTATTTATGGATATAAGCATGGAAATACTTCATTCTTATAAATACATCAGTGTGAATGGAAGAACTTTTTTTTCTGTTTTATTTTTACATTTTATTTTTTAAAAATTTGAAATTTAATTTTATTTATTTTTTTATACAGTAGGTTATTATTAGTTATCTATTTTATGCATAAACATGTATACAGGTCAATCCCAATCTCCCAACTCATCCCACCACCACCACCCCATGGCTTCCCCCACTTTGTGTCCATACGTTTGTTCTCTACCTCTGTGTCTCTATTTCTGCCCTGCAAACCAGTTCATCTGTACCATTTTTCTAGGTTCCACATATAGACCTTAATATACAATATTTGTTTTTCTCTTTCTGACTTACTTCACTCTGCATGACAGTCTCTAGATCCTTCAACTTCTCTACAAATGACCCAGATTCATTCCTTTTTATGGCTGAGTAATATTCCTTTTTATATATGTACCACATCTTTATCCATTCGTCTGTCTGTGGCCATTTAGGTTGCTTCCATTACCTGGCTATTGTAAATAGTGCTGCAATGAACATTGTGGTGAATGTGTCTTTGTGATTTATGGTTTTCTCTGGGTATATGCCCAGAAGTGGGATTGCTGGATCCTATGGTAATTCTCTTTTTAGTTTTTTAAAGGAACCTCCATACTGTTCTCCATAGTGACTGTATCAATTTACATTCCCACCAATAGCGGAAGAGGGTTCCTTTTGTCCACACCCTCCCCAGAATTTGTTGTTTGTAGATTATCTGATGATGCCGATTCTAACAGGTGTGAGGTCTTACCTCATTGTAGTTTTGATTTGCGTTTCTCTAATAATTAGTGATGTTGAGCAGCTTTTCATGTGCGTCTGTGCCATCTCTGTGTCTTCTTTGAAGAAACGTCTCTTTAGATCTTCTGCCCATTTTTGTATTGGGTTGTTTGTTTTATTAATATTAAGCTGCATGAGCTGTTTATATATATTGGAGATTAAACCTTTGTCCATTGATTCGTTTGTGAACGTTTTCGCCCATTCTAAGGGTTGCCTTTTTCCATTCCCGTATTTTTAACAAAGAAAGAAAGCAAGGCATAGAAGCAGAACACTAATGTGCGTGAAATATGCCTCTTGAAACTGTCGTTTTGAAATATGGACGTCTTTTGAAATTTTTGGTCGATATATGACCCCAGGATTTGTTTTCAGGGCAGGTGTCATTTACAGGCCTGTAATGATTTGGAATATCCACTGACCATTAGCGCTGGGATTAAAGCTGCAGTTGTGTGAAACGGCCACAAGGTGGCAGCAGTTCTCCCTTACCAAATCTGGTTACTAGGGCAGCAGAGCCTCAATGGAAGTCGCGTTCTAGATTGGAATGTAGAACGGAATGTGCCAGGAGAAAGCCCCTCAAGTTTGTCTCACTACTTCTTGTTCGTGTTTTTAATTTAATTTTTTATTTTTTATTACAGCAAGTTTGAGTACAACGTTTAGCTTGTTGTTGGTGTGCAAGAGGTGGTTCTTTTACACATATACATATGTCTGTTCTTCCTGGGAACCGTTTCCCATGTACGTTATGACAGAATGTTGAGTAGTCTTCTCTTGGTACTCCGTAGGTCTTTGGTGATTATATACGTCTACTGTGTTTGTATATGTCTGTTAACCCCAATATCGTAATGAATTCAATCCTCACACCTTTCCTTTGGTGAACCATAAGTTTGTTTAATGAATCTGTGATTGCCCTTCTCCGTGGAAATATCTGCCCTGGTATCAATTTATAGGTAACACCTATAAGTGATATGATATGATATGTGTCTTTCACTTTCTGACTTACTCCAAGTCACGTGATTACCTCTAGACTCATCTACGGTGCTGCAAATGGCATTGTGTCCTTTTTTTCCTTGGCGAATATGCTGTCTTAGCGAGGTCCATTTTCGGCAATGTGATTCCCTGAGGGCTGAGGATTAGCTGACCTGGGCAGCATGACCCTGCCGGCAAGCCCTCCCCAGGTGTGCCTGGGTTGAGGTCAATATAAACAGCACTCCAGGCAGCAATAGCCCCTGCAGCTGTGCCTGACTCCATATTCTCTGCACCATCAGCAGTCTCGGGGCTGTGCTGGTGGGAGGGTGTGAGGGTCCACGGCTTTGTGAGTGGCCCGGTGTGAGTGGGGCTCTGCTGGATTTTCGGCAGGAGTTGCCAGGCTGCCACCTGTAAAGAAGAGGATGTGTCACCCATAACTTCCACTGGAATATCTCTCCGGGCTGAGGTGAGGAAGGCAAAAAAGGAGTAGGGGCCGGGACAGGAGGGGTATCTCAGGCAGGGCAATGGAAAGCTTCCAGAAGAGCGCCCGTGGCCAGGACCATCCTGGCTGACCTGCAGGCACCAAGTTGGCCTGCGTGCTGTCGCTGGTGTGCCTCCACGGCCCTTCCTCTAGGCTTTCAAGCCCTTGTACATATTCAGGTGTTTCACCTGGGAAGGGTGGGAACAGTTCAGCAGCAGCTGGCCTGGGGCTCAGCTCACGTTTACTCACAGAGGCCTCGGCACGGTCCCCCAGCTTTGCAATAAGGACGCTCCTTGCGTGGGCGGGCGGGGCTGCTGGCTGTATGGGAGATGATTCCCCACCTCTGACCAATTTCAGAATTGTTTACCTCTGCAGCAAGTGCCTTGGTAGTGTTTTCCTCTGTATAACTGTTAGGTTCAGTTTTTTTCTTTTCTTTTTTGGTTCAAGTTAGATTTTATTCCTCTTTTATGTATTTATGGATATAAGCATGGAAATAATTCATTCTTATAAATATATCAGTGTGAATGGAAGAACTTTTTTTCTGTTTTATTTTTACATTTTATTTTTAAAAAATTTGAAATTTAATTATATTTATTTTTTATAAGTAGGTTATTATTAGTTATCTATTTTATGCATAAACATGTATACAGGTCAATCCCAATCTCCCAACTCATCCCACCACCACCACCCCATGGCTTCCCCCACTTTGTGTCCATACGTTTGTTCTCTACCTCTGTGTCTCTATTTCTGCCCTGCAAACCAGTTCATCTGTACCATTTTTCTAGGTTCCACATATAGGCATTAATATACAATATTTGTTTTTCTCTTTCTGACTTACTTCACTCTGCATGACAGTCTCTAGATCCTTCAACTTCTCTACAAATGACCCAGATTCATTCCTTTTTATGGCTGAGTAATATTCCTTTTTATATATGTACCACATCTTTATCCATTCGTCTGTCTGTGGCCATTTAGGTTGCTTCCATTACCTGGCTATTGTAAATAGTGCTGCAATGAACATTGTGGTGAATGTGTCTTTGTGATTTATGGTTTTCTCTGGGTATATGCCCAGAAGTGGGATTGCTGGATCCTATGGTAATTCTCTTTTTAGTTTTTTAAAGGAACCTCCATACTGTTCTCCATAGTGACTGTATCAATTGACATTCCCACCAATAGCGGAAGAGGGTTCCTTTTGTCCACACCCTCCCCAGAATTTGTTGTTTGTAGATTATCTGATGATGCCGATTCTAACAGGTGTGAGGTCTTACCTCATTGTAGTTTTGATTTGCATTTTTCTAATAATTAGTGATGTTGAGCAGCTTTTCATGTGCGTCTTGGCCATCTCTGTGTCTTCTTTGAAGAAACGTCTCTTTAGATCTTCTGCCCATTTTTGTATTGGGTTGTTTGTTTTATTAATATTAAGCTGCATGAGCTGTTTATATATATTGGAGATTAAACCTTTGTCCATTGATTCGTTTGTGAACGTTTTCGCCCATTCTGAGGGTTGCCTTTTTCCATTCCCGTATTTTTAACAAAGAAAGAAAGCAAGCCATAGAAGCAGAACACTAATGTGCGTGAAATATGCCTCTTGAAACTGTCGTTTTGAAATATGGACGTCTTTTGAATTTTTTGGTCGATATATGACCCCAGGATTTGTTTTCAGGGCAGGTGTCATTTACAGGCCGGTAATGATTTGGAATATCCACTGACCATTAGCGCTGGGATTAAAGCTGCAGTTGTGTGAAACGGCCACAAGGTGGCAGCAGTTCTCCCTTACCAAATCTGGTTACTAGGGCAGCAGAGCCTCAATGGAAGTCGCGTTCTAGATTGGAATGTAGAACGGAATGTGCCAGGATAAAGCCCCTCAAGTTTGTCTCACTACTTCTTGTTCGTGTTTTTAATTTAATTTTTTATTTTTTATTACAGCAAGTTTGAGTACAACGTTTAGCTTGTTGTTGGTGTGCAAGAGGTGGTTCTTTTACACATATACATATGTCTGTTCTTCCTGGGAACCTTTTCCCATGTACGTTATGACAGAATGTTGAGTAGTCTTCTCTTGGTACTCCGTAGGTTTTTGGTGATTATATACGTCTACTGTGTTTGTATATGTCTGTTAACCCCAATATCGTAATGAATTCAATCCTCACACCTTTCCTTTGGTGAACCATAAGTTTGTTTAATGAATCTGTGATTGCCCTTCTCCGTGGAAATATCTGCCCTGGTATCAATTTATAGGTAACACCTATAAGTGATATGATATGATATGTGTCTTTCACTTTCTGACTTACTCCAAGTCACGTGATTACATCTAGACTCATCTACGGTGCTGCAAATGGCATTGTGTCCTTTTTTTCCTTGGCCAATATTCTGTCTTAGTGAGGTCCATTTTCTGCAATGTGATTCCCTGAGGGCTGAGGATTAGCTGACCTGGGCAGCCTGACACTGCCGGCAAGCCCTCCCCAGGTGTGCCTGGGTTGAGGTCAATATAAACAGCACTCCAGGCAGCAATAGCCCCTGCAGCTGTGCCTGACTCCATATTCTCTGCACCATCAGCAGTCTCGGGGCTGTGCTGGTGGGAGGGTGTGATGGTCCACGGCTTTGTGGTTGGTCCGGTGTGAGTGGGGCTCTGCTGGATTTTCGGCAGGAGTTGCCAGGCTGCCACCTGTAAAGAAGAGGATGGGTCACCCATAACTTCCACTGGAATATCTTTCCGGGCTGAGGTGAGGAAGGAAAAATAGGAGTGGGGGCCGGGACAGGAGGGGTATCTCAGGCAGGGCAATGGAAAGCTTCCAGAAGAGCGCCCGTGGCCAGGACCATCCTGGCTGACCTGCAGGCACCAAGTTGGCCGGCGTGCTGTCGCTGGTGTGCCTCCACGGCCCTTCCTCTAGGCTTTCAAGCCCTTGTACATATTCAGGTGTTTCACCTGGGAAGGGTGGGAACAGTTCAGCAGCAGCTGGCCTGGGGCTCAGCTCACGTTTACTCACAGAGGCCACGGCACGGTCCCCCAGCTTTGCAATAAGGACGCTCCTTGCGTGGGCGGCCGGGGCTGCTGGCTGTATGGGAGATGATTCCCCACCTCTGACCAATTTCAGAATTGTTTACCACTGGAGCAAGTGCCTTGGTCGTGTTTTCCTCTGTATAACTGTTAGGTTCAGTTTTTCCTTTCTTTTTTGGTTCAAGTTAGATTTTATTCCTCTTTTATGTATTTATGGATATAAGCATGGAAATACTTCATTCTTATAAATACATCAGTGTGAATGGAAGAACTTTTTTTTCTGTTTTATTTTTACATTTTATTTTTTAAAAATTTGAAATTTAATTTTATTTTTTTATACAGTAGGTTATTATTAGTTATCTATTTTATGCATAAACATGTATACAGGTCAATCCCAATCTCCCAACTCATCCCACCACCACCACCCCATGGCTTCCCCCACTTTGTGTCCATACGTTTGTTCTCTACCTCTGTGTCTCTATTTCTGCCCTGCAAACCAGTTCATCTGTACCATTTTTCTAGGTTCCACATATAGGCCTTAATATACAATATTTGTTTTTCTCTTTCTGACTTACTTCACTCTGCATGACAGTCTCTAGATCCTTCAACTTCTCTACAAATGACCCAGATTCATTCCTTTTTATGGCTGAGTAATATTCCTTTTTATATATGTACCACATCTTAATCCATTCGTCTGTCTGTGTCCATTTAGGTTGCTTCCATTACCTGGCTATTGTAAATAGTGCTGCAATGAACATTGTGGTGAATGTGTCTTTGTGATTTATGGTTTTCTCTGGGTATATGCCCAGAAGTGGGATTGCTGGATCCTATGGTAATTCTCTTTTTAGTTTTTTAAAGGAACCTCCATACTGTTCTCCATAGTGACTGTATCAATTTACATTCCCACCAATAGCGGAAGAGGGTTCCTTTTGTCCACACCCTCCCCAGAATTTGTTGTTTGTAGATTATCTGATGATGCCGATTCTAACAGGTGTGAGGTCTTACCTCATTGTAGTTTTGATTTGCGTTTCTCTAATAATTAGTGATGTTGAGCAGCTTTTCATGTGCGTCTGGGCCATCTCTGTGTCTTCTTTGAAGAAACGTCTCTTTAGATCTTCTGCCCATTTTTGTATTGGGTTGTTTGTTTTATTAATATTAAGCTGCATGAGCTGTTTATATATATTGGAGATTAAACCTTTGTCCATTGATTCGTTTGTGAACGTTTTCGCCCATTCTGAGGGTTGCCTTTTTCCATTCCCGTATTTTTAACAAAGAAAGAAAGCAAGGCATAGAAGCAGAACACTAATGTGCGTGAAATATGCCTCTTGAAACTGTCGTTTTGAAATATGGACGTCTTTTGAATTTTTTGGTCGATATATGACCCCAGGATTTGTTTTCAGGGCAGGTGTCATTTACAGGCCGGTAATGATTTGGAATATCCACTGACCATTAGCGCTGGGATTAAAGCTGCAGTTGTGTGAAACGGCCACAAGGTGGCAGCAGTTCTCCCTTACCAAATCTGGTTACTAGGGCAGCAGAGCCTCAATGGAAGTCGCGTTCTAGATTGGAATGTAGAACGGAATGTGCCAGGAGAAAGCCCCTCAAGTTTGTCTCACTACTTCTTGTTCGTGTTTTTAATTTAATTTTTTATTTTTTATTACAGCAAGTTTGAGTACAACGTTTAGCTTGTTGTTGGTGTGCAAGAGGTGGTTCTTTTACACATATACATATGTCTGTTCTTCCTGGGAACCGTTTCCCATGTACGTTATGACAGAATGTTGAGTAGTCTTCTCTTGGTACTCCGTAGGTCTTTGGTGATTATATACGTCTACTGTGTTTGTATATGTCTGTTAACCCCAATATCGTAATGAATTCAATCCTCACACCTTTCCTTTGGTGAACCATAAGTTTGTTTAATGAATCTGTGATTGCCCTTCTCCGTGGAAATATCTGCCCTGGTATCAATTTATAGGTAACAACTATAAGTGATATGATATGATATGTGTCTTTCACTTTCTGACTTACTCCAAGTCACGTGATTACCTCTAGACTCATCTACGGTGCTGCAAATGGCATTGTGTCCTTTTTTTCCTTGGCGAATATGCTGTCTTAGCGAGGTCCATTTTCGGCAATGTGATTCCCTGAGGGCTGAGGATTAGCTGACCTGGGCAGCATGACCCTGCCGGCAAGCCCTCCCCAGGTGTGCCTGGGTTGAGGTCAATATAAACAGCACTCCAGGCAGCAATAGCCCCTGCAGCTGTGCCTGACTCCATATTCTCTGCACCATCAGCAGTCTCGGGGCTGTGCTGGTGGGAGGGTGTGAGGGTCCACGGCTTTGTGAGTGGCCCGATGTGAGTGGGGCTCTGCTGGATTTTCGGCAGGAGTTGCCAGGCTGCCACCTGTAAAGAAGAGGATGTGTCACCCATAACTTCCACTGGAATATCTCTCCGGGCTGAGGTGAGGAAGGCAAAAAAGGAGTGGGGGCCGGGACAGGAGGGGTATCTCAGGCAGGGCAATGGAAAGCTTCCAGAAGAGCGCCCGTGGCCAGGACCATCCTGGCTGACCTGCAGGCACCAAGTTGGCCTGCGTGCTGTCGCTGGTGTGCCTCCACGGCCCTTCCTCTAGGCTTTCAAGCCCTTGTACATATTCAGGTGTTTCACCTGGGAAGGGTGGGAACAGTTCAGCAGCAGCTGGCCTGGGGCTCAGCTCACGTTTACTCACAGAGGCCTCGGCACGGTCCCCCAGCTTTGCAATAAGGACGCTCCTTGCGTGGGCGGGCGGGGCTGCTGGCTGTATGGGAGATGATTCCCCACCTCTGACCAATTTCAGAATTGTTTACCACTGCAGCAAGTGCCTTGGTAGTGTTTTCCTCTGTATAACTGTTAGGTTCAGTTTTTTTTTTCTTTTTTGGTTCAAGTTAGATTTTATTCCTCTTTTATGTATTTATGGATATAAGCATGGAAATAATTCATTCTTATAAATATATCAGTGTGAATGGAAGAACTTTTTTTCTGTTTTATTTTTACATTTTATTTTTTAAAAATTTGAAATTTAATTATATTTATTTTTTATAAGTAGGTTATTATTAGTTATCTATTTTATGCATAAACATGTATACAGGTCAATCCCAATCTCCCAACTCATCCCACCACCACCACCCCATGGCTTCCCCCACTTTGTGTCCATACGTTTGTTCTCTACCTCTGTGTCTCTATTTCTGCCCTGCAAACCAGTTCATCTGTACCATTTTTCTAGGTTCCACATATAGGCATTAATATACAATATTTGTTTTTCTCTTTCTGACTTACTTCACTCTGCATGACAGTCTCTAGATCCTTCAACTTCTCTACAAATGACCCAGATTCATTCCTTTTTATGGCTGAGTAATATTCCTTTTTATATATGTACCACATCTTTATCCATTCGTCTGTCTGTGGCCATTTAGGTTGCTTCCATTACCTGGCTATTGTAAATAGTGCTGCAATGAACATTGTGGTGAATGTGTCTTTGTGATTTATGGTTTTCTCTGTGTATATGCCCAGAAGTGGGATTGCTGGATCCTATGGTAATTCTCTTTTTAGTTTTTTAAAGGAACCTCCATACTGTTCTCCATAGTGACTGTATCAATTGACATTCCCACCAATAGCGGAAGAGGGTTCCTTTTGTCCACACCCTCCCCAGAATTTGTTGTTTGTAGATTATCTGATGATGCCGATTCTAACAGGTGTGAGGTCTTACCTCATTGTAGTTTTGATTTGCATTTCTCTAATAATTAGTGATGTTGAGCAGCTTTTCATGTGCGTCTTGGCCATCTCTGTGTCTTCTTTGAAGAAACGTCTCTTTAGATCTTCTGCCCATTTTTGTATTGGGTTGTTTGTTTTATTAATATTAAGCTGCATGAGCTGTTTATATATATTGGAGATTAAACCTTTGTCCATTGATTCGTTTGTGAACGTTTTCG
Source organism: Mesoplodon bidens (assembly GCF_964165515.1). Taxonomy (NCBI): domain Eukaryota; kingdom Metazoa; phylum Chordata; class Mammalia; order Artiodactyla; family Ziphiidae; genus Mesoplodon; species Mesoplodon bidens. The sequence goes on from NW_027672081.1 coordinate 1,059,907, forward strand.
CCCATTCTGAGGGTTGCCTTTTTCCATTCCCGTATTTTTAACAAAGAAAGAAAGCAAGGCATAGAAGCAGAACACTAATGTGCGTGAAATATGCCTCTTGAAACTGTCGTTTTGAAATATGGACGTCTTTTGAAATTTTTGGTCGATATATGACCCCAGGATTTGTTTTCAGGGCAGGTGTCATTTACAGGCCTGTAATGATTTGGAATATCCACTGACCATTAGCGCTGGGATTAAAGCTGCAGTTGTTTGAAACGGCCACAAGGTGGCAGCAGTTCTCCCTTACCAAATCTGGTTACTAGGGCAGCAGAGCCTCAATGGAAGTCGCGTTCTAGATTGGAATGTAGAACGGAATGTGCCAGGAGAAAGCCCCTCAAGTTTGTCTCACTACTTCTTGTTCGTGTTTTTAATTTAATTTTTTATTTTTTATTACAGCAAGTTTGAGTACAACGTTTAGCTTGTTGTTGGTGTGCAAGAGGTGGTTCTTTTACACATATACATATGTCTGTTCTTCCTGGGAACCTTTTCCCATGTACGTTATGACAGAATGTTGAGTAGTCTTCTCTTGGTACTCCGTAGGTTTTTGGTGATTATATACGTCTACTGTGTTTGTATATGTCTGTTAACCCCAATATCGTAATGAATTCAATCCTCACACCTTTCCTTTGGTGAACCATAAGTTTGTTTAATGAATCTGTGATTGCCCTTCTCCGTGGAAATATCTGCCCTGGTATCAATTTATAGGTAACACCTATAAGTGATATGATATGATATGTGTCTTTCACTTTCTGACTTACTCCAAGTCACGTGATTACCTCTAGACTCATCTACGGTGCTGCAAATGGCATTGTGTCCTTTTTTTCCTTGGCCAATATTCTGTCTTATTGAGGTCCATTTTCTGCAATGTGATTCCCTGAGGGCTGAGGATTAGCTGACCTGGGCAGCCTGACCCTGCCGGCAAGCCCTCCCCAGGTGTGCCTGGGTTGAGGTCAATATAAACAGCACTCCAGGCAGCAATAGCCCCTGCAGCTGTGCCTGACTCCATATTCTCTGCACCATCAGCAGTCTCGGGGCTGTGCTGGTGGGAGGGTGTGATGGTCCACGGCTTTGTGGTTGGTCCGGTGTTAGTGGGGCTCTGCTGGATTTTCGGCAGGAGTTGCCAGGCTGCCACCTGTAAAGAAGAGGATGGGTCACCCATAACTTCCACTGGAATATCTTTCCGGGCTGAGGTGAGGAAGGAAAAATAGGAGTGGGGGCCGGGACAGGAGGGGTATCTCAGGCAGGGCAATGGAAAGCTTCCAGAAGAGCGCCCGTGGCCAGGACCATCCTGGCTGACCTGCAGGCACCAAGTTGGCCTGCGTGCTGTCGCTGGTGTGGCTCCACGGCCCTTCCTCTAGGCTTTCAAGCCCTTGTACATATTCAGGTGTTTCACCTGGGAAGGGTGGGAACAGTTCAGCAGCAGCTGGCCTGGGGCTCAGCTCACGTTTACTCACAGAGGCCTCGGCACGGTCCCCCAGCTTTGCAATAAGGACGCTCCTTGCGTGGGCGGCCGGGGCTGCTGGCTGTATGGGAGATGATTCCCCACCTCTGACCAATTTCAGAATTGTTTACCACTGGAGCAAGTGCCTTGGTAGTGTTTTCCTCTGTATAACTGTTAGGTTCAGTTTTTTCTTTCTTTTTTGGTTCAAGTTAGATTTTATTCCTCTTTTATGTATTTATGGATATAAGCATGGAAATACTTCATTCTTATAAATACATCAGTGTGAATGGAAGAACTTTTTTTTCTGTTTTATTTTTACATTTTATTTTTTAAAAATTTGAAATTTAATTTTATTTATTTTTTTATACAGTAGGTTATTATTAGTTATCTATTTTATGCATAAACATGTATACAGGTCAATCCCAATCTCCCAACTCATCCCACCACCACCACCCCATGGCTTCCCCCACGTTGTGTCCATACGTTTGTTCTCTACCTCTGTGTCTCTATTTCTGCCCTGCAAACCAGTTCATCTGTACCATTTTTCTAGGTTCCACATATAGGCATTAATATACAATATTTGTTTTTCTCTTTCTGACTTACTTCACTCTGCATGACAGTCTCTAGATCCATCAACTTCTCTACAAATGACCCAGTTTCATTCCTTTTTATGGCTGAGTAATATTCCATTTTATATATGTACCACATCTTTATCCATTCGTCTGTCTGTGGGCATTTAGGTTGCTTCCATTACCTGGCTATTGTAAATAGTGCTGCAATGAACATTGTGGTGAATGTGTCTTTGTGATTTATGGTTATCTCTGGGTATATGCCCAGAAGTGGTATTGCTGGATCCTATGGTAATTCTCTTTTTAGTTTTTTAAAGGAACCTCCATACTGTTCTCCATAGTGACTGTATCAATTTACATTCCCACCAATAGCGGAAGAGGGTTCCTTTTGTCCACACCCTCCCCAGAATTTGTTGTTTGTAGATTATCTGATGATGCCGATTCTAACAGGTGTGAGGTCTTACCTCATTGTAGTTTTGATTTGCATTACTCTAATAATTAGTGATGTTGAGCAGCTTTTCATGGGCGTCTTGGCCATCTCTGTGTCTTCTTTGAAGAAACGTCTCTTTAGATCTTCTGCCCATTTTTGTATTGGGTTGTTTGTTTTATTAATATTAAGCTGCATGAGCTGTTTATATATATTGGAGATTAAACCTTTGTCCATTGATTCGTTTGTGAACGTTTTCGCCCATTCTGAGGGTTGCCTTTTTCCATTCCCGTTTTTTAACAAAGAAAGAAAGAAAGCAAAAGAAGCAGAGCACTAATGTGCGTGAAATATGCCTCTTGAAACTGTCGTTTTGAAATATGGACGTCTTTTGAATTTTTTGGTCGATATATGACCCCAGGATTTGTTTTCAGGGCAGGTGTCATTTACAGGCCTGTAATGATTTGGAATATCCACTGACCATTAGCGCTGGGATTAAAGCTGCAGTTGTGTGAAACGGCCACAAGGTGGCAGCAGTTCTCCCTTACCAAATCTGGTTACTAGGGCAGCAGAGCCTCAATGGAAGTCGCGTTCTAGATTGGAATGTAGAACGGAATGTGCCAGGAGAAAGCCCCTCAAGTTTGTCTCACTACTTCTTGTTCGTGTTTTTAATTTAATTTTTTATTTTTTATTACAGCAAGTTTGAGTACAAGGTTTAGCTTGTTGTAGGTGTGCAAGAGGTGGTTCTTTTACACATATACATATGTCTGTTCTTCCTGGGAACCTTTTCCCATGTACGTTATGACAGAATGTTGAGTAGTCTTCTCTTGGTACTCCGTAGGTTTTTGGTGATTATATACGTCTACTGTGTTTGTATATGTCTGTTAACCCCAATATCGTAATGAATTCAATCCTCACACCTTTCCTTTGGTGAACCATAAGTTTGTTTAATGAATCTGTGATTGCCCTTCTCCGTGGAAATATCTGCCCTGGTATCAATTTATAGGTAACACCTATAAGTGATATGATATGATATGTGTCTTTCACTTTCTGACTTACTCCAAGTCACGTGATTACCTCTAGACTCATCTACGGTGCTGCAAATGGCATTGTGTCCTTTTTTTCCTTGGCCAATATTCTGTCTTAGTGAGGTCCATTTTCTGCAATGTGATTCCCTGAGGGCTGAGGATTAGCTGACTTGGGCAGCCTGACCCTGCCGGCAAGCCCTCCCCAGGTGTGCCTGGGTTGAGGTCAATATAAACAGCACTCCAGGCAGCAATAGCCCTTGCAGCTGTGCCTGACTCCATATTCTCTGCACCATCAGCAGTCTCGGGGCTGTGCTGGTGGGAGGGTGTGAGGGTCCACGGCTTTGTGGTTGGTCCGGTGTGAGTGGGGCTCTGCTGGATTTTCGGCAGGAGTTGCCAGGCTGCCACCTGTAAAGAAGAGGATGGGTCACCCATAACTTCCACTGGAATATCTTTCCGGGCTGAGGTGAGGAAGGAAAAATAGGAGTGGGGGCCGGGACAGGATGGGTATCTCAGTCAGGGCAATGGAAAGCTTCCAGAAGAGCGCCCGTGGCCAGGACCATCCTGGCTGACCTGCAGGCACCAAGTTGGCCTGCGTGCTGTCGCTGGTGTGGCTCCACGGCCCTTCCTCTAGGCTTTCAAGCCCTTGTACATATTCAGGTGTTTCACCTGTGAAGGGTGGGAACAGTTCAGCAGCAGCTGGCCTGGGGCTCAGCTCACGTTTACTCACAGAGGCCTCGGCACGGTCCCCCAGCTTTGCAATAAGGACGCTCCTTGCGTGGGCGGCCGGGGCTGCTGGCTGTATGGGAGATGATTCCCCACCTCTGACCAATTTCAGAATTGTTTACCACTGGAGCAAGTGCCTTGGTAGTGTTTTCCTCTGTATAACTGTTAGGTTCAGTTTTTTCTTTCTTTTTTGGTTCAAGTTAGATTTTATTCCTCTTTTATGTATTTATGGATATAAGCATGGAAATACTTCATTCTTATAAATACATCAGTGTGAATGGAAGAACTTTTTTTTCTGTTTTATTTTTACATTTTATTTTTTAAAAATTTGAAATTTAATTTTATTTATTTTTTTATACAGTAGGTTATTATTAGTTATCTATTTTATGCATAAACATGTATACAGGTCAATCCCAATCTCCCAACTCATACCAACACCACCACCCCATGGCTTCCCCCACGTTGTGTCCATACGTTTGTTCTCTACCTCTGTGTCTCTATTTCTGCCCTGCAAACCAGTTCATCTGTACCATTTTTCTAGGTTCCACATATAGGCATTAATATACAATATTTGTTTTTCTCTTTCTGACTTACTTCACTCTGCATGACAGTCTCTAGATCCATCAACTTCTCTACAAATGACCCAGTTTCATTCCTTTTTATGGCTGAGTAATATTCCATTTTATATATGTACCACATCTTTATCCATTCGTCTGTCTGTGGGCATTTAGGTTGCTTCCATTACCTGGCTATTGTAAATAGTGCTGCAATGAACATTGTGGTGAATGTGTCTTTGTGATTTATGGTTTTCTCTGGGTATATGCCCAGAAGTGGTATTGCTGGATCCTATGGTAATTCTCTTTTTAGTTTTTTAAAGGAACCTCCATACTGTTCTCCATAGTGACTGTATCAATTTACATTCCCACCAATAGCGGAAGAGGGTTCCTTTTGTCCACACCCTCCCCAGAATTTGTTGTTTGTAGATTATCTGATGATGCCGATTCTAACAGGTGTGAGGTCTTACCTCATTGTAGTTTTGATTTGCATTTCTCTAATAATTAGTGATGTTGAGCAGCTTTTCATGGGCGTCTTGGCCATCTCTGTGTCTTCTTTGAAGAAACGTCTCTTTAGATCTTCTGCCCATTTTTGTATTGGGTTGTTTGTTTTATTAATATTAAGCTGCATGAGCTGTTTATATATATTGGAGATTAAACCTTTGTCCATTGATTCGTTTGTGAACGTTTTCGCCCATTCTGAGGGTTGCCTTTTTCCATTCCCGTTTTTTTAACAATGAAAGAATGCAAGCCAAAGAAGCACAACACTAATGTGCGTGAAATATGCCTCTTGAAACTGTCGTTTTGAAATATGGACGTCTTTTGAATTTTTTGGTCGATATATGACCCCAGGAATTCTTTTCAGGGCAGGTGTCATTTACAGGCCTGTAATGATTTGGAATATCCACTGACCATTAGCGCTGGGATTAAAGCTGCTGTTGTGTGAAACGGCCACAAGGTGGCAGCAGTTCTCCCTTACCAAATCTGGTTACTAGGGCAGCAGAGCCTCAATGGAAGTCGCGTTCTAGATTGGAATGTAGAACGGAATGTGCCAGGAGAAAGCCCCTCAAGTTTGTCTCACTACTTCTTGTTCGTGTTTTTAATTTAATTTTTTATTTTTTATTACAGCAAGTTTGAGTACAACGTTTAGCTTGTTGTAGGTGTGCAAGAGGTGGTTCTTTTACACATATACATATGTCTGTTCTCCCTGGGATCCTTTTCCCATGTACGTTATGACAGAATGTTGAGTAGTCTTCTCTTGGTACTCCGTAGGTCTTTGGTGATTATATACGTCTACTGTGTTTGTATATGTCTGTTAACCCCAATATCGTAATGAATTCAATCCTCACACCTTTCCTTTGGTGAACCATAAGTTTGTTTAATGAATCTGTGATTGCCCTTCTCCGTGGAAATATCTGCCCTGGTATCAATTTATAGGTAACACCTATAAGTGATATGATATGATATGTGTCTTTCACTTTCTGACTTACTCCAAGTCACGTGATTACCTCTAGACTCATCTACGGTGCTGCAAATGGCATTGTGTCCTTTTTTTCCTTGGCCAATATGCTGTCTTAGCGAGGTCCATTTTCTGCAATGTGATTCCCTGAGGGCTGAGGATTAGCTGACCTGGGCAGCCTGACCCTGCCGGCAAGCCCTCCCCAGGTGTGCCTGGGTTGAGGTCAATATAAACAGCACTCCAGGCAGCAATAGCCCCTGCAGCTGTGCCTGACTCCATATTCTCTGCACCATCAGCAGTCTCGGGGCTGTGCTGGTGGGAAGGTGTGAGGGTCCACGGCTATGTGGGTGGCCCGGTGTGAGTGGGGCTCTGCTGGATTTTCGGCAGGAGTTGCCAGGCTGCCACCTGTAAAGAAGAGGATGTGTCACCCATAACTTCCACTGGAATATCTCTCCGGGCTGAGGTGAGGAAGGAAAGAAAGGAGTGGGGGCCGGGACAGGAGGGGTATCTCAGGCAGGGCAATGGAAAGCTTCCAGAAGAGCGCCCGTGGCCAGGACCATCCTGGCTGACCTGCAGGCACCAAGTTGGCCTGCGTGCTGTCGCTGGTGTGCCTCCACGGCCCTTCCTCTAGGCTTTCAAGCCCTTGTACATATTCAGGTGTTTCACCTGGGAAGGGTGGGAACAGTTCAGCAGCAGCTGGCCTGGGGCTCAGCTCACGTTTACTCACAGAGGCCTCGGCACGGTCCCCCAGCTTTGCAATAAGGACGCTCCTTGCGTCGGCGGCCGGGGCTGCTGGCTGTATGGGAGATGATTCCCCACCTCTGACCAATTTCAGAATTGTTTACCACTGGAGCAAGTGCCTTGGTAGTGTTTTCCTCTGTATAACTGTTAGGTTCAGTTATTTTTCTTTTTTGGTTCAAGTTAGATTTTATTCCTCTTTTATGTATTTATGGATATAAGCATGGAAATAATTCATCCTTATAAATACGTCAGTGTGAATGGAAGAACATTTTTTTCTGTTTTATTTTTACATTTTATTTTTTAAAATTTTGAAATTTAATTTTATTTATTTTTTTATACAGTAGGTTATTATTAGTTATCTATTTTATGCATAAACATGTATACAGGTCAATCCCAATCTCCCAACTCATCCCACCACCACCACCCCATGGCTTCCCCCACTTTGTGTCCATACGTCTGTTCTCTACCTCTGTGTCTCTATTTCTGCCCTGCAAACCAGTTCATCTGTACCATTTTTCTAGGTTCCACATATAGGCATTAATATACATTATTTGTTTTTCTCTTTCTGACTTACTTCACTCTGTATGACAGTCTCTAGATCCATCAACTTCTCTACAAATGACCCAGATTCATTCCTTTTTATGGCTGAGTAATATTCCTTTTTATATATGTACCACATCTTTATCCATTCGTCTGTCTGTGGCCATTTAGGTTGCTTCCATTACCTGGCTATTGTAAATAGTGCTGCAATGAACATTGTGGTGAATGTGTCTTTGTGATTTATGGTTTTCTCTGGGTATATGCCCAGAAGTGGGATTGCTGGATCCTATGGTAATTCTCTTTTTAGTTTTTTAAAGGAACCTCCATACTGTTCTCCATAGTGACTGTATCAATTTACATTCCCACCAATAGCGGAAGAGGGTTCCTTTTGTCCACACCCTCCCCAGAATTTGTTGTTTGTAGATTATCTGATGATGCCGATTCTAACAGGTGTGAGGTCTTACCTCATTGTAGTTTTGATTTGCATTTCTCTAATAATTAGTGATGTTGAGCAGCTTTTCATGTGCGTCTTGGCCATTTCTGTGTCTTCTTTGAAGAAACGTCTCTTTAGATCTTCTGCCCATTTTTGTATTGGGTTGATTGTTTTATTAATATTAAGCTGATTGAGCTGTTTATATACATTGGAGATTAAACCTTTGTCCATTGATTTGTTTGTGAACGTTTTCGCCCATTCTGAGGGTTGCCTTTTTCCATTCCCGTTCTTTTAACAAAGAAAGAAAGAAAGCAAAAGAAGCAGAGCACTAATGTGCGTGAAATATGCCTCTTGAAACTGTCGTTTTGAAATATGGACGTCTTTTGAATTTTTTGGTCGATATATGACTCCAGGATTTGTTTTCAGGGCAGGTGTCATTTACAGGCCTGTAATGATTTGGAATATCCACTGACCATTAGCGCTGGGATTAAAGCTGCTGTTGTGAGAAACGGCCACAAGGTGGCAGCAGTTCTCCCTTACCAAATCTGGTTACTAGGGCAGCAGAGCCTCAATGGAAGTCGCGTTCTAGATTGGAATGTAGAAAGGAATGTGCCAGGAGAAAGCCCCTCAAGTTTGTCTCACTACTTCTTGTTCGTGTTTTTAATTTAATTTTTTATTTTTTATTACAGCAAGTTTGAGTACAACGTTTAGCTTGTTGTTGGTGTGCAAGAGGTGGTTCTTTTACACATATACATATGTCTGTTCTTCCTGGGATCCTTTTTCCATGTACGTTATGACAGAATGTTGAGTAGTCTCCTCTTGGTACTCCGTAGGTCTTTGGTGATTAAATACGTCTACTGTGTTTCTATATGTCTGTTAACCCCAATATCGTAATGAATTCAATCCCCACACCTTTCCTTTGGTGAACCATAAGTTTGTTTAATGAATCTGTGATTGCCCTTCTCCGTGGAAATATCTGCCCTGGTATCAATTTATAGGTAACACCTATAAGTGATATGATATGATATGTGTCTTTCACTTTCAGACTTACTCCAAGTCACGTGATTACCTCTAGACTCATCTACGGTCCTGCAAATGGCATTGTGTCCTTTTTTTCCTTGGCGAATATTCTGTCTTAGTGAGGTCCATTTTCTACAATGTGATTCCCTGAGGGCTGAGGATTAGCTGACCTGGGCAGCCTGACCCTGCCGGCAAGCCCTCCCCAGGTGTGCCTGGGTTAAGGTCAATATAAACAGCACTCCAGACAGCAATAGACCCTGCAGCTGTGCCTGACTCCATATTCTCTGCACCATCAGCAGTCTCGGGGCTGTGCGGGTGGGAGGGTGGGAGGGTCCACGGCTTTGTGGGTTCCGCGTTGTGAGTGGGGTTCTGCTGGATTTTCGGCAGGAGTTGCCAGGCTGCCACCTGTAAAGAAGAGTATGTGTCACCCATAACTTCCACTGGAATATCTCTCCTGGCTGAGGTGAGGAAGGAAAAAAAGGAGTGGGGGCCGGGACAGGAGGGGTATCTCAGGCAGGGCAATGGAAATCTTCCAGAAGAGCGCCCGTGGCCAGGACCATCCTGGCTGACCTGCAGGCACCAAGTTGGCCTTCGTGCCGTCGCTGGTGTGGCTCCACGGCCCTTCCTCTAGGCTTTCAAGCCCTTGTACATATTCAGGTGTTTCACCTGGGAAGGGTGGGAACAGTTCAGCAGCATCTGGCCTGGGGCTCAGCTCACGTTTACTCTCAGAGGCCTTGGCACGGTCTCCCATCTTTGCAATAAGGACGCTCCTTGCGTGGGCGGGAGGGGCTGCTGGCTGTATGTGAGATGATTCCCCACCTCTGACCAATTTCAGAATTGTTTACCACTGGAGCAAGTGCCTCGGTAGTGTTTTCCTCTGTATAACTGTTAGGTTCAGTTTTTTTTTTCTTTTTTGGTTCAAGTTAGATTTTATTCCTCTTTTATGTATTTATAGATATAAGCATGGAAATAATTCATTGTTATATATACATCAGTGTGAATGGAAGAATTTTTTTCTGTTTTATTTTTACATTTTATTTTTAAAAATTTTGAAATTTAATTTTGTTTATTTTTTTATACAGTAGGTTATTATTAGTTATCTATTTTATGCATAAACATGTATACAGGTCAATCCCAATCTCCCAACTCATCCCACCACCACCACCCCATGGCTTCCCCCACTTTGTGTCCATACGTTAGTTCTCTACCTCTGTGTCTCTATTTCTGCCCTGCAAATCAGTTCATCTGTAACATTTTTCTAGGTTCCACATATAGGCCTTAATATACAATATTTGTTTTTCTCTTTGTGACTTACTTCACTCTGCATGACAGTCTCTAGATCCATCAACTTCTCTACAAATGACCCAGTTTCATTCCTTTTTATGGCTGAGTAATATTCCATTTTATATATGTACCACATCTTTATCCATTCGTCTGTCTGTGGGCATTTAGGTTGCTTCCATTACCTGGCTATTGTAAATAGTGCTGCAATGAACATTGTGGTGAATGTGTCTTTGTGATTTATGGTTTTCTCTGTGTATATGCCCAGAAGTGGGATTGCTGGATCCTATGGTAATTCTCTTTTTAGTTTTTTAAAGGAACCTCCATACTGTTCTCCATAGTGACTGTATCAATTTACATTCCCACCAATAGCAGAAGAGGGTTCCTTTTGTCCACACCCTCCCCAGAATTTGTTGTTTGTAGATTATCTGATGATGCCGATTCTAACAGGTGTGAGGTCTTACCTCATTATAGTTTTCATTTGCATTTCTCTAATAATTAGTGATGTTGAGCAGCTTTTCATGTGCGTCTTGGCCATCTCTGTGTCTTCTTTGAAGAAACGTCTCTTTAGATCTTCTGCCCATTTTTGTATTGGGTTGTTTGTTTTATTAATATTAAGCTGCATGAGCTGTTTATATATATTGGAGATTAAACCTTTGTCCATTGATTCGTTTGTGAACGTTTTCGCCCATTCTGAGGGTTGCCTTTTTCCATTCCCGTTTTTTTAACCAAGAAAGAAAGAAAGCAAAAGAAGCAGAACACTAATGTGCGTGAAATATGCCTCTTGAAACTGTCGTTTTGAAATATGGACGTCTTTTGAAGTTTTTGATCGATATATGACCCCAGGATTTCTTTTTAGGGCAGGTGTCATTTACAGGCCTGTAATGATTTGGAATATCCACTGATCATTAGCGCCGGGATTAAAGCTGCTGTTGTGTGAAACGGCCACAAGGTGGCAGCAGTTCTCCCTTAACAAATCTGGTTACTAGGGCAGCAGAGCCTCAATGGAAGAAGCGTTCTAGTTTGGAATGTAGAACGGAATGTGCCAGGAGAAAGCCCCTCAAGTTTGTCTCACTACTTCTTGTTCGTGTTTTTAATTTAATTTTTTATTTTTTATTACAGCAAGTTTGAGTACAACGTTTAGCTTGTTGTTGGTGTGCAAGAGGTGGTTCTTTTACACATATACATATGTCTGTTCTTCCTGGGAACCTTTTCCCATGTACGTTATGACAGAATGTTGAGTAGTCTTCTCTTGGTACTCCGTAGGTCTTTGGTGATTATATACTTCTACTGTGTTTGTATATGTCTGTTAACCCTAATATCGTAATGAATTCAATCCTCACACCTTTCCTTTGGTGAACCATAAGTTTGTTTAATGAATCTGTGATTGCCCTTCTCCGTGGAAATATCTGCCCTGGTATCAATTTATAGGTAACACCTATAAGTGATATGATATGATATCTGTCTTTCACTTTCTGACTTACTCCAAGTCACGTGATTACCTCTAGACTCATCTATGGTGCTGCAAATGGCATTGTGTCCTTTTTTCCCTTGGCGAATATTCTGTCTTAGCGAGGTCCATTTTCTGCAATGTGATTCCCTGAGGGCTGAGGATTAGCTGACCTGGGCAGCCTGACCCTGCCGGCAAGCCCTCCCCAGGTGTGCCTGGGTTGAGGTCTATATAAACAGCACTCCAGGCAGCAATAGCCCCTTCAGCTGTGCCTGACTCCATGTTCTCTGCACCATCAGCAGTCTCTGGGCTCTGCTGGTGGGAGGTTGTGAGAGTCCACGGCTTTGTGGTTGGTCCGGTGTGAGTGGGGCTCTGCTGGATTTTCGGCAGGAGTTGCCAGGATGCCACCTGTAAAGAAGAGGATGTGTCACCCATAACTTCCACTGGAATATCTCTCCGGGCTGAGGTGAGGAAGGAAAAAAAGGAGTGGGGGCCGGGACAGGAGGGCTATCTCAGGTAGGGCAATGGAAAGCTTCCAGAAGAGCGCCCGTGGCCAGGAACATCCTGGCTGACCTGCAGGCACCAAGTTGGCCTGCGTGCTGTCGCTGGTGTGGCTCCACGGCCCTTCCTCTAGGCTTTCAAGCCCTTGTACATATTCAGGTGTTTCACCTGGGAAGGGTGGGAACAGTTGAGCAGCAGCTGGCCTGTGGCTCAGCTCACGTTTACTCACAGAGGCCTCGGCACGGTCCCCCTGCTTTGCAATAAGGACGCTCCTTGCGTGGGCGGGCGGGGCTGCTGGCTGTATGGGAGATGATTCCCCACCTCTGACCAATTTCAGAATTGTTTACCACTGGAGCAAGTGCCTTGGTAGTGTTTTCCTCTGTATAACTGTTAGGTTCAGTTTTTTCTTTCTTTTTTGGTTCAAGTTAGATTTTATTCCTCTTTTATGTATTTATGGATATAAGCATGGAAATAATTCATCCTTATAAATACATCAGTGTGAATGGAAGAACATTTTTTTCTGTTTTATTTTTACATTTTATTTTTAAAAATTTTGAAATTTAATTTTATTTATTTTTTTTATACAGTAGGTTATTATTAGTTATCTATTTTATGCATAAACATGTATACAGGTCAATCCCAATCTCCCAACTCATGCCACCACCACCACCCCATGGCTTCCCCCACTTTGTGTCCATACGTCTGTTCTCTACCTCTGTGTCTCTATTTCTGCCCTGCAAACCAGTTCATCTGTACCATTTTTCTAGGTTCCACATTTAGGCATTAATATACAATATTTGTTTTTCTCTTTCTGACTTACTTCACTCTGCATGACAGTCTCTAGATCCATCAACTTCTCTACAAATGACCGTTTCATTCCTTTTTATGGCTGAGTAATATTCCATTTTATATATGTACCACATCTTTATCCATTCGTCTGTCTGTGGCCATTTAGGTTGCTTCCATTACCTGGCTATTGTAAATAGTGCTGCAATGAACATTGTGGTGAATGTGTCTTTGTGATTTATGGTTTTCTCTGGGTATATGCCCAGAAGTGGGATTGCTGGATCCTATGGTAATTCTCTTTTTAGTTTTTTAAAGGAACCTCCATACTGTTCTCCATAGTGACTGTATCAATTTACATTCCCACCAATAGCGGAAGAGGGTTCCTTTTGTCCACACCCTCCCCAGAATTTGTTGTTTGTAGATTATCTGATGATGCCGATTCTAACAGGTGTGAGGTCTTACCTCATTGTAGTTTTGATTTGCATTTCTCTAATAATTAGTGATGTTGAGCAGCTTTTCATGTGCGTCTGGGCCATCTCTGTGTCTTCTTTGAAGAAACGTCTCTTTAGATCTTCTGCCCATTTTTGTATTGGGTTGTTTGTTTTATTAATATTAAGCTGCATGAGCTGTTTATATATATTGGAGATTAAACCTTTGTCCATTGATTCATTTGTGAACGTTTTCGCCCATTCTTAGGGTTGCCTTTTTCCATTCCCGTTTTTTTAACAAAGAAAGAAAGAAAGCCAAAGAAGCAGAACACTAATGTGCGTGAAATATGCCTCTTGAAACTGTCGTTTTGAAATATGGACGTCTTTTGAATTTTTTGGTCGATATATGACTCCAGGATTTCTTTTCAGGGCAGGTGTCATTTACAGTCCTGAAATGATTTGGAATATCCACTGATCATTAGCGCTGGGATTAAAGCTGCTGTTGTGTGAAACGGCCACAAGGTGGCAGCAGTTCTCCCTTACCAAATCTGGTTACTAGGGCAGCAGAGCCTCAATGGAAGTCGCGTTCTAGATTGGAATGTAGAACGGAATGTGCCAGGAGAAAGCCCCTCATGTTTGTCTCACTACTTCTTGTTCGTGTTTTTAATATAATTTTTTATTTTTTATTACAGCTAGTTTGAGTACAAGGTTTAGCTTGTTGTAGGTGTGCAAGTGGTGGTTCTTTTACACATATACATATGTCTGTTCTCCCTGGGATCCTTTTCCCATGTACGTTATGACAGAATGTTGAGTAGTCTTCTCTTGGTACTCCGTAGGTCTTTGGTGATTATATACGTCTACTGTGTTTGTATATGTCTGTTAACCCCAATTTCGTAATGAATTCAATCCTCACACCTTTCTTTGGTGAACCATAAGTTTGTTTTATGAATCTGTGATTGCCCTTCTCCGTGGAAATATCTGCCTTGGTATCAATTTATAGGTAACACCTATAAGTGATATGATATGATATGTGTCTTTCACTTTCTGACTTACTCCAAGTCACGTGATTACCTCTAGACTCGTCTACGGTGCTGCAAATGGCATTGTGTCCTTTTTTTCCTTGGCGAATATGCTGTCTTAGCGAGGTCCTTTTTCTGCAATGTGATTCCCTGAGGGCTGAGGATTAGCTGACCTGGGCAGCCTGACCCTGCCGGCAAGCCCTCCCCAGGTGTGCCTGGGTTGAGGTCCATATAAACAGCACTCCAGGCAGCAATAGCCCCTGCAGCTGTGCCTGACTTCATATTCTCTGCACCATCAGCAGTCTCGGGGCTGTACTGGTGGGAGGGTGTGAGGGTCCACGGCTTTGTGGGTGGCCCGGTGTGAGTGGGGCTCTGCTGGATTTTCGGCAGGAGTTGCCAGGCTGCCACCTGTAAAGAAGAGGATGTGTCACCCATCACTTCCACTGGAATATCTCTCCGGGCTGAGGTGAGGAAGGAAAAAAAGGAGTGGGGGCCGGGACAGGAGGGGTATCTCAGGCAGGGCAATGGAAAGCTTCCAGAAGAGCGCCCGTGGCCAGGACCATCCTGGCTGACCTGCAGGCACCAAGTTGGCCTGCGTGCTGTCGCTGGTGTGCCTCCACGGCCCTTCCTCTAGGCTTTCAAGCCCTTGTACATATTCAGGTGTTTCACCTGGGAAGGGTGGGAACAGTTCAGCAGCAGCTGGCCTGGGGCTCAGCTCACGTTTACTCACAGAGGCTTCTGCACGGTCCCCCAGCTTTGCAATAAGGACGCTCCTTCCGTGGGCGGGCGGGGCTGCTGGCTGTATGGGAGATGATTCCCCACCTCTGACCAATTTCAGAATTGTTTACCACTGGAGCAAGTGCCTTGGTAGTGTTTTCCTCTGTATAACTGTTAGGTTCAGTTTTTTTTTTCTTTTTTGGTTCAAGTTAGATTTTATTCCTCTTTTATGTATTTATGGATATAAGCATGGAAATAATTCATTCTTATAAATACATCAGTGTGAATGGAAGAACATTTTTTTCTGAATTATTTTTACATTTTATTTTTAAAAAATTTGAAATTTAATTTTATTTATTTTTTTATACAGTAGGTTATTATTAGTTATCTATTTTATGCATAAACATGTATACAGGTCAATCCCAATCTCCCAACTCATCCCACCACCACCAACCCATGGCTTCCCCCACTTTGTGTCCAAACGTTTGTTTTCTACCTCTGTGTCTCTATTTCTGCCCTGCAAACCAGTTCATCTGCACCATTTTTCTAGGTTCCACATATAGGCATTAATATACAATATTTGTTTTTCTCTTTCTGACTTACTTCACTCTGCATGACAGTCTCTAGATCCATCAACTTCTCTACAAATGACCCAGTTTCATTCCTTTTTATGGCTGAGTAATATTCCATTTTATATATGTACCACATCTTTATCCATTCGTCTGTCTGTGGCCATTTAGGTTGCTTCCATTACCTGGCTATTGTAAATAGTGCTGCAATGAACATTGTGGTGAATGTGTCTTTGTGATTTATGGTTTTCTCTGGGTATATGTCCAGAAGTGGGATTGCTGGATCCTATGGTAATTCTCTTTTTAGTTTTTTAAAGGAACCTCCATACTGTTCTCCATAGTGACTGTATCAATTTACATTCCCACCAATAGCAGAAGAGGGTTCCTTTTGTCCACACCCTCCCCAGAATTTGTTGTTTGTAGATTATCTGATGATGCTGATTCTAACAGGTGTGAGGTCTTACCTCATTGTAGTTTTGATTTGCATTTCTCTAATAATTAGTGATGTTGAGCAGCTCTTCATGTGCGTCTTGGCCATCTCTGTGTCTTCTTTGAAGAAACGTCTCTTTAGATCTTCTGCCCATTTTTGTATTGGGTTGTTTGTTTTATTAATATTAAGCTGCATGAGCTGTTTATATATATTGGAGATTAAACCTTTGTCCATTGATTCGTTTGTGAACGTTTTCGCCCATTCTGAGGGTTGCCTTTTTCCATTCCCATTTTTTTAACAAAGAAAGAAAGAAAGCAAAAGAAGCAGAACACTAATGAGCGTGAAATATGCCTCTTGAAACTGTCGTTTTGAAATATGGACGTCTTTTGAATTTTTTGGTCGATATATGACCCCAGGATTTGTTTTCAGGGCAGGTGTCATTTACAGGCCTGTAATGATTTGGAATATCCACTGACCATTAGCGCTGGGATTAAAGCTGCTGTTGTGTGAAACGGCCACAAGGTGGCAGCAGTTCTCCCTTACCAAATCTGGTTACTAGGGCAGCAGAGCCTCAATGGAAGTCGCGTTCTAGATTGGAATGTAGAACGGAATGTGCCAGGAGAAAGCCCCTCAACTTTGTCTCACTACTTCTTGTTCGTGTTTTTAATTTTATTTTTTATTTTTTATTACAGCAAGTTTGAGTACAACGTTTAGCTTGTTGTAGGTGTGCAAGAGGTGGTTCTTTTACACATATACATATGTCTGTTCTCCCTGGGATCCTTTTCCCATGTACGTTATGACAGAATGTTGAGTAGTCTTCTCTTGGTACTCCGTAGGTCTTTGGTGATTATATACGTCTACTGTGTTTGTATATGTCTGTTAACCCCAATATCGTAATGAATTCAATCCTCACACCTTTCCTTTGGTGAACCATAAGTTTGTTTTATGAATCTGTGATTGCCCTTCTTCGTGGAAATATCTGCCCTGGTATCAATTTATAGGTAACACCTATAAGTGATATGATATGATATGTGTCTTTCACTTTCTGACTTACTCCAAGTCACGTGATTACCTCTAGACTCATCTACGGTGCTGCAAATGGCATTGTGTCCTTTTTTTCCTTGGCGAATATGCTGTCTTAGCGAGGTCCATTTTCTGCAATGTGATTCCCTGAGGGCTGAGGATTAGCTGACCTGGGCAGCCTGACCCTGCCGGCAAGCCCTCCCCAGGTGTGCCTGGGTTGAGGTCCATATAAACAACACTCCAGGCAGCAATAGCCCCTGCAGCTGTGCCTGACTCCATATTCTCTGCACCATCAGCAGTCTCGGGGCTGTGCTGGTGGGAGGGTGTGAGGGTCCACGGCTTTGTGGTTGGTCCGGTGTGAGTGGGGCTCTGCTGGATTTTCGGCAGGAGTTGCCAGGCTGCCACCTGTAAAGAAGAGGATGTGTCACCCATCACTTCCACTGGAATATCTCTCCGGGCTGAGGTGAGGAAGGAAAAAAAGGAGTGGGGGCCGGGACAGGAGGGGTATCTCAGGCAGGGCAATGGAAAGCTTCCAGAAGAGCGCCCGTGGCCAGGACCATCCTGGCTGACCTGCAGGCACCAAGTTGGCCTGCGTGCTGTCGCTGGTGTGCCTCCACGGCCCTTCCTCTAGGCTTTCAAGCCCTTGTACATATTCAGGTGTTTCACCTGGGAAGGGTGGGAACAGTTCAGCAGCAGCTGGCCTGGGCCTCAGCTCACGTTTACTCACAGAGGCCTCGGCACGGTCCCCCAGCTTTGCAATAAGGACGCTCCTTGCGTGGGCGGGCGGGGCTGCTGGCTGTATGGGAGATGATTCCCCACCTCTGACCAATTTCAGAATTGTTTACCACTGGAGCAAGGGCCTTGGTAGTGTTTTCCTCTGTATAACTGTTAGGTTCAGTTTTTTTTTTTTTCTTTTTTGGTTCAAGTTAGATTTTATTCCTCTTTTATGTATTTATGGATATAAGCATGGAAATAATTCATTCTTATAAATACATCAGTGTGAATGGAAGAACATTTTTTTCTGTATTATTTTTACATTTTATTTTTAAAAAATTTGAAATTTAATTTTATTTATTTTTTTATAGAGTAGGTTATTATTAGTTATCTATTTTATGCATAAACATGTATACAGGTCAATCCCAATCTCCCAACTCATACCACCACCACCACCCCATGGCTTCCCCCACTTTGTGTCCATACGTTTGTTCTCTACCTCTGTGTCTCTATTTCTGCCCTGCAAACCAGTTCATCTGTACCATTTTTCTAGGTTCCACATATAGGCATTAATATACAATATTTGTTTTTCTCTTTCTGACTTACTTCACTCTGCATGACAGTCTCTAGATCCATCAACTTCTCTACAAATGACCGTTTCATTCCATTTTATAGCTGAGTAATCTTCCATTTTATATATGTACCACATCTTTATCCATTCGTCTGTCTGTGGCCATTTAGGTTGCTTCCATTACCTGGCTATTGTAAATAGTGCTGCAATGAACATTGTGGTGAATGTGTCTTTGTGATTTATGGTTTTCTCTGGGTATATGCCCAGAAGTGGGATTGCTGGATCCTATGGTAATTCTCTTTTTAGTTTTTTAAAGGAACCTCCATACTGTTCTCCATAGTGACTGTATCAATTGACATTCCCACCAATAGCGGAAGAGGGTTCCTTTTGTCCACACCCTCCCCAGAATTTGTTGTTTGTAGATTATCTGATGATGCCGATTCTAACAGGTGTGAGGTCTTACCTCATTGTAGTTTTGATTTGCATTTCTCTAATAATTAGTGATGTTGAGCAGCTTTTCATGTGCGTCTTGGCCATCTCTGTGTCTTCTTTGAAGAAACGTCTCTTTAGATCTTCTGCCCATTTTTGTATTGGGTTGTTTGTTTTATTAATATTAAGCTGCATGAGCTGTTTATATATATTGGAGATTAAACCTTTGTCCATTGATTCGTTTGTGAACGTTTCCGCCCATTCTTAGGGTTGCCTTTTTCCATTCCCGTTTTTTTAACAAAGAAAGAAAGAAAGCAAAAGAAGCAGAACACTAATGTGCGTGAAATATGCCTCTTGAAACTGTCGTTTTGAAATATGGACGTCTTTTGAATTTTTTGGTCGATATATGACCCCAGGATTTGTTTTCAGGGCAGGTGTCATTTACAGGCCTGTAATGATTTGGAATATCCACTGACCATTAGCGCTGGGATTAAAGCTGCTGTTGTGTGAAACGGCCACAAGGTGGCAGCAGTTCTCCCTTACCAAATCTGGTTACTAGGGCAGCAGAGCCTCAATGGAAGTCGCGTTCTAGATTGGAATGTGGAACGGAATGTGCCAGGAGAAAGCCCCTCAACTTTGTCTCACTACTTCTTGTTCGTGTTTTTAATTTAATTTTTTATTTTTTATTACAGCAAGTTTGAGTACAACGTTTAGCTTGTTGTAGGTGTGCAAGAGGTGGTTCTTTTACACATATACATATGTCTGTTCTTCCTGGGATCCTTTTCCCATGTACGTTATGACAGAATGTTGAGTAGTCTTCTCTTGGTACTCCGTAGGTCTTTGGTGATTATATACGTCTACTGTGTTTGTATATGTCTGTTAACCCCAATTTTGTAATGAATTCAATCCTCACACCTTTCCTTTGGTGAACCATAAGTTTCTTTAATGAATCTGTGATTGCCCTTCTCCGTGGAAATATCTGCCCTGGTATCAGTTTATCGGTAACACCTATAAGTGATATGATATGATATGTGTCTTTCACTTTCTGACTTACTCCAAGTCACGTGATTACCTCTAGACTCATCTACGGTGCTGCAAATGGCATTGTGTCCTTTTTTTCCTTGGCGAATATGCTGTCTTACCGAGGTCCATTTTCTGCAATGTGATTCCCTGAGGGCTGAGGATTAGCTGACCTGGGCAGCCTGACCCTGCCGGCAAGCCCTCCCCAGGTGTGCCTGGGTTGAGGTCCATATAAACAGCACTCCAGGCAGCAATAGCCCCTGCAGCTGTGCCTGACTCCATATTCTCTGCACCATCAGCAGTCTCGGGGCTGTGCTGGTGGGAGGGTGGGAGGGTCCACGGCTTTGTGGGTGGCCCGGTGTGAGTGGGGCTCTGCTGGATTTTCGGCAGGAGTTGCCAGGCTGCCACCTGTAAAGAAGAGGATGTGTCACCCATCACTTCCACTGGAATATCTCTCCGGGCTGAGGTGAGGAAGGAAAAAAAGGAGTGGGGGCCGGGACAGGAGGGGTATCTCAGGCAGGGCTATGGAAAGCTTCCAGAAGAGCGCCCGTGGCCAGGACCATCCTGGCTGACCTGCAGGCACCAAGTTGGCCTGCGTGCTGTCGCTGGTGTGCCTCCACGGCCCTTCCTCTAGGCTTTCAAGCCCTTGTACATATTCAGGTGTTTCACCTGGGAAGGGTGGGAACAGTTCAGCAGCAGCTGGCCTGGGGCTCAGCTCACGTTTACTCACAGAGGCCTCGGCACGGTCGCCCAGCTTTGCAATAAGGACGCTCCTTGCATGGGCGGGCGGGGCTGCTGGCTGTATGGGAGATGATTCCCCACCTCTGACCAATTTCAGAATTGTTTACCACAGGAACAAGTGCCTTGGTAGTGTTTTCCTCTGTATAACTGTTAGGTTCAATTTTTTTTTTCTTTTTTGGTTCAAGTTATATTTTATTCCTCTTTTATGTATTTATGGATATAAGCATGGAAATAATTCATTCTTATAAATACATCAGTGTGAAAGGAAGAACTTTTTTTTCTGTAATATTTTTACATTTTATTTTTAAAAAATTTGAAATTTAATTTTATTTATTTTTTTATACAGTAGGTTACTATTAGTTATCTATTTTATGCATATACATGTATACAGGTCAATCCCAATCTCCCAACTCATCCCACCACCACCACCCCATGGCTTCCCCCACTTTGTGTCCATACGTTTGTTCTCTACCTCTGTGTCTTTATTTCTGACCTGCAAACCAGTTCATCTGTACCATTTTTCTAGGTTCCACATATAGGCATTAATATACAATATTTGTTTTTCTCTTTCTGACTTACTTCACTCTGCATGACAGTCTCTAGATCCATCTACTTCTCTACAAATGACCGTTTCATTCCTTTTTATGGCTGAGTAATATTCCATTTTATATATGTACCACATCTTTATCCATTCGTCTGTCTGTGGCCATTTAGGTTGCTTCCATTACCTGGCTATTGTAAATAGTGCTGCAATGAACATTGTGGTGAATGTGTCTTTGTGATTTATGGTTTTCTCTGGGTATATGCCCAGAAGTGGGATTGCTGGATCCTATGGTAATTCTCTTTTTAGTTTTTTAAAGGAACCTCCATACTGTTCTCCATAGTGACTGTATCAATTTACATTCCCACAAATAGCGGAAGAGGGTTCCTTTTGTCCACACCCTCCCCAGAATTGGTTGTTTGTAGATTATCTGATGATGCCGATTCTAACAGGTGTGAGGTCTTACCTCATTGTAGTTTTGATTTGCATTTCTCTAATAATTAGTGATGTTGAGCAGCTTTTCATGGGCGTCTTGGCCATCTCTGTGTCTTCTTTGAAGAAACGTCTCTTTAGATCTTCTGCCCATTTTTGTATTGGGTTGTTTGTTTTATTAATATTAAGCTGCATGAGCTGTTTATATATATTGGAGATTAAACCTTTGTCCATTGATTCGTTTGTGACCGTTTTCGCCCATTATGAGGGTTGCCTTTTTCCATTCCCGTTTTTTTAACAAAGAAAGAAAGAAAGCAAAAGAAGCAGAACACTAATGTGCGTGAAATATGCCTCTTGAAACTGTCGTTTTGAAATATGGACGTCTTTTGAATTTTTTGGTCGATATATGACCCCAGGATTTGTTTTCAGGGCAGGTGTCATTTACAGGCCTGTAATGATTTGGAATATCCACTGACCATTAGCGCTGGGATTAAAGCTGCTGTTGTGTGAAACGGCCACAAGGTGGCAGCAGTTCTCCCTTACCAAATCTGGTTACTAGGGCAGCAGAGCCTCAATGGAAGTCGCGTTCTAGATTGGAATGTGGAACGGAATGTGCCAGGAGAAAGCCCCTCAAGTTTGTCTCACTACTTCTTGTTCGTGTTTTTAATTTATTTTTTTTATTTTTTATTACAGCAAGTTTGAGTACAAGGTTTAGCTTGTTGTAGGTGTGCAAGAGGTGGTTCTTTTACACATATACATATGTCTGTTCTTCCTGGGATCCTTTTCCCATGTACGTTATGATAGAATGTTGAGTAGTCTTCTCTTGGTACTCCGTAGGTCTTTGGTGATTATATACGTCTACTGTGTTTGTATATGTCTGTTAACCCCAATATCGTAATGAATTCAATCCTCACACCTTTCCTTTGGTGAACCATAAGTTTGTTTAATGAATCTGTGATTGCCCTTCTCCGTGGAAATATCTGCCCTGGTATCAATTTATAGGTAACACCTATAAGTGATATGATATGATATGTGTCTTTAACTTTCTGACTTACTCCAAGTCACGTGATTACCTGTAGACTCATCTACGGTGCTGCAAATGGCATTGTGTCCTTTTTTTCCTTGGCCAATATTGTCTCTTAGCGAGGTCCATTTTCTGCTATGTGATTCCCTGAGGGCTGAGGATTAGCTGACCTGGGCAGCCTGACCCTGCCGGCAAGCCCTCCCCTGGTGTTCCTGGGATGAGGTCAATATAAACAGCACTGCAGGCAGCAATAGCCCCTGCAGCTGTGGCTGACTCCATATTCTCTGCACCATCAGCAGTCTCGGGGCTGTGCTGGTGGGAGGGTGTGAGGGTCCACGGCTTTGTGGGTGGCCCGGTGTGAGTGGGGCTCTGCTGGATTTTCGGCAGGAGTTGCCAGGCTGCCACCTGTAAAGAAGAGGATGTGTCACCCATAACTTCCACTGGAATATCTCTCCGGGCTGAGGTGAGGAAGGCAAAAAAGGAGTGGGGGCCGGGACAGGAGGGGTATCTCAGGCAGGGCAATGGAAAGCTTCCAGAAGAGCGCCCGTGGCCAGGACCATCCTGGCTGACCTGCAGGCACCAAGTTGGCCTGCGTGCTGTCACTGGTGTGCCTCCACGGCCCTTCCTCTAGGCTTTCAAGCCCTTGTACATATTCAGGTGTTTCACCTGGGAAGGGTGGGAACAGTTCAGCAGCAGCTGGCCTGGGGCTCAGCTCACGTTTACTCACAGAGGTCTCGGCACGGTCACCCAGCTTTGCAATAAGGACGCTCCTTGCGTGGGCGGGCGGGGCTGCTGGCTGTATGGGAGATGATTCCCCACCTCTGACCAATTTCAGAATTGTTTACCACTGGAGCAAGTGCCTTGGTAGTGTTTTCCTCTGTATAACTGTTAGGTTCAGTTTTTTTTCTTTTTTGGTTCAAGTTAGATATTATTCCTCTTTTATGTATTTATGGATATAAGCATGGAAATAATTCATCCTTATAAATACATCAGTGTGAATGGAAGAACATTTTTTTCTGTTTTATTTTTACATTTTATTTTTAAAAATTTTGAAATTTAATTTTATTTATTTTTTTTATACAGTAGGTTATTATTAGTTATCTATTTTATGCATAAACATGTATACAGGTCAATCCCAATCTCCCAACTCATCCCACCACCACCACCCCATGGCTTCCCCCACTTTGTGTCCATACGTCTGTTCTCTACCTCTGTGTCTCTATTTCTGCCCTGCAAACCAGTTCATCTGTACCATTTTTCTAGGTTCCACGTATAGGCATTAATATACAATATTTGTTTTTCTCTTTCTGACTTACTTCACTCTGTATGACAGTCTCTAGATCCATCAACTTCTCTACAAATGACCCAGATTCATTCCATTTTATGGCTGAGTAATATTCCTTTTTATATATGTACCACATCTTTATCCATTCGTCTGTCTGTGGCCATTTAGGTTGCTTCCATTACCTGGCTATTGTAAATAGTGCTGCAATGAACATTGTGGTGAATGTGTCTTTGTGATTTATGGTTTTCTCTGGGTATATGCCCAGAAGTGGGATTGCTGGATCCTATGGTAATTCTCTTTTTAGTTTTTTAAAGGAACCTCCATACTGTTCTCCATAGTGACTGTATCAATTTACATTCCCACCAATAGCAGAAGAGGGTTCCTTTTGTCCACACCCTCCCCAGAATTTGTTGTTTGTAGATTATCTGATGATGCCGATTCTAACAGGTGTGAGGTCTTACCTCATTGTAGTTTTGATTTGCATTTCTCTAATAATTAGTGATGTTGAGCAGCTTTTCATGTGCGTCTTGGCCTTCTCTGTGTCTTCTTTGAAGAAACGTCTCTTTAGATCTTCTGCCCATTTTTGTATTGGGTTGTTTGTTTTATTAATATTAAGCTGCATGAGCTGTTTATATATAGTGGAGATTAAACCTTTGTCCATTGATTCGTTTGTGAACGTTTTCGCTCATTCTGAAGGTTGCCTTTTTCCATTCCCGTTTTTTTAACAAAGAAAGAAAGAAAGCAAAAGAAGCAGAACACTAATGTGCGTGAAATATGCCTCTTGAAACTGTTGTTTTGAAATATGGACGTCTTTTGAATTTTTTGGTCGATATATGACCCCAGGATTTCTTTACAGGGCAGGTGTCATTTACAGGCCTGTAATGATTTGGAATATCCACTGACCATTAGCGCTGGGATTAAAGCTGCTGTTGTGTGAAACGGCCACAAGGTGGCAGCAGTTCTCCCTTACCAAATCTGGTTACTAGGGCAGCAGAGCCTCAATGGAAGTCGCGTTCTAGATTGGAATGTAGAACGGAATGTGCCAGGAGAAAGCCCCTCAAGTTTGTCTCACTACTTCTTGTTCGTGTTTTTAATTGAATTTTTTATTTTTTATTACAGCAAGTATGAGTACAAGGTTTAGCTTGTTGTAGGTGTGCAAGAGGTGGTTCTTTTACACATATACATATGTCTGTTCTTCCTGGGATCCTTTTCCCATGTACGTTATGACAGAATGTTGAGTAGTCTTCTCTTGGTACTCCGTAGGTCTTTGGTGATTATATACGTCTACTGTGTTTGTATATGTCTGTTAACCCCAATATCGTAATGAATTCAATCCTCACACCTTTCCTTTGGTGAACCATAAGTTTCTTTAATGAATCTGTGATTGCCCTTCTCCGTGGAAATATCTGCCCTGGTATCAATTTATAGGTAACACCTATAAGTGATATGATATGATATGTGTCTTTCACTTTCTGACTTACTCCAAGTCACGTGATTACCTCTAGACTCATCTACGGTGCTGCAAATGGCATTGTGTCCTTTTTTTCCTTGGCGAATATGCTGTCTTAGCGAGGTCCATTTTCTGCAATGTGATTCCCTGAGGGGTGAGGATTAGCTGACCTGGGCAGCCTGACCCTGCCGGCAAGCACTCCCCAAGTGTGCCTGGGTTGAGGTCAATATAAACAGCACTCCAGGCAGCAATAGCCCCTTCAGCTGTGCCTGACTCCATATTCTCTGCACCATCAGCAGTCTCGGGGCTGTGCTGGTGGGAATGTGTGAGGGTCCACGGCTTTGTGGGTGGCCCGGTGTGAGTGGGGCTCTGCTGGATTTTCGGCAGGAGTTGCCAGGCTGCCACCTGTAAAGAAGAGGATGTGTCACCCATAACTTCCACTGGAATATCTCTCCGGGCTGAGGTGAGGAAGGCAAAAAAGGAGTGGGGGCCGGGACAGGAGGGGTATCTCAGTCAGGGCAATGGAAAGCTTCCAGAAGAGCGCCCGTGGCCAGGACCATCCTGGCTGACCTGCAGGCACCAAGTTGGCCTGCGTGCTGTCGCTGGTGTGCCTCCACGGCCCTTCCTCTAGGCTTTCAAGCCCTTGTACATATTCAGGTGTTTCACCTGGGAAGGGTGGGAACAGTTCAGCAGCAGCTGGCCTGGGGCTCAGCTCACGTTTACTCACAGAGGCCTCGGCACGGTCACCCAGCTTTGCAATAAGGACGCTCCTTGCGTGGGCGGGCGGGGCTGCTGGCTGTATGGGAGATGATTCCCCACCTCTGACCAATTTCAGAATTGTTTACCACTGGAGCAAGTGCCTTGGTAGTGTTTTCCTCTGTATAACGGTTAGGTTCAGTTTTTTTTCTTTTTTGGTTCAAGTTAGATTTTATTCCTCTTTTATGTATTTATGGATATAAGCATGGAAATAATTCATCCTTATAAATACATCAGTGTGAATGGAAGAACATTTTTTTCTCTTTTATTTTTACATTTTATTTTTAAAAATTTTGAAATTTAATTTTATTTATTTTTTTTATACAGTAGGTTATTATTAGTTATCTATTTTATGCATAAACATGTATACAGGTCAATCCCAATCTCCCAACTCATCCCACCACCACCACCCCATGGCTTCCCCCACTTTGTGTCCATACGTCTGTTCTCTACCTCTGTGTCTCTATTTCTGCCCTGCAAACCAGTTCATCTGTACCATTTTTCTAGGTTCCACATATAGGCATTAATATACAATATTTGTTTTTCTCTTTCTGACTTACTTCACTCTGTATGACAGTCTCTAGATCCATCAACTTCTCTACAAATGACCCAGATTCATTCCATTTTATGGCTGAGTAATATTCCTTTTTATATATGTACCACATCTTTATCCATTCGTCTGTCTGTGGCCATTTAGGTTGCTTCCATTACCTGGCTATTGTAAATAGTGCTGCAATGAACATTGTGGTGAATGTGTCTTTGTGATTTATGGTTTTCTCTGGGTATATGCCCAGAAGTGGGATTGCTGGATCCTATGGTAATTCTCCTTTTAGTATTTTAAAGGAAGCTCCATACTGTTCTCCATAGTGACTGTATCAATTTACATTCCCACCAATAGCGGAAGAGGGTTCCTTTTGTCCACACCCTCCCCAGAATTGGTTGTTTGTAGATTATCTAATGATGCCGAATCTAACAGGTGGGAGGTCTTACCTCATTGTAGTTTTGATTTGCATTTCTCTAATAATTAGTGATGTTCAGCAGCTTTTCATGTGCGTCTTGGCCATCTCTGTGTCTTCTTTGAAGAAACGTCTCTTTAGATCTTCTGCCCATTTTTGTATTGGGTTGTTTGTTTTATTAATATTAAGCTGCATGAGCTGTTTATATATATTGGAGATTAAACCTTTGTCCATTGATTCGTTTGGGAACGTTTTCGCCCATTCTGAGGGTTGCCTTTTTCCATTCCCGTTTTTTTAACAAAGAAAGAAAGAAAGCAAAAGAAGCAGAACACTAATGTGCGTGAAATATGCCTCTTGAAACTGTCGTTTTGAAATATGGACGTCTTTTGAATTTTTTGGTCGATATATGACCCCAGGATTTGTTTTCAGGGCAGGTGTCATTTACAGGCCTGTAATGATTTGGAATATCCACTGACCATTAGCGCTGGGATTAAAGCTGCTGTTGTGTGAAACGGCCACAAGGTGGCAGCAGTTCTCCCTTACCAAATCTGGTTACTAGGGCAGCAGAGCCTCAATGGAAGTCGCGTTCTAGATTGGAATGTAGAACGGAATGTGCCAGGAGAAAGCCCCTCAAATTTGTCTCACTACTTCTTCTTCGTGTTTTTAATTTAATTTTTTATTTTTTATTACAGAAAGTTTGAGTACAACGTTTAGCTTGTTGTTGGTGTGCAAGAGGTGGTTCTTTTACACATATACATATGTCTGTTCTTCCTGGGAACCTTTTCCCATGTACGTTATGACAGAATGTTGAGTAGTCTTCTCTTGGTACTCCGTAGGTCTTTGTTGATTATATACGTCTACTGTGTTTGTATATGTCTGTTAACCCCAATATCGTAATGAATTCAATCCTCACACCTTTCCTTTGGTGAACCTTAAGTTAGTTTAATGAATCTGTGATTGCCCTTCTCCATGGAAATATCTGCCCTGGTATCAATTTATAGGTAACACCTATAAGTGATATGATATGATATGTGTCTTTCACTTTCTGACTTACTCCAAATCACGTGATTACCTCTAGACTCATCTACGGTGCTGCAAATGGCATTGTGTCCTTTTTTTCCTTGGCGAACATTCTGTCTTAGCGAGGTCCATTTTCTGCAATGTGATTCCCTGAGGGCTGAGGATTAGCTGACCTGGCCAGCCTGACCCTGCCGGCAAGCCCTCCCCAGGTGTGCCTGGGTTGAGGTCCATATAAACAGCACTCCAGGCAGCAATAGCCCCTGCAGCTGTGCCTGACTCCATATTCTCTGCACCTTCAGCAGTCTCGGGGCTGTGCTGGTGGGAGGGTGTGAGGGTCCACGGCTTTGTGGGTGGCCCGGTGTGAGTGGGGCTCTGCTGGATTTTCGGCAGGAGTTGCCAGGCTGCCACCTGTAAAGAAGAGGATGTGTCACCCATAACTTCCACTGGAATATCTCTCCGTGCTGAGGTGAGGAAGGAAAAAAAGGAGTGGGGGCCGGGACAGGAGGGGTATCTCAGGCAGGGCAATGGAAAGCTTCCAGAAGAGCGCCCGTGGCCAGGACCATCCTGGCTGACCTGCAGGCACCAAGTTGGCCTAGGTGCTGTCGCTGGTGTGCCTCCATGGCCCTTCCTCTAGGCTTTCAAGCCCTTGTACATATTCAGGTGTTTCACCTGGAAGGGTGGGAACAGTTCAGCAGCAGCTGGCCTGGGGCTCAGCTCACGTTTACTCACAGAGGCCTCGGCACGGTCCCCCAGCTTTGCAATAAGGACGCTCCTTGCGTGGGCGGGCGGGGCTGCTGGCTGTATGGGAGATGATTCCCCACCTCTGACCAATTTCAGAATTGTTTACAACTGGAGCAAGTGCCTTGGTCATGTTTTCCTCTGTATAACTGTTAGGTTCAGTTTTTTTTTTCTTTTTTGGTTCAAGTTAGATTTTATTCCTCTTTTATGTATTTATGGATATAAGCATGGAAATAATTCATTCTTATAAATACATCAGTGTGAATGGAAGAACATTTTTTTCTGTATTATTTTTATATTTCATTTTTAAAAAATATGAAATTTAATTTTATTTATTTTTTATACAGTAGGTTATTATTAGTTATCTATTTTATGCATAAACATGTATACAGGTCAATCTCAATCTCCCAACTCATCCCACCACCACCACCCCATGGCTTCCCCCACTTTGTGTCCATACGTTTGTTCTCTACCTCTGTGTCTCTATTTCTGCCCTGCAAACAAGTTCATCTGTACCAGTTTTCTATGTTCCACATATAGGCATTAATATACAATATTTGTTTTTCTCTTTCTGACTTACTTCACTCTGCATGACAGTCTGTAGATCCATCAACTTCTCTACAAATGACCGTTTCATTCCTTTTTATGGCTGAGTAATATTCCATTTTATATATGTACCACATCTTTATCCATTCGTCTTTCTGTGGCCATTTAGGTTGCTTCCATTACCTGGCTATTGTAAATAGTGCTGCAATGAACATTGTGGTGAATGTGTCTTTGTGATTTATGATTTTCTCTGGGTATATGCCCAGAAGTGGGATTGCTGGATCCTATGGTAATTCTCTTTTTAGTTTTTTAAAGGAACCTCCATACTGTTCTCCATAGTGACTGTATCAATTTACATTCCCACCAATAGCAGAAGAGGGTTCCTTTTGACCACACCCTCCCCAGAATTTGTTGTTTGTAGATTATCTGATGATGCCGATTCTAACAGGTGTGAGGTCTTACCTCATTGTAGTTTTGATTTGCATTTCTCTAATAATTAGTGATGTTGAGCAGCGTTTCATGTGCGTCTTGGCCATCTCTGTGTCTTCTTTGAAGAAACGTATCTGTAGATCTTCTGCCCATTTTTGTATTGGGTTGTTTGTTTTATTAATATTAAGCTGCATGAGCTGTTTATATATATTGGAGATTAAACCTTTGTCCATTGATTCGTTTGTGAACGTTTTCGCCCATTCTGAGGGTTGCCATTTTCCATTCCCGTTTTTTTAACAAAGAAAGAAAGAAAGCAAAAGAAGCAGAACACTAATGTGCGTGAAATATGCCTCTTGAAACTGTTGTTTTGAAATATGGACGTCTTTTGAATTTTTTGGTCGATATATGACCCCAGGATTTGTTTTCAGGGCAGGTGTCATTTACAGGCCTGTAATGATTTGGAATATCCACTGACCATTAGCGCTGGGATTAAAGCTGCTGTTGTGTGAAACGGCCACAAGGTGGCAGCAGTTCTCCCTTACCAAATCTGGTTACTAGGGCAGCAGAGCCTCAATGGAAGTCGCGTTCTAGATTGGAATGTAGAACGGAATGTGCCAGGAGAAAGCCCCTCAAGTTTGTCTCACTACTTCTTGTTCGTGTTTTTAATTTAATTTTTTATTTTTTATTACAGCAAGTTTGAGTACAACGTTTAGCTTGTTGTAGGTGTGCAAGAGGTGGTTCTTTTACACATATACATATGTCTGTTCTTCCTGGGATCCTTTTCCCATGTACGTTATGACAGAATGTTGAGTAGTCTTCTCTTGGTACTCCGTAGGTCTTTGTTGATTATATACGTCTACTGTGTTTGTATATGTCTGTTAACCCCAATTTCGTAATGAATTCAATCCTCACACCTTTCCTTTGGTGAACCATAAGTTTGTTTAATGAATCTGTGATTGCCCTTCTCCGTGGAAATATCTGCCCTGGTATCAATTTATAGGTAACACCTATAAGTGATATGATATGATATGTGTCTTTCACTTTCTGACTTACTCCAAGTCACGTGATTACCTCTAGACTCATCTACGGTGCTGCAAATGGCATTGTGTCCTTTTTTACCTTGGCGAATATGCTGTCTTAGCGAGGTCCATTTTCTGCAATTTGACTCCCTGTGGGCTGAGGATTAGCTGACCTGGGCAGCCTGACCCTGCCGGCAAGCCCTCCCCAGGTGTGCCTGGGTTGAGATCAATATAAACAGCACTCCAGGCAGCAATAGCCCCTGCAGCTGTGCCTGACTCCATATTCTCTGCACCATCAGCAGTCTCGGGGCTGTGCTGTTGGGAAGGTGTGAGGGTCCACGGCTTTGTGGGTGGCCCGGTGTGAGTGGGGCTCTGCTGGATTTTCGGCAGGAGTTGCCAGGCTGCCACCTGTAAAGAAGAGGATGTGTCACCCATCACTTCCACTGGAATATCTCTCCGGGCTGAGGTGAGGAAG
Organism: Mesoplodon bidens; assembly: GCF_964165515.1. Classification (NCBI taxonomy): domain Eukaryota; kingdom Metazoa; phylum Chordata; class Mammalia; order Artiodactyla; family Ziphiidae; genus Mesoplodon; species Mesoplodon bidens. Next base: position 1,091,228 of record NW_027672081.1, read on the forward strand.
GAAAAAAAGGAGTGGGGGCCGGGACAGGAGGGGTATCTCAGGCAGGGCAATGGAAAGCTTCCAGAAGAGCGCCCGTGGCCAGGACCATCCTGGCTGACCTGCAGGTACCAAGTTGGCCTGCGTGCTGTCGCTGGTGTGCCTCCACGGCCCTTCCTCTAGGCTTTCAAGCCCTTGTACATATTCAGGTGTTTCACCTGGGAAGGGTGGGAACAGTTCAGCAGCAGCTGGCCTGGGGCTCAGCTCACGTTTACTCACAGAGGCCTCGGCACGGTCCCCCAGCTTTGCAATAAGGACGCTCCTTGCGTGGGCGGGCGGGGCTGCTGGCTGTATGGGAGATGATTCCCCACCTCTGACCAATTTCAGAATTGTTTACCACTGGAGCAAGTGCCTTGGTAATGTTTTCCTCTGTATAACTGTTAGGTTCAGTTTTTTTTCTTTTTTGGTTCAAGTTAGATTTTATTCCTCTTTTATGTATTTATGGATATAAGCATGGAAATAATTCATTCTTATAAATACATCAGTGTGAATGGAAGAACTTTTTGTTCTGTATTATTTTTACATTTTATTTTTAAAAAATTGGAAATTTAATTTTATTTATTTTTTTATACAGTAGGTTATTATTAGTTATCTATTTTATGCGTAAACATGTATACAGGTCAATCCCAATCTCCCAACTCATACCACCACCACCACCCCATGGCTTCCCCCACTTTGTGTCCATACGTTTGTTCTCTACCTCTGTGTCTCTATTTCTGCCCTGCAAACCAGTTCATCTGTACCATTTTTCTAGGTTCCACATATAGGCATTAATATACAATATTTGTTTTTCTCTTTCTGACTTACTTCACCCTGCATGACAGTCTCTAGATCCATCAACTTCTCTACAAATGACCGTTTCATTCCTTTTTATGGCTGAGTAATATTCCATTTTATATATGTACCACATCTTTATCCATTCGTCTGTCTGTGGCCATTTAGGTTGCTTCCATTACCTGGCTATTGATAACAGTGCTGCAATGAACATTGTGGTGAATGTGTCTTTGTGATTTATGGTTTTCTCTGGGTATATGCCCAGAAGTGGGATTGCTGGATCCTGTGGTAATTCTCTTTTTAGTTTTTTAAAGGAATTTCCATACTGTTCTCCATAGTGACTGTATCAATTTACATTCCCACCAATAGCGGAAGAGGGTTCCTTTTGTCCACACCCTCCCCAGAATTGGTTGTTTGTCGATTATCTGATGATGCCGATTCTAACAGGTGTGAGGTCTTACCTCATTGTAGTTTTGATTTGCATTTCTCTAATAATTAGTGATGTTGAGCAGCTTTTCATGTGCGTCTTGGCCATCTCTGTGTCTTCTTTGAAGAAACGTCTCTTTAGATCTTCTGCCCATTTTTGTATTGGGTTGTTTGTTTTATTAATATTAAGCTGCATGAGCTGTTTATATATATTGGAGATTAAACCTTTGTCCATTGATTCGTTTGTGAACGTTTTCGCCCATTCTGAGGGTTGCCTTTTTCCATTCCCGTTTTTTTAACAAAGAAAGAAAGAAAGCCAAAGAAGCAGAACACTAATGTGCGTGAAATATGCCTCTTGAAACTGTCGTTTTCAAATATGGACGTCTTTTGAATTTTTTGGTCGATATATGACCCCAGGATTTCTTTTCAGGGCAGGTGTCATTTACAGGCTTGTAATGATTTGGAATATCCACTGACCATTAGCGCTGGGATTAAAGCTGCTGTTGTGTGAAACGGCCACAAGGTGGCAGCAGTTCTCCCTTACCAAATCTGGTTACTAGGGCAGCAGAGCCTCAATGGAAGTCGCGTTCTAGATTGGAATGTAGAACGGAATGTGCCAGGAGAAAGCCCCTCAAGTTTGTCTCACTACTTCTTGTTCGTGTTTTTAATTTAATTTTTTATTTTTTATTACAGCAAGTTTGAGTACAACGTTTAGCTTGTTGTAGGTGTGCAAGAGGTGGTTCTTTTACACATATACATATGTCTGTTCTTCCTGGGAACCTTTTCCCATGTACGTTATGACCGAATGTTGAGTAGTCTTCTCTTGGTACTCCGTAGGTCTTTGGTGATTATATACGTCTACTGTGTTTGTATATGTCTGTTAACCCCAATATCGTAATGAATTCAATCCTCACACCTTTCCTTTGGTGAACCATAAGTTTGTTTAATGAATCTGTGATTGCCCTTCTCCGTGGAAATATCTGCCCTGGTATCAATTTATAGGTAACACCTATAAGTGATATGATATGATATGTGTCTTTCACTTTCTGACTTACTCCAAGTCACGTGATTACCTCTAGACTCATCTACGGTGCTGCAAATGGAATTGTGTCCTTTTTTTCCTTGGCGAATATTCTGTCTTAGCGAGGTCCATTTTCTGCAATGTGATTCCCTGAGGGCTGAGGATTAGCTGACCTGGGCAGCCTGACACTGCCGGCAAGCCCTCCCCAGGTGTGCCTGGGTTGAGGTCCATATAAACAGCACCCCAGGCAGCAATAGCCCCTGCAGCTGTGCCTGACTCCATATTCTCTGCACCATCAGCAGTCTCGGGGCTGTGCTGGTGGGAGGGTGTGAGGGTCCACGGCTTTGTGGGTGGCCCGGTGTGAGTGGGGCTCTGCTGGATTTTCGGCAGGAGTTGCCAGGCTGCCACCTGTAAAGAAGAGGATGTGTCACCCATCACTTCCACTGGAATATCTCTCCGGGCTGAGGTGAGGAAGGAAAAAAAGGAGTGGGGGCCGGGACAGGAGGGGTATCTCAGGCAGGGCAATGGAAAGCTTCCAGAAGAGCGCCCGTGGCCAGGACCATCCTGGCTGACCTGCAGGCACCAAGTTGGCCTGCGTGCTGTCGCTGGTGTGCCTCCACGGCCCTTCCTCTAGGCTTTCAAGCCCTTGTACATATTCAGGTGTTTCACCTGGGAAGGGTGGGAACAGTTCAGCAGCAGCTGGCCTGGGGCTCAGCTCACGTTTACTCAAAGAGGCCTCGGCACGGTCCCCCAGCTTTGCAATAAGGACGCTCCTTGCGTGGGCGGGCGGGGCTGCTGGCTGTATGGGAGATGATTCCCCACGTCTGACCAATTTCAGAATTGTTTACCACTGGAGCAAGTGCCTTGGTAGTGTTTTCCTCTGTATAACTGTTAGGTTCAGTTTTTTTTTTCTTTTTTGGTTCAAGTTAGATTTTATTCCTCTTTTATGTATTTATGGATATAAGCATGGAAATAATTCATTCTTATAAATACATCAGTGTGAATGGAAGAACATTTTTTTCTGTATTATTTTTACATTTTATTTTTAAAAAATTTGAAATTTAATTTAATTTATTTTTTTATACAGTAGGTTATTATTAGTTATCTATTTTATGCATAAACATGTATACAGGTCAATCCCAATCTCCCAACTCATACCACCACCACCACCCCATGGCTTCCCCCACTTTGTGTCCATACGTTTGTTCTCTACCTCTGTGTCTCTATTTCTGCCCTGCAAACCAGTTCATCTGTACCATTTTTCTAGGTTCCACATATAGGCATTAATATACAATATTTGTTTTTCTCTTTCTGACTTACTTCACCCTGCATGACAGTCTCTAGATCCATCAACTTCTCTACAAATGACCGTTTCATTCCTTTTTATGGCTGAGTAATATTCCATTTTATATATGTACCACATCTTTATCCATTCGTCTGTCTGTGGCCATTTAGGTTGCTTCCATTACCTGGCTATTGATAACAGTGCTGCAATGAACATTGTGGTGAATGTGTCTTTGTGATTTATGGTTTTCTCTGGGTATATGCCCAGAAGTGGGATTGCTGGATCCTGTGGTAATTCTCTTTTTAGTTTTTTAAAGGAACCTCCATACTGTTCTCCATAGTGACTGTATCAATTTACATTTCCACCAATAGCGGAAGAGGGTTCCTTTTGTCCACACCCTCCCCAGAATTGGTTGTTTGTCGATTATCTGATGATGCCGATTCTAACAGGTGTGAGGTCTTACCTCATTGTAGTTTTGATTTGCATTTCTCTAATAATTAGTGATGTTGAGCAGCTTTTCATGTGCGTCTTGGCCATCTCTGTGTCTTCTTTGAAGAAACGTCTCTTTAGATCTTCTGCCCATTTTTGTATTGGGTTGTTTGTTTTATTAATATTAAGCTGCATGAGCTGTTTATATATATTGGAGATTAAACCTTTGTCCATTGATTCGTTTGTGAACGTTTTCGCCCATTCTGAGGGTTGCCTTTTTCCATTCCCGTTTTTTTAACAAAGAAAGAAAGAAAGCCAAAGAAGCAGAACACTAATGTGCGTGAAATATGCCTCTTGAAACTGTCGTTTTGAAATATGGACGTCTTTTGAATTTTTTGGTCGATATATGACCCCAGGATTTGTTTTCAGGGCAGGTGTCATTTACAGGCCTGTAATGATTTGGAATATCCACTGACCATTAGCGCTGGGATTAAAGCTGCTGTTGTGTGAAACGGCCACAAGGTGGCAGCAGTTCTCCCTTACCATATCTGGTTAATAGGGCAGCAGAGCCTCAATGGAAGTCGCGTTCTAGATTGGAATGTAGAACGGAATGTGCCAGGAGAAAGCCCCTCAAGTTTGTCTCACTACTTCTTGTTCGTGTTTTTAATTTAATTTTTTATTTTTTATTACAGCAAGTTTGAGTACAACGTTTAGCTTGTTGTAGGTGTGCAAGAGGTGGTTCTTTTACACATATACATATGTCTGTTCTCCCTGGGTTCCTTTTCCCATGTACGTTATGACAGAATGTTGAGTAGTCTTCTCTTGGTACTCCGTAGGTCTTTGGTGATTATATACGTCTACTGTGTTTGTATATGTCTGTTAACCCCAATATCGTAATGAATTCAATCCTCACACCTTTCCTTTGGTGAACCATAAGTTTGTTTTACGAATCTGTGATTGCCCTTCTCCGTGGAAATATCTGCCCTGGTATCAATTTATAGGTAACACCTATAAGTGATATGATATGATATGTGTCTTTCACTTTCTGACTTACTCCAAGTCACGTGATTACCTCTAGACTCATCTACGGTGCTGCAAAGGGCATTGTGTCCTTTTTTTCCTTGGCGAATATGCTGTCTTAGCGAGGTCCATTTTCTGCAATGTGATTCCCTGAGGGCTGAGGATTAGCTGACCTGGGCTGCCTGACCCTGCCGGCAAGCCCTCCCCAGGTGTGCCTGGGTTGAGGTCCATATAAACAGCACTCCAGGCAGCAATAGCCCCTGCAGCTGTGCCTGACTCCATATTCTCTGCACCATCAGCAGTCTCGGGGCTGTGCTGGTGGGAGGGTGTGAGGATCCACGGCTTTGTGGGTGGCCCGGTGTGAGTGGGGCTCTGCTGGATTTTCGGCAGGAGTTGCCAGGCTGCCACCTGTAAAGAAGAGGATGTGTCACCCATCACTTCCACTGGAATATCTCTCCGGGCTGAGGTGAGGAAGGAAAAAAAGGAGTGGGGGCCGGGACAGGAGGGGTATCTCAGGCAGGGCAATGGAAAGCTTCCAGAAGAGCGCCCGTGGCCAGGACCATCCTGGCTGACCTGCAGGCACCAAGTTGGCCTGCGTGCTGTCGCTGGTGTGCCTCCACGGCCCTTCCTCTAGGCTTTCAAGCCCTTGTACATATTCAGGTGTTTCACCTGGGAAGGGTGGGAACAGTTCAGCAGCAGCTGGCCTGGGGCTCAGCTCACGTTTACTCACAGAGGCCTCGGCACGGTCCCCCAGCTTTGCAATAAGGACGCTCCTTGCGTGGGCGGGCGGGGCTGCTGGCTGTATGGGAGATGATTCCCCACCTCTGACCAATTTCAGAATTGTTTACCACTGGAGCAAGTGCCTTGGTAGTGTTTTCCTCTGTATAACTGTTAGGTTCAGTTTTTTTTTTCTTTTTTGGTTCAAGTTAGACTTTATTCCTCTTTTATGTATTTATGGATATAAGCATGGAAATAATTCATTCTTATAAATACATCAGTGTGAATGGAAGGACTTTTTGTTCTGTATTATTTTTACATTTTATTTTTAAAAAATTTGAAATTTAATTTAATTTATTTTTTTATACAGTAGGTTATTATTAGTTATCTATTTTATGCATAAACATGTATACAGGTCAATCCCAATCTCCCAACTCATACCACCACCACCACCCCATGGCTTCCCCCACTTTGTGTCCATACGTTTGTTCTCTACCTCTGTGTCTCTATTTCTGCCCTGCAAACCAGTTCATCTGTACCATTTTTCTAGGTTCCACATATAGGCATTAATATACAATATTTGTTTTTCTCTTTCTGACTTACTTCACTCTGCATGACAGTCTCTAGATCCATCAACTTCTCTACAAATGACCGTTTCATTCCTTTTTATGGCTGAGTAATATTCCATTTTATATATGTACCACATCTTTATCCATTCGTCTGTCTGTGGCCATTTAGGTTGCTTCCATTACCTGGCTATTGTAAATAGTGCTGCAATGAACATTGTGGTGAATGTGTCTTTGTGATTTATGGTTTTCTCTGGGTATATGCCCAGAAGTGGGATTGCTGGATCCTGTGGTAATTCTCTTTTTAGTTTTTAAAGGAACCTCCATATTGTTCTCCATAGTGACTGTATCAATTTACATTCCCACCAATAGCGGAAGAGGGTTCCTTTTGTCCACACCCTCCACAGAATTTGTTGTGTGTAGATTATCTGATGATGCCGATTCTAACAGGTGTGAGGTCTTACCTCATTGTAGTTTTGATTTGCATTTCTCTAATAATTAGTGATGTTGAGCAGCTTTTCATGGGCGTCTTGGCCATCTCTGTGTCTTCTTTGAAGAAACGTCTCTTTAGATCTTCTGCCCATTTTTGTATTGGGTTGTTTGTTTTATTAATATTAAGCTGCATGAGCTGTTTATATATATTGGAGATTAAACCTTTGTCCATTGATTCGTTTGTGAACGTTTTCGCCCATTCTGAGGGTTGCCTTTTTCCATTCCCGTTTTTTTAACAAAGAAAGAAAGAAAGCAAAAGAAGCAGAACACTAATGTGCGTGAAATATGCCTCTTGAAACTGTCGTTTTGAAATATGGACGTCTTTTGAATTTTTTGGTCGATATATGACCCCAGGATTTCTTTTCAGGGCAGGTGTCATTTACAGGCCTGTAATGATTTGGAATATCCACTGACCATTAGCGCTGGGATTAAAGCTGCTGTTGTGTGAAACGGCCACAAGGTGGCAGCAGTTCTCCCTTACCAAATCTGGTTACTAGGGCAGCAGAGCCTCAATGGAAGTCGCGTTCTAGATTGGAATGTAGAACGGAATGTGCCAGGAGAAAGCCCCTCAAGTTTGTCTCACTACTTCTTGTTCGTGTTTTTAATTTAATTTTTTATTTTTTATTACAGCAAGTTTGAGTACAACGTTTAGCTTGTTGTAGGTGTGCAAGAGGTGGTTCTTTTACACATATACATATGTATGTTCTCCCTAGGATCCTTTTCCCATGTACGTTATGAGAGAATGTTGAGTAGTCTTCTCTTGGTACTCCGTAGGTCTTTGGTGATTATATACGTCTACTGTGTTTGTATATGTCTGTTAACCCCAATATCGTAATGAATTCAATCCTCACACCTTTCCTTTGGTGAACCATAAGTTTGTTTAATGAATCTGTGATTGCCCTTCTCCGTGGAAATATCTGCCCTGGTATCAATTTATAGGTAACACCTATAAGTGATATGATACGATATGTGTCTTTCACTTTCTGACTTACTCCAAGTCACGTGATTACCTCGAGACTCATCTACGGTGCTGCAAATGGCATTGTGTCCTTTTTTTCCTTGGCGAATATTCTGTCTTAGCGAGGTCCATTTTCTGCAATGTGATTCCCTGAGGGCTGAGGATTAGCTGCCCTGGGCAGCCTGACCCTGCCGGCAAGCCCTCCCCAGGTGTGCCTGGGTTGAGGTCCATATAAACAGCACTCCAGGCAGCAATAGCCCCTGCAGCTGTGCCTGACTCCATATTCTCTGCACCATCAGCAGTCTCGGGGCTGTGCTGGTGGGAGGGTGGGAGGGTCCACGGCTTTGTGGGTGGCCCGGTGTGAGTGGGGCTCTGCTGGATTTTCGGCAGGAGTTGCCAGGCTGCCACCTGTAAAGAAGAGGATGTGTCACCCATCACTTCCACTGGAATATCTCTCCGGGCTGAGGTGAGGAAGGAAAAAAAGGAGTGGGGGCCGGGACAGGAGGGGTATCTCAGGCAGGGCTATGGAAAGCTTCCAGAAGAGCGCCCGTGGCCAGGACCATCCTGGCTGACCTGCAGGCACCAAGTTGGCCTGCGTGCTGTCGCTGGTGTGCCTCCACGGCCCTTCCTCTAGGCTTTCAAGCCCTTGTACATATTCAGGTGTTTCACCTGGGAAGGGTGGGAACAGTTCAGCAGCAGCTGGCCTGGGGCTCAGCTCACGTTTACTCACAGAGGCCTCGGCACGGTCGCCCAGCTTTGCAATAAGGACGCTCCTTGCATGGGCGGGCGGGGCTGCTGGCTGTATGGGAGATGATTCCCCACCTCTGACCAATTTCAGAATTGTTTACCACAGGAACAAGTGCCTTGGTAGTGTTTTCCTCTGTATAACTGTTAGGTTCAATTTTTTTTTTCTTTTTTGGTTCAAGTTATATTTTATTCCTCTTTTATGTATTTATGGATATAAGCATGGAAATAATTCATTCTTATAAATACATCAGTGTGAAAGGAAGAACTTTTTTTTCTGTAATATTTTTACATTTTATTTTTAAAAAATTTGAAATTTAATTTTATTTATTTTTTTATACAGTAGGTTACTATTAGTTATCTATTTTATGCATATACATGTATACAGGTCAATCCCAATCTCCCAACTCATCCCACCACCACCACCCCATGGCTTCCCCCACTTTGTGTCCATACGTTTGTTCTCTACCTCTGTGTCTTTATTTCTGACCTGCAAACCAGTTCATCTGTACCATTTTTCTAGGTTCCACATATAGGCATTAATATACAATATTTGTTTTTCTCTTTCTGACTTACTTCACTCTGCATGACAGTCTCTAGATCCATCAACTTCTCTACAAATGACCGTTTCATTCCTTTTTATGGCTGAGTAATATTCCATTTTATATATGTACCACATCTTTATCCATTCGTCTGTCTGTGGCCATTTAGGTTGCTTCCATTACCTGGCTATTGTAAATAGTGCTGCAATGAACATTGTGGTGAATGTGTCTTTGTGATTTATGGTTTTCTCTGGGTATATGCCCAGAAGTGGGATTGCTGGATCCTATGGTAATTCTCTTTTTAGTTTTTTAAAGGAACCTCCATACTGTTCTCCATAGTGACTGTATCAATTTACATTCCCACAAATAGCGGAAGAGGGTTCCTTTTGTCCACACCCTCCCCAGAATTTGTTGTTTGTAGATTATCTGATGATGCCGATTCTAACAGGTGTGAGGTCTTACCTCATTGTAGTTTTGATTTGCATTTCTCTAATAATTAGTGATGTTGAGCAGCTTTTCATGGGCGTCTTGGCCATCTCTGTGTCTTCTTTGAAGAAACGTCTCTTTAGATCTTCTGCCCATTTTTGTATTGGGTTGTTTGTTTTATTAATATTAAGCTGCATGAGCTGTTTATATATATTGGAGATTAAACCTTTGTCCATTGATTCGTTTGTGACCGTTTTCGCCCATTATGAGGGTTGCCTTTTTCCATTCCCGTTTTTTTAACAAAGAAAGAAAGAAAGCAAAAGAAGCAGAACACTAATGTGCGTGAAATATGCCTCTTGAAACTGTCGTTTTGAAATATGGACGTCTTTTGAATTTTTTGGTCGATATATGACCCCAGGATTTGTTTTCAGGGCAGGTGTCATTTACAGGCCTGTAATGATTTGGAATATCCACTGACCATTAGCGCTGGGATTAAAGCTGCTGTTGTGTGAAACGGCCACAAGGTGGCAGCAGTTCTCCCTTACCAAATCTGGTTACTAGGGCAGCAGAGCCTCAATGGAAGTCGCGTTCTAGATTGGAATGTAGAACGGAATGTGCCAGGAGAAAGCCCCTCAAGTTTGTCTCACTACTTCTTGTTCGTGTTTTTAATTTAATTTTTTTATTTTTTATTACAGCAAGTTTGAGTACAAGGTTTAGCTTGTTGTAGGTGTGCAAGAGGTGGTTCTTTTACACATATACATATGTCTGTTCTTCCTGGGATCCTTTTCCCATGTACGTTATGATAGAATGTTGAGTAGTCTTCTCTTGGTACTCCGTAGGTCTTTGGTGATTATATACGTCTACTGTGTTTGTATATGTCTGTTAACCCCAATATCGTAATGAATTCAATCCTCACACCTTTCCTTTGGTGAACCATAAGTTTGTTTAATGAATCTGTGATTGCCCTTCTCCGTGGAAATATCTGCCCTGGTATCAATTTATAGGTAACACCTATAAGTGATATGATATGATATGTGTCTTTAACTTTCTGACTTACTCCAAGTCACGTGATTACCTGTAGACTCATCTACGGTGCTGCAAATGGCATTGTGTCCTTTTTTTCCTTGGCCAATATTGTCTCTTAGCGAGGTCCATTTTCTGCTATGTGATTCCCTGAGGGCTGAGGATTAGCTGACCTGGGCAGCCTGACCCTGCCGGCAAGCCCTCCCCTGGTGTTCCTGGGATGAGGTCAATATAAACAGCACTGCAGGCAGCAATAGCCCCTGCAGCTGTGCCTGACTCCATATTCTCTGCACCATCAGCAGTCTCGGGGCTGTGCTGGTGGGAGGGTGTGAGGGTCCACGGCTTTGTGGGTGGCCCGGTGTGAGTGGGGCTCTGCTGGATTTTCGGCAGGAGTTGCCAGGCTGCCACCTGTAAAGAAGAGGATGTGTCACCCATAACTTCCACTGGAATATCTCTCCGGGCTGAGGTGAGGAAGGCAAAAAAGGAGTGGGGGCCGGGACAGGAGGGGTATCTCAGGCAGGGCAATGGAAAGCTTCCAGAAGAGCGCCCGTGGCCAGGACCATCCTGGCTGACCTGCAGGCACCAAGTTGGCCTGCGTGCTGTCGCTGGTGTGCCTCCACGGCCCTTCCTCTAGGCTTTCAAGCCCTTGTACATATTCAGGTGTTTCACCTGGGAAGGGTGGGAACAGTTCAGCAGCAGCTGGCCTGGGGCTCAGCTCACGTTTACTCACAGAGGCCTCGGCACGGTCCCCCAGCTTTGCAATAAGGACGCTCCTTGCGTGGGCGGGCGGGGCTGCTGGATGTATGGGAGATGATTCCCCACCTCTGACCAATTTCAGAATTGTTTACCACTGGAGCAAGTGCCTTGGTAGTGTTTTCCTCTGTATAACTGTTAGGTTCAGTTTTTTTTCTTTTTTGGTTCAAGTTAGATTTTATTCCTCTTTTATGTATTTATGGATATAAGCATGGAAATAATTCATCCTTATAAATACATCAGTGTGAATGGAAGAACATTTTTTTCTGTTTTATTTTTACATTTTATTTTTAAAAATTTTGAAATTTAATTTTATTTATTTTTTTTATACAGTAGGTTATTATTAGTTATCTATTTTATGCATAAACATGTATACAGGTCAATCCCAATCTCCCAACTCATCCCACCACCACCACCCCATGGCTTCCCCCACTTTGTGTCCATACGTCTGTTCTCTACCTCTGTGTCTCTATTTCTGCCCTGCAAACCAGTTCATCTGTACCATTTTTCTAGGTTCCACGTATAGGCATTAATATACAATATTTGTTTTTCTCTTTCTGACTTACTTCACTCTGTATGACAGTCTCTAGATCCATCAACTTCTCTACAAATGACCCAGATTCATTCCATTTTATGGCTGAGTAATATTCCTTTTTATATATGTACCACATCTTTATCCATTCGTCTGTCTGTGGCCATTTAGGTTGCTTCCATTACCTGGCTATTGTAAATAGTGCTGCAATGAACATTGTGGTGAATGTGTCTTTGTGATTTATGGTTTTCTCTGGGTATATGCCCAGAAGTGGGATTGCTGGATCCTATGGTAATTCTCTTTTTAGTTTTTTAAAGGAACCTCCATACTGTTCTCCATAGTGACTGTATCAATTTACATTCCCACCAATAGCAGAAGAGGGTTCCTTTTGTCCACACCCTCCCCAGAATTTGTTGTTTGTAGATTATCTGATGATGCCGATTCTAACAGGTGTGAGGTCTTACCTCATTGTAGTTTTGATTTGCATTTCTCTAATAATTAGTGATGTTGAGCAGCTTTTCATGTGCGTCTTGGCCTTCTCTGTGTCTTCTTTGAAGAAACGTCTCTTTAGATCTTCTGCCCATTTTTGTATTGGGTTGTTTGTTTTATTAATATTAAGCTGCATGAGCTGTTTATATATAGTGGAGATTAAACCTTTGTCCATTGATTCGTTTGTGAACGTTTTCGCTCATTCTGAAGGTTGCCTTTTTCCATTCCCGTTTTTTTAACAAAGAAAGAAAGAAAGCAAAAGAAGCAGAACACTAATGTGCGTGAAATATGCCTCTTGAAACTGTTGTTTTGAAATATGGACGTCTTTTGAATTTTTTGGTCGATATATGACCCCAGGATTTCTTTACAGGGCAGGTGTCATTTACAGGCCTGTAATGATTTGGAATATCCACTGACCATTAGCGCTGGGATTAAAGCTGCTGTTGTGTGAAACGGCCACAAGGTGGCAGCAGTTCTCCCTTACCAAATCTGGTTACTAGGGCAGCAGAGCCTCAATGGAAGTCGCGTTCTAGATTGGAATGTAGAACGGAATGTGCCAGGAGAAAGCCCCTCAAGTTTGTCTCACTACTTCTTGTTCGTGTTTTTAATTGAATTTTTTGTTTTTTATTACAGCAAGTATGAGTACAAGGTTTAGCTTGTTGTAGGTGTGCAAGAGGTGGTTCTTTTACACATATACATATGTCTGTTCTTCCTGGGATCCTTTTCCCATGTACGTTATGACAGAATGTTGAGTAGTCTTCTCTTGGTACTCCGTAGGTCTTTGGTGATTATTTATGTCTACTGTGTTTGTATATGTCTGTTAACCCCAATATCGTAATGAATTCAATCCTCACACCTTTCCTTTGGTGAACCATAAGTTTGTTTAATGAATCTGTGATTGCCCTTCTCCGTGGAAATATCTGCCCTGGTATCAATTTATAGGTAACACCTATAAGTGATATGATATGATATGTGTCTTTCACTTTCTGACTTACTCCAAGTCACGTGATTACCTCTAGACTCATCTACGGTGCTGCAAATGGCATTGTGTCCTTTTTTTCCTTGGCGAATATGCTGTCTTAGCGAGGTCCATTTTCTGCAATGTGATTCCCTGAGGGGTGAGGATTAGCTGACCTGGGCAGCCTGACCCTGCCGGCAAGCACTCCCCAAGTGTGCCTGGGTTGAGGTCAATATAAACAGCACTCCAGGCAGCAATAGCCCCTTCAGCTGTGCCTGACTCCATATTCTCTGCACCATCAGCAGTCTCGGGGCTGTGCTGGTGGGAAGGTGTGAGGGTCCACGGCTTTGTGGGTGGCCCGGTGTGAGTGGGGCTCTGCTGGATTTTCGGCAGGAGTTGCCAGGCTGCCACCTGTAAAGAAGAGGATGTGTCACCCATAACTTCCACTGGAATATCTCTCCGGGCTGAGGTGAGGAAGGCAAAAAAGGAGTGGGGGCCGGGACAGGAGGGGTATCTCAGTCAGGGCAATGGAAAGCTTCCAGAAGAGCGCCCGTGGCCAGGACCATCCTGGCTGACCTGCAGGCACCAAGTTGGCCTGCGTGCTGTCGCTGGTGTGCCTCCACGGCCCTTCCTCTAGGCTTTCAAGCCCTTGTACATATTCAGGTGTTTCACCTGGGCAGGGTGGGAACAGTTCAGCAGCAGCTGGCCTGGGGCTCAGCTCACGTTTACTCACAGAGGCCTCGGCACGGTCACCCAGCTTTGCAATAAGGACGCTCCTTGCGTGGGCGGGCGGGGCTGCTGGCTGTATGGGAGATGATTCCCCACCTCTGACCAATTTCAGAATTGTTTACCACTGGAGCAAGTGCCTTGGTAGTGTTTTCCTCTGTATAACGGTTAGGTTCAGTTTTTTTTCTTTTTTGGTTCAAGTTAGATTTTATTCCTCTTTTATGTATTTATGGATATAAGCATGGAAATAATTCATCCTTATAAATACATCAGTGTGAATGGAAGAACATTTTTTTCTCTTTTATTTTTACATTTTATTTTTAAAAATTTTGAAATTTAATTTTATTTATTTTTTTTATACAGTAGGTTATTATTAGTTATCTATTTTATGCATAAACATGTATACAGGTCAATCCCAATCTCCCAACTCATCCCACCACAACCACCCCATGGCTTCCCCCACTTTGTGTCCATACGTCTGTTCTCTACCTCTGTGTCTCTATTTCTGCCCTGCAAACCAGTTCATCTGTACCATTTTTCTAGGTTCCACGTATAGGCATTAATATACAATATTTGTTTTTCTCTTTCTGACTTACTTCACTCTGTATGACAGTCTCTAGATCCATCAACTTCTCTACAAATGACCCAGATTCATTCCATTTTATGGCTGAGTAATATTCCTTTTTATATATGTACCACATCTTTATCCATTCGTCTGTCTGTGGCCATTTAGGTTGCTTCCATTACCTGGCTATTGTAAATAGTGCTGCAATGAACATTGTGGTGAATGTGTCTTTGTGATTTATGGTTTTCTCTGGGTATATGCCCAGAAGTGGGATTGCTGGATCCTATGGTAATTCTCCTTTTAGTATTTTAAAGGAAGCTCCATACTGTTCTCCATAGTGACTGTATCAATTTACATTCCCACCAATAGCGGAAGAGGGTTCCTTTAGTCCACACCCTCCCCAGAATTTGTTGTTTGTAGATTATCTAATGATGCCGAATCTAACAGGTGGGAGGTCTTACCTCATTGTAGTTTTGATTTGCATTTCTCTAATAATTAGTGATGTTCAGCAGCTTTTCATGTGCGTCTTGTCCATCTCTGTGTCTTCTTTGAAGAAACGTCTCTTTAGATCTTCTGCCCATTTTTGTATTGGGTTGTTTGTTTTATTAATATTAAGCTGCATGAGCTGTTTATATATATTGGAGATTAAACCTTTGTCCATTGATTCGTTTGGGAACGTTTTCGCCCATTCTGAGGGTTGCCTTTTTCCATTCCCGTTTTTTTAACAAAGAAAGAAAGAAAGCAAAAGAAGCAGAACACTAATGTGCGTGAAATATGCCTCTTGAAACTGTCGTTTTGAAATATGGACGTCTTTTGAATTTTTTGGTCGATATATGACCCCAGGATTTGTTTTCAGGGCAGGTGTCATTTACAGGCCTGTAATGATTTGGAATATCCACTGACCATTAGCGCTGGGATTAAAGCTGCTGTTGTGTGAAACGGCCACAAGGTGGCAGCAGTTCTCCCTTACCAAATCTGGTTACTAGGGCAGCAGAGCCTCAATGGAAGTCGCGTTCTAGATTGGAATGTAGAACGGAATGTGCCAGGAGAAAGCCCCTCAAGTTTGTCTCACTACTTCTTGTTCGTGTTTTTAATTTAATTTTTTTATTTTTTATTACAGCAAGTTTGAGTACAAGGTTTAGCTTGTTGTAGGTGTGCAAGAGGTGGTTCTTTTACACATATACATATGTCTGTTCTTCCTGGGATCCTTTTCCCATGTACGTTATGACAGAATGTTGAGTAGTCTTCTCTTGGTACTCCGTAGGTCTTTGGTGATTATTTACGTCTACTGTGTTTGTATATGTCTGTTAACCCCAATATCGTAATGAATTCAATCCTCACACCTTTCCTTTGGTGAACCATAAGTTTGTTTAATGAATCTGTGATTGCCCTTCTCCGTGGAAATATCTGCCCTGGTATCAATTTATAGGTAACACCTATAAGTGATATGATATGATATGTGTCTTTAACTTTCTGACTTACTCCAAGTCACGTGATTACCTGTAGACTCATCTACGGTGCTGCAAATGGCATTGTGTCCTTTTTTTCCTTGGCCAATATTGTCTGTTAGCGAGGTCCATTTTCTGCTATGTGATTCCCTGAGGGCTGAGGATTAGCTGACCTGGGCAGCCTGACCCTGCCGGCAAGCCCTCCCCTGGTGTTCCTGGGATGAGGTCAATATAAACAGCACTGCAGGCAGCAATAGCCCCTGCAGCTGTGCCTGACTCCATATTCTCTGCACCATCAGCAGTCTCGGGGCTGTGCTGGTGGGAGGGTGTGAGGGTCCACGGCTTTGTGGGTGGCCCGGTGTGAGTGGGGCTCTGCTGGATTTTCGGCAGGAGTTGCCAGGCTGCCACCTGTAAAGAAGAGGATGTGTCACCCATAACTTCCACTGGAATATCTCTCCGGGCTGAGGTGAGGAAGGCAAAAAAGGAGTGGGGGCCGGGACAGGAGGGGTATCTCAGGCAGGGCAATGGAAAGCTTCCAGAAGAGCGCCCGTGGCCAGGACCATCCTGGCTGACCTGCAGGCACCAAGTAGGCCTGCGTGCTGTCGCTGGTGTGCCTCCACGGCCCTTCCTCTAGGCTTTCAAGCCCTTGTACATATTCAGGTGTTTCACCTGGGAAGGGTGGGAACAGTTCAGCAGCAGCTGGCCTGGGGCTCAGCTCACGTTTACTCACAGAGGCCTCGGCACGGTCCCCCAGCTTTGCAATAAGGACGCTCCTTGCGTGGGCGGGCGGGGCTGCTGGCTGTATGGGAGATGATTCCCCACCTCTGACCAATTTCAGAATTGTTTACCACTGGAGCAAGTGCCTTGGTAGTGTTTTCCTCTGTATAACTGTTAGGTTCAGTTTTTTTTCTTTTTTGGTTCAAGTTAGATTTTATTCCTCTTTTATGTATTTATGGATATAAGCATGGAAATAATTCATCCTTATAAATACATCAGTGTGAATGGAAGAACATTTTTTTCTGTTTTATTTTTACATTTTATTTTTAAAAATTTTGAAATTTAATTTTATTTATTTTTTTTATACAGTAGGTTATTATTAGTTATCTATTTTATGCATAAACATGTATACAGGTCAATCCCAATCTCCCAACTCATCCCACCACCACCACCCCATGGCTTCCCCCACTTTGTGTCCATACGTCTGTTCTCTACCTCTGTGTCTCTATTTCTGCCCTGCAAACCAGTTCATCTGTACCATTTTTCTAGGTTCCACGTATAGGCATTAATATACAATATTTGTTTTTCTCTTTCTGACTTACTTCACTCTGTATGACAGTCTCTAGATCCATCAACTTCTCTACAAATGACCCAGATTCATTCCATTTTATGGCTGAGTAATATTCCTTTTTATATATGTACCACATCTTTATCCATTCGTCTGTCTGTGGCCATTTAGGTTGCTTCCATTACCTGGCTATTGTAAATAGTGCTGCAATGAACATTGTGGTGAATGTGTCTTTGTGATTTATGGTTTTCTCTGGGTATATGCCCAGAAGTGGGATTGCTGGATCCTATGGTAATTCTCTTTTTAGTTTTTTAAAGGAACCTCCATACTGTTCTCCATAGTGACTGTATCAATTTACATTCCCACCAATAGCAGAAGAGGGTTCCTTTTGTCCACACCCTCCCCAGAATTTGTTGTTTGTAGATTATCTGATGATGCCGATTCTAACAGGTGTGAGGTCTTACCTCATTGTAGTTTTGATTTGCATTTCTCTAATAATTAGTGATGTTGAGCAGCTTTTCATGTGCGTCTTGGCCTTCTCTGTGTCTTCTTTGAAGAAACGTCTCTTTAGATCTTCTGCCCATTTTTGTATTGGGTTGTTTGTTTTATTAATATTAAGCTGCATGAGCTGTTTATATATAGTGGAGATTAAACCTTTGTCCATTGATTCGTTTGTGAACGTTTTCGCTCATTCTGAAGGTTGCCTTTTTCCATTCCCGTTTTTTTAACAAAGAAAGAAAGAAAGCAAAAGAAGCAGAACACTAATGTGCGTGAAATATGCCTCTTGAAACTGTTGTTTTGAAATATGGACGTCTTTTGAATTTTTTGGTCGATATATGACCCCAGGATTTCTTTACAGGGCAGGTGTCATTTACAGGCCTGTAATGATTTGGAATATCCACTGACCATTAGCGCTGGGATTAAAGCTGCTGTTGTGTGAAACGGCCACAAGGTGGCAGCAGTTCTCCCTTACCAAATCTGGTTACTAGGGCAGCAGAGCCTCAATGGAAGTCGCGTTCTAGATTGGAATGTAGAACGGAATGTGCCAGGAGAAAGCCCCTCAAGTTTGTCTCACTACTTCTTGTTCGTGTTTTTAATTGAATTTTTTATTTTTTATTACAGCAAGTATGAGTACAAGGTTTAGCTTGTTGTAGGTGTGCAAGAGGTGGTTCTTTTACACATATACATATGTCTGTTCTTCCTGGGATCCTTTTCCCATGTACGTTATGACAGAATGTTGAGTAGTCTTCTCTTGGTACTCCGTAGGTCTTTGGTGATTATTTACGTCTACTGTGTTTGTATATGTCTGTTAACCCCAATATCGTAATGAATTCAATCCTCACACCTTTCCTTTGGTGAACCATAAGTTTGTTTAATGAATCTGTGATTGCCCTTCTCCGTGGAAATATCTGCCCTGGTATCAATTTATAGGTAACACCTATAAGTGATATGATATGATATGTGTCTTTCACTTTCTGACTTACTCCAAGTCACGTGATTACCTCTAGACTCATCTACGGTGCTGCAAATGGCATTGTGTCCTTTTTTTCCTTGGCGAATATGCTGTCTTAGCGAGGTCCATTTTCTGCAATGTGAATCCCTGAGGGGTGAGGATTAGCTGACCTGGGCAGCCTGACCCTGCCGGCAAGCACTCCCCAAGTGTGCCTGGGTTGAGGTCAATATAAACAGCACTCCAGGCAGCAATAGCCCCTTCAGCTGTGCCTGACTCCATATTCTCTGCACCATCAGCAGTCTCGGGGCTGTGCTGGTGGGAAGGTGTGAGGGTCCACGGCTTTGTGGGTGGCCCGGTGTGAGTGGGGCTCTGCTGGATTTTCGGCAGGAGTTGCCAGGCTGCCACCTGTAAAGAAGAGGATGTGTCACCCATAACTTCCACTGGAATATCTCTCCGGGCTGAGGTGAGGAAGGCAAAAAAGGAGTGGGGGCCGGGACAGGAGGGGTATCTCAGTCAGGGCAATGGAAAGCTTCCAGAAGAGCGCCCGTGGCCAGGACCATCCTGGCTGACCTGCAGGCACCAAGTTGGCCTGCGTGCTGTCGCTGGTGTGCCTCCACGGCCCTTCCTCTAGGCTTTCAAGCCCTTGTACATATTCAGGTGTTTCACCTGGGAAGGGTGGGAACAGTTCAGCAGCAGCTGGCCTGGGGCTCAGCTCACGTTTACTCACAGAGGCCTCGGCACGGTCCCCCAGCTTTGCAATAAGGACGCTCCTTGCGTGGGCGGGCGGGGCTGCTGGCTGTATGGGAGATGATTCCCCACCTCTGACCAATTTCAGAATTGTTTACCACTGGAGCAAGTGCCTTGGTAGTGTTTTCCTCTGTATAACGGTTAGGTTCAGTTTTTTTTCTTTTTTGGTTCAAGTTAGATTTTATTCCTCTTTTATGTATTTATGGATATAAGCATGGAAATAATTCATCCTTATAAATACATCAGTGTGAATGGAAGAACATTTTTTTCTCTTTTATTTTTACATTTTATTTTTAAAAATTTTGAAATTTAATTTTATTTATTTTTTTTATACAGTAGGTTATTATTAGTTATCTATTTTATGCATAAACATGTATACAGGTCAATCCCAATCTCCCAACTCATCCCACCACCACCACCCCATGGCTTCCCCCACTTTGTGTCCATACGTCTGTTCTCTACCTCTGTGTCTCTATTTCTGCCCTGCAAACCAGTTCATCTGTACCATTTTTCTAGGTTCCACGTATAGGCATTAATATACAATATTTGTTTTTCTCTTTCTGACTTACTTCACTCTGTATGACAGTCTCTAGATCCATCAACTTCTCTACAAATGACCCAGATTCATTCCATTTTATGGCTGAGTAATATTCCTTTTTATATATGTACCACATCTTTATCCATTCGTCTGTCTGTGGGCATTTAGGTTGCTTCCATTACCTGGCTATTGTAAATAGTGCTGCAATGAACATTGTGGTGAATGTGTCTTTGTGATTTATGGTTTTCTCTGGGTATATGCCCAGAAGTGGGATTGCTGGATCCTATGGTAATTCTCCTTTTAGTATTTTAAAGGAAGCTCCATACTGTTCTCCATAGTGACTGTATCAATTTACATTCCCACCAATAGCGGAAGAGGGTTCCTTTAGTCCACACCCTCCCCAGAATTTGTTGTTTGTAGATTATCTAATGATGCCGAATCTAACAGGTGGGAGGTCTTACCTCATTGTAGTTTTGATTTGCATTTCTCTAATAATTAGTGATGTTCAGCAGCTTTTCATGTGCGTCTTGGCCATCTCTGTGTCTTCTTTGAAGAAACGTCTCTTTAGATCTTCTGCCCATTTTTGTATTGGGTTGTTTGTTTTATTAATATTAAGCTGCATGAGCTGTTTATATATATTGGAGATTAAACCTTTGTCCATTGATTCGTTTGGGAACGTTTTCGCCCATTCTGAGGGTTGCCTTTTTCCATTCCCGTTTTTTTAACAAAGAAAGAAAGAAAGCAAAAGAAGCAGAACACTAATGTGCGTGAAATATGCCTCTTGAAACTGTCGTTTTGAAATATGGACGTCTTTTGAATTTTTTGGTCGATATATGACCCCAGGATTTGTTTTCAGGGCAGGTGTCATTTACAGGCCTGTAATGATTTGGAATATCCACTGACCATTAGCGCTGGGATTAAAGCTGCTGTTGTGTGAAACGGCCACAAGGTGGCAGCAGTTCTCCCTTACCAAATCTGGTTACTAGGGCAGCAGAGCCTCAATGGAAGTCGCGTTCTAGATTGGAATGTAGAACGGAATGTGCCAGGAGAAAGCCCCTCAAGTTTGTCTCACTACTTCTTGTTCGTGTTTTTTTTTTTTTTTTTTTTTTTTTTTCTTTTTGCGGTATGCGGGCCTCTCACTGTTGTGGCCTCTCCCGTTGCGGAGCACAGGCTCCGGATGCGCAGGCCCAGCGGCCATGGCTCACGGGCCCAGCCGCTCCGCGGCATATGGGATCCTCCCAGACCGGGGCACGAACCCGTATCCCCTGCATCGGCAGGCGGACTCTCAACCACTGCGCCACCAGGGAGGCCCCTTGTTCGTGTTTTTAATTTAATTTTTTTATTTTTTATTACAGCAAGTTTGAGTACAAGGTTTAGCTTGTTGTAGGTGTGCAAGAGGTGGTTCTTTTACACATATACATATGTCTGTTCTTCCTGGGATCCTTTTCCCATGTACGTTATGATAGAATGTTGAGTAGTCTTCTCTTGGTACTCCGTAGGTCTTTGGTGATTATATACGTCTACTGTGTTTGTATATGTCTGTTAACCCCAATATCGTAATGAATTCAATCCTCACACCTTTCCTTTGGTGAACCATAAGTTTGTTTAATGAATCTGTGATTGCCCTTCTCCGTGGAAATATCTGCCCTGGTATCAATTTATAGGTAACACCTATAAGTGATATGATATGATATGTGTCTTTAACTTTCTGACTTACTCCAAGTCACGTGATTACCTGTAGACTCATCTACAGTGCTGCAAATGGCATTGTGTCCTTTTTTTCCTTGGCCAATATTGTCTATTAGCGAGGTCCATTTTCTGCTATGTGATTCCCTGAGGGCTGAGGATTAGCTGACCTGGGCAGCCTGACCCTGCCGGCAAGCCCTCCCCTGGTGTTCCTGGGATGAGGTCAATATAAACAGCACTGCAGGCAGCAATAGCCCCTGCAGCTGTGCCTGACTCCATATTCTCTGCACCATCAGCAGTCTCGGGGCTGTGCTGGTGGGAGGGTGTGAGGGTCCACGGCTTTGTGGGTGGCCCGGTGTGAGTGGGGCTCTGCTGGATTTTCGGCAGGAGTTGCCAGGCTGCCACCTGTAAAGAAGAGGATGTGTCACCCATAACTTCCACTGGAATATCTCTCCGGGCTGAGGTGAGGAAGGCAAAAAAGGAGTGGGGGCCGGGACAGGAGGGGTATCTCAGGCAGGGCAATGGAAAGCTTCCAGAAGAGCGCCCGTGGCCAGGACCATCCTGGCTGACCTGCAGGCACCAAGTTGGCCTGCGTGCTGTCGCTGGTGTGCCTCCACGGCCCTTCCTCTAGGCTTTCAAGCCCTTGTACATATTCAGGTGTTTCACCTGGGAAGGGTGGGAACAGTTCAGCAGCAGCTGGCCTGGGGCTCAGCTCACGTTTACTCACAGAGGCCTCGGCACGGTCCCCCAGCTTTGCAATAAGGACGCTCCTTGCGTGGGCGGGCGGGGCTGCTGGCTGTATGGGAGATGATTCCCCACCTCTGACCAATTTCAGAATTGTTTACCACTGGAGCAAGTGCCTTGGTAGTGTTTTCCTCTGTATAACTGTTAGGTTCAGTTTTTTTTCTTTTTTGGTTCAAGTTAGATTTTATTCCTCTTTTATGTATTTATGGATATAAGCATGGAAATAATTCATCCTTATAAATACATCAGTGTGAATGGAAGAACATTTTTTTCTGTTTTATTTTTACATTTTATTTTTAAAAATTTTGAAATTTAATTTTATTTATTTTTTTTATACAGTAGGTTATTATTAGTTATCTATTTTATGCATAAACATGTATACAGGTCAATCCCAATCTCCCAACTCATCCCACCACCACCACCCCATGGCTTCCCCCACTTTGTGTCCATACGTCTGTTCTCTACCTCTGTGTCTCTATTTCTGCCCTGCAAACCAGTTCATCTGTACCATTTTTCTAGGTTCCACGTATAGGCATTAATATACAATATTTGTTTTTCTCTTTCTGACTTACTTCACTCTGTATGACAGTCTCTAGATCCATCAACTTCTCTACAAATGACCCAGATTCATTCCATTTTATGGCTGAGTAATATTCCTTTTTATATATGTACCACATCTTTATCCATTCGTCTGTCTGTGGCCATTTAGGTTGCTTCCATTACCTGGCTATTGTAAATAGTGCTGCAATGAACATTGTGGTGAATGTGTCTTTGTGATTTATGGTTTTCTCTGGGTATATGCCCAGAAGTGGGATTGCTGGATCCTATGGTAATTCTCTTTTTAGTTTTTTAAAGGAACCTCCATACTGTTCTCCATAGTGACTGTATCAATTTACATTCCCACCAATAGCAGAAGAGGGTTCCTTTTGTCCACACCCTCCCCAGAATTTGTTGTTTGTAGATTATCTGATGATGCCGATTCTAACAGGTGTGAGGTCTTACCTCATTGTAGTTTTGATTTGCATTTCTCTAATAATTAGTGATGTTGAGCAGCTTTTCATGTGCGTCTTGGCCTTCTCTGTGTCTTCTTTGAAGAAACGTCTCTTTAGATCTTCTGCCCATTTTTGTATTGGGTTGTTTGTTTTATTAATATTAAGCTGCATGAGCTGTTTATATATAGTGGAGATTAAACCTTTGTCCATTGATTCGTTTGTGAACGTTTTCGCTCATTCTGAAGGTTGCCTTTTTCCATTCCCGTTTTTTTAACAAAGAAAGAAAGAAAGCAAAAGAAGCAGAACACTAATGTGCGTGAAATATGCCTCTTGAAACTGTTGTTTTGAAATATGGACGTCTTTTGAATTTTTTGGTCGATATATGACCCCAGGATTTCTTTACAGGGCAGGTGTCATTTACAGGCCTGTAATGATTTGGAATATCCACTGACCATTAGCGCTGGGATTAAAGCTGCTGTTGTGTGAAACGGCCACAAGGTGGCAGCAGTTCTCCCTTACCAAATCTGGTTACTAGGGCAGCAGAGCCTCAATGGAAGTCGCGTTCTAGATTGGAATGTAGAACGGAATGTGCCAGGAGAAAGCCCCTCAAGTTTGTCTCACTACTTCTTGTTCGTGTTTTTAATTGAATTTTTTATTTTTTATTACAGCAAGTATGAGTACAAGGTTTAGCTTGTTGTAGGTGTGCAAGAGGTGGTTCTTTTACACATATACATATGTCTGTTCTTCCTGGGATCCTTTTCCCATGTACGTTATGACAGAATGTTGAGTAGTCTTCTCTTGGTACTCCGTAGGTCTTTGGTGATTATTTACGTCTACTGTGTTTGTATATGTCTGTTAACCCCAATATCGTAATGAATTCAATCCTCACACCTTTCCTTTGGTGAACCATAAGTTTGTTTAATGAATCTGTGATTGCCCTTCTCCGTGGAAATATCTGCCCTGGTATCAATTTATAGGTAACACCTATAAGTGATATGATATGATATGTGTCTTTCACTTTCTGACTTACTCCAAGTCACGTGATTACCTCTAGACTCATCTACGGTGCTGCAAATGGCATTGTGTCCTTTTTTTCCTTGGCGAATATGCTGTCTTAGCGAGGTCCATTTTCTGCAATGTGAATCCCTGAGGGGTGAGGATTAGCTGACCTGGGCAGCCTGACCCTGCCGGCAAGCACTCCCCAAGTGTGCCTGGGTTGAGGTCAATATAAACAGCACTCCAGGCAGCAATAGCCCCTTCAGCTGTGCCTGACTCCATATTCTCTGCACCATCAGCAGTCTCGGGGCTGTGCTGGTGGGAAGGTGTGAGGGTCCACGGCTTTGTGGGTGGCCCGGTGTGAGTGGGGCTCTGCTGGATTTTCGGCAGGAGTTGCCAGGCTGCCACCTGTAAAGAAGAGGATGTGTCACCCATAACTTCCACTGGAATATCTCTCCGGGCTGAGGTGAGGAAGGCAAAAAAGGAGTGGGGGCCGGGACAGGAGGGGTATCTCAGTCAGGGCAATGGAAAGCTTCCAGAAGAGCGCCCGTGGCCAGGACCATCCTGGCTGACCTGCAGGCACCAAGTTGGCCTGCGTGCTGTCGCTGGTGTGCCTCCACGGCCCTTCCTCTAGGCTTTCAAGCCCTTGTACATATTCAGGTGTTTCACCTGGGAAGGGTGGGAACAGTTCAGCAGCAGCTGGCCTGGGGCTCAGCTCACGTTTACTCACAGAGGCCTCGGCACGGTCCCCCAGCTTTGCAATAAGGACGCTCCTTGCGTGGGCGGGCGGGGCTGCTGGCTGTATGGGAGATGATTCCCCACCTCTGACCAATTTCAGAATTGTTTACCACTGGAGCAAGTGCCTTGGTAGTGTTTTCCTCTGTATAACGGTTAGGTTCAGTTTTTTTTCTTTTTTGGTTCAAGTTAGATTTTATTCCTCTTTTATGTATTTATGGATATAAGCATGGAAATAATTCATCCTTATAAATACATCAGTGTGAATGGAAGAACATTTTTTTCTCTTTTATTTTTACATTTTATTTTTAAAAATTTTGAAATTTAATTTTATTTATTTTTTTTATACAGTAGGTTATTATTAGTTATCTATTTTATGCATAAACATGTATACAGGTCAATCCCAATCTCCCAACTCATCCCACCACCACCACCCCATGGCTTCCCCCACTTTGTGTCCATACGTCTGTTCTCTACCTCTGTGTCTCTATTTCTGCCCTGCAAACCAGTTCATCTGTACCATTTTTCTAGGTTCCACGTATAGGCATTAATATACAATATTTGTTTTTCTCTTTCTGACTTACTTCACTCTGTATGACAGTCTCTAGATCCATCAACTTCTCTACAAATGACCCAGATTCATTCCATTTTATGGCTGAGTAATATTCCTTTTTATATATGTACCACATCTTTATCCATTCGTCTGTCTGTGGGCATTTAGGTTGCTTCCATTACCTGGCTATTGTAAATAGTGCTGCAATGAACATTGTGGTGAATGTGTCTTTGTGATTTATGGTTTTCTCTGGGTATATGCCCAGAAGTGGGATTGCTGGATCCTATGGTAATTCTCCTTTTAGTATTTTAAAGGAAGCTCCATACTGTTCTCCATAGTGACTGTATCAATTTACATTCCCACCAATAGCGGAAGAGGGTTCCTTTAGTCCACACCCTCCCCAGAATTTGTTGTTTGTAGATTATCTAATGATGCCGAATCTAACAGGTGGGAGGTCTTACCTCATTGTAGTTTTGATTTGCATTTCTCTAATAATTAGTGATGTTCAGCAGCTTTTCATGTGCGTCTTGGCCATCTCTGTGTCTTCTTTGAAGAAACGTCTCTTTAGATCTTCTGCCCATTTTTGTATTGGGTTGTTTGTTTTATTAATATTAAGCTGCATGAGCTGTTTATATATATTGGAGATTAAACCTTTGTCCATTGATTCGTTTGGGAACGTTTTCGCCCATTCTGAGGGTTGCCTTTTTCCATTCCCGTTTTTTTAACAAAGAAAGAAAGAAAGCAAAAGAAGCAGAACACTAATGTGCGTGAAATATGCCTCTTGAAACTGTCGTTTTGAAATATGGACGTCTTTTGAATTTTTTGGTCGATATATGACCCCAGGATTTGTTTTCAGGGCAGGTGTCATTTACAGGCCTGTAATGATTTGGAATATCCACTGACCATTAGCGCTGGGATTAAAGCTGCTGTTGTGTGAAACGGCCACAAGGTGGCAGCAGTTCTCCCTTACCAAATCTGGTTACTAGGGCAGCAGAGCCTCAATGGAAGTCGAGTTCTAGATTGGAATGTAGAACGGAATGTGCCAGGAGAAAGCCCCTCAAGTTTGTCTCACTACTTCTTGTTCGTGTTTTTTTTTTTTTTTTTTTTTTTTTTCTTTTTGCGGTATGCGGGCCTCTCACTGTTGTGGCCTCTCCCGTTGCGGAGCACAGGCTCCGGATGCGCAGGCCCAGCGGCCATGGCTCACGGGCCCAGCCGCTCCGCGGCATATGGGATCCTCCCAGACCGGGGCACGAACCCGTATCCCCTGCATCGGCAGGCGGACTCTCAACCACTGCGCCACCAGGGAGGCCCCTTGTTCGTGTTTTTAATTTAATTTTTTTATTTTTTATTACAGCAAGTTTGAGTACAAGGTTTAGCTTGTTGTAGGTGTGCAAGAGGTGGTTCTTTTACACATATACATATGTCTGTTCTTCCTGGGATCCTTTTCCCATGTACGTTATGATAGAATGTTGAGTAGTCTTCTCTTGGTACTCCGTAGGTCTTTGGTGATTATATACGTCTACTGTGTTTGTATATGTCTGTTAACCCCAATATCGTAATGAATTCAATCCTCACACCTTTCCTTTGGTGAACCATAAGTTTGTTTAATGAATCTGTGATTGCCCTTCTCCGTGGAAATATCTGCCCTGGTATCAATTTATAGGTAACACCTATAAGTGATATGATATGATATGTGTCTTTAACTTTCTGACTTACTCCAAGTCACGTGATGACCTGTAGACTCATCTACGGTGCTGCAAATGGCATTGTGTCCTTTTTTTCCTTGGCCAATATTGTCTCTTAGCGAGGTCCATTTTCTGCTATGTGATTCCCTGAGGGCTGAGGATTAGCTGACCTGGGCAGCCTGACCCTGCCGGCAAGCCCTCCCCTGGTGTTCCTGGGATGAGGTCAATATAAACAGCACTGCAGGCAGCAATAGCCCCTGCAGCTGTGCCTGACTCCATATTCTCTGCACCATCAGCAGTCTCGGGGCTGTGCTGGTGGGAGGGTGTGAGGGTCCACGGCTTTGTGGGTGGCCCGGTGTGAGTGGGGCTCTGCTGGATTTTCGGCAGGAGTTGCCAGGCTGCCACCTGTAAAGAAGAGGATGTGTCACCCATAACTTCCACTGGAATATCTCTCCGGGCTGAGGTGAGGAAGGCAAAAAAGGAGTGGGGGCCGGGACAGGAGGGGTATCTCAGTCAGGGCAATGGAAAGCTTCCAGAAGAGCGCCCGTGGCCAGGACCATCCTGGCTGACCTGCAGGCACCAAGTTGGCCTGCGTGCTGTCGCTGGTGTGCCTCCACGGCCCTTCCTCTAGGCTTTCAAGCCCTTGTACATATTCAGGTGTTTCACCTGGGAAGGGTGGGAACAGTTCAGCAGCAGCTGGCCTGGGGCTCAGCTCACGTTTACTCACAGAGGCCTCGGCACGGTCCCCCAGCTTTGCAATAAGGACGCTCCTTGCGTGGGCGGGCGGGGCTGCTGGATGTATGGGAGATGATTCCCCACCTCTGACCAATTTCAGAATTGTTTACCACTGGAGCAAGTGCCTTGGTAGTGTTTTCCTCTGTATAACTGTTAGGTTCAGTTTTTTTTCTTTTTTGGTTCAAGTTAGATTTTATTCCTCTTTTATGTATTTATGGATATAAGCATGGAAATAATTCATCCTTATAAATACATCAGTGTGAATGGAAGAACATTTTTTTCTGTTTTATTTTTACATTTTATTTTTAAAAATTTTGAAATTTAATTTTATTTATTTTTTTTATACAGTAGGTTATTATTAGTTATCTATTTTATGCATAAACATGTATACAGGTCAATCCCAATCTCCCAACTCATCCCACCACCACCACCCCATGGCTTCCCCCACTTTGTGTCCATACGTCTGTTCTCTACCTCTGTGTCTCTATTTCTGCCCTGCAAACCAGTTCATCTGTACCATTTTTCTAGGTTCCACGTATAGGCATTAATATACAATATTTGTTTTTCTCTTTCTGACTTACTTCACTCTGTATGACAGTCTCTAGATCCATCAACTTCTCTACAAATGACCCAGATTCATTCCATTTTATGGCTGAGTAATATTCCTTTTTATATATGTACCACATCTTTATCCATTCGTCTGTCTGTGGGCATTTAGGTTGCTTCCATTACCTGGCTATTGTAAATAGTGCTGCAATGAACATTGTGGTGAATGTGTCTTTGTGATTTATGGTTTTCTCTGGGTATATGCCCAGAAGTGGGATTGCTGGATCCTATGGTAATTCTCTTTTTAGTTTTTTAAAGGAACCTCCATACTGTTCTCCATAGTGACTGTATCAATTTACATTCCCACCAATAGCAGAAGAGGGTTCCTTTTGTCCACACCCTCCCCAGAATTTGTTGTTTGTAGATTATCTGATGATGCCGATTCTAACAGGTGTGAGGTCTTACCTCATTGTAGTTTTGATTTGCATTTCTCTAATAATTAGTGATGTTGAGCAGCTTTTCATGTGCGTCTTGGCCTTCTCTGTGTCTTCTTTGAAGAAACGTCTCTTTAGATCTTCTGCCCATTTTTGTATTGGGTTGTTTGTTTTATTAATATTAAGCTGCATGAGCTGTTTATATATAGTGGAGATTAAACCTTTGTCCATTGATTCGTTTGTGAACGTTTTCGCTCATTCTGAAGGTTGCCTTTTTCCATTCCCGTTTTTTTAACAAAGAAAGAAAGAAAGCAAAAGAAGCAGAACACTAATGTGCGTGAAATATGCCTCTTGAAACTGTTGTTTTGAAATATGGACGTCTTTTGAATTTTTTGGTCGATATATGACCCCAGGATTTCTTTACAGGGCAGGTGTCATTTACAGGCCTGTAATGATTTGGAATATCCACTGACCATTAGCGCTGGGATTAAAGCTGCTGTTGTGTGAAACGGCCACAAGGTGGCAGCAGTTCTCCCTTACCAAATCTGGTTACTAGGGCAGCAGAGCCTCAATGGAAGTCGCGTTCTAGATTGGAATGTAGAACGGAATGTGCCAGGAGAAAGCCCCTCAAGTTTGTCTCACTACTTCTTGTTCGTGTTTTTAATTGAATTTTTTATTTTTTATTACAGCAAGTATGAGTACAAGGTTTAGCTTGTTGTAGGTGTGCAAGAGGTGGTTCTTTTACACATATACATATGTCTGTTCTTCCTGGGATCCTTTTCCCATGTACGTTATGACAGAATGTTGAGTAGTCTTCTCTTGGTACTCCGTAGGTCTTTGGTGATTATTTACGTCTACTGTGTTTGTATATGTCTGTTAACCCCAATATCGTAATGAATTCAATCCTCACACCTTTCCTTTGGTGAACCATAAGTTTGTTTAATGAATCTGTGATTGCCCTTCTCCGTGGAAATATCTGCCCTGGTATCAATTTATAGGTAACACCTATAAGTGATATGATATGATATGTGTCTTTCACTTTCTGACTTACTCCAAGTCACGTGATTACCTCTAGACTCATCTACGGTGCTGCAAATGGCATTGTGTCCTTTTTTTCCTTGGCGAATATGCTGTCTTAGCGAGGTCCATTTTCTGCAATGTGATTCCCTGAGGGGTGAGGATTAGCTGACCTGGGCAGCCTGACCCTGCCGGCAAGCACTCCCCAAGTGTGCCTGGGTTGAGGTCAATATAAACAGCACTCCAGGCAGCAATAGCCCCTTCAGCTGTGCCTGACTCCATATTCTCTGCACCATCAGCAGTCTCGGGGCTGTGCTGGTGGGAAGGTGTGAGGGTCCACGGCTTTGTGGGTGGCCCGGTGTGAGTGGGGCTCTGCTGGATTTTCGGCAGGAGTTGCCAGGCTGCCACCTGTAAAGAAGAGGATGTGTCACCCATAACTTCCACTGGAATATCTCTCCGGGCTGAGGTGAGGAAGGCAAAAAAGGAGTGGGGGCCGGGACAGGAGGGGTATCTCAGTCAGGGCAATGGAAAGCTTCCAGAAGAGCGCCCGTGGCCAGGACCATCCTGGCTGACCTGCAGGCACCAAGTTGGCCTGCGTGCTGTCGCTGGTGTGCCTCCACGGCCCTTCCTCTAGGCTTTCAAGCCCTTGTACATATTCAGGTGTTTCACCTGGGAAGGGTGGGAACAGTTCAGCAGCAGCTGGCCTGGGGCTCAGCTCACGTTTACTCACAGAGGCCTTGGCACGGTCACCCAGCTTTGCAATAAGGACGCTCCTTGCGTGGGCGGGCGGGGCTGCTGGCTGTATGGGAGATGATTCCCCACCTCTGACCAATTTCAGAATTGTTTACCACTGGAGCAAGTGCCTTGGTAGTGTTTTCCTCTGTATAACGGTTAGGTTCAGTTTTTTTTCTTTTTTGGTTCAAGTTAGATTTTATTCCTCTTTTATGTATTTATGGATATAAGCATGGAAATAATTCATCCTTATAAATACATCAGTGTGAATGGAAGAACATTTTTTTCTCCTTTATTTTTACATTTTATTTTTAAAAATTTTGAAATTTAATTTTATTTATTTTTTTTATACAGTAGGTTATTATTAGTTATCTATTTTATGCATAAACATGTATACAGGTCAATCCCAATCTCCCAACTCATCCCACCACCACCACCCCATGGCTTCCCCCACTTTGTGTCCATACGTCTGTTCTCTACCTCTGTGTCTCTATTTCTGCCCTGCAAACCAGTTCATCTGTACCATTTTTCTAGGTTCCACGTATAGGCATTAATATACAATATTTGTTTTTCTCTTTCTGACTTACTTCACTCTGTATGACAGTCTCTAGATCCATCAACTTCTCTACAAATGACCCAGATTCATTCCATTTTATGGCTGAGTAATATTCCTTTTTATATATGTACCACATCTTTATCCATTCGTCTGTCTGTGGGCATTTAGGTTGCTTCCATTACCTGGCTATTGTAAATAGTGCTGCAATGAACATTGTGGTGAATGTGTCTTTGTGATTTATGGTTTTCTCTGGGTATATGCCCAGAAGTGGGATTGCTGGATCCTATGGTAATTCTCCTTTTAGTATTTTAAAGGAAGCTCCATACTGTTCTCCATAGTGACTGTATCAATTTACATTCCCACCAATAGCGGAAGAGGGTTCCTTTAGTCCACACCCTCCCCAGAATTTGTTGTTTGTAGATTATCTAATGATGCCGAATCTAACAGGTGGGAGGTCTTACCTCATTGTAGTTTTGATTTGCATTTCTCTAATAATTAGTGATGTTCAGCAGCTTTTCATGTGCGTCTTGGCCATCTCTGTGTCTTCTTTGAAGAAACGTCTCTTTAGATCTTCTGCCCATTTTTGTATTGGGTTGTTTGTTTTATTAATATTAAGCTGCATGAGCTGTTTATATATATTGGAGATTAAACCTTTGTCCATTGATTCGTTTGGGAACGTTTTCGCCCATTCTGAGGGTTGCCTTTTTCCATTCCCGTTTTTTTAACAAAGAAAGAAAGAAAGCAAAAGAAGCAGAACACTAATGTGCGTGAAATATGCCTCTTGAAACTGTCGTTTTGAAATATGGACGTCTTTTGAATTTTTTGGTCGATATATGACCTCAGGATTTGTTTTCAGGGCAGGTGTCATTTACAGGCCTGTAATGATTTGGAATATCCACTGACCATTAGAGCTGGGATTAAAGCTGCTGTTGTGTGAAACGGCCACAAGGTGGCAGCAGTTCTCCCTTACCAAATCTGGTTACTAGGGCAGCAGAGCCTCAATGGAAGTCGCGTTCTAGATTGGAATGTAGAACGGAATGTGCCAGGAGAAAGCCCCTCAACTTTGTCTCACTACTTCTTCTTCGTGTTTTTAATTTAATTTTTTATTTTTTATTACAGAAAGTTTGAGTACAACGTTTAGCTTGTTGTTGGTGTGCAAGAGGTGGTTCTTTTACACATATACATATGTCTGTTCTTCCTGGGAACCTTTTCCCATGTACGTTATGACAGAATGTTGAGTAGTCTTCTCTTGGTACTCCGTAGGTCTTTGTTGATTATATACGTCTACTGTGTTTGTATATGTCTGTTAACCCCAATATCGTAATGAATTCAATCCTCACACCTTTCCTTTGGTGAACCATAAGTTTGTTTAATGAATCTGTGATTGCCCTTCTCCGTGGAAATATCTGTCCTGGTATCAATTTATAGGTAACACCTATAAGTGATATGATATGATATGTGTCTTTCACTTTCTGACTTACTCCAAATCACGTGATTACCTCTAGACTCATCTACGGTGCTGCAAATGGCATTGTGTCCTTTTTTTCCTTGGCGAACATTCTGTCTTAGCGAGGTCCATTTTCTGCAATGTGATTCCCAGAGGGCTGAGGATTAGCTGACCTGGCCAGCCTGACCCTGCCGGCAAGCCCTCCCCAGGTGTGCCTGGGTTGAGGTCCATATAAACAGCACTCCAGGCAGCAATAGGCTCTGCAGCTGTGCCTGACTCCATATTCTCTGCACCATCAGCAGTCTCGGGGCTGTGCTGGTGGGAGGGTGTGAGGGTCCACGGCTTTGTGGGTGGCCCGGTGTGAGTGGGGCTCTGCTGGATTTTCGGCAGGAGTTGCCAGGCTGCCACCTGTAAAGAAGAGGATGTGTCACCCATAACTTCCACTGGAATATCTCTCCGGGCTGAGGTGAGGAAGGAAAAAAAGGAGTGGGGGCCGGGACAGGAGGGGTATCTCAGGCAGGGCAATGGAAAGCTTCCAGAAGAGCGCCCGTGGCCAGGACCATCCTGGCTGACCTGCAGGCACCAAGTTGGCCTGCGTGCTGTCGCTAGTGTGCCTCCATGGCCCTTCCTCTAGGCTTTCAAGCCCTTGTACATATTCAGGTGTTTCACCTGGGAAGGGTGGGAACAGTTCAGCAGCAGCTGGCCTGGGGCTCAGCTCACGTTTACTCACAGAGGCCTCGGCACGGTCCCCCAGCTTTGCAATAAGGACGCTCCTTGCGTGGGCGGGCGGGGCTGCTGGCTGTATGGGAGATGATTCCCCACCTCTGACCAATTTCAGAATTGTTTACCACTGGAGCAAGTGCCTTGGTCATGTTTTCCTCTGTATAACTGTTAGGTTCAGTTTTTTTTTTCTTTTTTGGTTCAAGTTAGATTTTATTCCTCTTTTATGTATTTATGGATATAAGCATGGAAATAATTCATTCTTATAAATACATCAGTGTGAATGGAAGAACATTTTTTTCTGTATTATTTTTATATTTCATTTTTAAAAAATATGAAATTTAATTTTATTTATTTTTTTATACAGTAGGTTATTATTAGTTATCTATTTTATGCATAAACATGTATACAGGTCAATCTCAATCTCCCAACTCATCCCACCACCACCACCCCATGGCTTCCCCCACTTTGTGTCCATACGTTTGTTCTCTAGCTCTGTGTCTCTATTTCTGCCCTGCAAACCAGTTCATCTGTACCAGTTTTCTATGTTCCACATATAGGCATTAATATACAATATTTGTTTTTCTCTTTCTGACTTACTTCACTCTGCATGACAGTCTGTAGATCCATCAACTTCTCTACAAATGACCGTTTCATTCCTTTTTATGGCTGAGTAATATTCCATTTTATATATGTACCACATCTTTATCCATTCGTCTGTCTGTGGCCATTTAGGTTGCTTCCATTACCTGGCTATTGTAAATAGTGCTGCAATGAACATTGTGGTGAATGTGTCTTTGTGATTTATGGTTTTCTCTGGGTATATGCCCAGAAGTGGGATTGCTGGACCCTATGGTAATTCTCTTTTTAGTTTTTTAAAGGAACCTCCATACTGTTCTCCATAGTGACTGTATCAATTTACATTCCCACCAATAGCAGAAGAGGGTTCCTTTTGACCACACCCTCCCCAGAATTTGTTGTTTGTAGATTATCTGATGATGCCGATTCTAACAGGTGTGAGGTCTTACCTCATTGTAGTTTTGATTTGCATTTCTCTAATAATTAGTGATGTTGAGCAGCGTTTCATGTGCGTCTTGGCCATCTCTGTGTCTTCTTTGAAGAAACGTATCTTTAGATCTTCTGCCCATTTTTGTATTGGGTTGTTTGTTTTATTAATATTAAGCTGCATGAGCTGTTTATATATATTGGAGATTAAACCTTTGTCCATTGATTCGTTTGTGAACGTTTTCGCCCATTCTGAGGGTTGCCATTTTCCATTCCCGTTTTTTTAACAAAGAAAGAAAGAAAGCAAAAGAAGCAGAACACTAATGTGCGTGAAATATGCCTCTTGAAACTGTTGTTTTGAAATATGGACGTCTTTTGAATTTTTTGGTCGATATATGACCCCAGGATTTGTTTTCAGGGCAGGTGTCATTTACAGGCCTGTAATGATTTGGAATATCCACTGACCATTAGCGCTGGGATTAAAGCTGCTGTTGTGTGAAACGGCCACAAGGTGGCAGCAGTTCTCCCTTACCAAATCTGGTTACTAGGGCAGCAGAGCCTCAATGGTAGTCGCGTTCTAGATTGGAATGTAGAACGGAATGTGCCAGGAGAAAGCCCCTCAAGTTTGTCTCACTACTTCTTGTTCGTGTTTTTAATTTAATTTTTTATTTTTTATTACAGCAAGTTTGAGTACAACGTTTAGCTTGTTGTAGGTGTGCAAGAGGTGGTTCTTTTACACATATACATATGTCTGTTCTTCCTGGGATCCTTTTCCCATGTACGTTATGACAGAATGTTGAGTAGTCTTCTCTTGGTACTCCGTAGGTCTTTGTTGATTATATACGTCTACTGTGTTTGTATATGTCTGTTAACCCCAATTTCGTAATGAATTCAATCCTCACACCTTTCCTTTGGTGAACCATAAGTTTGTTTAATGAATCTGTGATTGCCCTTCTCCGTGGAAATATCTGCCCTGGTATCAATTTATAGGTAACACCTATAAGTGATATGATATGATATGTGTCTTTCACTTTCTGACTTACTCCAAGTCACGTGATTACCTCTAGACTCATCTACGGTGCTGCAAATGGCATTGTGTCCTTTTTTACCTTGGCGAATATGCTGTCTTAGCGAGGTCCATTTTCTGCAATTTGACTCCCTGTGGGCTGAGGATTAGCTGACCTGGGCAGCCTGACCCTGCCGGCAAGCCCTCCCCAGGTGTGCCTGGGTTGAGATCAATATAAACAGCACTCCAGGCAGCAATAGCCCCTGCAGCTGTGCCTGACTCCATATTCTCTGCACCATCAGCAGTCTCGGGGCTGTGCTGTTGGGAAGGTGTGAGGGTCCACGGCTTTGTGGGTGGCCCGGTGTGAGTGGGGCTCTGCTGGATTTTCGGCAGGAGTTGCCAGGCTGCCACCTGTAAAGAAGAGGATGTGTCACCCATCACTTCCACTGGAATATCTCTCCGGGCTGAGGTGAGGAAGGAAAAAAAGGAGTGGGGGCCGGGACAGGAGGGGTATCTCAGGCAGGGCAATGGAAAGCTTCCAGAAGAGCGCCCGTGGCCAGGACCATCCTGGCTGACCTGCAGGCACCAAGTTGGCCTGCGTGCTGTCGCTGGTGTGCCTCCACGGCCCTTCCTCTAGGCTTTCAAGCCCTTGTACATATTCAGGTGTTTCACCTGGGAAGGGTGGGAACAGTTCAGCAGCAGCTGGCCTGGGGCTCAGCTCACGTTTACTCACAGAGGCCTCGGCACGGTCCCCCAGCTTTGCAATAAGGACGCTCCTTGCGTGGGCGGGCGGGGCTGCTGGCTGTATGGGAGATGATTCCCCACCTCTGACCAATTTCAGAATTGTTTACCACTGGAGCAAGTGCCTTGGTAATGTTTTCCTCTGTATAACGGTTAGGTTCAGTTTTTTTTCTTTTTTGGTTCAAGTTAGATTTTATTCCTCTTTTATGTATTTATGGATATAAGCATGGAAATAATTCATTCTTATAAATACATCAGTGTGAATGGAAGAACTTTTTGTTCTGTATTATTTTTACATTTTATTTTTAAAAAATTGGAAATTTAATTTTATTTATTTTTTTATACAGTAGGTTATTATTAGTTATCTATTTTATGCATAAACATGTATACAGGTCAATCCCAATCTCCCAACTCATACCACCACCACCACCCCATGGCTTCCCCAACTTTGTGTCCATACGTTTGTTCTCTACCTCTGTGTCTCTATTTCTGCCCTGCAAACCAGTTCATCTGTACCATTTTTCTAGGTTCCACATATAGGCATTAATATACAATATTTGTTTTTCTCTTTCTGACTTACTTCACTCTGTATGACAGTCTCTAGATCCATCAACTTCTCTACAAATGACCGTTTCATTCCTTTTTATGGCTGAGTAATATTCCATTTTATATATGTACCACATCTTTATCCATTCGTCTGTCTGTGGCCATTTAGGTTGCTTCCATTACCTGGCTATTGATAACAGTGCTGCAATGAACATTGTGGTGAATGTGTCTTTGTGATTTATGGTTTTCTCTGGGTATATGCCCAGAAGTGGGATTGCTGGATCCTGTGGTAATTCTCTTTTTAGTTTTTTAAAGGAACCTCCATACTGTTCTCCATAGTGACTGTATCAATTTACATTCCCACCAATAGCGGAAGAGGGTTCCTTTTGTCCACACCCTCCCCAGAATTGGTTGTTTGTCGATTATCTGATGATGCCGATTCTAACAGGTGTGAGGTCTTACCTCATTGTAGTTTTGATTTGCATTTCTCTAATAATTAGTGATGTTGAGCAGCTTTTCATGTGCGTCTTGGCCATCTCTGTGTCTTCTTTGAAGAAACGTCTCTTTAGATCTTCTGCCCATTTTTGTATTGGGTTGTTTGTTTTATTAATATTAAGCTGCATGAGCTGTTTATATATATTGGAGATTAAACCTTTGTCCATTGATTCGTTTGTGAACGTTTTCGCCCATTCTGAGGGTTGCCTTTTTCCATTCCCGTTTTTTTAACAAAGAAAGAAAGAAAGCCAAAGAAGCAGAACACTAATGTGCGTGAAATATGCCTCTTGAAACTCTCGTTTTCAAATATGGACGTCTTTTGAATTTTTTGGTCGATATATGACCCCAGGATTTCTTTTCAGGGCAGGTGTCATTTACAGGCCTGTAATGATTTGGAATATCCACTGACCATTAGCGCTGGGATTAAAGCTGCTGTTGTGTGAAACGGCCACAAGGTGGCAGCAGTTCTCCCTTACCAAATCTGGTTACTAGGGCAGCAGAGCCTCAATGGAAGTCGCGTTCTAGATTGGAATGTAGAACGGAATGTGCCAGGAGAAAGCCCCTCAAGTTTGTCTCACTACTTCTTGTTCGTGTTTTTAATTTAATTTTTTATTTTTTATTACAGCAAGTTTGAGTACAACGTTTAGCTTGTTGTAGGTGTGCAAGAGGTGGTTCTTTTACACATATACATATGTCTGTTCTTCCTGGGATCCTTTTCCCATGTACGTTATGACAGAATGTTGAGTAGTCTTCTCTTGGTACTCCGTAGGTCTTTGGTGATTATATACGTCTACTGTGTTTGTATATGTCTGTTAACCCCAATATCGTAATGAATTCAATCCTCACACCTTTCCTTTGGTGAACCATAAGTTTGTTTAATGAATCTGTGATTGCCCTTCTCCGTGGAAATATCTGCCCTGGTATCAATTTATAGGTAACACCTATAAGTGATATGATATGATATGTGTCTTTCACTTTCTGACTTACTCCAAGTCACGTGATTACCTCTAGACTCATCTACGGTGCTGCAAATGGAATTGTGTCCTTTTTTTCCTTGGCGAATATTCTGTCTTAGCGAGGTCCATTTTCTGCAATGTGATTCCCTGAGGGCTGAGGATTAGCTGACCTGGGCAGCCTGACACTGCCGGCAAGCCCTCCCCAGGTGTGCCTGGGTTGAGGTCAATATAAACAGCACCCCAGGCAGCAATAGCCCCTGCAGCTGTGCCTGACTCCATATTCTCTGCACCATCAGCAGTCTCGGGGCTGTGCTGGTGGGAGGGTGTGAGGGTCCACGGCTTTGTGGGTGGCCCGGTGTGAGTGGGGCTCTGCTGGATTTTCGGCAGGAGTTGCCAGGCTGCCACCTGTAAAGAAGAGGATGTGTCACCCATCACTTCCACTGGAATATCTCTCCGGGCTGAGGTGAGGAAGGAAAAAAAGGAGTGGGGGCCGGGACAGGAGGGGTATCTCAGGCAGGGCAATGGAAAGCTTCCAGAAGAGCGCCCGTGGCCAGGACCATCCTGGCTGACCTGCAGGCACCAAGTTGGCCTGCGTGCTGTCGCTGGTGTGCCTCCACGGCCCTTCCTCTAGGCTTTCAAGCCCTTGTACATATTCAGGTGTTTCACCTGGGAAGGGTGGGAACAGTTCAGCAGCAGCTGGCCTGGGGCTCAGCTCACGTTTACTCACAGAGGCCTCGGCACGGTCCCCCAGCTTTGCAATAAGGACGCTCCTTGCGTGGGCGGGCGGGGCTGCTGGCTGTATGGGAGATGATTCCCCACCTCTGACCAATTTCAGAATTGTTTACAACTGGAGCAAGTGCCTTGGTAGTGTTTTCCTCTGTATAACTGTTAGGTTCAGTTTTTTTTTTCTTTTTTGGTTCAAGTTAGACTTTATTCCTCTTTTATGTATTTATGGATATAAGCATGGAAATAATTCATTCTTATAAATACATCAGTGTGAATGGAAGAACTTTTTGTTCTGTATTATTTTTACATTTTATTTTTAAAAAATTGGAAATTTAATTTTATTTATTTTTTTATACAGTAGGTTATTATTAGTTATCTATTTTATGCATAAACATGTATACAGGTCAATCCCAATCTCCCAACTCATACCACCACCACCACCCCATGGCTTCCCCCACTT
Organism: Mesoplodon bidens; assembly: GCF_964165515.1. Lineage (NCBI taxonomy): Eukaryota > Metazoa > Chordata > Mammalia > Artiodactyla > Ziphiidae > Mesoplodon > Mesoplodon bidens. The sequence continues at coordinate 1,130,694 of NW_027672081.1, forward strand.
TGTGTCCATACGTTTGTTCTCTACCTCTGTGTCTCTATTTCTGCCCTGCAAACCAGTTCATCTGTACCATTTTTCTAGGTTCCACATATAGGCATTAATATACAATATTTGTTTTTCTCTTTCTGACTTACTTCACCCTGCATGACAGTCTCTAGATCCATCAACTTCTCTACAAATGACCGTTTCATTCCTTTTTATGGCTGAGTAATATTCCATTTTATATATGTACCACATCTTTATCCATTCGTCTGTCTGTGGCCATTTAGGTTGCTTCCATTACCTGGCTATTGATAACAGTGCTGCAATGAACATTGTGGTGAATGTGTCTTTGTGATTTATGGTTTTCTCTGGGTATATGCCCAGAAGTGGGATTGCTGGATCCTGTGGTAATTCTCTTTTTAGTTTTTTAAAGGAACCTCCATACTGTTCTCCATAGTGACTGTATCAATTTACATTTCCACCAATAGCGGAAGAGGGTTCCTTTTGTCCACACCCTCCCCAGAATTGGTTGTTTGTCGATTATCTGATGATGCCGATTCTAACAGGTGTGAGGTCTTACCTCATTGTAGTTTTGATTTGCATTTCTCTAATAATTAGTGATGTTGAGCAGCTTTTCATGTGCGTCTTGGCCATCTCTGTGTCTTCTTTGAAGAAACGTCTCTTTAGATCTTCTGCCCATTTTTGTATTGGGTTGTTTGTTTTATTAATATTAAGCTGCATGAGCTGTTTATATATATTGAAGATTAAACCTTTGTCCATTGATTCGTTTGTGAACGTTTTCGCCCATTCTGAGGGTTGCCTTTTTCCATTCCCGTTTTTTTAACAAAGAAAGAAAGAAAGCCAAAGAAGCAGAACACTAATGTGCGTGAAATATGCCTCTTGAAACTGTCGTTTTGAAATATGGACGTCTTTTGAATTTTTTGGTCGATATATGACCCCAGGATTTGTTTTCAGGGCAGGTGTCATTTACAGGCCTGTAATGATTTGGAATATCCACTGACCATTAGCGCTGGGATTAAAGCTGCTGTTGTGTGAAACGGCCACAAGGTGGCAGCAGTTCTCCCTTACCAAATCTGGTTACTAGGGCAGCAGAGCCTCAATGGAAGTCGCGTTCTAGATTGGAATGTAGAACGGAATGTGCCAGGAGAAAGCCCCTCAAGTTTGTCTCACTACTTCTTGTTCGTGTTTTTAATTTAATTTTTTATTTTTTATTACAGCAAGTTTGAGTACAACGTTTCGCTTGTTGTAGGTGTGCAAGAGGTGGTTCTTTTACACATATACATATGTCTGTTCTCCCTGGGATCCTTTTCCCATGTACGTTATGACAGGATGTTGAGTAGTCTTCTCTTGGTACTCCGTAGGTCTTTGGTGATTATATACGTCTACTGTGTTTGTATATGTCTGTTAACCCCAATATCGTAATGAATTCAATCCTCACACCTTTCCTTTGGTGAACCATAAGTTTGTTTAATGAATCTGTGATTGCCCTTCTCCGTGGAAATATCTGCCCTGGTATCAATTTATAGGTAACACCTATAAGTGATATGATATGATATGTGTCTTTCACTTTCTGACTTACTCCAAGTCACGTGATTACCTCTAGACTCATCTACGGTGCTGCAAATGGCATTGTGTCCTTTTTTTCCTTGGCGAATATTCTGTCTTAGCGAGGTCCATTTTCTGCAATGTGATTCCCTGAGGGCTGAGGATTAGCTGACCTGGGCAGCCTGACACTGCCGGCAAGCCCTCCCCAGGTGTGCCTGGGTTGAGGTCAATATAAACAGCACCCCAGGCAGCAATAGCCCCTGCAGCTGTGCCTGACTCCATATTCTCTGCACCATCAGCAGTCTCGGGGCTGTGCTGGTGGGAGGGTGTGAGGGTCCACGGCTTTGTGGGTGGCCCGGTGTGAGTGGGGCTCTGCTGGATTTTCGGCAGGAGTTGCCAGGCTGCCACCTGTAAAGAAGAGGATGTGTCACCCATAACTTCCACTGGAATATCTCTCCGTGCTGAGGTGAGGAAGGAAAAAAAGGAGTGGGGGCCGGGACAGGAGGGGTATCTCAGGCAGGGCAATGGAAAGCTTCCAGAAGAGCGCCCGTGGCCAGGACCATCCTGGCTGACCTGCAGGCACCAAGTTGGCCTGCGTGCTGTCGCTGGTGTGCCTCCACGGCCCTTCCTCTAGGCTTTCAAGCCCTTGTACATATTCAGGTGTTTCACCTGGGAAGGGTGGGAACAGTTCAGCAGCAGCTGGCCTGGGGCTCAGCTCACGTTTACTCACAGAGGCCTCGGCACGGTCCCCCAGCTTTGCAATAAGGACGCTCCTTGCGTGGGCGGGCGGGGCTGCTGGATGTATGGGAGATGATTCCCCACCTCTGACCAATTTCAGAATTGTTTACCACTGGAGCAAGTGCCTTGGTAGTGTTTTCCTCTGTATAACTGTTAGGTTCAGTTTTTTTTCTTTTTTGGTTCAAGTTAGATTTTATTCCTCTTTTATGTATTTATGGATATAAGCATGGAAATAATTCATCCTTATAAATACATCAGTGTGAATGGAAGAACATTTTTTTCTGTTTTATTTTTACATTTTATTTTTAAAAATTTTGAAATTTAATTTTATTTATTTTTTTTATACAGTAGGTTATTATTAGTTATCTATTTTATGCATAAACATGTATACAGGTCAATCCCAATCTCCCAACTCATCCCACCACCACCACCCCATGGCTTCCCCCACTTTGTGTCCATACGTCTGTTCTCTACCTCTGTGTCTCTATTTCTGCCCTGCAAACCAGTTCATCTGTACCATTTTTCTAGGTTCCACGTATAGGCATTAATATACAATATTTGTTTTTCTCTTTCTGACTTACTTCACTCTGTATGACAGTCTCTAGATCCATCAACTTCTCTACAAATGACCCAGATTCATTCCATTTTATGGCTGAGTAATATTCCTTTTTATATATGTACCACATCTTTATCCATTCGTCTGTCTGTGGGCATTTAGGTTGCTTCCATTACCTGGCTATTGTAAATAGTGCTGCAATGAACATTGTGGTGAATGTGTCTTTGTGATTTATGGTTTTCTCTGGGTATATGCCCAGAAGTGGGATTGCTGGATCCTATGGTAATTCTCTTTTTAGTTTTTTAAAGGAACCTCCATACTGTTCTCCATAGTGACTGTATCAATTTACATTCCCACCAATAGCAGAAGAGGGTTCCTTTTGTCCACACCCTCCCCAGAATTTGTTGTTTGTAGATTATCTGATGATGCCGATTCTAACAGGTGTGAGGTCTTACCTCATTGTAGTTTTGATTTGCATTTCTCTAATAATTAGTGATGTTGAGCAGCTTTTCATGTGCGTCTTGGCCTTCTCTGTGTCTTCTTTGAAGAAACGTCTCTTTAGATCTTCTGCCCATTTTTGTATTGGGTTGTTTGTTTTATTAATATTAAGCTGCATGAGCTGTTTATATATAGTGGAGATTAAACCTTTGTCCATTGATTCGTTTGTGAACGTTTTCGCTCATTCTGAAGGTTGCCTTTTTCCATTCCCGTTTTTTTAACAAAGAAAGAAAGAAAGCAAAAGAAGCAGAACACTAATGTGCGTGAAATATGCCTCTTGAAACTGTTGTTTTGAAATATGGACGTCTTTTGAATTTTTTGGTCGATATATGACCCCAGGATTTCTTTACAGGGCAGGTGTCATTTACAGGCCTGTAATGATTTGGAATATCCACTGACCATTAGCGCTGGGATTAAAGCTGCTGTTGTGTGAAACGGCCACAAGGTGGCAGCAGTTCTCCCTTACCAAATCTGGTTACTAGGGCAGCAGAGCCTCAATGGAAGTCGCGTTCTAGATTGGAATGTAGAACGGAATGTGCCAGGAGAAAGCCCCTCAAGTTTGTCTCACTACTTCTTGTTCGTGTTTTTAATTGAATTTTTTATTTTTTATTACAGCAAGTATGAGTACAAGGTTTAGCTTGTTGTAGGTGTGCAAGAGGTGGTTCTTTTACACATATACATATGTCTGTTCTTCCTGGGATCCTTTTCCCATGTACGTTATGACAGAATGTTGAGTAGTCTTCTCTTGGTACTCCGTAGGTCTTTGGTGATTATTTACGTCTACTGTGTTTGTATATGTCTGTTAACCCCAATATCGTAATGAATTCAATCCTCACACCTTTCCTTTGGTGAACCATAAGTTTGTTTAATGAATCTGTGATTGCCCTTCTCCGTGGAAATATCTGCCCTGGTATCAATTTATAGGTAACACCTATAAGTGATATGATATGATATGTGTCTTTCACTTTCTGACTTACTCCAAGTCACGTGATTACCTCTAGACTCATCTACGGTGCTGCAAATGGCATTGTGTCCTTTTTTTCCTTGGCGAATATGCTGTCTTAGCGAGGTCCATTTTCTGCAATGTGATTCCCTGAGGGGTGAGGATTAGCTGACCTGGGCAGCCTGACCCTGCCGGCAAGCACTCCCCAAGTGTGCCTGGGTTGAGGTCAATATAAACAGCACTCCAGGCAGCAATAGCCCCTTCAGCTGTGCCTGACTCCATATTCTCTGCACCATCAGCAGTCTCGGGGCTGTGCTGGTGGGAAGGTGTGAGGGTCCACGGCTTTGTGGGTGGCCCGGTGTGAGTGGGGCTCTGCTGGATTTTCGGCAGGAGTTGCCAGGCTGCCACCTGTAAAGAAGAGGATGTGTCACCCATAACTTCCACTGGAATATCTCTCCGGGCTGAGGTGAGGAAGGCAAAAAAGGAGTGGGGGCCGGGACAGGAGGGGTATCTCAGTCAGGGCAATGGAAAGCTTCCAGAAGAGCGCCCGTGGCCAGGACCATCCTGGCTGACCTGCAGGCACCAAGTTGGCCTGCGTGCTGTCGCTGGTGTGCCTCCACGGCCCTTCCTCTAGGCTTTCAAGCCCTTGTACATATTCAGGTGTTTCACCTGGGAAGGGTGGGAACAGTTCAGCAGCAGCTGGCCTGGGGCTCAGCTCACGTTTACTCACAGAGGCCTTGGCACGGTCACCCAGCTTTGCAATAAGGACGCTCCTTGCGTGGGCGGGCGGGGCTGCTGGCTGTATGGGAGATGATTCCCCACCTCTGACCAATTTCAGAATTGTTTACCACTGGAGCAAGTGCCTTGGTAGTGTTTTCCTCTGTATAACGGTTAGGTTCAGTTTTTTTTCTTTTTTGGTTCAAGTTAGATTTTATTCCTCTTTTATGTATTTATGGATATAAGCATGGAAATAATTCATCCTTATAAATACATCAGTGTGAATGGAAGAACATTTTTTTCTCCTTTATTTTTACATTTTATTTTTAAAAATTTTGAAATTTAATTTTATTTATTTTTTTTATACAGTAGGTTATTATTAGTTATCTATTTTATGCATAAACATGTATACAGGTCAATCCCAATCTCCCAACTCATCCCACCACCACCACCCCATGGCTTCCCCCACTTTGTGTCCATACGTCTGTTCTCTACCTCTGTGTCTCTATTTCTGCCCTGCAAACCAGTTCATCTGTACCATTTTTCTAGGTTCCACGTATAGGCATTAATATACAATATTTGTTTTTCTCTTTCTGACTTACTTCACTCTGTATGACAGTCTCTAGATCCATCAACTTCTCTACAAATGACCCAGATTCATTCCATTTTATGGCTGAGTAATATTCCTTTTTATATATGTACCACATCTTTATCCATTCGTCTGTCTGTGGGCATTTAGGTTGCTTCCATTACCTGGCTATTGTAAATAGTGCTGCAATGAACATTGTGGTGAATGTGTCTTTGTGATTTATGGTTTTCTCTGGGTATATGCCCAGAAGTGGGATTGCTGGATCCTATGGTAATTCTCCTTTTAGTATTTTAAAGGAAGCTCCATACTGTTCTCCATAGTGACTGTATCAATTTACATTCCCACCAATAGCGGAAGAGGGTTCCTTTAGTCCACACCCTCCCCAGAATTTGTTGTTTGTAGATTATCTAATGATGCCGAATCTAACAGGTGGGAGGTCTTACCTCATTGTAGTTTTGATTTGCATTTCTCTAATAATTAGTGATGTTCAGCAGCTTTTCATGTGCGTCTTGGCCATCTCTGTGTCTTCTTTGAAGAAACGTCTCTTTAGATCTTCTGCCCATTTTTGTATTGGGTTGTTTGTTTTATTAATATTAAGCTGCATGAGCTGTTTATATATATTGGAGATTAAACCTTTGTCCATTGATTCGTTTGGGAACGTTTTCGCCCATTCTGAGGGTTGCCTTTTTCCATTCCCGTTTTTTTAACAAAGAAAGAAAGAAAGCAAAAGAAGCAGAACACTAATGTGCGTGAAATATGCCTCTTGAAACTGTCGTTTTGAAATATGGACGTCTTTTGAATTTTTTGGTCGATATATGACCTCAGGATTTGTTTTCAGGGCAGGTGTCATTTACAGGCCTGTAATGATTTGGAATATCCACTGACCATTAGAGCTGGGATTAAAGCTGCTGTTGTGTGAAACGGCCACAAGGTGGCAGCAGTTCTCCCTTACCAAATCTGGTTACTAGGGCAGCAGAGCCTCAATGGAAGTCGCGTTCTAGATTGGAATGTAGAACGGAATGTGCCAGGAGAAAGCCCCTCAACTTTGTCTCACTACTTCTTCTTCGTGTTTTTAATTTAATTTTTTATTTTTTATTACAGAAAGTTTGAGTACAACGTTTAGCTTGTTGTTGGTGTGCAAGAGGTGGTTCTTTTACACATATACATATGTCTGTTCTTCCTGGGAACCTTTTCCCATGTACGTTATGACAGAATGTTGAGTAGTCTTCTCTTGGTACTCCGTAGGTCTTTGTTGATTATATACGTCTACTGTGTTTGTATATGTCTGTTAACCCCAATATCGTAATGAATTCAATCCTCACACCTTTCCTTTGGTGAACCATAAGTTTGTTTAATGAATCTGTGATTGCCCTTCTCCGTGGAAATATCTGTCCTGGTATCAATTTATAGGTAACACCTATAAGTGATATGATATGATATGTGTCTTTCACTTTCTGACTTACTCCAAATCACGTGATTACCTCTAGACTCATCTACGGTGCTGCAAATGGCATTGTGTCCTTTTTTTCCTTGGCGAACATTCTGTCTTAGCGAGGTCCATTTTCTGCAATGTGATTCCCAGAGGGCTGAGGATTAGCTGACCTGGCCAGCCTGACCCTGCCGGCAAGCCCTCCCCAGGTGTGCCTGGGTTGAGGTCCATATAAACAGCACTCCAGGCAGCAATAGGCTCTGCAGCTGTGCCTGACTCCATATTCTCTGCACCATCAGCAGTCTCGGGGCTGTGCTGGTGGGAGGGTGTGAGGGTCCACGGCTTTGTGGGTGGCCCGGTGTGAGTGGGGCTCTGCTGGATTTTCGGCAGGAGTTGCCAGGCTGCCACCTGTAAAGAAGAGGATGTGTCACCCATAACTTCCACTGGAATATCTCTCCGGGCTGAGGTGAGGAAGGAAAAAAAGGAGTGGGGGCCGGGACAGGAGGGGTATCTCAGGCAGGGCAATGGAAAGCTTCCAGAAGAGCGCCCGTGGCCAGGACCATCCTGGCTGACCTGCAGGCACCAAGTTGGCCTGCGTGCTGTCGCTAGTGTGCCTCCATGGCCCTTCCTCTAGGCTTTCAAGCCCTTGTACATATTCAGGTGTTTCACCTGGGAAGGGTGGGAACAGTTCAGCAGCAGCTGGCCTGGGGCTCAGCTCACGTTTACTCACAGAGGCCTCGGCACGGTCCCCCAGCTTTGCAATAAGGACGCTCCTTGCGTGGGCGGGCGGGGCTGCTGGCTGTATGGGAGATGATTCCCCACCTCTGACCAATTTCAGAATTGTTTACCACTGGAGCAAGTGCCTTGGTCATGTTTTCCTCTGTATAACTGTTAGGTTCAGTTTTTTTTTTCTTTTTTGGTTCAAGTTAGATTTTATTCCTCTTTTATGTATTTATGGATATAAGCATGGAAATAATTCATTCTTATAAATACATCAGTGTGAATGGAAGAACATTTTTTTCTGTATTATTTTTATATTTCATTTTTAAAAAATATGAAATTTAATTTTATTTATTTTTTTATACAGTAGGTTATTATTAGTTATCTATTTTATGCATAAACATGTATACAGGTCAATCTCAATCTCCCAACTCATCCCACCACCACCACCCCATGGCTTCCCCCACTTTGTGTCCATACGTTTGTTCTCTAGCTCTGTGTCTCTATTTCTGCCCTGCAAACCAGTTCATCTGTACCAGTTTTCTATGTTCCACATATAGGCATTAATATACAATATTTGTTTTTCTCTTTCTGACTTACTTCACTCTGCATGACAGTCTGTAGATCCATCAACTTCTCTACAAATGACCGTTTCATTCCTTTTTATGGCTGAGTAATATTCCATTTTATATATGTACCACATCTTTATCCATTCGTCTGTCTGTGGCCATTTAGGTTGCTTCCATTACCTGGCTATTGTAAATAGTGCTGCAATGAACATTGTGGTGAATGTGTCTTTGTGATTTATGGTTTTCTCTGGGTATATGCCCAGAAGTGGGATTGCTGGACCCTATGGTAATTCTCTTTTTAGTTTTTTAAAGGAACCTCCATACTGTTCTCCATAGTGACTGTATCAATTTACATTCCCACCAATAGCAGAAGAGGGTTCCTTTTGACCACACCCTCCCCAGAATTTGTTGTTTGTAGATTATCTGATGATGCCGATTCTAACAGGTGTGAGGTCTTACCTCATTGTAGTTTTGATTTGCATTTCTCTAATAATTAGTGATGTTGAGCAGCGTTTCATGTGCGTCTTGGCCATCTCTGTGTCTTCTTTGAAGAAACGTATCTTTAGATCTTCTGCCCATTTTTGTATTGGGTTGTTTGTTTTATTAATATTAAGCTGCATGAGCTGTTTATATATATTGGAGATTAAACCTTTGTCCATTGATTCGTTTGTGAACGTTTTCGCCCATTCTGAGGGTTGCCATTTTCCATTCCCGTTTTTTTAACAAAGAAAGAAAGAAAGCAAAAGAAGCAGAACACTAATGTGCGTGAAATATGCCTCTTGAAACTGTTGTTTTGAAATATGGACGTCTTTTGAATTTTTTGGTCGATATATGACCCCAGGATTTGTTTTCAGGGCAGGTGTCATTTACAGGCCTGTAATGATTTGGAATATCCACTGACCATTAGCGCTGGGATTAAAGCTGCTGTTGTGTGAAACGGCCACAAGGTGGCAGCAGTTCTCCCTTACCAAATCTGGTTACTAGGGCAGCAGAGCCTCAATGGTAGTCGCGTTCTAGATTGGAATGTAGAACGGAATGTGCCAGGAGAAAGCCCCTCAAGTTTGTCTCACTACTTCTTGTTCGTGTTTTTAATTTAATTTTTTATTTTTTATTACAGCAAGTTTGAGTACAACGTTTAGCTTGTTGTAGGTGTGCAAGAGGTGGTTCTTTTACACATATACATATGTCTGTTCTTCCTGGGATCCTTTTCCCATGTACGTTATGACAGAATGTTGAGTAGTCTTCTCTTGGTACTCCGTAGGTCTTTGTTGATTATATACGTCTACTGTGTTTGTATATGTCTGTTAACCCCAATTTCGTAATGAATTCAATCCTCACACCTTTCCTTTGGTGAACCATAAGTTTGTTTAATGAATCTGTGATTGCCCTTCTCCGTGGAAATATCTGCCCTGGTATCAATTTATAGGTAACACCTATAAGTGATATGATATGATATGTGTCTTTCACTTTCTGACTTACTCCAAGTCACGTGATTACCTCTAGACTCATCTACGGTGCTGCAAATGGCATTGTGTCCTTTTTTACCTTGGCGAATATGCTGTCTTAGCGAGGTCCATTTTCTGCAATTTGACTCCCTGTGGGCTGAGGATTAGCTGACCTGGGCAGCCTGACCCTGCCGGCAAGCCCTCCCCAGGTGTGCCTGGGTTGAGATCAATATAAACAGCACTCCAGGCAGCAATAGCCCCTGCAGCTGTGCCTGACTCCATATTCTCTGCACCATCAGCAGTCTCGGGGCTGTGCTGTTGGGAAGGTGTGAGGGTCCACGGCTTTGTGGGTGGCCCGGTGTGAGTGGGGCTCTGCTGGATTTTCGGCAGGAGTTGCCAGGCTGCCACCTGTAAAGAAGAGGATGTGTCACCCATCACTTCCACTGGAATATCTCTCCGGGCTGAGGTGAGGAAGGAAAAAAAGGAGTGGGGGCCGGGACAGGAGGGGTATCTCAGGCAGGGCAATGGAAAGCTTCCAGAAGAGCGCCCGTGGCCAGGACCATCCTGGCTGACCTGCAGGCACCAAGTTGGCCTGCGTGCTGTCGCTGGTGTGCCTCCACGGCCCTTCCTCTAGGCTTTCAAGCCCTTGTACATATTCAGGTGTTTCACCTGGGAAGGGTGGGAACAGTTCAGCAGCAGCTGGCCTGGGGCTCAGCTCACGTTTACTCACAGAGGCCTCGGCACGGTCCCCCAGCTTTGCAATAAGGACGCTCCTTGCGTGGGCGGGCGGGGCTGCTGGCTGTATGGGAGATGATTCCCCACCTCTGACCAATTTCAGAATTGTTTACCACTGGAGCAAGTGCCTTGGTAATGTTTTCCTCTGTATAACGGTTAGGTTCAGTTTTTTTTCTTTTTTGGTTCAAGTTAGATTTTATTCCTCTTTTATGTATTTATGGATATAAGCATGGAAATAATTCATTCTTATAAATACATCAGTGTGAATGGAAGAACTTTTTGTTCTGTATTATTTTTACATTTTATTTTTAAAAAATTGGAAATTTAATTTTATTTATTTTTTTATACAGTAGGTTATTATTAGTTATCTATTTTATGCATAAACATGTATACAGGTCAATCCCAATCTCCCAACTCATACCACCACCACCACCCCATGGCTTCCCCAACTTTGTGTCCATACGTTTGTTCTCTACCTCTGTGTCTCTATTTCTGCCCTGCAAACCAGTTCATCTGTACCATTTTTCTAGGTTCCACATATAGGCATTAATATACAATATTTGTTTTTCTCTTTCTGACTTACTTCACTCTGTATGACAGTCTCTAGATCCATCAACTTCTCTACAAATGACCGTTTCATTCCTTTTTATGGCTGAGTAATATTCCATTTTATATATGTACCACATCTTTATCCATTCGTCTGTCTGTGGCCATTTAGGTTGCTTCCATTACCTGGCTATTGATAACAGTGCTGCAATGAACATTGTGGTGAATGTGTCTTTGTGATTTATGGTTTTCTCTGGGTATATGCCCAGAAGTGGGATTGCTGGATCCTGTGGTAATTCTCTTTTTAGTTTTTTAAAGGAACCTCCATACTGTTCTCCATAGTGACTGTATCAATTTACATTCCCACCAATAGCGGAAGAGGGTTCCTTTTGTCCACACCCTCCCCAGAATTGGTTGTTTGTCGATTATCTGATGATGCCGATTCTAACAGGTGTGAGGTCTTACCTCATTGTAGTTTTGATTTGCATTTCTCTAATAATTAGTGATGTTGAGCAGCTTTTCATGTGCGTCTTGGCCATCTCTGTGTCTTCTTTGAAGAAACGTCTCTTTAGATCTTCTGCCCATTTTTGTATTGGGTTGTTTGTTTTATTAATATTAAGCTGCATGAGCTGTTTATATATATTGGAGATTAAACCTTTGTCCATTGATTCGTTTGTGAACGTTTTCGCCCATTCTGAGGGTTGCCTTTTTCCATTCCCGTTTTTTTAACAAAGAAAGAAAGAAAGCCAAAGAAGCAGAACACTAATGTGCGTGAAATATGCCTCTTGAAACTCTCGTTTTCAAATATGGACGTCTTTTGAATTTTTTGGTCGATATATGACCCCAGGATTTCTTTTCAGGGCAGGTGTCATTTACAGGCCTGTAATGATTTGGAATATCCACTGACCATTAGCGCTGGGATTAAAGCTGCTGTTGTGTGAAACGGCCACAAGGTGGCAGCAGTTCTCCCTTACCAAATCTGGTTACTAGGGCAGCAGAGCCTCAATGGAAGTCGCGTTCTAGATTGGAATGTAGAACGGAATGTGCCAGGAGAAAGCCCCTCAAGTTTGTCTCACTACTTCTTGTTCGTGTTTTTAATTTAATTTTTTATTTTTTATTACAGCAAGTTTGAGTACAACGTTTAGCTTGTTGTAGGTGTGCAAGAGGTGGTTCTTTTACACATATACATATGTCTGTTCTTCCTGGGATCCTTTTCCCATGTACGTTATGACAGAATGTTGAGTAGTCTTCTCTTGGTACTCCGTAGGTCTTTGGTGATTATATACGTCTACTGTGTTTGTATATGTCTGTTAACCCCAATATCGTAATGAATTCAATCCTCACACCTTTCCTTTGGTGAACCATAAGTTTGTTTAATGAATCTGTGATTGCCCTTCTCCGTGGAAATATCTGCCCTGGTATCAATTTATAGGTAACACCTATAAGTGATATGATATGATATGTGTCTTTCACTTTCTGACTTACTCCAAGTCACGTGATTACCTCTAGACTCATCTACGGTGCTGCAAATGGAATTGTGTCCTTTTTTTCCTTGGCGAATATTCTGTCTTAGCGAGGTCCATTTTCTGCAATGTGATTCCCTGAGGGCTGAGGATTAGCTGACCTGGGCAGCCTGACACTGCCGGCAAGCCCTCCCCAGGTGTGCCTGGGTTGAGGTCAATATAAACAGCACCCCAGGCAGCAATAGCCCCTGCAGCTGTGCCTGACTCCATATTCTCTGCACCATCAGCAGTCTCGGGGCTGTGCTGGTGGGAGGGTGTGAGGGTCCACGGCTTTGTGGGTGGCCCGGTGTGAGTGGGGCTCTGCTGGATTTTCGGCAGGAGTTGCCAGGCTGCCACCTGTAAAGAAGAGGATGTGTCACCCATCACTTCCACTGGAATATCTCTCCGGGCTGAGGTGAGGAAGGAAAAAAAGGAGTGGGGGCCGGGACAGGAGGGGTATCTCAGGCAGGGCAATGGAAAGCTTCCAGAAGAGCGCCCGTGGCCAGGACCATCCTGGCTGACCTGCAGGCACCAAGTTGGCCTGCGTGCTGTCGCTGGTGTGCCTCCACGGCCCTTCCTCTAGGCTTTCAAGCCCTTGTACATATTCAGGTGTTTCACCTGGGAAGGGTGGGAACAGTTCAGCAGCAGCTGGCCTGGGGCTCAGCTCACGTTTACTCACAGAGGCCTCGGCACGGTCCCCCAGCTTTGCAATAAGGACGCTCCTTGCGTGGGCGGGCGGGGCTGCTGGCTGTATGGGAGATGATTCCCCACCTCTGACCAATTTCAGAATTGTTTACAACTGGAGCAAGTGCCTTGGTAGTGTTTTCCTCTGTATAACTGTTAGGTTCAGTTTTTTTTTTCTTTTTTGGTTCAAGTTAGACTTTATTCCTCTTTTATGTATTTATGGATATAAGCATGGAAATAATTCATTCTTATAAATACATCAGTGTGAATGGAAGAACTTTTTGTTCTGTATTATTTTTACATTTTATTTTTAAAAAATTGGAAATTTAATTTTATTTATTTTTTTATACAGTAGGTTATTATTAGTTATCTATTTTATGCATAAACATGTATACAGGTCAATCCCAATCTCCCAACTCATACCACCACCACCACCCCATGGCTTCCCCCACTTTGTGTCCATACGTTTGTTCTCTACCTCTGTGTCTCTATTTCTGCCCTGCAAACCAGTTCATCTGTACCATTTTTCTAGGTTCCACATATAGGCATTAATATACAATATTTGTTTTTCTCTTTCTGACTTACTTCACCCTGCATGACAGTCTCTAGATCCATCAACTTCTCTACAAATGACCGTTTCATTCCTTTTTATGGCTGAGTAATATTCCATTTTATATATGTACCACATCTTTATCCATTCGTCTGTCTGTGGCCATTTAGGTTGCTTCCATTACCTGGCTATTGATAACAGTGCTGCAATGAACATTGTGGTGAATGTGTCTTTGTGATTTATGGTTTTCTCTGGGTATATGCCCAGAAGTGGGATTGCTGGATCCTGTGGTAATTCTCTTTTTAGTTTTTTAAAGGAACCTCCATACTGTTCTCCATAGTGACTGTATCAATTTACATTTCCACCAATAGCGGAAGAGGGTTCCTTTTGTCCACACCCTCCCCAGAATTGGTTGTTTGTCGATTATCTGATGATGCCGATTCTAACAGGTGTGAGGTCTTACCTCATTGTAGTTTTGATTTGCATTTCTCTAATAATTAGTGATGTTGAGCAGCTTTTCATGTGCGTCTTGGCCATCTCTGTGTCTTCTTTGAAGAAACGTCTCTTTAGATCTTCTGCCCATTTTTGTATTGGGTTGTTTGTTTTATTAATATTAAGCTGCATGAGCTGTTTATATATATTGAAGATTAAACCTTTGTCCATTGATTCGTTTGTGAACGTTTTCGCCCATTCTGAGGGTTGCCTTTTTCCATTCCCGTTTTTTTAACAAAGAAAGAAAGAAAGCCAAAGAAGCAGAACACTAATGTGCGTGAAATATGCCTCTTGAAACTGTCGTTTTGAAATATGGACGTCTTTTGAATTTTTTGGTCGATATATGACCCCAGGATTTGTTTTCAGGGCAGGTGTCATTTACAGGCCTGTAATGATTTGGAATATCCACTGACCATTAGCGCTGGGATTAAAGCTGCTGTTGTGTGAAACGGCCACAAGGTGGCAGCAGTTCTCCCTTACCAAATCTGGTTACTAGGGCAGCAGAGCCTCAATGGAAGTCGCGTTCTAGATTGGAATGTAGAACGGAATGTGCCAGGAGAAAGCCCCTCAAGTTTGTCTCACTACTTCTTGTTCGTGTTTTTAATTTAATTTTTTATTTTTTATTACAGCAAGTTTGAGTACAACGTTTCGCTTGTTGTAGGTGTGCAAGAGGTGGTTCTTTTACACATATACATATGTCTGTTCTCCCTGGGATCCTTTTCCCATGTACGTTATGACAGGATGTTGAGTAGTCTTCTCTTGGTACTCCGTAGGTCTTTGGTGATTATATACGTCTACTGTGTTTGTATATGTCTGTTAACCCCAATATCGTAATGAATTCAATCCTCACACCTTTCCTTTGGTGAACCATAAGTTTGTTTAATGAATCTGTGATTGCCCTTCTCCGTGGAAATATCTGCCCTGGTATCAATTTATAGGTAACACCTATAAGTGATATGATATGATATGTGTCTTTCACTTTCTGACTTACTCCAAGTCACGTGATTACCTCTAGACTCATCTACGGTGCTGCAAATGGCATTGTGTCCTTTTTTTCCTTGGCGAATATTCTGTCTTAGCGAGGTCCATTTTCTGCAATGTGATTCCCTGAGGGCTGAGGATTAGCTGACCTGGGCAGCCTGACACTGCCGGCAAGCCCTCCCCAGGTGTGCCTGGGTTGAGGTCAATATAAACAGCACCCCAGGCAGCAATAGCCCCTGCAGCTGTGCCTGACTCCATATTCTCTGCACCATCAGCAGTCTCGGGGCTGTGCTGGTGGGAGGGTGTGAGGGTCCACGGCTTTGTGGGTGGCCCGGTGTGAGTGGGGCTCTGCTGGATTTTCGGCAGGAGTTGCCAGGCTGCCACCTGTAAAGAAGAGGATGTGTCACCCATAACTTCCACTGGAATATCTCTCCGTGCTGAGGTGAGGAAGGAAAAAAAGGAGTGGGGGCCGGGACAGGAGGGGTATCTCAGGCAGGGCAATGGAAAGCTTCCAGAAGAGCGCCCGTGGCCAGGACCATCCTGGCTGACCTGCAGGCACCAAGTTGGCCTGCGTGCTGTCGCTGGTGTGCCTCCACGGCCCTTCCTCTAGGCTTTCAAGCCCTTGTACATATTCAGGTGTTTCACCTGGGAAGGGTGGGAACAGTTCAGCAGCAGCTGGCCTGGGGCTCAGCTCACGTTTACTCAAAGAGGCCTCGGCACGGTCCCCCAGCTTTGCAATAAGGACGCTCCTTGCGTGGGCGGGCGGGGCTGCTGGCTGTATGGGAGATGATTCCCCACCTCTGACCAATTTCAGAATTGTTTACCACTGGAGCAAGTGCCTTGGTAGTGTTTTCCTCTGTATAACTGTTAGGTTCAGTTTTTTTTTTCTTTTTTGGTTCAAGTTAGATTTTATTCCTCTTTTATGTATTTATGGATATAAGCATGGAAATAATTCATTCTTATAAATGCATCAGTGTGAATGGAAGAACATTTTTTTCTGTATTATTTTTACATTTTATTTTTAAAAAAATTGAAATTTAATTTTATTTATTTTTTTATACAGTAGTTTATTATTAGTTATCTATTTTATGCATAAACATGTATACAGGTCAATCCCAATCTCCCAACTCATACCACCACCACCACCCCATGGCTTCCCCCACTTTGTGTCCATACGTTTGTTCTCTACCTCTGTGTCTCTATTTCTGCCCTGCAAACCAGTTCATCTGTACCATTTTTCTAGGTTCCACATATAGGCATTAATATACAATATTTGTTTTTCTCTTTCCGACTTACTTCACCCTGCATGACAGTCTCTAGATCCATCAACTTCTCTACAAATGACCGTTTCATTCCTTTTTATGGCTGAGTAATATTCCATTTTATATATGTACCCCATCTTTATCCATTCGTCTGTCTGTGGCCATTTAGGTTGCTTCCATTACCTGGCTATTGATAACAGTGCTGCAATGAACATTGTGGTGAATGTGTCTTTGTGATTTATGGTTTTCTCTGGGTATATGCCCAGAAGTGGGATTGCTGGATCCTGTGGTAATTCTCTTTTTAGTTTTTTAAAGGAACCTCCATACTGTTCTCCATAGTGACTGTATCAATTTACATTCCCACCAATAGCGGAAGAGGGTTCCTTTTGTCCACACCCTCCCCAGAATTGGTTGTTTGTCGATTATCTGATGATGCCGATTCTAACAGGTGTGAGGTCTTACCTCATTGTAGTTTTGATTTGCATTTCTCTAATAATTAGTGATGTTGAGCAGCTTTTCATGTGCGTCTTGGCCTTCTCTGTGTCTTCTTTGAAGAAACGTCTCTTTAGATCTTCTGCCCATTTTTGTATTGGGTTGTTTGTTTTATTAATATTAAGCTGCATGAGCTGTTTATATATATTGGAGATTAAACCTTTGTCCATTGATTCGTTTGTGAAAGTTTTCGCCCATTCTGAGGGTTGCCTTTTTCCATTCCCGTTTTTTTAACAAAGAAAGAAAGAAAGCCAAAGAAGCAGAACACTAATGTGCGTGAAATATGCCTCTTGAAACTGTCATTTTCAAATATGGACGTCTTTTGAATTTTTTGGTCGATATATGACCCCAGGATTTCTTTTCAGGGCAGGTGTCATTTACAGGCCTGTAATGATTTGGAATATCCACTGACCATTAGCGCTGGGATTAAAGCTGCTGTTGTGTGAAACGGCCACAAGGTGGCAGCAGTTCTCCCTTACCAAATCTGGTTACTAGGGCAGCAGAGCCTCAATGGAAGTCGCGTTCTAGATTGGAATGTAGAACGGAATGTGCCAGGAGAAAGCCCCTCAACTTTGTCTCACTACTTCTTCTTCGTGTTTTTAATTTAATTTTTTATTTTTTATTACAGCAAGTTTGAGTACAACGTTTAGCTTGTTGTAGGTGTGCAAGAGGTGGTTCTTTTACACATATACATATGTCTGTTCTCCCTAGGATCCTTTTCCCATGTACGTTATGACAGAATGTTGAGTAGTCTTCTCTTGGTACTCCGTAGGTCTTTGGTGATTATATACGTCTACTGTGTTTGTATATGTCTGTTAACCCCAATATCGTAATGAATTCAATCCTCACACCTTTCCTTTGGTGAACCATAAGTTTGTTTAATGAATCCGTGATTGCCCTTCTCCGTGGAAATATCTGCCCTGGTATCAATTTATAGGTAACACCTATAAGTGATATGATATGATATGTGTCTTTCACTTTCTGACTTACTCCAAGTCACGTGATTACCTCTAGACTCATCTACGGTGCTGCAAATGGAATTGTGTCCTTTTTTTCCTTGGCGAATATTCTGTCTTAGCGAGGTCCATTTTCTGCAATGTGATTCCCTGAGGGCTGAGGATTAGCTGACCTGGGCAGCCTGACACTGCCGGCAAGCCCTCCCCAGGTGTGCCTGGGTTGAGGTCCATATAAACAGCACCCCAGGCAGCAATAGCCCCTGCAGCTGTGCCTGACTCCATATTCTCTGCACCATCAGCAGTCTCGGGGCTGTGCTGGTGGGAGGGTGTGAGGGTCCACGGCTTTGTGGGTGGCCCGGTGTGAGTGGGGCTCTGCTGGATTTTCGGCAGGAGTTGCCAGGCTGCCACCTGTAAAGAAGAGGATGTGTCACCCATCACTTCCACTGGAATATCTCTCCAGGCTGAGGTGAGGAAGGAAAAAAAGGAGTGGGGGCCGGGACAGGAGGGGTATCTCAGGCAGGGCAATGGAAAGCTTCCAGAAGAGCGCCCGTGGCCAGGACCATCCTGGCTGACCTGCAGGCACCAAGTTGGCCTGCGTGCTGTCGCTGGTGTGCCTCCACGGCCCTTCCTCTAGGCTTTCAAGCCCTTGTACATATTCAGGTGTTTCACCTGGGAAGGGTGGGAACAGTTCAGCAGCAGCTGGCCTGGGGCTCAGCTCACGTTTACTCAAAGAGGCCTCGGCACGGTCCCCCAGCTTTGCAATAAGGACGCTCCTTGCGTGGGCGGGCGGGGCTGCTGGCTGTATGGGAGATGATTCCCCACGTCTGACCAATTTCAGAATTGTTTACCACTGGAGCAATTGCCTTGGTAGTGTTTTCCTCTGTATAACTGTTAGGTTCAGTTTTTTTTTTCTTTTTTGGTTCAAGTTAGATTTTATTCCTCTTTTATGTATTTATGGATATAAGCATGGAAATAATTCATTCTTATAAATACATCAGTGTGAATGGAAGAACATTTTTTTCTGTATTATTTTTACATTTTATTTTTAAAAAATTTGAAATTTAATTTAATTTATTTTTTATACAGTAGGTTATTATTAGTTATCTATTTTATGCATAAACATGTATACAGGTCAATCCCAATCTCCCAACTCATACCACCACCACCACCCCATGGCTTCCCCCACTTTGTGTCCATACGTTTGTTCTCCACCTCTGTGTCTCTATTTCTGCCCTGCAAACCAGTTCATCTGTACCATTTTTCTAGGTTCCACATATAGGCATTAATATACAATATTTGTTTTTCTCTTTCTGACTTACTTCACCCTGCATGACAGTCTCTAGATCCATCAACTTCTCTACAAATGACCGTTTCATTCCTTTTTATGGCTGAGTAATATTCCATTTTATATATGTACCACATCTTTATCCATTCGTCTGTCTGTGGCCATTTAGGTTGCTTCCATTACCTGGCTATTGATAACAGTGCTGCAATGAACATTGTGGTGAATGTGTCTTTGTGATTTATGGTTTTCTCTGGGTATATGCCCAGAAGTGGGATTGCTGGATCCTGTGGTAATTCTCTTTTTAGTTTTTTAAAGGAACCTCCATACTGTTCTCCATAGTGACTGTATCAATTTACATTTCCACCAATAGCGGAAGAGGGTTCCTTTTGTCCACACCCTCCCCAGAATTGGTTGTTTGTCGATTATCTGATGATGCCGATTCTAACAGGTGTGAGGTCTTACCTCATTGTAGTTTTGATTTGCATTTCTCTAATAATTAGTGATGTTGAGCAGCTTTTCATGTGCGTCTTGGCCATCTCTGTGTCTTCTTTGAAGAAACGTCTCTTTAGATCTTCTGCCCATTTTTGTATTGGGTTGTTTGTTTTATTAATATTAAGCTGCATGAGCTGTTTATATATATTGGAGATTAAACCTTTGTCCATTGATTCGTTTGTGAACGTTTTCGCCCATTCTGAGGGTTGCCTTTTTCCATTCCCGTTTTTTTAACAAAGAAAGAAAGAAAGCCAAAGAAGCAGAACACTAATGTGCGTGAAATATGCCTCTTGAAACTGTCGTTTTGAAATATGTACGTCTTTTGAATTTTTTGGTCGATATATGACCCCAGGATTTGTTTTCAGGGCAGGTGTCATTTACAGGCCTGTAATGATTTGGAATATCCTCTGACCATTAGCGCTGGGATTAAAGCTGCTGTTGTGTGAAACGGCCACAAGGTGGCAGCAGTTCTCCCTTACCATATCTGGTTACTAGGGCAGCAGAGCCTCAATGGAAGTCGCGTTCTAGATTGGAATGTAGAACGGAATGTGCCAGGAGAAAGCCCCTCAAGTTTGTCTCACTACTTCTTGTTCGTGTTTTTAATTTAATTTTTTATTTTTTATTACAGCAAGTTTGAGTACAACGTTTAGCTTGTTGTAGGTGTGCAAGAGGTGGTTCTTTTACACATATACATATGTCTGTTCTCCCTGGGTTCCTTTTCCCATGTACGTTATGACAGAATGTTGAGTAGTCTTCTCTTGGTACTCCGTAGGTCTTTGGTGATTATATACGTCTACTGTGTTTGTATATGTCTGTAACCCCAATATCGTAATGAATTCAATCCTCACACCTTTCCTTTGGTGAACCATAAGTTTGTTTTATGAATCTGTGATTGCCCTTCTCCGTGGAAATATCTGCCCTGGTATCAATTTATAGGTAACACCTATAAGTGATATGATATGATATGTGTCTTTCACTTTCTGACTTACTCCAAGTCACGTGATTACCTCTAGACTCATCTACGGTGCTGCAAATGGCATTGTGTCCTTTTTTTCCTTGGCGAATATGCTGTCTTAGCGAGGTCCATTTTCTGCAATGTGATTCCCTGAGGGCTGAGGATTAGCTGACCTGGGCTGCCTGACCCTGCCGGCAAGCCCTCCCCAGGTGTGCCTGGGTTGAGGTCCATATAAACAGCACTCCAGGCAGCAATAGCCCCTGCAGCTGTGCCTGACTCCATATTCTCTGCACCATCAGCAGTCTCGGGGCTGTGCTGGTGGGAGGGTGTGAGGATCCACGGCTTTGTGGGTGGCCCGGTGTGAGTGGGGCTCTGCTGGATTTTCGGCAGGAGTTGCCAGGCTGCCACCTGTAAAGAAGAGGATGTGTCACCCATCACTTCCACTGGAATATCTCTCCGGGCTGAGGTGAGGAAGGAAAAAAAGGAGTGGGGGCCGGGACAGGAGGGGTATCTCAGGCAGGGCAATGGAAAGCTTCCAGAAGAGCGCCCGTGGCCAGGACCATCCTGGCTGACCTGCAGGCACCAAGTTGGCCGGCGTGCTGTCGCTGGTGTGCCTCCACGGCCCTTCCTCTAGGCTTTCAAGCCCTTGTACATATTCAGGTGTTTCACCTGGGAAGGGTGGGAACAGTTCAGCAGCAGCTGGCCTGGGGCTCAGCTCACGTTTACTCACAGAGGACTCGGCACGGTCCCCCAGCTTTGCAATAAGGACGCTCCTTGCGTGGGCGGGCGGGGCTGCTGGCTGTATGGGAGATGATTCCCCACGTCTGACCAATTTCAGAATTGTTTACCACTGGAGCAAGTGCCTTGGTAGTGTTTTCCTCTGTATAACTGTTAGGTTCAGTTTTTTTTTTCTTTTTTGGTTCAAGTTAGATTTTATTCCTCTTTTATGTATTTATGGATATAAGCATGGAAATAATTCATTCTTATAAATACATCAGTGTGAATGGAAGAACATTTTTTTCTGTATTATTTTTACATTTTATTTTTAAAAAATTTGAAATTTAATTTTATTTATTTTTTTATACAGTAGGTTATTATTAGTTATCTATTTTATGCATAAACATGTATACAGGTCAATCCCAATCTCCCAACTCATACCACCACCACCACCCCATGGCTTCCCCCACTTTGTGTCCATACGTTTGTTCTCTACCTCTGTGTCTCTATTTCTGCCCTGCAAACCAGTTCATCTGTACCATTTTTCTAGGTTCCACATATAGGCATTAATATACAATATTTGTTTTTCTCTTTCTGACTTACTTCACCCTGCATGACAGTCTCTAGATCCATCAACTTCTCTACAAATGACCGTTTCATTCCTTTTTATGGCTGAGTAATATTCCATTTTATATATGTACCACATCTTTATCCATTCGTCTGTCTGTGGCCATTTAGGTTGCTTCCATTACCTGGCTATTGATAACAGTGCTGCAATGAACATTGTGGTGAATGTGTCTTTGTGATTTATGGTTTTCTCTGGGTATATGCCCAGAAGTGGGATTGCTGGATCCTGTGGTAATTCTCTTTTTAGTTTTTTAAAGGAACCTCCATACTGTTCTCCATAGTGACTGTATCAATTTACATTTCCACCAATAGCGGAAGAGGGTTCCTTTTGTCCACACCCTCCCCAGAATTGGTTGTTTGTCGATTATCTGATGATGCCGATTCTAACAGGTGTGAGGTCTTACCTCATTGTAGTTTTGATTTGCATTTCTCTAATAATTAGTGATGTTGAGCAGCTTTTCATGTGCGTCTTGGCCATCTCTGTGTCTTCTTTGAAGAAACGTCTCTTTAGATCTTCTGCCCATTTTTGTATTGGGTTGTTTGTTTTATTAATATTAAGCTGCATGAGCTGTTTATATATATTGAAGATTAAACCTTTGTCCATTGATTCGTTTGTGAACGTTTTCGCCCATTCTGAGGGTTGCCTTTTTCCATTCCCGTTTTTTTAACAAAGAAAGAAAGAAAGCCAAAGAAGCAGAACACTAATGTGCGTGAAATATGCCTCTTGAAACTGTCGTTTTGAAATATGGACGTCTTTTGAATTTTTTGGTCGATATATGACCCCAGGATTTGTTTTCAGGGCAGGTGTCATTTACAGGCCTGTAATGATTTGGAATATCCACTGACCATTAGCGCTGGGATTAAAGCTGCTGTTGTGTGAAACGGCCACAAGGTGGCAGCAGTTCTCCCTTACCAAATCTGGTTACTAGGGCAGCAGAGCCTCAATGGAAGTCGCGTTCTAGATTGGAATGTAGAACAGAATGTGCCAGGAGAAAGCCCCTCAAGTTTGTCTCACTACTTCTTGTTCGTGTTTTTAATTTAATTTTTTATTTTTTATTACAGCAAGTTTGAGTACAACGTTTAGCTTGTTGTAGGTGTGCAAGAGGTGGTTCTTTTACACATATACATATGTCTGTTCTCCCTGGGATCCTTTTCCCATGTACGTTATGACAGGATGTTGAGTAGTCTTCTCTTGGTACTCCGTAGGTCTTTGGTGATTATATACGTCTACTGTGTTTGTATATGTCTGTTAACCCCAATATCGTAATGAATTCAATCCTCACACCTTTCCTTTGGTGAACCATAAGTTTGTTTAATGAATCTGTGATTGCCCTTCTCCGTGGAAATATCTGCCCTGGTATCAATTTATAGGTAACACCTATAAGTGATATGATATGATATGTGTCTTTCACTTTCTGACTTACTCCAAGTCACGTGATTACCTCTAGACTCATCTACGGTGCTGCAAATGGCATTGTGTCCTTTTTTTCCTTGGCGAATATGCTGTCTTAGCGAGGTCCATTTTCTGCAATGTGATTCCCTGAGGGCTGAGGATTAGCTGACCTGGGCAGCCTGACACTGCCGGCAAGCCCTCCCCAGGTGTGCCTGGGTTGAGGTCCATATAAACAGCACTCCAGGCAGCAATAGCCCCTGCAGCTGTGCCTGACTCCATATTCTCTGCACCATCAGCAGTCTCGGGGCTGTGCTGGTGGGAGGGTGTGAGGGTCCACGGCTTTGTGGGTGGCCCAGTGTGAGTGGGGCTCTGCTGGATTTTCGGCAGGAGTTGCCAGGCTGCCACCTGTAAAGAAGAGGATGTGTCACCCATAACTTCCACTGGAATATCTCTCCGGGCTGAGGTGAGGAAGGAAAAAAAGGATTGGGGGCCGGGACAGGAGGGGTATCTCAGGCAGGACAATGGAAAGCTTCCAGAAGAGCGCCCGTGGCCAGGACCATCCTGGCTGACCTGCAGGCACCAAGTTGGCCTGCGTGCTGTCGCTGGTGTGCCTCCACGGCCCTTCCTCTAGGCTTTCAAGCCCTTGTACATATTCAGGTGTTTCACCTGGGAAGTGTGGGAACAGTTCAGCAGCAGCTGGCCTGGGGCTCAGCTCACGTTTACTCACAGAGGCCTCGGCACGGTCCCCCAGCTTTGCAATAAGGACGCTCCTTGCGTGGGCGGGCGGGGCTGCTGGCTGTATGGGAGATGATTCCCCACATCTGACCAATTTCAGAATTGTTTACCACTGGAGCAAGTGCCTTGGTAGTGTTTTCCTCTGTATAACTGTTAGGTTCAGTTTTTTTTTTCTTTTTTGGTTCAAGTTAGATTTTATTCCTCTTTTATGTATTTATGGATATAAGCATGGAAATAATTCATTCTTATAAATACATCAGTGTGAATGGAAGAACTTTTTTTCTGTATTATTTTTACATTTTATTTTTAAAAAATTTGAAATTAATTTTATTTATTTTTTTATACAGTAGGTTATTATTAGTTATCTATTTTATGCATAAACATGTATACAGGTCAATCCCAATCTCCCAACTCATACCACCACCACCACCCCATGGCTTCCCCCACTTTGTGTCCATACGTTTGTTCTCTACCTCTGTGTCTCTATTTCTGCCCTGCAAACCAGTTCATCTGTACCATTTTTCTAGGTTCCACATATAGGCATTAATATACAATATTTGTTTTTCTCTTTCTGACTTACTTCACTCTGCATGACAGTCTCTAGATCCATCAACTTCTCTACAAATGACCGTTTCATTCCTTTTTATGGCTGAGTAATATTCCATTTTATATATGTACCACATCTTTATCCATTCGTCTGTCTGTGGCCATTTAGGTTGCTTCCATTACCTGGCTATTGATAACAGTGCTGCAATGAACATTGTGGTGAATGTGTCTTTGTGATTTATGGTTTTCTCTGGGTATATGCCCAGAAGTGGGATTGCTGGATCCTGTGGTAATACTCTTTTTAGTTTTTTAAAGGAACCTCCATACTGTTCTCCATAGTGACTGTATCAATTTACATTTCCACCAATAGCGGAAGAGGGTTCCTATTGTCCACACCCTACCCAGAATTGGTTGTCTGTAGATTATCTGATGATGCCGATTCTAACAGGTGTGAGGTCTTACCTCATTGTAGTTTTGATTTGCATTTCTCTAATAATTAGTGATGTTGAGCAGCTTTTCATGTGCGTCTTGGCCATCTCTGTGTCTTCTTTGAAGAAACGTCTCTTTAGATCTTCTGCCCATTTTTGTATTGGGTTGTTTGTTTTATTAATATTAAGCTGCATGAGCTGTTTATATATATTGGAGATTAAACCTTTGTCCATTGATTCGTTTGTGAACGTTTTCGCCCATTCTGAGGGTTGCCTTTTTCCATTCCCGTTTTATTAACAAAGAAAGAAAGAAAGCCAAAGAAGCAGAACACTAATGTGCGTGAAATATGCCTCTTGAAACTGTCGTTTTGAAATATGGACGTCTTTTGAATTTTTTGGTCGATATATGACCCCAGGATTTGTTTTCAGGGCAGGTGTCATTTACAGGCCTGTAATGATTTGGAATATCCACTGACCATTAGCGCTGGGATTAAAGCTGCTGTTGTGTGAAACGGCCACAAGGTGGCAGCAGTTCTCCCTTACCAAATCTGGTTAATAGGGCAGCAGAGCCTCAATGGAAGTCGCGTTCTAGATTGGAATGTAGAACGGAATGTGCCAGGAGAAAGCCCCTCAAGTTTGTCTCACTACTTCTTGTTCGTGTTTTTAATTTAATTTTTTATTTTTTATTACAGCAAGTTTGAGTACAACGTTTAGCTTGTTGTAGGTGTGCAAGAGGTGGTTCTTTTACACATATACATATGTCTGTTCTCCCTGGGATCCTTTTCCCATGTACGTTATGACAGAATGTTGAGTAGTCTTCTCTTGGTACTCCGTAGGTCTTTGGTGATTATATACGTCTACTGTGTTTCTATATGTCTGTTAACCCCAATTTTGTAATGAATTCAATCCTCACAACTTTCCTTTGGTGAACCATAAGTTTGTTTAATGAATCTGTGATTGCCCTTCTCCGTGGAAATATCTGCCCTGGTATCAATTTATAGGTAACACCTATAAGTGATATGATATGATATGTGTCTTTCACTTTCTGACTTACTCCAAGTCACGTGATTACCTCTAGACTCATCTACGGTGCTGCGAAAGGCATTGTGTCCTTTTTTTCCTTGGCGAATATTCTGTCTTAGCGAGGTCCATTTTCTGCAATGTGATTCCCTGAGGGCTGAGGATTAGCTGACCTGGGCAGCCTGACACTGCCGGCAAGCCCTCCCCAGGTGTGCCTGGGTTGAGGTCAATATAAACAGCACCCCAGGCAGCAATAGCCCCTGCAGCTGTGCCTGACTCCATATTCTCTGCACCATCAGCAGTCTCGGGGCTGTGCTGGTGGGAGGGTGTGAGGGTCCACGGCTTTGTGGGTGGCCCGGTGTGAGTGGGGCTCTGCTGGATTTTCGGCAGGAGTTGCCAGGCTGCCACCTGTAAAGAAGAGGATGTGTCACCCATAACTTCCACTGGAATATCTCTCCGGGCTGAGGTGAGGAAGGCAAAAAAGGAGTGGGGGCCGGGACAGGAGGGGTATCTCAGTCAGGGCAATGGAAAGCTTCCAGAAGAGCGCCCGTGGCCAGGACCATCCTGGCTGACCTGCAGGCACCAAGTTGGCCTGCGTGCTGTCGCTGGTGTGCCTCCACGGCCCTTCCTCTAGGCTTTCAAGCCCTTGTACATATTCAGGTGTTTCACCTGGGAAGGGTGGGAACAGTTCAGCAGCAGCTGGCCTGGGGCTCAGCTCACGTTTACTCAAAGAGGCCTCGGCACGGTCCCCCAGCTTTGCAATAAGGACGCTCCTTGCGTGGGCGGGCGGGGCTGCTGGCTGTATGGGAGATGATTCCCCACGTCTGACCAATTTCAGAATTGTTTACCACTGGAGCAAGTGCCTTGGTAGTGTTTTCCTCTGTATAACTGTTAGGTTCAGTTTTTTTTTTCTTTTTTGGTTCAAGTTAGATTTTATTCCTCTTTTATGTATTTATGGATATAAGCATGGAAATAATTCATTCTTATAAATACATCAGTGTGAATGGAAGAACTTTTTTTCTGTATTATTTTTACATTTTATTTTTAAAAAATTTGAAATTTAATTTTATTTATTTTTTTATACAGTAGGTTATTATTAGTTATCTATTTTATGCATAAACATGTATACAGGTCAATCCCAATCTCCCAACTCATACCACCACCACCACCCAATGGCTTCCCCCACTTTGTGTCCATACGTTTGTTCTCTACCTCTGTGTCTCTATTTCTGCCCTGCAAACCAGTTCATCTGTACCATTTTTCTAGGTTCCACATATAGGCATTAATATACAATATTTTTTTTTCTCTTTCTGACTTACTTCACTCTGCATGACAGTCTCTAGATCCATCAACTTCTCTACAAATGACCGTTTCATTCCTTTTTATGGCTGAGTAATATTCCATTTTATATATGTACCACATCTATATCCATTCGTCTGTCTGTGGCCATTTAGGTTGCTTCCATTACCTGGCTATTGTAAATAGTGCTGCAATGAACATTGTGGTGAATGTGTCTTTGTGATTTATGGTTTTCTCTGGGTATATGCCCAGAAGTGGGATTGCTGGATCCTATGGTAATTCTCTTTTTAGTTTTTTAAAGGAACCTCCATACTGTTCTCCATAGTGACTGTATCAACTTACATTCCCACCAATAGCGGAAGGGGGTTCCTTTTGTCCACACCCTCCCCAGAATTTGTTGTTTGTAGATTATCTGATGATGCCGATTCTAACAGGTGTGAGGTCTTACCTCATTGTAGTTTTGATTTGCATTTCTCTAATAATTAGTGATGTTGAGCAGCTTTTCATGGGCGTCTTGGCCATCTCTGTGTCTTCTTTGAAGAAACGTCTCTTTAGATCTTCTGCCCATTTTTGTATTGGGTTGTTTGTTTTATTAATATTAAGCTGCATGAGCTGTTTATATATATTGGAGATTAAACCTTTGTCCATTGATTCGTTTGTGACCGTT
The DNA here is from genome assembly GCF_964165515.1 of Mesoplodon bidens. Lineage (NCBI taxonomy): Eukaryota > Metazoa > Chordata > Mammalia > Artiodactyla > Ziphiidae > Mesoplodon > Mesoplodon bidens. The sequence goes on from NW_027672081.1 coordinate 1,158,807, forward strand.
TTCGCCCATTCTGAGGGTTGCCTTTTTCCATTCCCGTTTTTTTAACAAAGAAAGAAAGAAAGCAAAAGAAGCAGAACACTAATGTGCGTGAAATATGCCTCTTGAAACTGTCGTTTTGAAATATGGACGTCTTTTGAATTTTTTGGTCGATATATGACCCCAGGATTTGTTTTCAGGGCAGGTGTCATTTACAGGCCTGTAATGATTTGGAATATCCACTGACCATTAGCGCTGGGATTAAAGCTGCTGTTGTGTGAAACGGCCACAAGGTGGCAGCAGTTCTCCCTTACCATATCTGGTTAATAGGGCAGCAGAGCCTCAATGGAAGTCGCGTTCTAGATTGGAATGTAGAACGGAATGTGCCAGGAGAAAGCCCCTCAAGTTTGTCTCACTACTTCTTGTTCGTGTTTTTAATTTAATTTTTTATTTTTTATTACAGCAAGTTTGAGTACAACGTTTAGCTTGTTGTTGGTGTGCAAGAGGTGGTTCTTTTACACATATACATATGTCTGTTCTCCCTGGGTTCCTTTTCCCATGTACGTTATGACAGAATGTTGAGTAGTCTTCTCTTGGTACTCCGTAGGTCTTTGGTGATTATATACGTCTACTGTGTTTGTATATGTCTGTTAACCCCAATATCGTAATGAATTCAATCCTCACACCTTTCCTTTGGTGAACCATAAGTTTGTTTTATGAATCTGTGATTGCCCTTCTCCGTGGAAATATCTGCCCTGGTATCAATTTATAGGTAACACCTATAAGTGATATGATATGATATGTGTCTTTCACTTTCTGACTTACTCCAAGTCACGTGATTACCTCTAGACTCATCTACGGTGCTGCAAATGGCATTGTGTCCTTTTTTTCCTTGGCGAATATGCTGTCTTAGCGAGGTCCATTTTCTGCAATGTGATTCCCTGAGGGCTGAGGATTAGCTGACCTGGGCTGCCTGACCCTGCCGGCAAGCCCTCCCCAGGTGTGCCTGGGTTGAGGTCCATATAAACAGCACTCCAGGCAGCAATAGCCCCTGCAGCTGTGCCTGACTCCATATTCTCTGCACCATCAGCAGTCTCGGGGCTGTGCTGGTGGGAGGGTGTGAGGATCCACGGCTTTGTGGGTGGCCCGGTGTGAGTGGGGCTCTGCTGGATTTTCGGCAGGAGTTGCCAGGCTGCCACCTGTAAAGAAGAGGATGTGTCACCCATCACTTCCACTGGAATATCTCTCCGGGCTGAGGTGAGGAAGGAAAAAAAGGAGTGGGGGCCGGGACAGGAGGGGTATCTCAGGCAGGGCAATGGAAAGCTTCCAGAAGAGCGCCCGTGGCCAGGACCATCCTGGCTGACCTGCAGGCACCAAGTTGGCCTGCGTGCTGTCGCTGGTGTGCCTCCACGGCCCTTCCTCTAGGCTTTCAAGCCCTTGTACATATTCAGGTGTTTCACCTGGGAAGGGTGGGAACAGTTCAGCAGCAGCTGGCCTGGGGCTCAGCTCACGTTTACTCACAGAGGCCTCGGCACGGTCCCCCAGCTTTGCAATAAGGACGCTCCTTGCGTGGGCGGGCGGGGCTGCTGGCTGTATGGGAGATGATTCCCCACCTCTGACCAATTTCAGAATTGTTTACCACTGGAGCAAGTGCCTTGGTAGTGTTTTCCTCTGTATAACTGTTAGGTTCAGTTTTTTTTTTTCTTTTTTGGTTCAAGTTAGACTTTATTCCTCTTTTATGTATTTATGGATATAAGCATGGAAATAATTCATTCTTATAAATACATCAGTGTGAATGGAAGAACTTTTTGTTCTGTATTATTTTTACATTTTATTTTTAAAAAATTGGAAATTTAATTTTATTTATTTTTTTATACAGTAGGTTATTATTAGTTATCTATTTTATGCATAAACATGTATACAGGTCAATCCCAATCTCCCAACTCATACCACCACCACCACCCCATGGCTTCCCCCTCTTTGTGTCCATACGTTTGTTCTCTACCTCTGTGTCTCTATTTCTGCCCTGCAAACCAGTTCATCTGTACCATTTTTCTAGGTTCCACATATAGGCATTAATATACAATATTTGTTTTTCTCTTTCTGACTTACTTCACTCTGCATGACAGTCTCTAGATCCATCAACTTCTCTACAAGTGACCGTTTCATTCCTTTTTATGGCTGAGTAATATTCCATTTTATATTTGTACCACATCTTTATCCATTCGTCTGTCTGTGGCCATTTAGGTTGCTTCCATTACCTGGCTATTGTAAATAGTGCTGCAATGAACATTGTGGTGAATGTGTCTTTGTGATTTATGGTTTTCTCTGGGTATATGCCCAGAAGTGGGATTGCTGGATCCTATGGTAATTCTCTTTTTAGTTTTTTAAAGGAACCTCCATACTGTTCTCCATAGTGACTGTATCAATTTACATTCCCACCAATAGCGGAAGAGGGTTCCTTTTGTCCACACCCTCCCCAGAATTTGTTGTTTGTAGATTATCTGATGATGCCGATTCTAACAGGTGTGAGGTCTTACCTCATTGTAGTTTTGATTTGCATTTCTCTAATAATTAGTGATGTTGAGCAGCTTTTCATGTGCGTCTTGGCCATCTCTGTGTCTTCTTTGAAGAAACGTCTCTTTAGATCTTCTGCCCATTTTTGTATTGGGTTGTTTGTTTTATTAATATTAAGCTGCATGAGCTGTTTATATATATTGGAGATTAAACCTTTGTCCATTGATTCGTTTGTGACCGTTTTCGCCCATTCTGAGGGTTGCCTGTTTCCATTCCCGTTTTTTTAACAAAGAAAGAAAGAAAGCAAAAGAAGCAGAACACTAATGTGCGTGAAATATGCCTCTTGAAACTGTCGTTTTGAAATATGGACGTCTTTTGAATTTTTTGGTCGATATATGACCCCAGGATTTGTTTTCAGGGCAGGTGTCATTTACAGGCCTGTAATGATTTGGAATATCCACTGACCATTAGCGCTGGGATTAAAGCTGCTGTTGTGTGAAACGGCCACAAGGTGGCAGCAGTTCTCCCTTACCAAATCTGGTTACTAGGGCAGCAGAGCCTCAATGGAAGTCGCGTTCTAGATTGGAATGTAGAACGGAATGTGCCAGGAGAAAGCCCCTCAAGTTTGTCTCACTACTTCTTGTTCGTGTTTTTAATTTAATTTTTTATTTTTTATTACAGCAAGTTTGAGTACAACGTTTAGCCTGTTGTAGGTGTGCAAGAGGTGGTTCTTTTACACATATACATATGTCTGTTCTCCCTGGGATCCTTTTCCCATGTACGTTATGACAGGATGTTGAGTAGTCTTCTCTTGGTACTCCGTAGGTCTTTGGTGATTATATACTTCTACAGTGTTTGTATATGTCTGTTAACCCCAATATCGTAATGAATTCAATCCTCACACCTTTCCTTTGGTGAACCATAAGTTTGTTTAATGAATCTGTGATTGCCCTTCTCCGTGGAAATATCTGTCCTGGTATCAATTTATAGGTAACACCTATAAGTGATATGATATGATATGTGTCTTTCACTTTCTGACTTACTCCAAGTCACGTGATTACCTCTAGACTCATCTACGGTGCTGCAAATGGCATTGTGACCTTTTTTTACTTGGCGAATATTCTGTCTTAGCGAGGTCCATTTTCTGCAATGTGATTCCCTGAGGGCTGAGGATTAGCTGACCTGGGCAGCCTGACCCTGCCGGCAAGCCCTCCCCAGGTGTGCCTGGGTTGAGGTCAATATAAACAGCACTCCAGGCAGCAATAGCCCCTGCAGCTGTGCCTGACTCCATATTCTCTGCACCATCAGCAGTCTCGGGGCTGTGCTGGTGGGAGGGTGTGAGAGTCCACGGCTTTGTGGGTGGCCCGGTGTGAGTGGGGCTCTGCTGGATTTTCGGCAGGAGTTGCCAGGCTGCCACCTGTAAAGAAGAGGATGTGTCACCCATAACTTCCACTGGAATATCTCTCCGGGCTGAGGTGAGGAAGGAAAAAAAGGAGTGGGGGCCGGGACAGGAGGGGTATCTCAGGCAGGGCAATGGAAAGCTTCCAGAAGAGCGCCCGTGGCCAGGACCATCCTGGCTGACCTGCAGGCACCAAGTTGGCCTGCGTGCTGTCGCTGGTGTGCCTCCACGGCCCTTCCTCTAGGCTTTCAAGCCCTTGTACATATTCAGGTGTTTCACCTGGGAAGGGTGGGAACAGTTCATCAGCAGCTGGCCTGGGGCTCAGCTCACGTTTACTCACAGAGGCCTCGGCACGGTCCCCCAGCTTTGCAATAAGGATGCTCCTTGCGTGGGCGGGCGGGGCTGCTGGCTGTATGGGAGATGATTCCCCACCTCTGACCAATTTCAGAATTGTTTACCACTGGAGCAAGTGCCTTGGTAGTGTTTTCCTCTGTATAACTGTTAGGTTCAGTTTTTTTTTTTCTTTTTTGGTTCAAGTTAGATTTTATTCCTCTTTTATGTATTTATGGATATAAGCATGGAAATAATTCATTCTTATAAATACATCAGTGTGAATGGAAGAACTTTTTGTTCTGTATTATTTTTACATTTTATTTTTAAAAAATTTGAAATTTAATTTTATTTATTTTTTTATACAGTAGGTTATTATTAGTTATCTATTTTATGCATAAACATGTATACAGGTCAATCCCAATCTCCCAACTCATACCACCACCACCACCCCATGGCTTCCCCCACTTTGTGTCCATACGTTTGTTCTCTACCTCTGTGTCTCTATTTCTGCCCTGCAAACCAGTTCATCTGTACCATTTTTCTAGGTTCCACATATAGGCATTAATATACAATATTTGTTTTTCTCTTTCTGACTTACTTCACTCTGCATGACAGTCTCTAGATCCATCAACTTCTCTACAAATGACCGTTTCATTCCTTTTTATGGCTGAGTAATATTCCATTTTATATTTGTACCACATCTTTATCCATTCGTCTGTCTGTGGCCATTTAGGTTGCTTCCATTACCTGGCTATTGTAAATAGTGCTGCAATGAACATTGTGGTGAATGTGTGTTTGTGATTTATGGTTTTCTCTGGGTATATGCCCAGAAGTGGGATTGCTGGATCCTATGGTAATTCTCTTTTTAGTTTTTTAAAGGAACCTCCATACTGTTCTCCATAGTGACTGTATCAATTTACATTCCCACCAATAGCGGAAGAGGGTTCCTTTTGTCCACACCCTCCCCAGAATTTGTTGTTTGTAGATTATCTGATGATGCCGATTCTAACAGGTGTGAGGTCTTATCTCATTGTAGTTTTGATTTGCATTTCTCCAATAATTAGTGATGTTGAGCAGCTTTTCATGGGCGTCTTGGCCATCTCTGTGTCTTCTTTGAAGAAACGTCTCTTTAGAAGTTCTGCCCATTTTTGTATTGGGTTGTTTGTTTTATTTATATTAAGCTGCATGAGCTGTTTATATATATTGGAGATTAAACCTTTGTCCATTGATTCGTTTGTGACCGTTTTCGCCCATTCTGAGGGTTGCCTTTTTCCATTCCCGTTTTTTTAACAAAGAAAGAAAGAAAGCAAAAGAAGCAGAACACTAATGTGCGTGAAATATGCCTCTTGAAACTGTCGTTTTGAAATATGGACGTCTTTTGAATTTTTTGGTCGATATATGACCCCAGGATTTGTTTTCAGGGCAGGTGTCATTTACAGGCCTGTAATGATTTGGAATATCCCCTGACCATTAGCGCTGGGATTAAAGCTGCTGTTGTGTGAAACGGCCACAAGGTGGCAGCAGTTCTCCCTTACCAAATCTGGTTACAAGGGCCGCAGAGCCTCAATGGAAGTCGCGTTCTAGATTGGAATGTAGAACGGAATGTGCCAGGAGAAAGCCCCTCAAGTTTGTCTCACTACTTCTTGTTCGTGTTTTTAATTTAATTTTTTTATTTTTTATTACAGCAAGTTTGAGTACAACGTTTAGCTTGTTGTAGGTGTGCAAGAGGTGGTTCTTTTACACATATACATATGTCTGTTCTCCCTGGGATCCTTTTCCCATGTACGTTATGACAGGATGTTGAGTAGTCTTCTCTTGGTACTCCGTAGGTCTTTGGTGATTATATACGTCTACTGTGTTTGTATATGTCTGTTAACCCCAATATCGTAATGAATTCAATCCTCACACCTTTCCTTTGGTGAACCATAAGTTTGTTTAATGAATCTGTGATTGCCCTTCTCCGTGGAAATACCTGCACTGGTATCAATTTATAGGTAACACCTATAAGTGATATGATATGATATGTGTCTTTCACTTTCTGACTTACTCCAAGTCACGTGATTACCTCTAGACTCATCTACGGTGCTGCAAATGGCATTGTGTCCTTTTTCTCCTTGGCAAATATTCTGTCTTAGCGAGGTCCATTTTCTGCAATGTGATTCCCTGAGGGCTGAGGATTAGCTGACCTGGGCAGCCTGACCCTGCCGGCAAGCCCTCCCCAGGTGTGCCTGGGTTGAGGTCCATATAAACAGCACTCCAGGCAGCAATAGCCCCTGCAGCTGTGCCTGACTCCATATTCTCTGCACCATCAGCAGTCTCGGGGCTGTGTTGGTGGGAGGGTGTGAGGGTCCACGGCTTTGTGGGTGGCCCGGTGTGAGTGGGGCTCTGCTGGATTTTCGGCAGGAGTTGCCAGGCTGCCACCTGTAAAGAAGAGGATGTGTCACCCATAACTTCCACTGGAATATCTCTCCGGGCTGAGGTGAGGAAGGAAAAAAAGGAGTGGGGGCCGGGACAGGAGGGGTATCTCAGGCAGGGCAATGGAAAGCTTCCAGAAGAGCGCCCGTGGCCAGGACCATCCTGGCTGACCTGCAGGCACCAAGTTGGCCTGCGTGCTGTCGCTGGTGTGCCTCCCCAGCCCTTCCTCTAGGCTTTCAAGCCCTTGTACATATTCAGGTGTTTCACATGGGAAGGGTGGGAACAGTTCAGCAGCAGCTGGCCTGGGGCTCAGCTCACGTTTACTCACAGAGGCCTCGGCACGGTCCCCCAGCTTTGCAATAAGGACGCTCCTTGCGTGGGCGGGCGGGGCTGCTGGCTGTATGGGAGATGATTCCCCACCTCTGACCAATTTCAGAATTGTTTACCACTGGAGCAAGTGCCTTGGTAGTGTTTTCCTCTGTATAACTGTTAGGTTCAGTTTTTTTTTTCTTTTTTGGTTCAAGTTAGATTTTATTCCTCTTTTATGTATTTATGGATATAAGCATGGAAATAATTCATTCTTATAAATACATCAGTGTGAATGGAAGAACTTTTTGTTCTGTATTATTTTTACATTTTATTTTTAAAAAATTTGAAATTTAATTTTATTTATTTTTTTATACAGTAGGTTATTATTAGTTATCTATTTTATGCATAAACATGTATACAGGTCAATCCCAATCTCCCAACTCATACCACCACCACCACCCCATGGCTTCCCCCACTTTGTGTCCATACGTTTGTTCTCTACCTCTGTGTCTCTATTTCTGCCCTGCAAACCAGTTCATCTGTACCATTTTTCTAGGTTCCACATATAGGCATTAATATACAATATTTGTTTTTCTCTTTCTGACTTACTTCACTCTGCATGACAGTCTCTAGATCCATCAACTTCTCTACAAATGACCGTTTCATTCCTTTTTATGGCTGAGTAATATTCCATTTTATATATGTACCACATCTTTATCCATTCGTCTGTCTGTGGCCATTTAGGTTGCTTCCATTACCTGGCTATTGTAAATAGTGCTGCAATGAACATTGTGGTGAATGTGTCTTTGTGATTTATGGTTTTCTCTGGGTATATGCCCAGAAGTGGGATTGCTGGATCCTATGGTAATTCTCTTTTTAGTTTTTTAAAGGAACCTCCATACTGTTCTCCATAGTGACTGTATCAATTTACATTCCCACCAATAGCGGAAGAGGGTTCCTTTTGTCCACACCCTCCCCAGAATTTGTTGTTTGTACATTATCTGATGATGCCGATTCTAACAGGTGTGAGGTCTTACCTCATTGTAGTTTTGATTTGCATTTCTCTAATAATTAGTGATGTTGAGCAGCTTTTCATGTGCGTCTTGGCCATCTCTGTGTCTTCTTTGAAGAAACGTCTCTTTAGATCTTCTGCCCATTTTTGTATTGGGTTGTTTGTTTTATTAATATTAAGCTGCATGAGCTGTTTATATATATTGGAGATTAAACCTTTGTCCATTGATTCGTTTGTGACCGTTTTCGCCCATTCTGAGGGTTGCCTGTTTCCATTCCCGTTTTTTTAACAAAGAAAGAAAGAAAGCCAAAGAAGCAGAACACTAATGTGCGTGAAATATGCCTCTTGAAACTGTCGTTTTGAAATATGGACGTCTTTTGAATTTTTTGGTCGATATATGACCCCAGGATTTGTTTTCAGGGCAGGTGTCATTTACAGGCCTGTAATGATTTGGAATATCCACTGACCATTAGCGCTGGGATTAAAGCTGCTGTTGTGTGAAACGGCCACAAGGTGGCAGCAGTTCTCCCTTACCAAATCTGGTTACTAGGGCAGCAGAGCCTCAATGGAAGTCGCGTTCTAGATTGGAATGTAGAAAGAAATGTGCCAGGAGAAAGCCCCTCAAGTTTGTCTCACTACTTCTTGTTCGTGTTTTTAATTTAATTTTTTATTTTTTATTACAGCAAGTTTGAGTGCAACGTTTAGCTTGTTGTAGGTGTGCAAGAGGTGGTTCTTTTACACATATACATATGTCTGTTCTCCCTGGGATCCTTTTCCCATGTACGTTATGACAGAATGTTGAGTAGTCTTCTCTTGGTACTCCGTAGGTCTTTGGTGATTATATACGTCTACTGTGTTTGTATATGTCTGTTAACCCCAATATCGTAATGAATTCAATCCTCACACCTTTCCTTTGGTGAACCATAAGTTTGTTTAATGAATATGTGATTGCCCTTCTCCGTGGAAATATCTGCCCTGGTATCAATTTATAGGTAACACCTATAAGTGATATGATATGATATGTGTCTTTCACTTTCTGACTTACTCCAAGTCACGTGATTACCTCTAGACTCTTCTACGGTGCTGCAAATGGCATTGTGTCCTTTATTTCCTTGGCGAATATGCTGTCTTAGCGAGGTCCATTTTCTGCAATGTGATTCCCTGAGGGCTGAGGATTAGCTGACCTGGGCAGCCTGACCCTGCCGGCAAGCCCTCCCCAGGTGTGCCTGGGTTGAGGTCCATATAAACAGCACTCCAGGCAGCAATAGCCCCTGCAGCTGTGCCTGACTCCATATTCTCTGCACCATCAGCAGTCTCGGGGCTGTGCTGGTGGGAGGGTGTGAGGGTCCACGGCTTTGTGGGTGGCCCAGTGTGAGTGGGGCTCTGATGGATTTTCGGCAGGAGTTGCCAGGCTGCCACCTGTAAAGAAGAGGATGTGTCACCCATAACTTCCACTGGAATACCTCTCCGGGCTGAGGTGAGGAAGGAAAAAAAGGATTGGGGGCCGGGACAGGAGGGGTATCTCAGGCAGGACAATGGAAAGCTTCCAGAAGAGCGCCCGTGGCCAGGACCATCCTGGCTGACCTGCAGGCACCAAGTTGGCCTGCGTGCTGTCGCTGGTGTGCCTCCACGGCCCTTCCTCTAGGCTTTCAAGCCCTTGTACATATTCAGGTGTTTCACCTGGGAAGTGTGGGAACAGTTCAGCAGCAGCTGGCCTGGGGCTCAGCTCACGTTTACTCACAGAGGCCTCGGCACGGTCCCCCAGCTTTGCAATAAGGACGCTCCTTGCATGGGCGGGCGGGGCTGCTGGCTGTATGGGAGATGATTCCCCACATCTGACCAATTTCAGAATTGTTTACCACTGGAGCAAGTGCCTTGGTAGTGTTTTCCTCTGTATAACTGTTAGGTTCAGTTTTTTTTTTCTTTTTTGGTTCAAGTTAGATTTTATTCCTCTTTTATGTATTTATGGATATAAGCATGGAAATAATTCATTCTTATAAATACATCAGTGTGAATGGAAGAACTTTTTTTCTGTATTATTTTTACATTTTATTTTTAAAAAATTTGAAATTAATTTTATTTATTTTTTTTATACAGTAGGTTATTATTAGTTATCTATTTTATGCATAAACATGTATACAGGTCAATCCCAATCTCCCAACTCATACCACCACCACCACCCCATGGCTTCCCCCACTTTGTGTCCATACGTTTGTTCTCTACCTCTGTGTCTCTATTTCTGCCCTGCAAACCAGTTCATCTGTACCATTTTTCTAGGTTCCACATATAGGCATTAATATACAATATTTGTTTTTCTCTTTCTGACTTACTTCACTCTGCATGACAGTCTCTAGATCCATCAACTTCTCTACAAATGACCGTTTCATTCCTTTTTATGGCTGAGTAATATTCCATTTTATATATGTACCACATCTTTATCCATTCGTCTGTCTGTGGCCATTTAGGTTGCTTCCATTACCTGGCTATTGATAACAGTGCTGCAATGAACATTGTGGTGAATGTGTCTTTGTGATTTATGGTTTTCTCTGGGTATATGCCCAGAAGTGGGATTGCTGGATCCTGTGGTAATACTCTTTTTAGTTTTTTAAAGGAACCTCCATACTGTTCTCCATAGTGACTGTATCAATTTACATTTCCACCAATAGCGGAAGAGGGTTCCTTTTGTCCACACCCTCCCCAGAATTGGTTGTTTGTCGATTATCTGATGATGCCGATTCTAACAGGTGTGAGGTCTTACCTCATTGTAGTTTTGATTTGCATTTCTCTAATAATTAGTGATGTTGAGCAGCTTTTCATGTGCGTCTTGGCCATCTCTGTGTCTTCTTTGAAGAAACGTCTCTTTAGATCTTCTGCCCATTTTTGTATTGGGTTGTTTGTTTTATTAATATTAAGCTGCATGAGCTGTTTATATATATTGGAGATTAAACCTTTGTCCATTGATTCGTTTGTGAACGTTTTCGCCCATTCTGAGGGTTGCCTTTTTCCATTCCCGTTTTTTTAACAAAGAAAGAAAGAAAGCAAAAGAAGCAGAACACTAATGTGCGTGAAATATGCCTCTTGAAACTGTCGTTTTGAAATATGGACGTCTTTTGAATTTTTTGGTCGATATATGACCCCAGGATTTGTTTTCAGGGCAGGTGTCATTTACAGGCCTGTAATGATTTGGAATATCCACTGACCATTAGCGCTGGGATTAAAGCTGCTGTTGTGTGAAACGGCCACAAGGTGGCAGCAGTTCTCCCTTACCAAATCTGGTTACTAGGGCAGCAGAGCCTCAATGGAAGTCGCGTTCTAGATTGGAATGTAGAACGGAATGTGCCAGGAGAAAGCCCCTCAAGTTTGTCTCACTACTTCTTGTTCGTGTTTTTAATTTAATTTTTTATTTTTTATTACAGCAAGTTTGAGTACAACGTTTAGCTTGTTGTAGGTGTGCAAGAGGTGGTTCTTTTACACATATACATATGTCTGTTCTCCCTGGGATCCTTTTCCCATGTACGTTATGACAGAATGTTGAGTAGTCTTCTCTTGGTACTCCGTAGGTCTTTGGTGATTATATACGTCTACTGTGTTTGTATATGTCTGTTAACCCCAATATCGTAATGAATTCAATCCTCACACCTTTCCTTTGGTGAACCATAAGTTTGTTTAATGAATCTGTGATTGCCCTTCTCCGTGGAAATATCTGCCCTGGTATCAATTTATAGGTAACACCTATAAGTGATATGATATGATATGTGTCTTTCACTTTCTGACTTACTCCAAGTCACGTGATTACCTCTAAACTCATCTACGGTGCTGCAAATGGCATTGTGTCCTTTTTTTCCTTGGCGAATATTCTGTCTTAGTGAGGTCCATTTTCTGCAATGTGATTCCCTGAGGGCTGAGGATTAGCTGACCTGGGCAGCCTGACCCTGCCGGCAAGCCCTCCCCAGGTGTGCCTGGGTTGAGGTCAATATAAACAGCACCCCAGGCAGCAATAGCCCCTGCAGCTGTGCCTGACTCCATATTCTCTGCACCATCAGCAGTCTCGGGGCTGTGCTGGTGGGAGGGTGTGAGGGTCCACGGCTTTGTGGGTGGCCCGGTGTGAGTGGGGCTCTGCTGGATTTTCGGCAGGAGTTGCCAGGCTGCCACCTGTAAAGAAGAGGATGTGTCACCCATAACTTCCACTGGAATATCTCTCCGGGCTGAGGTGAGGAAGGAAAAAAAGGAGTGGGGGCCGGGACAGGAGGGGTATCTCAGGCAGGGCAATGGAAAGCTTCCAGAAGAGCGCCCGTGGCCAGGACCATCCTGGCTGACCTGCAGGCACCAAGTTGGCCTGCGTGCTGTCGCTGGTGTGCCTCCACGGCCCTTCCTCTAGGCTTTCAAGCCCTTGTACATATTCAGGTGTTTCACCTGGGAAGGGTGGGAACAGTTCAGCAGCAGCTGGCCTGGGGCTCAGCTCACGTTTACTCAAAGAGGCCTCGGCACGGTCCCCCAGCTTTGCAATAAGGACGCTCCTTGCGTGGGCGGGCGGGGCTGCTGGCTGTATGGGATATGATTCCCCACGTCTGACCAATTTCAGAATTGTTTACCACTGGAGCAAGTGCCTTGGTAGTGTTTTCCTCTGTATAACTGTTAGGTTCAGTTTTTTTTTTCTTTTTTGGTTCAAGTTAGATTTTATTCCTCTTTTATGTATTTATGGATATAAGCATGGAAATAATTCATTCTTATAAATACATCAGTGTGAATGGAAGAACTTTTTTTCTGTATTATTTTTACATTTTATTTTTAAAAAATTTGAAATTTAATTTTATTTATTTTTTTATACAGTAGGTTATTATTAGTTATCTATTTTATGCATAAACATGTATACAGGTCAATCCCAATCTCCCAACTCATACCACCACCACCACCCAATGGCTTCCCCCACTTTGTGTCCATACGTTTGTTCTCTACCTCTGTGTCTCTATTTCTGCCCTGCAAACCAGTTCATCTGTACCATTTTTCTAGGTTCCACATATAGGCATTAATATACAATATATGTTTTTCTCTTTCTGACTTACTTCACTCTGCATGACAGTCTCTAGATCCATCAACTTCTCTACAAATGACCGTTTCATTCCTTTTTATGGCTGAGTAATATTCCATTTTATATATGTACCACATCTTTATCCATTCGTCTGTCTGTGGCCATTTAGGTTGCTTCCATTACCTGGCTATTGTAAATAGTGCTGCAATGAACATTGTGGTGAATGTGTCTTTGTGATTTATGGTTTTCTCTGGGTATATGCCCAGAAGTGGGATTGCTGGATCCTATGGTAATTCTCTTTTTAGTTTTTTAAAGGAACCTCCATACTGTTCTCCATAGTGACTGTATCAACTTACATTCCCACCAATAGCGGAAGAGGGTTCCTTTTGTCCACACCCTCCCCAGAATTTGTTGTTTGTAGATTATCTGATGATGCCGATTCTAACAGGTGTGAGGTCTTACCTCATTGTAGTTTTGATTTGCATTTCTCTAATAATTAGTGATGTTGAGCAGCTTTTCATGGGCGTCTTGGCCATCTCTGTGTCTTCTTTGAAGAGACGTCTCTTTAGATCTTCTGCCCATTTTTGTATTGGGTTGTTTGTTTTATTAATATTAAGCTGCATGAGCTGTTTATATATATTGGAGATTAAACCTTTGTCCATTGATTCGTTTGTGAACGTTTTCGCCCATTCTGAGGGTTGCCTGTTTCCATTCCCGTTTTTTTAACAAAGAAAGAAAGAAAGCAAAAGAAGCAGAACACTAATGTGCGTGAAATATGCCTCTTGAAACTGTCGTTTTGAAATATGGACGTCTTTTGAATTTTTTGGTCGATATATGACCCCAGGATTTGTTTTCAGGGCCGGTGTCATTTACAGGCCTGTAATGATTTGGAATATCCACTGACCATTAGCGCTGGGATTAAAGCTGCTGTTGTGTGAAACGGCCACAAGGTGGCAGCAGTTCTCCCTTACCAAATCTGGTTACTAGGGCAGCAGAGCCTCAATGGAAGTCGCGTTCTAGATTGGAATGTAGAAAGAAATGTGCCAGGAGAAAGCCCCTCAAGTGTGTCTCACTACTTCTTGTTCGTGTTTTTAATTTAATTTTTTATTTTTTATTACAGCAAGTTTGAGTACAACGTTTAGCTTGTTGTAGGTGTGCAAGAGGTGGTTCTTTTACACATATACATATGTCTGTTCTCCCTGGGATCCTTTTCCCATGTACGTTATGACAGAATGTTGAGTAGTCTTCTCTTGGTACTCCGTAGGTCTTTGGTGATTATATACGTCTACTCTGTTTGTATATGTCTGTTAACCCCAATATCGTAATGAATTCAATCCTCACACCTTTCCTTTGGTGAACCATAAGTTTGTTTAATGAATCTGTGATTGCCCTTCTCCGTGGAAATATCTGCCCTGGTATCAATTTATAGGTAACACCTATAAGTGATATGATATGATATGTGTCTTTCACTTTCTGACTTACTCCAAGTCACGTGATTACCTGTAGACTCATCTACGGTGCTGCAAATGGCATTGTGTCCTTTTTTTCCTTGGCGAATATGCTGTCTTAGCGAGGTCCATTTTCTGCAATGTGATTCCCTGAGGGCTGAGGATTAGCTGACCTGGGCAGCCTGACCCTGCCGGCAAGCCCTCCCCAGGTGTGCCTGGGTTGAGGTCCATATAAACAGCACTCCAGGCAGCAATAGCCCCTGGAGCTGTGCCTGACTCCATATTCTCTGCACCATCAGCAGTCTCGGGGCTGTGCTGGTGGGAGGGTGTGAGGGTCCACGGCTTTGTGGGTGGCCCAGTGTGAGTGGGGCTCTGCTGGATTTTCGGCAGGAGTTGCCAGGCTGCCACCTGTAAAGAAGAGGATGTGTCACCCATAACTTCCACTGGAATATCTCTCCGGGCTGAGGTGAGGAAGGAAAAAAAGGATTGGGGGCCGGGACAGGAGGGGTATCTCAGGCAGGACAATGGAAAGCTTCCAGAAGAGCGCCCGTGGCCAGGACCATCCTGGCTGACCTGCAGGCACCAAGTTGGCCTGCGTGCTGTCGCTGGTGTGCCTCCACGGCCCTTCCTCTAGGCTTTCAAGCCCTTGTACATATTCAGGTGTTTCACCTGGGAAGTGTGGGAACAGTTCAGCAGCAGCTGGCCTGGGGCTCAGCTCACGTTTACTCACAGAGGCCTCGGCACGGTCCCCCAGCTTTGCAATAAGGACGCTCCTTGCGTGGGCGGGCGGGGCTGCTGGCTGTATGGGAGATGATTCCCCACATCTGACCAATTTCAGAATTGTTTACCACTGGAGCAAGTGCCTTGGTAGTGTTTTCCTCTGTATAACTGTTAGGTTCAGTTTTTTTTTTCTTTTTTGGTTCAAGTTAGATTTTATTCCTCTTTTATGTATTTATGGATATAAGCATGGAAATAATTCATTCTTATAAATACATCAGTGTGAATGGAAGAACTTTTTTTCTGTATTATTTTTACATTTTATTTTTAAAAAATTTGAAATTAATTTTATTTATTTTTTTATACAGTAGGTTATTATTAGTTATCTATTTTATGCATAAACATGTATACAGGTCAATCCCAATCTCCCAACTCATACCACCACCACCACCCCATGGCTTCCCCCACTTTGTGTCCATACGTTTGTTCTCTACCTCTGTGTCTCTATTTCTGCCCTGCAAACCAGTTCATCTGTACCATTTTTCTAGGTTCCACATATAGGCATTAATATACAATATTTGTTTTTCTCTTTCTGACTTACTTCACTCTGCATGACAGTCTCTAGATCCATCAACTTCTCTACAAATGACCGTTTCATTCCTTTTTATGGCTGAGTAATATTCCATTTTATATATGTACCACATCTTTATCCATTCGTCTGTCTGTGGCCATTTAGGTTGCTTCCATTACCTGGCTATTGATAACAGTGCTGCAATGAACATTGTGGTGAATGTGTCTTTGTGATTTATGGTTTTCTCTGGGTATATGCCCAGAAGTGGGATTGCTGGATCCTGTGGTAATACTCTTTTTAGTTTTTTAAAGGAACCTCCATACTGTTCTCCATAGTGACTGTATCAATTTACATTCCCACCAATAGCGGAAGAGGGTTCCTTTTGTCCACACCCTCCACAGAATTTGTTGTTTGTACATTATCTGATGATGCCGATTCTAACAGGTGTGAGGTCTTACCTCATTGTAGTTTTGATTTGCATTTCTCTAATAATTAGTGATGTTGAGCAGCTTTTCATGTGCGTCTTGGCCATCTCTGTGTCTTCTTTGGAGAAACGTCTGTTTAGATCTTCTGCCCATTTTTGTATTGGGTTGTTAGTTTTATTAATATTAAGCTGCATGAGCTGTTTATATATATTGGAGATTAAACCTTTGTCCATTGATTCGTTTGTGAACGTTTTCGCCCATTCTGAGGGTTGCCTTTTTCCATTCCCGTTTTTTTAACAAAGAAAGAAAGAAAGCAAAAGAAGCAGAACACTAATGTGCGTGAAATATGCCTCTTGAAACTGTCGTTTTGAAATATGGACGTCTTTTGAATTTTTTGGTCGATATATGACCCCAGGATTTGTTTTCAGGGCAGGTGTCATTTACAGGCCTGTAATGATTTGGAATATCCACTGACCATTAGCGCTGGGATTAAAGCTGCTGTTGTGTGAAACGGCCACAAGGTGGCAGCAGTTCTCCCTTACCAAATCTGGTTACTAGGGCCGCAGAGCCTCAATGGAAGTCGCGTTCTAGATTGGAATGTAGAACGGAATGTGCCAGGAGAAAGCCCCTCAAGTTTGTCTCACTACTTCTTGTTCGTGTTTTTAATTTAATTTTTTATTTTTTATTACAGCAAGTTTGAGTACAACGTTTAGCTTGTTGTAGGTGTGCAAGAGGTGGTTCTTTTACACATATACATATGTCTGTTCTCCCTGGGATCCTTTTCCCATGTACGTTATGACAGAATGTTGAGTAGTCTTCTCTTGGTACTCCGTAGGTCTTTGGTGATTATATACGTCTACTGTGTTTGTATATGTCTGTTAACCCCAATATCGTAATGAATTCAATCCTCACACCTTTCCTTTGGTGAACCATAAGTTTGTTTAATGAATCTGTGATTGCCCTTCTCCGTGGAAATATCTGCCCTGGTATCAATTTATAGGTAACACCTATAAGTGATATGATATGATATGTGTCTTTCACTTTCTGACTTACTCCAAGTCACATGATTACCTCTAGACTCTTCTACGGTGCTGCAAATGGCATTGTGTCCTTTATTTCCTTGGCGAATATGCTGTCTTAGCGAGGTCCATTTTCTGCAATGTGATTCCCTGAGGGCTGAGGATTAGCTGACCTGGGCAGCCTGACCCTGCCGGCAAGACCTCCCCAGGTGTGCCTGGGTTGAGGTCCATATAAACAGCACTCCAGGCAGCAATAGCCCCTGCAGCTGTGCCTGACCCCATATTCTCTGCACCATCAGCAGTCTCTGGGCTGTGCTGGTGGGAGGGTGTGAGGGTCCACGGCTTTGGTGGTGGCCCGGTGTGAGTGGGGCTCTGCTGGATTTTCGGCAGGAGTTGCCAGGCTGCCACCTGTAAAGAAGAGGATGTGTCACCCATAACTTCCACTGGAATATCTCTCCGGGCTGAGGTGAGGAAGGAAAAAAAGGAGTGGGGGCCGGGACAGGAGGGGTATCTCAGGCAGGGCAATGGAAAGCTTCCAGAAGAGCGCCCGTGGCCAGGACCATCCTGGCTGACCTGCAGGCACCAAGTTGGCCTGCGTGCTGTCGCTGGTGTGCCTCCACGGCCCTTCCTCTAGGCTTTCAAGCCCTTGTACATATTCAGGTGTTTCACCTGGGAAGGGTGGGAACAGTTCAGCAGCAGCTGGCCTGGGGCTCAGCTCACGTTTACTCAAAGAGGCCTCGGCACGGTCCCCCAGCTTTGCAATAAGGACGCTCCTTGCGTGGGCAGGCGGGGCTGCTGGCTGTATGGGAGGTGATTCCCCATGTCTGACCAATTTCAGAATTGTTTACCACTGGAGCAAGTGCCTTGGTAGTGTTTTCCTCTGTATAACTGTTAGGTTCAGTTTTTTTTTTCTTTTTTGGTTCAAGTTAGATTTTATTCCTCTTTTATGTATTTATGGATATAAGCATGGAAATAATTCATTCTTATAAATACATCAGTGTGAATGGAAGAACTTTTTTTCTGTATTATTTTTACATTTTATTTTTAAAAAATTTGAAATTTAATTTTATTTATTTTTTTATACAGTAGGTTATTATTAGTTATCTATTTTATGCATAAACATGTATACAGGTCAATCCCAATCTCCCAACTCATACCACCACCACCACCCAATGGCTTCCCCCACTTTGTGTCCATACGTTTGTTCTCTACCTCTGTGTCTCTATTTCTGCCCTGCAAACCAGTTCATCTGTACCATTTTTCTAGGTTCCACATATAGGCATTAATATACAATATTTGTTTTTCTCTTTCTGACTTACTTCACTCTGCATGACAGTCTCTAGATCCATCAACTTCTCTACAAATGACCGTTTCATTCCTTTTTATGGCTGAGTAATATTCCATTTTATATATGTACCACATCTTTATCCATTCGTCTGTCTGTGGCCATTTAGGTTGCTTCCATTACCTGGCTATTGTAAATAGTGCTGCAATGAACATTGTGGTGAATGTGTCTTTGTGATTTATGGTTTTCTCTGGGTATATGCCCAGAAGTGGGATTGCTGGATCCTATGGTAATTCTCTTTTTAGTTTTTTAAAGGAACCTCCATACTGTTCTCCATAGTGACTGTATCAACTTACATTCCCACCAATAGCGGAAGAGGGTTCCTTTTGTCCACACCCTCCCCAGAATTTGTTGTTTGTAGATTATCTGATGATGCCGATTCTAACAGGTGTGAGGTCTTACCTCATTGTAGTTTTGATTTGCATTTCTCTAATAATTAGTGATGTTGAGCAGCTTTTCATGGGCGTCTTGGCCATCTCTGTGTCTTCTTTGAAGAAACGTCTGTTTAGATCTTCTGCCCATTTTTGTATTGGGTTGTTAGTTTTATTAATATTAAGCTGCATGAGCTGTTTATATATATTGGAGATTAAACCTTTGTCCATTGATTCGTTTGTGAACGTTTTCGCCCATTCTGAGGGTTGCCTTTTTCCATTCCCGTTTTTTTAACAAAGAAAGAAAGAAAGCAAAAGAAGCAGAACACTAATGTGCGTGAAATATGCCCCTTGAAACTGTCGTTTTGAAATATGGACGTCTTTTGAATTTTTTGGTCGATATATGACCCCAGGATTTCTTTTCAGGGCAGGTGTCATTTACAGGCCTGTAATGATTTGGAATATCCACTGACCATTAGCGCTGGGATTAAAGCTGCTGTTGTGTGAAACGGCCACAAGGTGGCAGCAGTTCTCCCTTACCAAATCTGGTTACTAGGGCAGCAGAGCCTCAATGGAAGTCGCGTTCTAGATTGGAATGTAGAACGGAATGTGCCAGGAGAAAGCCCCTCAAGTTTGTCTCACTACTTCTTGTTCGTGTTTTTAATTTAATTTTTTATTTTTTATTACAGCAAGTTTGAGTACAACGTTTAGCTTGTTGTAGGTGTGCAAGAGGTGGTTCTTTTACACATATACATATGTCTGTTCTCCCTGGGATCCTTTTCCCATGTACGTTATGACAGAATGTTGAGTAGTCTTCTCTTGGTACTCCGTAGGTCTTTGGTGATTATATACGTCTACTCTGTTTGTATATGTCTGTTAACCCCAATATCGTAATGAATTCAATCCTCACACCTTTCCTTTGGTGAACCATAAGTTTGTTTAATGAATCTGTGATTGCCCTTCTCCGTGGAAATATCTGCCCTGGTATCAATTTATAGGTAACACCTATAAGTGATATGATATGATATGTGTCTTTCACTTTCTGACTTACTCCAAGTCACGTGATTACCTCTAGACTCTTCTACGGTGCTGCAAATGGCATTGTGTCCTTTATTTCCTTGGCGAATATGCTGTCTTAGCGAGGTCCATTTTCTGCAATGTGATTCCCTGAGGGCTGAGGATTAGCTGACCTGGGCAGCCTGACCCTGCCGGCAAGACCTCCCCAGGTGTGCCTGGGTTGAGGTCCATATAAACAGCACTCCAGGCAGCAATAGCCCCTGCAGCTGTGCCTGACTCCATATTCTCTGCACCATCAGCAGTCTCTGGGCTGTGCTGGTGGGAGGGTGTGAGGGTCCACGGCTTTGGGGGTGGCCCGGTGTGAGTGGGGCTCTGCTGGATTTTCGGCAGGAGTTGCCAGGCTGCCACCTGTAAAGAAGAGGATGTGTCACCCATAACTTCCACTGGAATATCTCTCCGGGCTGAGGTGAGGAAGGAAAAAAAGGAGTGGGGGCCGGGACAGGAGGGGTATCTCAGGCAGGGCAATGGAAAGCTTCCAGAAGAGCGCCCGTGGCCAGGACCATCCTGGCTGACCTGCAGGCACCAAGTTGGCCTGCGTGCTGTCGCTGGTGTGCCTCCACGGCCCTTCCTCTAGGCTTTCAAGCCCTTGTACATATTCAGGTGTTTCACCTGGGAAGGGTGGGAACAGTTCAGAAGCAGCTGGCCTGGGGCTCAGCTCACGTTTACTCAAAGAGGCCTCGGCACGGTCCCCCAGCTTTGCAATAAGGACGCTCCTTGCGTGGGCAGGCGGGGCTGCTGGCTGTATGGGAGGTGATTCCCCATGTCTGACCAATTTCAGAATTGTTTACCACTGGAGCAAGTGCCTTGGTAGTGTTTTCCTCTGTATAACTGTTAGGTTCAGTTTTTTTTTTCTTTTTTGGTTCAAGTTAGATTTTATTCCTCTTTTATGTATTTATGGATATAAGCATGGAAATAATTCATTCTTATAAATACATCAGTGTGAATGGAAGAACTTTTTTTCTGTATTATTTTTACATTTTATTTTTAAAAAATTTGAAATTTAATTTTATTTATTTTTTTATACAGTAGGTTATTATTAGTTATCTATTTTATGCATAAACATGTATACAGGTCAATCCCAATCTCCCAACTCATACCACCACCACCACCCAATGGCTTCCCCCACTTTGTGTCCATACGTTTGTTCTCTACCTCTGTGTCTCTATTTCTGCCCTGCAAACCAGTTCATCTGTACCATTTTTCTAGGTTCCACATATAGGCATTAATATACAATATTTGTTTTTCTCTTTCTGACTTACTTCACTCTGCATGACAGTCTCTAGATCCATCAACTTCTCTACAAATGACCGTTTCATTCCTTTTTATGGCTGAGTAATATTCCATTTTATATATGTACCACATCTTTATCCATTCGTCTGTCTGTGGCCATTTAGGTTGCTTCCATTACCTGGCTATTGTAAATAGTGCTGCAATGAACATTGTGGTGAATGTGTCTTTGTGATTTATGGTTTTCTCTGGGTATATGCCCAGAAGTGGGATTGCTGGATCCTATGGTAATTCTCTTTTTAGTTTTTTAAAGGAACCTCCATACTGTTCTCCATAGTGACTGTATCAACTTACATTCCCACCAATAGCGGAAGAGGGTTCCTTTTGTCCACACCCTCCCCAGAATTTGTTGTTTGTAGATTATCTGATGATGCCGATTCTAACAGGTGTGAGGTCTTACCTCATTGTAGTTTTGATTTGCATTTCTCTAATAATTAGTGATGTTGAGCAGCTTTTCATGGGCGTCTTGGCCATCTCTGTGTCTTCTTTGAAGAAACGTCTCTTTAGATCTTCTGCCCATTTTTGTATTGGGTTGTTTGTTTTATTAATATTAAGCTGCATGAGCTGTTTATATATATTGGAGATTAAACCTTTGTCCATTGATTCGTTTGTGACCGTTTTCGCCCATTCTGAGGGTTGCCTGTTTCCATTCCCGTTTTTTTAACAAAGAAAGAAAGAAAGCAAAAGAAGCAGAACACTAATGTGCGTGAAATATGCCTCTTGAAACTGTCGTTTTGAAATATGGACGTCTTTTGAATTTTTTGGTCGATATATGACCCCAGGATTTCTTTTCAGGGCAGGTGTCATTTACAGGCCTGTAATGATTTGGAATATCCACTGACCATTAGCGCTGGGATTAAAGCTGCTGTTGTGTGAAACGGCCACAAGGTGGCAGCAGTTCTCCCTTACCAAATCTGGTTACTAGGGCAGCAGAGCCTCAATGGAAGTCGCGTTCTAGATTGGAATGTAGAAAGAAATGTGCCAGGAGAAAGCCCCTCAAGTGTGTCTCACTACTTCTTGTTCGTGTTTTTAATTTAATTTTTTATTTTTTATTACAGCAAGTTTGAGTACAACGTTTAGCTTGTTGTAGGTGTGCAAGAGGTGGTTCTTTTACACATATACATATGTCTGTTCTCCCTGGGAACCTTTTCCCATGTACGTTATGACAGGATGTTGAGTAGTCTTCTCTTGGTACTCCGTAGGTCTTTGGTGATTATATACGTCTACTGTGTTTGTATATGTCTGTTAACCCCAATATCGTAATGAATTCAATCCTCACACCTTTCCTTTGGTGAACCATAAGTTTGTTTAATGAATCTGTGATTGCCCTTCTCCGTGGAAATATCTGTCCTGGTATCAATTTATAGGTAACACCTATAAGTGATATGATATGATATGTGTCTTTCACTTTCTGACTTACTCCAAGTCACGTGATTACCTCTAGACTCATCTACGGTGCTGCAAATGGCATTGTGTCCTTTTTTTCCTTGGCGAATATTCTGTCTTAGCGAGGTCCATTTTCTGCAATGTGATTCCCTGAGGGCTGAGGATTAGCTGACCTGGGCAGCATGACACTGCCGGCAAGCCCTCCCCAGGTGTGCCTGGGTTGAGGTCAATATAAACAGCACCCCAGGCAGCAATAGCCCCTGCAGCTGTGCCTGACTCCATATTCTCTGCACCATCAGCAGTCTCGGGGCTGTGCTGGTGGGAGGGTGTGAGGGTCCACGGCTTTGTGGGTGGCCCGGTGTGAGTGGGGCTCTGCTGGATTTTCGGCAGGAGTTGCCAGGCTGCCACCTGTAAAGAAGAGGATGTGTCACCCATAACTTCCACTGGAATATCTCTCCGGGCTGAGGTGAGGAAGGAAAAAAAGGAGTGGGGGCCGGGACAGGAGGGGTATCTCAGGCAGGGCAATGGAAAGCTTCCAGAAGAGCGCCCGTGGCCAGGACCATCCTGGCTGACCTGCAGGCACCAAGTTGGCCTGCGTGCTGTCGCTGGTGTGCCTCCACGGCCCTTCCTCTAGGCTTTCAAGCCCTTGTACATATTCAGGTGTTTCACCTGGGAAGGGTGGGAACAGTTCAGCAGCAGCTGGCCTGGGGCTCAGCTCACGTTTACTCAAAGAGGCCTCGGCACGGTCCCCCAGCTTTGCAATAAGGACGCTCCTTGCGTGGGCGGGCGGGGCTGCTGGCTGTATGGGAGATGATTCCCCACCTCTGACCAATTTCAGAATTGTTTACCACTGGAGCAAGTGCCTTGGTAGTGTTTTCCTCTGTATAACTGTTAGGTTCAGTTTTTTTTTCTTTTTTGGTTCAAGTTAGATTTTATTCCTCTTTTATGTATTTATGGATATAAGCATGGAAATAATTCATTCTTATAAATACATCAGTGTGAATGGAAGAACATTTTTTTCTGTATTATTTTTACATTTTATTTTTAAAAAATTTGAAATTTAATTTTATTTATTTTTTATACAGTAGGTTATTATTAGTTATCTATTTTATGCATAAACATGTATACAGGTCAATCCCAATCTCCCAACTCATACCACCACCACCACCCCATGGCTTCCCCCACTTTGTGTCCATACGTTTGTTCTCTACCTCTGTGTCTCTATTTCTGCCCTGCAAACCAGTTCATCTGTACCATTTTTCTACGTTCCACATATAGGCATTAATATACAATATTTGTTTTTCTCTTTCTGACTTACTTCACCCTGCATGACAGTCTCTAGATCCATCAACTTCTCTACAAATGACCGTTTCATTCCTTTTTATGGCTGAGTAATATTCCATTTTATATATGTACCACATCTTTATCCATTCGTCTGTCTGTTGCCATTTAGGTTGCTTCCATTACCTGGCTATTGATAACAGTGCTGCAATGAACATTGTGGTGAATGTGTCTTTGTGATTTATGGTTTTCTCTGGGTATATGCCCCGAAGTGGGATTGCTGGATCGTGTGGTAATTCTCTTTTTAGTTTTTTAAAGGAACCTCCATACTGTTCACCATAGTGACTGTATCAATTTACATTTCCACCAATAGCGGAAGAGGGTTCCTTTTGTCCACACCCTCCCCAGAATTGGTTGTTTGTCGATTATCTGATGATGCCGATTCTAACAGGTGTGAGGTCTTACCTCATTGTAGTTTTGATTTGCATTTCTCTAATAATTAGTGATGTTGAGCAGCTTTTCATGTGCGTCTTGGCCATCTCTGTGTCTTCTTTGAAGAAACGTCTGTTTAGATCTTCTGCCCATTTTTGTATTGGGTTGTTTGTTTTATTAATATTAAGCTGCATGAGCTGTTTATATATATTGGAGATTAAACCTTTGTCCATTGATTCGTTTGTGAACGTTTTCGCCCATTCTGAGGGTTGCCTTTTTCCATTCCCGTTTTTTTAACAAAGAAAGAAAGAAAGCCAAAGAAGCAGAACACTAATGTGCGTGAAATATGCCTCTTGAAACTGTCGTTTTGAAATATGGACGTCTTTTGAATTTTTTGGTCGATATATGACCCCAGGATTTGTTTTCAGGGCAGGTGTCATTTACAGGCCTGTAATGATTTGGAATATCCACTGACCATTAGCGCTGGGATTAAAGCT
Organism: Mesoplodon bidens; assembly: GCF_964165515.1. Taxonomy (NCBI): domain Eukaryota; kingdom Metazoa; phylum Chordata; class Mammalia; order Artiodactyla; family Ziphiidae; genus Mesoplodon; species Mesoplodon bidens. Next base: position 1,183,653 of record NW_027672081.1, read on the forward strand.
GCTGTTGTGTGAAACGGCCACAAGGTGGCAGCAGTTCTCCCTTACCAAATCTGGTTACTAGGGCCGCAGAGCCTCAATGGAAGTCGCGTTCTAGATTGGAATGTAGAACGGAATGTGCCAGGAGAAAGCCCCTCAAGTTTGTCTCACTACTTCTTGTTCGTGTTTTTAATTTAATTTTTTTATTTTTTATTACAGCAAGTTTGAGTACAACGTTTAGCTTGTTGTAGGTGTGCAAGAGGTGGTTCTTTTACACATATACATATGTCTGTTCTCCCTGGGATCCTTTTCCCATGTACGTTATGACAGGATGTTGAGTAGTCTTCTCTTGGTACTCCGTAGGTCTTTGGTGATTATATACGTCTACTGTGTTTGTATATGTCTGTTAACCCCAATATCGTAATGAATTCAATCCTCACACCTTTCCTTTGGTGAACCATAAGTTTGTTTAATGAATCTGTGTTTGCCCTTCTCCGTGGAAATACCTGCCCTGGTATCAATTTATAGGTAACACCTATAAGTGATATGATATGATATGTGTCTTTCACTTTCTGACTTACTCCAAGTCACGTGATTACCTCTAGACTCATCTACGGTGCTGCAAATGGCATTGTGTCCTTTTTTTCCTTGGCCAATATTCTGTCTTAGCGAGGTCCATTTTCTGCAATGTGATTCCCTGAGGGCTGAGGATTAGCTGACCTGGGCAGCCTGACCCTGCCGGCAAGCCCTCCCCAGGTGTGCCTGGTTTGAGGTCCATATAAACAGCACTCCAGGCAGCAATAGCCCCTGCAGCTGTGCCTGACTCCATATTCTCTGCACCATCAGCAGTCTCGGGGCTGTGCTGGTGGGAGGGTGTGAGGGTCCACGGCTTTGTGGGTGGCCCGGTGTGAGTGGGGCTCTGCTGGATTTTCGGCAGGAGTTGCCAGGCTGCCACCTGTAAAGAAGAGGATGTGTCACCCATCACTTCCACTGGAATATCTCTCCGGGCTGAGGTGAGGAAGGAAAAAAAGGAGTGGGGGCCGGGACAGGAGGGGTATCTCAGGCAGGGCAATGGAAAGCTTCCAGAAGAGCGCCCGTGGCCAGGACCATCCTGGCTGACCTGCAGGCACCAAGTTGGCCTGCGTGCTGTCGCTGGTGTGCCTCCACGGCCCTTCCTCTAGGCTTTCAAGCCCTTGTACATATTCAGGTGTTTCACCTGGGAAGGGTGGGAACAGTTCAGAAGCAGCTGGCCTGGGGCTCAGCTCACGTTTACTCACAGAGGCCTCGGCACGGTCCCCAGCTTTGCAATAAGGACACTCCTTGCGTGGGCGGGCGGGGCTGCTGGCTGTATGGGAGATGATTCCCCACCTCTGACCAATTTCAGAATTGTTTACCACTGGAGCAAGTGCCTTGGTAGTGTTTTCCTCTGTATAACTGTTAGGTTCAGTTTTTTTTTCTTTTTTGGTTCAAGTTAGATTTTATTCCTCTTTTATGTATTTATGGATATAAGCATGGAAATAATTCATTCTTATAAATACATCAGTGTGAATGGAAGAACTTTTTGTTCTGTATTATTTTTACATTTTATTTTTAAAAAATTGGAAATTTAATTTTATTTATTTTTTTATACAGTAGGTTATTATTAGTTATCTATTTTATGCATAAACATGTATACAGGTCAATCCCAATCTCCCAACTCATACCACCACCACCACCCCATGGCTTCCCCCACTTTGTGTCCATACGTTTGTTCTCTACCTCTGTGTCTCTATTTCTGCCCTGCAAACCAGTTCATCTGTACCATTTTTCTAGGTTCCACATATAGGCATTAATATACAATATTTGTTTTTCTCTTTCTGACTTACTTCACTCTGCATGACAGTCTCTAGATCCATCAACTTCTCTACAAATGACCGTTTCATTCCTTTTTATGGCTGAGTAATATTCCAATTTATATTTGTACCACATCTTTATCCATTCGTCTGTCTGTGGCCATTTAGGTTGCTTCCATTACCTGGCTATTGATAACAGTGCTGCAATGAACATTGTGGTGAATGTGTGTTTGTGATTTATGGTTTTCTCTGGGTATATGCCCAGAAGTGGGATTGCTGGATCCTGTGGTAATTCTCTTTTTAGTTTTTTAAAGGAACCTCCATACTGTTCTCCATAGTGACTGTATCAATTTACATTTCCACCAATAGCGGAAGAGGGTTCCTATTGTCCACACCCTCCCCAGAATTGGTTGTTTGTAGATTATCTGATGATGCCGATTCTAACAGGTGTGAGGTCTTACCTCATTGTAGTTTTGATTTGCATTTCTCTAATAATTAGTGATGTTGAGCAGCTTTTCATGGGCGTCTTGGCCATCTCTGTGTCTTCTTTGAAGAAACGTCTCTTTAGATCTTCTGCCCATTTTTGTATTGGGTTGTTTGTTTTATTTATATTAAGCTGCATGAGCTGTTTATATATATATTGGAGATTAAACCTTTGTCCATTGATTCGTTTGTGAACGTTTTCGCCCATTCTGAGGGTTGCCTTTTTCCATTCCCGTTTTTTTAACAAAGAAAGAAAGAAAGCCAAAGAAGCAGAACACTAATGTGCGTGAAATATGCCTCTTGAAACTGTCGTTTTGAAATATGGACGTCTTTTGAATTTTTTGGTCGATATATGACCCCAGGATTTGTTTTCAGGGCAGGTGTCATTTACAGGCCTGTAATGATTTGGAATATCCACTGACCATTAGCGCTGGGATTAAAGCTGCTGTTGTGTGAAACGGCCACAAGGTGGCAGCAGTTCTCCCTTACCAAATCTGGTTACTAGGGCCGCAGAGCCTCAATGGAAGTCGCGTTCTAGATTGGAATGTAGAACGGAATGTGCCAGGAGAAGGCCCCTCAAGTGTGTCTCACTACTTCTTGTTCTTGTTTTTAATTTAATTTTTTATTTTTTATTACAGCAAGTTTGAGTACAACGTTTAGCTTGTTGTAGGTGTGCAAGAGGTGGTTCTTTTACACATATACATATGTCTGTTCTTCCTGGGATCCTTTTCCCATGTACGTTATGACAGAATGTTGAGTAGTCTTCTCTTGGTACTCCGTAGGTCTTTGGTGATTATATACGTCTACTGTGTTTGTATATGTCTGTTAACCCCAATATCGTAATGAATTCAATCCTCACACCTTTCCTTTGGTGAACCATAAGTTTGTTTAATGAATCTGTGTTTGCCCTTCTCCGTGGAAATACCTGCCCTGGTATCAATTTATAGGTAACACCTATAAGTGATATGATATGATATGTGTCTTTCACTTTCTGACTTACTCCAAGTCACGTGATTACCTCTAGACTCATCTACGGTGCTGCAAATGGCATGGTGTCCTTTTTTTCCTTGGCCAATATTCTGTCTTAGCGAGGTCCATTTTCTGCAATGTGATTCCCTGAGGGCTGAGGATTAGCTGACCTGGGCAGCCTGACCCTGCCGGCAAGCCCTCCCCAGGTGTGCCTGGTTTGAGGTCCATATAAACAGCACTCCAGGCAGCAATAGCCCCTGCAGCTGTGCCTGACTCCATATTCTCTGCACCATCAGCAGTCTCGGGGCTGTGCTGGTGGGAGGGTGTGAGGGTCCACGGCTTTGTGGGTGGCCCGGTGTGAGTGGGGCTCTGCTGGATTTTCGGCAGGAGTTGCCAGGCTGCCACCTGTAAAGAAGAGGATGTGTCACCCATCACTTCCACTGGAATATCTCTCCGGGCTGAGGTGAGGAAGGAAAAAAAGGAGTGGGGGCCGGGACAGGAGGGGTATCTCAGGCAGGGCAATGGAAAGCTTCCAGAAGAGCGCCCGTGGCCAGGACCATCCTGGCTGACCTGCAGGCACCAAGTTGGCCTGCGTGCTGTCGCTGGTGTGCCTCCACGGCCCTTCCTCTAGGCTTTCAAGCCCTTGTACATATTCAGGTGTTTCACCTGGGAAGGGTGGGAACAGTTCAGAAGCAGCTGGCCTGGGGCTCAGCTCACGTTTACTCACAGAGGCCTCGGCACGGTCCCCAGCTTTGCAATAAGGACACTCCTTGCGTGGGCGGGCGGGGCTGCTGGCTGTATGGGAGATGATTCCCCACCTCTGACCAATTTCAGAATTGTTTACCACTGGAGCAAGTGCCTTGGTAGTGTTTTCCTCTGTATAACTGTTAGGTTCAGTTTTTTTTTCTTTTTTGGTTCAAGTTAGATTTTATTCCTCTTTTATGTATTTATGGATATAAGCATGGAAATAATTCATTCTTATAAATACATCAGTGTGAATGGAAGAACTTTTTGTTCTGTATTATTTTTACATTTTATTTTTAAAAAATTGGAAATTTAATTTTATTTATTTTTTTATACAGTAGGTTATTATTAGTTATCTATTTTATGCATAAACATGTATACAGGTCAATCCCAATCTCCCAACTCATACCACCACCACCACCCCATGGCTTCCCCCACTTTGTGTCCATACGTTTGTTCTCTACCTCTGTGTCTCTATTTCTGCCCTGCAAACCAGTTCATCTGTACCATTTTTCTAGGTTCCACATATAGGCATTAATATACAATATTTGTTTTTCTCTTTCTGACTTACTTCACTCTGCATGACAGTCTCTAGATCCATCAACTTCTCTACAAATGACCGTTTCATTCCTTTTTATGGCTGAGTAATATTCCAATTTATATTTGTACCACATCTTTATCCATTCGTCTGTCTGTGGCCATTTAGGTTGCTTCCATTACCTGGCTATTGATAACAGTGCTGCAATGAACATTGTGGTGAATGTGTGTTTGTGATTTATGGTTTTCTCTGGGTATATGCCCAGAAGTGGGATTGCTGGATCCTGTGGTAATTCTCTTTTTAGTTTTTTAAAGGAACCTCCATACTGTTCTCCATAGTGACTGTATCAATTTACATTTCCACCAATAGCGGAAGAGGGTTCCTATTGTCCACACCCTCCCCAGAATTGGTTGTTTGTAGATTATCTGATGATGCCGATTCTAACAGGTGTGAGGTCTTACCTCATTGTAGTTTTGATTTGCATTTCTCTAATAATTAGTGATGTTGAGCAGCTTTTCATGGGCGTCTTGGCCATCTCTGTGTCTTCTTTGAAGAAACGTCTCTTTAGATCTTCTGCCCATTTTTGTATTGGGTTGTTTGTTTTATTTATATTAAGCTGCATGAGCTGTTTATATATATATTGGAGATTAAACCTTTGTCCATTGATTCGTTTGTGAACGTTTTCGCCCATTCTGAGGGTTGCCTTTTTCCATTCCCGTTTTTTTAACAAAGAAAGAAAGAAAGCCAAAGAAGCAGAACACTAATGTGCGTGAAATATGCCTCTTGAAACTGTCGTTTTGAAATATGGACGTCTTTTGAATTTTTTGGTCGATATATGACCCCAGGATTTGTTTTCAGGGCAGGTGTCATTTACAGGCCTGTAATGATTTGGAATATCCACTGACCATTAGCGCTGGGATTAAAGCTGCTGTTGTGTGAAACGGCCACAAGGTGGCAGCAGTTCTCCCTTACCAAATCTGGTTACTAGGGCCGCAGAGCCTCAATGGAAGTCGCGTTCTAGATTGGAATGTAGAACGGAATGTGCCAGGAGAAGGCCCCTCAAGTGTGTCTCACTACTTCTTGTTCTTGTTTTTAATTTAATTTTTTATTTTTTATTACAGCAAGTTTGAGTACAACGTTTAGCTTGTTGTAGGTGTGCAAGAGGTGGTTCTTTTACACATATACATATGTCTGTTCTTCCTGGGATCCTTTTCCCATGTACGTTATGACAGAATGTTGAGTAGTCTTCTCTTGGTACTCCGTAGGTCTTTGGTGATTATATACGTCTACTGTGTTTGTATATGTCTGTTAACCCCAATATCGTAATGAATTCAATCCTCACACCTTTCCTTTGGTGAACCATAAGTTTGTTTAATGAATCTGTGTTTGCCCTTCTCCGTGGAAATACCTGCCCTGGTATCAATTTATAGGTAACACCTATAAGTGATATGATATGATATGTGTCTTTCACTTTCTGACTTACTCCAAGTCACGTGATTACCTCTAGACTCATCTACGGTGCTGCAAATGGCATTGTGTCCTTTTTTTCCTTGGCCAATATTCTGTCTTAGCGAGGTCCATTTTCTGCAATGTGATTCCCTGAGGGCTGAGGATTAGCTGACCTGGGCAGCCTGACCCTGCCGGCAAGCCCTCCCCAGGTGTGCCTGGTTTGAGGTCCATATAAACAGCACTCCAGGCAGCAATAGCCCCTGCAGCTGTGCCTGACTCCATATTCTCTGCACCATCAGCAGTCTCGGGGCTGTGCTGGTGGGAGGGTGTGAGGGTCCACGGCTTTGTGGGTGGCCCGGTGTGAGTGGGGCTCTGCTGGATTTTCGGCAGGAGTTGCCAGGCTGCCACCTGTAAAGAAGAGGATGTGTCACCCATCACTTCCACTGGAATATCTCTCCGGGCTGAGGTGAGGAAGGAAAAAAAGGAGTGGGGGCCGGGACAGGAGGGGTATCTCAGGCAGGGCAATGGAAAGCTTCCAGAAGAGCGCCCGTGGCCAGGACCATCCTGGCTGACCTGCAGGCACCAAGTTGGCCTGCGTGCTGTCGCTGGTGTGCCTCCACGGCCCTTCCTCTAGGCTTTCAAGCCCTTGTACATATTCAGGTGTTTCACCTGGGAAGGGTGGGAACAGTTCAGAAGCAGCTGGCCTGGGGCTCAGCTCACGTTTACTCACAGAGGCCTCGGCACGGTCCCCAGCTTTGCAATAAGGACACTCCTTGCGTGGGCGGGCGGGGCTGCTGGCTGTATGGGAGATGATTCCCCACCTCTGACCAATTTCAGAATTGTTTACCACTGGAGCAAGTGCCTTGGTAGTGTTTTCCTCTGTATAACTGTTAGGTTCAGTTTTTTTTTCTTTTTTGGTTCAAGTTAGATTTTATTCCTCTTTTATGTATTTATGGATATAAGCATGGAAATAATTCATTCTTATAAATACATCAGTGTGAATGGAAGAACTTTTTGTTCTGTATTATTTTTACATTTTATTTTTAAAAAATTGGAAATTTAATTTTATTTATTTTTTTATACAGTAGGTTATTATTAGTTATCTATTTTATGCATAAACATGTATACAGGTCAATCCCAATCTCCCAACTCATACCACCACCACCACCCCATGGCTTCCCCCACTTTGTGTCCATACGTTTGTTCTCTACCTCTGTGTCTCTATTTCTGCCCTGCAAACCAGTTCATCTGTACCATTTTTCTAGGTTCCACATATAGGCATTAATATACAATATTTGTTTTTCTCTTTCTGACTTACTTCACTCTGCATGACAGTCTCTAGATCCATCAACTTCTCTACAAATGACCGTTTCATTCCTTTTTATGGCTGAGTAATATTCCAATTTATATTTGTACCACATCTTTATCCATTCGTCTGTCTGTGGCCATTTAGGTTGCTTCCATTACCTGGCTATTGATAACAGTGCTGCAATGAACATTGTGGTGAATGTGTGTTTGTGATTTATGGTTTTCTCTGGGTATATGCCCAGAAGTGGGATTGCTGGATCCTGTGGTAATTCTCTTTTTAGTTTTTTAAAGGAACCTCCATACTGTTCTCCATAGTGACTGTATCAATTTACATTTCCACCAATAGCGGAAGAGGGTTCCTATTGTCCACACCCTCCCCAGAATTGGTTGTTTGTAGATTATCTGATGATGCCGATTCTAACAGGTGTGAGGTCTTACCTCATTGTAGTTTTGATTTGCATTTCTCTAATAATTAGTGATGTTGAGCAGCTTTTCATGGGCGTCTTGGCCATCTCTGTGTCTTCTTTGAAGAAACGTCTCTTTAGATCTTCTGCCCATTTTTGTATTGGGTTGTTTGTTTTATTTATATTAAGCTGCATGAGCTGTTTATATATATTGGAGATTAAACCTTTGTCCATTGATTCGTTTGTGAACGTTTTCGCCCATTCTGAGGGTTGCCTTTTTCCATTCCCGTTTTTTTAACAAAGAAAGAAAGAAAGCAAAAGAAGCAGAACACTAATGTGCGTGAAATATGCCTCTTGAAACTGTCGTTTTGAAATATGGACGTCTTTTGAATTTTTTGGTCGATATATGACCCCAGGATTTGTTTTCAGGTCAGGTGTCATTTACAGGCCTGTAATGATTTGGAATATCCACTGACCATTAGCGCTGGGATTAAAGCTGCTGTTGTGTGAAACGGCCACAAGGTGGCAGCAGTTCTCCCTTACCAAATCTGGTTACTAGGGCCGCAGAGCCTCAATGGAAGTCGCGTTCTAGATTGGAATGTAGAACGGAATGTGCCAGGAGAAAGCCCCTCAAGTTTGTCTCACTACTTCTTGTTCGTGTTTTTAATTTAATTTTTTTATTTTTTATTACAGCAAGTTTGAGTACAACGTTTAGCTTGTTGTAGGTGTGCAAGAGGTGGTTCTTTTACACATATACATATGTCTGTTCTCCCTGGGATCCTTTTCCCATGTACGTTATGACAGGATGTTGAGTAGTCTTCTCTTGGTACTCCGTAGGTCTTTGGTGATTATATACGTCTACTGTGTTTGTATATGTCTGTTAACCCCAATATCGTAATGAATTCAATCCTCACACCTTTCCTTTGGTGAACCATAAGTTTGTTTAATGAATCTGTGTTTGCCCTTCTCCGTGGAAATACCTGCCCTGGTATCAATTTATAGGTAACACCTATAAGTGATATGATATGATATGTGTCTTTCACTTTCTGACTTACTCCAAGTCACGTGATTACCTCTAGACTCATCTACGGTGCTGCAAATGGCATTGTGTCCTTTTTTTCCTTGGCCAATATTCTGTCTTAGCGAGGTCCATTTTCTGCAATGTGATTCCCTGAGGGCTGAGGATTAGCTGACCTGGGCAGCCTGACCCTGCCGGCAAGCCCTCCCCAGGTGTGCCTGGTTTGAGGTCCATATAAACAGCACTCCAGGCAGCAATAGCCCCTGCAGCTGTGCCTGACTCCATATTCTCTGCACCATCAGCAGTCTCGGGGCTGTGCTGGTGGGAGGGTGTGAGGGTCCACGGCTTTGTGGGTGGCCCGGTGTGAGTGGGGCTCTGCTGGATTTTCGGCAGGAGTTGCCAGGCTGCCACCTGTAAAGAAGAGGATGTGTCACCCATCACTTCCACTGGAATATCTCTCCGGGCTGAGGTGAGGAAGGAAAAAAAGGAGTGGGGGCCGGGACAGGAGGGGTATCTCAGGCAGGGCAATGGAAAGCTTCCAGAAGAGCGCCCGTGGCCAGGACCATCCTGGCTGACCTGCAGGCACCAAGTTGGCCTGCGTGCTGTCGCTGGTGTGCCTCCACGGCCCTTCCTCTAGGCTTTCAAGCCCTTGTACATATTCAGGTGTTTCACCTGGGAAGGGTGGGAACAGTTCAGAAGCAGCTGGCCTGGGGCTCAGCTCACGTTTACTCACAGAGGCCTCGGCACGGTCCCCAGCTTTGCAATAAGGACACTCCTTGCGTGGGCGGGCGGGGCTGCTGGCTGTATGGGAGATGATTCCCCACCTCTGACCAATTTCAGAATTGTTTACCACTGGAGCAAGTGCCTTGGTAGTGTTTTCCTCTGTATAACTGTTAGGTTCAGTTTTTTTTTCTTTTTTGGTTCAAGTTAGATTTTATTCCTCTTTTATGTATTTATGGATATAAGCATGGAAATAATTCATTCTTATAAATACATCAGTGTGAATGGAAGAACTTTTTGTTCTGTATTATTTTTACATTTTATTTTTAAAAAATTGGAAATTTAATTTTATTTATTTTTTTATACAGTAGGTTATTATTAGTTATCTATTTTATGCATAAACATGTATACAGGTCAATCCCAATCTCCCAACTCATACCACCACCACCACCCCATGGCTTCCCCCACTTTGTGTCCATACGTTTGTTCTCTACCTCTGTGTCTCTATTTCTGCCCTGCAAACCAGTTCATCTGTACCATTTTTCTAGGTTCCACATATAGGCATTAATATACAATATTTGTTTTTCTCTTTCTGACTTACTTCACTCTGCATGACAGTCTCTAGATCCATCAACTTCTCTACAAATGACCGTTTCATTCCTTTTTATGGCTGAGTAATATTCCATTTTATATATGTACCACATCTTTATCCATTCGTCTGTCTGTTGCCATTTAGGTTGCTTCCATTACCTGGCTATTGATAACAGTGCTGCAATGAACATTGTGGTGAATGTGTCTTTGTGATTTATGGTTTTCTCTGGGTATATGCCCAGAAGTGGGATTGCTGGATCCTGTGGTAATTCTCTTTTTAGTTTTTTAAAGGAACCTCCATACTGTTCTCCATAGTGACTGTATCAATTTACATTTCCACCAATAGCGGAAGAGGGTTCCTATTGTCCACACCCTCCCCAGAATTGGTTGTTTGTAGATTATCTGATGATGCCGATTCTAACAGGTGTGAGGTCTTACCTCATTGTAGTTTTGATTTGCATTTCTCTAATAATTAGTGATGTTGAGCAGCTTTTCATGGGCGTCTTGGCCATCTCTGTGTCTTCTTTGAAGAAACGTCTCTTTAGATCTTCTGCCCATTTTTGTATTGGGTTGTTTGTTTTATTAATATTAAGCTGCATGAGCTGTTTATATATATTGGAGATTAAACCTTTGTCCATTGATTCCTTTGTGACCGTTTTCGCCCATTCTGAGGGTTGCCTTTTTCCATTCCCGTTTTTTTAACAAAGAAAGAAAGAAAGCCAAAGAAGCAGAACACTAATGTGCGTGAAATATGCCTCTTGAAACTGTCGTTTTGAAATATGGACGTCTTTTGAATTTTTTGGTCGATATATGACCCCAGGATTTGTTTTCAGGGCAGGTGTCATTTACAGGCCTGTAATGATTTGGAATATCCACTGACCATTAGCGCTGGGATTAAAGCTGCTGTTGTGTGAAACGGCCACAAGGTGGCAGCAGTTCTCCCTTACCAAATCTGGTTACTAGGGCCGCAGAGCCTCAATGGAAGTCGCGTTCTAGATTGGAATGTAGAACGGAATGTGCCAGGAGAAAGCCCCTCAAGTTTGTCTCACTACTTCTTGTTCGTGTTTTTAATTTAATATTTTTATTTTTTATTACAGCAAGTTTGAGTACAACGTTTAGCTTGTTGTAGGTGTGCAAGAGGTGGTTCTTTTACACATATACATATGTCTGTTCTCCCTGGGATCCTTTTCCCATGTACGTTATGACAGGATGTTGAGTAGTCTTCTCTTGGTACTCCGTAGGTCTTTGGTGATTATATACGTCTACTGTGTTTGTATATGTCTGTTAACCCCAATATCGTAATGAATTCAATCCTCACACCTTTCCTTTGGTGAACCATAAGTTTGTTTAATGAATCTGTGTTTGCCCTTCTCCGTGGAAATACCTGCCCTGGTATCAATTTATAGGTAACACCTATAAGTGATATGATATGATATGTGTCTTTCACTTTCTGACTTACTCCAAGTCACGTGATTACCTCTAGACTCATCTACGGTGCTGCAAATGGCATTGTGTCCTTTTTTTCCTTGGCCAATATTCTGTCTTAGCGAGGTCCATTTTCTGCAATGTGATTCCCTGAGGGCTGAGGATTAGCTGACCTGGGCAGCCTGACCCTGCCGGCAAGCCCTCCCCAGGTGTGCCTGGTTTGAGGTCCATATAAACAGCACTCCAGGCAGCAATAGCCCCTGCAGCTGTGCCTGACTCCATATTCTCTGCACCATCAGCAGTCTCGGGGCTGTGCTGGTGGGAGGGTGTGAGGGTCCACGGCTTTGTGGGTGGCCCGGTGTGAGTGGGGCTCTGCTGGATTTTCGGCAGGAGTTGCCAGGCTGCCACCTGTAAAGAAGAGGATGTGTCACCCATCACTTCCACTGGAATATCTCTCCGGGCTGAGGTGAGGAAGGAAAAAAAGGAGTGGGGGCCGGGACAGGAGGGGTATCTCAGGCAGGGCAATGGAAAGCTTCCAGAAGAGCGCCCGTGGCCAGGACCATCCTGGCTGACCTGCAGGCACCAAGTTGGCCTGCGTGCTGTCGCTGGTGTGCCTCCACGGCCCTTCCTCTAGGCTTTCAAGCCCTTGTACATATTCAGGTGTTTCACCTGGGAAGGGTGGGAACAGTTCAGAAGCAGCTGGCCTGGGGCTCAGCTCACGTTTACTCACAGAGGCCTCGGCACGGTCCCCAGCTTTGCAATAAGGACACTCCTTGCGTGGGCGGGCGGGGCTGCTGGCTGTATGGGAGATGATTCCCCACCTCTGACCAATTTCAGAATTGTTTACCACTGGAGCAAGTGCCTTGGTAGTGTTTTCCTCTGTATAACTGTTAGGTTCAGTTTTTTTTTCTTTTTTGGTTCAAGTTAGATTTTATTCCTCTTTTATGTATTTATGGATATAAGCATGGAAATAATTCATTCTTATAAATACATCAGTGTGAATGGAAGAACTTTTTGTTCTGTATTATTTTTACATTTTATTTTTAAAAAATTGGAAATTTAATTTTATTTATTTTTTTATACAGTAGGTTATTATTAGTTATCTATTTTATGCATAAACATGTATACAGGTCAATCCCAATCTCCCAACTCATACCACCACCACCACCCCATGGCTTCCCCCACTTTGTGTCCATACGTTTGTTCTCTACCTCTGTGTCTCTATTTCTGCCCTGCAAACCAGTTCATCTGTACCATTTTTCTAGGTTCCACATATAGGCATTAATATACAATATTTGTTTTTCTCTTTCTGACTTACTTCACTCTGCATGACAGTCTCTAGATCCATCAACTTCTCTACAAATGACCGTTTCATTCCTTTTTATGGCTGAGTAATATTCCATTTTATATATGTACCACATCTTTATCCATTCGTCTGTCTGTTGCCATTTAGGTTGCTTCCATTACCTGGCTATTGATAACAGTGCTGCAATGAACATTGTGGTGAATGTGTCTTTGTGATTTATGGTTTTCTCTGGGTATATGCCCAGAAGTGGGATTGCTGGATCCTGTGGTAATTCTCTTTTTAGTTTTTTAAAGGAACCTCCATACTGTTCTCCATAGTGACTGTATCAATTTACATTTCCACCAATAGCGGAAGAGGGTTCCTATTGTCCACACCCTCCCCAGAATTGGTTGTTTGTAGATTATCTGATGATGCCGATTCTAACAGGTGTGAGGTCTTACCTCATTGTAGTTTTGATTTGCATTTCTCTAATAATTAGTGATGTTGAGCAGCTTTTCATGGGCGTCTTGGCCATCTCTGTGTCTTCTTTGAAGAAACGTCTCTTTAGATCTTCTGCCCATTTTTGTATTGGGTTGTTTGTTTTATTAATATTAAGCTGCATGAGCTGTTTATATATATTGGAGATTAAACCTTTGTCCATTGATTCCTTTGTGACCGTTTTCGCCCATTCTGAGGGTTGCCTTTTTCCATTCCCGTTTTTTTAACAAAGAAAGAAAGAAAGCAAAAGAAGCAGAACACTAATGTGCGTGAAATATGCCTCTTGAAACTGTCGTTTTGAAATATGGACGTCTTTTGAATTTTTTGGTCGATATATGACCCCAGGATTTGTTTTCAGGGCAGGTGTCATTTACAGGCCTGTAATGATTTGGAATATCCACTGACCATTAGCGCTGGGATTAAAGCTGCTGTTGTGTGAAACGGCCACAAGGTGGCAGCAGTTCTCCCTTACCAAATCTGGTTACTAGGGCCGCAGAGCCTCAATGGAAGTCGCGTTCTAGATTGGAATATAGAACGCAATGTGCCAGGAGAAAGCCCCTCAAGTTTGTCTCACTACTTCTTGTTCGTGTTTTTAATTTAATTTTTTTATTTTTTATTACAGCAAGTTTGAGTACAACATTTAGCTTGTTGTAGGTGTGCAAGAGGTGGTTCTTTTACACATATACATATGTCTGTTCTCAATGGGATCCTTTTCCCATGTACGTTATGACAGGATGTTGAGTAGTCTTCTCTTGGTACTCCGTAGGTCTTTGGTGATTATATACGTCTACTGTGTTTGTATATGTCTGTTAACCCCAATATCGTAATGAATTCAATCCTCACACCTTTCCTTTGGTGAACCATAAGTTTGTTTAATGAATCTGTGATTGCCCTTCTCCGTGGAAATACCTGCCCTGGTATCAATTTATAGGTAACACCTATAAGTGATATGATATGATATGTGTCTTTCACTTTCTGACTTACTCCAAGTCACGTGATTACCTCTAGACTCATCTACGGTGCTGCAAATGGCATTGAGTCCTTTTTCTCCTTGGCAAATATTCTGTCTTAGCGAGGTCCATTTTCTGCAATGTGATTCCCTGAGGGCTGAGGATTAGCTGACCTGGGCAGCCTGACCCTGCCGGCAAGCCCTCCCCAGGTGTGCCTGGGTTGAGGTCCATATAAACAGCACTCCAGGCAGCAATAGCCCCTGCAGCTGTGCCTGACTCCATATTCTCTGCACCATCAGCAGTCTCGGGGCTGTGCTGGTGGGAGGGTGTGAGGGTCCACGGCTTTGTGGGTGGCCCGGTGTGAGTGGGGCTCTGCTGGAGTTTCGGCAGGAGTTGCCAGGCTGCCACCTGTAAAGAAGAGGATGTGTCACCCATAACTTCCACTGGAATATCTCTCCGGGCTGAGGTGAGGAAGGAAAAAAAGGAGTGGGGGCCGGGACAGGAGGGGTATCTCAGGCAGGGCAATGGAAAGCTTCCAGAAGAGCGCCCGTGGCCAGGACCATCCTGGCTGACCTGCAGGCACCAAGTTGGCCTGCGTGCTGTCGCTGGTGTGCCTCCACGGCCCTTCCTCTAGGCTTTCAAGCCCTTGTACATATTCAGGTGTTTCACCTGGGAAGGGTGGGAACAGTTCAGCAGCAGCTGGCCTGGGGCTCAGCTCACGTTTACTCACAGAGGCCTCGGCACGGTCCCCCAGCTTTGCAATAAGGACGCTCCTTGCGTGGGCGGGCGGGGCTGCTGGCTGTATGGCAGATGATTCCCCACCTCTGACCAATTTCAGAATTGTTTACAACTGGATCAAGTGCCTTGGTAGTGTTTTCCTCTGTATAACTGTTAGGTTAAGTTTTTTTTTTCTTTTTTGGTTCAAGTTAGATTTTATTCCTCTTTTATGTATTTATGGATATAAGCATGGAAATAATTCAT
Organism: Mesoplodon bidens; assembly: GCF_964165515.1. Taxonomy (NCBI): domain Eukaryota; kingdom Metazoa; phylum Chordata; class Mammalia; order Artiodactyla; family Ziphiidae; genus Mesoplodon; species Mesoplodon bidens. Next base: position 1,198,824 of record NW_027672081.1, read on the forward strand.
TCTTATAAATACATCAGTGTGAATGGAAGAACTTTTTGTTCTGTATTATTTTTACATTTTATTTTTAAAAAATTGGAAATTTAATTTTATTTATTTTTTTATACAGTAGGTTATTATTAGTTATCTATTTTATGCATAAACATGTATACAGGTCAATCCCAATCTCCCAACTCATACCACCACCACCACCCCATGGCTTCCCCCACTTTGTGTCCATACGTTTGTTCTCTACCTCTGTGTCTCTATTTCTGCCCTGCAAACCAGTTCATCTGTACCATTTTTCTAGGTTCCACATATAGGCATTAATATACAATATTTGTTTTTCTCTTTCTGACTTACTTCACTCTGCATGACAGTCTCTAGATCCATCAACTTCTCTACAAATGACCGTTTCATTCCTTTTTATGGCTGAGTAATATTCCAATTTATATTTGTACCACATCTTTATCCATTCGTCTGTCTGTGGCCATTTAGGTTGCTTCCATTACCTGGCTATTGATAACAGTGCTGCAATGAACATTGTGGTGAATGTGTGTTTGTGATTTATGGTTTTCTCTGGGTATATGCCCAGAAGTGGGATTGCTGGATCCTGTGGTAATTCTCTTTTTAGTTTTTTAAAGGAACCTCCATACTGTTCTCCATAGTGACTGTATCAATTTACATTTCCACCAATAGCGGAAGAGGGTTCCTATTGTCCACACCCTCCCCAGAATTGGTTGTTTGTAGATTATCTGATGATGCCGATTCTAACAGGTGTGAGGTCTTACCTCATTGTAGTTTTGATTTGCATTTCTCTAATAATTAGTGATGTTGAGCAGCTTTTCATGGGCGTCTTGGCCATCTCTGTGTCTTCTTTGAAGAAACGTCTCTTTAGATCTTCTGCCCATTTTTGTATTGGGTTGTTTGTTTTATTTATATTAAGCTGCATGAGCTGTTTATATATATTGGAGATTAAACCTTTGTCCATTGATTCGTTTGTGAACGTTTTCGCCCATTCTGAGGGTTGCCTTTTTCCATTCCCGTTTTTTTAACAAAGAAAGAAAGAAAGCAAAAGAAGCAGAACACTAATGTGCGTGAAATATGCCTCTTGAAACTGTCGTTTTGAAATATGGACGTCTTTTGAATTTTTTGGTCGATATATGACCCCAGGATTTGTTTTCAGGGCAGGTGTCATTTACAGGCCTGTAATGATTTGGAATATCCACTGACCATTAGCGCTGGGATTAAAGCTGCTGTTGTGTGAAACGGCCACAAGGTGGCAGCAGTTCTCCCTTACCAAATCTGGTTACTAGGGCCGCAGAGCCTCAATGGAAGTCGCGTTCTAGATTGGAATATAGAACGCAATGTGCCAGGAGAAAGCCCCTCAAGTTTGTCTCACTACTTCTTGTTCGTGTTTTTAATTTAATTTTTTTATTTTTTATTACAGCAAGTTTGAGTACAACATTTAGCTTGTTGTAGGTGTGCAAGAGGTGGTTCTTTTACACATATACATATGTCTGTTCTCCCTGGGATCCTTTTCCCATGTACGTTATGACAGGATGTTGAGTAGTCTTCTCTTGGTACTCCGTAGGTCTTTGGTGATTATATACGTCTACTGTGTTTGTATATGTCTGTTAACCCCAATATCGTAATGAATTCAATCCTCACACCTTTCCTTTGGTGAACCATAAGTTTGTTTAATGAATCTGTGATTGCCCTTCTCCGTGGAAATACCTGCCCTGGTATCAATTTATAGGTAACACCTATAAGTGATATGATATGATATGTGTCTTTCACTTTCTGACTTACTCCAAGTCACGTGATTACCTCTAGACTCATCTACGGTGCTGCAAATGGCATTGAGTCCTTTTTCTCCTTGGCAAATATTCTGTCTTAGCGAGGTCCATTTTCTGCAATGTGATTCCCTGAGGGCTGAGGATTAGCTGACCTGGGCAGCCTGACCCTGCCGGCAAGCCCTCCCCAGGTGTGCCTGGGTTGAGGTCCATATAAACAGCACTCCAGGCAGCAATAGCCCCTGCAGCTGTGCCTGACTCCATATTCTCTGCACCATCAGCAGTCTCGGGGCTGTGCTGGTGGGAGGGTGTGAGGGTCCACGGCTTTGTGGGTGGCCCGGTGTGAGTGGGGCTCTGCTGGAGTTTCGGCAGGAGTTGCCAGGCTGCCACCTGTAAAGAAGAGGATGTGTCACCCATAACTTCCACTGGAATATCTCTCCGGGCTGAGGTGAGGAAGGAAAAAAAGGAGTGGGGGCCGGGACAGGAGGGGTATCTCAGGCAGGGCAATGGAAAGCTTCCAGAAGAGCGCCCGTGGCCAGGACCATCCTGGCTGACCTGCAGGCACCAAGTTGGCCTGCGTGCTGTCGCTGGTGTGCCTCCACGGCCCTTCCTCTAGGCTTTCAAGCCCTTGTACATATTCAGGTGTTTCACCTGGGAAGGGTGGGAACAGTTCAGCAGCAGCTGGCCTGGGGCTCAGCTCACGTTTACTCACAGAGGCCTCGGCACGGTCCCCCAGCTTTGCAATAAGGACGCTCCTTGCGTGGGCGGGCGGGGCTGCTGGCTGTATGGCAGATGATTCCCCACCTCTGACCAATTTCAGAATTGTTTACCACTGGATCAAGTGCCTTGGTAGTGTTTTCCTCTGTATAACTGTTAGGTTAAGTTTTTTTTTCTTTTTTGGTTCAAGTTAGATTTTATTCCTCTTTTATGTATTTATGGATATAAGCATGGAAATAATTCATTCTTATAAATACATCAGTGTGAATGGAAGAACTTTTTGTTCTGTATTATTTTTACATTTTATTTTTAAAAAATTGGAAATTTAATTTTATTTATTTTTTTATACAGTAGGTTATTATTAGTTATCTATTTTATGCATAAACATGTATACAGGTCAATCCCAATCTCCCAACTCATACCACCACCACCACCCCATGGCTTCCCCCACTTTGTGTCCATACGTTTGTTCTCTACCTCTGTGTCTCTATTTCTGCCCTGCAAACCAGTTCATCTGTACCATTTTTCTAGGTTCCACATATAGGCATTAATATACAATATTTGTTTTTCTCTTTCTGACTTACTTCACTCTGCATGACAGTCTCTAGATCCATCAACTTCTCTACAAATGACCGTTTCATTCCTTTTTATGGCTGAGTAATATTCCAATTTATATTTGTACCACATCTTTATCCATTCGTCTGTCTGTGGCCATTTAGGTTGCTTCCATTACCTGGCTATTGATAACAGTGCTGCAATGAACATTGTGGTGAATGTGTGTTTGTGATTTATGGTTTTCTCTGGGTATATGCCCAGAAGTGGGATTGCTGGATCCTGTGGTAATTCTCTTTTTAGTTTTTTAAAGGAACCTCCATACTGTTCTCCATAGTGACTGTATCAATTTACATTTCCACCAATAGCGGAAGAGGGTTCCTATTGTCCACACCCTCCCCAGAATTGGTTGTTTGTAGATTATCTGATGATGCCGATTCTAACAGGTGTGAGGTCTTACCTCATTGTAGTTTTGATTTGCATTTCTCTAATAATTAGTGATGTTGAGCAGCTTTTCATGGGCGTCTTGGCCATCTCTGTGTCTTCTTTGAAGAAACGTCTCTTTAGATCTTCTGCCCATTTTTGTATTGGGTTGTTTGTTTTATTTATATTAAGCTGCATGAGCTGTTTATATATATTGGAGATTAAACCTTTGTCCATTGATTCGTTTGTGAACGTTTTCGCCCATTCTGAGGGTTGCCTTTTTCCATTCCCGTTTTTTTAACAAAGAAAGAAAGAAAGCAAAAGAAGCAGAACACTAATGTGCGTGAAATATGCCTCTTGAAACTGTCGTTTTGAAATATGGACGTCTTTTGAATTTTTTGGTCGATATATGACCCCAGGATTTGTTTTCAGGGCAGGTGTCATTTACAGGCCTGTAATGATTTGGAATATCCACTGACCATTAGCGCTGGGATTAAAGCTGCTGTTGTGTGAAACGGCCACAAGGTGGCAGCAGTTCTCCCTTACCAAATCTGGTTACTAGGGCCGCAGAGCCTCAATGGAAGTCGCGTTCTAGATTGGAATGTAGAACGGAATGTGCCAGGAGAAAGCCCCTCAAGTTTGTCTCACTACTTCTTGTTCGTGTTTTTAATTTAATTTTTTTATTTTTTATTACAGCAAGTTTGAGTACAACGTTTAGCTTGTTGTAGGTGTGCAAGAGGTGGTTCTTTTACACATATACATATGTCTGTTCTCCCTGGGATCCTTTTCCCATGTACGTTATGACAGGATGTTGAGTAGTCTTCTCTTGGTACTCCGTAGGTCTTTGGTGATTATATACGTCTACTGTGTTTGTATATGTCTGTTAACCCCAATATCGTAATGAATTCAATCCTCACACCTTTCCTTTGGTGAACCATAAGTTTGTTTAATGAATCTGTGTTTGCCCTTCTCCGTGGAAATACCTGCCCTGGTATCAATTTATAGGTAACACCTATAAGTGATATGATATGATATGTGTCTTTCACTTTCTGACTTACTCCAAGTCACGTGATTACCTCTAGACTCATCTACGGTGCTGCAAATGGCATTGTGTCCTTTTTTTCCTTGGCCAATATTCTGTCTTAGCGAGGTCCATTTTCTGCAATGTGATTCCCTGAGGGCTGAGGATTAGCTGACCTGGGCAGCCTGACCCTGCCGGCAAGCCCTCCCCAGGTGTGCCTGGTTTGAGGTCCATATAAACAGCACTCCAGGCAGCAATAGCCCCTGCAGCTGTGCCTGACTCCATATTCTCTGCACCATCAGCAGTCTCGGGGCTGTGCTGGTGGGAGGGTGTGAGGGTCCACGGCTTTGTGGGTGGCCCGGTGTGAGTGGGGCTCTGCTGGAGTTTCGGCAGGAGTTGCCAGGCTGCCACCTGTAAAGAAGAGGATGTGTCACCCATCACTTCCACTGGAATATCTCTCCGGGCTGAGGTGAGGAAGGAAAAAAAGGAGTGGGGGCCGGGACAGGAGGGGTATCTCAGGCAGGGCAATGGAAAGCTTCCAGAAGAGCGCCCGTGGCCAGGACCATCCTGGCTGACCTGCAGGCACCAAGTTGGCCTGCGTGCTGTCGCTGGTGTGCCTCCACGGCCCTTCCTCTAGGCTTTCAAGCCCTTGTACATATTCAGGTGTTTCACCTGGGAAGTGTGGGAACAGTTCAGCAGCAGCTGGCCTGGGGCTCAGCTCACGTTTACTCACAGAGGCCTCGGCACGGTCCCCCAGCTTTGCAATAAGGACGCTCCTTGCGTGGGCGGGCGGGGCTGCTGGCTGTATGGGAGATGATTCCCCACATCTGACCAATTTCAGAATTGTTTACCACTGGAGCAAGTGCCTTGGTAGTGTTTTCCTCTGTATAACTGTTAGGTTCAGTTTTTTTTTTCTTTTTTGGTTCAAGTTAGATTTTATTCCTCTTTTATGTATTTATGGATATAAGCATGGAAATAATTCATTCTTATAAATACATCAGTGTGAATGGAAGAACTTTTTTTCTGTATTATTTTTACATTTTATTTTTAAAAAATTTGAAATTTAATTTTATTTATTTTTTTATACAGTAGGTTATTATTAGTTATCTATTTTATGCATAAACATGTATACAGGTCAATCCCAATCTCCCAACTCATACCACCACCACCACCCCATGGCTTCCCCCACTTTGTGTCCATACGTTTGTTCTCTACCTCTGTGTCTCTATTTCTGCCCTGCAAACCAGTTCATCTGTACCATTTTTCTAGGTTCCACATATAGGCATTAATATACAATATATGTTTTTCTCTTTCTGACTTACTTCACTCTGCATGACAGTCTCTAGATCCATCAACTTCTCTACAAATGACCGTTTCATTCCTTTTTATGGCTGAGTAATATTCCATTTTATATATGTACCACATCTTTATCCATTCGTCTGTCTGTGGCCATTTAGGTTGCTTCCATTACCTGGCTATTGTAAATAGTGCTGCAATGAACATTGTGGTGAATGTGTCTTTGTGATTTATGGTTTTCTCTGGGTATATGCCCAGAAGTGGGATTGCTGGATCCTATGGTAATTCTCTTTTTAGTTTTTTAAAGGAACCTCCATACTGTTCTCCATAGTGACTGTATCAACTTACATTCCCACCAATAGCGGAAGAGTGTTCCTTTTGTCCACACCCTCCCCAGAATTTGTTGTTTGTAGATTATCTGATGATGCCGATTCTAACAGGTGTGAGGTCTTACCTCATTGTAGTTTTGATTTGCATTTCTCTAATAATTAGTGATGTTGAGCAGCTTTTCATGGGCGTCTTGGCCATCTCTGTGTCTTCTTTGAAGAAACGTCTCTTTAGATCTTCTGCCCATTTTTGTATTGGGTTGTTTGTTTTATTAATATTAAGCTGCATGAGCTGTTTATATATATTGGAGATTAAACCTTTGTCCATTGATTCGTTTGTGACCGTTTTCGCCCATTCTGAGGGTTGCCTGTTTCCATTCCCGTTTTTTTAACAAAGAAAGAAAGAAAGCAAAAGAAGCAGAACACTAATGTGCGTGAAATATGCCTCTTGAAACTGTCGTTTTGAAATATGGACGTCTTTTGAATTTTTTGGTCGATATATGACCCCAGGATTTGTTTTCAGGGCCGGTGTCATTTACAGGCCTGTAATGATTTGGAATATCCACTGACCATTAGCGCTGGGATTAAAGCTGCTGTTGTGTGAAACGGCCACAAGGTGGCAACAGTTCTCCCTTACCAAATCTGGTTACTAGGGCAGCAGAGCCTCAATGGAAGTCGCGTTCTAGATTGGAATGTAGAAAGAAATGTGCCAGGAGAAAGCCCCTCAAGTGTGTCTCACTACTTCTTGTTCGTGTTTTTAATTTAATTTTTTATTTTTTATTACAGCAAGTTTGAGTACAACGTTTAGCTTGTTGTAGGTGTGCAAGAGGTGGTTCTTTTACACATATACATATGTCTGTTCTCCCTGGGATCCTTTTCCCATGTACGTTATGACAGAATGTTGAGTAGTCTTCTCTTGGTACTCCGTAGGTCTTTGGTGATTATATACGTCTACTCTGTTTGTATATGTCTGTTAACCCCAATATCGTAATGAATTCAATCCTCACACCTTTCCTTTGGTGAACCATAAGTTTGTTTAATGAATCTGTGATTGCCCTTCTCCGTGGAAATATCTGCCCTGGTATCAATTTATAGGTAACACCTATAAGTGATATGATATGATATGTGTCTTTCACTTTCTGACTTACTCCAAGTCACGTGATTACCTCTAGACTCATCTACGGTGCTGCAAATGGCATTGTGTCCTTTTTTTCCTTGGCGAATATGCTGTCTTAGCGAGGTCCATTTTCTGCAATGTGATTCCCTGAGGGCTGAGGATTAGCTGACCTGGGCAGCCTGACCCTGCCGGCAAGCCCTCCCCAGGTGTGCCTGGGTTGAGGTCCATATAAACAGCACTCCAGGCAGCAATAGCCCCTGGAGCTGTGCCTGACTCCATATTCTCTGCACCATCAGCAGTCTCGGGGCTGTGCTGGTGGGAGGGTGTGAGGGTCCACGGCTTTGTGGGTGGCCCAGTGTGAGTGGGGCTCTGCTGGATTTTCGGCAGGAGTTGCCAGGCTGCCACCTGTAAAGAAGAGGATGTGTCACCCATCACTTCCACTGGAATATCTCTCCGGGCTGAGGTGAGGAAGGAAAAAAAGGATTGGGGGCCGGGACAGGAGGGGTACCTCAGGCAGGACAATGGAAAGCTTCCAGAAGAGCGCCCGTGGCCAGGACCATCCTGGCTGACCTGCAGGCACCAAGTTGGCCTGCGTGCTGTCGCTGGTGTGCCTCCACGGCCCTTCCTCTAGGCTTTCAAGCCCTTGTACATATTCAGGTGTTTCACCTGGGAAGTGTGGGAACAGTTCAGCAGCAGCTGGCCTGGGGCTCAGCTCACGTTTACTCACAGAGGCCTCGGCACGGTCCCCCAGCTTTGCAATAAGGACGCTCCTTGCGTGGGCGGGCGGGGCTGCTGGCTGTATGGGAGATGATTCCCCACATCTGACCAATTTCAGAATTGTTTACCACTGGAGCAAGTGCCTTGGTAGTGTTTTCCTCTGTATAACTGTTAGGTTCAGTTTTTTTTTCTTTTTTGGTTCAAGTTAGATTTTATTCCTCTTTTATGTATTTATGGATATAAGCATGGAAATAATTCATTCTTATAAATACATCAGTGTGAATGGAAGAACTTTTTTTCTGTATTATTTTTACATTTTATTTTTAAAAAATTTGAAATTAATTTTATTTATTTTTTTATACAGTAGGTTATTATTAGTTATCTATTTTATGCATAAACATGTATACAGGTCAATCCCAATCTCCCAACTCATACCACCACCACCACCCCATGGCTTCCCCCACTTTGTGTCCATACGTTTGTTCTCTACCTCTGTGTCTCTATTTCTGCCCTGCAAACCAGTTCATCTGTACCATTTTTCTAGGTTCCACATATAGGCATTAATATACAATATTTGTTTTTCTCTTTCTGACTTACTTCACTCTGCATGACAGTCTCTAGATCCATCAACTTCTCTACAAATGACCGTTTCATTCCTTTTTATGGCTGAGTAATATTCCATTTTATATATGTACCACATCTTTATCCATTCGTCTGTCTGTGGCCATTTAGGTTGCTTCCATTACCTGGCTATTGATAACAGTGCTGCAATGAACATTGTGGTGAATGTGTCTTTGTGATTTATGGTTTTCTCTGGGTATATGCCCAGAAGTGGGATTGCTGGATCCTGTGGTAATACTCTTTTTAGTTTTTTAAAGGAACCTCCATACTGTTCTCCATAGTGACTGTATCAATTTACATTCCCACCAATAGCGGAAGAGGGTTCCTTTTGTCCACACCCTCCCCAGAATTTGTTGTTTGTACATTATCTGATGATGCCGATTCTAACAGGTGTGAGGTCTTACCTCATTGTAGTTTTGATTTGCATTTCTCTAATAATTAGTGATGTTGAGCAGCTTTTCATGTGCGTCTTGGCCATCTCTGTGTCTTCTTTGAAGAAACGTCTCTTTAGATCTTCTGCCCATTTTTGTATTGGGTTGTTTGTTTTATTAATATTAAGCTGCATGAGCTGTTTATATATATTGGAGATTAAACCTTTGTCCATTGATTCGTTTGTGAACGTTTTCGCCCATTCTGAGGGTTGCCTTTTTCCATTCCCGTTTTTTTAACAAAGAAAGAAAGAAAGCAAAAGAAGCAGAACACTAATGTGCGTGAAATATGCCTCTTGAAACTGTCGTTTTGAAATATGGACGTCTTTTGAATTTTTTGGTCGATATATGACCCCAGGATTTGTTTTCAGGGCAGGTGTCATTTACAGGCCTGTAATGATTTGGAATATCCACTGACCATTAGCGCTGGGATTAAAGCTGCTGTTGTGTGAAACGGCCACAAGGTGGCAGCAGTTCTCCCTTACCAAATCTGGTTACTAGGGCAGCAGAGCCTCAATGGAAGTCGCGTTCTAGATTGGAATGTAGAACGGAATGTGCCAGGAGAAAGCCCCTCAAGTTTGTCTCACTACTTCTTGTTCGTGTTTTTAATTTAATTTTTTATTTTTTATTACAGCAAGTTTGAGTACAACGTTTAGCTTGTTGTAGGTGTGCAAGAGGTGGTTCTTTTACACATATACATATGTCTGTTCTCCCTGGGATCCTTTTCCCATGTACGTTATGACAGAATGTTGAGTAGTCTTCTCTTGGTACTCCGTAGGTCTTTGGTGATTATATACGTCTACTGTGTTTGTATATGTCTGTTAACCCCAATATCGTAATGAATTCAATCCTCACACCTTTCCTTTGGTGAACCATAAGTTTGTTTAATGAATCTGTGATTGCCCTTCTCCGTGGAAATATCTGCCCTGGTATCAATTTATAGGTAACACCTATAAGTGATATGATATGATATGTGTCTTTCACTTTCTGACTTACTCCAAGTCACGTGATTACCTCTAGACTCATCTACGGTGCTGCAAATGGCATTGTGTCCTTTTTTTCCTTGGCGAATATTCTGTCTTAGCGAGGTCCATTTTCTGCAATGTGATTCCCTGAGGGCTGAGGATTAGCTGACCTGGGCAGCCTGACACTGCCGGCAAGCCCTCCCCAGGTGTGCCTGGGTTGAGGTCCATATAAACAGCACCCCAGGCAGCAATAGCCCCTGCAGCTGTGCCTGACTCCATATTCTCTGCACCATCAGCAGTCTCGGGGCTGTGCTGGTGGGAGGGTGTGAGGGTCCACGGCTTTGTGGGTGGCCCGGTGTGAGTGGGGCTCTGCTGGATTTTCGGCAGGAGTTGCCAGGCTGCCACCTGTAAAGAAGAGGATGTGTCACCCATAACTTCCACTGGAATATCTCTCCGGGCTGAGGTGAGGAAGGAAAAAAAGGAGTGGGGTCCGGGACAGGAGGGGTATCTCAGGCAGGGCAATGGAAAGCTTCCAGAAGAGCGCCCGTGGCCAGGACCATCCTGGCTGACCTGCAGGCACCAAGTTGGCCTGCGTGCTGTCGCTGGTGTGCCTCCACGGCCCTTCCTCTAGGCTTTCAAGCCCTTGTACATATTCAGGTGTTTCACCTGGGAAGGGTGGGAACAGTTCAGCAGCAGCTGGCCTGGGGCTCAGCTCACGTTTACTCAAAGAGGCCTCGGCACGGTCCCCCAGCTTTGCAATAAGGACGCTCCTTGCGTGGGCGGGCGGGGCTGCTGGCTGTATGGGAGATGATTCCCCACCTCTGACCAATTTCAGAATTGTTTACCACTGGAGCAAGTGCCTTGGTAGTGTTTTCCTCTGTATAACTGTTAGGTTCAGTTTTTTTTTCTTTTTTGGTTCAAGTTAGATTTTATTCCTCTTTTATGTATTTATGGATATAAGCATGGAAATAATTCATTCTTATAAATACATCAGTGTGAATGGAAGAACTTTTTTTCTGTTTTATTTTTACATTTTATTTTTAAAAAATTTGAAATTTAATTTTATTTATTTTTTTATACAGTAGGTTATTATTAGTTATCTATTTTATGCATAAACATGTATACAGGTCAATCCCAATCTCCCAACTCATACCACCACCACCACCCCATGGCTTCCCCCACTTTGTGTCCATACGTTTGTTCTCTACCTCTGTGTCTCTATTTCTGCCCTGCAAACCAGTTCATCTGTACCATTTTTCTACGTTCCACATATAGGCATTAATATACAATATTTGTTTTTCTCTTTCTGACTTACTTCACCCTGCATGACAGTCTCTAGATCCATCAACTTCTCTACAAATGACTGTTTCATTCCTTTTTATGGCTGAGTAATATTCCATTTTATATATGTACCACATCTTTATCCATTCGTCTGTCTGTTGCCATTTAGGTTGCTTCCATTACCTGGCTATTTATAACAGTGCTGCAATGAACATTGTGGTGAATGTGTCTTTGTGATTTATGGTTTTCTCTGGGTATATGCCCCGAAGTGGGATTGCTGGATCGTGTGGTAATTCTCTTTTTAGTTTTTTAAAGGAACCTCCATACTGTTCACCATAGTGACTGTATCAATTTACATTTCCACCAATAGCGGAAGAGGGTTCCTTTTGTCCACACCCTCCCCAGAATTGGTTGTTTGTCGATTATCTGATGATGCCGATTCTAACAGGTGTGAGGTCTTACCTCATTGTAGTTTTGATTTGCATTTCTCTAATAATTAGTGATGTTGAGCAGCTTTTCATGTGCGTCTTGGCCATCTCTGTGTCTTCTTTGAAGAAACGTCTGTTTAGATCTTCTGCCCATTTTTGTATTGGGTTGTTTGTTTTATTAATATTAAGCTGCATGAGCTGTTTATATATATTGGAGATTAAACCTTTGTCCATTGATTCGTTTGAGAACGTTTTCACCCATTCTGAGGGTTGCCTTTTTCCATTCCCGTTTTTTTAACAAAGAAAGAAAGAAAGCAAAAGAAGCAGAACACTAATGTGCGTGAAATATGCCTCTTGAAACTGTCGTTTTGAAATATGGACGTCTTTTGAATTTTTTGGTCGATATATGACCCCAGGATTTGTTTTCAGGGCAGGTGTCATTTACAGGCCTGTAATGATTTGGAATATCCACTGACCATTAGCGCTGGGATTAAAGCTGCTGTTGTGTGAAACGGCCACAAGGTGGCAGCAGTTCTCCCTTACCAAATCTGGTTACTAGGGCCGCAGAGCCTCAATGGAAGTCGCGTTCTAGATTGGAATGTAGAACGGAATGTGCCAGGAGAAAGCCCCTCAAGTTTGTCTCACTACTTCTTGTTCGTGTTTTTAATTTAATTTTTTATTTTTTATTACAGCAAGTTTGAGTACAACGTTTAGCTTGTTGTAGGTGTGCAAGAGGTGGTTCTTTTACACATATACATATGTCTGTTCTCCCTGGGATCCTTTTCCCATGTACGTTATGACAGAATGTTGAGTAGTCTTCTCTTGGTACTCCGTAGGTCTTTGGTGATTATATACGTCTACTGTGTTTGTATATGTCTGTTAACCCCAATATCGTAATGAATTCAATCCTCACACCTTTCCTTTGGTGAACCATAAGTTTGTTTTATGAATCTGTGATTGCCCTTCTCCGTGGAAATATCTGCCCTGGTATCAATTTATAGGTAACACCTATAAGTGATATGATATGATATGTGTCTTTCACTTTCTGACTTACTCCAAGTCACGTGATTACCTCTAGACTCTTCTACGGTGCTGCAAATGGCATTGTGTCCTTTATTTCCTTGGCGAATATGCTGTCTTAGCGAGGTCCATTTTCTGCAATGGGATTCCCTGAGGGCTGAGGATTAGCTGACCTGGGCAGCCTGACCCTGCCGGCAAGACCTCCCCATGTGTGCCTGGGTTGAGGTCCATATAAACAGCACTCCAGGCAGCAATAGCCCCTGCAGCTGTGCCTGACTCCATATTCTCTGCACCATCAGCAGTCTCTGGGCTGTGCTGGTGGGAGGGTGTGAGGGTCTACGGCTTTGTGGGTGGCCCGGTGTGAGTGGGGCTCTGCTGGATTTTCGGCAGGAGTTGCCAGGCTGCCACCTGTAAAGAAGAGGATGTGTCACCCATCACTTCCACTGGAATATCTCTCCGGGCTGAAGTGAGGAAGGAAAAAAAGGAGTGGGGGCCGGGACAGGAGGGGTATCTCAGGCAGGGCAATGGAAAGCTTCCAGAAGAGCGCCCGTGGCCAGGACCATCCTGGCTGACCTGCAGGCACCAAGTTGGCCTGCGTGCTGTCGCTGGTGTGCCTCCACGGCCCTTCCTCTAGGCTTTCAAGCCCTTGTACATATTCAGGTGTTTCACCTGGGAAGGGTGGGAACAGTTCAGCAGCAGCTGGCCTGGGGCTCAGCTCACGTTTACTCAAAGAGGCCTCGGCACGGTCCCCCAGCTTTGCAATAAGGACGCTCCTTGCGTGGGCGGGCGGGGCTGCTGGCTGTATGGCAGATGATTCCCCACCTCTGACCAATTTCAGAATTGTTTACCACTGGAGCAAGTGCCTTGGTAGTGTTTTCCTCTGTATAACTGTTAGGTTCAGTTTTTTTTTTCTTTTTTGGTTCAAGTTAGATTTTATTCCTCTTTTATGTATTTATGGATATAAGCATGGAAATAATTCATTCTTATAAATACATCAGTGTGAATGGAAGAACTTTTTGTTCTGTATTATTTTTACATTTTATTTTTAAAAAATTGGAAATTTAATTTTATTTATTTTTTTATACAGTAGGTTATTATTAGTTATCTATTTTATGCATAAACATGTATACAGGTCAATCCCAATCTCCCAACTCATACCACCACCACCACCCCATGGCTTCCCCCACTTTGTGTCCATACGTTTGTTCTCTACCTCTGTGTCTCTATTTCTGCCCTGCAAACCAGTTCATCTGTACCATTTTTCTAGGTTCCACATATAGGCATTAATATACAATATTTGTTTTTCTCTTTCTGACTTACTTCACTCTGCATGACAGTCTCTAGATCCATCAACTTCTCTACAAATGACCGTTTCATTCCTTTTTATGGCTGAGTAATATTCCATTTTATATATGTACCACATCTTTATCCATTCGTCTGTCTGTGGCCATTTAGGTTGCTTCCATTACCTGGCTATTGTAAATAGTGCTGCAATGAACATTGTGGTGAATGTGTCTTTGTGATTTATGGTTTTCTCTGGGTATATGCCCAGAAGTGGGATTGCTGGATCCTATGGTAATTCTCTTTTTAGTTTTTTAAAGGAACCTCCATACTGTTCTCCATAGTGACTGTATCAATTTACATTCCCACCAATAGCGGAAGAGGGTTCCTTTTGTCCACACCCTCCCCAGAATTTGTTGTTTGTACATTATCTGATGATGCCGATTCTAACAGGTGTGAGGTCTTACCTCATTGTAGTTTTGATTTGCATTTCTCTAATAATTAGTGATGTTGAGCAGCTTTTCATGGGCGTCTTGGCCATCTCTGTGTCTTCTTTGAAGAAACGTCTCTTTAGATCTTCTGCCCATTTTTGTATTGGGTTGTTTGTTTTATTAATATTAAGCTGCATGAGCTGTTTATATATATTGGAGATTAAACCTTTGTCCATTGATTCGTTTGTGAACGTTTTCGCCCATTCTGAGGGTTGCCTTTTTCCATTCCCGTTTTTTTAACAAAGAAAGAAAGAAAGCAAAAGAAGCAGAACACTAATGTGCGTGAAATATGCCTCTTGAAACTGTCGTTTTGAAATATGGACGTCTTTTGAATTTTTTGGTCGATATATGACCCCAGGATTTGTTTTCAGGGCAGGTGTCATTTACAGGCCTGTAATGATTTGGAATATCCACTGACCATTAGCGCTGGGATTAAAGCTGCTGTTGTGTGAAACGGCCACAAGGTGGCAGCAGTTCTCCCTTACCAAATCTGGTTACTAGGGCAGCAGAGCCTCAATGGAAGTCGCGTTCTAGATTGGAATGTAGAACGGAATGTGCCAGGAGAAAGCCCCTCAAGTTTGTCTCACTACTTCTTGTTCGTGTTTTTAATTTAATTTTTTTTATTTTTTATTACAGCAAGTTTGAGTACAACGTTTAGCTTGTTGTAGGTGTGCAAGAGGTGGTTCTTTTACACATATACATATGTCTGTTCTCCCTGGGATCCTTTTCCCATGTACGTTATGACAGGATGTTGAGTAGTCTTCTCTTGGTACTCCGTAGGTCTTTGGTGATTATATACGTCTACTGTGTTTGTATATGTCTGTTAACCCCAATATCGTAATGAATTCAATCCTCACACCTTTCCTTTGGTGAACCATAAGTTTGTTTAATGAATCTGTGATTGCCCTTCTCCGTGGAAATATCTGCCCTGGTATCAATTTATAGGTAACACCTATAAGTGATATGATATGATATGTGTCTTTCACTTTCTGACTTACTCCAAGTCACGTGATTACCTCTAGACTCATGTACGGTGCTGCAAATGGCATTGTGTCCTTTTTTTCCTTGGCGAATATTCTGTCTTAGCGAGGTCCATTTTCTGCAATGTGATTCCCTGAGGGCTGAGGATTAGCTGACCTGGGCTGCCTGACCCTGCCGGCAAGCCCTCCCCAGGTGTGCCTGGGTTGAGGTCCATATAAACAGCACTCCAGGCAGCAATAGCCCCTGCAGCTGTGCCTGACTCCATATTCTCTGCACCATCAGCAGTCTCGGGGCTGTGCTGGTGGGAGGGTGTGAGGGTCCACGGCTTTGTGGGTGGCCCGGTGTGAGTGGGGCTCTGCTGGATTTTCGGCAGGGGTTGCCAGGCTGCCACCTGTAAAGAAGAGGATGTGTCACCCATAACTTCCACTGGAATATCTCTCCGGGCTGAGGTGAGGAAGGAAAAAAAGGAGTGGGGGCCGGGACAGGAGGGGTATCTCAGGCAGGGCAATGGAAAGCTTCCAGAAGTGCGCCCGTGGCCAGGACCATCCTGGCTGACCTGCAGGCACCAAGTTGGCCTGCGTGCTGTCGCTGGTGTGCCTCCCCGGCCCTTCCTCTAGGCTTTCAAGCCCTTGTACATATTCAGGTGTTTCACCTGGGAAGGGTGGGAACAGTTCAGCAGCAGCTGGCCTGGGGCTCAGCTCACGTTTACTCACAGAGGCCTCGGCACGGTCCCCCAGCTTTGCAATAAGGACGCTCCTTGCGTGGGCGGGCGGGGCTGCTGGCTGTATGGCAGATGATTCCCCACCTCTGACCAATTTCAGAATTGTTTACCACTGGAGCAAGTGCCTTGGTAGTGTTTTCCTCTGTATAACTGTTAGGTTCAGTTTTTTTTTTCTTTTTTGGTTCAAGTTAGATTTTATTCCTCTTTTATGTATTTATGGATATAAGCATGGAAATAATTCATTCTTATAAATACATCAGTGTGAATGGAAGAACTTTTTGTTCTGTATTATTTTTACATTTTATTTTTAAAAAATTGGAAATTTAATTTTATTTATTTTTTTATACAGTAGGTTATTATTAGTTATCTATTTTATGCATAAACATGTATACAGGTCAATCCCAATCTCCCAACTCATCCCACCACCAGCACCCCATGGCTTCCCCCACTTTGTGTCCATACGTTTGTTCTCTACCTCTGTGTCTCTATTTCTGCCCTGCAAACCAGTTCATCTGTACCATTTTTCTAGGTTCCACATATAGGCATTAATATACAATATTTGTTTTTCTCTTTCTGACTTACTTCACTCTGCATGACAGTCTCTAGATCCATCAACTTCTCTACAAATGACCGTTTCATTCCTTTTTATGGCTGAGTAATATTCCATTTTATATTTGTACCACATCTTTATCCATTCGTCTGTCTGTGGCCATTTAGGTTGCTTCCATTACCTGGCTATTGTAAATAGTGCTGCAATGAACATTGTGGTGAATGTGTCTTTGTGATTTATGGTTTTCTCTGGGTATATGCCCAGAAGTGGGATTGCTGGATCCTATGGTAATTCTCTTTTTAGTTTTTTAAAGGAACCTCCATACTGTTCTCCATAGTGACTGTATCAATTTACATTCCCACCAATAGCGGAAGAGGGTTCCTTTTGTCCACACCCTCCCCAGAATTTGTTGTTTGTAGATTATCTGATGATGCCGATTCTAACAGGTGTGAGGTCTTACCTCATTGTAGTTTTGATTTGCATTTCTCCAATAATTAGTGATGTTGAGCAGCTTTTCACGGGCGTCTTGGCCATCTCTGTGTCTTCTTTGAAGAAACGTCTCTTTAGAACTTCTGCCCATTTTTGTATTCGGTTGTTTGTTTTATTTATATTAAGCTGCATGAGCTGTTTATATATATTGGAGATTAAACCTTTGTCCATTGATTCGTTTGTGAACGTTTTCGCCCATTCTGAGGGTTGCCTTTTTCCATTCCCGTATTTTTAACAAAGAAAGAAAGAAAGCAAAAGAAGCAGAACACTAATGTGCGTGAAATATGCCTCTTGAAACTGTCGTTTTGAAATATGGACGTCTTTTGAATTTTTTGGTCGATATATGACCCCAGGATTTCTTTTCAGGGCAGGTGTCATTTACAGGCCTGTAATGATTTGGAATATCCACTGACCATTAGCGCTGGGATTAAAGCTGCTGTTGTGTGAAACGGCCACAAGGTGGCAGCAGTTCTCCCTTACCAAATCTGGTTACTAGGGCCGCAGAGCCTCAATGGAAGTCGCGTTCTAGATTGGAATGTAGAACGCAATGTGCCAGGAGAAAGCCCCTCAAGTTTGTCTCACTACTTCTTGTTCGTGTTTTTAATTTAATTTTTTTATTTTTTATTACAGCAAGTTTGAGTACAACATTTAGCTTGTTGTAGGTGTGCACGAGGTGGTTCTTTTACACATATACATATGTCTGTTCTCCCTGGGATCCTTTTCCCATGTACGTTATGACAGGATGTTGAGTAGTCTTCTCTTGGTACTCCGTAGGTCTTTGGTGATTATATACGTCTACTGTGTTTGTATATGTCTGTTAACCCCAATATCGTAATGAATTCAATCCTCACACCTTTCCTTTGGTGAACCATAAGTTTGTTTAATGAATCTGTGATTGCCCTTCTCCGTGGAAATACCTGCCCTGGTATCAATTTATAGGTAACACCTATAAGTGATATGATATGATATGTGTCTTTCACTTTCTGACTTACTCCAAGTCACGTGATTACCTCTAGACTCATCTACGGTGCTGCAAATGGCATTGAGTCCTTTTTCTCCTTGGCAAATATTCTGTCTTAGCGAGGTCCATTTTCTGCAATGTGATTCCCTGAGGGCTGAGGATTAGCTGACCTGGGCAGCCTGACCCTGCCGGCAAGCCCTCCCCAGGTGTGCCTGGGTTGAGGTCCATATAAACAGCACTCCAGGCAGCAATAGCCCCTGCAGCTGTGCCTGACTCCATATTCTCTGCACCATCAGCAGTCTCGGGGCTGTGCTGGTGGGAGGGTGTGAGGGTCCACGGCTTTGTGGGTGGCCCAGTGTGAGTGGGGCTCTGCTGGATTTTCGGCAGGAGTTGCCAGGCTGCCACCTGTAAAGAAGAGGATGTGTCACCCATCACTTCCACTGGAATATCTCTCCGGGCTGAGGTGAGGAAGGAAAAAAAGGAGTGGGGGCCGGGACAGGAGGGGTATCTCAGGCAGGGCAATGGAAAGCTTCCAGAAGAGCGCCCGTGGCCAGGACCATCCTGGCTGACCTGCAGGCACCAAGTTGGCCTGCGTGCTGTCGCTGGTGTGCCTCCACGGCCCTTCCTCTAGGCTTTCAAGCCCTTGTACATATTCAGGTGTTTCACCTGGGAAGGGTGGGAACAGTTCAGAAGCAGCTGGCCTGGGGCTCAGCTCACGTTTACTCACAGAGGCCTCGGCACGGTCCCCAGCTTTGCAATAAGGACACTCCTTGCGTGGGCGGGCGGGGCTGCTGGCTGTATGGGAGATGATTCCCCACCTCTGACCAATTTCAGAATTGTTTACCACTGGAGCAAGTGCCTTGGTAGTGTTTTCCTCTGTATAACTGTTAGGTTCAGTTTTTTTTTCTTTTTTGGTTCAAGTTAGATTTTATTCCTCTTTTATGTATTTATGGATATAAGCATGGAAATAATTCATTCTTATAAATACATCAGTGTGAATGGAAGAACTTTTTGTTCTGTATTATTTTTACATTTTATTTTTAAAAAATTGGAAATTTAATTTTATTTATTTTTTTATACAGTAGGTTATTATTAGTTATCTATTTTATGCATAAACATGTATACAGGTCAATCCCAATCTCCCAACTCATACCACCACCACCACCCCATGGCTTCCCCCACTTTGTGTCCATACGTTTGTTCTCTACCTCTGTGTCTCTATTTCTGCCCTGCAAACCAGTTCATCTGTACCATTTTTCTAGGTTCCACATATAGGCATTAATATACAATATTTGTTTTTCTCTTTCTGACTTACTTCACTCTGCATGACAGTCTCTAGATCCATCAACTTCTCTACAAATGACCGTTTCATTCCTTTTTATGGCTGAGTAATATTCCAATTTATATTTGTACCACATCTTTATCCATTCGTCTGTCTGTGGCCATTTAGGTTGCTTCCATTACCTGGCTATTGATAACAGTGCTGCAATGAACATTGTGGTGAATGTGTGTTTGTGATTTATGGTTTTCTCTGGGTATATGCCCAGAAGTGGGATTGCTGGATCCTGTGGTAATTCTCTTTTTAGTTTTTTAAAGGAACCTCCATACTGTTCTCCATAGTGACTGTATCAATTTACATTTCCACCAATAGCGGAAGAGGGTTCCTATTGTCCACACCCTCCCCAGAATTGGTTGTTTGTAGATTATCTGATGATGCCGATTCTAACAGGTGTGAGGTCTTACCTCATTGTAGTTTTGATTTGCATTTCTCTAATAATTAGTGATGTTGAGCAGCTTTTCATGGGCGTCTTGGCCATCTCTGTGTCTTCTTTGAAGAAACGTCTCTTTAGATCTTCTGCCCATTTTTGTATTGGGTTGTTTGTTTTATTTATATTAAGCTGCATGAGCTGTTTATATATATTGGAGATTAAACCTTTGTCCATTGATTCGTTTGTGAACGTTTTCGCCCATTCTGAGGGTTGCCTTTTTCCATTCCCGTTTTTTTAACAAAGAAAGAAAGAAAGCAAAAGAAGCAGAACACTAATGTGCGTGAAATATGCCTCTTGAAACTGTCGTTTTGAAATATGGACGTCTTTTGAATTTTTTGGTCGATATATGACCCCAGGATTTGTTTTCAGGGCAGGTGTCATTTACAGGCCTGTAATGATTTGGAATATCCACTGACCATTAGCGCTGGGATTAAAGCTGCTGTTGTGTGAAACGGCCACAAGGTGGCAGCAGTTCTCCCTTACCAAATCTGGTTACTAGGGCCGCAGAGCCTCAATGGAAGTCGTGTTCTAGATTGGAATGTAGAACGGAATGTGCCAGGAGAAAGCCCCTCAAGTTTGTCTCACTACTTCTTGTTCGTGTTTTTAATTTAATTTTTTTATTTTTTATTACAGCAAGTTTGAGTACAACGTTTAGCTTGTTGTAGGTGTGCAAGAGGTGGTTCTTTTACACATATACATATGTCTGTTCTCCCTGGGATCCTTTTCCCATGTACGTTATGACAGGATGTTGAGTAGTCTTCTCTTGGTACTCCGTAGGTCTTTGGTGATTATATACGTCTACTGTGTTTGTATATGTCTGTTAACCCCAATATCGTAATGAATTCAATCCTCACACCTTTCCTTTGGTGAACCATAAGTTTGTTTAATGAATCTGTGTTTGCCCTTCTCCGTGGAAATACCTGCCCTGGTATCAATTTATATGTAACACCTATAAGTGATATGATATGATATGTGTCTTTCACTTTCTGACTTACTCCAAGTCACGTGATTACCTCTAGACTCATCTACGGTGCTGCAAATGGCATTGTGTCCTTTTTTTCCTTGGCCAATATTCTGTCTTAGCGAGGTCCATTTTCTGCAATGTGATTCCCTGAGGGCTGAGGATTAGCTGACCTGGGCAGCCTGACCCTGCCGGCAAGCCCTCCCCAGGTGTGCCTGGTTTGAGGTCCATATAAACAGCACTCCAGGCAGCAATAGCCCCTGCAGCTGTGCCTGACTCCATATTCTCTGCACCATCAGCAGTCTCGGGGCTGTGCTGGTGGGAGGGTGTGAGGGTCCACGGCTTTGTGTGTGGCCCGGTGTGAGTGGGGCTCTGCTGGATTTTCGGCAGGAGTTGCCAGGCTGCCACCTGTAAAGAAGAGGATGTGTCACCCATCACTTCCACTGGAATATCTCTCCGGGCTGAGGTGAGGAAGGAAAAAAAGGAGTGGGGGCCGGGACAGGAGGGGTATCTCAGGCAGGGCAATGGAAAGCTTCCAGAAGAGCGCCCGTGGCCAGGACCATCCTGGCTGACCTGCAGGCACCAAGTTGGCCTGCGTGCTGTCGCTGGTGTGCCTCCACGGCCCTTCCTCTAGGCTTTCAAGCCCTTGTACATATTCAGGTGTTTCACCTGGGAACGGTGGGAACAGTTCAGAAGCAGCTGGCCTGGGGCTCAGCTCACGTTTACTCACAGAGGCCTCGGCACGGTCCCCAGCTTTGCAATAAGGACACTCCTTGTGTGGGCGGGCGGGGCTGCTGGCTGTATGGGAGATGATTCCCCACCTCTGACCAATTTCAGAATTGTTTACCACTGGAGCAAGTGCCTTGGTAGTGTTTTCCTCTGTATAACTGTTAGGTTCAGTTTTTTTTTCTTTTTTGGTTCAAGTTAGATTTTATTCCTCTTTTATGTATTTATGGATATAAGCATGGAAATAATTCATTCTTATAAATACATCAGTGTGAATGGAAGAACTTTTTGTTCTGTATTATTTTTACATTTTATTTTTAAAAAATTGGAAATTTAATTTTATTTATTTTTTTATACAGTAGGTTATTATTAGTTATCTATTTTATGCATAAACATGTATACAGGTCAATCCCAATCTCCCAACTCATACCACCACCACCACCCCATGGCTTCCCCCACTTTGTGTCCATACGTTTGTTCTCTACCTCTGTGTCTCTATTTCTGCCCTGCAAACCAGTTCATCTGTACCATTTTTCTAGGTTCCACATATAGGCATTAATATACAATATTTGTTTTTCTCTTTCTGACTTACTTCACTCTGCATGACAGTCTCTAGATCCATCAACTTCTCTACAAATGACCGTTTCATTCCTTTTTATGGCTGAGTAATATTCCAATTTATATTTGTACCACATCTTTATCCATTCGTCTGTCTGTGGCCATTTAGGTTGCTTCCATTACCTGGCTATTGATAACAGTGCTGCAATGAACATTGTGGTGAATGTGTCTTTGTGATTTATGGTTTTCTCTGGGTATATGCCCAGAAGTGGGATTGCTGGATCCTGTGGTAATTCTCTTTTTAGTTTTTTAAAGGAACCTCCATACTGTTCTCCATAGTGACTGTATCAATTTACATTTCCACCAATAGCGGAAGAGGGTTCCTATTGTCCACACCCTCCCCAGAATTGGTTGTTTGTAGATTATCTGATGATGCCGATTCTAACAGGTGTGAGGTCTTACCTCATTGTAGTTTTGATTTGCATTTCTCTAATAATTAGTGATGTTGAGCAGCTTTTCATGGGCGTCTTGGCCATCTCTGTGTCTTCTTTGAAGAAACGTCTCTTTAGATCTTCTGCCCATTTTTGTATTGGGTTGTTTGTTTTATTTATATTAAGCTGCATGAGCTGTTTATATATATTGGAGATTAAACCTTTGTCCATTGATTCGTTTGTGAACGTTTTCGCCCATTCTGAGGGTTGCCTTTTTCCATTCCCGTTTTTTTAACAAAGAAAGAAAGAAAGCAAAAGAAGCAGAACACTAATGTGCGTGAAATATGCCTCTTGAAACTGTCGTTTTGAAATATGGACGTCTTTTGAATTTTTTGGTCGATATATGACCCCAGGATTTGTTTTCAGGGCAGGTGTCATTTACAGGCCTGTAATGATTTGGAATATCCACTGACCATTAGCGCTGGGATTAAAGCTGCTGTTGTGTGAAACGGCCACAAGGTGGCAGCAGTTCTCCCTTACCAAATCTGGTTACTAGGGCCGCAGAGCCTCAATGGAAGTCGTGTTCTAGATTGGAATGTAGAACGGAATGTGCCAGGAGAAAGCCCCTCAAGTTTGTCTCACTACTTCTTGTTCGTGTTTTTAATTTAATTTTTTTATTTTTTATTACAGCAAGTTTGAGTACAACGTTTAGCTTGTTGTAGGTGTGCAAGAGGTGGTTCTTTTACACATATACATATGTCTGTTCTCCCTGGGATCCTTTTCCCATGTACGTTATGACAGGATGTTGAGTAGTCTTCTCTTGGTACTCCGTAGGTCTTTGGTGATTATATACGTCTACTGTGTTTGTATATGTCTGTTAACCCCAATATCGTAATGAATTCAATCCTCACACCTTTCCTTTGGTGAACCATAAGTTTGTTTAATGAATCTGTGTTTGCCCTTCTCCGTGGAAATACCTGCCCTGGTATCAATTTATAGGTAACACCTATAAGTGATATGATATGATATGTGTCTTTCACTTTCTGACTTACTCCAAGTCACGTGATTACTTCTAGACTCATCTACGGTGCTGCAAATGGCATTGTGTCCTTTTTTTCCTTGGCCAATATTCTGTCTTAGCGAGGTCCATTTTCTGCAATGTGATTCCCTGAGGGCTGAGGATTAGCTGACCTGGGCAGCCTGACCCTGCCGGCAAGCCCTCCCCAGGTGTGCCTGGTTTGAGGTCCATATAAACAGCACTCCAGGCAGCAATAGCCCCTGCAGCTGTGCCTGACTCCATATTCTCTGCACCATCAGCAGTCTCGGGGCTGTGCTGGTGGGAGGGTGTGAGGGTCCACGGCTTTGTGGGTGGCCCGGTGTGAGTGGGGCTCTGATGGATTTTCGGCAGGAGTTGCCAGGCTGCCACCTGTAAAGAAGAGGATGTGTCACCCATCACTTCCACTGGAATATCTCTCCGGGCTGAGGTGAGGAAGGAAAAAAATGAGTGGGGGCCGGGACAGGAGGGGTATCTCAGGCAGGGCAATGGAAAGCTTCCAGAAGAGCGCCCGTGGCCAGGACCATCCTGGCTGACCTGCAGGCACCAAGTTGGCCTGCGTGCTGTCGCTGGTGTGCCTCCACGGCCCTTCCTCTAGGCTTTCAAGCCCTTGTACATATTCAGGTGTTTCACCTGGGAAGGGTGGGAACAGTTCAGAAGCAGCTGGCCTGGGGCTCAGCTCACGTTTACTCACAGAGGCCTCGGCACGGTCCCCAGCTTTGCAATAAGGACACTCCTTGCGTGGGCGGGCGGGGCTGCTGGCTGTATGGGAGATGATTCCCCACCTCTGACCAATTTCAGAATTGTTTACCACTGGAGCAAGTGCCTTGGTAGTGTTTTCCTCTGTATAACTGTTAGGTTCAGTTTTTTTTTCTTTTTTGGTTCAAGTTAGATTTTATTCCTCTTTTATGTATTTATGGATATAAGCATGGAAATAATTCATTCTTATAAATACATCAGTGTGAATGGAAGAACTTTTTGTTCTGTATTATTTTTACATTTTATTTTTAAAAAATTGGAAATTTAATTTTATTTATTTTTTTATACAGTAGGTTATTATTAGTTATCTATTTTATGCATAAACATGTATACAGGTCAATCCCAATCTCCCAACTCATACCACCACCACCACCCCATGGCTTCCCCCACTTTGTGTCCATACGTTTGTTCTCTACCTCTGTGTCTCTATTTCTGCCCTGCAAACCAGTTCATCTGTACCATTTTTCTAGGTTCCACATATAGGCATTAATATACAATATTTGTTTTTCTCTTTCTGACTTACTTCACTCTGCATGACAGTCTCTAGATCCATCAACTTCTCTACAAATGACCGTTTCATTCCTTTTTATGGCTGAGTAATATTCCAATTTATATTTGTACCACATCTTTATCCATTCGTCTGTCTGTGGCCATTTAGGTTGCTTCCATTACCTGGCTATTGATAACAGTGCTGCAATGAACATTGTGGTGAATGTGTGTTTGTGATTTATGGTTTTCTCTGGGTATATGCCCAGAAGTGGGATTGCTGGATCCTGTGGTAATTCTCTTTTTAGTTTTTTAAAGGAACCTCCATACTGTTCTCCATAGTGACTGTATCAATTTACATTTCCACCAATAGCGGAAGAGGGTTCCTATTGTCCACACCCTCCCCAGAATTGGTTGTTTGTAGATTATCTGATGATGCCGATTCTAACAGGTGTGAGGTCTTACCTCATTGTAGTTTTGATTTGCATTTCTCTAATAATTAGTGATGTTGAGCAGCTTTTCATGGGCGTCTTGGCCATCTCTGTGTCTTCTTTGAAGAAACGTCTCTTTAGATCTTCTGCCCATTTTTGTATTGGGTTGTTTGTTTTATTAATATTAAGCTGCATGAGCTGTTTATATATATTGGAGATTAAACCTTTGTCCATTGATTCGTTTGTGAACGTTTTCGCCCATTCTGAGGGTTGCCTTTTTCCATTCCCGTTTTTTTAACAAAGAAAGAAAGAAAGCAAAAGAAGCAGAACACTAATGTGCGTGAAATATGCCTCTTGAAACTGTCGTTTTGAAATATGGACGTCTTTTGAATTTTTTGGTCGATATATGACCCCAGGATTTGTTTTCAGGGCAGGTGTCATTTACAGGCCTGTAATGATTTGGAATATCCACTGACCATTAGCGCTGGGATTAAAGCTGCTGTTGTGTGAAACGGCCACAAGGTGGCAGCAGTTCTCCCTTACCAAATCTGGTTACTAGGGCCGCAGAGCCTCAATGGAAGTCGTGTTCTAGATTGGAATGTAGAACGGAATGTGCCAGGAGAAAGCCCCTCAAGTTTGTCTCACTACTTCTTGTTCGTGTTTTTAATTTAATTTTTTTATTTTTTATTACAGCAAGTTTGAGTACAACGTTTAGCTTGTTGTAGGTGTGCAAGAGGTGGTTCTTTTACACATATACATATGTCTGTTCTCCCTGGGATCCTTTTCCCATGTACGTTATGACAGGATGTTGAGTAGTCTTCTCTTGGTACTCCGTAGGTCTTTGGTGATTATATACGTCTACTGTGTTTGTATATGTCTGTTAACCCCAATATCGTAATGAATTCAATCCTCACACCTTTCCTTTGGTGAACCATAAGTTTGTTTAATGAATCTGTGTTTGCCCTTCTCCGTGGAAATACCTGCCCTGGTATCAATTTATAGGTAACACCTATAAGTGATATGATATGATATGTGTCTTTCACTTTCTGACTTACTCCAAGTCACGTGATTACCTCTAGACTCATCTACGGTGCTGCAAATGGCATTGTGTCCTTTTTTTCCTTGGCCAATATTCTGTCTTAGCGAGGTCCATTTTCTGCAATGTGATTCCCTGAGGGCTGAGGATTAGCTGACCTGGGCAGCCTGACCCTGCCGGCAAGCCCTCCCCAGGTGTGCCTGGTTTGAGGTCCATATAAACAGCACTCCAGGCAGCAATAGCCCCTGCAGCTGTGCCTGACTCCATATTCTCTGCACCATCAGCAGTCTCGGGGCTGTGCTGGTGGGAGGGTGTGAGGGTCCACGGCTTTGTGGGTGGCCCGGTGTGAGTGGGGCTCTGCTGGATTTTCGGCAGGAGTTGCCAGGCTGCCACCTGTAAAAAAGAGGATGTGTCACCCATAACTTCCACTGGAATATCTCTCCGGGCTGAGGTGAGGAAGGAGAAAAAGGAGTGGGGGCCGGGACAGGAGGGGTATCTCAGGCAGGGCAATGGAAAGCTTCCAGAAGAGCGCCCGTGGCCAGGACCATCCTGGCTGACCTGCAGGCACCAAGTTGGCCTGCGTGCTGTCGCTGGTGTGCCTCCACGGCCCTTCCTCTAGGCTTTCAAGCCCTTGTACATATTCAGGTGTTTCACCTGGGAAGGGTGGGAACAGTTCAGAAGCAGCTGGCCTGGGGCTCAGCTCACGTTTACTCACAGAGGCCTCGGCACGGTCCCCAGGTTTGCAATAAGGACACTCCTTGCGTGGGCGGGCGGGGCTGCTGGCTGTATGGGAGATGATTCCCCACCTCTGACCAATTTCAGAATTGTTTACCACTGGAGCAAGTGCCTTGGTAGTGTTTTCCTCTGTATAACTGTTAGGTTCAGTTTTTTTTTCTTTTTTGGTTCAAGTTAGATTTTATTCCTCTTTTATGTATTTATGGATATAAGCATGGAAATAATTCATTCTTATAAATACATCAGTGTGAATGGAAGAACTTTTTGTTCTGTATTATTTTTACATTTTATTTTTAAAAAATTGGAAATTTAATTTTATTTATTTTTTTATACAGTAGGTTATTATTAGTTATCTATTTTATGCATAAACATGTATACAGGTCAATCCCAATCTCCCAACTCATACCACCACCACCACCCCATGGCTTCCCCCACTTTGTGTCCATACGTTTGTTCTCTACCTCTGTGTCTCTATTTCTGCCCTGCAAACCAGTTCATCTGTACCATTTTTCTAGGTTCCACATATAGGCATTAATATACAATATTTGTTTTTCTCTTTCTGACTTACTTCACTCTGCATGACAGTCTCTAGATCCATCAACTTCTCTACAAATGACCGTTTCATTCCTTTTTATGGCTGAGTAATATTCCATTTTATATATGTACCACATCTTTATCCATTCGTCTGTCTGTGGCCATTTAGGTTGCTTCCATTACCTGGCTATTGATAACAGTGCTGCAATGAACATTGTGGTGAATGTGTCTTTGTGATTTATGGTTTTCTCTGGGTATATGCCCAGAAGTGGGATTGCTGGATCCTGTGGTAATTCTCTTTTTAGTTTTTTAAAGGAACCTCCATACTGTTCTCCATAGTGACTGTATCAATTTACATTTCCACCAATAGCGGAAGAGGGTTCCTATTGTCCACACCCTCCCCAGAATTGGTTGTTTGTAGATTATCTGATGATGCCGATTCTAACAGGTGTGAGGTCTTACCTCATTGTAGTTTTGATTTGCATTTCTCTAATAATTAGTGATGTTGAGCAGCTTTTCATGGGCGTCTTGGCCATCTCTGTGTCTTCTTTGAAGAAACGTCTCTTTAGATCTTCTGCCCATTTTTGTATTGGGTTGTTTGTTTTATTAATATTAAGCTGCATGAGCTGTTTATATATATTGGAGATTAAACCTTTGTCCATTGATTCGTTTGTTACCGTTTTCGCCCATTCTGAGGGTTGCCTGTTTCCATTCCCGTTTTTTTAACAAAGAAAGAAAGAAAGCAAAAGAAGCAGAACACTAATGTGCGTGAAATATGCCTCTTGAAACTGTCGTTTTGAAATATGGACGTCTTTTGAATTTTTTGGTCGATATATGACCCCAGGATTTGTTTTCAGGGCAGGTTCATTTACAGGCCTGTAATGATTTGGAATATCCACTGACCATTAGCGCTGGGATTAAAGCTGCTGTTGTGTGAAACGGCCACTAGGTGGCAGCAGTTCTCCCTTACCAAATCTGGTTACTAGGGCCGCAGAGCCTCAATGGAAGTCGCG
Organism: Mesoplodon bidens; assembly: GCF_964165515.1. Classification (NCBI taxonomy): domain Eukaryota; kingdom Metazoa; phylum Chordata; class Mammalia; order Artiodactyla; family Ziphiidae; genus Mesoplodon; species Mesoplodon bidens. The sequence goes on from NW_027672081.1 coordinate 1,227,475, forward strand.
TTCTAGTTTGGAATGTAGAACGGAATGTGCCAGGAGAAAGCCCCTCAAGTTTGTCTCACTACTTCTTGTTCGTGTTTTTAATTTAATTTTTTATTTTTTATTACAGCAAGTTTGAGTACAACGTTTAGCTTGTTGTAGGTGTGCAAGAGGTGGTTCTTTTACACATATACATATGTCTGTTCTCCCTGGGATCCTTTTCCCATGTACGTTATGACAGAATGTTGAGTAGTCTTCTCTTGGTACTCCGTAGGTCTTTGGTGATTATATACGTCTACTGTGTTTGTATATGTCTGTTAACCCCAATATCGTAATGAATTCAATCCTCACACCTTTCCTTTGGTGAACCATAAGTTTGTTTAATGAATCTGTGATTGCCCTTCTCCGTGGAAATATCTGCCCTGGTATCAATTTATAGGTAACACCTATAAGTGATATGATATGATATGTGTCTTTCACTTTCTGACTTACTCCAAGTCACGTGATTACCTCTAGACTCATCTACGGTGCTGCAAATGGCATTGTGTCCTTTTTTTCCTTGGCAAATATTCTGTCTTAGCAAGGTCCATTTTCTGCAATGTGATTCCCTGAGGGCTGAGGATTAGCTGACCTGGGCTGCCTGACCCTGCCGGCAAGCCCTCCCCAGGTGTGCCTGGGTTGAGGTCCATATAAACAGCACTCCAGGCAGCAATAGCCCCTGCAGCTGTGCCTGACTCCATATTCTCTGCACCATCAGCAGTCTCGGGGCTGTGCTGGTGGGAGGGTGTGAGAGTCCACGGCTTTGTGGGTGGCCCGGTGTGAGTGGGGCTCTGCTGGATTTTCGGCAGGAGTTGCCAGGCTGCCACCTGTAAAGAAGAGGATGTGTCACCCATAACTTCCACTGGAATATCTCTCCGGGCTGAGGTGAGGAAGGAAAAAAAGGAGTGGGGGCCGGGACAGGAGGGGTATCTCAGGCAGGGCAATGGAAAGCTTCCAGAAGAGCGCCCGTGGCCAGGACCATCCTGGCTGACCTGCAGGCACCAAGTTGGCCTGCGTGCTGTCGCTGGTGTGCCTCCACAGCCCTTCCTCTAGGCTTTCAAGCCCTTGTACATATTCAGGTGTTTCACCTGGGAAGGGTGGGAACAGTTCAGCAGCAGCTGGCCTGGGGCTCAGCTCACGTTTACTCACAGAGGCCTCGGCACGGTCCCCCAGCTTTGCAATAAGGACGCTCCTTGCGTGGGCGGGCGGGGCTGCTGGCTGTATGGGAGATGATTCCCCACCTCTGACCAATTTCAGAATTGTTTACCACTGGATCAAGTGCCTTGGTAGTGTTTTCCTCTGTATAACTGTTAGGTTCAGTTTTTTTTTTTCTTTTTTGGTTCAAGTTAGATTTTATTCCTCTTTTATGTATTTATGGATATAAGCATGGAAATAATTCATTCTTATAAATACATCAGTGTGAATGGAAGAACTTTTTGTTCTGTATTATTTTTACATTTTATTTTTAAAAAATTGGAAATTTAATTTTATTTATTTTTTTATACAGTAGGTTATTATTAGTTATCTATTTTATGCATAAACATGTATACAGGTCAATCCCAATCTCCCAACTCATACCACCACCACCACCCCATGGCTTCCCCCACTTTGTGTCCATACGTTTGTTCTCTACCTCTGTGTCTCTATTTCTGCCCTGCAAACCAGTTCATCTGTACCATTTTTCTAGGTTCCACATATAGGCATTAATATACAATATTTGTTTTTCTCTTTCTGACTTACTTCACTCTGCATGACAGTCTCTAGATCCATCAACTTCTCTACAAATGACCGTTTCATTCCTTTTTATGGCTGAGTAATATTCCATTTTATATATGTACCACATCTTTATCCATTCGTCTGTCTGTGGCCATTTAGGTTGCTTCCATTACCTGGCTATTGATAACAGTGCTGCAATGAACATTGTGGTGAATGTGTCTTTGTGATTTATGGTTTTCTCTGGGTATATGCCCAGAAGTGGGATTGCTGGATCCTGTGGTAATTCTCTTTTTAGTTTTTTAAAGGAACCTCCATACTGTTCTCCATAGTGACTGTATCAATTTACATTTCCACCAATAGCGGAAGAGGGTTCCTATTGTCCACACCCTCCCCAGAATTGGTTGTTTGTAGATTATCTGATGATGCCGATTCTAACAGGTGTGAGGTCTTACCTCATTGTAGTTTTGATTTGCATTTCTCTAATAATTAGTGATGTTGAGCAGCTTTTCATGGGCGTCTTGGCCATCTCTGTGTCTTCTTTGAAGAAACGTCTCTTTAGATCTTCTGCCCATTTTTGTATTGGGTTGTTTGTTTTATTAATATTAAGCTGCATGAGCTGTTTATATATATTGGAGATTAAACCTTTGTCCATTGATTCCTTTGTGACCGTTTTCGCCCATTCTGAGGGTTGCCTTTTTCCATTCCCGTTTTTTTAACAAAGAAAGAAAGAAAGCAAAAGAAGCAGAACACTAATGTGCGTGAAATATGCCTCTTGAAACTGTCGTTTTGAAATATGGACGTCTTTTGAATTTTTTGGTCGATATATGACCCCAGGATTTGTTTTCAGGGCAGGTGTCATTTACAGGCCTGTAATGATTTGGAATATCCACTGACCATTAGCGCTGGGATTAAAGCTGCTGTTGTGTGAAACGGCCACAAGGTGGCAGCAGTTCTCCCTTACCAAATCTGGTTACTAGGGCCGCAGAGCCTCAATGGAAGTCGCGTTCTAGATTGGAATATAGAACGCAATGTGCCAGGAGAAAACCCCTCAAGTTTGTCTCACTACTTCTTGTTCGTGTTTTTAATTTAATTTTTTTATTTTTTATTACAGCAAGTTTGAGTACAACATTTAGCTTGTTGTAGGTGTGCAAGAGGTGGTTCTTTTACACATATACATATGTCTGTTCTCCCTGGGATCCTTTTCCCATGTACGTTATGACAGGATGTTGAGTAGTCTTCTCTTGGTACTCCGTAGGTCTTTGGTGATTATATACGTCTACTGTGTTTGTATATGTCTGTTAACCCCAATATCGTAATGAATTCAATCCTCACACCTTTCCTTTGGTGAACCATAAGTTTGTTTAATGAATCTGTGATTGCCCTTCTCCGTGGAAATACCTGCCCTGGTATCAATTTATAGGTAACACCTATAAGTGATATGATATGATATGTGTCTTTCACTTTCTGACTTACTCCAAGTCACGTGATTACCTCTAGACTCATCTACGGTGCTGCAAATGGCATTGAGTCCTTTTTCTCCTTGGCAAATATTCTGTCTTAGCGAGGTCCATTTTCTGCAATGGGATTCCCTGAGGGCTGAGGATTAGCTGACCTGGGCAGCCTGACCCTGCCGGCAAGCCCTCCCCAGGTGTGCCTGGGTTGAGGTCCATATAAACAGCACTCCAGGCAGCAATAGCCCCTGCAGCTGTGCCTGACTCCATATTCTCTGCACCATCAGCAGTCTCGGGGCTGTGCTGGTGGGAGGGTGTGAGGGTCCACGGCTTTGTGGGTGGCCCGGTGTGAGTGGGGCTCTGCTGGATTTTCGGCAGGAGTTGCCAGGCTGCCACCTGTAAAGAAGAGGATGTGTCACCCATAACTTCCACTGGAATATCTCTCCGGGCTGAGGTGAGGAAGGAAAAAAAGGAGTGGGGGCCGGGACAGGAGGGGTATCTCAGGCAGGGCAATGGAAAGCTTCCAGAAGAGCGCCCGTGGCCAGGACCATCCTGGCTGACCTGCAGGCACCAAGTTGGCCTGCGTGCTGTCGCTGGTGTGCCTCCACGGCCCTTCCTCTAGGCTTTCAAGCCCTTGTACATATTCAGGTGTTTCACCTGGGAAGGGTGGGAACAGTTCAGCAGCAGCTGGCCTGGGGCTCAGCTCACGTTTACTCACAGAGGCCTCGGCACGGTCCCCCAGCTTTGCAATAAGGACGCTCCTTGCGTGGGCGGGCGGGGCTGCTGGCTGTATGGGAGATGATTCCCCACCTCTGACCAATTTCAGAATTGTTTACCACTGGATCAAGTGCCTTGGTAGTGTTTTCCTCTGTATAACTGTTAGGTTAAGTTTTTTTTTTTCTTTTTTGGTTCAAGTTAGATTTTATTCCTCTTTTATGTATTTATGGATATAAGCATGGAAATAATTCATTCTTATAAATACATCAGTGTGAATGGAAGAACTTTTTGTTCTGTATTATTTTTACATTTTATTTTTAAAAAATTGGAAATTTAATTTTATTTATTTTTTTATACAGTAGGTTATTATTAGTTATCTATTTTATGCATAAACATGTATACAGGTCAATCCCAATCTCCCAACTCATACCACCACCACCACCCCATGGCTTCCCCCACTTTGTGTCCATACGTTTGTTCTCTACCTCTGTGTCTCTATTTCTGCCCTGCAAACCAGTTCATCTGTACCATTTATCTAGGTTCCACATATAGGCATTAATATACAATATTTGTTTTTCTCTTTCTGACTTACTTCACTCTGCATGACAGTCTCTAGATCCATCAACTTCTCTACAAATGACCGTTTCATTCCTTTTTATGGCTGAGTAATATTCCAATTTATATTTGTACCACATCTTTATCCATTCGTCTGTCTGTGGCCATTTAGGTTGCTTCCATTACCTGGCTATTGATAACAGTGCTGCAATGAACATTGTGGTGAATGTGTGTTTGTGATTTATGGTTTTCTCTGGGTATATGCCCAGAAGTGGGATTGCTGGATCCTGTGGTAATTCTCTTTTTAGTTTTTTAAAGGAACCTCCATACTGTTCTCCATAGTGACTGTATCAATTTACATTTCCACCAATAGCGGAAGAGGGTTCCTATTGTCCACACCCTCCCCAGAATTGGTTGTTTGTAGATTATCTGATGATGCCGATTCTAACAGGTGTGAGGTCTTACCTCATTGTAGTTTTGATTTGCATTTCTCTAATAATTAGTGATGTTGAGCAGCTTTTCATGGGCGTCTTGGCCATCTCTGTGTCTTCTTTGAAGAAACGTCTCTTTAGATCTTCTGCCCATTTTTGTATTGGGTTGTTTGTTTTACTTATATTAAGGTGCATGAGCTGTTTATATATATTGGAGATTAAACCTTTGTCCATTGATTCGTTTGTGAACGTTTTCGCCCATTCTGAGGGTTGCCTTTTTCCATTCCCGTTTTTTTAACAAAGAAAGAAAGAAAGCAAAAGAAGCAGAACACTAATGTGCGTGAAATATGCCTCTTGAAACTGTCGTTTTGAAATATGGACGTCTTTTGAATTTTTTGGTCGATATATGACCCCAGGATTTGTTTTCAGGGCAGGTGTCATTTACAGGCCTGTAATGATTTGGAATATCCACTGACCATTAGCGCTGGGATTAAAGCTGCTGTTGTGTGAAACGGCCACAAGGTGGCAGCAGTTCTCCCTTACCAAATCTGGTTACTAGGGCCGCAGAGCCTCAATGGAAGTCGCGTTCTAGATTGGAATGTAGAACGGAATGTGCCAGGAGAAAGCCCCTCAAGTTTGTCTCACTACTTCTTGTTCGTGTTTTTAATTTAATTTTTTTATTTTTTATTACAGCAAGTTTGAGTACAACGTTTAGCTTGTTGTAGGTGTGCAAGAGGTGGTTCTTTTACACATATACATATGTCTGTTCTCCCTGGGATCCTTTTCCCATGTACGTTATGACAGGATGTTGAGTAGTCTTCTCTTGGTACTCCGTAGGTCTTTGGTGATTATATACGTCTACTGTGTTTGTATATGTCTGTTAACCCCAATATCGTAATGAATTCAATCCTCACACCTTTCCTTTGGTGAACCATAAGTTTGTTTAATGAATCTGTGTTTGCCCTTCTCCGTGGAAATACCTGCCCTGGTATCAATTTATAGGTAACACCTATAAGTGATATGATATGATATGTGTCTTTCACTTTCTGACTTACTCCAAGTCACGTGATTACCTCTAGACTCATCTACGGTGCTGCAAATGGCATTGTGTCCTTTTTTTCCTTGGCGAATATTCTGTCTTAGCGAGGTCCATTTTCTGCAATGTGATTCCCTGAGGGCTGAGGATTAGCTGACCTGGGCAGCCTGACCCTGCCGGCAAGCCCTCCCCAGGTGTGCCTGGTTTGAGGTCCATATAAACAGCACTCCAGGCAGCAATAGCCCCTGCAGCTGTGCCTGACTCCATATTCTCTGCACCATCAGCAGTCTCGGGGCTGTGCTGGTGGGAGGGTGTGAGGGTCCACGGCTTTGTGGGTGGCCCGGTGTGAGTGGGGCTCTGCTGGATTTTCGGCAGGAGTTGCCAGGCTGCCACCTGTAAAGAAGAGGATGTGTCACCCATAACTTCCACTGGAATATCTCTCCGGGCTGAGGTGAGGAAGGAAAAAAAGGAGTGGGGGCCGGGACAGGAGGGGTATCTCAGGCAGGGCAATGGAAAGCTTCCAGAAGAGCGCCCGTGGCCAGGACCATCCTGGCTGACCTGCAGGCACCAAGTTGGCCTGCGTGCTGTCGCTGGTGTGCCTCCACGGCCCTTCCTCTAGGCTTTCAAGCCCTTGTACATATTCAGGTGTTTCACCTGGGAAGGGTGGGAACAGTTCAGAAGCAGCTGGCCTGGGGCTCAGCTCACGTTTACTCACAGAGGCCTCGGCACGGTCCCCAGCTTTGCAATAAGGACACTCCTTGCGTGGGCGGGCGGGGCTGCTGGCTGTATGGGAGATGATTCCCCACCTCTGACCAATTTCAGAATTGTTTACCACTGGAGCAAGTGCCTTGGTAGTGTTTTCCTCTGTATAACTGTTAGGTTCAGTTTTTTTTTTCTTTTTTGGTTCAAGTTAGATTTTATTCCTCTTTTATGTATTTATGGATATAAGCATGGAAATAATTCATTCTTATAAATACATCAGTGTGAATGGAAGAACTTTTTGTTCTGTATTATTTTTACATTTTATTTTTAAAAAATTGGAAATTTAATTTTATTTATTTTTTTATACAGTAGGTTATTATTAGTTATCTATTTTATGCATAAACATGTATACAGGTCAATCCCAATCTCCCAACTCATCCCACCACCAGCACCCCATGGCTTCCCCCACTTTGTGTCCATACGTTTGTTCTCTACCTCTGTGTCTCTATTTCTGCCCTGCAAACCAGTTCATCTGTACCATTTTTCTAGGTTCCACATATAGGCATTAATATACAATATTTGTTTTTCTCTTTCTGACTTACTTCACTCTGCATGACAGTCTCTAGATCCATCAACTTCTCTACAAATGACCGTTTCATTCCTTTTTATGGCTGAGTAATATTCCATTTTATATATGTACCACATCTTTATCCATTCGTCTGTCTGTGGCCATTTAGGTTGCTTCCATTACCTGGCTATTGATAACAGTGCTGCAATGAACATTGTGGTGAATGTGTCTTTGTGATTTATGGTTTTCTCTGGGTATATGCCCAGAAGTGGGATTGCTGGATCCTGTGGTAATTCTCTTTTTAGTTTTTTAAAGGAACCTCCATACTGTTCTCCATAGTGACTGTATCAATTTACATTTCCACCAATAGCGGAAGAGGGTTCCTATTGTCCACACCCTCCCCAGAATTGGTTGTTTGTAGATTATCTGATGATGCCGATTCTAACAGGTGTGAGGTCTTACCTCATTGTAGTTTTGATTTGCATTTCTCTAATAATTAGTGATGTTGAGCAGCTTTTCATGGGCGTCTTGGCCATCTCTGTGTCTTCTTTGAAGAAACGTCTCTTTAGATCTTCTGCCCATTTTTGTATTGGGTTGTTTGTTTTATTAATATTAAGCTGCATGAGCTGTTTATATATATTGGAGATTAAACCTTTGTCCATTGATTCGTTTGTGAACGTTTTCGCCCATTCTGAGGGTTGCCTTTTTCCATTCCCGTTTTTTTAACAAAGAAAGAAAGAAAGCAAAAGAAGCAGAACACTAATGTGCGTGAAATATGCCTCTTGAATCTGTCGTTTTGAAATATGGACGTCTTTTGAATTTTTTGGTCGATATATGACCCCAGGATTTGTTTTCAGGGCAGGTGTCATTTACAGGCCTGTAATGATTTGGAATATCCACTGACCATTAGCGCTGGGATTAAAGCTGCTGTTGTGTGAAACGGCCACAAGGTGGCAGCAGTTCTCCCTTACCAAATCTGGTTACTAGGGCAGCAGAGCCTCAATGGAAGTCGCGTTCTAGATTGGAATGTAGAACGGAATGTGCCAGGAGAAAGCCCCTCAAGTTTGTCTCACTACTTCTTGTTCGTGTTTTTAATTTATTTTTTTATTTTTTATTACCGCAAGTTTGAGTACAACGTTTAGCTTTTTGTAGGTGTGCAAGAGGTGGTTCTTTTACACATATACATATGTCTGTTCTCCCTGGGATCCTTTTCCCATGTACGTTATGACAGGATGTTGAGTAGTCTTCTCTTGGTACTCCGTAGGTGTTTGGTGATTATATACGTCTACTGTGTTTGTATATGTCTGTTAACCCCAATATCGTAATGAATTCAATCCTCACACCTTTCCTTTGGTGAACCATAAGTTTGTTTAATGAATCTGTGATTGCCCTTCTCCGTGGAAATATCTGCCCTGGTATCAATTTATAGGTAACACCTATAAGTGATATGATATGATATGTGTCTTTCACTTTCTGACTTACTCCAAGTCACGTGATTACCTCCAGACTCATCTACGGTGCTGCAAATGGCATTGTGTCCTTTTTTTCCTTGGTGAATATTCTGTCTTAGCGAGGTCCATTTTCTGCAATGTGATTCCCTGAGGGCTGAGGATTAGCTGACCTGGGCAGCCTGACCCTGCCGGCAAGCCCTCCCCAGGTGTGCCTGGGTTGAGGTCAATATAAACAGCACTCCAGGCAGCAATAGCCCCTGCAGCTGTGCCTGACTCCATATTCTCTGCACCATCAGCAGTCTCGGGGCTGTGCTGGTGGGAGGGTGTGAGGGTCCACGGCTTTGTGGGTGGCCCGGTGTGAGTGGGGCTCTGCTGGATTTTCGGCAGGAGTTGCCAGGCTGCCACCTGTAAAGAAGAGGATGTGTCACCCATAACTTCCACTGGAATATCTCTCCGGGCTGAGGTGAGGAAGGAAAAAAAGGAGTGGGGGCCGGGACAGGAGGGGTATCTCAGGCAGGGCAATGGAAAGCTTCCAGAAGAGCGCCCGTGTCCAGGACCATCCTGGCTGACCTGCAGGCACCAAGTTGGCCTGCGTGCTGTCGCTGGTGTGCCTCCACGGCCCTTCCTCTAGGCTTTCAAGCCCTTGTACATATTCAGGTGTTTCACCTGGGAAGGGTGGGTACAGTTCAGCAGCAGCTGGCCTGGGGCTCAGCTCACGTTTACTCACAGAGGCCTCGGCACGGTCCCCCAGCTTTGCAATAAGGACGCTCCTTGCATGGGCGGGCGGGCTGCTGGCTGTATGGGAGATGATTCCCCACCTCTGACCAATTTCAGAATTGTTTACCACTGGAGCAAGTGCCTTGGTAGTGTTTTCCTCTGTATAACTGTTAGGTTCAGTTTTTTTTTTCTTTTTTGCTTCAAGTTAGATTTTATTCCTCTTTTATGTATTTATGGATATAAGCATGGAAATAATTCATTCTTATAAATACATCAGTGTGAATGGAATAACTTTTTTTTCTGTATTATTTTTACATTTTATTTTTAAAAAATTTGAAATTTAATTTTATTTATTTTTTCATACAGTAGGTTATTATTAGTTATCTATTTTATGCATAAACATGTATACAGGTCAATCCCAATCTCCCAACTCATACCACCACCACCACCCCATGGCTTCCCCCACTTTGTGTCCATACGTTTGTTCTCTACCTCTGTGTCTCTATTTCTGCCCTGCAAACTAGTTCATCTGTACCATTTTTCTAGGTTCCACATATAGGCATTAATATACAATATTTGTTTTTCTCTTTCTGACTTACTTCACTCTGCATGACAGTCTCTAGATCCATCAACTTCTCTACAAATGACCGTTTCATTCCTTTTTATGGCTGAGTAATATTCCATTTTATATATGTACCACATATTTATCCATTCGTCTGTCTGTGGCCATTTAGGTTGCTTCCATTACCTGGCTATTGTAAATAGTGCTGCAATGAACATTGTGGTGAATGTGTCTTTGTGATTTATGGTTTTCTCTGGGTATATGCCCAGAAGTGGGATTGCTGGATCCTATGGTAATTCTCTTTTTAGTTTTTTAAAGGAACCTCCATACTGTTCTCCATAGTGACTGTTTCAATTTACATTCCCACCAGTAGCGGAAGAGGGTTCCTTTTGTCCACACCCTCCCCAGAATTTGTTGTTTGTAGATTATCTGATGATGCCGATTCTAACAGGTGTGAGGTCTTACCTCATTGTAGTTTTGATTTGCATTTCTCTAATAATTAGTGATGTTGAGCAGCTTTTCATGGGCGTCTTGGCCATCACTCTGTCTTCTTTGAAGAAACGTCTCTTTAGATCTTCTGCCCATTTTTGTATTGGGTTGTTTGTTTTATTAATATTAAGCTGCATGAGCTGTTTATATATAGTGGAGATTAAACCTTTGTCCATTGATTCGTTTGTGAACGTTTTCGCCCATTCTGAGGGTTGCCTTTTTCCATTCCCGTTTTTTTAACAAAGAAAGAAAGAAAGCAAAAGAAGCAGAACACTAATGTGCGTGAAATATGCCTCTTGAAACTGTCGTTTTGAAATATGGACGTCTTTTGAATTTTTTGGTCGATATATGACCCCAGGATTTCTTTTCAGGGCAGGTGTCATTGACAGGCCTGTAATGATTTGGAATATCCACTGACCATTAGCGCTGGGATTAAAGCTGCTGTTGTGTGAAACGGCCACAAGGTGGCAGCAGTTCTCCCTTACCAAATCTGGTTACTAGGGCCTCAGAGCCTCAATGGAATTCGTGTTCTAGATTGGAATGTAGAACGGAATGTGCCAGGAGAAAGCCCCTCAAGTTTGTCTCACTACTTCTTGTTCGTGTTTTTAATTTAATTTTTTATTTTTTATTACAGCAAGTTTGAGTACAACGTTTAGCTTGTTGTAGGTGTGCAAGAGGTGGTTCTTTTACACATATACATATGTCTGTTCTCCCTGGGATCCTTTTCCCATGTACGTTATGACAGAATGTTGAGTAGTCTTCTCTTGGTACTCCGTAGGTCTTTGGTGATTATATACGTCTACTGTGTTTGTATAGGTCAGTTAACCCCAATATCGTAATGAATTCAATCCTCACACCTTTCCTTTGGTGAACCATAAGTTTGTTTAATGAATCTGTGATTGCCCTTCTCCGTGGAAATATCTGCCCTGGTATCAATTTATAGGTAACACCTATAAGTGATATGATATGATATGTGTCTTTCACTTTCTGACTTACTCCAAGTCACGTGATTACCTCTAGACTCATCTATGGTGCTGCAAATGGCATTGTGTCCTTTTTTTCCTTGGCGAATATTCTGTCATAGCGAGGTCCATTTTCTGCAATGTGATTCCCTGAGGGCTGAGGATTAGCTGACCTGGGCAGCCTGACCCTGCCGGCAAGCCCTCCCTAGGTTTGCCTGGGTTGAGGTCCATATAAACACACTCCAGGCAGCAATAGCCCCTGCAGCTGTGCCTGACTCCATATTCTCTGCACCATCAGCAGTCTCGGGGCTGTGCTGGTGGGAGGGTGTGAGGGTCCACGGCTTTGTGGGTGGCCCGGTGTGAGTGGGGCTCTGCTGGATTTTCGGCAGGAGTTGCCAGGCTGCCACCTGTAAAGAAGAGGATGTGTCACCCATAACTTCCACTGGAATATCTCTCCGGACTGAGGTGAGGAAGGAAAAAAAGGAGTGGGGGCCGGGACAGGAGGGGTATCTCAGGCAGGGCAATGGAAAGCTTCCAGAAGAGCGCCCGTGGCCAGGACCATCCTGGCTGACCTGCAGGCACCAAGTTGGCCTGCGTGCTGTCGCTGGTGTGCCTCCACGGCCCTTCCTCTAGGCTTTCAAGCCCTTGTACATATTCAGGTGTTTCACCTGGGAAGGGTGGGAACAGTTCAGCAGCAGCTGGCCTGGGGCTCAGCTCACGTTTACTCAAAGAGGCCTCGGCACGGTCCCCCAGCTTTGCAATAAGGACGCTCCTTGCGTGGGCGGGCGGGGCTGCTGGCTGTATGGGAGATGATTCCCCACCTCTGACCAATATCAGAATTGTTTACCACTGGAGCAAGTGCCTTGGTAGTGTTTTCCTCTGTATAACTGTTAGGTTCAGTTTTTTTTTTTTTTTTTGGTTCAAGTTAGATTTTATTCCTCTTTTATGTATTTATGGATATAAGCATGGAAATAATTCATTCTTATAAATACATCAGTGTGAATGGAATAACTTTTTTTCTGTATTATTTTTACATTTTATTTTTTAAAAATTTGAAATTTAATTTTATTTATTTTTTTATACAGTTGGTTATTATTAGTTATCTATTTTATGCATAAACATGTATACAGGTCAATCCCAATCTCCCAACTCATACCACCACCACCACCCCATGGCTTCCCCCACTTTGTGTCCATACGTTTGTTCTCTACCTCTGTGTCTCTATTTCTGCCCTGCAAACCAGTTCATCTGTACCATTTTTCTAGGTTCCACATATAGGCATTAATATACAATATTTGTTTTTCTCTTTCTGACTTACTTCACTCTGCATGACAGTCTCTAGATCCATCAACTTCTCTACAAATGACCGTTTCATTCCTTTTTATGCCTGAGTAATATTCCATTTTATATATGTACCACATCTTTATCCATTCGTCTGTCTGTAGCCATTTAGGTTGCTTCCATTACCTGGCTATTGTAAATAGTGCTGCAATGAACATTGTGGTGAATGTGTCTTTGTGATTTATGGTTTTCTCTGGGTATATGCCCAGAAGTGGGATTGCTGGATCCTATGGTAATTCTCTTTTTAGTTTTTTAAAGGAACCTCCATACTGTTCTCCATAGTGACTGTTTCAATTTACATTCCCACCAGTAGCGGAAGAGGGTTCCTTTTGTCCACACCCTCCCCAGAATTTGTTGTTTGTAGATTATCTGATGATGCCGATTCTAACAGGTGTGAGGTCTTACCTCATTGTAGTTTTGATTTGCATTTCTCTAATAATTAGTGATGTTGAGCAGCTTTTCATGGGCGTCTTGGCCATCTCTGTGTCTTCTTTGAAGAAACGTCTCTTTAGATCTTCTGCCCATTTTTGTATTGGGTTGTTTGTTTTATTAATATTAAGCTGCATGAGCTGTTTATATATATTGGAGATTAAACCTTTGTCCATTGATTCGTTTGTGAACGTTTTCGCCCATTCTGAGGGTTGCCTTTTTCCATTCCCGTTTTTTTAACAAAGAAAGAAAGAAAGCAAAAGAAGCAGAACACTAATGTGCGTGAAATATGCCTCTTGAAACTGTCGTTTTGAAATATGGACGTCTTTTGAATTTTTTGGTCGATATATGACCCCAGGATTTGTTTTCAGGGCAGGTGTCATTTACAAGCCTGTAATGATTTGGAATATCCACTGACCATTAGCGCTGGGATTAAAGCTGCTGTTGTGTGAAACGGCCACAAGGTGGCAGCAGTTCTCCCTTACCAAATCTGGTTACTAGGGCCTCAGAGCCTCAATGGAAGTCGCGTTCTAGATTGGAATGTAGAACGGAATGTGCCAGGAGAAAGCCCCTCAAGTTTGTCTCACTACTTCTTGTTCGTGTTTTTAATTTAATTTTTTATTTTTTATTACAGCAAGTTTGAGTACAACGTTTAGCTTGTTGTAGGTGTGCAAGAGGTGGTTCTTTTACACATATACATATGTCTGTTCTCCCTGGGATCCTTTTCCCATGTACGTTATGACAGAATGTTGAGTAGTCTTCTCTTGGTACTCCGTAGGTCTTTGGTGATTATATACGTCTACTGTGTTTGTATATGTCTGTTAACCCCAATATCGTAATGAATTCAATCCTCACACCTTTCCTTTGGTGAACCATAAGTTTGTTTAATGAATCTGTGATTGCCCTTCTCCGTGGAAATATCTGCCCTGGTATCAATTTATAGGTAACACCTATAAGTGATATGATATGATATGTGTCTTTCACTTTCTGACTTACTCCAAGTCACGTGATTACCTCTAGACTCATCTATGGTGCTGCAAATGGCATTGTGTCCTTTTTTTCCTTGGCGAATATTCTGTCTTAGCGAGGTCCATTTTCTGCAATGTGATTCCCTGAGGGCTGAGGATTAGCTGACCTGGGCAGCCTGACCCTGCCGGCAAGCCCTCCCCAGGTGTGCCTGGGTTGAGGTCAATATAAACAGCACTCCAGGCAGCAATAGCCCCTGCAGCTGTGGCTGACTCCATATTCTCTGCACCATCAGCAGTCTCGGGGCTGTGCTGGTGGGAGGGTGTGAGGGTCCACGGCTTTGTGGGTGGCCCGGTGTGAGTGGGGCTCTGCTGGATTTTCGGCAGGAGTTGCCAGGCTGCCACCTGTAAAGAAGAGGATGTGTCACCCATAACTTCCACTGGAATATCTCTCCGGGCTGAGGTGAGGAAGGAAAAAAAGGAGTGGGGGCCGGGACAGGAGGGGTATCTCAGGCAGGGCAATGGAAAGCTTCCAGAAGAGCGCCCGTGGCCAGGACCATCCTGGCTGACCTGCAGGCACCAAGTTGGCCTGCGTGCTGTCGCTGGTGTGCCTCCACGGCCCTTCCTCTAGGCTTTCAAGCCCTTGTACATATTCAGGTGTTTCACCTGGGAAGGGTGGGTACAGTTCAGCAGCAGCAGGCCTGGGGCTCAGCTCACGTTTACTCAAAGAGGCCTCGGCACGGTCCCCCAGCTTTGCAATAAGGACGCTCCTTGCGTGGGCGGGCGGGGCTGCTGGCTGTATGGGAGATGATTCCCCACCTCTGACCAATTTCAGAATTGTTTACCACTGGAGCAAGTGCCTTGGTAGTGTTTTCCTCTGTATAACTGTTAGGTTCAGTTTTTTTTTTTTTGGTTCAAGTTAGATTTTATTCCTCATTTATGTATTTATGGATATAAGCATGGAAATAATTCATTCTTATAAATACATCAGTGTGAATGGAAGAACTTATTTTTCTGTTTTATTTTTAAAAAAATTGAAATTTAATTTTATTTATTTTTTTATAGAGTAGGTTATTATTAGTTATCTATTTTATGCATAAACATGTATACAGGTCAATCCCAATCTCCCAACTCATCCCACCACCAGCACCCCATGGCTTCCCCCACTTTGTGTCCATACGTTTGTTCTCTACCTCTGTGTCTCTATTTCTGCCCTGCAAACCAGTTCATCTGTACCATTTTTCTAGGTTCCACATACAGGCATTAATATACAATATTTGTTTTTCTCTTTCTGACTTACTTCACTCTGCATGACAGTCTCTAGATCCATCAACTTCTCTACAAATGACCGTTTCATTCCTTTTTATGGCTGAGTAATATTCCATTTTTTATATGTACCACATCTTTATCCATTCGTCTGTCTGTGGCCATTTAGGTTGCTTCCATTACCTGGCTATTGTAAATAGTGCTGCAATGAACATTGTGGTGAATGTGTCTTTGTGATTTATGGTTTTCTCTGGGTATATGCCCAGAAGTGGGATTGCTGGATCCTATGGTAATTCTCTTTTTAGTTTTTTAAAGGAACCTCCATACTGTTCTCCATAGTGACTGTTTCAATTTACATTCCCACCAGTAGCGGAAGAGGGTTCCTTTTGTCCACACCCTCCCCAGAATTTGTTGTTTGTAGATTATCTGATGATGCCGATTCTAACAGGTGTGAGGTCTTACCTCATTGTAGTTTTGATTTGCATTTCTCTAATAATTAGTGATGTTGAGCAGCTTTTCATGGGCGTCTTGGCCATCACTCTGTCTTCTTTGAAGAAACGTCTCTTTAGATCTTCTGCCCATTTTTGTATTGGGTTGTTTGTTTTATTAATATTAAGCTGCATGAGCTGTTTATATATAGTGGAGATTAAACCTTTGTCCATTGATTCGTTTGTGAACGTTTTCGCCCATTCTGAGGGTTGCCTTTTTCCATTCCCGTTTTTTTAACAAAGAAAGAAAGAAAGCAAAAGAAGCAGAACACTAATGTGCGTGAAATATGCCTCTTGAAACTGTCGTTTTGAAATATGGACGTCTTTTGAATTTTTTGGTCGATATATGACCCCAGGATTTCTTTTCAGGGCAGGTGTCATTGACAGGCCTGTAATGATTTGGAATATCCACTGACCATTAGCGCTGGGATTAAAGCTGCTGTTGTGTGAAACGGCCACAAGGTGGCAGCAGTTCTCCCTTACCAAATCTGGTTACTAGGGCCTCAGAGCCTCAATGGAAGTCGTGTTCTAGATTGGAATGTAGAACGGAATGTGCCAGGAGAAAGCCCCTCAAGTTTGTCTCACTACTTCTTGTTCGTGTTTTTAATTTAATTTTTTATTTTTTATTACAGCAAGTTTGAGTACAACGTTTAGCTTGTTGTAGGTGTGCAAGAGGTGGTTCTTTTACACATATACATATGTCTGTTCTCCCTGGGATCCTTTTCCCATGTACGTTATGACAGAATGTTGAGTAGTCTTCTCTTGGTACTCCGTAGGTCTTTGGTGATTATATACGTCTACTGTGTTTGTATAGGTCAGTTAACCCCAATATCGTAATGAATTCAATCCTCACACCTTTCCTTTGGTGAACCATAAGTTTGTTTAATGAATCTGTGATTGCCCTTCTCCGTGGAAATATCTGCCCTGGTATCAATTTATAGGTAACACCTATAAGTGATATGATATGATATGTGTCTTTCACTTTCTGACTTACTCCAAGTCACGTGATTACCTCTAGACTCATCTATGGTGCTGCAAATGGCATTGTGTCCTTTTTTTCCTTGGCGAATATTCTGTCTTAGCGAGGTCCATTTTCTGCAATGTGATTCCCTGAGGGCTGAGGATTAGCTGACCTGGGCAGCCTGACCCTGCCGGCAAGCCCTCCCTAGGTTTGCCTGGGTTGAGGTCCATATAAACACACTCCAGGCAGCAATAGCCCCTGCAGCTGTGCCTGACTCCATATTCTCTGCACCATCAGCAGTCTCGGGGCTGTGCTGGTGGGAGGGTGTGAGGGTCCACGGCTTTGTGGGTGGCCCGGTGTGAGTGGGGCTCTGCTGGATTTTCGGCAGGAGTTGCCAGGCTGCCACCTGTAAAGAAGAGGATGTGTCACCCATAACTTCCACTGGAATATCTCTCCGGACTGAGGTGAGGAAGGAAAAAAAGGAGTGGGGGCCGGGACAGGAGGGGTATCTCAGGCAGGGCAATGGAAAGCTTCCAGAAGAGCGCCCGTGGCCAGGACCATCCTGGCTGACCTGCAGGCACCAAGTTGGCCTGCGTGCTGTCGCTGGTGTGCCTCCACGGCCCTTCCTCTAGGCTTTCAAGCCCTTGTACATATTCAGGTGTTTCACCTGGGAAGGGTGGGAACAGTTCAGCAGCAGCTGGCCTGGGGCTCAGCTCACGTTTACTCAAAGAGGCCTCGGCACGGTCCCCCAGCTTTGCAATAAGGACGCTCCTTGCGTGGGCGGGCGGGGCTGCTGGCTGTATGGGAGATGATTCCCCACCTCTGACCAATATCAGAATTGTTTACCACTGGAGCAAGTGCCTTGGTAGTGTTTTCCTCTGTATAACTGTTAGGTTCAGTTTTTTTTTTTTTTTTTGGTTCAAGTTAGATTTTATTCCTCTTTTATGTATTTATGGATATAAGCATGGAAATAATTCATTCTTATAAATACATCAGTGTGAATGGAATAACTTTTTTTCTGTATTATTTTTACATTTTATTTTTTAAAAATTTGAAATTTAATTTTATTTATTTTTTTATACAGTAGGTTATTATTAGTTATCTATTTTATGCATAAACATGTATACAGGTCAATCCCAATCTCCCAACTCATACCACCACCACCACCCCATGGCTTCCCCCACTTTGTGTCCATACGTTTGTTCTCTACCTCTGTGTCTCTATTTCTGCCCTGCAAACCAGTTCATCTGTACCATTTTTCTAGGTTCCACATATAGGCATTAATATACAATATTTGTTTTTCTCTTTCTGACTTACTTCACTCTGCATGACAGTCTCTAGATCCATCAACTTCTCTACAAATGACCGTTTCATTCCTTTTTATGCCTGAGTAATATTCCATTTTATATATGTACCACATCTTTATCCATTCGTCTGTCTGTAGCCATTTAGGTTGCTTCCATTACCTGGCTATTGTAAATAGTGCTGCAATGAACATTGTGGTGAATGTGTCTTTGTGATTTATGGTTTTCTCTGGGTATATGCCCAGAAGTGGGATTGCTGGATCCTATGGTAATTCTCTTTTTAGTTTTTTAAAGGAACCTCCATACTGTTCTCCATAGTGACTGTTTCAATTTACATTCCCACCAGTAGCGGAAGAGGGTTCCTTTTGTCCACACCCTCCCCAGAATTTGTTGTTTGTAGATTATCTGATGATGCCGATTCTAACAGGTGTGAGGTCTTACCTCATTGTAGTTTTGATTTGCATTTCTCTAATAATTAGTGATGTTGAGCAGCTTTTCATGGGCGTCTTGGCCATCTCTGTGTCTTCTTTGAAGAAACGTCTCTTTAGATCTTCTGCCCATTTTTGTATTGGGTTGTTTGTTTTATTAATATTAAGCTGCATGAGCTGTTTATATATATTGGAGATTAAACCTTTGTCCATTGATTCGTTTGTGAACGTTTTCGCCCATTCTGAGGGTTGCCTTTTTCCATTCCCGTTTTTTTAACAAAGAAAGAAAGAAAGCAAAAGAAGCAGAACACTAATGTGCGTGAAATATGCCTCTTGAAACTGTCGTTTTGAAATATGGACGTCTTTTGAATTTTTTGGTCGATATATGACCCCAGGATTTGTTTTCAGGGCAGGTGTCATTTACAAGCCTGTAATGATTTGGAATATCCACTGACCATTAGCGCTGGGATTAAAGCTGCTGTTGTGTGAAACGGCCACAAGGTGGCAGCAGTTCTCCCTTACCAAATCTGGTTACTAGGGCCTCAGAGCCTCAATGGAAGTCGCGTTCTAGATTGGAATGTAGAACGGAATGTGCCAGGAGAAAGCCCCTCAAGTTTGTCTCACTACTTCTTGTTCGTGTTTTTAATTTAATTTTTTATTTTTTATTACAGCAAGTTTGAGTACAACGTTTAGCTTGTTGTAGGTGTGCAAGAGGTGGTTCTTTTACACATATACATATGTCTGTTCTCCCTGGGATCCTTTTCCCATGTACGTTATGACAGAATGTTGAGTAGTCTTCTCTTGGTACTCCGTAGGTCTTTGGTGATTATATACGTCTACTGTGTTTGTATATGTCTGTTAACCCCAATATCGTAATGAATTCAATCCTCACACCTTTCCTTTGGTGAACCATAAGTTTGTTTAATGAATCTGTGATTGCCCTTCTCCGTGGAAATATCTGCCCTGGTATCAATTTATAGGTAACACCTATAAGTGATATGATATGATATGTGTCTTTCACTTTCTGACTTACTCCAAGTCACGTGATTACCTCTAGACTCATCTATGGTGCTGCAAATGGCATTGTGTCCTTTTTTTCCTTGGCGAATATTCTGTCTTAGCGAGGTCCATTTTCTGCAATGTGATTCCCTGAGGGCTGAGGATTAGCTGACCTGGGCAGCCTGACCCTGCCGGCAAGCCCTCCCCAGGTGTGCCTGGGTTGAGGTCAATATAAACAGCACTCCAGGCAGCAATAGCCCCTGCAGCTGTGGCTGACTCCATATTCTCTGCACCATCAGCAGTCTCGGGGCTGTGCTGGTGGGAGGGTGTGAGGGTCCACGGCTTTGTGGGTGGCCCGGTGTGAGTGGGGCTCTGCTGGATTTTCGGCAGGAGTTGCCAGGCTGCCACCTGTAAAGAAGAGGATGTGTCACCCATAACTTCCACTGGAATATCTCTCCGGGCTGAGGTGAGGAAGGAAAAAAAGGAGTGGGGGCCGGGACAGGAGGGGTATCTCAGGCAGGGCAATGGAAAGCTTCCAGAAGAGCGCCCGTGGCCAGGACCATCCTGGCTGACCTGCAGGCACCAAGTTGGCCTGCGTGCTGTCGCTGGTGTGCCTCCACGGCCCTTCCTCTAGGCTTTCAAGCCCTTGTACATATTCAGGTGTTTCACCTGGGAAGGGTGGGTACAGTTCAGCAGCAGCAGGCCTGGGGCTCAGCTCACGTTTACTCAAAGAGGCCTCGGCACGGTCCCCCAGCTTTGCAATAAGGACGCTCCTTGCGTGGGCGGGCGGGGCTGCTGGCTGTATGGGAGATGATTCCCCACCTCTGACCAATTTCAGAATTGTTTACCACTGGAGCAAGTGCCTTGGTAGTGTTTTCCTCTGTATAACTGTTAGGTTCAGTTTTTTTTTTTTTGGTTCAAGTTAGATTTTATTCCTCATTTATGTATTTATGGATATAAGCATGGAAATAATTCATTCTTATAAATACATCAGTGTGAATGGAAGAACTTATTTTTCTGTTTTATTTTTAAAAAAATTGAAATTTAATTTTATTTATTTTTTTATAGAGTAGGTTATTATTAGTTATCTATTTTATGCATAAACATGTATACAGGTCAATCCCAATCTCCCAACTCATCCCACCACCAGCACCCCATGGCTTCCCCCACTTTGTGTCCATACGTTTGTTCTCTACCTCTGTGTCTCTATTTCTGCCCTGCAAACCAGTTCATCTGTACCATTTTTCTAGGTTCCACATACAGGCATTAATATACAATATTTGTTTTTCTCTTTCTGACTTACTTCACTCTGCATGACAGTCTCTAGATCCATCAACTTCTCTACAAATGACCGTTTCATTCCTTTTTATGGCTGAGTAATATTCCATTTTTTATATGTACCACATCTTTATCCATTCGTCTGTCTGTGGCCATTTAGGTTGCTTCCATTACCTGGCTATTGTAAATAGTGCTGCAATGAACATTGTGGTGAATGTGTCTTTGTGATTTATGGTTTTCTCTGGGTATATGCCCAGAAGTGGGATTGCTGGATCCTATGGTAATTCTCTTTTTAGTTTTTTAAAGGAACCTCCATACTGTTCTCCATAGTGACTGTATCAATTTACATTCCCACCAATAGCGGAAGAGGGTTCCTTTTGTCCACACCCTCCCCAGAATTTGTTGTTTGTAGATTATCTGATGATGCCAATTCTAACAGGTGTGAGGTCTTACCTCATTGTAGTTTTGATTTGCATTTCTCTAATAATTAGTGATGTTGAGCAGCTTTTCATGGGCGTCTTGGCCATCTCTGTGTCTTCTTTGAAGAAACGTCTCTTTAGATCTTCTGCCCATTTTTGTATTGGGTTGTTTGTTTTATTAATATTAAGCTGCATGAGCTGTTTATATATATTGGAGATTAAACCTTTGTCCATTGATTCGTTTGTGACCGTTTTCGCCCATTCTGAGGGTTGCCTTTTTCCATTCCCGTTTTTTTAACAAAGAAAGAAAGAAAGCAAAAGAAGCAGAACACTAATGTGCGTGAAATATGCCTCTTGAAACTGTCGTTTTGAAATATGGACGTCTTTTGAATTTTTTGGTCGTTATATGACCCCAGGATTTGTTTTCAGGGCAGGTGTCATTTACAGGCCTGTAATGATTTGGAATATCCACTGACCATTAGCGCTGGGATTAAAGCTGCTGTTGTGTGAAACGGCCACAAGGTGGCAGCAGTTCTCCCTTACCAAATCTGGTTACTAGGGCAGCAGAGCCTCAATGGAAGTCGCGTTCTAGATTGGAATGTAGAACGGAATGTGCCAGGAGAAAGCCCCTCAAGTTTGTCTCACTACTTCTTGTTCGTGTTTTTAATTTAATTTTTTATTTTTTATTACAGCAAGTTTGAGTACAACGTTTAGCTTGTTGTAGGTGTGCAAGAGGTGGTTCTTTTACACATATACATATGTCTGTTCTCCCTGGGATCCTTTTCCCATGTACGTTATGAGAGAATGTTGAATAGTCTTCTCTTGGTACTCCGTAGGTCTTTGGTGATTATATACGTCTACTGTGTTTGTATATGTCTGTTAACCCCAATATCGTAATGAATTCAATCCTCACACCTTTCCTTTGGTGAACCATAAGTTTGTTTAATAAATCTGAGATTGCCCTTCTCCGTGGAAATATCTGCCCTGGTATCAATTTATAGGTAACACCTATAAGTGATATGATATGATATGTGTCTTTCACTTTCTGACTTACTCCAAGTCACGTGATTACCTCTAGACTCATCTACGGTGCTGCAAATGGCATTGTGTCCTTTTTTTCCTTGGTGAATATTCTGTATAGCGAGGTCCATTTTCTGCAATGTGATTCCCTGAGGGCTGAGGATTAGCTGACCTGGGCAGCCTGACCCTGCCGGCAAGCCCTCCCCAGGTGTGCCTGGGTTGAGGTCCATATAAACAGCACTCCAGGCAGCAATAGCCCCTGCAGCTGTGGCTGACTCCATATTCTCTGAACCATCAGCAGTCTCGGGGCTGTGCTGGTGGGAGGGTGTGAGGGTCCACGGCTTTGTGGGTGGCCCGGTGTGAGTGGGGCTCTGCTGGATTTTCGGCAGGAGTTGCCAGGCTGCCACCTGTAAAGAAGAGGATGTGTCACCCATAACTTCCACTGGAATATCTCTCCGGGCTGAGGTGAGGAAGGAAAAAAAGGAGTGGGGGCCGGGACAGGAGGGGTATCTCAGGCAGGGCAATGGAAAGCTTCCAGAAGAGCGCCCGTGGCCAGGACCATCCTGGCTGACCTGCAGGCACCAAGTTGGCCTGCGTGCTGTCGCTGGTGTGCCTCCACGGCCCTTCCTCTAGGCTTTCAAGCCCTTGTACATATTCAGGTGTTTCACCTGGGAAGGGTGGGAACAGTTCAGCAGCAGCTGGCCTGGGGCTCAGCTCACGTTTACTCACAGAGGCCTCGGCATGGTCCCCCAGCTTTGCAATAAGGACGCTCCTTGCGTGGGCGGGCGGGGCTGCTGGCTGTATGGGAGATGATTCCCCACCTCTGACCAATTTCAGAATTGTTTACCACTGGAGCAAGTGCCTTGGTAGTGTTTTCCTCTGTATAACTGTTAGGTTCAGTTTTTTTTTTTCTTTTTTGCTTCAAGTTAGATTTTATTCCTCTTTTATGTATTTATGGATATAAGCATGGAAGTAATTCATTCTTATAAATACATCAGTGTGAATGGAAGAACTTTTTTTCTGTATTATTTTTACATTTTATTTTTAAAAAATTTGAAATTTAATTTTATTTATTTTTTCATACAGTAGGTTATTATTAGTTATCTATTTTATGCATAAACATGTATACAGGTCAATCCCAATCTCCCAACTCATACCACCACCACCACCCCATGGCTTCCCCCACTTTGTGTCCATACGTTTGTTCTCTACCTCTGTGTCTCTATTTCTGCCCTGCAAACCACTTCATCTGTACCATTTTTCTAGGTTTCACATATAGGCATTAATATACAATATTTGTTTTTCTCTTTCTGACTTACTTCACTCTGCATGACAGTCTCTAGATCCATCAACTTCTCTACAAATGACCGTTTCATTCCTTTTTATGGCTGAGTCATATTCCATTTTATATATGTACCACATCTTTATCCATTCGTCTGTCTGTGGCCATTTAGGTTGCTTCCATTAACTGGCTATTGATAACAGTGCTGCAATGAACATTGTGGTGAATGTGTCTTTGTGATTTATGGTTTTCTCTGGGTATATGCCCAGAAGTGGGATTGCTGGATCCTGTGGTAATTCACTTTTTAGTTTTTTAAAGGAACCTCCATACTGTTCTCCATAGTGACTGTATCAATTTACATTTACACCAATAGCGGAAGAGGGTTCCTATTGTCCACACCCTCCCCAGAATTTGTTGTTTGTACATTATCTGATGATGCCGATTCTAACAGGTGTGAGGTCTTACCTCATTGTAGTTTTGATTTGCATTTCTCTAATAATTAGTGATGTTGAGCAGCTTTTCATGGGCGTCTTGGCCATCTCTGTGTCTTCTTTGAAGAAACGTCTCTTTAGATCTTCTGCCCATTTTTGTATTGGGTTGTTTGTTTTATTAATATTAAGCTGCATGAGCTGTTTATATATATTGGAGATTAAACCTTTGTCCATTGATTCGTTTGTGACCGTTTTCGCCCATTCTGAGGGTTGCCTGTTTCCATTCCCGTTTTTTTAACAAAGAAAGAAAGAAAGCAAAAGAAGCAGAACACTAATGTGCGTGAAATATGCCTCTTGAAACTGTCGTTTTGAAATATGGACGTCTTTTGAATTTTTTGGTCGATATATGACCCCAGGATTTGTTTTCAGGGCAGGTGTCATTTACAGGCCTGTAATGATTTGGAATATCCACTGACCATTAGCGCTGTGATTAAAGCTGCTGTTGTGTGAAACGGCCACAAGGTGGCAGCAGTTCTCCCTTACCAAATCTGGTTACTAGGGCAGCAGAGCCTCAATGGAAGTCGCGTTCTAGATTGGAATGTAGAACGGAATGTGCCAGGAGAAAGCCCCTCAAGTTTGTCTCACTACTTCTTGTTCGTGTTTTTAATTTAATTTTTTATTTTTTATTACAGCAAGTTTGAGTACAACGTTTAGCTTGTTGTAGGTGTGCAAGAGGTGGTTCTTTTACACATATACATATGTCTGTTCTCCCTGGGATCCTTTTCCCATGTACGTTATGACAGAATGTTGAGTAGTCTTCTCTTGGTACTCCGTAGGTCTTTGGTGATTATATACGTCTACTGTGTTTGTATATGTCTGTTAACCCCAATATCGTAATGAATTCAATCCTCACACCTTTCCTTTGGTGAACCATAAGTTTGTTTAATAAATCTGTGATTGCCCTTCTCCGTGGAAATATCTGCCCTGGTATCAATTTATAGGTAACACCTATAAGTGATATGATATGATATGTGTCTTTCACTTTCTGACTTACTCCAAGTCACGTGATTACCTCCAGACTCATCTACGGTGCTGCAAATGGCATTGTGTCCTTTTTTTCCTTGGTGAATATTCTGTCTTAGCGAGGTCCATTTTCTGCAATGTGATTCCCTGAGGGCTGAGGATTAGCTGACCTGGGCAGCCTGACCCTGCCGGCAAGCCCTCCCCAGGTGTGCCTGGGTTGAGGTCAATATAAACAGCACTCCAGGCAGCAATAGCCCCTGCAGCTGTGCCTGACTCCATATTCTCTGCACCATCAGCAGTCTCGGGGCTGTGCTGGTGGGAGGGTGTGAGGGTCCACGGCTTTGTGGGTGGCCCGGTGTGAGTGGGGCTCTGCTGGATTTTCGGCAGGAGTTGCCAGGCTGCCACCTGTAAAGAAGAGGATGTGTCACCCATAACTTCCACTGGAATATCTCTCCGGGCTGAGGTGAGGAAGGAAAAAAAGGAGTGGGGGCCGGGACAGGAGGGGTATCTCAGGCAGGGCAATGGAAAGCTTCCAGAAGAGCGCCCGTGTCCAGGACCATCCTGGCTGACCTGCAGGCACCAAGTTGGCCTGCGTGCTGTCGCTGGTGTGCCTCCACGGCCCTTCCTCTAGGCTTTCAAGCCCTTGTACATATTCAGGTGTTTCACCTGGGAAGGGTGGGTACAGTTCAGCAGCAGCTGGCCTGGGTCTCAGCTCACGTTTACTCACAGAGGCCTTGGCACGGTCCCCCAGCTTTGCAATAAGGACGCTCCTTGCGTGGGCGGGCGGGGCTGCTGGCTGTATGGGAGATGATTCCCCACCTCTGACCAATTTCAGAATTGTTTACCACTGGAGCAAGTGCCTTGGTAGTGTTTTCCTCTGTATAACTGTTAGGTTCAGTTTTTTTTTTCTTTTTTGCTTCAAGTTAGATTTTATTCCTCTTTTATGTATTTATGGATATAAGCATGGAAATAATTCATTCTTATAAATACATCAGTGTGAATGGAATAACTTTTTTTTCTGTATTATTTTTACATTTTATTTTAAAAAATTTGAAATTTAATTTTATTTATTTTTTCATACAGTAGGTTATTATTAGTTATCTATTTTATGCATAAACATGTATACAGGTCAATCCCAATCTCCCAACTCATACCACCACCACCACCCCATGGCTTCCCCCACTTTGTGTCCATACGTTTGTTCTCTACCTCTGTGTCTCTATTTCTGCCCTGCAAACTAGTTCATCTGTACCATTTTTCTAGGTTCCACATATAGGCATTAATATACAATATTTGTTTTTCTCTTTCTGACTTACTTCACTCTGCATGACAGTCTCTAGATCCATCAACTTCTCTACAAATGACCGTTTCATTCCTTTTTATGGCTGAGTAATATTCCATTTTATATATGTACCACATCTTTATCCATTCGTCTGTCTGTGGCTATTTAGGTTGCTTCCATTACCTGGCTATTGTAAATAGTGCTGCAATGAACATTGTGGTGAATGTGTCTTTGTGATTTATGGTTTTCTCTGGGTATATGCCCAGAAGTGGGATTGCTGGATCCTATGGTAATTCTCTTTTTAGTTTTTTAAAGGAACCTCCATACTGTTCTCCATAGTGACTGTTTCAATTTACATTCCCACCAGTAGCGGAAGAGGGTTCCTTTTGTCCACACCCTCCCCAGAATTTGTTGTTTGTAGATTATCTGATGATGCCGATTCTAACAGGTGTGAGGTCTTACCTCATTGTAGTTTTGATTTGCATTTCTCTAATAATTAGTGATGTTGAGCAGCTTTTCATGGGCGTCTTGGCCATCTCTGTGTCTTCTTTGAAGAAACGTCTCTTTAGATCTTCTGCCCATTTTTGTATTGGGTTGTTTGTTTTATTAATATTAAGCTGCATGAGCTGTTTATATATATTGGAGATTAAACCTTTGTCCATTGATTCGTTTGTGAACGTTTTCGCCCATTCTGAGGGTTGCCTTTTTCCATTCCCGTTTTTTTAACAAAGAAAGAAAGAAAGCAAAAGAAGCAGAACACTAATGTGCGTGAAATATGCCTCTTGAAACTGTCGTTTTGAAATATGGACGTCTTTTGAATTTTTTGGTCGATATATGACCCCAGGATTTGTTTTCAGGGCAGGTGTCATTTACAGGCCTGTAATGATTTGGAATATCCACTGACCATTAGCGCTGGGATTAAAGCTGCTGTTGTGTGAAACGGCCACAAGGTGGCAGCAGTTCTCCCTTACCAAATCTGGTTACTAGGGCCTCAGAGCCTCAATGGAAGTCGTGTTCTAGATTGGAATGTAGAACGGAATGTGCCAGGAGAAAGCCCCTCAAGTTTGTCTCACTACTTCTTGTTCGTGTTTTTAATTTAATTTTTTATTTTTTATTACAGCAAGTTTGAGTACAACGTTTAGCTTGTTGTAGGTGTGCAAGAGGTGGTTCTTTTACACATATACATATGTCTGTTCTCCCTGGGATCCTTTTCCCATGTACGTTATGACAGAATGTTGAGTAGTCTTCTCTTGGTACTCCGTAGGTCTTTGGTGATTATATACGTCTACTGTGTTTGTATAGGTCTGTTAACCCCAATATCGTAATGAATTCAATCCTCACACCTTTCCTTTGGTGAACCATAAGTTTGTTTAATGAATCTGTGATTGCCCTTCTATGTGGAAATATCTGCCCTGGTATCAATTTATAGGTAACACCTATAAGTGATATGATATGATATGTGTCTTTCACTTTCTGACTTACTCCAAGTCACGTGATTACCTCTAGACTCATCTATGGTGCTGCAAATGGCATTGTGTCCTTTTTTTCCTTGGCGAATATTCTGTCTTAGCGAGGTCCATTTTCTGCAATGTGATTCCCTGAGGGCTGAGGATTAGCTGACCTGGGCAGCCTGACCCTGCCGGCAAGCCCTCCCTAGGTTTGCCTGGGTTGAGGTCCATATAAACACACTCCAGGCAGCAATAGCCCCTGCAGCTGTGCCTGACTCCATATTCTCTGCACCATCAGCAGTCTCGGGGCTGTGCTGGTGGGAGGGTGTGAGGGTCCACGGCTTTGTGGGTGGCCCGGTGTGAGTGGGGCTCTGCTGGATTTTCGGCAGGAGTTGCCAGGCTGCCACCTGTAAAGAAGAGGATGTGTCACCCATAACTTCCACTGGAATATCTCTCCGGACTGAGGTGAGGAAGGAAAAAAAGGAGTGGGGGCCGGGACAGGAGGGGTATCTCAGGCAGGGCAATGGAAAGCTTCCAGAAGAGCGCCCGTGGCCAGGACCATCCTGGCTGACCTGCAGGCACCAAGTTGGCCTGCGTGCTGTCGCTGGTGTGCCTCCACGGCCCTTCCTCTAGGCTTTCAAGCCCTTGTACATATTCAGGTGTTTCACCTGGGAAGGGTGGGAACAGTTCAGCAGCAGCTGGACTGGGGCTCAGCTCACGTTTACTCAAAGAGGCCTCGGCACGGTCCCCCAGCTTTGCAATAAGGACGCTCCTTGCGTGGGCGGGCGGGGCTGCTGGCTGTATGGGAGATGATTCCCCACCTCTGACCAATTTCAGAATTGTTTACCACTGGAGCAAGTGCCTTGGTAGTGTTTTCCTCTGTATAACTGTTAGGTTCAGTTTTTTTTTTTTGTTTTGTTCAAGTTAGATTTTATTCCTCTTTTATGTATTTATGGATATAAGCATGGAAATAATTCATTCTTATTAATACATCAGTGTGAATGGAAGAACTTTTTTTCTGTATTATTTTTACATTTTATTTTTTAAAAATGTGAAATTTAATTTTATTTATTTTTTTATACAGTAGGTTATTATTAGTTATCTATTTTATGCATAAACATGTATACAGGTCAATCCCAATCTCCCAACTCATACCACCACCACCACCCCATGGCTTCCCCCACTTTGTGTCCATACGTTTGTTCTCTACCTCTGTATCTCTATTTCTGCCCTGCAAACCAGTTCATCTGTACCATTTTTCTAGGTTCCACATATAGGCATTAATATACAATATTTGTTTTTCTCTTTCTGACTTACTTCACTCTGCATGACAGTCTCTAGATCCATCAACTTCTCTACAAATGACCGTTTCATTCCTTTTTATGCCTGAGTAATATTCCATTTTATATATGTACCACATCTTTATCCATTCGTCTGTCTGTAGCCATTTAGGTTGCTTCCATTACCTGGCTATTGTAAATAGTGCTGCAATGAACATTGTGGTGAATGTGTCTTTGTGATTTATGGTTTTCTCTGGGTATATGCCCAGAAGTGGGATTGCTGGATCCTATGGTAATTCTCTTTTTAGTTTTTTAAAGGAACCTCCATACTGTTCTCCATAGTGACTGTTTCAATTTACATTCCCACCAGTAGAGGAAGAGGGTTCCTTTTGTCCACACCCTCCCCAGAATTTGTTGTTTGTAGATTATCTGATGATGCCGATTCTAACAGGTGTGAGGTCTTACCTCATTGTAGTTTTGATTTGCATTTCTCTAATAATTAGTGATGTTGAGCAGCTTTTCATGGGCGTCTTGGCCATCTCTGTGTCTTCTTTGAAGAAACGTCTCTTTAGATCTTCTGCCCATTTTTGTATTGGGTTGTTTGTTTTATTAATATTAAGCTGCATGAGCTGTTTATATATATTGGAGATTAAACCTTTGTCCATTGATTCGTTTGTGAACGTTTTCGCCCATTCTGAGGGTTGCCTTTTTCCATTCCCGTTTTTTTAACAAAGAAAGAAAGAAAGCAAAAGAAGCAGAACACTAATGTGCGTGAAATATGCCTCTTGAAACTGTCGTTTTGAAATATGGACGTCTTTTGAATTTTTTGGTCGATATATGACCCCAGGATTTGTTTTCAGGGCAGTTGTCATTTACAGGCCTGTAATGATTTGGAATATCCACTGACCATTAGCGCTGGGATTAAAGCTGCTGTTGTGTGAAACGGCCACAAGGTGGCAGCAGTTCTCCCTTACCAAATCTGGTTACTAGGGCCTCAGAGCCTCAATGGAAGTCGCGTTCTAGATTGGAATGTAGAACGGAATGTGCCAGGAGAAAGCCCCTCAAGTTTGTCTCACTACTTCTTGTTCGTGTTTTTAATTTAATTTTTTATTTTTTATTACAGCAAGTTTGAGTACAACGTTTAGCTTGTTGTAGGTGTGCAAGAGGTGGTTCTTTTACACATA
Organism: Mesoplodon bidens; assembly: GCF_964165515.1. NCBI lineage: Eukaryota > Metazoa > Chordata > Mammalia > Artiodactyla > Ziphiidae > Mesoplodon > Mesoplodon bidens. The sequence goes on from NW_027672081.1 coordinate 1,257,675, forward strand.
TACATATGTCTGTTCTCCCTGGGATCCTTTTCCCATGTACGTTATGACAGAATGTTGAGTAGTCTTCTCTTGGTACTCCGTAGGTCTTTGGTGATTATATACGTCTACTGTGTTTGTATATGTCTGTTAACCCCAATATCGTAATGAATTCAATCCTCACACCTTTCCTTTGGTGAACCATAAGTTTGTTTAATGAATCTGTGATTGCCCTTCTCCGTGGAAATATCTGCCCTGGTATCAATTTATAGGAAACACCTATAAGTGATATGATATGATATGTGTCTTTCACTTTCTGACTTACTCCAAGTCACGTGATTACCTCTAGACTCATCTATGGTGCTGCAAATGGCATTGTGTCCTTTTTTTCCTTGGCGAATATTCTGTCTTAGCGAGGTCCATTTTCTGCAATGTGATTCCCTGAGGGCTGAGGATTAGCTGACCTGGGCAGCCTGACCCTGCCGGCAAGCCCTCCCCAGGTGTGCCTGGGGTGAGGTCAATATAAACAGCACTCCAGGCAGCAATAGCCCCTGCAGCTGTGGCTGACTCCATATTCTCTGCACCATCAGCAGTCTCGGGGCTGTGCTGGTGGGAGGGTGTGAGGGTCCACGGCTTTGTGGGTGGCCCGGTGTGAGTGGGGCTCTGCTGGATTTTCGGCAGGAGTTGCCAGGCTGCCACCTGTAAAGAAGAGGATGTGTCACCCATAACTTCCACTGGAATATCTCTCCGGGCTGAGGTGAGGAAGGAAAAAAAGGAGTGGGGGCCGGGACAGGAGGGGTATCTCAGGCAGAGCAATGGAAAGCTTCCAGAAGAGCGCCCGTGGCCAGGACCATCCTGGCTGACCTGCAGGCACCAAGTTGGCCTGCGTGCTGTCGCTGGTGTGCCTCCACGGCCCTTCCTCTAGGCTTTCAAGCCCTTGTACATATTCAGGTGTTTCACCTTGGAAGGGTGGGAACAGTTCAGCAGCAGCTGGCCTGGGGCTCAGCTCACGTTTACTCACAGAGGCCTCGGCACGGTCCCCCAGCTTTGCAATAAGGACGCTCCTTGCGTGGGCGGGCGGGGCTGCCGGCTGTATGGGAGATGATTCCCCACCTCTGACCAATTTCAGAATTGTTTACCACTGGAGCAAGTGCCTTGGTAGTGTTTTCCTCTGTATAACTGTTAGGTTCAGTTTTTTTTTTTTTCTTGGTTCAAGTTAGATTTTATTCCTCTTTTATGTATTTATGGATATAAGCATGGAAATAATTCATTCTTATGAATACATCAGTGTGAATGGAAGAACTTTTTTTCTGTTTTATTTTTACATTTTATTTTTAAAAAATTTGAAATTTAATTTTATTTATTTTTTTATACAGTAGGTTATTATTAGTTATCTATTTTATGCATAAACATGTATACAGGTCAATCCCAATCTCCCAACTCATACCACCACCACCACCCCATGGCTTCCCCCACTTTGTGTCCATACGTTTGTTCTCTACCTCTGTGTCTCTATTTCTGCCCTGCAAACTAGTTCATCTGTACCATTTTTCTAGGTTCCACATATAGGCATTAATATACAATATTTGTTTTTCTCTTTCTGACTTACTTCACTCTGCATGACAGTCTCTAGATCCATCAACTTCTCTACAAATGACCGTTTCATTCCTTTTTATGGCTGAGTAATATTCCATTTTATATATGTACCACATCTTTATCCATTCGTCTGTCTGTGGCCATTTAGGTTGCTTCCATTACCTGGCTATTGTAAATAGTGCTGCAATGAACATTGTGGTGAATGTGTCTTTGTGATTTGTGGTTTTCTCTGGGTATATGCCCAGAAGTGGGATTGCTGGATCCTATGGTAATTCTCTTTTTAGTTTTTTAAAGGAACCTTCATACTGTTCTCCAGAGTGACTGTATCAATTTACATTCCCACCAATAGCGGAAGAGGGTTCCTTTTGACCACACCCTCCCCAGAATTTGTTGTTTGTAGATTATCTGATGATGCCGATTCTAACAGGTTCTGAGGTCTTACCTCATTGTAGTTTTGATTTGCATTCCTCTAATAATTAGCGATGTTGAGAAGCTTCTCATGTGCGTCTTGGCCATCTCTGTGTCTTCTTTGAAGAAACGTCTCTTTAGATCTTCTTCCCATTTTTGTATTGGGTTGTTTGTTTTATTAATATTAAGCTGCATGAGCTGTTTATATATACTGGAGATTAAACCTTTGTCCATTGATTCGTTTGTGAACGTTTTCGCCTATTCTGAGGGTTGCCTTTTTCCATTTCCGTTTTTTTAACAGAGAAAGAAAGAAAGCAAAAGAAGTAGAACACTAATGTGCGAGAAATATGCCTCTTGAAACTGTCGTTTTGAAATATGGACGTCTTTTGAATTTTTTGGTCGATATATGACCCCAGGATTTCTTTTCAGGGCAGGTGTCATTTACAGGCCTGTAATGATTTGGAATATCCACTGACCATTAGCGCTGGGATTAAAGCTGCTGTTGTGTGAAACGGCCACAAGGTGGCAGCAGTTCTCCCTTACCAAATCTGGTTACTTGGGCAGCAGAGCCTCAATGGAAGTCGCGTTCTAGATTGAAATGTAGAACGGAATGTGCCAGGAGAAAGCCCCTCAAGTTTGTCTGACTACTTCTTGTTAGTGTTTTTAATTTAATTTTTTATTTTTTATTACAGCAAGTTTGAGTACAACGTTTAGCTTGTTGTAGGTGTGCAAGAGGTGGTTCTTTTACACATATACATATGTCTGTTCTTCCTGGGATCCTTTTCCTATGTACGTTATGACAGAATGTTGAGTAGTCTTCTCTTGGTACTCCGTAGGTCTTTCGTGATTATATACGTCTACTGTGTTTGTATATGTCTGTTAACCCCAATATCGTAATGAATTCAATCCACACACCTTTCCTTTGGTGAACCATAAGTTTGTTTAATGAATCTGTGATTGCCCTTCTCCGTGGAAATATCTGCCCTGGTATCAATTTATAGGTAACACCTATAAGTGATATGATATGATATGTGTGTTTCACTTTCTAAGTTACTCCAAGTCACGTGATTACATCTAGTCTCATCTTCGGTGCTGCAAAAGGCATTGTGTCCTTTTTTTCCTTGGCGAATATTCTGTCTTAGCGAGGTCCTTTTTCTGCAATGTGATTCCCTGAGGGCTGAGGATTAGCTGACCTGGGCAGCCTGACCCTGCCGGCAAGCCCTCCCCAGGTGTGCATGTGTTGAGGTCAATATAAACAGCACTCCAGGCAGCCATAGACCCTGCAGCTGTGCCTGCCTCCATATTCTCTGCACTGTCAGCAGTCTCGGGGCTGTGCTGTTGGGAGAGTGTGAGGGTCCATGGCTTTGTGCGTGGCCCGGTGTGAGTGGGGCTCTGCTGGACTTTCGGCAGGTGTTGCCAGGCTGCCACCTGTAAAGAAGAGGATGTGTCACCCATAACTTCCACTGGAATATCTCTCCGGGCTGAGGTGAGGAAAGAAAAAAAGGAGTGGGGGCCGGGACAGGATGTGTATCTCAGGCAGGGCAATGGAAAGCTTCGAGAAGAGCACCCGTGGCCAGGACCATCCTGGCTGACCTGCAGGCACCAAGTTGGCCTGCGTGCCGTCGCTGGTGTGGCTCCACGGCCCTCCCTCTAGGCTTTCAAGCCCTTGTACATATTCAGGTGTTTCACCTGGGAAGGGTGGGAACAGTTCAGCAGCATCTGGCCTGGGGCTCAGCTCACGTTTACTCACAGAGGCCTGGGCACGGTCCCCCAGCTTTGCAATAAGGACGCTCCTTGCGTGGGCGGGTGGGGCTGCTGGCTGTATGGGAGATGATTCCCCACCTCTGACCAATTTCAGAATTGTTTACCACTGGAGCAAGTGCCTTGGTAGTGTTTTCCTCTGTATAACTGTTAGGTTCAGTTTTTTTTTTTCTTTTTTGGTTCAAGTTAGATTTTATTCCTCTTTTATGTATTTATAGATATAAGCATGGAAATAATTCATTGTTATATATACATCAGTGTGAATGGAAGAACTTCTTTTCTGTTTTATTTTTACATTTTATTTTTAAAAATTTTGAAATTTAAGTTTGTTTATTTTTTTATACAGTAGGTTATTATTAGTTATCTATTTTATGCATATACATGTATACAGGTCAATCCCAATCTCCCAACTCATACCACCACCACCACCCCATGGCTTCCCCCACTTTGTGTCCATACGTTTGCTCTCTACCTCTGTGTCTCTATTTCTGCCCTGCAAACCAGTTCATCTGTACCATTTTTCTAGGTTCCACATATAGGCATTAATATACAATATTTGTTTTTCTCTTTCTGACTTACTTCACT